>NC_072419.2:53185000-54435000 GCF_028858775.2 Pan troglodytes
TATTAATTTTTCTAGTTATCTTCTATTTTTTGACAGTGATTTACATTTGTGATTTTTAGAAGTTCCTTTTTAGGTATATTAATTTAAGTTTATTTTTAACTTGTTTTAGGATGTGAGTCAATTCAAAGAAAATATTAAGGTGGTGACAGTGCATGGTATGGGTGGCACATGGAGATGGCAGAGGCTGGGAAGGACTAAAGTTTCAGCCACTGCAGCTGGAAACTCCTCTCAAGTTTAAAATGTTTGGGTCAAGGTGACACTTTCCCATCTGTGGTCCCTGCTTTCTTAACACTATCATTTAGAAAGGCCCCAAGTGTAGGCCGGGCGCGCTGGCTCACGCCTGTAATCCCAGCACTTTGGGAGGCCGAGGTGGGTGGATCGCGAGGTCAGGAGATCGAGACCATCCTGGCTAACACGGTGAAAACCCATCTGTACTAAAAATACAAAAAATTAGCCAGGCGTGGTGGCGGGCGCCTGTAGTCCCAGCTACTCAGGAGGCTGAGGCAGGAGAATGGCGTGAACCCAGGAGGCGGAGCTTGCAGTGAGCCGAAATCGCGCCACTGCACTCCAGCCTGGGCAATAGAGCGAGACTCCATCTCAAAAAAAAAAAAAAAAAAAAAAAGCCCCAAGTGGGTAATTCCTTTCCTCTAAGGCAGTAAACAGAATAAACCCTTCTCTATCACCAATGCATGATGCTTCCATTATGTTTCACCTCCCTAATCTTCAGAACTTGGAAGAATGAGTTTGGTAATGTTAGACTGGAAACTCAGACCAAGGAGGCTGTGTTAGTTTCCTGGGACTGATGTAAAAAAGTACAGCAAACTTGGTGACTTTAAACAACAGAAATTTATTCTCTCTGGAGGTGGAAGTCTCCAGAGAGCCTGCAAGGTGTTAGCAGAGCCGCCCTGAGCCTAGGTAGAATTCTTCCTCACCTCCTCCTGGCTTTGGTGGTGGCCATCCGTCCTTGGCATTCTTTGGCTTGTAGCCATGTCACCCCAATCTCTGCCTCTGTCATCACATGGCCTTGTCCCTGTATGTCTTCATGCAGCTTTTTATAAGGACACCAGTCACATTGGATTGAGGACCCATATAACTCCAATATGACCTCATCTTAACTAATCACATCCACAATGACCCTATTTCCAAATAAGGCCAGAGGGTGACAACTTTAATATGTCCTTTGGCGGAACACAATTCAATCCATAGCAGAAGTTTACTCAAGCACTCAAGGGCTAGGAAAGAAAAGATTGATGACTGGCCCTATGTAAAAATAAAACACCTCAGCATAATGCAAATACCACATGCAAAATCAAAAGATAAATGACAAACTGGGGGAAATCTTTGCAGTTCATATGACAAAAAAAGAGGCTGTTTTCTCCAGCATAGGAAAGAGAGTTCCTAGAAATTGATCAGAAAACAGCAACAATAATCCATTAGAGAAATGGATGGAAGGTATGAACAGGCAATTCACAGGAAAGGAAATACAAATGACTTTTAAATATTTGAAAATATGTTCGATCTCACTTAAAAAAGAGATATGCAATTAAAATCCACCCATAAAATCGAGAACAATTTCAAAGTTTATGAACATACTCTGCTGGTGAGGCTGTGGGGAAACAGACACTCTCATCTATTGTTAGGAGGAGTGTGTGTCACTACGGTCCTTTTGGAGGGCAGATTGGCGTGGTCCATCCAGATTACAAGTGCACCCTCCTTTAATCTAGCAATCTGTTCCTAGGAATTTACTGCAATTGTATGTGTGCAAAGTAGCACTTGTAACTCAGTGTTTATTGCAGCCTTATTTGTAACAGCAGAAGTTTGGGAACTGTCCAGGTGCTCACAGATAATAGAGAATTGGTCACATAACTTGGTATCTCCTTGCAATGGAAAATTATGCAGCTGTAAAACAAAATGACCGTACTTTCCAGGCACCAATTTGATAAAAACCCCTGGAAAAATATTACTGAAAGGAGGTAATATAGCATGCTACTATTCGTTTAAGAAGCAAGTGTGGAGTGAATAAGAATATACATTCACATTTGCTTCTGTTTACATAAAGAAAATTTGAAAGGCTATGCAAGAAATTAATTATTAGGACTAATTAACTATTAATTAGGATTTTTCCAGAGAAACAGAAAAAAATAGGAAATATATACGTACACACATACAGTGATATAGAGAGGGGGGTTGATTTATTATAAAGGATTGGTTCAAGCAGTCATTCAATTATGGAGGCTGAGAAATCTCATGATCTGCCATTTGCAACCTGGAGACCCAGGCAAGCCAGTGGTATAATTCTGTCCCATTTCAAAGACCTGAGAACCAAAGAAACTAATGGTATCAATCACAGTTCAAGGGCAGGGGAAGATGAGATGAGATGTCCCAGTTCAAATAATGAGACAGGAAAAGAAGGGAGAAATTCCTTCTTCTTCTTCCTTTTGTTCTGTTCATGTCCTCAGTGGATTGGATGGTGCTCACCCACTTTGGGGAGGGCCATGTACTTTACTGAGTCCACTGATTCAAATGCTCATCTCATCCAGAAACACCCTCACAGGGATACCTAGAAATAATGTTTCATCTGGGCACCCTGTGGCCAATCAAGCTGACATGTAAAATGAACCATCACACTAATGAAAGTGGCCGTGGAGGGTGGTAGGGATAGAAATGAGACTTTTCCACTATATCTCTTTATAATTTTAATTTTTGAATTATGTGACTGCCGTGCCTAATTAAAAATAAATGCAACACCTTGGGTGTGGGAGCAGAGTTGCCGTGGGCTCACTGGTTGCTGCACACGTTGCTCTGCATGTCCTGGGTTCCTTTTCCTCTGGTTGCTCCTTCTTAGTTATTCTGGGAGAAAGCAGGTGCCATGGGGTACCTGAGACTAATAAATAAATGCAGGTCAGCTTGTGGCCCACAGAGGATGGCCCAGCAGGCATGGGGTGCTGTGTCATGGGCAAGGACATGGGCCATTCTTCAGTGGCAGTCATTTTCCTTGATGGGAGCCCAGAAGTGCTTTGGGAAGGTAGCCTCGTGCTGGGCGTGTCTGCCCTAAGTTGAGTTTACCAACACATAGGAAGGTCTGAAATTCATTTCAGCACAAGAGCAGAACTGACCCTGTGTGCTTACATTGGAAATCACAGATGCCCCTTCCCTCAGTCAGGAAAATTACCCAGGTCACCTCTGGTGAGCAGAAGGCCTTGCAGAACAAGTGCTCAGTGGACAGTGTGACATATGAGCCCCGCCGGGATCTCCCGCTGCAGCAGCGAGGAAGTAGTGTGGTGCAGTGGTTACGTGTTGCGGTTTCAGAGCTGAGTTCACAGCATGGCTGTATTAATCTGTTCTCACGCTGCTAATAAATACATACCTGAGACTAGGTGATTTATAAAGAAAAAGAGGTTTAATGGACTCACAGTTCCATGTGACTGGGGAGGTCTCACAATCATGGCAGAAGGCAAAAGGCACATCTTACATGGCGGCATGCAAGAGAGAATGAGAGCCAATCAAAAGGGGAAACCCCTTATAAAACTATCAGATCTCGTGAGACTTATTCACTACCACGAGAACAGTATGGAGGAAACCACCCAGATGATTCAACTATCTCCCACTGGGCCCCTCCTACAACACGTGGGAATTATGGGAGCTACAGTTCAAGATGAGATTTGGGTGGGGACACAGCCAAACCATATCAATGCCCTGCCCTCTTACTAAACATGTGACCTTGGGCAGGTCACTCAGCTCTTTAACCCTATAGGTTTTGTCACCTATAAAATACGAGTCGCTAGTACCTGTCTCCAAAGGTGTATGAGGATCAGGTGAGGTAATGCAGTGAAGTGCACATAGTAACCCTAACCGTGACCCGAATCAATAGAACACTTAGAATTATCACAAACAATAATAACAGATAATACTAATGTAGCATTTACTATGCTGCAGACACTGTTTTAAGCTCTCCAACTATATTTACTCTCCCTGCAACTCTGTGAAGTAGGTATTGTAATTATTCTCACTTTACAAGTGAGGAACAGAGACATAAAGGGTAAATGTCTTGCCCTACATTACTCAGCTCTGCACTGGAGGAGGTGGGATTTGAACCTAGGTGGTCTGGCTCAGAGACTGCTTTTACTGACTTCATCACTGTGTTCAGTGAGTTCCAAGACGTGAGTTTGAATAAATGGAAAAATGGGAACCTGAAACGCTCAGCAAAGTCTGCTGTGAGCATGTGTCTCTGATCTTTCAAGTACTGCTTTGGCCACTCTTAAGCTTCGTGAACCTTATTTTCCTCATACATAAATGGGAGGAGAGTAGTAATGACATCTACTATTTATTAATCACCTGCTGAGCATCAGGGGCTGTGATGAGTGCCTTACAGGTCTCATTTTTTCCTCACTGGAGCCCTATAAGATAAGTACTGTTTTCCCCATTCTATAGACAAAGAGACTGAGGTTCAGAGAGGCCCAGAAATCTTAGGCAGCCAGTAAATGCCAGAAACAGAAATTGAAGCCAAGTCTGTTTGATGCCAGAGCCTGGGCCCATCACCACCCCCTGGACTCTGTGCCCTCCGGGAGCTGTTGCAAAGATGAGAGTTATTTTTCTGTGTGGTGCCTGGCACACAGTGCCGGTGTGCAAAATCACCAATGCTTGGATTGTCGATGTAACATTTGCTCACGGAAAGCTGACCTCACCCATGTTGAAGCTCCCTTTCCTCATCTGCTGAGTCAGGATGCAGATGGGGCGGCTTTCAGGGACTGCTGTACGGACAGAGTTCTAGAAGGTTGTGTGGCCCGGAAGCGGTGCTGTGCCAATGTTAGGGGCCTCTACCTCTGAACTACAAGCAAATTCTCCCCTCCAACAAGAGCACATTGTGTTCTGGCCCCAGTCTCCCACTAAGGCTACTTTAAATGCAGATCCTTCTGCCAACAGCTACTTTTAGCAAGGGCAGACTATCATAAGGAGAGAAACTTGCAAGAAAATAGCAAAATGGAAGCATTGTTCCTGAGGGTTTGGAGCAGGCTCAGGGAACGGTGGGGTGGGAGAGCCCTGGAGACGTGCTTTGCCATCACAAATAAGTTGTGCAAAAAAAAAAAAAGAAGAAGAAAAGAAAATTCACTTAAAGTTTTTCCTGAAACCTGGAAGGAGGAGAGGGCAGACAAAACTAACTTTGGAAGGATTTAAAATGCTATAGTCCTGTGGAAGCTTCTCTGAAGGAACTGGGAACTGTTTATAGCAGGAGAATTGCATCTTGAGGCTGGAGGGAGCACAGGGCTATTGATGGATGAGTCCCTAGTAACACGGGAAGATGGGAGGCAGGAGAAAAAGCTTGTGGACTGAGAAGGGGCTTTTTTTTTTTTTTGAGGAAATTTGTGTTCTCAGGGATGAACTAGGGCCGTATGATAAAAGATTGCAAGGATGGTTTCAACTTCACACCATTTAGAGCCTCTGGCACTATGAGGAGGTTGGCTCATGCGGTAGTGAGTGGACTGTCCTCAGAAGCATGCAAGCAGAGCCCGGTGATGATACAGGGAGTCCAGCTTTAAGATAGGACACAGGACTTGAGCAGAGGCTCATAAACACTGGGCCTTGTGCAGGGTCCGCTCTGTGCCAGCTCTCACACTCATCCATGATGAAATGAGAGCAAAGAGGACTGAGGCTGGGCGCGGTGGCTCACATCTGTAATCCTAGTGCATTGAGAGACCGAGGTGAGAGGATTGTTTGAGCCCAGCCTGGCCAACATAGTGAGACACTGTCTCTTAAAAAAAAAAAATTGAGTAGTGAGATTTTAATCCAAAAAGACTGTTCTTTGAGACTACACCTTCCTAAACTTAGGTGTTCAAATGCTCTTTATAAAATGACCCGTCTGTAAAAGCCTGGAAATATTGGGATTAGATAATGTCCAAGTCTTTTCCTTTGCTAAGATTTTGTGATTCTAGGAAAATATGTTTCTGATTTGGATGAAACAGAATAGGAGGAGCGTAAAAGCAAGCCTAAAACTGACACATCAAGAAATGGCCATGTCAGCATACCAGTTAGAGATGCGGAGTTACTTACCAGGAGGAACAGTTACAAGTTGACTGTGGTCCTCCTGGAGAACAGGGCTGGAGGTGAGATTTTGCATAAGTATCAATTCTGCATTGGTATAGAAATTTTAAAATGACATGCATGTACTATATGACCTTTGGTTAACACTAAAACTTTTAAAAAATAAAAGACAGGTAATAATTATAGCTGCCCTTTACTGGATTCTGTGCTAAAAGCTTTTTATATTATTATTTCCTTTAGTTAATCCCATCTTAGGGATGAGGAAACAGGCTCAGAAAGGTGAAGTTACTTACTTTGCTGTACAGACAGGGTGAATTTCAGGTTTTTTTGACTTGAGAATCCAAACCAGATGCATATACACGAAGCTCAGTTGTCCTCTGCCAGGGTGAGACTTCTGTGGGGCTTCAGGAGAGGAAGAGGATGGGGGGATGTGGGGGTAATGCTATAGAAAGCACCAGAAGATAACTGGAAGAGAGATGATGACAAAAAAGGGGGTCCTGGTTAGGTTTCTTGATCAAACATCTTGAGGAATTCAGCAGCTTGTCATAAACTATAAAAAGGCACACTTGCACATTAAAAGAGAAATAATTAAACAATTGCATGAGACACTTGTGTTCCTTTCTCCCCTCAATTTGGATTTGATGGGAGGGAGGCCACATGGGAGGAAGCGAGCTGTTTGGACGCGTTGACTCTGTGCCAGGCACTGTGCCAGGAACCTTATGGAAATATCAGCCCATCTAGTCTTCGCCATGACTCTGAGAAATAATATTAACCAAGAACGTCACTTAGGAATGCCTACCTTAGGGTCTCTCAGCTTTAGCCCTGCTGATATTTGGGACCAGATCATTATCTGTTGTGGGAGGCTGGCACCCATTAGGTGCCAGTGTGATAACCAAAAACGTCTCCACACATTGTCAGGTGCCCTCAGGGAGTCAAACTCACCTCCAGTTGAGAACCACTGTCCTCAGATGACTAGGCATGTCATATATATTATCTTGAGTCACCCTGCCAGCTAGCTGTCATGATGCCCACTTTATAAATGAAGACACTGAGGCTGAGAGAAGGCTGACATCATTGTCAGTAGCAGGGCTAAGAACTGTGCCACGTGTTTTCAATACTGAATTTAGAGAAGCAGCAAATGAAGACCCCGGCCCAGTTAACCTTGGGCTAACACTAAAATATAGATTGTATCTTCTCTTTTTTAACCACGGTGAATGTCTTAGAGGAGGGGCTGGTGTTTCATTATGTTTTGTTTGTTTGTTTGTTTTTTGTTTTTAAGTAAGCTGGCGACATGGCACAGGCTCTGGAACCAAGCACCTTCACTTATTATCTCTGAAACCCTGGCATGTTACTTAACCTCTTTGGCTGTCAGTTTTCTTCTCTGTAAAATGGAACTAATGATTATACCTCCTCATAGGGTTGTTTGGGGATGAAATGAGATCACGTGAGCGAAGCAGTGCCTGGCAGATAGAGACTCAGCATCAACAAATGTGAGCTGTCATTCTTACGAGCAAGTTTTTAAATCCATTTCACATACTCAGACCTGGAAGTGGCCCCAGTGGCATCATTCAGGGCACCATCTCTGGGGTGGCTGACTCTGCTTCTTTGCAGTCAAGCCCTGGGGTTGTAATTCATGTCGGATTTTCGCTGACCACTGAGCAATCCCCTCTGGGCTGCAGGAGTAGCCGGATTTGGCTTGAGCGTCCAGAGGAGAAGCCGTCCAAGCTGATCAAGCATTTGCCTTCTCCACCAATAGGAGTCTCAGGAGAATTATGGAACTGTCTTTGCACATGGAAGAGATTAATTCATGTGGCCACAAATAGCTTGAACACTGTGTCCTCAGCGCTGTGATCTAGTATCCCCTGAAATTTACACAGGGTGCCAGCCCGGCAGCCAGAAAAGCCACAGGACCGTCTTAAGCTGCCCAGCGCTCCTAGCCGGGGGACCCCTCAGGAATTTCAGAGGGTGGGGACAAGATTAAGTCGTTTGTTTTTCATTTCATCCGCCTACCTCGCCCCCCGCCTAATAAGCCTGCTTTCTGGCCTCCCGTTTATCAGCCAAATGGAATGATTGTGCACCCCCCCATCCCCGGGTTTGCACCTCCAGGCTCAGTCCGTCTACTTCCTCCACCTGGCGTACCCTCTTTTATGGTCATGCTCACCTTCCAGTCTCCGCATAGCTAAATGCCACCATCCTCCAAGCCTAGTGCCACCACCTCTGCTCCCCCCACCAAGTGGTACATGGCTTTAAAGGATGTGGGCTCTGGAATAGAGTTTAAACCCCAGCTCTGTTAGATGTAGGTGAGGGGTGATATGGTTTGGCTCTGTGTCCCCACCCAAATCTCATCTTGAATTGTAATTCCCATGTGCCAAGGGAGGGACCTGGTGGGAGGTGATTGGATCTTGGGGGCATTTTCTCCCATGCTGGTCTGGTGATAGTGAGTGAGTGTTCATGAGAGCTGATGCTGTTAAAGTGTTTGGCACTGGCCAGGTGCGGTGGCTCAAGCCTGTAATCCCGACACTTTGGGAGGCGGAGGTGGGTGAATCATCTGAGGTCAGGAGTTCAAGACCAGCCTGGCCAATGTGGCGAAACCCTGTCTCTAGTAAAAATACAAAAAAAATCAGCCAGGCGTGGTGGCGGGTGCCTGTATTCCTAGCTACGTGGATGGCTGAGGCAGGAGAATCGCTTGAACCCAGGAGGCAGAGGTTGCAGTGAGCTGAGATCGAGCCACTGCACTCCAGCTGAGCAACAGAGTGAGCCTCTGTCTCAAAAAATATTTAAAAATGAAGTGTTTGGCAGTCTCCCTCACCACGACCGCCCCCTCTCTGTCCTGCCACTGTGTAAGATGTGTCTTGCTTCCCCTTTCCCTTCCAACATGATTGTGTTTCCTGAGGCCTCCCCAGCCACGCAGAACTGTGAGTCAATTAAACCTCCTTTGTTTATAAATTACTGTCTCAGGTATATCTTTATAGCTGTGTGAGAACAGACTAATACAAGGGGCTTACTTTCCTATGAACCTCAGTTTTTGCCCCTATAGGTGGGATACTAATGGCTGATTAATTCCTGCCTCATCAGATCATTTGAGATTTAAACCGGAAAAGGCAGACTAGGTGCTTGGCTCCCTGCTGAGAACGTGGTAAGGACTCCCTCGATGTGAGCTCAGGGCAGGTCAGGCAGGTAGCTGGCCTAGACAGCTGGGGCAGGAGGAGAACATCCGTGCAAAGAGGCTAGAGTCCCTCAGCAGCAGCGTGGTGGCAGCTGTTGGATTGGCTGGCCACACTTCCACAGATCTGGCCCATAAGGAGACAACACTCCAGATGGATGTAGGTGGGTTCTTACTTCACAGTGGGCAAGATCAGGTTGGTGTTGGCTCCCACATCCTAGTCCCACAGGGTGACCCCAAACTGGAAGGGCCAGACAACAGATGGCATCAGTGGTGGGTCACTCTGTTATTGAGGAAGCAACTCTGGACACAGCTAAGTGGTTTTGTAGTCTTCATCTGTACCAAAGTGGGGCAAGATGGAAAGCGCCAAGTCTCACTAGAACGAGGGAGTCCGATGAGAAATGACCGTGCTACAGCTCCTCACAGGACTGCTGTCTTGCAGCACCCCACGCAGGATCCTAGGGCCTTCCGTCAAGATTTGGGTTGGACTGTGCTTGAGTCTTGCCTATGGGCCTTTTGCAGAAATACACAAGGTCACCGGGGCCCAGAGAGTAATGAGAGAGGCAGGAAGACATTGTGCTCACCTAGAACAGTGCCTGGCACATTGTATATGCTCAATTAAAAAGTGTTGGATGAATGAATGAATTTACCCCACAGTATTTAACAAACCCCTGCCTGGAGCAGGCCGTGTGCTGGTTGCTGGGAATTTGGAGATAAGTGAGGCTTAGCCCATGCTCTCAAGACTTCACGTGACAGTGCCAGAGATGCTTCAACTGATCATTAACAAAGGGTTCTGAGATCTCTGAAAAAGCTAAGCATGGCTCGGAGGCACTGACAGTGGAGTGTCTGCATTTATGAGAGCATTTTGGGTGGCAATTGGCAGAAATGTCAAAGCCGTTGAAACAAACAAAAGTAAGAGACTTAATTGGCTCATGAAACTGAAATGCTACCTGCAGGCATGGCTGTATCCAGGCACTCAAACAACATCAACATAGTCTCTCTCTCTCACCCCGTCCCCACTCACCCATGTCTCTTGGCTCTGTTTTCCTCTGTGTCACCTTCCTCCTGGCCAGCTTCCTCGTCGTGGTGATCCCCAGCCCTTCTAGGTGTTCATCATCCTGAGGACTGGCAGTGGCAGCAGAAAGAGGGCTCCTCTTTCCCAGTAGCTCTCCCAAAATTCAAGGATTGACCCAAACTAGCCCAGTTAGGTCGTGGGCACATCCCTCCACAAATAGCACTGTGGGACGCGAAAGTGATCAGCTCCATCCAAAGGATGTGGAGAGAGGGTGAAGCGGGAGAGGCTCTCCAAGGGAAAGTGAGGATGCTGCTAGGGAAGAGGAGGTGGGTGCTGGACAGGTACAGACAACAGATGTCCACTAGATCCACCTAGAAGACCGTTCATTCAAACTTGATTATGTAGACTGGGTGGAAATTTATTGGATGGGACAGGGGAAATAGAATGGGAGGAAGGGAATCTCTGGCAGAGGGAACAGCATGAGCAAAGGCCCAGAGGGAGAGAAGTGGATCACAAGGAATTGGACCAGGAGATGGGTAGGTGGTCGAGGTTGGAGGATTGAGCAGAGGCCAGATGATTGAAATCCTTGAATGTCAAGTGATTCAAAGAGGAAAGAGCTATGGTTAGATTTGCATTTTTAAATTCATTCATCCAACACATATTTACTGAGCAACTACTATGTGAATAAGCAAAGTCCCTGATTATATTCTAATCATACCCTAGGGTAGTGCTAGGAAGCAAGACTGGAGACGCTGAGTCTGGAGGCAGGGAGAGGGAGGAGGTTGCGCACCAGTCTAGACGGGAGTGGCTAAGACTTAGCTGGGGCGTGGAGCACATTTCCCCTGCATCAGCTCTGCTCAGAGCCAAACCTTTGCTATGTGGAGTGAGTGCAGGAAGCAGATCTCCAGGCTCTTGTGTGATGCTCCACCAGGGCAGCCTGCTGGGAACATTTTTATAGCATCTGTTTGCACAGGCTGTCACCAACAGAATTAGCCTAGATTTGAATCCTTGCTGTCCCATGCACTGGCTGTGTGACCTGCCGCACCTCTCTGGGCCTCAGTCTCCTCTGTTAAATGACTTTGTGTTGGCACCTACTTTGCAGAGTTGTCATGACGATTAAATGGGATAGTGTTTGGCGCCTAAGAAGTGCTCAATAAATGACGATGTTATTAATTACTATTGTTACTGTGACTGTCTTCAAGGGACATCCACTCCTGAAACTCATCTTCCTCTCTTGGAAACTGGGCACCATGATAGCAAGTGCCTTAGTGGAATGGTAATCCACTTAGTGGCCATGTGACCTTGGGCACATGACGTCACCTCTCTGTGCCTTGGACTCCTCATGGGAAAAAATGGGGCTAATATTAGTACCTGCTTACAGGGCTGTTATATGAATTAAATAAATCATGGTAAGTCCTGAGGAGAGTTCCTGGCACATAGTAAACTCTCAATAAATGTCAAATAAATAATTATTATTATGTATTTGTAATATTATGTTGCAATAGGTTGTTATATTAATATAATATGTTATAATAACAGATTATATTATATTGCAACATCATAAGAATAAGTATTATTATTCGGTAGTAGTAGTTTAGATTGACCATCTGCAATCTGAAAATCTGAAATGCAAAATACTTCAAAATCTGAAACTTTTTGAATGCTGACAGGCGGCTCAAGGGCAGTGCTCACAGGAGCATTTTGGATTTTGGATTTTCAGATTCAGAGTGCTCAACTGCTGAGTGTATATATAATGCAAAAATATTCCAAAGTCTGAAAAAGTCTGAAATCCTAAACACTTCCAGTCCCACGCATTTGGGATAAGGGCTGGTCAGCCTATAGTATGTTATTAACGAGGAGGGGTTAATGATGACATTAAAAAAAAGCCTTATTAGGCCAGGCGCAGTGGCTCACGCCTATAATCCCAGCACTTGGGAGGCCTAGGCAGGCAGATCGCCTGAGGCCAGGAGTTCAAGACCATCCTGGTTAACATGGCAAAACCCTGCCTGTACTAAAAATACAAAAATTAGCTGGGTGTGGTGGCACACGCTTGTAGTCCCAGCTACTCGGAAGGCTGACGCAGGAAAATCGCTTGAACCCGGGAGGCAGAGGTTGCAGTGGGCCAAGATCACGCCATGGCCCTCCAGCTTGGGTGACAGAGCAAGAATCCATCTCAATAAAAATAAATAAGTAAATAGCCCTTATTAAATGGCTGTTCTCAGAATCATCATCATTATCCATCAGACACTTAGAGGGAAAATGACTGCATTTGGGTTTGGGGATAAAAGGGCCACCATTTCCTCCCACAAAGGCAGGTGTCTTTCTCTCAGAACACGTGGTTATTAAATATTGCTGTTATTAATATTTTGAAACGACATCAGACTCAAACCCTTCTCCCAGCAGAACAGGAGAAGGAGGCTGGCTCCCCTCCCCTGATCTGTTTCTCCTAGGCTGACCGGAGGGGTGTCCCGTCCCCCACTTCCCGTCGACAGTTCTGTAACTCCCCAGAAGGCCATCCCAGCTGGCACTTTAGTTTTGCGATTCGGGGATTTCTTTTCTGCCTCATGCCTGGAATAATTTGTGGCTCCATTTACAAGAGCAGAGCCCTTGTGTTCAAGCCCGCTCGGGTCCCGGAAGCAGCGATGCCTGGAAAGCAGTTTGGAAAGGTCAGCTCGGGGCACAGTCCAAAGTGATTTTAAGTGCCCCAGCTAAGTGCCGGACAGAATGGGGAGCGCTTTTAATCTATAAGCCTTGCCCTGTGAAGAAAGAGACAACACTGCTCTGAAGCAGTTTGATTGCAAAGTAATAAATCCCTTTGTGTATATAAAATGTACAGACGTATCTAGCTGACATTTCAGAAGAAAAGAAAATCTCTGCAGTTAGGGCATTGGAGTTGAACTCATGTACATGAATCTATGGGAGGAACTTCATCGAGAAAAAGGAGTTTATAATCGTCATACATTTTTAATTTACAAGGATTTGTTCTGAGACTGCCTGAGATCACAGTTTCCTAAGCTGTGTGTCCTTGAGCCAGTTGCTTCACTTCTCTGTGTCTCATCTGTATAGTGGGAAGAGTGAGTACTCACTTTTGGGTTGTTGTAAAAATTAAATGAATTACTAGCTGTAATGCATTTAGGATAGTGCCTGGAACAGTGTACACACTTAATAAGGGTTAGTTACTATTATCTTATAGTACAGATTCTTGTTTTAGGATTGGCGGCGATTTTCTGCCTGGCACACAGGAAAGCCAGTCTACAGAGTGGCCCTGTTGTTTGCAACAGAAACCTATAATTGTCTGTTTCTCCTTGGTTTTCTGGGTTGAGAGTCCAATGCACACATTTCATCATGCCTTGATTTTTTTTTTTTTTTTTTTTTTTTTGTCCTTTTTAAATCCAACCTTTCAGGACGTACTTCCAGCAAGGCAATTTGGAATTCTTGAATTCCAGAGAGACCTTTCCGGCCACATTAGCTAACAGAGGAACTTTTCAAAACCAAGAGAAGCTTGCAAACCACTGGTTAGAAAATCAACTCATTCATTCATTCATTCTACAAATATTTCTTGTGGGCTTACTATTTGCCAGGTCTCCGTGCCAGGCTCAGGGCTTTCAAAGAGAGCATGGCATATTAAAGGTGTATCCTATGGGGAGCCAGGCCCTGATTTAAGAGCTGTGTATACATCAATCCACTCACCACAATCCTATGAGATCGATCTTATCTTATCCCCATTGCGCAGACGCAGAAACTGAGGCAAAGAGAGGTTAAGTATCCCTAAGGACACACAGCTGGTAAATAAAGTCCAGATTCAAATCGAGGCAGCTCAGCTTCAAAATTTGTACTCTTCTCTTTTTCTCCCCAGCTCTTTAATTTGGAAAATTTCAAACCTACAGAAAATGTACCAGTATGGCACAGTGAACATCATATATTTGTGCCATTGACTTAGTCATTGTTTAAAGCTTCCCACATTTTCTTTACCCTTTCCTTTCTCTGTAAATTTTTGTGAAACCATTTGAGAGTTACTTGTAGACATGATGATTCTTCACCCCAAAATACTTCAGCATGTGCAGTAGTATCTATTACTGCATAACAAGTTACCCCAAACTTTAATAGATAAAAAAAACAAGTATTTATTATATCATATCTGTAGGTCAGGAATCTGGGAGCAGCTGAGCTTGTCCTCCACTCAGGGTCTCTCATGAGGCTATAATCAAAGTGTGAGCTGGGGCTGCCTTCACATCAGGCATGGTGGAGCTCATGCATGTAGCTGTTGACTGGAGGCCTCAGTTCCTCTGCACATAGGCCTCTTCATGGGGCTGGGGCTGCTCATAACGCATTGGCTGACTTCCCTGAAAGCAAGTGGAGAGAGAGAGAGGAAGAGAGGAAGAGAGGGAGCAAGAAGCCTGGATGGATGCCACAGTGTTTTATGTCAGTGTTTATGTCAGAGTGACATACCATCACTTCTGCCAATTCTGTTGGTCACACAGACCAACCCAGGTACTGCGTGGGAGGGGACTACACGGGGGTGTGAAGACCAGGGAGGCAGAGACCACTGGAGTATCTTGGATGCTGGTGACCACAGTGTGTTTCTCTGAATGATGAGGACATTCTCCTACAAAACAACCGTACTATGACCACACATTAATACTGTACTACTACCTAACATTCACTCCGTATTCAAATTCTCCCAGTTGTCTCAATAATGTCTCTTTTAATCAGTCTAGATCCATTCCACCTTCTTGACATAAGAACAGGTTGATTGTCCTTTTGGGAAACACTGCTTCCCCACTCTCAGTCCACCTAGTTCAGGAGGGGCCGATTCTGATGCCCCAGCCATGGGTAGGCTTATGGCTCAGATCCAACTAGTGAACACTCAGCATTGCCCTGGTGACAGCGATTGGTTCAGGGATCAGCATGTGACCAAGCTGGGCCAATCAGAATAATTCCTGAATTTTAGCTGGGACTGTTAAGGAAAAGGCACCATCTCACCACTAGGGTTGCAGAGCTGGTGGGGTCAGATTAAAGATGGGAGCCATCTTTTCTAGCAGCTTGCAGGAGAGGCTGCCTGAGAATGAACTCAAGGTGGTAGAAAGCAAACCTGAGCGATAGAGATGGGGGGAGGGGAGACAGAGAGAGAATGACTTTATTTTTATTTTTTTATTTTTTTTTCAAAAATCCCTTGATCAAGCTATGTCTGAAGCTAACTACCCCTAGGGGTTCCAGTTATGTGAGTCAATAAGTTCCCCTTTTTATTTAAGCCAATTTGAGCTAAAGTTCTTGTTATTTGCAACAGAAAGGGTCCTGACTAATACATGCATCTTCCAGGGAAAGAAAATGATTTACTGTAAGTCCTTAACACAGAAACTAATTTGCAGCAGAAGTGTGCTATGAGGAAGCAGGACTGATATTCTTAGAAATTAGAGTTGTTTTGTCTCCTCTATTTGTAAGAGTCTAACAGATGACACAGCAAAATCTCCAGCCCTCCTACCTTCCATAACGGGTTTGCTCATCCATGGAAGTTCATGAAGTTCCAATTATGCCACTTATTACTGCTGTGACCTTGGCTAAGTCATTTAACCTCTCTAAGCCTCAGTTTACTCATCTATGAAACAGATATATTATTAAGACATAAAATAAGGGGAGAGTAAAATAAGATAGGGCATGTTAAGCATAGGGACAGTACTGAGCATATAATAAGTGCTCAATAAAATGTAGCCATTCATAGCAGTTCTAAGATGAAAAACCTACTACGTGCGAGGATCTTGCAAAGATACACAAGAAATATAATAGGCCCACCTGAGGATGTCAGAAATCTTCATGGAGGAAGAAAGGCTCAATCTGGCCCTTCCAGGATTCACTCAAATTTAAAAACATAAGCAGATGAATAGAGGTGGGCTTCCTACAAAGAATGTGCAGGAACACAAGTCAATAATAACAGCTGAGATGTATTGAGCACTTACTGTGTGCCAGGCATAGCTGTAAGTGCTTTTCACACATCAACTCACATAATAGTTGAGGTCCTCCCAGCCCTTGAGGTGGGGATTGTGATGGACAGTTTTGCAGACAAGGACACAGAAGCCCAGAGAGGTCAAATCATTTGCTCAAGGTAACTCTGGTCCTGTGTGGAGAGCCAGGATTCAGACCCCAGGTGCCTGAATTCAGAGCCCGCATCCTTAACTGCTCTGCCAACGCTACTGTTGCTTATAAAACGTAAGTGATAACAACGACGGCAGTTACAGAGGCCACATATCTATGCCACAGATACAAAACCCAAATGATATGGATATCAAAGAAAAGGCACAAAGGCCACCCATGCAGCCAGGACCAAGGCCCAGGTCTGTGGGCCTCTTGTCCCTGAGGGGTTAAATGTTCTGTTCTGTGAGAGTGGCCAGGACCAAGCACAGAGCTCCGGGAGGGAAGGTGACAGGCCAGCTCAGGGCGGTGGCCAAAGCTCCAGGCAGCTGGTGGCATCGGGGGCTGTGGCCAGCTGTCTCCTGCTGACCAGGCCTGAGCACCCCCAGGCCTCTCACCAGCAAGACCTCCACAGCTGTCAGAGGGGAACAGTGCTTGCCATCCACGGGCAACTCGCGGAACGGGGCCAGTGACCCCGGGGTGAAAGGTTTGCCTGCCGGGCCCGTAGCCTCCTGACTCCATCTGTCTCACCACCTGCAAGCACCATTTCTGACTTTTTCCTTTGGTATAAATGGGGAGGCAACTACGAAATCAACAGTGGGAAAGGTGCAAGAGGCCCCATCTTCCCAGAGCCCGAGCCTGCTGGCTGTTGAGACGTATAGGCTGAGAAGGCTGGACAGGGGACACTGACTAGGGGACCCCCGTGCTGGATGGTGCCATGGGTAGGGCTGTCTTGGAATCCCACAGACCCACATTCAAATCCTGGCTTTGCGCCTAAGAGCTGCCTGAGCTCAGGTGAGCCACGCACCCTATCGCATCTCTCCTCTGTAAAATGGGCACAGCCCACCTCACAGAGGAGCTGGAAGGATGTAATGAGGTGCCTTCAGTTTCCCTCAAGGTCTAGGAGGGTGTTAAGTCCACCGGAAGTAGAACGAAACTCCTAAGTCGATTCCCGACTCTCCTGCTCCTCTGCTGTGTGGCCTTTCATAGCCTCCTTCATCTTTCTGGGGCTCAGTTTCAAAATCCACAAACTAAGGGGCATGATATCCATCTGACAGGGTTATTGTGAGAAATTCAATGCATTTCTATGTGTAAAGTGCCTGGACTTCAGTAAACACTATTAAAAGAAGCAGTAACAGAGTGGTTAAGGCTCTGACATTTACCTGCTGTGTGATGTTGAGCAAGTTACCTTCCCTCTCTGTGCCTCAGTTTCCTCACATGTATCATGGAGATACTCATGCCCTTATCTTAAAGACTTGTCCTAAGGGTTAGATGAGACATTATAAAGGCCTTTGGAGCTTAGCAGGTGGCGGGTACATGATAGACATGGGTTCTTTTTTCTTTTTTTTTTCTTGAGACAAAGTCTCACTCTGTGATCCAGGCTGGAGTGCAGTGGTGCCATTATAGCTCACTGTAGCCTCAAACTCCTGGGCTCAAGGAACTCTCCAACCTCAGCCTCCTGAGCAGCTGAGACTACAGGCACATGCCACCACCTAGCTAATTTTTAAATTTTTTTGCAGAGATGGGATCTCACTATGTTGCCCAGCTGGTCTCAAACTCCTGGGTTCAAGTGATCCTTTTGCCTCAGCCTCCCAAAGTGTTGAGGTCACACACATGAGCCCCTGTGCCTGGCCTAGACGTGGGTTCTGAATTTTACAAAAGTGCTTGGCAACGAATGTTACTGAGTTCTTATTAGTAACATGTTTTCTGTTACTAGCCCTCCTCACCAAGGAGTGGGTGGTGGACAACCTAAGGAAAGATACCTTTTTATTTTATTTTATTTTATTTTTTACTTTTTTTTTTTAGACAAAGTCTCACTCTGTCACCCAGGCTGGAGTGCAGTTGTACAATTACAGCTCACTGCAGCCTTGACCTCCTGGGCTTAAGTGATCTTCCCACCTCAGCCTCCTGAGTAGTTGGGACTACAAGTGTGCACCACCACCCCTAGCTAATTTTTGTATTTTTTGTAAAGACAGGGTATTGCTATGTTGTACCATTTTTAGGGAGGGAAAACTCTCTTAGAGAAAAGGTGGGGAATGGGGCAAGAGGTCTCCTCACATTTAGAGACATTTTTGTGTAGTTGTGTAGTGTGGGTGCCATCCTAAAAGGGAACACCTCAAAAGCCTCCAAAGAGTGTTATGCAGATGTGACTTACCCACATGGCCCAGCTTTCGAGGGATCACACAGCTGGGCTCTGGAGTGGATCTGTGTCCCTTCTCTGACTTTCCTGTGTGACTTGGGCAAGGCCAGCCACTTAACCTCACCAAGCCAGGTCCCATCATCTATGAAATGAGGACACTGACAGACCTGCCTCATTGGGAGGGTTCTCTGTTTTGTTTTTTGTTTGTTTATTTGTTTGTTTTGACAGGGAGTCTTGCTGTCGCCTAGGCTGGAGTGCAATGGCACGATCTCGGCTCACTACAACCTCCTCCTCCCCGGTTCAAGCGATTCTCCTGTCTCAGCCTCCTGAGTAGCTAGGATTACAGACACGTGCTACCACGTCTGGCTAATTTTTGTATTTTTAGTAGAGACGAAGTTTCACCATGTTGGCCAGGCTGCTCTCAAACTCCTGACCTCAAGTGATCTGCCCGCCTCGGCCTCCCAAAATGCTGGGATTATGGGTGTGAGCCACCGCTCCCGGCTGGTTCTCTGAATTAATCCATGCAGAGCAGTGATTCCCAACCAGGAGTGACTCTGCCCCCGAGGGGACATTTGACAGCATCTGTAGACATTTGGCTGTCACATCTAGAGGGGAGGCGTGCTGCGGGCGCCTAGTGGGTAGAGGTCAGGGTTGCTGCCAAACATCCTACAATGCACAGGACATCCCCCACCCCGCCCCCAGCACTCACCAACAACAAAGGACCATCCACTCTGAATGTCAGTAATGTCGATAGACATCCTCACGTAGAGTATTGGCTTTAGCATAGTGCCAGTAAAAGGAAGTGCTTGTGTTTGTTGAATGACTAAATGAACTTGCTCACTGCAAGTCTCAGCTTCTCCTGGCATGGAGAAAATGTATCTCTCTCCCAGAGTTGTCGTGAGATTAATGAGAAATACGCCAGCCTGAGGGCCTCTCTGGGGCCCTGGGAACTGCTGTTGGATGTTGAATGAATATCGTAGCAAGGGAGCATTCGGAGTCTCAGATCTGGGATTTGGGCAGGAGGGTTCACCCAGGAGGCCAGCTTGCCTGTGTGTAGCATGTAGTTCTTCCAGCTGAAACTGTTTCTCCCTGAAGGATTTCAAGCACGACATATACCCAAACTAAAGAGGATGGCAGCAAAACGTGCAGAAGGAAGCTAGGTTGGATTCAGCCTCGGCGCTCCCGCCTTGCTCATCTCCAAAGCTGTAAGAATTTAAGGGAAACTTACCCCATGTTTTGTTGCCTCATTTGTGCATAATTCATCAAAATGCTGTCCTGTAAAAGAACTTCTCTGTGGCTTGAAACCCTTTGCACACTTGTATCTTTTCCTGCGCTCTCTTTTTCTTTTATGTCTCTCCCTCTCTCTCCCCCTTTCTTTCTCATTAAAAAGATGCCTTTTCTCTCAAGTGCAAGAAGCTGACTTGTGCTAAAAACAAGCAGGGTGGATGCTGAAAGTTCCCAGGGTTAGCCTGGAGCCTCCCAACACTAGACCTTGAGCAACCTCCCAGCTGAAGTAAAATCCTCCTCCCTGCTCTGCTCCCCCTGGATGGCTCTGGGGAGTCCCAGGAATGGCCAGGACAGAGGGAGCCAGGTGAGGGCCTGGCTGCTCCCAGGAAAGAGAGGATGTCATGGTCCTGTTTTGGCCAACCAGTGCTCCCGTGCGCAGATCCCTGTGGTGATGGGAGACAATTGCAAGGGTCAGGGTTCGAGACAAGATGCTCAAAAGTCCCTTCCAGTGGTGGGCACCTGACTCCAGGGCGGGTTCGTAAGGGCTGCGGTAGCTTCGGGGCAGGTGCAGCCTCGGTCTCCTCACCTGGGCAGTGGGAATAAAGGGGTCTATTCAGGTTGTTGGGATGAGCAGTCAGTGAGGAGGAGGATGTGAAGTGTGTGGGTGCTGGGCACTACACCAAGCACTCAGGGCATGCAAGCCACCAGTGTCCCTGCATCTTCAGGGCACTTTCTGAACCTCAGCACCTTCCTCTCCAAAATGAGGAGAAAAATAGCACCCGCTCCATAGTGTCGTTGAGAGGATTCAACAAGCTCCTTGCTACAAAGCCCCCAGTAGGACCTGGCATGTAATTCCTGTTTTGAAAATGTTTGTGTATGTCTCACATCTTACCTAATTCATGCCCCTGCCTGCTCATACCAAGAACAGGTATCCAGTAAAAAGGGAGAAGAGTGTAAAAGGTGAAGATGCTACATTTATTTTTTCCTGGCAATTCATTTGATTTTTTAAAAAGAGGCCACATGTTGGTGGCTCATTCCTACAATCCCAGCACTTTGTGAGGCCGAGGCGGGCGGATCTCTTGAGCCCAGTAGTTTGAGACCAGCCTGGGCAACATGGCAAAACCCCGTCTCTACAAAAAATACAAAAATTAGCCAGGCGCGGTGGTGCATGCGTGTAGTCGTAGCTACTCAGGAGGCTGGAGCAGGAGGATCACGTGAGCCTGGGAGGTAGAGGTTGCTGTGAGCCTAGATCAAGCCACTCCACTCCAGCCTGAGTGACAGTCTGGGTGACAGAGTGAGACCTTCTCTGGGAAAAAAAAAAAAATGTTGCAGTTCGCAATAGGAAGGTCCTTTCTTTATTTGGGTAGCCTTAGCCTCACTGGACCTCAGTTTCCTCATCTGTAAAATGGGGATAATTATAATACCTGCATGGCAGAGGTATTGTGGATTAAATGAGAACTTCTGTATAAAGTACTTAGGACAGTGCCTGGCAGTTCGTAAGTGCTGTTTTAAGAGTTTGCCACATTCAGCCAGAGTGGACAGTAGACTGACCGATTTTTAGAAAGCCCAAATTCCCTGTGTTTAACCAGCTCTAAAACATCTCAGGAACCTAAGCAGCCTCTCTTGTACCTCAGGTGTTTCTGTCCTGTGAAAAAGGAATGAATTTGCTGGCCGCCTGTGGAGTTCCCACAGTTGCGCTGCTTAGTGTTTGCTAAGCCCTCAGAGCCCTGCGGAAATGCAGGCTGCTACAAATGCTATTACCAGAATCCACATTCCCCAGAGCTCTTTGGAGATTTGGGAAGCTTGGGTTTGTTTGGACTTTTCATGACTCGACTCTGGTCATCGTTAGGGCGTTTGATGATCTTAGACGGAATCTGCCTTTCACCTCTGTGGCCTGCTGGGCCCTTCTGGGCGTGTTACAGGAAGGGAATGCATCATTGCTCCTATCTGCCTGGTCAGCTTTTGTAACAAGCTCTTGATATGATGATTTTGTGCTTGGGTAAGCTTTTCAGACCTTCTGCGGCGCTTTGCTGCAGAAGGTGGAGGTACTGGGACAATCGAATCAAGCCATCAGCTGTTGACAGTGGGCCTGGCAAGGTCTCACGGTGCAGAAGACACTGAGCTGTCTCACGCTGGCTTGCAGTTTGGTATGTGGGATCCGGTGTGCCTGGGATGAGAGCACACTCGCAACCCAAGAGGGTCTGAAACCCTAAGCACTCTTCGAGGGTCTTGAGAATAAGTACTGACCTCAGGATCTGGGTCCCTTTCCCAGTGGGGGTTAGAGTCTCAGTGGCCTTGGTTGTCCTCCTCCAGTGCCTGTTTGTATTTGAACTTCTTCCTCCTCTGGACCTCACCCATTGGATCCCTGCAGGATTGCTGGACCCTCTGCCAAGACTGGCCATCAGCGGGAGGGCTGCTTCCCTCCCTACTTCTAAGCTCAAAGCCCTAGGAGGTCTTGCCCGTGGAGACGAGGTACATGGCTTTGTGTTTTATTGCCATTTATTGTTCTTGTTATTTTAACATTTATGGAGCACGTTTTAGCTGTGAACTCATTTCTTGAGCATCACTGCGGTCAAAATCTCCCCAGGGTGCAGGGCCAAGGGTTACTTTGATTCTTTTTTTGGCTGTTGCCCTATTTACTTTATTAAAAATATCATTGTGCGAGGGGCTGCCTTTGTTCTAAGAACTTTTCTGGACATGACCCTGGGTCCACCCTAAGCCCCTGATTACCATCATTTGAACATGAGCCTGGGTATGAGTAAGGCCATATAGGCCAGCGGTCAGCAAGCATTTTCTGTAAAGGACCATGTCATAAATATTTTTGGCTTTGGGGGCCTCTGCTGTAACTACTCAACTCTGCTCTCATCGCATAAAAGCCGCCATAGACAGTATATAACTGAATAAAACTTTATATACAAAACCAGACAGCAGCCAGAATTTGGCCCATGGGCCATAGTTTACTGACTGCCCCCTCCCCACCCACCCAATGTAGATGATGGGGCTTTGTTCTACGAAGTCCCTTTTAGTTCTTCCATAGATCTAAAGAGTCAGTTCTTCTTACTGCAGTTTTGGCCTGTTTCTACTTCTTTGTTTGATCCCCTAGAGCGTGAGCTGGCAAACTGAGGCCAACAGCTCAAACCTGGCCAGTTGCCTGTTTTGTAAATAAAGTTTTATTGGAAAGCAGCCACACCCATTCATTCTGTGTTATCTATGGCTGCTTTCCCACTACAACAGCAGAGCTGAGAAGTGGCGTCAGAGACCTCTTGGCCCCCAAAGCCTAAAATATTTCCCATCTAGCTCTTCACAGAAAAGCTTGCTGACCTCTACTCTATAGAGTTGAGGAATGGCTGGCTGAGAAGCAGACTTTTTTTTGCATGTACATGAAGAGCATTACTAACCCTCCCAAACTCATCTTAGAACTTTTCTCCCAGGTTCTCTTGTCTAGTCTTTCAAATATTTTAGATGTTATTCTCTGGAGTCTAAGTTTTTTTTTTTCCAAAGTTCCAGACCACTGTTTTTAAACAACTTTGGACTGTGATCCTCATAAAGGACATATTTTATATGACAACCCTGTAATGACATACAATAAACTGCATACACACAGATGTCCCCACCACACACACACAAACCACACAAAACACATACAGAAATGAAAGTTTTAAGAAACAATACTTGCCTTACTATATGTGATAAGCTCTCGTATCTTCTATGAACACCAGTCAGGATCAGCTTGATGATGCTGTGGTAAGAAATAACCCGAAATCTGAGTGCCTTAAATCAACAGACATTTATTTATTGCTCCTGCTCCACGTTTGCCCTGGATCACTGGGGATCCTGAAGGAGCAGAACATCACACACTGATCTCCAAGTGTCTGACAAGAGTGGTACTCACCATTTCCTTGAATATTTCTTTGGTCAAAGCAGCTCACATGACCATAACTTTCAATAGAGTGAAGAAGTGCAGCCCTACTGTGGACCCAGAAGGTGAATCTGAGATATTTGGTCAACAGCATTAGGATAACTACCATATGGCTGGGCATGGTGTCTCCTGCCTATAATCCCAGCACTTTTAGAGGCCGAGGTGGGAGGATCTCTTAAAGCTAGGAGTTCCAGACCAGCTTAGGCAACATAGTGAGACCTCATGTCTACAAAAAATTTTAAAACTAGCCTTGCATGGTGGTGCATGCCTGTAGTCCCAGCCACTCAGGAGGCTGATGTGGGAGGATCGCTTGAGCCCAGGAGGTCAAGGCCATGGTGAGCTATGATCTGCACTCCAGCCTGGGCAACAGAGTGAGAACTTGTCTCAAAAAAAAAAAAAAGAAAAGAAAAAAGAAGAAAAAAATTACTACCATATTAGTCTATCCCAGGAGTTGGCAAACTTTTTCTGGAAAGGGCCAAATGCTAACTATTTTTGGCTTTGCGGGCCATACCATCTCTGTCACAACTATTCAGTGCTGCAGTTGTCACTTAAAAACAGTCATAGACAACATGTAAACAAATGGGCTTATCTGTGTTCCAGTAAAACTTTATTTATAAAAGCAGACGGTGGGCTGGGTTTGGCTCATAGTCTGTGGGTTGCCAACCCTGGTCTACTCTTTCTTTTTTGAAAAACACTGGTCACAGCTCACTAAACTGATTTTATTAACCCATCTATGGGTGAGACTCTATAGTTTGAAAAACCCAAGTGACTATAAGCTGCATAAGATGAGGGACTAATATTTCTTATCAGCTGTATCCTCAGTGCCCAGTACAGGGTTAGTGCTGAGTAAACATTGTTGAAAGAAGCCACTGAAAATCCTCTCCAACTGTTTTTCTGGTGATAAATACTCTGTTCAAGATGCGTACGTTATTGCGTTTCTCTCGTAAGGTTGCCTGGAAAAAAAACAAAATAAAATAAAGCTGCACACATTATTGCTTAATTCATAAAAGGTTGACCCTACTTTCAAGGTAACTGTCAGTTCCAAACTTAGAGACACGAGTATTATGTTCACTTCTCTAAGAGTGCTGTTCTTCATTCAAGCTTGAGATGATCGCTCCATAAATGTAGTGTTGAAATCTATACTTGTGGAAACCCAGGTCATTGTATATCTGTTTTCTTCATATATATTTATTATTTATTGTGTCAGGGAAAATACATGCACTATCTCATTTAATTTTCTCAAAAATTGCAGGAGGTGGGTGCTAATGTTATTCGCATTGTACAGATGAGGAAACTGCAGCTCAGAGGAATATGCCCAGTGTCTTGGAGCTCAAGACTGGTAGAGATGGGATTGGAGCAGAGTCTCTGACTCCAGAATATGGGTGTTTGATCATTTGGCTATGGTGTCTCTGGGACGTGCCACCACATACCAAGACCTACTCAAGTGCAAGGTCTTTAAATGCTATTGGCAGTTGAGGCCATGTTTTAAGTCCTCTTAGAAAGACACTATATTGTGTTTCATAAGATGATACAAAACATACATGAGCCGGTTCCTTTTATGGGAAAATCTGAAGTTAACAGTGAGATTGGGGAGTGGGGAGGGTTTAACACTTTAACAGCTGTCCTGCTAAGTGTGAGAGTAAGTCAGGCCAAACCTAGTCTCACAGTCAAGACTTTCAGGTAAAAGTAATAGAGAACTCAAGTCAAACTGGTTCAGCAAGTAAAGAGAATTTAGGGGATCAAGGAACTGAGAGTCCAGGGTCAGAGCTCAGTTCAGGTATAGCTGGATCAGGGTTGCTGATGCAGTCAGGATTTCAGTTGTTTTCTGACTCTTGACTTGTTTTGTTCTTCTCCACGTTTTGGGTTTAACCTCAGCCTGCACATGGAGCTAGATGGTGGGGTAACTGAGCCACACCCTCTAAGGCACATAGTAGGTGCTCACCAAATATTTATTGAATGGATGGACTGCTCAAGATTGGCTTAAAAGCTTGATACTTTTATGTAGGTGTTAGGTTGGTATGCATTTTAAGATTTGTGTGTATCTGTCTGTGTGTAGCCCAGAGGTTAAGAGTGGAAGCACATTGCTTTGGTTGCAACCCTTGGCTGTGCCACTTACCCACTGTGTGACTTTTGGCAAGGGTCCCAACCCCAGTTCTGCACCTGCAACTGCCCTATGAAGTAGGTAGTATCATTTTGCATCTATGATGCACAAGGATAGCATGACACAAAGAGGCTGAGGTGCTTGCACAAGGTGATTTATGGAGCTGGGTGTGCACCTTGGCATTCTGGTTCCATAGCCTGTGTTTTCCTCCACTGTGCATGCAAAGTGCTCAACACAGTGCCTGGCACAGAGTAAGCTCCCAGTAATCAAAAGAGCCATCAATCCAGGCTCGTTTAAAGGTGGTGGTGGACAGGGCAAGGGTTTCTCCCAGGAGAACACGTAGTGAAGCATGGAGTTGAGTGATATAAAAAATAATCACTTTCCTAGAGTCTGGGAGAACTGAATTATTATTTCCCAGCTGCCACTAATCTGCAGGGGGACCTTGCAGCAATGTTCCCCTCTCAGACAGAGACTCAATTTTCACAACCATAAAATAATCTAAGGAGTCTCAAGTACCCTTCTAGCCCTGATATTCTAAGAGTCTGTGACTTGATGATGCCTGTGAGCTTGGAGGTCTCATGGCTGGGCTCTGAGTTTCCAAGATTGCACATGGTTTGGGGTGCTGGAGCTGTGGGGAAATCATGAGGAGTCACTCTGCAGCATCTGTTCCCTGCTCCTCCTTCTGAGCCCTCCTCCACCAAGGGGCAGGAAAGCCCAAACTCCCTTGCAGCTAGGTTTCTAGGAGTAATGGAACGTTAAGCAGGCACATGCGCTTCCTTGAAATTCAGAAGGCGGAGGTCGTACTGAAATTGCCTCTGCTGTGTTGGTTGTTTCTGTCACTGTGCAGAGTCTGGAGTAGTTTGGCTTGCTGCACAGCTTTAGCAGAGGCCCCAGCGAGCAGGCACTAGCTTTATGTGTGTTGAGAGGCATGGTGTCTTTGTGTGGGTTCCCAAGAAGCTGACCTCAAGATCAGGGCTCCAGTGCAAGTAGTTCATTTAAGAGGTGACTCCAAGAAACACCAGAATGGGAATAAAGAAGGAAGGCATGAAGCGAAGGAAAGTAACAGAGGGTGTGTGATCCAGCAGGTTACTCCCTGAGCATCTGAGGCTACACCCTGATGGGAAAGGGCTTATAACACGTGCCACTGAGTAATCCCTCCTTAGGGGTGAGGGAGCTGGGGTCTTTATACCCCACATAATGCCAGAAAGAGCCTTCAGGTAAAACATTGCACTTGCTGCCATTTGGAAGTTGGATGGTTTTCATGGAAATGGTATTTGCCGAAGGGATTTAGGCAAGGTAGTGACAGCATCAGCCACACAGGGCACAGGGCATCCTTGTTGCTTGTGAGGATTCTGGCAAGTGTGATAAGGTCATGAGGCTGGCACATTAGTGGAATGGTTTCCTGATAGAGATATCCACAAGGTGCCTATCATGGAGGGACTTTTTCTGTAACCAGCAGCTTTCTGGTCACAGCACATGTAGCAGTAACCAGTTGTCTGGTGTCGCTTTGGCATTCCCTAAAGCTTATCCTAGCGTCTGTGCCCCCAACCTCCCCAGAAATTCTCTAAGTCGTTTGCTAGCCTGAATTAACCCCTTCCTGCTTAAGCTAGCTGTAGTGGGTTCTACCCTCTGCAACTAAACTCTGGTTGATACCAGTTATAACCTACATCCTGGGTCTGCTGGACAAGCAGAAGAGTGCCAGTCACTGAGGATTAGAACAAAGTTCCCACAACAGCCCTGAAGGGCAACCGGGCTATGCACTTCTACATCATGGGCCACCAGGGAGCTGAGTAATAAAACCACTCTCAGGCGTCAGAGGACTCAGATTCTTGTCCCAGCTCCCCCACTAACCTGCTGTGGGACCTTATACAGGTAATTTTCATCATCTGAACTTCAAGTGACTAATCTGTGGCCCAGGCAGGAGAGGATGGGGGCAAGAGTGTGGATTTCAGGATCAGATGGGCCAGGTTCAACCTCTCAGAGCCTAAGTTCCTTCATTTGTGAAACGGGGATAACAGGGTTCCCAGAGAAATGTTCAGAAGCATCAGAGCCTCTCTGAAGAATTCTGCCACCTCCTGACATTGTCAGTTTCCCTCTCTCCCTCTTCCTTCCTCTCTCTTAACAAATATTTATTATGCTCCTACTTATACCAGGCATGACTATTGGTATTGAAAGCCCACAAGTCTCTCTTTCTGTGGATCATAGTTTCTGGAGGGTAGAGACAGACAAGAAACAGACAAAGGCACGTGTGTAATGAATGTGTCCAGGGGTGAGAAATGCAATGGAGAAGAACTCCGCCGAGCAATGGGGCAGGAGTAGTGAGGGACCCTCCTTAAGGTAGGGTGGTCAGGGAGGTCTCTCTGGCAGAGGCCTGAGAGGGGCAGGGAGAGCCGTGGGCATGTCTGAAAGGAGAGCATGCTTGGTGGGGGATGGGGCTTGAGGGACCACCACTAGGAGGCCAGTGTGAGAGATGGAGGGTGGCGGGAGCTGAGCTCCAGAAGTCAGGGGCCGGATCAGACAGGGCCTCATGGGTTGCGCTTGGCTCTTTAGATTTTACTCTGAGCAAGCCAGAAGCTGGCCTCATTTAACCTCCTTTTAGAAATTGGTGTGATGAATCAATAGCTTTGGCCATTTGTTCATCAGTCATTCATTCATTCAACAAGGATTTGTTGAGCACCTCCTTTGTGCAGCTCTGTGCTTTTCTAGTTCCTCTGCTGAACAGTGAAGGGCAGAACAAGCACCCACCGGAATAAGGAGGGAGTTGGGCATTTTGCTAGAGCTCCTGTTTGGTCCAGAGGCCGCACACAATGGAAAAGTAAAGCCTGGTCCCCTCCGCAGGCCACCCCGCACCTGGAGGCATCACCTGGAGCTCTTCCTGGCAGGCTGAGGCCTGCGAGTTCAGCCCCACTGGCTTCCCCAGGGCAGGGGTTGCCCACACTTGCTGAAATAAGAACCTCATACCAGATCAGCCCCGCATCCCAAGCAGGGCACCCTAAGGATGCTTTTATGTAAGAGGTTGCATTCCCAATTATCTTAAGATGCAAAGTGAAGGCGTTTTGCCCAGGGAAACTCTCTATCAGGAGTCGTTGCACATCTAAACACATGAAAAATGAGACTTCCTGAAACATTCCTATTTCACCCTGTGACAGTTTTGCACAGCTCATAGAGTTCAATTTTCAAATGTCATCCCACTCTGAGAGACCCAATATTTGAAGTCGTGGAAATCTATCTTTAAAAATACTTTTAACAGCATTATTCCTAATATTAAAACTTGGAAAACACGAAAGGGAGATACTTGAGTTGTCATCATAGCAAATGTTCCTATAATATTTAGTGTGTGTCACTGATGTTTTACATATTCTAATTCATTTCATCTTCATGACTACCCTCTGAGGCAGGTGTACTGTTAACCCCACTTTACACATGGGGATGCTGGGGTCTGAGGGCTTGAGAACTCCGTGGGTTAACCCAAGAGTTATGGGACCTGGTTATGGGACCTCAGTGCTAAGGAAAGTGACACCATCATAGGTAGTGTTAGAACAAAATCTTGGGGAATGGTTATGTTTTCCTGTTCGGTGGAAAGGAAGCACCAACATAGAAGATTAGGTAGAAGCTCATGTACACTAAAAATGAAAGTAGATTAGAATGAGCCGGGTTGGAAGTGGGAGAAATGTCCCCAAACACAGGTTTAGAGTTGGCCTTGAGAACATCAGCGGTATGGACAGTTGTATGGACACTGGGGCCTGATAATTCTTCCTTATGGCGCTGTCCTGTGCCTTGTAGGATGGTTAGCAGCATCCCTGGCCTCTCCCTCCCCAGTTCCTCTCCCTCCCCAGTTCCTCTCCCTCCCCAGTTATGACAACCAGAAATGTCTCTGGACATTGCCAGCTGTCCACTGGGAAGTAAAATCACTGCCATTCAGAACCACCAGCACAGATGCTAAGATCATGGGTGGCATTTTTCTTTCCTTTTTCTTTTCTGTGGTTTCCAACTTTCCTTGAATAGGCATAGATTGCGTGAATAAGTAGGAGCAAAGGAGCTCTCGTTGGGATGACCATGCCACTCTCCTGTTCAGAACCTTCCAGCAAATTCCCAATACACTTAGCTTCCCCAGGGCCTACAAGGCCCTGTGTGAGCTGGCCCTTGGCTACTTCTTGGACATGTTCTTCTCTCCCTGTGACTCTTTCTCATCATGTTCCAACCACACGATTCTTCTTTCTGACATTCAGACACATCCAGCTCATTTCCATCCCAGGGCCTTTGCATGTGCTGCTCTGTCCTGTTGCTCTTTCCTACCTCCTCTTCACATCACTTGCTCATCCACTTCAAGGGTCTGCTCAATATCACCTCCTCCGAGAGGCCTTCCCTGATCACCCTGTCATGAATATTTAAGCGCCTCCTATTTATTGTAGGTCACCCCTACTAGAGCATCATCTCCAGGGGGACTGAGACATTGTTTAATTTGCTGTTCCATGCCTCACTCCTAGAACAACGATCGGCACATGGTAAAAGTTCAATAAATATTTGTGGAAGAAGGGAAACAGACAGGGAGGAAGGAAGGGGGGCAAATAAGAAAAATAAAATCGGTAAATTTAGGAGCTTACAGTAAAGAAGCAATGTCTCAACCCACACAGCTGTGTTTCTCTCTAAATTCCAACTCATTTTGACTTGTGGTTTGTGGACAAAAGATTTGCGTAGCACACAGTCTCCTGGCAGCTCGCTCTCTTTGAGGGAACACACTAATACAGTTTTTATGCCACCTCTCTCCACAAATACCATGCCGATGAGTGGCCAGTGTCAAAACAGCAGCAACAACATAAACAGATGCTCCTTCCTTTCAGCCGAGCAAGTGAAGAAACCCTGTGCGTCATTCCTCAAACACCAGGAGATGCCACCGATAGCCACCTCTCCTCACAGTTTCGTTCTGTTCGGGACTGTGAGTTCATGTCAACCCTGAGCCGCGTCCCCAGGGAAATAGGTTCTGATAACAGTCAGTTCTTACTACGAGGCATTCTCAGAGCCAAGGGGAAGCTGGGTTGGTGGTCTGCAGCTGAAAATCTTTGGCAGAAAGTTTACTCGAGGTTTTTCATGTGTGTCATTTGCCTTGATTTTGGGAGTAGGGAAGAAGCACTATCAGTATCTTTGGCCATTCGTAAGGTCAAAATGGTTGTCGGCACGTCCTGCAGGCCTTTTCTCAGCCTGAGTTGATTTCCTGGTGCTTGATGGGTGAGCAGAGGAAGGCAGGTTTTCATTCTCTTCTCTTTTCTTTTTCATTCTTTTGCTGCATTATTCATTTCCTTCCACACTCGTTCATGCAGTCTTTTTTTTTTTTTTTTTTTTTTTTGAGATGGAGTTTCACTCTTGTTGCCCAGGCTGGAGTGCAATGGCGCGATCTCGGCTCACCGAAGCCTCCGCCTCCTGGGTTCAAGCAATTCCCCTGCCTCAGCCTGTAGCTGGGATTACAGGCGTGAGCCACCAGGCCCACCGGGCCCGGCTGTCATTATTTATTTAATGAGCACCTACTGTATGTCAGCCAGGCCTCACACCTGGCACTTAGAGAATCTGAATAAATATAAGGACCACTTTTATACTCAAGAACAAAGGCCACCTCACCAGAAACCTCTACACACCTTTGGGTTCAGGTTTCTTGTGACTTTCTTTTCCTTTTTTGGTTTCATTTTTAATTACAAAAGTAATTAACATGCTTATCATAGAGCAATAAAATGATGCCAAAGTATATAAAGTAAAAATAGATCTTTTCTGACATAACCCCTGTTAATTGTTGGGTATATACCCTTGCAGACATGTTTTAATAAATATAAAATCATCCACAAATTCATAGTTTTCTTTTTACAAAAAGAGGATCAGACTTTACACACCACAATTTGCTAGTCTCCACTTTCATAATCTCGACATTTTTTCACTGTTAGTACATCTAGATCTTATCTGCTTTGTTACTAATAGTAGTTCATGTTGCTTATATGTTACAATCTTAATCTTTCCTATGTTGATCACTGAGTACAGGCATTGGCAAACTTTTTCTGTAAAGGGCCAGATAGTAAATATTTATAGCTTTGCAGGCCATGCAGTCTCCATTTCAACTACTCAGTTCTGTCATCATAACATAAAAGCAGCCCTAGCCAATATGTAAGCAAAGTGGGTGTGTCTGTGTTCCAATAAAACTTTATTTACAAAATCAGGAAGTGCACCAGATTTGGCCTTCAGGCCATAACTTGCCAACCCCTGACCTTTTTGTCTTCCACATTTTTCTTCATACTTTTGTGTTCCTAAACAGATGTATTCAGGTTTGGTGTTTAGTTTGGTTTGGGTTTTTTGTGGGAGCAGGTGGCAGGAAGAATCACTGATTGTTTTTTAAAAATAATACATTACACCTGCTTAGCATCTGATTTTTTGCCCATCAGTGATATTCACGGAATTGCTTCCAAAGCAATGGGTATAACCCCTACTTACTGTTTTTAACAGCTGTATAAAATTCCATCGAATGGATAGAGGATCTGTATTGGTTAAGGTAATGTTAGCTGCTGTAACAAATAAACCCTATATTCTCAGGGCTTAACACAATCACAATGGATCTCTCACCTAAGGACCAATAACTGTTCCTGGTAGATGGGTGTCCTCCATGTGATCAACCAAGGGCCCAGGTCCTTTCCATTGGATAGGTCTTTCTCCCTATAGTGTCTCAGAGGCAAGTCCAATCAGCAGGTAGATGAGAAAAGAGAGGGAAGGGTCTGGTATCCAAGGTCTTAATGGCCAGCCCTACACATTGCACACATCTCTTCTGCTCATGGTCCATTAGCCAGAACTCAGTCACTGGCTGGACCTAACTGCAAGGAGACTGAGAAATGCAGCGTAGATCTGTGTTCAGGAGGAAGAACATCTGGATTTCGTGGGCACATAAGCGTCCCTGCCTGTATTAGTCTGTTCTCACACTGCTAATAAAGACATGCCTGAGACTGGATAACTTATAAAGAAAAAGAGGTTTAGTGGACTCACAGGCCTCAGAATCATGAAAGGCAAAAGGCATGTCTTACATGGCAGCAGGCGAAAGAGAGCATGTGCAGGGTAACTCTGCTTTATAAAACCATCAGATCTTGTGAGACTTATTCACTATCATAAGAACAGCATGGGAAAAACCCAACCCTATGATTTAATTACCTCCCACTGGGTCCCTCCCATGATACGGGGTGGGAGAGATTTGGGTGGGGACACAGAGCCAAACCATATCACTTTCTCTAAAATTAAATGACTTACTTGAGGTAAAGCAGTTACAACAGGGCCTGGTATGTAGGAAGCACTCAATAAATGCACCTCTGCTATTGCAAGCTTGTATTTTTTAAGTATTCCATGATACTGTCATGTCCTTGGGACCTCTGGTCAGCTCTTTACCCCCGCAGGTTACTGTACCCCTTCCTCCTTCTTTACTGCTTCTAATAGCCTATCAATGGCAAGCCTATCAATTATACACACTTGCTAAAATTTCACTCTAAAAACTAGTCAATACCAGGCTGAATGAGATATCAGGAAGATGTCGGGTTCTTATCACTGGAAACTGTACATGTCACCTTATGTGGCAAAAATACTTTGCAGATGGGATTCAGTTAAGGATCTTGAGATGGGGGATTATCTTGGATTATCCAGGTTGGCCCCAAATGAGATCACAGTTGTTCTTATAGGAGAGAGGCAGAAGGAGATTTCAAACACACACACACACACACACACACACACACACACACACACACACACACGAAGACAATGTGAAGACAGGACAGAGATTTGAAGATGTTGGCCTTGAAGCTTGGAGTGATGCAGCCACAAACCAAGGTTTGCTGGTGGACACCAGAGGCTGGAATGGATTCTCACCTGGAGCCTCTGGATGGAATATGGCCCTGTAGACACCTGGATTGTGGCCCAGCGATACTGAGTTTGGACTTCTGTCCTTCAGAACTGCAAGAGGATAAATTTCTGTTGTAAGCCACCAAGTTTGTGCTTCTTTCTTACAGCAGCCACAAGAAATGCATCCACTGAGGGTTCCAGGGCTCTCTTGTGAATAAAATGTATAAGCTTCTCAACTTGCAGTTTGTCCCAAACCACATTCCCTGCTCTCCCTACCAACTGCCTTCCCAATGGTCATGAGCTCTACCATCCACTCAGAGTTCACTCTGAAAGCCTGGAAGACTTGCTGGCCTCTTCCCAATCCCTCCCCTGCTGTATCAAAGTTGATCACTAAGACTTATCACCATGGCTCCGAAATAGCTCTTGATCCACTGGAACACTTTATTCTCACCATCACACCCTCGCTTGCAGTGTTGGCATTTTTTGCTTAAGCTAGAACTCTAGTCTGGTAAATGGGTTCAGCTGCACCTGTGTCTCCCTCTCTGCCTCCTGCCACGCTGCTGCCTGGGGACAGTTTTCCAAAGTTTTCCTGTGCCCAGCATTCCCCACAGGCTCTCCTGCTCCTTTGAGAGAGAATCTAAACTTTAACCAAACCTTGAAAATGCCCTCATTTCTCGCCAACTGAGCCATGATGGGGATGACTTAGGCAGGGAGACAAAATGAGCCTGGTTGCAATAAAGTTTGGTGATTTTTTAAATGAATCTGAGCTCACGTGTAATTATGAAAAAAAATGAACATGTTATATAGTTTTTCATTGATGGCTGGTATGAAGATAGTAGCATTATGGAAATGAGAGACAACTTGTCCATGAGGAACCCTCATTTTTTTTAACTGTTAAGTTCAGGGGTACGTGTGCAGGTTCGTTCTATAGGCAAACTTGCATCATGGAGGTTTGTAGTACGGATTATTTCGTTACCCATAAAGTACCCATTAGTTATTTTTCCTGAGCCTCTCCCACCTCCCACCACCACCCTCCAATAGGCTCCAGTGTCTGTTGTCCCCCTCTGTGTGTCCATGTGTTCTCATCACTTAGCTCGCACCTATTAAGTGAGAACATGCAGTACTTGGTTTTCTGTTCCCGTGATAGTTTGCTAAGGGTAATGACCTCAAGCTCCATCCATGTCCCTGCAAAGGACATGATCTCGTTCTTTATTATGGTTGCATAGTATTCCGTGGTGGATACGTACCACATTTTCTTTATCCAGTATATCATTGATGGGCATTTAGGTTGATTCTGTGTCTTTGCTATGGTGAATAGTGTTGCAGTGAACATACACGTGTATGTGCCTTTATAATAGAATGATTTCTATTCCTTTGAGTATATACCCAGTAATGGGATTGTGAGTCAAATGTTATTTCTGTCTTTAGGACTTTGAGGGATCGCCACACTGTCTGAGGAACCTTCATTTATTGGGAACCACCCAACACAGAGTAGATGCTCAGGAAATAAATATGCAGTGGATGAGTAATATGTGCAGAATGACCTGACTGAGTCACAGAGACCTTTCTGGTTGCATTTGCATCTGTCATTGTGTACATAGAGCCCTTCCCCTTAGTTCAGAGTCTCTCCCGTTGGCACTGTGGAGATTTGGGACTGGACCATTCTTTTGCTGGGGGTGGGGGCTGATGCTGTGCATTGTAGCATTCGTTTAGCAGCATCCCTGGCCTCTACCCCTTGGAATTGTGACAACCAAAAAGGTTTCCAGACATTGCCAAGTGTTCTCCGTGGCAGGGGTGTGGAGTGAAGGGCAGAATCTCCTCTGTTACTGCTTTAGCTGATCGTAGTGAGGCCCTGTCCCTTTGCAGAACTTTATTCCATTCCCGCCTCCCACGGCATCCTCCTCAGCTTCCTCCTGCATCACTCTGCCGTTGGCATCCCCCCAACACATACGCACACAAACGTGCACACATGCACGCACACGCACGCACACGCACGCACGTACTTTCCTTCAATTGGTCCCCATCTGGCTTATGAAAGTGACAGAGAATAAAGCTTCTCTCTTACCCTCTCCCAACCCCCAGGTTGTTGTCCTGCACCTGGCTGGCCATCCAGGGCTCATCTCTTTTCTCTGAAATTCTCCAAGCATCCCTGTCATTGTCCTGCACCTGGCCGGCCATCCAGGGCTCATCTCTTCTCTCTGAAACTCTCCAAGTAGCCACTGAAGTCAGCAGGAACTCCCAAAGCAGAGACATGCCGTGGGGGGAATGTGGGAACCTGTCGCCTGATTTTTCATGGCCTTCTGAAATCACGAGAAGTGGTTGCATGGAAACGGTTGAAAGTAAATGATTTTTTAAGTGCCCCTATGGCCACACTGACCAGATTCAGGCTAGGTCTGGCAGCCAGAGCTCAGGGCACCACGTCATGTCTGAATTTTGTTTTATTTTTCTATCCATTATTCGAAGGAATCATGCTGACTTTGGCTGTTAAGTGAGCACTTACTATGCACCAACAAAGCACTCGACATGTATTCACTCATTTCACGCCACTGCAACCTAGGAGATGGACACTATTATTATCCCCATTTTACAGTGGAGGAAATGAAGGCTTAGAGAGACACTTTACCCACGGGACACATCTAGTAGGAGGAGCAGCCAGGATTTGATCTCAGGACTGTCTGATGCCAGATAGTAATAATAAAAACAGCTAAGTTTACTGGTGTATTTACTGAGTGCCGGGTGCTGCCTGGGGGGCTTTACATGAATTGATTTACTTAATCATCCCAGCAGCGCTATGGACTAGAAACCTTCGTGATTCCCATTGGTGGATGAGGAAACGGAGGCACAGCAAGGTTCTATGACTTGCCCAAGGTCGTGTGGCTGGGCTCCCGTCGTCCAGCTCTTAAACCCTCTGCTCTAGTGCAGGGGGGGAGGCAAACCATGTCTCATAGGCCAAATCCAATCCACTGCCTATTTTTGTAAATAAAGTCTTATTAGAACACAGTCATCCCATTCATTTATATGCAGCTGCTTTCACAGTTCAATCGCAAAGTTCGGTAGTTCAGCAGAGACAGCGTGACCCACAAAGCCTGAAATCTTCACCGTCTGGCCATTTACAGTAAATCTTTTCAACCCCTGCCCTAGGACCTTCCCTAACTACCATCCTGCCATCCAAGCTGTGGGGCCCCTTCCCTGCTGGAGCAGCAGCACATCGAAGAACGTAAACGAGTGGGCATTTCTGCAGCCCCCAGAAAGCAAGCCGGCATCCCAGGAGGTGCCTGGGAGGCTCTCTGAGAAGGCTGACTCCCCACCTCCACCGTGTTTCCTGGAGGTTTGGCTGATAATTAGGCCAGTCCTATTATCAAAAAGACCAAAATAAGGCCGAGCACAGTGGCTCATGCCTGTAATCCCAGCACTCTGGGAGGCCGAGGCAGGCGGGTCACCTGAAGTCAGGAATTCGAGACCAGCCTGCCCAACACAGTGAAACCCCGTCTCTACTAAAAATACAAAAATTAGCCGGGCGTGGTGGTGCGTGCCAGCTATTTGGGAGACTGAGGTAGGAGAATCACTTAAACCCAGGAGACGGAGGTTTCAGTGAGCCAAGATCGTGCCACTGCACTCCAGCCTGGGCAACAGAGCGAGACTCTGTATCAAATAAATAAATAAATTTATTTTAAAAAATAGAAATGAAATAACAAATGCTGGCAAGGATGCTGAGAAAGGGGAACTCTGACACCCTGTTGGTGGGAATGTAAATTAGCACTATTGTGGAAAACAATGTGGAGGTTTCTCAAGAAAACTAAAAATATAGCTATCATATGATCCAGCGATCCCACTACTGGGTATTATCCAAAGGAAAGGAAGTCAATGTTGAGGACATATCTGCACTCTCATGTTCATTGCAACGCTATTCACAATAGCCCAGATATGGAATCAACCTAAGTGTCCATCAGCAATGAATGGAAAAAGAAAATGTGGTAGGTACATATACACAATGGAGTACTATTCAGCCATAAAAAGGAACAAATCCTGCCATTCTCAGCAACATGAATGAGCTTGAGGGACATTGTGTTAAGTAAAATAAGCGAGGAACAGAAAGATAAATACCACATGTTCTCACTCGTAGTTGGAAGCTAAAAAAGTTAATCTCATGGAAGCAGAAAGCAGACTGGTGGTTACTAGAGGCTGAGAATGGTGCAGGGGTGAACCAGAGGCTGCTTAACAGATACGAAATTACAGCAAGAGAGGAGGAATAAGTTCCAGTGATCTCTACCATAATAGGATGACTACAACTAACAACAATTGACTATATATTTTCAAATAGCTAGAAAAGCAGATTTTTTTTTCTTTCTTTCTTTTCTTATTCTTTTTAAGACAGGATCTCACTGTTTGTCCAGTCTGGAGTGCAGTAGCATGATCAAGGTTCACCACAGCCTCAACCTCCTAGACTTAAGTGATCCTCCCACCTCAGCCTCCTGAGTAGCTGGGACTATAAGCACATGCCACCACACCTGGCTAATTTTTTATTTTTGTAGAGATGGGGTCTTGCTATGTTGCCCAGGCTGGTCTTGAACTCTTGGTCTCAAGCGATCCTCCTTTCTCTGCCTCCCAAAGTTTTGGAATTACAGGCATGAGCGACCATGCCCAGTCAGAGCAGATTTTGAATGTCCCCAACATAAAGAAATGATAAATGTTTGAGGTGATAGGTATGCTAATTACCCCAATACATTGTATACCTGTATCAAAATATCACACTGTACCCTATAAATATATACAATTATTATGTGTCAATTAAAAGTTTTTTTTTTTAAAGATTGGGCCATTCCACATAGGCCCAGGTGCCTGCCTCAGCCCTGGAGAAAGAGAGGGGCATAAAGAAATCTAAGTTGCTTTCTCCTCAGTTTACTTAATCCCTGACAAAACCTGGTACATCTTCCACAGTGAGATCATATGTCGCCTCTTCCATGAAGCCTTCCCTGATTCCTTCAGGCAGAGTGGGTGAGGATTTCCTCTGGGCTCCTCATTGCCTTGACTACCTTGTCGCATCCTACCACGTAACAGCAAAGTCTGATTTTCCCTTTGCATGCCTGAAGCAGACGCTCTCAGGGCCTTGCCCACATCCCCACTCTTACTGCTTCAGTGCACAGCTGGACTGTGGGTTTCTAGCTGCCAACACCTGTGTACCTTTACCCAAGGGCCTTCTCTCGCCACCAGAGAGCCTGCTTTGCCTGCCTGCATGGCAAGTCCAAAGCACCAGAGTGAATGCCTCTGTTCCCTGGCACCAGCCTTCAGCCAGTGCCTCACAGGAGTGGGTGTATAAATACCACTGCTCCCTCGCTCTACCCCTCCACCCCGTGGGATGATGGCGAGTGGCATTTTCTACACTGACTCGCACAGTGCCTCAGCAGGACTAAGCCCCAGTTGCCCATGGTGGTAACTTGCTTGATGACACACCCTGTATCGGCTCCTTCTGTTTCTCTTATCACATCCCCAGTCCCCTACTGGTGTTTCTCAGGATCATCTCCCAAATAAACTGCTTGCCCTGGAATCCTTGTCTCAGTGTCTGCTCCTAGGGAGCCCTCATCAAGTCAGCATCCTCTCTTATCCCTCCTGCAGGCAAAAGCTGGGTCTGTCTCTGAACCCACCGCAGGGCCTGCTGTAGAGCAGATGCTCACATCAGTCAGTCGTCAAAAAAGAAATGTACTGAGTAGCTGCTGTGTGCCAGGCACCGTGCCAAGCCCTGGGGACACAGCAGCAGACAGAACCGACAAGGTCCCTGCCCTGGTGAGCTGAGATTCTAGGACAATCAAACACAAATAAATACATGAGCTAACTTTAGATGGTCTCAGTGCTCTGGAGGAAATAAAACAGGGTCATGTGCAAGACCTAGGGGTCTTCCATACTCACTGGGGATTGTTTTTAATGACAATGTCCAGGCCTTATTCCCAGAAATGTCTGATTCATTTGGTCTGAAGTGGAGCCTGAGCATTGATATTTAACAAAAAAAACACCTCCCAAGGTGGTTCTGATGTGCAAAGAACACCTGAAGGTGGGCCGGGGGTGGTGGTGAGGACAGGCAGCTGGCCTCCCTGAGGAGGTAGCCTTTGGCTAAGCCAAGGGAACAAGCAGGAAAAGTGCCCTAGGCAGAAGCAGCTGCACATGCAAAGTCCCAGTGGCAAGAGGTACTATGGTGCAGGATGTTCAGCATGATGGGAACATGGGCTGCCAGGAGGAGACAGAGAGAGATGAGGCCCACAGGCTTCGGGTCCTTGGTCTTAGAGCTCTTGAGCCATCGTGGCTCAGACTGCAGATCTTAACACATCAGCGGGTTATGAAATCAATTTGGTGAGCCACAGCCAGCATCGCGGGAAGAAAAGTAATAGAATCGAAAATACCAGAGTGTGTTGCACATGAGGTCAGTGTGGTTTTTTGAAACTTTTATTTGAAGTTTTATAAAGGTGTACACTGCACTGCATTGCAAAACAGGTTTCTTACTGTGAGTCTTGGTTGAAGAATTCGAAAGCCACTGTTTTTAGTCCCTGCGAAAGTTTGGAATTTAGCCCAAGGGGTAGTGGGGAGCAATTAAAGAGGTTTTAGTGGGGGGCATGACAAGGTCAGATGTATGTTTAAAAACCTCACTCCAGGAGTGTGGAGAACAGATTTGGAGGAGGTGGGCAGTGGAGGCTGGGAGGCGTCTTGGCAGGCTGTTGGAGGCAGTCACTGGGGTGTGACAAAGAGAACCAAGTAGCACCTGGCACACACAGGTCCGCAGGTGGCTGTTGAAGGGATGCACGTGTCTGCAACATGGGAGGATCCTGGGAGGTTGAAAGGCAACATTTCAAGCTTTGCCTCCAACCCCTCCCTGGGATGACCACCTACTTGTCACCTGTCCTGTGACGCAGGTATCCCAGGCATGGCAGATAATAGACTCTGATTTTAACACTTCCTGTTTGCCAGACACTCTGCTAAATGCTTTCAAAACTCATGTAATGCCCTCAGAACAACCCCATTGGTAAGTACTGTTAGGATTCCCGTTTCACAGATGAGGAAACTGAGACCCAGAAAGGATGTTACTTGCCCAAGGTCACAGCGATCATCAAGCTGTGTAGCTGGCACTCCAGCCGGGCAGTGCGGCTCTAGAGTCTGTGTGCCCCAGCATCTGCTGCAGTCATGTGGGAGCCAAGCTGCTTGGGTTTGAATTTAGGGGATAATACACTGAGTACTCTCGTGAGGATTTAGTAAGGGACGGTCAGTGAGTAATACATTCAGGGCAGTAAGGGCCTGGAGCTTAGGACGTGCTAGATAAATGAGAGTGAGTTGTGCCACGAGATGCCCAACTTGTAGAGTTGGATTCAAATTCACGTAACTTGTGAACAGACGGTGGAACTGCCAGGGTTCGAATCCGCCTCTGACACTTAACTGCCTGCATCGCAGGAGTGTGGTACCAGCGTTGGCTCTTGTAATTAGGTGCTCTATGTCCAGTACTTAGAACTGAGCCCGACCTTGGTGAACCCTAAGCATGAGCCATTGATCCTACTGCTCAAGGTCATACAGGAATACAAGGGCCAAGGCTGGGGTTCAAACCCACAGCCAGCTTGCTACTGAGCAACTACAGCCCAGTGTAAAAAGGGCTTTAAACAGTCAAGTTAGGTTTTTCTCTGGCTCTTCGAATCCTTAATCCCTTCTCTCCATGTCTGCCCACCAGCAGTGTTCCCAAGTTAGAGCTTCAGACCCAGGCAGGCCGCCAGAGTCACCAGGCACCCCAGAGCACAGAGACCCATCCACAGCCTTGGGCAAAGGTGGGGGGTTGGAGGGAAGCCTCTGAGAGAGCTGGAAGGTCCCAGCCCCGCAGTGGCCACCAGGTGCCAGGGCCTGGGCCTCACGCCTCATAGCTCCTGAGTTTGACCTAAGCGTGCCTTCTTCCCAGCGTGCAGAACTGTTTGCCTGGGCGTAGGTTGGAGACAGGTGACCCCACCTGGTTGGTTCGGGCCCAGGCTTGTTCAGCCTCCTAGACGCTCTGAGTCTTGGCCTCCTGACTCCTCTGGGGTTGGCGCAGCCTTGCTTGCCTTGGCTCCCGTCCGCCGGGCTGTTCCCTGCACGTACGAGTGGCCCTTTAGAATGTGTTTGTCTGGTCAAGGTTGACAAACTTCCTGAGCCCACGTCTGTTGACTTTTGTGGGACCTTCTGGCTACCTGGCTGCCGCGGATGCTTCGCTCAAGCCCTGTCTTCTCTCTTGGGGTGTGGAGTCAGCTAAGAGGGCAGCAGAGCTGGCTGTGTTCACGGAATCCAGTGTCTGGAGAGAAAGCTGGTGCCCATGGCGGCTGGGACTGGCAAGTGAAAACTTGAAATTCCATGAATGTAGCACCTGGTGATTCTTTGGAGAACTTTAAAATGCAACATGAGTATAAACCGTTCTTAACAACCAGGATATGAACGAGGCAACCTCTTAAAGTCTTTTTTTTCTTTTTCTTTTTTGGGATGGGATATCCCTCTGTTACTCAGGCTGGAGTGCAGTGGTGGCATCATAGCCTTGAGCTCCTGGGCTCACGTGATCCTGCCGCCTCCGCATCCCAAAGTGCTGGGATTACAGGGATGAGCCACTGTGCCCAGCATACCGTTCATTCATTTGTTAATTCAGCAAAATACTATTCATCACATATTCTGTGGCAGGTGCTGTTCTAAGCACAGGGATAGAGCAGGAACAATCTAGCTACAGCCTCTGTTCTCACGGAGCGTGTTAAGGTCTCCAGCAACACTGTCCGAGAAAAATGTAACATGCTTTACCAGTGTGAGCCACATATGTAACTGCAAATTTTCTAGTAGCCTTGTTAAAAAAAATATGTAAAACAGCAGGCCTGGCGCGGTGGCTCACGCCTGTAATCCCAGTACTTTGGGAGGCCGAGGTGGGCGGATCACGAGGTCAGGACATCGAGACCGTCCTGGCTAACACGGTGAAACCCTGTCTCTACTCAAAATACAAAAAAAATTAGCCGGGCATGGTGGTGGGTGCCTGTAGTCCCAGCTACTCGGGAGCCTGAGGCAGGAGAATGGTGTCAACCTGGGAGGCGGACCTTGCAGTGAGTCGGTATCATATTGTGCCACTGCACTCCAGCCTGGGCGACAGAGCGAGACTCCATCTCAAAAAAAAAAAACTGTAAAACAGTACATTTTATTTAACGCAAGATGTCAAAAAATATTATCATTTCAATACATCATCCACACTTTTAAGATTACTAATGCATTATTTTACTTTTTTTGTATCAAGTCTTTGAGATCTGGTGTGTGTTTGGACACATCTCAATTTGTTTTTTGTTTGTTTGTGTTTGTTTTTGTTTTGGGGACAGAGTCTTACTCTGTCACCTATGCTGGAGTGCAGTGACGAAATCTCAGCTCACTGCAACGTCCACCTCCCAAGGTTCAAGCGATTCTCGTGCCTCAGACACCCAAGTAGCTGGGACTACAGGCACACACCACCACATCCAGCTAATTTTTGTTTTGTTTTGTTTTTAGTTGAGATGGGGTTTCACCATGTTGGTCAGGCTGGTCTCAAACTGCTGACCTCAAGTGATCCGCCCACCTCGACCTCCCGAAGTGTTGGGATTACAAGCTTGAGCCACTGCACCTGGCCCACATCTCAATTTAAACGAGCCACATTTCAAGTCACCTGTGGCTCATGGCTACTGATTAGAGTCTAAAGAGAGAGATAAGCATTATACAACTAAATACTCAGCTGTTAATTCCAATGGTAGTAAATGTCATGATTGACAAGTTCAGAGTGCAGTGGAAATTAATCCAGTCAGGGAGGATGGTGATAGCAGTAATGGTGTCAGGGAAGGCTTCCTGGAAGCAGTGACTTTGTGATTTTTATGCAGAAACCTAAAGTAGGGTGAAGGGGAAGGATGAGCATTCAGGACAGAGGGAACAGCTGTGAGCAGACCCCAAGGTGCCAAGGAGCTTGCTGCTTTTAAGGGATACCGGGTAAAATGCTGGTATCACCAGAGAGTTGAGTAGGAAGGGATGCAACAGGAGAGGTTAGCAGGAGCCAGGCCATGTGAAGCAGCTCACGTGGCTCCTGGTGCACAGCAGTGCTGCACTCACAATGACAATTGGCACTTGGAGAGACAGCTGCTGCTTGCAGTTACATCACAGATCGGGATGATTGGCTTGACCTTGTGTATTGGAGGCCTCCAGGACAACCCCTGGTGGTGGCATAGACAGCAGCCATCATCCCTCCTTGCAGGCCAACAGAAGCTCGATCTTGTCTGGCTGACCATGGGCTCTGCCCAAGGAGATGAAGGGTGGTTAGACCAAGCCCCTTGTGATTGGTCTGGATGAGATATGGGGGATGGCTGCTGGAGGATGCTGATGGAGAATTCCTCTGAGATAAAATGAAGGCGCCACATGAATGGAGCCTCTTTTCCCACTTTCTTCCTTCCTGCTTAGAGTAGGACCATGTCCAGTTGTGTGTCTTAGAAATGTGGCTTCTGATGTCCTGTGACCCTAGGGGGAGGCCAAGAGACAGGCGAAGGCGCCCATCTAGGGCCCTGATCTTGTTAACCCACCTGAACCGCCATCACCAGACATCTTAGCAATTGTGATCATTCATATCTGCACCTTTTACTGTAACATGCATTGTGTGGGATGAACCCAAGAATGGCAAACATTTACCTGGCACCTACTGTGCTCCAGGTGTTCCTCAAAGCCCTTCGTCTCACGTCATCCTCACAGCAACTCTCTGAGGTTGGAGCCTTTCTTATCCCCATTGTACAGATGAGCAGGGACTCACGCCCAAGGGTTGCGGCTGTATCTTTTAACCGTCACCCTATACTGCCCCCTCCGTGTTTAAACATGTTGGTTTGGAAAGCTCATTCCCCTCCCCTTCACCACCCCCCGGAACATCATTCCTCTAAAACAGGTTTCTCGTGCTCAGCACTTTTGACATTTTGGGCTGGATGATTGTTGTGGAGCTGTCCTGTGTGTTACGGGATTTTAGCAGCACTCCTGACTTCTACCCACCGGATGCCAATAGCACCCTCCCCATTGGTGATAACCAAAAATATATCCAGACATTGCCAGGTGTCCTCTGGGCAGCAAAATCCCACCCCGCCGCGCCCCCCACCGACCCCACTAAGAACCTCTACGCTAAAAGATGTTTTCCTGCCAGTCACCTGGGTCGCTCTGTGTCCTTGTTCAGGTTAACGTTTCTGAACCTCTCTTTCCTCTTCTGTAAAATGAGGGGACAGTATTACTTATCTCATGGGTTATTTTAAGGATTAAATCAACCAGTGTATGGAAAGCAGCTAACAGTGCTGAGTGCATAATGAGCACTTGCTCGGTGTGATGATTTGACCTACACGGCTCTTTCTTGTCTGTTTTCAGCTAACAGGAACTGCTAGCTGGGATTTTTTTTTACCAGCAAAAGAGAATTCCTTGATCCAAGGTGAAATCTACCAGGGTGTTAGCTCTGGGAGTCGGAGGCTCCATCTGTCTTCCTCCGCTACTGGATTGCCAGGAATTTTTTTTTGTTTTTTGTGTTTTGTTTTTGGTTTTTGTTTGTTTGTTTGTTTTTTTGACACTTAGTCACCCAGACTGGAGTGCAGTGATGCAATCTTGGCTCACTGCAACCTCCGCCTCCTGGGCTCAAGCCATCCTCCTGCCTCAGCCTCCCAAAGTGCTGGGATTACACAGGCATGAGCCACCGTGCCCGGCCGATTGCCAGGAATTAAATCAGTGCTGGCACATAGTAGGTTCTCTGTAGTATTTGTTGACTGAATAAGTGACTTAAATCCCTTTGATTAGCTATATAACTTTTTTATAGATTTCTCTTGTTTCTTTCATTCTTCCCTGCCTTCCTCTGTCTTTGTTTCTCCTCTTTTGTTTTTGTTTGTTTACTTATGTGTCTTGTTGTTGTTGTTTTTTATTTGTTTTTACTATGGCTTTGGTTTCACTACCCAAGAAATCCCAGACTTCAGCACTGGAAGCTAAAGCTGAACTAAGCTAACTCAGGAGCCTCGAATCTATTTTAGGAGTTAATTCCCTTGGCTTGGTTCAGCCCCACAATGCACTCTTTGGGGGTTCATTTAATTTTTCTTAGCAGGTTCTGGCTGGATGTTAAACCTGGGCAAGGGAATGTGCTTCAGGCTGTTGAGTTTAGGCTTTACTTAGAATCTGAAGTCCCTCCACCATTTGTGTACAAACATCATTATAATATAATTTACTATTAAATGTAAGGGGGTGAAGGGGCATGCAGAGGTCACACATGTTCCCTGAAACATAATCCTATAATTAAAAGTGTGCTAGACCATAAAACTTATGATGTTCCCATCTCTAAGGCTACTTTTATAAAATGCATCTCATGTTCTTCCGTCGGATCTTCTGACCTGAGGCATAATATTAAAACATAGATCAACTCAAAGGGTCTTTGATTTATGTGGTACGTTTGCAGACACCGACTGCAGTTCTTGGTGAAGAATCAGTTCTCAGATTGCCATAGTTAAGCGCGACTGAAGCGTGGTGAAAGTACTTCCTAAAATCCAGAGCGAATGTGAATTCATCTTTTTCTCAAATAGCCACCATTTTGAAAATTTCTCTGTTTCCATTTCACTACTGGCCTCTGCTATAGAAATTAGGGTTTTCTGCTTGTTTAAGTGTATATAAAAATAGAGGAGAGGTTCTCAACCAGGGTTGATGTTGACCCCAGGGGACATTTTGCAATGTTTGGAGACATTTTTAGTTGTTACAACTTGGGGAGAGGGCAGCTACTGGTAACTGGTGAGGAGAGGGGCCAGAGATGCTGCTAAACAGCCTGCAATTCCCTGTACAACAAAGAATCACCCAGCCCAAAAACCTCAATAGTGCCAAGGCTGAGAATTTCTGAGATAGAGAGACGTTCGTTTCATCATTGATTAAAATAGGGTAAAAAAACCCAAACTGTGAATAACCTGGATGTACATTGGCGGGGGGATGGTTAAATAATAAACTCTGCTACATTATTTCAGTGGACTACTATGCAGACGTTGAAGAAGAAGCAGGCGGCTCCATGTGTACTGATGTCGAAAACTGTCCAGGATGTATTTTTTAATGGAAATAAAAACAAACACAACAGAGTTTTTGTTAAACTATTATGTTTTTGGTGATATTAAGGAATTTTGTGCCTTAAGGAATATTGTGGCTATGTTTTCAAAAAAAGGATCTTTTTTTAGAGAGAGACTTACACGGAAATATTGACAAATGAAATGGTATTATGGGGTTTGCTTCAAAATACTATGACAGGGGGAAATAGATGGAGTGGAAATGGGGCAGGACTGGCCACGAGTGCTGGGGCTGTGTGATGAGTTTAGGAAAGCTCATTAGATGAGTCTGAGTATTTTTGCAGTGTTTTTGGAATTATCCATAAAGTTGCTACACACACACACACACACACACACACACGCACACACACGTAAATGCACTGAAGAAGATCTGGTGGGAGATAAGAGATGGTGAGTAGATAGAAAAATACAGACAGATGTAGATTTGGCTCTGTGTAACAAAGAGCTTAAATAACAGTGGCATAAATAACCTAGGAGTTTATTTCTCTCTCATCTAAGAGTCTGAGCAGCAGCTCTGCTCTGCAAAGTCATCAGCAGCCCAGATTCCTTTCATCTTGTTTCCTCATCCTTAAGGTGCTGCTCTTTTCCTCATTGTCCAAGATGGCACTCCATCACATGACGTTCTATCCAATAGGAATGGGAAAAAGAGGAAGGTCCACCCCATTCCTTTAAGGACCTAACCTACATGTTACTTGCATCACTTTTGATTCCACCCTAGTGACTGCGCTTAGTCACATGACCACAGCCTAACTGCAAGGGAACCTGGGAAATGTAGTCTTTATTCTGGGTAGCTGAGTGCCCTGCTAAGAATCAGTTGTTTGTAGAAGAGAGAAGAGAAAGAATATTGGGGATCACCTAACAATCTCTACCACGGTGTACTCAAACTGTGAATGATAATTAGTACAGATCAGTGGGACTATGGGGAACTTATCTTTTCACATTATATGTTGTTCTGACTGTTTTACCATTAGCATGTGTATTTTCTCTTTTGTAAAGAGAATTAAATATAAAAAATGTTATGATAAGTGGTGTATGCATGATCCTTGTATGTAACACTGTGAGGCTGTAGTGTCATTTTTCAATATTCATTTCGCTGGTACTCATTGCCTGACTGTTTAGTGCTGATTACAATTACTTTATTAGATGCTAAGGACACAGGAGTGACAAGACAGACAAAGCCCCCAGCCTCTGACAGTGAACAGAGAAATATGCAGTATATTTTAAGATAGTGATCAGAATTAAGAAGGCAAATAAAACACAATCATGGGATAGGAAGCAGGGGGTGATTAGGGGGATGTAGGAAGAGTTTGACAATATGATCAAGAAAGGAATCTCTGAGGAGGTGACATTTGAGAAAACACCACAGGTGGAAGAGGATTTGTTGCAGAAGGAACAGCAAGTGCAAAACCTATAAAGTGGGAACCAACACACTAGGTTTAAATAACAGCAAAAAGGATAATGTCCCTGCAGGAGAAGCTATAAGGACAGAACTTCCAGAAGGTGCGATTAGAGGGTGGGAAGGGTTTTGGATTAAGTGTTATATTAGGTCATTTGGGTATTAATTACTCCAAGTCATTATGACCAAAAGGTGGTTTTCCTAATTATTTGCAATCATTTTCAAAATAATTAGGAAACATGGAATGTGGAAAAACACTCCATTGGCACAGTGTCATATGGTGAAATGAGATCTGCACCTTGTTCCGGCTCTGCCTATCATTAGCTGTGGGACCTGAGGAAACTTACTTGATTTGTTGGCCTCCCAGTTTCTTCACTTTTAAGGATGGAGAAGAGCACTTACTCTGTATCCTATTCTGCTCTCAGAACTACACAAGTAGTAAGTCATTTTATCCCCACAGCAGCCCCAGGAGGTGGGGACCCTTTTTATCCCCACCTGGCAAGTGAGAAAATTGAAGCAGAGAAGTCAAGGAAGATCCCACACCATTAGCAAGTGGCAGAGCCAGGATTTGAACTCAGGCACCTGGGCACCTGAGGTAGCTGCTTAGTCACCACTGTACCAGGTTCCTGCCGGGTCTGCCTACCTCACAGTCTGGTTGGGAGTGTGCAATAAGGAAAGAATTTTGACGGCAACTTTCAAGAATGTCAATGCTGAACAAATGTATTAACATTATTGGAATATTCTGGAATATCTCTCTTCTTTCCAAATAAATATTTTAAAGTTTCTAAACCCCTAATGAAAGAATCGATTCAGGCCACAAACATTAGTGGATGAAACCATCAGATCGGAGGTTAATGGGGAACTTTATAATGGAGGAAGCAGGTGGTGCTACCTGAACACAAGGGCCCTCGTGGTGTCACTAGGAGGGACACACCTGGGACTCCTGATGAGATGCAATGGTGAGAGCCCAGCACAAATTCCAGAGCATTGCTACCCTCCCCCAAATTACTCTGAACCTAATCACATTTCAAGTTAATTTATGGGAAATACAATGAAAAGAGAAATGCATTAACAACACCGTGAACAGGCAGACAGACAAATACAGAACGTGAGATATTCTACAACACAACTAACCTAGTTTCTCCAACACATCAAGAGTCTGTATAAAAAGGAGGGGGAGGCTATTCTAGATTAAATAAATGTAGGCGATACAATAAGCAAATCTACTGTGCAGACTTCGTTTAGATTCCGTATCTTACAATCCACCCTTACAAAGGCATGTTGAGACAATTGGGGAAGATTGAATGTGGACTGTGTTCACGATGGCACAAGGAGTGAGTGTGAATTTTGTTAGATGTGATAATAGAAAATCTCCATAGTTTTAAATGAAGTGTGGTGGAGAGAAGAGACTTCAAGTTTGAATTTGTTTTAAACACTTCAGCAAAGAGAAAAGTAAACAAACCAAAATTCTGAGAAGAGACACATTTGGTAAAAACCGTGAACATTGTTGAGTCTAAGTAATGGGTGCACAGAATTTCATTCCACTATTCTGTCTGCTTTTGTATATGTTGGAAATTTTTCATTAAAAAAACGTCTAGCCCCACTATGAAGCCGTCTGACCAAAAGAGAAGGAGGAAAAAAAAAAAAAACCTCATCGTATGAAATTGCATAAAATTCAGCCAACCTCAAAACAAGAATAAAAACATTTTTTAAAAAACTCGTGAATCGCTGCATGGCTCTTTCAATTTCGGGGTAATGATGTAACTAGAGGAGCTCAGTCATTAGAAAAGATTAATTTTAAGACATCTGCTGCTGTCAGTGGCAGATGGCAGAAGAGTGGAACATTCAAAGCACGGGGCTCTCAATCCATCTCTGCTACTTACCGTTGATTTTAGGCAAATGTCTTCAATTTCTGTCCTCACTTTCCTTATCAGTAAAAAGGGATTAAAGTTCTACAGGGGCTATTGGGAAGATTAAGGGGACTCAAATATGAAAGGCACTTAAAACAATGTCTGGCTCATAGACAGTGCTTAGTCTACGTGAACTACTATTATTTTCACTTTCATGGTGGTCAGAGCTTCATGGGGGCACAAATAATTTGGACCAAGTGAAGATATTCTCATATTTGGTTTCCAATATTCAGTTTCTCTTACCCATTTTCCAACATTTCTCTCCTGCCTGTTTCCCTTCCCCCAGTAAAAATGCCCTTGCTCTGTAGACTCAGAACAAAGCTCACCACAGTTTTAGTGGTCTCACTTGGGTCCAGGTCATTGCAATGGGTTATGGTTGGGATGAAGGAAAGGAAGAGGTAAACAGTGAAGGGCGGTGTAGTATCTGAAAGCAAAATGCCTCTGCAACCTGAGGATTCTCTTTCCTCCCTGGATCTCTTGCCTGCCTCTTGGTAGGATACCAGGACTCCAGGACTCCCCCAGTGGCCTCAAGCACTTCGTGTTGTCCAGCCATCCTTGGCAGGAAGGACTCTTCCCTTACAGGAAGAGTCCTTGGTGTTTTGCTTTGTGCCTTGTTTTGGTGGTTGTGGGTTGGGGTGTGGGTTTGGTTTGGCTTTTCTTTTTTTCTTTTTAATGGCTCTGCATGAGATATATTCTATAAAGTTCTACATTTTGCTCCAGGGCCCTGCTGAACCCAACCAGGAATCAAGCAGAACGTGTGTGGTCCTGTCCCAGTCTGTCACTGCACGTTGGGTGCCTTTTTGAAGGTTGCCTTTTGTGGGCCTAGAGAATATTGGAACACGCATCGTAAAATGCAGGCATCTGAACTTGCATCATGTGTTTTTCTAAAAAGCTCATCTCAAGAGGTTGCATACTGCGTGATTCCATTTATATAACATTTTCAAAATGACATTTTAGAGATGGAGAACAGATTAGTGGTTGCCAGGGGTTAAGGGTTTTGGGTCGGGTGGGTCTGGGGTGGGTGTGCCTATAAAGGAGCAGCACAGGGAAATCTCTGTGGTGATGGAATCGTTCTCTAGATTGCCGTGGTGGTTATGCAGAGCTGCACATGTGATAAAATGACACAGAGCTACACACACACTGCACCAACCTCAGTTTCCTGGCTTTGACATTGTACTATGGTTATGTAAGATGTAATCACAGGGTGGAAGACATTGGGTGAAGGGTACTCAGGACCTTTCTGTACTATGTTTTGCAACTTTTTGTGAATCTAAAACTATCTCAAAATAAAAAGTTTTGGCCGGGCACAGTGGCTTATGCCTGTAATCCCAGCACTTTGGGAGGCCAAGGCAGGAGGATTGCTGGAGCCCAGGAGTTCAGGACCAGCCTGGGCAACACAGTGAAATCCAGTCTCTTAAAAAATAAAATACATAAAATCAAATAAAATGAAAAAAGTTTTTAAAAATACCAGGGACAGCAAAATTGGGTTGATTGACCAAATGATGGGCCCTTGTTTTACATGCGATCAAGAATGAGGGAAACAGGCTGGGCACGGTGGCTCATGCCTGTAATCCTAGCACTTTGGGAGGCTGAGGCGGGTGGATCACTTGAGGTCAGGCGTTTGAGACTAGCCTGGCCAACATGGCAAAACCCCATCTCTACTGAAAATACAAAAATTAGCCGGGCATGGTGGTGTGCGCCTGTAATCCCAGCTACTCAGGAGGCTGAGTCAGGAGAATCACTTGAACCCAGGAGGAAGTAGAGTAAAAGCTTTCCCACCAGCTGTTTTTATTTTTTATTGTATGCCAAGCTCATATGAATGAGAATTCATCAAGCATAGGTGAGAGAATTTAGTCTGGAATTGAGATTCAAGACTCAAGCTGGTTTCCTTTTGTCATAGGACTCCCTAGGACTCAGTCCGCTTGGCTGAAGGATGGTGCTCTGAATAGGCTGCTGGGGAGGCATATTGCTTATGCAATTACTTATGTAAGCTGAGTGCGGCGGCTCACACCTGTAATCCCTGCACCTCGGGAGGCCGAAGTAGGAGGATCACTTGAACCCAGGAGTTGGAGACCAGCCTGGGCAACAAAATGAGATGCCTGTCTCCACAAAAAAATAAAAATGAAAACACTAGGCAGGTGTGATGGTGCACACCTGTAGCCCTAGCTACTCAGGAGGCCGAGGTGGGAGGATTGCTTGAGCCCAGGAGGTGGACACCAGGATTTTGCTAGGCAACACAACAAGGCCCTGTCTCTATAAAAATAGAATAACTGTTTATGTCTTCCTAAGAGAGTTTTTGGGTTTTGTTTGTGTGTTTATTTGTTTTGTTTTGTTTGAAACGGAGTCTCACTCTGTCACCCAGGCTAGAGTGCAGTGGTGCGATCTAGGCTCACTGCAAACTCCACCTCCCAGGTTCACGCCATTCTCCTGCCTCAGCCTCCCGAGTAGCTGGGACTACAGGTGCCCACCACCACGCCTGGCTAATTTTTTATATTTTTAGTAGAGACGGGGTTTCACCGTGTTAGCCAGGATGGTCTCGATCTCATGTCCTCGTGATCCACCCACCTCGGCCTCCCAAAGTGCTGGGATTACAGGCGTGAGCCACCATGCCCGGACCCTAAGAGAGTTTTTGGATAAAGCTTTCCAATCAGGGAGTAAAAACAGCACAAGGGATGAAGACATGGGACATTCCATGGGGAATATAGATTGGACTCACCGCTCTGAAGAGCGACATGCAAACGGGTTTTTCAGTTTTAAACTGGGGGGCCCAGCAGTTTTTCCTTGGAGTATCACTTCTAGAGAACTCCAGGCACGTGCACCCAAGAAGACCTGCTCCAGTCATTGTGGAATTTGTTCTCATAACAACAACGTGGAACCCCTGAGGACTGGACAGGTGAACTGTGGAATAGACATACCTGCAGATACCATGCAGCAGTGAGAAAGAATAAACTAGATTTCTGTGTCATGGCATGGAATCAACACCAAGGTATTTTATTATTAGAGTGAAAAAACATCCTGGAACAAGATGTACAAGATCAATAGCGATAACAACACATTCACAAAACACATTTGTAAAAACAATACTGTATATTTTAATGAATGTGTGTGGGTGTTTGTGTTTATAAGCTATTTATCCTATTAATTGTGGATACATCTGGTAGGAGGTAGTGCCCCAATGTGGCTGTAATCTTATCTGAAATTTTAAAATGTATTTACAAATATTTTTAGATGTTATTTGGGTAACCAAAATTCTATTTTAAAAGAAAAAGGGCCATGCAGTTCTTATCTCAGCAGGAGGAGGCACAGGTGGACTAGTTGGGGTCACCCGTTGAGGAATTCCTACTAAGTCTGGATAGCAAATCCCACTCTGAAATGCCAACTTCAGGAGAGCAGGAACTTGTCTGTCTGGTTGGACACTGTATCCTCAATGTCTGAGACAGTCCCTGGTTCTTTGAAGGCCCTTAAAGGACAGGGGAAGGGGAGGAAAGATGAAATCAATTAGTGAAGGAGTAGCAGCTTTGCTCTTTGGTGTGCTACGTAAACAGCATCGGTGATTCTAAATGATGGGCAGCCTGACTCAATGAATGAATCAGTGAATGGCTTTAGTGTCAGCTGTGTTCCTGATCCATTTATCTGCCTTCTAGCCTTTGCAAAGGAAACTGAATTTGCCTTATTTATCTGGGGAGATGATTCCCAACGCATTGCAGCCCTGCCCCACAACTTCTATTCAATGACACTTCCCCATGTTAAGGGAGACAGGGTAGGGGAGGATGGAGGTGTGGACAGGAGGAGGGATTTGTGATCACTTCCTTGTGGCTTGTGGAGTTCTTCCCCAAAGTTGTTGAAGTGACAACAGCACCTGAATGTCACTGGCTGGACCCACAGCTGATTCCTACTCTAATTTTTCACACTGAACACCTGGGGCGTGATATACCTGTATCAAAACAAAAGGCAGTCTGCAGTCCCGCAGGCAAGGGTCTGCCCACGGCTCCAGGTAGACATCTTCCAGGGCTTGTGTGCAGCAGGAGAGAACGTCTCTTCTCCAGCAGTTCATCTTGGGCCTCCCGTTGGCCCCAGGTGGCTCACGTGACCACCACCCTGGAGCCAATCACTGTAGACCGAGGAATGGGAGATGCTAATTGCCAGGCTCAGAGCTTGTTAGTAGGGTCAGTCCCAGCCAAGCCACATGGACTGAGAGTCATGGGGAGACCTAGGGAAATTAAATAACTCACAAACACCTGTAAAAACTGTTATAGTGACTGGTGTGTGTGATAGAGGGCCACGGGCCTGTGAAAGCTGCAGGAGGGAAATCGCTTACTCAGGGAGAGCCTGGGGAAATCCTGCCGGAACTGAGGCCTCTGCAGGGTGAGCAGGAGGGACTGGAGTTCCAGGCAGAGGGAACAGCATGTACAAAGGCCCTGTGGCAAGAGGGAGTGTGGAGCGAGAGAAAGGCCAGCGTGCTGGAATCAGATATTGGACAAGGAGAAGCCAGATCAAGGCTGTGTTCGGAACTCTTTGCTTTATCTTAAGAGCAATGGAAAGCCATCAGAGGTTATAAGCAAGGATGAGGTGAGGCGGGCAGGTTCAGATTTATGCTGTCATTTGCTGCACAGAGAACAAACTGGAGGGAGGCCCCGGTGGCCCCAGGGAGGTGGGCAGGGGGGCTGCCGTGGTCTTCCTGGGCAGAGAGGATGGTGGCTTGGACCTGGGCGATGGCCGTGGAGGTGAACTTTATAAGGCCTGGAGATGGATTGGACGTGAGCATTGAAGGAGAGGGAGAAGTAAGAGCAATCCTGAGCTTTTGGTTTGAGCAACTGCCCCCGAAATGGGGGAAGCCGAGATGGTTTGTGATTCACAGATGTATTTTGAATGGAAATTGAATGAGGCTGGTGGAGGCTGTCAGAGACGTCCAGGTTTGGGCCACAGCTGCTGTCTGTCCAGAAGCCTGTGATTGAAGTCAGCAGGCTTTGATTTCTCAGCCCGTGAAGGATGCTGGGAGTGGCCCTCTCCAAAGTCCCCTTAGCCGACTGGCCATCTGTCCTCTGCATCTAACAGACAGGGCCACCATCCTCAGCCAAGGTAGCTGGTGTACTCACGGGGGTGTGGAAAGGTGAGCGGCCCACCCGCCTGGGACCCTCCATCTGCTTTTGATCCCTCCCAGCCTTTGAAGCTGCCCCTGCCCCCACCCTCCAGCTGTCATCTCTCGGGCTCCCCCACTTCTTCCCAGTCCCCAGGGACAGGGGTGGTGACAAGGGTAACAAATGGCACAAGCCGCAGGCAGCAGCAGGCCAAGGGGGCCAGAGGGAGGGTGTTCCTGAATGCCTCTTTCTTCCCGCTCCTTCAGGCTGTCTTCTGAAGTAGCCAGGCTATCAGGGTTTTGCAACAATGCAACAAAGAAAGAATTTTTTTTTTTTTGTAAATGAATTCCATGCTTTTCCTTCCTTTCCCTTCCCTGCCTTCGTGAAAGGGAAGCTAAGTCTTTCTCCTACCCCAGATTCCTTGAAGGCTGTCTGAGTTCTCTCTTCCTTCCCCTGCATAGAGAATAAGCTGGTCTCCAATTTCAGGTAATTGTGAGGTGGGGAAGAGTGGGGAGAATGTGAAGGAAGCCTTCCCCACCAAAGTGCAGCAGAGCTCAACTCTGCCCCTCAAACCACAATAGGAACCAGTGGTTTCCGGGTGATCCTGATGACAGTTTCCAGTGTCTACCTGGAATGAAACGAATGGTGTGTTTCAAGCCTTTGTCTGTGTGCATGCAAATAATCTCAGCTGCCCTTTGTTGAATACCCACTCACTCGTGCCTTCTCTGACTCATTTTTCTCAGAATAACCTGGCGGGGAGGGTATTATTTTCTCCATCTTATAGAACTGAGGCTCAGATAAGTGAAATAACTTGCCCAAGGTTACACCGCTGATAACGACATAGCTGGGATTTGAACCCCTGGAGCAGATAACACGTCTGGTGCTCTGACTGGGTAGCTTAGTAGACTTTAGAGCTGAATGGGCCCTGAGTTGAAATTGTGATCCAGAGCTATTTGCAAGCTGTGGTTAAGAGCACAGATCTGGAGCCACATCACCTGGTTGAGAATCCTGACTCTACCACTAACTAGCCAGGTCAGTCTCTGAACCTGTCTCCTTATCTCTACCTACTTCATAGGATGAAACGAGCCAGTGCATGCAGAGAGATTTAAGCCTCAGCGTAAATGCTCTGTAACTGTGAGCTGTTTTTATTTCTAGTATCTGTAAACTAAGCAATACAATTAGGGCCAGGTTAAGACCTTTAGCAGCCTCAAACACCAGAGACTGGCCTCTCTCCTCCATTGTCTCCTCCAATACAATAATAAAACTGTGGTTCGTAAGACAAAAAACTCACTGTGCTGAAATTTTTTTTACAATTTTGTTTAGTTTTATTTTTTATTGATACATAATAGATGGACATATTTTCAGGGTGCATGTGACTGTTTGATACGTTCATATAATGTATACAGATCAAATCAGCATAATTGGGATTTCATCCCCTGAAATATGTATCTTTTCTTTATGTTAGCATCATTCAAATTACTCTATATTCTGGCTATTTTGAATGTGTGATAAACTATTGTTAATTATAGTCACCGTACTGTTCTATTGAACACTAGCTCTTATTCCTTCTAACTGTATATTTGTACCCACTAATCAACCTCTCTTCATCCTCCCCACCACCCTTCCTGGCCTTCAGTAATCACAGTCTACTCTCTATCTTCATGAGATCTACTTTTTTAGCTCCCACATGTGATTGAGAACATGCCATATTTGTCTTTCTGTCCTTGGCTTATTTCACTTAACATAATGACCTCCAGTTCCATCCATGTTGCTGCAAATGACAGGATTTCATTGTTTTTTATGGCTGAATAATATTCTACTGTATATGCATACCACATTTTCTTCATCCATCAATTGGTGGAGCGCGCTGACATTTGAAAAGCTTCTTTTTAGATCCTCATGGCAGAACAGGATAAGTTCACCAAACAGGAATGATTTCACGTTTTCTTGGTGTCTAGACTTTGCTCAGACTTAAATCTGTGTTTAGTCGGCCTTTGAGGAAATACAGGACAGATCCTTCTGTCTCCCAGCGTGGTTGAGAGAATTGAAAGAGATAATGTAAATGTGATCAGGAAAATTGCCTGGTGTATAATAGGTGCTTGGGAAATGAGAACCATGACTAGAATTTTTGGAAGGGTTTTACTAACTCTGGAAACTGAGTTGCCTTGAGTTGCTTGTTCACATTCCTATACTCTGTGGCTAATAGTTTGCTTCTGCAAGTCACCAGTGCCTGTAGCTGTAGCTGACAGCAGGAAAGAACAATTGTCAGGTTCTCAAGTCAGGGTCGTGTTTACTTTGTGAAGATTAATATTTCTGTAGCTTTGGCTTTATTAGTGCTGTTCATTTATTTGCCTCCAAAGGATGGTGTGTTTTGATTGCTATAGGTATTTTAATTGCTATAGGTATTTTAGATTTTGCAGATCTAATTCTAGGTCTAACAGAGCCCTAGAATCAGTCAAGTCCCTTTCTTCATGCACATTAATTTTGGAAAAAATAAACTTTTAAATTATCATATATTGGTGGATTATTTTATCATTATTGTATGTCCCTGTAAATCTCTAATAATGGTTTTTATTTTAAAATCTACTTGGGGTATTGTGTTGTATTCATATTATTGAATCCTTGCTTTGAATCTTGGTATGTCTTTATATTTAAAAGGGGTCTCTTGTAATAAGCATGTAGTTAGGTTTTTAAAGTCAGTCTGGTGATCTTTGTCTTTCAAGTGTTGTATTTATTCTGTTTGCATTTACTGTAACTAATGTAATATAATATAAACATACATGAAATGTTTACATTTATTATTATTCTTTAAGTGGTTATCCTAAATATTATAGGATACATTCTTGATATATCTAAAAGTTTACTATAAATTAGTACTTTTACCATTTCCAAGAAAATGCAAGGTCCTTAAAACATGTTAATTGTATTTATCTATCCTCCTGCTCACATATTTACCCTTTTATGTTGTTCTTTATCTTTGCTGAATTTTCATGTTTCCAGAATATTCTTTTTTAGTGCAGGTTTACTGATGGGAAACAATCTTAATTTTGGTTTGTTTCATTTTGATTTTGTCTTCATTTTGAAGTATTTTTTTGCTGGCATAGAATTCCACAGTGGCAGATGAAATTCCATTGTTTTCTGGTTTCCATCAATTCTGCTGAGAAGCTGCTTCTCAGTCTTATTATACCTTCTTTAAAGATTGTCTTTTATTCCTCCTCTGACTGCTTTTAAGATTAATTTGTGCACATGTGCAGTTTAACCATCACATACCCAGGAATGCTTTTCTCTGTATTTATCTTTGGGATTCACAGAACTTCTTGATTCCATGACTTGATGTCTGTCATCCATCTGGCAAGGTCTTCTGTTAGTTTCTCTTTAAATATTGTTTCTGACTTGCTCTCTCTCTCCTCTCCTTCTGTGGCTCCTATTACATGTGTGCTAGATCTTTTACCACGTACCATGTTTCTTTTATGCTCTTTTAAACCTGTTTTCAACCTTATTCCTGAGATCTGTTTACTGACTTACCTTCCAGTTTGCTAATTCTTTCATCTGCTACATCCAGTCTGTAGTTCAACTGATCTATTGAGTTCTTAATTTTAATTATTTCATTTCTCAGTTCTGTAATTTCCTTTTTTTTTTTTTTTTTTTTTTGAGATAGAGTTTTGCTTGTGTCACCCAGGCTGGAGTGCAATGGTGCAATCTCGGCTCACTGCAACCTCCGCCTCCTGGGTTCAAGCAATTCTCCTGCCTCAGCCTCCCAAGTAGCTGAGATTACAGGCACCTGCCACCACACCTGGCTAATTTTTGTATTTTTAGTAGAGATGGGGTTTCACCATGTTGGCCAGGCTGGTCTCAAACTCCTGCTTCAGGTGATCCACCTGCCTTGGCCTCCCAAAGTGCTGGGATTACAGATGTGAGCCACCACGCCTGACCAGTAATTTCCATTTTTAAAGAGCCTAGTTTCTTTAGCAGCATTCTCATCTTAAATCAAATTTTTTATTATATTATCACAGTTGCTAGGGACTCCATGTTTGACAACTTCAATAGCTGAATCTCATGTGAGGTTTTGGTTTTTGTTTTTGTTTTTGTCTTGGTTTTTGATCATTTGGTTTTGTCTTTTTGCATGCCTGGTAATTTTTTTATTGTGTATAAAACATTGTGGAGACTCTGGAAGATGACATCTCCTCCAAAAGAAAAGTTTTTCTGCTGGCTATTGATGATAGTAGAGACAAATCACTTTGGTCAAATATGGGATTGAGATGACTCAAGGCAGGATCTATTTTGTTTGCTGTTACTCCAAGGAAGTAATCCTTTAGGGTCCCAGTTAAAAGCCTTGAGTGTTTCTCAAGGCTCCTCATCCTTATTGGCCATGAATTCCAATTTTTGCCTTCCTGTAATTAGGCAACTGCAAAAAAGCTCTGCTTAATTTCTTGCCTTTATAGCTACCCCCTTTTTGCTTGGTTTCTCTGCCTCTCACCGCACCCAGCTTGGATATCAGCAAATGCCTCAAGGCTAATAACTTTCAACAATATGAGACTCATACCTCTGTGGTTCTCATATTTCTACAATCTTTGCTCCTGTGTCCTAACTACTTTAGTAATCCTGAACTCCAGTTTTTTTCTCCCCAGCCCTATAAGACTGGAAAACTCTAAGCTGTTGCTTTTTTTCTTCTTTGCTTATAAACTGGCAAATGTCTTGAGGGGAAAATTGATAGAGGTCAAACTTGGTCTGTTTTTCATCTCTCTGGGATCTTGTTCCCTCAGGACCTGCCTTGGTTGACTTCCAATCCCTTAAGACAGTATTTTATAGCTTTTATTTTTGATCATGATAGTGAGGTTGACTAAAAATACAAGCTATCCCGTCATAGCTGGGAGGTGCACTCAGTTGGACAGTTTAATACATATTAGGAAAAATGGCTTATTTTTGTTTTCTTCAATATGGAGAAAAATTAAACTTTAAACCACATAAAAAGGCAGACTGTAAATGAATTGAAGACTTAAATATGAAAGGTAAAATTCTAAGTGAATAGTTGAACATGTAGACAAATTTTAAAATCCCAAGAATAGAGAAAGGATTTTTACACCTACAAAAAGAAATTATTAGGTAAATATGTAAGGATTTTTTGTTCTACAAAAGATAATAGAAATAAAGAAAACAGACAAATGAAAGACTAAGAGAAGAAATTTACAGCATTCGAAAAACACATTGAATACCTAGACTCCGTAATGCACTCCAGCAAATCAGTAAGAAAAAAAAAAAATAGAAAACCCAGTAGAAAAATGGGCAAGCATAAAAGATCTGAACAGACAATTTCCAAACATTCATAATGGCCCACAATTATGTGAATATATGCTCAAACTCACTAGTAATCCTAGAAATGAAAATCAAAATAACTATGAGTTATTGCTTTCCATGCATCAGTTTGGCAAAAAGTAGAAAGTGGGGCCGTGCCAAGTGTTAGCAGGAAATTGTGAAACTGGAACCCTTATGTACTTCTGGTGGAATCTAGAATGGCACAGGAGTTATGAAGAACAGTCTGCTAGTACTTGTTCAAGTTCAGTTCACATATACTCCATAACACAGAAATCCTCCACCTTGGCTATAAATACATTTTAGGAATGTGTGTGTATACATATATATAGGGAGAGATACTGCATTTTAAAAAATGAAGATGAATGGAGATGTTCATTGCAGCATTGTTTATAAGGTGGCTGAGAGATAAAGGCTACCTAGCTGTTCACCACCAGGGCAATGCATAAATTCAATAGAGTGGGTGTGCAGTATAGAATTATAGCTACAAGCTAGATATGCATCCAGTAACATACACATGTTTAAATCAGTGCAGACTGAAAATAAACAGCCTTCTAAACAGAGTGAGATATTGTGCACATTATTCATTAAATTAAAACACATGCCACACATAAAACAACATGGCATCATTTATAAGGAAACATTTACATATTTAATATGTCAGAGTCATTGTCTAGGGTGTGGTGGAAAATAAGGATAAATGGGAACTTTTAAAAATCTTGTTGGAAGAAGGTGATGGCTCAAATAAGATTTCCTTCCTCCCTGTCCCTCTCTCCCTCTGCCCCTTCTTTCCTCCCTTCCTCCAACAGATGCTAACTGGATGATGGAATGAACAAGATTCTGTGTTAAGTGCTGTGGAGGAAATAAAGGTGATTTCCCCATTGGCTTGGCCTTCAAGAACCTTAGGCAAGGGCCTAAGGTGAATACACCAGAAGCCTTAGTAGCAATACTCTGTCCCAGAGTTCAAACTCATAAACACATTCCTGCTCTGCTTAAAATCAACAAATGCTGTTTTGGATGTGTAAGAGCTCTTAAGGATGACAGCAACACTCAGTAAAGTAAATAAGCTACGAGACTGAGGCCAGAAGTGTCACACTGCCGTCTCTTTCCTTAGCAGGCTTTTCTGATAATACATATGACATAGCTCTCAAATGCAAATGCCTATAGGGACCAGGAGGAAATACCAATGGAAAAAGAGGGTCAAATTTAAGAGAGTAGGGAGTGGTGGGGACTGTGACAAAATGGAGCCCATATGCCTTGACTTAATTGGGCCGCCACTGTTCAGTGCCAGCTGGTTGCTGCCATGCAAGAATAAGGCAATACTCTTGTGTTTTCAAGAAAAGCCGACAATCTAGATTTTTATGTGAAATTGTCTCATTTTTAAATATTGGCAACTACCTCAAATATTTTTAAACCCTAGGGACTGGGGAAAACAATTCATTTTGTTTTTAACCACATTTGGTCAGTTGGCTAACAATTTGCTGCTTCTAATACTCTCATAGCATCTGGATATCTGGAAACTAGTGATATTTTTTAACCTCATTGTTTATTTTTTTAACCTTTAATTATTTGCACATACCGAAAAGAATGAAGGGAATGAGTTTAGATAAGATGCAAATTTCTGGCACCTGTAGCCAGATAAAAGATACAATGTCTACCATTTGCTAAGCACCATACAATATGCTTTGATGTATTAGAGGGAGCAAGACACCTAGGCCTCTATCCTGGAGTGCCTGTGGCATTTGAGAAACAAGAAAACAGGCACCCAGGATGCATGTATACGTGGGGACATTTTAGGACTCAACATTTATATAAACATTGGAGATTATATATATAATATATCTCTATATATCTAATGTATATATATGCATTAGATATATTATATATTAATATATATTAATATATTATATATTATATAATATATTAATATATATTATATAATATATTAATATATAATGTATAATATATTAATATATAATGTATAATATATTAATATATAATGTATAATATATTAATATATAATGTATAATATATTAATATATAATGTATATTAATATATTATTAATATATATTAATATATAATATATATTATATATAAATAATATATATTATTATATTAATATTATTATATTAATTATTATATTAATAATATATATATTAATTATTAATTAATATATATTAATTAATATTTATTAATTAATATATATTAATTATTATATTAATTATTAATATTATTATATTAATATTATTATATTAATATATATTATATATATTAAAATATATATTATATATTAATAATATATATTATATATTAATAATATATATTATATATATTAATATATATTATATATTAATAATATATATTATATATATTAATAATATATATTAATAAATTATATATAATATATATTAATATATAATATATCCAATGTGTATATATACATTAGATATATAGAGATATATATATCTCTCTCCAATATAAAGATATAAACAATAGAGCTGATTTGTGTATTAGCCCATTTTGCATGCTGTAAACGAATACCTGATACTGAGTAATTTATTTTAAAAAGAGGTTTATTTGGCTCACGGTTCTGCAGGTGGTACTAGCATGGCATCAGTATCTGCTCCGCTTCTGGTGAGGCCTTGGGAAGCTTTTACTCATAGTGGAAGGTGGAGGGCCAGCAGGCACATCCCACGGTAACAGAAGGCGCAAGAGAGATGCCCGACTCTTTTAAACAACTAGTTCTTCTGTGAACTGATAGAACAAGAACTCGCTCATACCATGGAGAGGACACCAAGCCATTCATGAGGGATCCATCCCTATGACCCAAACCTCTCCCACTAGCCCCACAACACTGGGGATCACGTCACATTTTAACATGAGAGTTGAAGGGGACAAAGTCCAAACCATATCAGGGTGGGATTCTGTCATCAGATCAAAAAGTCCATGTACGGAAAGTACTTCCTATGTGCAAGCCTGAGATAAGGGCTTTCTTATTTAAAAATTATTAAGTGTTTCAGGCATACAAAGATGGGTAAAACATACGAAAGTAGGGTACCCAGCATCCTGCTTAACTGATACAGGGGTTGGCAAAGTTTTGCTGCCAGATACTAAATACCTTCGGCTCTGCAGGCCGCACACGGTCTCTGTTGAAACTACTCCGCTTAACACTGTGGTGTGAAAGTAACCACAGACAGGATAGTAAACCAGTGAGCAGGGCAGTGTTCCAATAAAACTTTACCTATGGACACTGAAATATGAATTTCGTGTCATTTTCACATATTATGAAATAGTATCCTTCTTTTGATTATTTTGCAACCATTTAAAAATGTGAAAGCCGTTCCAGACTCGGGTCACACAAAAACAGCTGTGGGCTGGATTTGGCTTACGGGCCATAGGTAGTGTCAGCCCCTGAATTAAAGCACTACATAGTCTGAGCCCCCCAGGTGCCACTTCCAAAATTACATCCCCTCCTACCCCCAGAGTTAGCCATTCTCTTGAAAACAGTGTTGATCATTCCTGAGTGTAATTTTGTTTTTGTGGAATGCATCTGTGTCCATTAACAGTACAGTTGGTTCCAATTCAAGGATTCAGTTAACTACAGATCAGAAATATTCGGGGAGTGGGGCAAGCACGGTGGCTCACGCCCGTAATCCCAACACTTTGGGAGGCTGAGGCAGGCAGATCACCTGAGGCCAGGAGTTCAAGGCCAGCCTGGCCAACATGGCAAAACCCCGTCTCTACTAAAAATATAAAAATTAGCTGGGTGTGGTGGTGTGTACCTGTAATCCCAGCTACTCGGAAGGCTGAGGTAGGAGAATCACTTGAACCTGGGAGGCAGAGGTTGCAGTGAGCCAAGATTGCACCACTGTACTCCAGCCTGGAAGACAGAGTAAGACTCTCTCTCTCTCTCTCTCTCTCTCTCTCTCTCTCTCTATATATATATATATATATGGGGCAAAAAACAAAAAATACAGAATAAAAATAATATATGTTTTAAAACAATGCATATAACAACTGTTTACATAGTGTTTACATTGCGTTGGACATTATAAGTAATCTAGAGATGATTTAAAGTATATGGGAGGATGTATGTGGGTTATATGCAAATACTCTACCATTTTTTATAAGGTACTTGAGCACTTGCCAATTTTGGTGTCCATGGTGGGGGGCGGGGTTGGGTCCTGGAAACAGCCCTCCTGGGATACTGAGGGGCAGCCGTATTTTTGAACTTTATGTTGAATAAGCATTTAAGTTGCTATTAAAATAGTGCTTTTTTTTACATGAATCATCTTTTTAAATCCTCACCGTGACCATTTTCCAGATGAGAAAACTTTTGACTTAGAGCAGTCTGGTAACTTGCTCAAAGTAGTGGGTAGCACACTGGGATGTGAATTTGCAACCCTTTTACAATGGGATCTGAGTTTATAAGCACCACACCAGCGATCGCTACCTTGTGTTTCATTAACCAAATAATAACTGATCTTGCCAAGGATGACCTTATGATAACGACGTGCTCACAATAAATTTAGCCTTTCTCTGAAGACAACTGCAGGTTAAATGTTACTGGTTGTAGTTCAGACCTTGGAAAATTGCTACGCCATGTACAGTGGTGTGTGCGTTAACCAGAAACCTCATTTTCTAAACCCAGTGAGTGGGAATTTATTAATATTTATTTTGAGACAGGGTCTCACTCTGTCACAGAGGCTGGAAGGCAGTGGCACGATTACAGCTCACTGCACCTTCCATCTACCCTGGCTCAGGTGATCCTCCCACCTCAGCCTCTTGAGTAGCTGGGACTACAGGCATGTGCCACCATGCCCAGCTAACTTTGTTGTATTTTTTTGTAGAGATGGGGTTTTGCCATGTTGCCTAGGCTGGTCTTGAACTCCTGGGCTCAAGTGATCTGCCTGCCTCAGCCTCCCAAAGTGCTGGAATTGAAGGTGTGAGCCACCATGCCTGGCCAGAATTTAGAAGGAGTGACTACCAACATGGTGCAAGAATTGGAAATGTTTTCAATTAAAAAATGAGAAAGACCAAAGGAGACCTCATCCCTACTCTCCCCTGCCCGCCCCCCATAACATATTATAAAAATCATGGGTGATTCAGGAGCCGGTATGTTCTCTCTTGGTCAGGTCCACAGTGATGAGCTGTAGAGTGTTGTCACCTAAAGAGTTGTTAATGACACTTATGCCTTTTGAGCTTTTCTCCATCCCTGCAAGTAGTACCGTGTTTGTTTGTTTGGAGATGGAGTCTCATTCTGTCGCGAGGCTGGAGTGCAGTGGCGCAGTCTCGACTCACTGCAACCTCTGCCTCCCGGGTTCAAGCGATTCTCCTGCCTCAGCCTCCCGACTAGCTGGGACTACAGGCATACGCCACCACGCCCAGCTAATTTTTATATTTTTGTTAGTAGAGACGGCATTTCACCATGTTGGCCAGGATGGTCTCGATCTCTTGACTTCGTGATCCACCCGCCTCAGCGTCCCAAAGTGCTGGGATTACAGGCATGTGCCACCACGCCCGGCCTGGTTTTCTCTCTTAACCACAGTCAACTCCACGTTCTCCCCAAGCCTCTGGCTTTTGGAAATCTAAATCCAAACGCTCCCTCTCTGCCTATCTGTCTCTTCCTCAGCTGGGAAGTTGCCCTAGTTTGCTCTGGCTCATTTATATGACATTGAAAAGAGACCAAAATATAATTTTTCTAATGGCAAAATACAGCAAGAAGGAGGGGAATGTTTTAATCAACTGGGTGTATTCTCCAGCGGGGAGCAAGAACTTCATTTTAATTTCTCATTTCCCTTTGATGAAAAGTTGAGTGAATTTTTATCATGTAGAATTTATAAGAAGGCTGGGTTTAGGTAATCAGTTTTAATATTTATACTCTTAGGGAAAGAAATAGGAATCATTAGTAAGCATGCATAATTAATGAATAAATTATATTTCCCTTTGTTTTCTTTCAGGTACAAGGAAATGCTAGAACTAGTGATCTCACCCAGCCTCACTGTAAACAGCGATTGTCTGGATAAACTGAAGTTTAACCGTGCTGACGCTGCTGTGTGGACTCTGAGTGACAGACAAGGTAGGCTTCCTGCTGTGAGTTTGGGTCAACAGGTATGGTGGTCCTAGGTCACCCTGAGAATATCGTAAGCAACAGACACGCATCCTTTCCAAAGTACTGTCCTTAGGACAATTTCTCCGCCTGCCATTTAAATGCTTGCCTCTGAACCAAAACTTTGGCATACATCTCTAACAACTCTGTCTCATCGTTAGAGGTAAAAATGTGCTCGTTCGTGTCTTGAACTTCCTTTCTTGTTCTCCAATTCCAAGAAATGCTGACACCACCACGGATGATAGTCACTTTGGGGCGTGTCCCAGGCCCAGCCCTTGGATGTGTTTTGCAGTGTCTGTTTCCGGCTCTGAGCTCTCTGTCCTCTCTACTCTGCTCTGCCATCCCCTTGTCCAAGCAGGCGTCTTGCTTACAGGGGTTTGACATTAGGACAAGAACTCGTCTGCCTCTTGCTTTCAGGTCGGGTTGGAGTCAAGGAAGCAGAGAAGAATTAAAGTTGTTTAAAAAACTATTGGCAAATGATGCAGTCGAACTAGTTTTCACTAGAACAATTCCAGCTATTGTTTGTTCTGTTTCAGATCTGTCAGCCTTCCTGGTAGAGCTTGGAGTTAGCAAAAGGCATTAAGCTATTATGTTTAACCATTGGGCTTAACCCTTTCTTTGGCCAGCTTTGGGATTTGCTGCTGTTGTCCTGAGACCCCCTCGTTGTTTTTCCTTCATTATCTGTTTGACACCAGCTCATGGGACACAAATGCTATGTAACTGTCACGGAAAACCAAAGTGACATGTATCTAGTGGAATATAACATCACAAGGAATTGGCTTTGAAGCCAATCCAGGCTTCCATGAGTAATTATTGCTGTCAGCAAGACAATGACATTTCTCCTTGCATGCTGGTTACAGAGCTGGAACTGCGCTGATGAAAGTACCACCAGTGGCTTGGGCTCTCATGCCAAAACTGGATGGTGAAGAACATACCCTCATTCTTCCTGGCACTTTGGACCATTCGTGTAAACTGCCCAGGGGCCTTTGAGAGTTTGAGAAAATTTACTGAGCCCCGTTCAGAGACATTCATCATTTTCTTTCCAAATAGAGACACAAGTCAACTTAAGTAGAGACGCAAGTCAACTGTCTTCATTTGAGAGCCCGTAGTAACAGGAAAGGGCATAGAGGCTGCTCAGGGGGGAATCCCAGCCCACTGCTTCTCAGCCAAATGATCTCAGGCAAACTGTTTAACTTTTCTGAGCCTCAGTTTTCTCACCTGTCAAATGGGGGCATAATGGCGTACTTCATAGGGTGCTGATTGCAAGAAGGAAGTGAGGTGATGGGATGTAAAGTGTCTGGCACACCTTGGGGGCATGGTGCATGGTTAAATGCACCATTCCATTGTCACTCTCCTCTGAACCAAATAACCACAGTAAATTCAAAACCATGGTTGCACACAGGGCAGCCCATAGCCACATCTGGCCCTGAAGTTTGTCTTTGTTTGGTTTACACTATGTTTTAAGTAAAAGTGAATTTATAAAAATTGGGAGCATTCACATAAAAATCTGGAGTTCTGGTTTATCTTAAAAGACTGAAGGCTGGCTGGGAACGGTGGCTCACACCTGTAATCCCAGCACTTTGGGAGGCCAAGGCAGGCGGATCACAAGGTCAGGAGTTCAAGACCAGCCTGACTGACATGGTGAAACCTCGTCTCTATTAAAAGTGCAAAAATTAGACAGGCGTGGTGGCACACGCCTGTAATCCCAGCTACTTGGGAAGCTGAGGCAGGAGAATTGTTTGAACCCGAGAGGTGGAGTTTGCAGTGAGCCGAGATCGTACCATTGCACTCCAGCCTGGGCGACAGACGTGAGACTCCATCTCAAAAAAAAAAAAAAAAAAAAAAAAAAAAAAAAAAAAAAAAAAAAAAACGCTGAAAGCTTTAGCAACCCTGGGCCCCCACATTCCCTGCTGGCTGCCACCGGTAGGAGCTGAGAGGCTGCTGTCCTGTAGATGAATCCCCGCCTCTCCCTTTTGTCCTTAATTTTTATGAGCACATACTTTCTGCCAGGCACTGTTCAAAGCAACATAAATCTAGATTCATTCTCCTCCTCCCTCCCTATCACCATCAGAACAAACACTCGGCACTTGTCATGTCCCAGCATTGCTCTATTAACTCATTTAATCTTCACAACTCTAAAAAGTGGGTACTGTTATTATCCCCATTTTACAGACGAGGAAACCAAAATGCAGAGAGGTTAAGCAGCTTGATTGAGATGGCACAGGTGATAGCCCAGATTTGAACCTAGATAGTCTGACTTCAGAGTTTATTCTCCTGATCAGTACTCTGTACTGTTTCTCATTTAATTATTATACAACTGGTAGGCTATGAGCCCATTTTACAGACATGGAAGTTGGGGCATGGAGGAGTTACGTAACCAGGTTAAAGTCACACCAGAATCAAACCCAGGCACTCTGGTTCCAGAGTTCCCACTTGTAAACCACTTCTAACTCACTTTCTGCCAAGCTGTAAGAGTCTCCAGACCCTGGATCTTCAATTCTCCCACAGTGGTGAAATCCACAGACACACTCCTTTTTGTGACTTGGAGCTGTCAGTGCCCTTTCTACTGCCCTGGAACAATCTGGCTGCCATGGTGAAGGCTTTGAGGGTGGAAGTGATGAGGCAGAGAGAGGTTGCTCCCAAATTCAGAGCAGGTAGCGCCAGTGAGGTCAGGTTACACACACTTTCTTTCTCATGGGGCAGGTGGTGAGCTCCAGAGACTCTGCAGGGGACATTCCACCCTGGAGCATGACCCCCAAGTGCCAGATTATGCCTCTCCCCCTGCCTGGCCTACTGTTCTCCCTCCTCCTGGGCCATTCCTTCTATTACAGAGTCTTTACTAGGTGGCTTCAAAGGTCCTGCTCAAAGGAGGACCCCCAAGAGTCATGAGTCACAGGACCTGCACTCAGGGGGATTCTGGAGGGAGCATGGAGCCAAGAAGCCCCCCAGTGGCTTCCATTGCATTCCCACCTCTGCTTCTTACCAGCTGTGGGACCCTGGCTAGTGGCCTAACCTCCTTGAGACCCATTTGCCCCATCTGTTTAATGGGAGTAATTATTCCACCGACCTCACAGACTCAATGTGAGGATGAAATGAGTTGAAACAGGGAGTGGACTTAGTGTGCTTAGAAAGTATAGAACAAGATCTGAATTCCTTATCCTTGGCCACCAGGCCCCACTTGTCTATCCCTGGAAGCCTCCCAAACTCATCTCCGTCCCTATTGCCTTTGCTCCTTGGGCCCAGCCCCTGGCCCCTTTTCCTTTACTTTAACTGAGAAGCATGATTCTGCCCTCCGAGCCTTTGCATCTGCTGTTTCCTCTGTCTGGACCAGTCTTCACCCAGGCTCTGCAGGACCAGCCCTCCCTCAGTTCTCATCAGAGAGGGCTTTCCTAATGAAAGGAACTGCCCCTTCCTTCATTCATTTGTTCATTCATTTATTGAACAAATGTTTAATCAGCCATGTGCTTGGCATGGTTTTAAGTACTAGGGAGACAGCATGGAAAAGCCTATCCTCATGGAGCCCACGCTAGGGTGCTGACAAACCAAAAAGCTGACAATGACGATAAAGAAGCAGAGTATTTAGCACGTTGCATAGTGATGCTTGCTGTGAAGGAAAAAGGCAGGGGAGGAGCATGAGGAATGCAAGAGTGGAGGGTTGCAGTTTTTGTTAGGGTGGCTAGAAAAGAGGTCCCTGAGAAGATAACACTTAAGACCTGTAGGAGGTAAGGGAGGGTGCCACATGGCTACACAGAACAAGAGCCGTATGCACAGAGAAGACAGCAAGTGCAAAGGCCCTGAGGCAGCAGTGTGCTCAAAAAACTTTACATATATTAATACAAACATATGTACGTATACATATTTAAATTTCTGTTCCTGTTTAGCATGCAACTTAGTGCCTGGCTCATGGTAGATCCTTAAAAATTATTTCTGGGTGAGTGAAGGGGTAGGTGGATGAAGACAGAATGGTGCTGAGGAAGCCAGATAACTTTAGGGAGATATTGGTTCTGAATCCTTAGTAAAGTTTCCTTCACTTTCCCCTGCCTCATTTTCTACATTTGCATCATACTGATGACAATAATTTCCTTACTGCATTGTTGTGGAGAATAAAGAGATCATGCTCATGCAGTCCTTGCCACAGTAACCCTGGTTTGTTTGTAGGAACCACTTGAGAAATATTACCTATTATTCCTTATGATTCAAGGGAAAAATGGATTTGAATTGATTGTATCCTGTCTCTGGGAAGGGGTGGTGGGGAGTTCCCCTGAATAGAGGAAAATTTTTCTTTTAAAATGCACATTCATTTTTCAGAAACTGATGCTCTAATCTCATTGTTTCCAAGGAGAGGTGAAACCACCACCCTACGCTACAGGCTGGGCTGTCAGCTGCTCTCACTTCCTGCACCTCCTCTGCCCTGGGCATGACAAGACCTCATTTTCAGTTTCAGTCTCACCGGTTCCAACCCGGGGCTGACGGGTTTTGATTCATTTCATCCAAGCCAGGCTGAGCTGCCCAGAGCTTTGCCCAGGTGCTGGCCTGGGGAACCACATGTCAGCTTCATCCTTCTCACCTTTAAGGCTTTTGTAGCTGTTCACACCCAGAACAACCTCTACCTGTGCAGAACAGAAATCCCGCTTTGTGGGAGGAAACGGTGCTATTAATCCCATCGTGGCCTCCACAGGTAAAGAGCTTCCACTGATGGCAGTAGCTCACAAATGTCATAGTCTCGAGCCACTTTCTGTCATATATTCAGACCACCTCTACTGCCACTTGGTACTAATTTGTTCTTTTTTTTTTTTTTTTTTTGAGACCGAGTTTCCCTCTTGCGACCCAGGCTGGAGCGCAGTGGCACGATCTTGGCTCACCGCAACCTCTGCCTCCCAGGTTCAAGCAATTCTCCTGCCTCAGCCTCCGGAGTAGCTGGGATTACAAGTGCCCACCACCACACCCAGCTAATTTTTGTATTTTTAGTAGAGGCAGGGTTTCACCATGTTGGCCAGGCTGGTCTTGAACTCCTGACCTCAGGTGATGCACTCGCCTCAGCCTCCCAAAGTGCTGGGATTAGAGGCATGAGCCACCGTGCCTGGCCTGTTGTTTCTTTAAAACAACTCCTTTGAAATAAATTCATTTTAAAAGGATGACTTAAGCCAGTTCCAGAAATGAAACGTTATGACTTTGATGGTCTTGTTGTGATTCTAATGTACATAAAATTAATTTGCAATGATTTCAATCAAAGAGGGAGTATTTATAGACTCTCTAAAATCATTGCAGTCTGGGACTTGCAGCCTCATTCCTTTCTGTCCTCAGCGGCACCTCCCGCAAGAGACAAAGGGCTTGCTCATGGTCACAGAGCCTCTCAGTGACAGTCAGAATTGGGGCACACACTTCTGGATGCCTAGTGTGGTGTCTTTCCAGCTGTCCCTGTCCCTAGTATGGGAGTGATTTAAATCACCCACACAAGGAAGATGAACTGATACAGTTTACAGACATTTACCTTTATAGCAGAGACCCGCCTCGAGACATCTCGTTGGCACTACCAATTGTCTCATCTCACTGGGGGATCCCTTAGAAGCCGGCCCCTGGGGTCCAATTAGGCAACATAACAGCCGTTGCTGCTTTCAGAATCATTAGCTTCTTAATCCTCCCAGTGAGAGGTGAAAAAAGTGTGAACATTCAAATTGTGCTCATGGATTTAAGTGGCTTAACCAAGGGCCCCCAGGAGAGTGGAAGCTAATAATAGCTCCTCTGTGCTGAGCACTTAACCATTTGCCAGGTACCTGCCCCATCTGCATATGTGCAAGATATTGCCCCAATTTGCAGATGAGAAAACTGAGACTCAGAGGGAAGAGGTGAAGGGCACAAGGTCTCATGGCTGTATTGCAGCACAGCCAAGATTTAAATATGGATCTGACCCCTTAAGCCTATCTGTTTTCTTTGGAAAGAACATCAACAAATTATGAGAATGGGTTGTAGATTTGGCCTACGGTAGGTGCATGATAAACACTTGTTGACTGCGTGAATGAATGAAACATGGTGTGTGTCCTCGGGTAAGTTGCTTCACACAGTCACTCACATACACAATTGCACATAAGTGTGCACTCAGTACGCACAGACTGAAGCTTTAATTTCCTCTCTTAAAACTGGATCTTTTGCTTTGCACGTTTATATTGTCTTTGTGGCCCCAATATGCACTTGAGTTTGTGCCTTCTGGAATGGAGATTTCTTTTTATGAACCCCAAATTGTGATAATGCTTAGTGATGTGTAGTTTTGTATTAGCCAGTGGTCTAAACTCTTACTCCTCAAAGTGTGGTTTGTGAACCTGCAGCGTCAGCATCACCTGGAGGCTTCCTTGACCAACAATCAGAACCTGTGTTTTAACAAGATCCCCAGGTGAATCCTGGTTCCAGGTGCACTGGTCTCAAATGTCCATTGCTTCCTTTGCACTTCGTTGTAATTGCAGTTAAGTACTCATTTGTGTGATTGTTTGTCATCCATCTCACTCACTAGACAGGAGGCTTCGGGTCCATAAAGACAGGGACCCTGACTGCCTTGGCTCACTGTATTAGTCCGTTCTCGCACTGCCATAAAAAAATACCTGAAACTGGGTAATTTATAAAGAAAAGAGATTTAATTGGCTTACAGTTCTGCAGGCTGTACAGGAAGCCTGGCTCAGGAGGCCTCAGGAAACTCACAATCATGGTGCAAGGCGAAGGGGAAGCAGGCACATTTTCCATGGCTGGAGCAGGAGGAAGAGAGGGGGGTGGCAAGTGCAAAACTCGGTCTCAAAAAAAAAAAAAGAACAAATTAGTACCAAGTGGCAGTAGAGGTGGTCTGAATATATGACAGAAAGTGGCTCGAGACTATGACATTTGTGAGCTACTGCCATCAGTGGAAGCTCTTTACCTGTGGAGGCCACAATGGGATTAATAGCACCCTTTCCCCCCACAAAGCAGGATTTCTGTTCCACACAGGTAGAGGTTGTTCTGGGTGTGAACAGCTACAAAAGCCTTAAAGGTGAGAAGGATGAAGCTGACATGTGGTTCCCCAGGCCAGCACCTGGGCAAAGGTCTGGGCAGCTCAGCCCAGAGAACTCACTAACGTGAGAACATGATAAAACTTACTCACTATCATGAGAAAAGGACAGAACTTACTATCATAAGAACATGAAGCCAGAGGAAAATATACCCCCATGCTTCAGTCACCTCCCACCAGGCCCCTCCTCCAACACTGGGGATTACACTCACTGTTGTAACCCAGTTCTGAACTCATACCTGGCAATGAATGAATGAGCTCAGCTGATCCCTCTCTCCTCACCCATAGGAAGCTTGGGAAGTAGAGGAGGCTCAGAGTTTACAATTCAGAAGGAAATAGAGGAGGCACTCTGCCCTCCCTACTTGGCAGCCAGCTGGCCCGTTATGCATCAGCCACAGCCCCTTCATCCTGTGGGTTCATTCTCAAGCCCTGGGGGAGGATGAAGAAGGGGCAAAGCTCAGAGTAAACAGATTTGGTTCTGTTGGGCGCCAGGTCGTTAGAGCTGCTTTCACTACCAGCAAAGTGGACCTAAGTTGCCATCAATGACTCCTCCATTGACCTTGACCTCATAGTCTATGTGGTCCAATATGAATCCATCACGGCAAGTTCAATGGCAGCAACAAGGTTGAGAACAGGAAGCTATGATCAGTGGGAAGTCCACCTCCATCTGCCAGACACCAGATCCCAAAGAGGGCATTGCTGCCTTCATCACCCTAGAGATGCTTGGGGCTCATCTGAAGAGTGGCATCAAAGGGGCATCATCTCTGTCCCTTGTGCTGATGGTCTGTGTTTGAGATGGGGGTGACCTACTCCCTTTAGATTTCCAGCATGCCATCTGCTTGTTCCCCCAGAAGGGTCTATGACAACCATGGCATCATAAAAGTACTCATGACCACTGCCTGTGCCCTCTCTGCCCGTCTGGCAAGCTGTGGTGCGATGGCCATGGCACTGTTCAGAGTGTATTCAGTGGCACTGCCAAGGCTGTGGCAAGGTCATTCCTGAGCTGAATAGGAAGCTTGCTGACACAGCCTCCTGTGTCCCCACCCTCAGTGTGTCTGTCCAGGATCTGACCTGCCATCTAGAAAAAGCTGTTGAGCACAGTGACATCAAGAAAATGGTGATGCAGGCACCTGGGGGGTCATTGAAAGAAATTCCGGGCTACACTGAAGACCACGTTGTCGCTTGCAACTGTAACAGTGATGCCCACTTCTCCACCTGTCACACTGGGGCTGGCATTGCCCACAACCACCAGTTGGTCAGGCCTACTTCCTGGTACTGTGATGATGTTTGGCTACAACAACTGCAGGGTGGACTTCCTGGTCCACGTGACCTCTGAGGACTAAGGGCTCTGGACCACCAGCAAGTGCATAAGAAGAAGAAAGGCATTCTCTGCTCCTGGGCAGTCCCTGCCCACCTCTGTGCCAAAGCAGAGAATCTCCACCCTTGACACTGTCCCATCCAAGGCTCCCAGAGGAGGGAAGGAGCTTAGAGAGCCCTGTCTTATCATGTGTGTTTATGATAAGGATTATCAATGAAGTCCACACCACCCTAACCATGGAGAAAGGAAGCAGAAAGGGAGGCAGAAGATCACTCTACATAGAGTTTAATACACTCACTCTCTAGTTTCTCAATTCCTCCAGGTGTCCTGGGATGAAAAGGTTAAATGCGATTGATACCAGCAGAAAACAGAAAAAAGCCTGTGTTTTTTCAAAAATCACACAATTGCCAAAGGAAAATCTCTTTGCACTTACAAATGCCTGTTTCTCGCTTGCACAGTCTTCCTGAGGTTGCTGGGGTGGGAAAGGGAGAGTATTTACAGGTCTGCGTAGTGGGGGAGGGGAACCTGTCTGCTGGGGAAGGCAGGTTGCTCAATTCAGAGGAACTGGGTGGAAGCTTGAAAAGGAGCTGGGTGAGGCAAACATGCAAATCATGCCATGGAGATTGGCAGAAAAGACGCTTGCCTCCAATTTATGGAATGCCAAGTTAATTCGAGCCCATAGGAATGTTGTTCCCATAGATTTAGATTTTTATGAATATATACATACTTATGAAAGAAAACATTTAAAATGTTTAATTCAGTAACTTATGCAGTACTAAATGCACTCAAGTCATGGGCTTTTACAAGGAATGAGACTGTGGCTGCTTCAGAATGAGACAGTTCATTCTTGAGCCCTGTGGGAGGTTGAAGGAGGAGTGTTGGGGTACAGGACACCCCGCCTAGGAGCAAACCCAGGATAGGGAAATCAGCATTGAGTGAGCACCTACTGTGTGCCAGGGGCTTTCCTTGACATTCGGCTACTGTTGTTCCAACCTTTTCTTTGAATGTGATACATGATGCGAAATATATTTCTGCATTGTTGAATGCACGTGCATGCACACACAACACATTCTCACACCTGGACCTGCAACTAAAGGGTTACACAATTCCTTCTTACTATGAGCAATACATGCTGCCATCGTATATCATAAAATAGGCAATTCTCCTTTTCTTAATTCCAGTTATGACTCTCTAAGTGAACTTCAAGACCACCACCCCCGCCCCGACCCCAGTGGTTTGGGACTTGAACAGAATTTGGCTCAGCCAGGGGGAGGGGATTAAGAGTGTTGACCTTGGACTCACACAGCTTTTGGGTTCAAGTCCCAGTTCCCTTGCCCACGGCTGTGTGACTTGAACAAGGCACTTGACCTTCGGAGCCCCGGTTTCTTCATCTGTACAACGGGGTTAATGGCATTGTGTGCTCAGAGCGCTGTTGTGAGGACTCAATGAGAGCCTGTCTATAAGCAGTTAACAAGGGCCTGGCACATAGTCAACCTCTAAGTGAATGCCAGTTGCTCTTATGACAATGACTGTCATCGTCAGCTGTAGTGTCATGGTTGAGAAGACAGACTCTGGAGCCAGACCACTTGGGTTCAGATCACAGATCCACACCGTACTTCCTGTGTGGCCCTGGGTGAGTTACTTAAGCTCTCTGTGCCTACAGCTGTTCATCTGAGGATGAGAATAGAACCTTTCTCACAGGGTGCTTATGAGGATTAAAATAATTAATCCAGGTAAAGAATTTAGAAGAGAGCTTGGCACGTAATAAGCACTGGGTAAATGATGGCTATCAGCATCATCTCATTTAATCCTTTCCTGTCCTTGCAAGATAAGTATTTTCATCCTCATTGCACAGGGGGGAGCCCTGAGGCCCAGAGATCTAGGAACTTGCCTGAAGTCTCATAACTAGGAAGTGGCAGAGTTGCAAGTGCACGTTGGTCTCCTGAGCCTCCAGCGCAGAGGCTGAGGCAGGCTCAGAGCTCCACAGCCTTAGGGTGTGATGATGACGCAGCCACTGCCCTACAGAACAGGGAGTGGGCATTGGCAGGTTGACGCCGTTCCCATCAGTAGACACATTATCTAGAATTTGTCCAGGACTCTGCAGTGAGGACATTGAGTTGCATTGTTCAAGATGACGGAGCACAAAAGTACTTCCCAGTGAACTGTCCCTATGTAAAATTATCCCCGGGCAAACGTCTCTCCTAGCTTAACTCTGTCACCTTTTCGTCACCCCCTGCATATCGCCTCCCATTGATGATTGGACATTGTGTGCTGAGTGATTGGGTGTTAGGTACTTGCATCAGGAGCCCAGGTTTCATCCATCTCTCTGCTCCACCACCCTAGATGGAGCTTAGGAGATGATCGAAGTGGTTCCTTCCCCTAAAGTGTTGGGGCCAGCTGCACCTGCACCCCATGGACTGGAAGTGAGGAGGCAGGGGAGGAACATCAAAGCCATGTCATTAGAAGAAGGGAAATGGAGGTTGGATGAGCAAAGCCAACCTGTGTCTGCCATTCTGGGGTTCTTGGGGATTGCTTTTGAGGCAGGGAAGGGAGCGGTTTTCCATCCAGGAGTGGAAATGGCACCAGCTTGATTCACTTCCTAGTTGTGCTGCTGCCTGGTCATGTGACCTGGCTCAAGCACATTCTTTCTGTCTCTTTGGCCTCAGTTTCTCCATCTGTACAATGGATGGAGAAATGGACTCTACTCTGATGTTTCAAGGTGCTATGGATTCTTTGGATGTCATTTTTCCTTAACTGCACAGAGACGAAGTGCACCCAGAAAGGGCTCTGAACCCCTCAAGAAGAAGAGTGCTGAGATGTGACACCTCAGATAAGCATCTGTGGTGGAGAAAGCCGCAGGCAGCATCCCTCCAAGTCTGCTCCTGCTTAAGTGGTGTCTGAAGTCACCACCTCTGCAGAACATCACCCTAATCGCTAAAACTCTTCCAATTTTTCTTTTTCTCTTGCAGGCATCACCAAATCGGCCCCCCTGAGAGTGTCCCAGCTCTTCTCCAGGTGAGTGCCATTCACTTGTCTCCTGCTCACATGCCCACTTTTTCTTCTGTCTTGGAAGGTAGAGGTTAAGAGAGAGGGCCCTGGAGCCAGATTCCCTGGACAGGAATCCCAGCCGTAGCACTTCCTAGCTGAGTGAGCTTGAGCAAGTCACTCCACTTCCCTGGGCCTGAGCCCTCCCATCTGGGAGCGGGGGACAGTCATGCTGCCTGCCCCCACGAAACCAGCAAAAGCAGGTAAAACACACTTAGAATGGGGCCTGGAGCAGAGTGTCCTCTGAGTCTTAGCTATTATTTTCTTCTTTCTTCTCTTCATTCTTTTTTTTTTATTATTATTATTTTCTTTCTCCCCTTCCTCTGCTTTCCCATGCATAGGGAATTTCTTAATTTTTCCCTCCCTTTTCGCCACTGTCTTTCTCTCTCCTTTCCTCATTCCTTTCCTTTCCCTTCTTTTCAATCTCCCTTCTATTTCTTTTTTCTCCGAGACAGAGTCTTGCCCTGTCACCCAGGCTGGAGTGCAGTGGCGCGATCTCAGCTCACTGCAACCTCTGCCTCCCAGGTTCAAGTAATTCTGCCTCAGCCTCCCAAGTAGCTGGGATTACAGGCTCCCTTCTTTCTATCCTTATTTTTCTCTCCCTTTTTCTCTTTCCCTTCCTCTCTTCCCTCCCCTTTCGTCCCCCATCCTTTTCTCTCCACCTCTCTCTCCCTTTTCCCCTCGCTCCTTTCATCATTTCTTTATTTTAAGTTCCAGTATACGCATGCAGAACATGCAGGTTTGTTACATAGGTAAACATGTGCCATGGTGGTTTGCTGCACCTGTCAACCCATCACCTAGGTATTAAATTCGACATGCATTAGCTATTCTTCCTGATGCTCTCCCTCTCCCCTACCCTTCCCTAACAGGCCACAGTGTGTGTTGTACCCCTCCCTGTGTCCATGTGTTCTCATTGTTCAGCTCTCACTTGTAAGTGAGAACATGCTGTGTTTGGTTTTCTGTTCCTGCATTAGTTTGCTGAGGATAAGGGTTTCCAGCTTCATCTGTATCCCTGCAAAGGACATGATCTTGTTCCTTTCTATGGCTGCATAGTATTCTATGGTGTATCTGTACACATTTTCTTTACCCAGTCTATCATTGATGGGCATTTGGGATGATTCCATGTCTTAGCTATTGTAAATAGTGCTGCAATGAACATACGCGTGCATGCATCCTTTCTTCCTCCTCTACCATTCACACATCACTCCTCGGTACCTAACCCCACACTGAGCCCTAGAAACTCAGAGATGGATGAGATGGAATCTCTGCCCCCGGAGAGCTAGTCCAGTGGGGGAGATAAACCAGTAAATCAGAGATCTCAACCTGGCGCCATAAATGCTCCACCACAGGCACATGCCGGGGGAGTGGGAGCTCAGTGCTGGGATAGCCTTGCCCAGAGCACTCAGGGTGCTGCCCTTGGGAGAAGCCATCCTGAGCCCGCTGCTGCATGCCATGCCCTGGGTGCCCCTCAGGCTAGGTGGTGAGCTCCTCAGCATCTGGAAATCTTCCTTCCTCTCCAACATTGGAGCAGCTCTTGATAAGGAAGACATTTTCTTTGCCTTCCATTCCCACCAGAAGATGTTCTGGGGAGTGTTAGTAGCAACCGAGGACTGTTAAATCTACCTAACTTTTTTAAGGCCTCAGAGTTAGAAAGCTCCACCATCCTTCCTCTGGGTTTTAACTTTAGCCCCTGTTTAATCTGAGCCACTTGGATGGGTTTTGATGGCAAGCAGGAGTTGATCATCTTGGGTCTCCAGCTTCTATTTCTCTTCTAAGGAAGGGCGTGAATTGGGAACATTTTCAAATCAGGCTCTCTGCTCCACAGGTTGCATGCTTCTCAGGTGCTCCACAGAGGTGAAATATTGATGGATGAGACACCTTCCAGGACTGGGGCTGACATCTCCAGCTCAAATGAGTTTCTTATGCATTTTGCAACAGGTTCCCCCAAATAACCCTTTATCGTGGCAGTAGTCTAAAAGAAAGAAGGGCATAGGGACATCTGTTTATAATTCCATAAACTTTTGCATTCACCTGCTATGAGGCCTCAGGTGGAAGAGGAACTCTGGAAGCAAACAGGCTTTAGCAAAAGTGATGTAACCAAAATGGAATCAGATACAGATTGGGGAGTCTCATCAACATTTACCTGTACGCTTAACCCAGTTGTGACAGTTAGAAACATGATAGTTGTGGTGTCTGGGGGAGGGTGGCATAGTGGAGGGGTTGAGGTGTGGCCTCTGGAGCCAGGGTTCAAATTCTCTATCTGCCGTATGCTTGTGGCGTGTTATTAAGTCTCTCTCTGCCTCTGTTTTCTTACCTGTAAAATGGGGATAGAAACAAAAATTACCTCCAAGGCTTGTCACAGTTGTGGTGGAGTTTAAATGAGCCAATTCACATGAAGTAAATAGGACAGTGCCTGGCACATAGGCATGAGAATTGACTACCTTTACCACTAAGGGAAGTGGCCCTTGTAGGCATTGTTGCGGACAGGATGTGATTCGGTCTTAAGAGGTGGCTGCTGCTCAAATCCAGCTGATAGCACCACACAGGCGTGCAGACCCAGGTACGCTGAAGCACCTGCTTTTCAGGAGAAGGGAGACAAAGCGAGTGTGTTTATGTGCGTGCCTGCATGTGTGTGTGTATCTGTGCAGGTAACCTCCTGGTTTTCAAATTTTAACAACAATTTCAAATTAGGAAAAAAAATAACTTCACTGGCCAAAGAAATTATATCCATGGCTCTGTGGATTGGATGTGGCCCCTGGGCCACCATTTTGCTCCCTTTGTGTTAGAACAACTGACCTTGACTTTATTTATTGCTATCTGCAGGGCTGGATGAATCCTAGTCCTGTGAGAAATAGCAGATTCATGGTTCCAAGCATGGGCTCTGGAGTCAGACTCCTTCGTTTAAGCTCTATATTTACCACTTTGTAGCTGTGTTTTCAGCTCTCTGAGTTTTGGTTTCCTCATCTCTAAACCAGGAGAGATAAGAGCCTCCACCCCAGAGATTTGATAAGAGCATCCATGAGATACAATGTACATACCAGGTGCATGTGACACAATTCCCAACCCTTAGTAAAAAACACAATGCTTGGCAGCACCCATAGTACAAATATCTTAAGTAAGGAGCCCTGTACATCCTAGCCCATTATAGAACCTGTTGTTCTCCATGGAGTAGAGAAGTCATTTGTGGTCTTTGGTTGCAAGCAACAGAAATCAACTCTGGCTGATATAAGTCTAAAAGAATTTTGGGGGGAATATCTGGAATAGCTCACAACATAAATGAAATAATCAGGCCTCGAGAGAGATTAAGAATGGGACAGATTCAGGATTCAAGCAATATGGAGGATTTAAATTCCCAGGGCAGAGTCTGATTGGATGATCTTGCATCATGTCCCCACCCCTTAGCTAAGAGCAAGACATCTTGATTGACAGCCCTGTTAAAGCTGCAGTCAATTGAGACAGTATCTAAATTAGGACAATCGGGGTAGGATAGGCTATGCTACAGTAATCAGTAAACCTCGACATCTCAGTGGCTTCACACAACAAAGGTTTGTTTCTTACTCACATAAAGTCCAGTGTGGATGGGGTGAAACCCTGCAAGGCAGCTCTCTCTTCTCCACAAGCTGACTCAGGGATCCAGGGTGTTTCCGTATTATGGCTCTGTCATCTCAACCTGTGCCCTCCACAGTTGCTATCGAAAGAGGAGAAAGGACAGGAGGGTTGCGGGGGATGTGTTCATTGACCAGGCCTGCTAGTGGCTTACAGCATATCTGCTTACATTCTACGGGGCTGAACCCAGTCACACGGCTGAATCTGACTGCACAGGAGACAGAAAATGTAATCTTCCTGCTTCCCAGGCAGAGGGAAATAAAATGGGATTTGGTGAACATGTATGTTGTCTCTGCTCTGGAAAGAGTAGAACCCCAAAGAAAAATGGGGGTGTTGATATCAAGATAAGGAAGAAGGGGTGCCAGACTGGGCTTGGAGATTTAATCTTCCCTCTTTCCACACAGATCTTGCCCACGTGTCCTCCCCAGCCAGCCTTCCACAGCCATGGCAGCCTACGGCCAGACGCAGTACAGTGCGGGGATCCAGCAGGCTACCCCCTATACAGCTTACCCACCTCCAGCACAAGCCTATGGAATCCCTTCCTACAGTGAGTAGCAAACAAGTCCTTACTCTCCTCCTCAGGTCTCCAAATCATGGTCTTTGTTCTGCACTATTGTCTCAGCTAAATGTGGATTAATAGACACAACCAACCTGATTTTGGATTAGAGATAAAGGGAAAAGAGTAACACTTTAAATATGGTTCAAATTCTATAGCCTATAATATCAAGATCGCTTTTGATGGCAAGAATTGGAAATTGAACCCAAGCTGGTTTAGGGAAAATCGGGACTGAATGATTTGCATACTGAGAGATCTGTGGATACAGCTGTCATCAGGTATGACTGGATCTAGGTGCTAAAGTGTCATCGTGAGGTGTAAGTCTCTTTCCATCTTCAGATGCTCCCAGCAAGTTCTGCCTGCATGGCAGCAAAGATGGTGCCTGTCCACTCAAGGTTTGCATCCTTTTAGCTCTGCATGCCCAGTGGAAAGAGAGCTCATCTTTCCCAGAAGTTCCAGCAGAATCCCATATTGGCCCTCATTGGCCCAAGTTGGGCCATGTGGCAATGCTTATAGCAAGGCAAGGAGAACAGGGTGATGGAGATAAGGAAGCTGAAGCCTATGGATTATCTTTGAAGGAGGGGTGGTTTTCTTAAAGGAAAACAGAGTGGTAGTATCGGAAGAAGGAGAAATGGATGTGGTGGGGGACGGGGCAGAAACACAGACCTCCCACCCTTGACTGTTCACATCTTACAGCTAAGAACTGAAGACTTGCGAACCTGGCTCACCATCCATGCCCGCCTGCCCTTGCCTCTGGCCTTGAGTCATGCTATTCCCTCCCCTCCTAGCTGATATCTTAACCAAAGCCCTTTTAGTATCAAGTGACAAAAACCCAAGCTAATCAGCTGGAGGAAACGGGAGTTTATTGCCTACGTAGCTGGAAAAACCTAGGGCACTGGCTTCAGGCAGGCCTGGGTCCAGGTCCTCAAGGTATAATATCAGGACTCAGCCTCTGCTTCCCTTTCTGTGGGCCTCAGGCTCAGGCAGGCTCTCCCACTGTGGTGGCAAAGACAGCCCTGGCAGTTTCAGGCTGCAGTGTCCCCCAAAAAGAGAGCCCCTCCTGTCTAGGACTTCCTGCAGAGTCCCAGGAATTTCTCTACTGGACTCCCACATCCATCCAAGAAGATAGGTGCTGTGGGTGGCCATATTTGGCCACATGTCCACCCGCAGGACTAGGGGTCAGGTCAGCCTCACCCAAAACAACTGATCTGAAGGTGAGGCAGGGGTGGTTCGCAAAGGAGAAGGAGGCAGGAAGAAACTACAGATAGCCACTCCACGTGACTTTACAGCCCACCCAAATCCGGGCTATCCAGTGGAAAGGACGTAGCATTGGTGGCAGGGACCTGCCTGCCTGACTTCGCTGCCCCTGACCTCTCCAGGCCTCAGTTTCCTCAATTGTAAAATTAATATGCTCGTTTCATCTTCCCACCTAGAGGGGTCCTGCTTGAGTTGAGCGCAGAGGCTGACTCTTATATTTCTTTCCTCCCTCCTCTTCCTCCATACCTCTGCCCTGTTTGTTTGTTCATTCGTTCATTCATTTATTCATTCATTCAACATTGAGTCATGTGTGGGGCAGACAGTGGTCAACAAAGCAGAACGGGCCCTGTCTTCATGGAGATTACTGCCTAAAACCGATGATCAGGCAGCACTAGACTCACAGTTTTGGTATCAGGGGTCAGTGGCTCTGTGTGGACAAAAGCCCTGCAGACATTTCCTTTTAGCTTTAGTTTGCCACAGTCCTCACCCAGCCCACATTACTCCCTTGAATTATCTGCCTTTTCCGTGAAGACACTTGAGTTTGCAAACTCTGGCCTAGAGATAGAAAAAAAAGATTTTTTAATTTTCTTTTTTTGAGACAGCATCTCACTCTGTTGTCCAGCCAGAGTGCAGTGGCACCATCGCAGCTCACCGCAAGCTCAACATCACAGGCTCAAGTGATCCTCCCACCTCAGCCTCCCAAATAGCTCGGACTACAGGCATACGCTACTGCGCCCTGCTAATTTTTTGTATTTTTTTGTAGAGATGAGGTTTTGCCATGTTGGCCAAGCAGGTCTCAAATTCCTGGCCTCAAGTGATCCACCACCTTGGCCTCCCAAGGTGCTGAGACTACAAGCAGGAGCCACTGTACCTGGCCCCAGATTTTTAAATCTGTATGTGTAATTTCAAATTAGGACGCACGGCATAAAGGAAGCAAAGACTTGTTTTAGGTTCTAGGGATGGGAAAGGCCTTTTAAATAAGGAGCGAAATTCAGCTAAGAACTGAGAGATAGCCATGTGCAGGCACAGACAGGAGAGCATCCAGGCAGAGGGGCAGGCCCTGGGAATGCGGAGGAACTTGGCAATTCTGAGAAGACTAATGGCTGGAGCACAATGGGAGATGAGGTGAATGAGGTGGGCGGGGCCTCCGAGGCCCAGGAAAGATTTGGGGTTCTGTTCCAAGTGAGACTGGAAGCCACTAGAGGGTTTATAAGCAGTGGGTAATAGGATGCAACTTACGTGGGTTTTTTTAAATTTTATTCTTATTTTTATTATTTTTAGAGACAGGGTCTGGCTCTGTCTTCCAGGCTGGAGTGCCATGGTGCAATCATAGCTCACTGCACCCTCCACCTCCCAGGCTCAAGCAATCCTCCTCCCTCACCCTCATGAGTAGCTGGGACTACAGGCACGCACTACCTCCCCTGGCTAATTTTTTTTTTATTTTTTTGTAGAGACGGGGGGTGGGGGGGTCTCACTTTGTTGCCCAGACTGGTCTTGAACTTCTGACCTAAAGCAATCCTCCTATCTCTGCTTCCCAAAGTGCTACAATGACAGGCATGAGCTACCATGCCCAGCCTAGGTTTTAAAGATCACACTGGCTGCTATGGTGAGGCTGGCTCAGAGGGGATCAGGAGGAGAAGCAGGAAGGCCCGTTGGGAGACGGATGAAGCCTGGAGCAGGAAATGCTGGAGGCCTGGGGCGAGGCCATGGCAGCGGACAGACACATGTAGACAGAATCAAGAGCAACTCTAGAGGCAGAATTGACAGATCCTGTCGAGGCATCAGTCCAGGCTTAGTAATAGTCACCATCGTTGACTTCCTGTCACTCACATTGGTTTATTTCCACTAATTCCTTTAATCCCCACCTCAACCCTACAAGGAAGGTCATCTCATTATCCTCCCTTGAGCGATAAAGAAACAGAGACTCAGAGAGGTTAAATAACTTACCCAAGGTCACCCAGCTGGTTGGTGGCAGAGGTGGAATTAAGCCCAGGCAGCCTGGCTCTGGACCCCGAGCCCTCACCCACGGGGCTCCGACGCCTGGCTATGCATTCTGTAAATCCCGGGGGATTACCTATGACAGACCTTGGCCAACAGGTGTGGGCATCTTTTCTAACTTTTTTCCCCTGCTATGCTAGAAGGCTTAGAATACAATCAGACATAAGTTACCCCGCTTGGCTGACAGCCAAGAAAAATGAAGCCATATTCTTTTTCACATAAAAGAGAAAACTAGCCCTGTTCCCAGACAAAACATGGCATCAGATGGAAATCAATTTGGTGCAAAGTTATTTTACTGTCTCAGTTACTTTTGGAGCGTCTGTTCCTGGATGATACAGAGTAGATGATAAGAGCACATGTCCTGGAATTCTGCTGCCCGGATTCACATCCCACCCTTGCGGGTTGCAGGCTGCAAGACCCTGAGGGAGCAGCCTCCCCTCCCTAAACCTCTGTTTTCACATTCATACAATGGGAGTAATACTAAGTCTACCCCTCTCATGATTGCTGGGAGGATTAAATGAGATCATCTACACCAGGGGTTGGCTATCTTCTTCTGTAAAGGCCCAGGTGGTAAATATTTTCTACTTTGTGATCCATATGGTCTTTATCACAACTACTCAGCTCTGCCATTGTGGCGTGAAAGTAGCCAGACTGAATGTAAACGAATGGGTATGTCTGTGTTCCAATAAAACTTTATTTACACAAACAGGCAGTGGACCAGATTTGGTCCATGACCCTGATCTAGATGAAGGGCTTCCTCACCAGGGCCCACCCCAAGAGAAATGCTCAACAAATGTCACCTGTCCCAGTAGAAGCCAGGCTGCCACACACACACACATGCGCGCACACACACATACACACACACAGAATGTCCATGTCACTGAACAATAACAGGTGGATGAAAAGCTGTTTCCCTTTACATCTGCCTGTGCCTGAGCAAGCCGTGTTTGCTCATCGTCTGGACAAACCTTGTTGAATCTTGTCAGGAAACTTTTTTCATTGCTCCTTGGCAAATAGTGCTATTTACTTTGTTTAAATAGCTGCAGGAAATAACACAATTGAGCAAACTAGAGACAAGGACAGTTAGAGTATTGAGTATTTTTTCTCAATTTATTATGCAATATTAAAGACATACATAATAGAGTAATACTATGACACCTATGAACTGACCATTCAATTTAAAAAATAAAGGGAGGCGGCTTTCCTTTCCTCTGAAAGATTCCTGTGCCCCCAAGTTTCATGTTTATCATTCCCCTGCATTTTTTTATGTAGAAGAGATCAACAAACTTTTTCTATAAAGAGCCACATAGTAAATATTTTTGTCTTAGCAGACCACACAGTCTCTATCTCAATCACTCAACTCTGCCATTGTAGCATGAAAGCAGCCATAGACAAAGCATAAACGAATGGGCTGTCTATGTCTCAAAAAACTTTATTTACAAAAATGAACAGCAGATGACATTTGGCCTATGGGATGGAGTTTGCTGACCTTTAATGTAGAGTATTTTAAGCATGTTTTAAAACTTCACCTACATTGCATCTTTTAGTACACATTCTTTTGCAACTTGCTTTTTCCACCCCAACATTGTGTCTGTAAAATGTATCCATGTTCATACAAGTAGCTGTAGTTCATTCATTTTCACTACTGTATAATATTCCACTACTTGACGGCACCATAACTTACTTACCCATTCTTTAGACAGTCTTTTAGGGCTTTGTTTGTTTCTCATTACATAGGACGCTGCAATCAGCATCTTTGTGCATTTCTCAGGGGTGGAAACCTATGAGAGGAATTTCTGGGTCATGGGGTATGTGCATTCTTCACTATCCTGGATAATGGCAAAGAATTTTCATTGTCTCTGGCTTTGTAAAAAGCCACTCCAGAACTTAGTGGCTTAAAATAACACTGACGTATTATTTCTGTGGGCTGGCCAGGTGGGCCTGCTGCTGGTCTCACACAGTCCCTCTCATGCTGCTGTGCTCGCAGCAGGTGGGCTGGGGCTGCCTAGATGGCACAGTGGGGCCTCTCTCTCATGTGGCCCTTCCTCTGGGTTTCTTCAGGCATGGTGGGCTCAGGTTCCAGGAGGCTGAAGATAAAAGCTTCAAAGCCTCCGGGTGCTGAGTCTCAAGAACTACTGGGCGTGGTGGCACACACGTGCTCCCAGCTACTAGAGAGGCTGAGGTGGGAGGATCACTTGAGCCTGGGAGGTCGAGGCTGCAGTGAACTGTGAGCATGCCACTGCACTCCAGCCTGGGTGACAGAGTGAAATCCTGTCTCAAAAAAAAAAAGTAGTTACATATTTATTTTAATATGCATTTATATCTATATATATATGTGTGTGTGTACAAATATATATATAATATATATAAAATATGGAACCTGTGATTTCTTGGTCATTATTGCTTAAGGCAAGCAAATAGTTTTAAAATTGAGTTGATTTTTTTTTTTTTTTGAGATGTAGTCTCGCTCTGTCTCCCAGGTTGGAGTGCAGTGGCATGATCTCGGCTCACTGCAACCTCTGCCTCCCACGTTCAAGTGATTCTCCTGCTTCAGCCTCCTGAATAGCTGTGATTACATATGTGCACCACCACACCCAGCAATTTTTTGTATTTTTAGTAGAGACAGGGTTTCACCATGTTTCCCAGGCTGATCTTGAACTCCTGGCCTCAAATGATCTGCCTGCCTCAGCATCCCAAAGTGCTGGGATTGCAGACATGAGCCACCATGCCTGGCCTGATGTTTAAAAACAACATGAAATGAATCATTATATGGATGGTGCTGGGATATGGGAAAATCAAGCAAGTGGTGCACAACATTGAAGATGGGGAAGCACTAATTTGGTCCAAAACCCTCATTGTAGTCACGAGGAAACTGAGGCTTGGAAAGCAGAGGGCACCTGCCTTGGTGATACCACAGAGCCAGGACAGGAAACGAGTACTCTGGGCTGTGCCATGTGCCATGGGCTGATCCAAATTCACATCACGGAGCACCTGCTCAGGGGGCTGTTGATATTTTAAACTTGAACCATCTCCTGTCTCTCCTCTGCTCAGATCCCTCCAGGGCCCCTCTCAGGATCAAAGCCAAAGGTTTTCCACTGCAGTATCTTTGCCCTGTCCCCACCTTGATGATCTTTCTGACCTCATCACTCACCCTCTCCCCAACCCTTACCCCACTCCAGCCTCACTGGCCTCCTTGCTGTTAGTTCATCCAACATACCAAGTACACTCCTGCCTCAGGACCTTTGCACATGCCTTCCCTCTGCCTGGACAGGTATTCCTTCGAGTGTCCACAAGTTTTGCTCCTTTGCTTCCTTCAGGTCTTTGTTCAAATGTCTCTTCCTCCATGGGACCTCTTCCTCCTCCTCCAAGGGACCTTTCAGGATCACTCTGTTTGAAATTTCAAATCCCAACTCCCCTTAACCAACTTTGCTACCTCCTTCCCTGCTTCATTCTTCTTTTTAGCACCATAAGACTCTAAATGGAGTCCAAAAAATTTAATCATGTTTGGAGAATTGTGTTAGTGTGAGGTTCATAAGATAGCAGGGAAAAGTGTGTGCCGCTGAGTGTGCCAGGGAGTCAGGGAGCCAATCATGTTGTCTCTTGTGTTACCCAAAAAATATTTTGTATGCTTCTCCTCTACTGTGTGTTTTTACTTGTTTTTCTGCTGTCATTCTCCTCCCACTAGCATATAAGCTCCAACCGCTACAGTATCTGCAGCATCAAGATCTGTATCTCCTGACCTGTTGCAGGTGCTGAGCTAATAGTTGTGAATGAGTGAATGAATGCTTATTGGCTGTCTGTTGTTGACACCCTCTCTGAAATCCACATGCTCACTTTGGTGCTTCCATGAGCGGAAGCCAGTGGAACTTGCAGATAGTTCACGAGCACCTTTTCAGAGGCCTCTTTCTCTTTGCTGTGAAGATACTTATCAGAGATGCCTGCGGAGTAGCAGGTCTGATGAGATCAGTCTGTCCCCAGGCCAAACCGTGACCAGATTTCCTTTGAACATAATCTCTTAGAGCAGTGTTTCTCTATCTGGTTTAAAAGACCAGTTTTTGGGTTTTTTCTTTTTAATTGCCATTCCACTGTGGACTAATATTTTAGTAAAAATGAATTACCAGAAAAATCAAATTAAAATTTTTATTTATTTATTTATTTGAGATGAAGTCTCGCTCTTTAGCCCAGGCTGGAGTGCATTGGCGTGATCTTGGCTCACTGCAACCTCCACCTTCTAGTTTCAAGCAATTCTCATGCCTCAGCTTCCTGAGTAGCTGGGATTAGAGGTGTGCACCACCACACCCAGTTAATTTTTGTATTTTTTGTAGAGACAGGGTTTCGCCATGTTAGCCAGGCTGATCTCGAACTCCTGACCTCAAGTGATCCACCCACCTCAGCCTCCCAAAGTGCTGGGATTACAGGCGTGAGCCACCGTACTGGGCCAAATTAAAATGTTTTAAAAGCATACTAAATACAAGTCTGGAGAAATGGCCTTAGATGTCAGAACAATGCCAAGTTGCTGCAAAAGTTTCAGGATGTTTACTTCTCAGTGTCTGACTTTCTCATTCTGAACTTGTAACTGATGCATGGACCGCAGTCTGGACAACAGACTTAGGGGATGAAGGCCCTCGTGTGCCTTTGCCATTTTCATATTCTCTTCTCTTTCTCATGGATTAGAATTTTATGATCCAACCCCTTCAGCAAACAAGAGATGAAAAACTTTATTTTCTTTTCTTTCGTAGTCATTCATTTACCAGACAATTTTTGAGCACCTACTATGTGCAAGACAGGGAGCCACATATGGGGAGACTGCAGGGTACAAGAGGGAACCAGCCCCGCCCTCCTGGAGCCTCCAGCCTAAACAGAGAGCAGAGGTTCAACAGTGAACGGGGATGAGTGCCAGGCAGGAGAACTGCATGCTACTCAGGGCTGACTTAGGTCATAGAAGACCTTTCTAGGGAAACAACATTTGCCTGATAGAGAAGAGGGAGGTGTGGATTCCAGGCAGAGGAAGCAACATATGCAAAGGCTTTGAGTCCAAAGACATGGTTGCAGTTTGTCTGTATCATCTATTTAAAATGGACAATGTAGGTACCCTTAGAGGCAGCAATTTTTGTCTTGTATCCAACCAAGACAAACACTCTGACATTGCTTGAGGAAGTATGTACATTTCATCTTGGATTGTGGTAGTAAAAACTGGAATCAACCTGGAGTTCATCATCAGGGAACTGGCTGAACAAGCAGTGATATTTCCGATTCTGGCTTTCCATCCCGTCACTAAAACAGAGTGTCTGAGCATATGGCTTGGGCAGAGGGAGCGAAGGAGCCCAGGAAAGGCAGTGAGGTCGGAGGGGTGGGCAGAGCCCATGCAGGGCCTTGGGGGTCACTGCAGAGTTTAGATTTTACTTTAGGTGCACAGTGAGGCAGACTGTACCCAATGCAACGTTAACGACTCCTAGTGGACTGAGCAAAAAGAAGGTGCTGTATAAATATTGCTTGTTGCTGCCATCGTTGTTGTTACTAAAGTCTGGCACCATCGATGGCATAAAACCCCTTCACACCTGTTATTGAGAAGCATCAAGATAAGGAACCTTGACTTCAGAGTTATCCGCCAATTGCAAGACCCCAGTCCAATGGATTGGCAATCTCAATTCCCACATCTTTAAAATGAAGGAAGTAATATATAGCCTGTTTTGTGGGATTGATGTGAGGATAAAAGAGATCTGTTCTTTAATTACTTCATTCAGAGCCTTTATATGTTCATTCTTTCCTCTTACTTTAATTTCCTAACAACCCATCATTTCACAAGAAAGGAGGCCTCCAACCTGGGGTTGCAGGAGAAACTTTCCAGGTCACCAGTCAATGAAGCAAACCATCTAGGACTCCAGCCCAGATTTCCTGACTCAGAATCTATCTGTTTTTACCTTACTAAGCATTCTCTTATTTTACGGGGTTGACAGGATAAGAAGGAGGAAATTTCAATACAAAAACCATCAGCAGAACTAGAAATGTTCTTGAAAGAAATGAAATTTTAAACAGCAATGAGATACTGTTTTATACCCAAAGATAGACAGAGATAAGCAATGTTTGATAACAGTTGATGTGGTTGTGGAGAAGCAGGACTCACTCAGTGACTGGAGAGAATGTCACCTACAATCTAGGGAGCACCATTCAGCAACATCCAAGAAGATTTAAGATGTTCTTGCCCTGGACTCAGTGATTCCAGCTACTGGGAATTTACCTAAAAGATAGACTTGCACATGTGCACAAAATGTGTGTGTGTGTGTGTGTGTGTGTGTGTGGTGTGATGACTATAAGCTGCAGCAAATACATATGTATATGCATATAGGTACATGTATATGTTAAATATATTTTCTGCATATATATATGTGTGTATATATACACATTTGTTGCATGTGTGTGTGTTATGTGTGTATTTGCTGCAGCTTAAATGACAGTCATAAAATCTCAAAATCACCCAAAAGTTAATGAATAGGAAACTGGTTAAATGATGAGGAAACCACACATTAGAATGTGACACAGCCATCAATACAGAATAAGGAAGAACTTTATAAGCTCATGAAGAATAATCATTACCACATATTGTGAAGCAGTAAAAGAAAAAGAAGAAAATGAAGAATAGAATTTATAGAATACTCCTGTTTATATTTTAAAAGATGGAATAGATACATACGTTACATATATATATTATATACATAAGTTTGTATATGCACAGAACCTGTCTGGAAGTGAATTGTGTTCCATAAAGCTGGTAATCGTGGTTGCCTATAGGCAGAAGAGCTGGGGTTTGAGGTCAGGGATAGGAAGAGACACTTTGCTTTATGCCTTTTGTACTATTGGAATTTTCTACAATGCATTCATTACATTTTCAATAAAAATTAAGTGAATGAGCTGATGATGGTTAGCCTCTCCTCCTCAACACAGTCCCTTTCTCAGCCAGTTGTTCATGGAATTAGTACCTATGCTTTAGGTAAGCATGCCGAGTTTTGCTGAAGCAGAAGGCAGATTTGTAACTGTGGCCTTGGGATTAGCAGGTCCCCCCGTGAGATTGGAGAGTGTCTTACAGTTAAGTGATGTCATCTTTGCAGAGGAAGGATGGTTCATTTCACACCTTTGCCCAAAATCCTAATGGACATTTAAGCCATACACAGCACTACTCAGTGGAGTAGTGGGCTGCAGGCTTGCATACCTACCAACCTGGCAGGTAGCATGAAGCTCACGGTGGCATGTACAAAATATGAGACCTTCATACCTACCAAGCTGGCAGGTAGCATGAAGCTGGTGGCATGTACAAAATATGAGACCTTCTTGGCCTGCCTTTCCCTTCCCCACTTTTGATAGGGTCCTAGGATGTACCAAAACAAATCACAACTGCAATGAGAAAATAGCACCTTAAAACCAGCCTCAAAGTCCTGCAGATGGAATGGAATCTATGATGACCTGGGAAACACCTGAATTGGGAGCCCACAGGGGCAGCTTGTGGTCACATGGGTTGCAGACATGGTGTTACTAGACCATCTTGTCATTCAAAAAGAAGCCGTAAGTCCAGTTTTTTGTATGAAATATCCTGACTTTTAACAAAATCAACTAATTCAGTTTTTCTTAAAAATATGGGGGCCAAGTCAAATGTCTATAGGCTCACTTTGGCTGACAAGCCACCAGTTTGCAACTCCTCATTTGGAAGCTGATAAAATTGCATGCTGTCTTGACCCAGTAGCTCTTTTGTGGGTAACAAGGACGCATCCTAATCATGTGTCCTTGGTCCTTTTTTTTCCCCCTCTTCCTTCAAAGGCATCAAGACAGAAGACAGCTTGAACCATTCCCCTGGCCAGAGTGGATTCCTCAGCTATGGCTCCAGCTTCAGCACCCCACCCACTGGACAGAGCCCATACACCTACCAGATGCACGGTCAGTGTGGCGCTGTGGCCCCTTCCTGCCCATCTCTAAGGACCACCTAAGTTGGGTGTCCATTCATTCATTCATTCAGCAGATTTTTTGAGCACCTACTATGTGCCAGGCTCTATCTCAAGGAGTGGAGAAAATAGATACGAGATCTGCCTTCATGGTCATTACCTGGCAGTGGGGAGAGACTAACGATAAAGTCGGCAAATAAGCCAGATGATTTGGGAAGGGGTTGAATGTAATAAGGCAAATAAACCTGGTCTTTGCATAAAGAGTGATGAGCACTTGGGAGGTCAGGAAAGGTGAGATTTGTGACTTTAGATCAAATCACCAGGGAAGGCTCTTTGAAGAGATGACATTGGGCAGAAACCCAAAGGGTGAGGCAGAGCAGCCACATAGACATCTTAGGGAAGAGCATTCCAGGCAGAGGGAACAGCCTGTACAAACTCTGCATGCAGGGAAATGTCTGGATGTATTTGAGGCACAGAGCTGAGACCAGTGAGACTGGAGCAAAGTCAGAAGGCATGTATGTAGGAGGAGAGAATCTTGGAGAAAGAGCAAGGCGCAATCACACATGGCCTTGAGGGATATGGGAAGGAGTTTGCTTGTATTTTAAGTGTGATGAGACAGGCAAGTCTATTGTAGAGACTCAGAAATGTCGGGTGGTGGAAATATTGGACAGTCGGGTGAAGAAGCTGTTTTTCCAGGCAGGAGGATCAAGGCTCTGCAGCCCTAGAGGGTGGCCTTAAGGAAGAAAGAACTCCATTGTGTAACCCTCCACCCACCTGCCATAAGGAACTGGCTTACTGGGTTCTCCCATGCTCATCTCCACTCTTTTACCATCCAAGAACCCTTCTCTGTTCTGATGCCCCCCTTGGGAGCATGCTGGAGTTGATGCATGGAGCAGGGGGCTGGTGGCTATAATTATGGGGATCCCCATTCTGCTGTTTCCCTTTATATAAGCTGCTAAAAATTACCATCAAGGGTCTGAAAGAGTAAAATGATAAGATGGTGGGCTGATGAGTGATTGTACTTTTTTTTGAGTTGGAGTCTTGCTATGTTGCCCAGACTGGGCTCAAGTGATTCTGCCACCTCAGCCTCCTGAGTATCTCGGACCACAGCTGTGCGCTGCTGTATGCAGCTTTGATAGTATTTTTCTTTTAAAAGCAACTACTTGGAAGTACTATCACTTCATCTTTATTATTTTAATTTTTTATTAAGGAAGTAATAAAAATGATTGTCAAGGGCAGCATTTCAGGAAAAAAAAAATTGTGAAAGGAGAATAAATAATCTTAGGTATGTGTGTAGGGAAAGCAGGTGATAAGCATTCATGCCCAGCCCTGAGAATAGCTTCCTGGTAAGGTCTGTGTCCAAATTTGTCAGTGATGCCATGAGCCAGCCTTGACCAAACATGCTAGGTGCCAGGTGATGCTCTGTGGGTTCTCTCATACAACCTTCATGACGCTCTCAAGCAACGGTACTGTATTATTCCCATTTCACAGAAGAGGAAACTGAGGCATAGAAGGAATGACTGATTTGTCCAACACCAGGGCAAGGATTTTAGATTTTATTGTAAGCATAATGGCAAAGGGACTGTGTCAGATGTCTTGGGGGCCTGGTGGAATCCCAACCCCCAGCCTCACTGCAAAGCCCATCGCTGTAACCCCGGCACTTTCCTGCCTCCTCTGCTTCTGCTGTCACGTCTGTGTCCCCAGTCGGGCCTTTCTGAGGCCCACTGAAGGGAGTAAACTCCTGAGACCCATCTCTCCAAGTGGGGAGTGAATGATGGCACCGGCCCTGATAACAGGAGGTGTGTGAAGGTACTGAACTTCAACTTGTATTTGAGTCCATCTCAAGCCAGTTTTTTTCCAGCTCTTTAAATAGAAACTGGACTTACTGCCTCAGGGTTTCTGAGGTCACAGAGGTTGAAATGGAGACCCGGTCCCCGTATCCCATTTTGACACCCCCTCAGCCACACAATAAGTGATCTAAGTTATGTAGGAGAGGCCCCCATTCATTCATTCATTCATTCATTCCGTATGTTGAGCACCAGCTTGACACCTGGCACCCTTCTAGGCACTGAGGGCACAGCAGCCCACAAAGACAATCTCCTCATGGAGAAAGATGGACAGTAATCAATTGACAAGTAGATAGATAATTATAGATTTTGATAAAGCCTGTGACAGACAAAAACATGGTGGCATGCTGGACCGTGAGCAGTGGTATGGACCAGGAGTGGTGATCGGCATTCAGCAGGTGGTCAGGGGCCTCCCGATGGAAAGGAGGCTGCCACAGGAGGGGCCAGAGCTGGGCCGGGCCGTACAGGCAGCGGGAACGCAAGAGCAAAGGCCCCGCGGCAGGAAAAGGCTCACAGTGTTCAAGGACTCCAGAGGAGCCTCATCCTATCCTCCCCAGAGCAGGATATGCAGAATAATATTCTTTCTTCTCTAGTCCTTACAGCAACCGCGTGAGGTGGGCACCATCAGCCCTGCTTTCATAGATGGTGAAAGTGAGGCTCAGAGAGGGCAAGTGACTTGCCTGAAACCGCAGAGCCAATAAGTGTTCAGAGCTGGGATTCAGACTCCAGTTTCTCTGGTGCCACTTCCTCTAAATGATGAGATTTCCTGGACTCCTTCAGGACTCCAGGAACTGTCCTAGTGTCTGCACATAAACATGCCGCTTAATCTCCCCAGTAGCCCCGTGACATGAGCACTGTCACTGCCCTCATCTTACAGGTGGAGAAACTGAGGCATAAAATGTTTCAGTCACTTACCCAAGGTCACACGGCCATGGCAGTGGGAAATGAGCTAGGCAGTCGCCCAGGCACATAACCCTCATGCCATCCTGCCCTTCACACTCTCTTAGATCCATCTAGAAGGTGATTCTCAGGGGTGAGCCTAGGGCCCCACCCCCCACCTCAATCCCCACCAGCCAACGTCTCCAGCTCTCTTCTCGCCCTACCATGGGAATCGTCCAGGTTATTTTCTTATCCTCCTCACAGCCCAGATGACAGAAGGGCAGCGGCAGCAGCTGGGCTTCGTCCCAATTAACTGCCTTCAGTCTGATGCTAATGGCTATAAACTGCTCTTGAGACAGCCCAGGCATTTTGCAAGCCTGACATATTCCTTCTTAAGTATTTTTTTCAAACACAAACACACAGAACGCTCACACACCATGCCCATGTGCTTCCTATTAACTTCTTTTTTTTCTGAGTTGTTCCAGAGGAGAAATAAACTCTCAAACTACTGAGAGCATTTCAGAATGGAAGACATTGGTTGAACTTAGTTTCTCAGAGGAAGAAGAAAATAAAGAAGATTGAGGCTTATGAACTTTTAGGCCTGAAAATGCTGATTTTGTGAAATTGGCCCATGGTGAGAAGCTAGCATGAGTCTTTTTCCTTTCTAAGAATTAAAACCATAATTTTGGCCCATAATCCCAGCACTTTGGGAGACCAAGGCAGGTATATTTATTGCTTGAGTCCAGGAGTTCAAGACCAGCCTTGGAAACCTGGTGAAACCCATCTCTACAAAAAAAAAAAAAAAAAATTATCTGGGCATGGTGATGCATGCCTGTAGTCCCAGCTACTCAATATGTTGAGGTAGGAGGATCACTTTTCAGCCTCGGAGGTCAGTGCTGCAGTAAGCCGTGATCATGCCACTGCACTCCAGCCTGAGCAATAGAGCAAAACCCTATCTTTAAAAAAAAAAAAAAAATGCTGGGCATGGTGGTGTGCACCTGTAGTTCCAGCTACTCAGGAAGCTGAGGCGGAAGGATTGCTTGAGCCCAGGAGTTCAAGGTTGCAGTGAGCTATGATCACCCCACTGCACTCCAGCCTGGGCAATACAGCATGACCCTGTCTCAAAAAAAGAAAAAATATATAATTTTATAGAAGCCAAAAAGGACGCTCTTGGGGCTCACCTCATTATTTTACAGATGAGTAAACTGAGGCACTGCAACGGAGTGTCTTACGGAAGATCACAGAGCAAGCTTTAGATAAGCCAGGATGCTTCCCACTAGGTCTTCTAGCTAATCTCATAAACTTCCAAAAACTTTAGCACAGCCATCACCCCGTAAGGCCCTGGTTTGAGATCTGTATCTGTTTGGATAACACTGCCCCTCCATGGAATATACAATAAATGTAAAAGAAAAAAGTTCACAGCTCTTGTTCAGCCTTTGCAGAGTTGTTTATTTTCTTTATTTTAAGTTCACCCTGGGGTTTTTATAGCTGAAGTGTGTTTCTTATGGGTTTGATTTTTTTTCTTTTTGGCTTCTTCTGGTAAAACACTGCTATTCACAGAAATAACCACAAAGATTAAAAAGAGGGGGAAAAAAATCTCCAGAGTGTTTTATAAGAAGTTTCTGGTGCCACAGAGTTGTTAAGAGTTCTGGACCTGGCCTGTGGTCAGTCCTGGCAGTACCCCACACACAATGGCATGAGTTGGGGAAGCACATGGACTTCTCTGTGCCTCAGTTTCCTCACCTGTGAAACTGGTATCATAGTGAGAGAGGTGACAACATGAGGCTTTGGGAGACTAAATAACATGATTCATGGGCACCTCAGATGAGATCCATAAAGGCTAGATTTTCTTTTTATTATCTCTGTTATTCCTTCCTTAGCATGGTAGTTAAAAACAACTAAAAGCAGGGACTCTGAAGTCAGGTTGAGTTAACATCCAAATATGGCTGCAAACCAGCCCTGTGACCTTGAGCTCAGTTACTTCTCAGTACTCCAGTTTCCTTCCCTATGAAATGGGGACACTAAGAGTACTTTACTCGTGGGGTGCTGTGATGACTAAATGAGTTAATGTACGTGAAGTGTTTAGAGCGCGCCTGGCACAAACTAATGCTCTCTAAACGTTAATTATCGTTATTATGATTGACATTGTTAGCCTCACTTCAGGTTTGATGGGCCATGTTCTTTCCAAGTTCGCTTCTATTTCCTGAACTCTCAATTTTAGTAAGTGGTCAGGGTAAGAGAAAAGAGGAATACTAATCTGAGACTGTGGGACTGTCTGCATCCACATAAACTCCCCTTCCAGTGAACTCTGTGTTGTAGGGAGACTTAAAAACAGGCCAAGTGCAGTGGCTCATACCTATAATCCCAGCCCTTTGGGAGGCTGAGGCGGGCGGATCATCTGAGCTCAGGAGTTCAAGACCAGCCTGGCCAACATGGCAAAACCCCATCTCTACTTAAAATACAAAAATTAGCCGGGTGTGGTGGCACACACCTGCAATTCCAGCTACTTGGGAGGCTGAGGCAGGAGAATCGCTTGAACCCGGGTAGTGGAGGTTGCAGTGAGCCGAGATCACGCCACTGCACTCCAGTCTGGGCGACAAAGCGAGACTCCATCTCAAAAAAAAAAAAAAGGCAAGAAAACAGTGGGATCCCTATCCAATGGAAACTCTTTTTGCATTTATGAAGGGCCAGGGAACATAAAGACTGAAGCTTAGGACCCCTCCAGCAGCCACTCAGGAGCAACATAGAATCGTGCAATTCAAGGATGTGTAGGAAATTAAAAGTTCAGTAAAAGCACTTGTTACTCAGTGATCTCAGCTCGAGACCTCCGAGACTGGATTGTGTTGGATTTAGAAAGTCTCTATGTCAGATTCATGAAATCTACCACCAGTAAACTGTGTGACCTTGGACAAGTCACAAAGCTTTCATGATCTGTGTTCCACAGTTCTAGTGCTAACAAGAGTTCCAGGAAAAAAATAAAGGGGTTGGGGCGGGTCATGGTCATACATACCAAATACGTTTAGTCAATAGTGCATGCCACAAAGTTAAAATAGACATCTTTGCTACAGGACTTTTCAGAGCCTTTGCAGGCTGTTGTGCCTTGTACTTCTCCAGAAATAGAATTCAGGAGGCAGTTTTCCCAGGCAGATGGGATGAGGGCCCCTCCGTCCAAACTCGTTCTGTGGTCACTGAGAAGCCCTGGATGTCATGATCTTTTAGGACCCTTCCTTTATGAACGTTCTTTGAATTTCTATTGTTTTAAACAATGAACATGTATGTTTTTCTTTTTCCTGTGTTTTAATTAAATTGTTTCTTGTTGAGATGGAGTCTCACTTTGTCGTCCAGGCTGGAGTACAATGGCATGATCTCGGCTTACTGCAACCTCCGCCTCCTGGATTCAAGCAGTTCTCTAGCCTCAGTCTCCCAAGTAGCTGGGATTACAGGTGCCTGCCACCACACCTGGCTAATTTTTGTATTTTTAGTAGAGATGGGGTTTTGCCACGTTGGTCAGGCTGGTCTCGAACTCCTTACCTCAAGTGATCCGCCCACCTCAGCCCCCCAAAGTGCTGGGATTACAGGCATGAGCCACTGTGCTCAGCCTTAATTTTTAACTGAGATATAACTCACATCCCTAAACTTCACCTTTTTTTTTTTGAGGCAGGGTCTCTCTCTGTCGCCCGGGCTGGAGTGCAGTGGTGTGATGACAGCTCACTGCAACCTCTGCCTCCTGGGCTCAAGCGATTCTCCCACCTCAGCCTTCCGAGTAGCTGGGACTAGCAGGTGCCTGCCACCATGCCCAGCTAATTTTATTTTTTATAGAGACGGGGTTTCATTGTGTTGCATAGGCTGGTAAACTTCACCTTTTTAAAGTGTTCAATTTAGTGTTTTTAGTATAGTCACTAAAATTGTGCAACCATCACCACTAGCTAATTCCACAGCATTTTTGTCACCCCGCAAAGAAACCCCATGTCCATTAGTGTCACTCCCTAGTTCCCCTCCCTCCAATATATTCCTTTTGTAATAAAAAAAAAGACACATGAATTTTTTAAACAGGTTATGCATTTACCTAGTTCGGGCATCTGTGGAAATCTTTCTTCTACCCTCATGCTACATCCACCCCGTTTCCAAACCCCTAACAATTAACCACTGTAATAATTTCGTGGGAACCCATCCAGAACATCTTTTTGCAAACATAAGTAAAATATAAGCAGTCGATTATATTGTACGTTACTATTACAAGAATTAGTTCAGACGTGATTCATAAATAAGAAAACTATGTTAGTATAACTCGGAAGTTGCATTGTTTCATTTGCTTCTAAGGGTTTCTCTATCACTGTTGTTGTTGTTACGTGCCTTGATGTAGTTTTCTTTATGATTCTTGTGCTCTGTGTTCATTGAGACTCTTAGATCTGTGGATTTATCGTTTCCATCAAATTTGGAAAATTTTCAGCCAATATTTCTTCAAATTTTTGTCTGATGTTCCACACCACTACCTCTCACTCCAAGTTCATAAATCTTTTCTTCTGTAGTATCTGATTTGCTGCTAATTACATCCATGTCATTTTTCATCCCATACATCATTTTCATCTCCAGAAGTTTGATTTTGGGTGTTGTTTTTTTTTTTTTTTTTTTTTTTGAAGACAGAGCCTTGCTCTGTCACCCAGGCTGGAGTGCAGTGGCATAATCTCGGCTCATTGCAACCTCTGCCTCCAGGGTTCAAGCGATTCTTATGCCTCAGCCACCTGAGTAGCTGGGCTTACAGGTGCTCACCACCACTCCTGGCTAATTTTTGTATATTAAGTGGAGATGGGGTTTTGCCATGTTGGCCAGGCTGGTCTCAAGCTCCTGAGCTCAGGCAGTCTACCCACCTCAGCCTCCCAAAGTGCTAGTACAGGCATGCGCCACCATGCCCAGCCTGGGTCTTTTTCTGATAACTTCCATGTCTCTACTTAACATGTCCAATCTTTCTTCTGGCTTCTTGAACAGATAGAATCCAGTTGTAGTAAACGTTTTAATGTCCATGTCTAATTCTATCATTCCTGTCATTTCTGGGTTCATTTTCATTGATTTTTCTCCATGTCGAAAATCATATTTTTCTGCTTCCCTGCATGCCTGATAAGTTTCAATTGGATGCCAAACATAAATTTTACCTTGTCAGATGCTGGATATTTTTATATTCCTATAAATACTTTTGAGCTTTGTTCTGGGATGCAGTTAGGTTACTTAGAAACTGTTGAATTCTTTTGAGTCTTGCTTTCAGCCTTGCCAGTTGGGATCAGAGCAGTGTTTAGTCCAGGGGAAATTTTTTCCACTACTGAGGCAAACCCTTCTGAGTATTCTACCCAATGCCCCATGAATTGTGAGGTTCTGCAATTCTGGCAGGTGGGAACAGGAACTATTCCCAGCTCCATTATGAGCTCTGAAGCTTGTTGCTTCTGATCTTTTCCAGTGGTTCTCTCTCAGCCCTGGGTAGTTTCCTTACACCCATGTGCTCATCAGTTCTCAGGTGGCCACTCAAGGGGAACTGTGAGCAAACCTCCAGAGCACTCCCAGTGCAACTTTCTTTTTCTGGGAGTTCTGCTCTGCCAATTCCAGCCACATTAGCCTCCGCTGACTTGCAGCTCCATCTCCCCAGCTCAGAGAGACCACGGGCCTCCACCTGGGTTTTCCCTTCCTGGAAACTCTATCCTGGGGCAATCATACAGCTCACCATCTGTTTCTCCTCTTGCAAGGATCACTGTCCATGCCTGAGACCCAATGTCTTGGAAACCTAGTTTTCAAACTGTTTCAGCTGGGAGGGTAAATCCAGACCTTGTTACTCAGTCTTGGCCAGAAGTGAAAATTCCACTGCATTGGTTCATTTGTAATTTTTCCAGAGCATAGGCTAACAGCAGCTGAATATAAAATACCAAACACAAGCAAATGCAGCAAGCCTGGTATGAGTACAGTTCTGCTCAGAATGCCCTATGTTCTTCCTCTTCCTCAGTTTGGTTACATGTTCTATTTTGGGAGAACTAATTTTGCAATTCCTGCCAATTTTTATGCGTTTTGCCCTTGTTTCCATAATTCAGCACCTCCATCATCTCTTCATCACCTCCATCAAGATACTTTCACTTCCTTTTAAAAGCAAAGATCTCTATTTAATGTAATGCTTCTCAGTTTATTATTTACATTTTTATTTTTTCACCATGCTATCATTTTTACTGGGATTGTCACTGCTTTGGTTAATGCTCTGGTTACAAAGTGGCATTGCTGTGGGGCAGTCAGCTCTAACCCTACTTCTTCCCATAAGCTCTCTGATTTTAGTGCACGGGTTTGCATAACTCATGGCCTTTCAAGAAAGCATTATAACATGATGGCAGAAATGCTTGTCTATATTCTTTTCACAGATAACATACTATGCACACTCTTCTGCACTTCGTTTTCCTCATTTAGCTATATACCTTGGAAAGAACTTGCTAAGTCAATATATAGAAAGAGCTTCTTCATTCTTTTTCATAGATGCCTATTATTGCATTGAATGATGTGCTATAAATGATTGAGCCAGTTCCTTACTGGGGGCCATTTGGCCTGTTTCTACTCTTTTGCAACTGCCTCCGAAATGGTCATGAAAACCCCTATATGTATATTATTTTTTATAAGTATATCTGAAGGGCAAATTTCCAAAAAGTAGGAGTTGGGGTCAAGGGGCAAGTCTATATTTAAATTTGGTAGATATCTTCAAGTTACCCTCCATAGGGATTCTACCCATTTACACTCCCCCCAGCAGTGTCTGGGAGTAGTACCTGTTTTCACAAAAACTCATCGACTCAGTGTCATCTAACGGTTGAAGTTTTTGCCAATCTGAGGCATGAAAAAATGGTGTCTCAGGGCAGTAGTAATTTCTAAGTCTTGTCCCACAAGTGAGGTTGAGCATCTTTTCAGACCCTTGACTGATTTATATTTCCTTTCCTGTGAACCAGGAGATTTGACTTTTAAAAGTTTGCAAAAGAAAAGCAATTAAGTACTAGGCATACCAATATTTAAGCATATCATAAAGCTGCAATAATCAAAGCAACATGCTTCTAGTGTGAATACGCTCACCGATCAATAGAGGAGAACAAATGGTCTCAGAGAGAGACCCACACATTCAGTACGTGGAGAAGGTGATGTCTTGAGTCAGTGGGAAAATATGAACTATTGAATGAATGGCATTGGAACAGCTAGTTAGCCATCTGGAGAAAAGTATCCATTCCTACTACCAGAAAACAAATCCAAATGGATTGACGGTTTAAATGTTAAAAATAAAACCATAAAAATACTAGAACGAGAATAAGCACAATTTTTTATAAACTTGGAGTGGAAAAGGCTTTTCTAACCAGGACTCAGAAATCCAAAATCCATAAATGAAAAGATTGACAGGTTCAACTACAGAATTTTTTTTTTCTTTTTTGGCACGGCAAAGAACACCAGAAGTCAAAACAACAAAACAAATGACAAAAAACAAGCAAACAAACAAAAAAAAGAGAACAAAATGACAAACTGAAAAGAAATATTTACATCTGAAATCACAAAGAAATGTTACTTTTTCAAAAATGATTCTACTAGTCTCTGGATTGAACCTGCTCCAGGATGTGGTTCTTCTCAATCAGGATTTCAGACTCAAATAGTACAGGGCCGAGCAGTAATGTAAAAGAGAGACATGAGCTAGATATAGGGTTATAGGGAGTGGTGGGAACTGTAGCAAACTAGAGACTAAACCCCCCACCAACGCTGGGGATAGTGGGGTGTTACTTGGCTTCAGCCCATTGCTGCCCCTCTAGAATGGATCCCAAGGAGACCACATCTTTCCATTTTTCAAAGTGATCCCTAAAACTCTATTTAATGTGAAATCTCCTTATTCTTTTTCAATATGGACAATTGATATACACTCTCTTTGAAACACCTTGTGAAGCATACAAACACGTATAAGGCTGGCTTCATGCCCACATCTTGCAGTCTTGCTCCATATTTTCTTAACTGAACCACAGGTCCCGAGATGACTAGATGGGGCAAATCACAAGCCAAGTGGTGACTTGGGGAACCACACAGATCACCTCCTTTGGGTTCCCCCACCTCTGGCTTATTTCATCAGTGAGGTGTGTTTCAGAGAACTTGAGTGATAGGTGTGGCCATAGTTGAGAGTGGAGCCCAGTGGCCTCCTCATGGTGAAATGGAGTCATTTCCCTATTTCTCTCCGGTGATGGCAACTTTCAGGCTGTCCCAGCCCAGCCAGTTTTGAGCAGTCTAAATCTTCCTGATCTCACTGCATTGGTCAAGACAGGAGCCAGTCTTGGCATCCTATGGGTTGTTGGACTGAGGCCGAGTTTCCTAATGTGAATCAGCAACTCTTCTGCACACAATGAAGTGGGTGAGGTTTCCCCATGCATGTCAGCATTCTCGCCCTGTGCAACACCTCCAGCCTGGGGGATCACTCTCCCCTCCCCTTCATGTGTGCTGGCAGGCTTGCTGCCTTTTGCTTGAGCTAAAGTCTTCTGAATTTAGAACGTATAGAGTTTAAATGGAGGGTCTTTCCTCTAGTTACATAACAAGTTAGATTTGGTCACCCCTATCTCCAAAAGCCACTGGAGGTAACAGGTGGAAACAGCTGGAGAGATTGAGAATGAGTTTGGGATCAGGAGGGAGTTTAGTTCAACAGCAATTTGCTAAGGCAGTGCTGTCCAACAGACCCTTCTGTGATGATGGAAATCCTCTGAGTGGCTGTGCAACGTGATAGCCCCTAGCCACAGGTGGCTACTGAGCACTGAAATGTGGTTAGTGCAACTGAGGAATTGAATTTTTAATTTTGTTTAATTAATTGTAAATGCACCTACTCTATTGGGCAGCACAGGTCTAAGCAATGTTTCAAAGCTAACTCTTAAGTTGTGTTATGGACTGAATTGTTTCCCGCCCCTAAAATTCGTATGTTGAAGCTGTTACCTCCAATGTGATGGGTTTTGGTGATGAGGCCTTTGGGAGGTGTTAGGGTTAAATGAGGTCATGAGGGTGGGGTCTTCAGGATGGGATTGCTGTTCTTATAAAAAGAAAGAGAGAGAGAGATCTCGACCTCCTTGTCTCTCCCTGAATGCACATACTGAGGACAGGCCATGCAAGGACACAGCGAGAAGGTGACCATATGCAAGCCAGGAAGAAGACCTTCACCAGGAATCCAACCAGCTGGCATGTTGACCTTGGACTTCTTGGACTCCAGAACTATGAGAAATAAATGTCTGCTGTTTAAGCCACCCAGGTGACAGCATTCTGTGACAGCAGCCTGCACTAAGACAGTAGGTTTTTCCTAGACATGCAAAAGCAGAGATGGAAAAGCTAATATCCTGAGCATTTTGTTTGTTTCTCTTTTGAAGATGCTTCACCTTCTTCTCTTCTTGCCCCCACTATCAGACGGATTTTCAAAGCAAAGCAGGTCTACGTGTGGCATCAGGAGCTGGTGAGTGACAGAAGCTGGTGCCTTCATATAGCCGTCATCCCAGTAGATATTAAGGGAGCATCTCCTCTGTGCCAGGCACTGTGCCAGGTGCTGAGAAAGCAGAGGTGAGCAAGACAAATACAGTCCCTGCCCCCCTGGAGTTCACACCAGGGATGGGAGATGGACAATAATCCAATGATGGCGCAACACATGTAAAATTGTACCTGTAAAGCACTAGGACGCAGGGCCAAGACGGAGTCTGCAACTGTCTGGCTCCAAGCCTGTGCTCTTCACTCTGCCACTGGTCACAGACCCAGATGCCTCATGAGCCAGCCCACAAGGTCAGTGTGTGAAGATGGCTGGGTGGCACTGTGGCAAACTAAGGAGCCCCAGCCCTATATACCGGGGTAGCCCCACCCCATTAAAGCTGGTTATTGCAATGCCATAGATTATTCAAAATTTAAATTAAAAAAAAACAAATGCCAGAAATCTTTTATAAGAAATTTCCCAATTAAAAAGACTTATATTGGTAGCAACAAATTTTTAAAATAAAATAAAATAAAACTTACTGTGCAAGCCAAAGCACATGTACAGATTGGATTCAGCCCACAGGCTGCCATTTTGCTAACTGTGTTCTCTATCATGACCATGGAGAGAACTGATGTGAAGGCAGGGGACTCTGAGCTCAGAAGGGGAAGAAATGGGGGTTAGCATATTCAGGACAGGGTGCAAGAAGGCAGAAGGGCCACAGGTTATGGATGTGTCCTGTCTCAGCCACATCAGCTGGAAGAATAATGATGGTGTGGTTTCTAGAATTAAGAGTTGAAGTTGAACAAGGGCTCAGCCCATAGAAGGAGCTTATCGAAGACATGCTGTGGCAACTTTGCCTGGCCCCCCTGTAGCTCACCAGTTACTTTGATGGGCAGCCATGGCTTTTATCCATATTTTCAGGGCAGAAGACAGGTGGAACCAAAATGATGCCATAATGGTTGTAACCAGTGGGTGGCCAGTTTGGGGTTGACATAACTGTATCTGCAGGGGAAGCATGATCAGGTCCTTCTTCATATTTAAGGCTTACCTACTCCTTTTACCCCTTCCTCTATAAGTAGCACTGCTGTCTCTTACATCCTTTTCCTCATACCTCCCATTCATTCTGTCTACAAGGTTACTAACTGCCTTATTCTCTATACTTAACACATCTTTACATTTTGCCCATATCACCCAAGCTCCTTGCCTGCTCACTAAGTTTTTATAACACTTCTTCTGAGTTTCATTCACCCCATCTCTTTTTCTTTTTTCTACAACACATAATTGAACATCGTTAAATATTCAATTAAGAATTATTGAATACAGTACAGTTACAATTGAACACATTACAATAGCATTCTTACAAAGTTCTATGTATGTTAACGCCCTGAAAAAAAATTCTGCGTGTAAAATGGACTGATGTGCTAGAACAGAGGTGAGCAAACTTTCTGTAAAAGAGCCAGAGAGTAAATATTTTAGATTTTGAGGGTCATAGGTCTCTGTCCCAATTACTCGTAACTCTGTCATTGTAGATTGAAAACAGCCATAGTCAATACGACAACGAATGGGCAAGGCTGTCTTCCAAGACAGTGTTATTTACAAAAGCAGGTGGTGGGTTGGATTTGGCTGAGCTCTGTGTTCTAGGGTCATATTATTAAAACCAGATCTTATCTGCCTGAATGTTTGGTTGGATATTTGAAAGTCAGGTGGGACCTGGGAATGGTCTTCCTTTTACTGGACTCTCCACACATGGCAGAATGTCTGCACCTCTGTCACATGCCCACTAAATGCCACTAGTTCCTCCAATAAAAGTGTCCCCATGAATTTCCAGGTACCCCCTAGGGGTACTGCAGCCACCCAACCACTGGTTTACACAGTGGCAGGTTCAGGCATGGGGAGAGATGGCTGTGGTGTAGGAATGAACATCTGTCATTCACTCAGCAAACATTCACCAGCGTAGGCTCTGTTGCAGGCAGCATGCTAAGCATGGGCCACGCAGCCCCAGGCTGACAGTCAAGCCACACCTTCATGGAATTTATATCCCAGGGAGAGGATACAGGCAGTGCATGAGTCTAGTTGACCTGCCATAACAAAATACCATGGTCTGAGTGGCCTAGACAACAGAACTTTATTTTCTCACAGCTCTGGGAGCTAGAAGTCCCAGATGAAGGTGCCAGCAGATTCTCTTCCTTGTGAGGGCTTGCTTGTATATGCTCGCTCTGTGAACACATGGCCTCTCCTCTTTGGGTTCACAGAGAGAGAAATCTCCGGTGTCTCCTTTTTTTGAAAGACAGGGTCTTGCTCTATAGCCCAGGCTGGAGTGCAGTGGTACAATCATAGTCACTATAACCTCGAATGCCTGGACTCAAGCGATCCTCTCGTCTCAGCCTCCTGAGTAGCTGAGACTACAGGTGCGCACCAGACTGCTGCTTCTTATAAGGACACCAGTTATTACCTTGTAACTCTTATGACCTCATTTAATCTTCATTACTACCCTGGAGGCCCTGTTTCCAAATACAGTCACATTGGGGGTTACAGCTTCAACATACGAATCTGGGGGCCACAATTCAGTTGCAACACATAGTGGGTAAGGAAATGAGCAAATGACAAGATGATGTCAACTGTGATGAGTGCTCCAAGGAGAATAAACAGGGAGATGTAACAAAGAGAAACCAGGAAGGACGCCAGGCTCTCTGAGGAAGTGACAGTGGAGCTGGCACTCGCAAATTCGGAAGAGCCAGCTGTGGGTCACAAGTGTCGCCAGCAGATAGGAGGCCAAGTGGCCGAGGAGCCAAGGGGAGAGGGGTGGGGAATGAGGTGGCTGGTGCTGAGGCACCGGGAAGCCATGGGGTTCTAAAACAGGGCAGGTGATCTGGTTTGCATCTCAGAAAGACCAGTTGACTGCTGGGATGAGTGGACTATGGGGGGATGGCAAGGGCTGCAAGGAGGCCAGGAGGGAGTTCTTTCCTGAGACAGTGCCTGACCTGTCCCTAGCTCTCCCTTCCCCTCCCCTTCTCTAGGTCAGACACAGTGAAGCCAATATTCACAAGTGTACCTGTGACAACGCCTGCCAGATCTCAGTGACCCCATTCAGAAAATTCTAGAATTATCACAACTTATCCTTTTACTCCCAAAGGAATGAAGGCCCAGAGCACGGCTTTGATGACGTTGCTTTTGTGTCACTTGTTTCTTATTTCATTTGTTTATCATTTTTATTTCTGACGTTTCGATGAAATGAGAACTGGGCCCACAACCAAGGTCTGCACCTGCAAAATTTGTTGAAAAGGTCATAGATGAAATCTCTCTGCCATCTGATCATTGGCAGGGGCAGGGGTGGGGGAAGGGGAGTGGAATGAGAAAAAGGAAAAAAAATGCACCAAATTTTAAAAACCAGTACAAACACACAAAAAATGCAGAGTCCTATCCAAGGAACAAGTCCCTGCCCTGCTAATTCCTTAGAGATAAAAGGAGAGCAGCCTGCTCCCAGCCCAGGCAGCCCAGCCTTCTGTTCCGGAATTGAAAGGGGTAATTAAGGGATAGGGGAAATACAGCCTCAGGCAGGGAGCCATTTATTAGAGAGGCACAGACAGACACACAGACCCTGCAACTCCTCAGTTCAGAGAGGAGGCACAGCCAGGACAGAAGCCAGGCTGTGGGATGCTCAGTATGTACCCTTAAAGCAAACCAGATTTTTGCTGCTCCTAAAAGTTCAGGTGGTAAAGGGGGGACCGGAGTCCAGATTCCACCCGCCTTTGAGTTGTGTGCTTCTTTCCCTGGGCCCAGGGAACATGCAGGGAATTCCTGATTTTTGTATTATTTCCCATTCAGTAGCTTTACACATGTCCCAGGAAGGCAGCTTAGCCCCCTAGTCCTGAATCCACCTGCCTTCTTACACTGCTTTTTATTTTTCATACATTTATTTTAAACCACATCAGTGCTATTAGTGTGTATCTTTCCAGAACATTCTCTATGTATGCATTTACGAGCTTATTTTTCTTCTCACTAGTAGAAAATCCTGTTTTTTTAAACGTAAGTAATATCTTGATGTGCATCTTGTTTTATAAGTTGTCTTTTATATTTTTCACCAATTAACATGTCTCGGAGATCTCTCAAAGTCGGTTCAAACAAACCCACTTTAGTCTCTTGTTTGGCCTCTGCAGACGCTGCAGTACTGCATCGAGAAAGCCAGATGCCGAGGTTGAATCTCCGCCTCTGCACTCACTGGCTGTGAGACTTGATTTTCTCATCTGTGAAATGGGGTTTATAGGAGTAGCTTTTGTGAAGCCTGGGACAAAGTCAAGTGCTTCCTTGCTTTGGCTGTCATGGTTAGTGTTATGGATATACCACGGCATTTAGCCATTCCCCTTGAAATGGACAAAACTTCCCACATTTCACTGTTTTCACAGAGAAGCCTGCAATCTTGAATTTTGGTTGCTGCAGCCATTTGCTGTCCCCGTATGTGTCTCCCTTTGTGGCAACCAGGGCCCCCTTCCAATTCCCGCAGCAGGCCTCGCCAGGTCTCGCCACACTTTGCATCTCTGCTACTCCAGCCCTAAACTGCAGCCTGTAAGAACTGGCAGCTCAAAAAGATTGTGCAACCCCCAAGACCATAGCTCAGGGCCATCCCAGCTGCTGCTGCAGGTGAGCCCTAGCTGGCTGCCTGACCTTTAGGTCAGTGGAGTATTTTTGATCGCTTAGGAGCAAGAGAAGAGAGCCAAGAGGAGGCAAATACCGAAGCCTACTAGAGACAACCCAGGATCCCAGAAGTGTATTTCTAGAAGGGGTGATAGAGATCATCTAGGTCAGGGGTCAGTCCAAATAGGAAAAACTTCAGGCTTTGCAGGCTATACAGTCTCTGTTGCAACTGCTCAACTCTGCCAATGCACTGTGAACATTGTTATAGATGACACATAAACAAATGGCATGGCTGTGTTCCAATAAAACTTTATTTACAAAAACAGGTGACCAGCCCACAGACCATAGTTTGCCAACTCCTGATATGAGTTGGTCTAAGTCAATCCATCCCGGGGCCTGGGTGAGTTGCTATGGCTGCCTTTAGTGCTGTTCCTGACACTGAATCATACACAATGACCCAGAGTGGCAGGACTGTATTTCTTGCCCTTCTTGCAGGCAAGGTGTCGGGGAGAGGCAGTCAGCTAATTCTAGCCACTGAACTGAGAGTGGAAATGATCATGTCATGCCTAGGCCAGAGCATTCAATGGCCAATACAAGACTCTGCCAGTGTTCAAATTGAAGGCTGCTCCTTTAACTGGTGCCCTTGAGTGACTCCAGTGAACATAGTCCCTGATGATTCTCAATGGACATATAGCATGAAAGATAGATCAACTTTGATTGCATTCAAGCCAGTGGGATATTGGGGATGTTTGTTACCACATCATACCATAACCTCTCCTGACTAATTTATTGGCACAAGAGATTATTTTACATGGAACATGAAAGTGGCACTCGAAGTCATTGGATCACATAGTGAGGAAGTCATTCCCCTTTCTGTCGTCTTTCAGCCCTTCTGATTCAGTGATAAAGGGAGGAAGGAAGTCTCTATTTGATGCTGATATATCTTCAATGTGTCTCTAATCCCTGCAAATATTTCTTTTTAACAAGATGAGAGCAAACCCTAGGTTTAAGGTCTTTGGCAGACAACAGTATTTGGCTAGAATTAAAAACATTTGTTCCCTATGTATTTTTTGTGTTTTGTATTTATCATTAATGGCAAGTGGTATTGATTTTCTATTTACAGTAATAATATAAAGTCTTCTCAGACAAATTTATTTAAGTAAAAACAGTGAATGATTATACGGATAGGGCTTAGGACACAGGTAAGTTTCGCAAAAATGTGAGTCAACATTAAGCTGATATAAGGGAAATATTAAATAAAAGAATAGGCCAGGTAGTTTGAGGATATTGTAAAAACTGTGTGGGGGTAGGGAGATGAGTAGAGTCTGGATGCAGGAATCTTGTTCAATATCTTCCTTGCATAAGTGTGCAAGTGGAGGCTTAGAGAGGGGATGTGCTTTGCTGTGGGTGAACCAGCTTCCCAGGACCAAGGCGAGGAGGGATCCCCAACTTTGCAATTCAGAGGCCAGGCTATCCTTGTGCCCGAGGCCCTGTCCCCACCAAAGTTAAAAGGAAAACTGAGGAATGACAGTAAGTCAACAAAATTGCCTGGATGTGTTTCCTAAGACTGTCATAACAAAGCACCACAATCTGGGTCACTTTGAAGAATATAAGTTTATTGTCTCACAGTTCTGGAGGATAGAAGTCTGAAATCAAGGCATTGGCAAGGTTGGTACCTTCTGGAAGCTCAGAGGGAGACTGTCCCATGCCTCTCTCCTGGCTTCTGGTGGTGGCAGGCATTCCTTGGCAATCCTTGGCCTATAGATGCTTCACACCAATCTCTGCCCCCGTCACCACATGGCATTCTCTCTGTGTGTCTGGGTCCAAATTTCCTTCTTCTTATGAAGACACCCTAATCCGTTATGACCTCATCTTAATTTGATTACATCTGCAAAAGACACTGTTTCCAAATAAGGTCACATTCACAGCTACTGGGCCTTAGGAGATGAACATAGTCTTTCAAGGGACGCAACTCTACCCACGACATCACCCAACCAGGGTCCCTGGCTGAGCTGCAAGAGGCTTGGGGCCAACAACTGCGTCCTGTCCCTGAGCTGGCTGGGCTTAGCAAAAATTGAAACCACCCTAGTGAAAGAGGTCGGTCAAGGATCCTGCTGCTCAGCTGGCTTGCATTAGTCTCAGTCTGAGACGGTGGCGGCAAAGATGGTCTAGGCCCCAGCAAGTGAGGCAGCAAGAGGCCAATGCCAGCAAAGGTCAGGGCTCCCTCTTTAAGTATAAATAGAACCTTCTTCCCGGCCACCCCCTCCGATAGCCACACAATATCTCTTTCAAAGATCTCAAAACACTGAAGCAGACCGTACCAAATTGACTTTATTGTTTTAAAACCAGCCCCTTCTGTCTGCCACCACCCGCCACCCCTTCCCCAAGGGGAAGAAAAAAATCATAATAGATGTCTCTCCAGCGTGCACCTCTGTTCTCCTCTCTCTAATGGCAGCTCGGGACCCTGAGGCAGTGACGCTTAGTAATGTATCCTAATAGTCAGTGTTTGTCTGACAAATACCTAGTGACCACAAGCCTAATCAGGGCCGCCATGAATTAATGGCCAGTGTAGTGATGGGTGCTGAATGATCATAAAAATAGCTAATACTGGGCCGGGCTTGGTGGCTGATACCTGTAACTTTGGGAAACTGAGGCAGGAGGACTCCTTGAGACTAGAAGTTCGAGACCAGCCTGGGCAACATGGCGAAACCCCGTCTCTGCAAAAAAAAAAAAAAAAAAAAAAAAAAAGAGCCATGTGTGGTGGCGTGCACCTGTGGTCTTAGCTACTTGGGAGGCTGAGGTGGGAGAATCACTTGAGCCTGGGCAGTCGAGGCTGCAGTGAGCTGTGATTGTGCCACTGCACTCCAGCCTGGGTGACAGAGTAAGACCCTATTTCAAAAGAAAGAAAAAACAATGCTCACGCTGAATGAGGGCTTCTGGGGACCACGGACCAGGCTGAGCACTTGGCCAGTATTCACTCCCTTGGTCACCACTTCAGTGTTTGCAGCAAGTTGTTGCCATTTGACAGATGAGAAAACTGAGACTCCGAGGGAGGAAGCGAGAAAGCTGGGAGGTGGCGTAACCGGGATCAGGGCCGGGACTAGCATGAAGTAAGAGAGGCACTGGCTCCATGTGCAAAATGTAACAGAGTGCCAGGAAATTCAATCATGGATAACTATTTTAAGGCACTATTTAAAATAGCCAAAGTTCGTGCAAGAACTCCCTGATGAACAAAGTATCAAATTTTGAAATAAAGACAGACTCCTGCTGTTTGTTTTGTGACCCAGCAATATTGTGGAACAGGAATGGTTGTTTCCAATCAGCCCAGGGTTCTGGTGCACACGGGCATTATGGTCCTGCTGTGGCAGGGCTAGGAGGGTAAGCAGACAGATTTGGCAATACAGGGACTGTTATAAAGTCATGCTTTTTGATAATAGTGTTTTTAACTTCTTCCACTTGCTTCGTAATATTGGAGGATATTTTGGTAAATGCATATAAGAGCATGTATTTTTCCTTTTGCCTCAGGCTTCAGTACAGCTTGGTTCAGTGCCCATCAGGACACTTCTCCAGGCAGCCGGAATCCAAAGTTCTTGCTTTATTTATTTCCTTCCTTCCGGTAGGTTCTACAGTTTTGCACACACCACCTATGTCACCTGCATAACCAAGTACAGGGGTTCAGAATGTGGCCACTGAACTCAGATCGCCTAAATTCAAATCCCAGTTCTGCCGGTTATCAACTATGTGACAGGCAAGGGGCTTTATTTTTCTGGACCTCTGTTTCCACATTGGTAAGATACAAATGATGGGTGTATTAGTTTGTTTTCACACTGCTATAAATAACTGACCGAGACTGGGTAATGTATAAAGGAAAGAGTTTTTATTGACTCATAGTTTAACATGGCTGGGGAGGCTTCAGGAAACTTACAATCATGGCGGAAGGTAAAGGGGAAGCAAAGCACCTTCTTCACAAGGTGGCAGGAAGGAGAAGTGCCAAGAGAAGCAAGGAGGAGCCCTTTATAAAACCATCAGATCTCATGAGAACTCGCTCACTATCATGAGAACAGTATGGGGGAAACCACCCCCATGGCTCAATTACCTCCACCAAGTCTCTCCCTTGACACCTGGGGATTATGGGGATTGAGGATTATAATTCAAGATGAGATTTGGGTGGGGACACAAAGCCTAACCATATCAATGGGAATTCCCCTACTCATCAGCAGGTTGTTGTAGTGATTAAATGAGTCAAAACTCATGCAACACTGAGAATAGACATGGCGCAAAAGAAGCACTCCATGTTCATTGGCATTATTACGTGTTGCGTTGTTATGTGTTGCATTGTATTATTAGTTTTCCATGACTTCTATAACAAATTACCACAAACTTCGTGGCTTAAAACAACATAAATTTGTTATCTTACCATTTTGGATGTCAGAAGTCTTACTGGGCTAAAATCAAGGCATCAGCAGAGCTTCTGGAGCCTCTAGGGGAGCATCTGTTCCCTTGCCTTTTCCAACCTCCCAAGGCTGCCACTAGTCCTTGGCTTGTAGCCCCTTCCTCAAGCCAGCTACAGTGGGTTATCTTCTGTAGTCCCATCTCTCTGACTCTTTCTGCTGCCTTTCTCTGCCACTTTTGAGGACCCTGGTGATTAAATTAGGCCCTCTCAGGTAATCCAGGATCACCTCCCAATCTTAAGCTCAGCTGCTTAGCAACCTTAATTCCATCTGAAACCCTAATTTCCCTTTGCCACACATGTAACCTAAATATCCACAAGTCCTGGGATTCGTATTGGATATCTTAGTGGGTAGGGGCATTTGTTCTCTCTACCACACGTGTTCATCATTCAACAAGTATTTATTCACAGCATCCGCTGTGCAGCAGAATTAGGATTTACAGCAGTGACAAAACAGATAAAAACTGCCCTTGCAGGGTTTACATTCTAACAGGGAGAGGTAGATGTATATATATTTTTAATTTTAAGTAAAATTCATAGTGTTTCTGATGGTGATGGATTCATGTAGAAAAAATAATAGAGCAAGGGAGAGAATTAGGAAGCTGATGGTTTTAGGTAGGGGTGGGGCGGTCAGGGAAAAAAATCAACTACTGGCTGGGCTCAGTGGCTCATACCTGTAATCCCAGCACTTTGGGAGACCAAGCTGGGAGGATCACTTGAACCCAGGAGTTCGAGACCAGCCTGGGCAACATGGCAAGACCCCGTCTCTACAAAAATTAGCCAGGCATGGTGGCATGTACCTATAGTCCCAGCTACTCAGGACGCTAAGGTGGGAGGATTGCTTGAGCCCAGGAGATTGAGGCTGCAATGAACTGTAATCGCACCATGGCACTCCAGCCTGGGTGATAGAGTGAGACCTTGTCTCAAATAAATAAAAATATAAATATAAACTACTGCTTCTGCCCACAAGGGTGCTCTGGGGACAGGTCCACATAGGGCAGAGGAAACCCTGAGGGGTCTGTGTGTGTGTGTGCACGCACACACACACAATGTTCATTGTGATATAAAATTTACCATCTTAAACATTTTTAATTATACAGTAAGGAGTGTGAACTGTATGCACCACTTTGTGCAACAGATTTCTAGAACTTTTCCATCTTGCCAAACTGAAACTATATCCATTGAACAACTAGTCCCCATTCCCCGCACGCAGCCCCTAGCAGCCACCGAGGACTTCCTGTTTCTAAGATTGTGAGTACTTTAGATACCTCACGTAAGTGGAATCGTACAGTATTTGTCTCCTGAGGGGCTTTTGTGAAGAGAGTAAGGGCTTCTCGAAACAGGAGAAAAACAAACAAAAACATTGATCTTTTTCACAGCTACTGGGCCTTAGGAGATGAACTTAGCCTTTTAGGGGATGCAACTCTACCCACGACATCACCCAGCCCGGGTCCCTGGCTGAGCCGCAAGAGGCTTGGGGCCAAGAACTGTGTCCTGTCCCTGAAATGGCTGGGCTTAGCAAAAAATCAGAGCAGATGTCGAAATCACACACACACACACACACACACACACACACACACACACACACACACACACACACACTTCTATAACGTGAGTTTCTAACTATTTTGACCTAGACCAGGTGTAGGCTAACTAAAACCCTCAGGCCAAATCTGCCTGCTGTGTTTTTGTACCACCCATGAGCTTAAAATGGGTTTTACATTTTCAGATGGTTGAGGAAAAGAATCAAAAGAAGAATAATATTTCATGGCACATGAAAATGATATGAAATTCAAATTTCAGTGTCTACTAATAAAGTTTTATTGGCACACGGCCACATCCATTCATTATGTATATTGTCTGTGGCTACTTTCCTATCACAAAGGCAGAACTGGGTCATTGCAACCAGAGACCATATGGCCAAAGTAGAAAACATTTACCGTCTGTCCCTTTACAGAAAATGTTTTCCCGTCCCCTGATCTAGACCCACAGAAAGAAATGCGCTTTATATTTTAACCCTGAGCTGGCACTTGGGCGTGCATATACCTACAATGGAAACAAAGTATCAACAAAATCACACCCTCACTGCCTGAGATCAGTGCAGTATTCTCAATTCTCTTTTTTCTATTCCTGAGACGGGGCATCTTGTAGTGATAAAAGACACAGATTGTGGAGCCAGCCTGCCTGGGTTCAGATCCTGGTTTTGCTGTTAGCTGTGTGACTGTGGGATATTGTTTCGTTTCTCTGTTTCCCAGCTTCTTCATCTCATAGGGTCATTGTGAAGATCAAATACTTTTTTTTTTTTTTGAGATGGAGTCTTGCTCCGTCACCCAGGCTGGAGTGCAATGGTGCGATCTCAGCTCACTGCAACCTCCGCCTCCCGGGTTCAAGCGATTCTCCTACCTCAGCCTCCCGAGTAGCTGGGATTACAGGTGCCCGCCACCACACCAGCTAATTTTTGTGTTTTTAGTAGAGACGGGGTTTCACCATGTTGGCCAGGCTGGTCTCGAACTCCTGACCTCAGGTGACCCACCCACCTCGGCCTCCCAAAGTGCTGGGATTACAGGCATGAGCCACCGCACCTGGCAAAGATCAAATACTTAATAGAGGCAATGTTTAGCCATGCTTGGTGAGACTGCACCCCGTAAGTGTTTGCCATTTTAAGCACAGAAGGCCATCTTTTCTACAGTATTGGTTCTATCTGCTAAATTCATTTCATACACACTAGCAGGTCTTACCCAGTTTGCAAATACTGTTCCGTAAAGAAGTGGGAACGGTCTTTGCAGTCTTTGAAGAATGGTATGTTCCAGTTAGAGCCTGTCTCCGTATCTCCCTCAATGGGGGATCTTGGGCAAGCTCCTTCCACAGTCTGAGCCTCAGTTTTCTGGTCTGTCGAAGGGGAATTGCTGTAGCTCTCCTGTAAAGCCAAACTGAGGACTAGTGAGAAAACGCTGAGTTGGGGCTCAGCACGGGGCCAGCCCTCAGGGACATTCAGCACTGCTTTCATTATTTCCTGTTCTGTTACACGCTCCGCTGTTACACAAGGAAAATAACAACCATACAGCAGCAACTGTTCTAATCACATCACACGCATAGCTCCTTTAATCACAGCCACACAACAGGTAGGGACTGAAACACAGAGACATCAAGCAAGTTGCTTGAGGTCACACAGGTAAGAAGCTTGGGTCTCAGCTCAGCCTTTCTGGCTGAAAGTCAATGCTGTTATCACTGTAACTACACTAGAACTTGTCTTGAACTGTCCCTAGAAATGGGAGTGTCTGGGGGTTAGGGGGGAGGTTAAAAAACCAAAACCTGTAAACCACTGTGACTTAGGGCTTATGTAGCCAGCGTCTTATCACTGGACAGCACATGTTCTGAGGGCATGCCAAGGGTTTCACAGAACACGTGAGGCTCCACTGTGTGCTCACAGCTGCAGGGGGCCAGAAGCACCCTGTGGGGTCCCAGCAGGTAAGGAGCTTAGGCCTGGCTGGAGGATAAACCACCCTCCACAGGGAAGTTAGATAACCAGCAGGTGGGTGCAGCCCCCAGGTCCCTGCTCCTTCTGCCAGCCCGCTGAAGCAGTCCCACCCTGCGAGTTAGAATTCTACAGAAAAATCTGATTTCTGTTCTCTAGTGTTTAAAGAACCCTCTGATCCTAAGGAAATCTAAAAACTTTAGCAACTGGCAACTCCAGCCTGCCAGAAAAGCCTCCCTCCCCATGCTCTTTCCTTTAATTTATCTTATGTTATTTTGAATAGTTAATACCTGCACATAGTACAGAGGTAGCAGTTAAGTCTGCCTCCCACTTTTAACCCATAGCCATCCAGATCTCTTCCCCAGAAGCAGCCCCCATCACCAGTTTCTTCTGTGTCCTTCAAGAGATAGTCTGTGCACGTCTAAGCATACATGTATATTGAACACTTTTATACAGATGGTAAAAACCTAACCCTAAACCTACCAGGACTCATAAGCTTGTAGCAACTGCCAACGGTCTGTTCTGGTCTGCTCTTTTTGTCACTGAGTTGCAGTGCCAGGTTCTGAATTCTGTCTGAGAGAACTGGACCAATCAAGGAAGCCACTGGCAAATTCCATTCAATGAATATCTTGTTGGACTTGGTAGGAAGGTGTGCAGGGATCAATTAGTGATGCCTGCCATGACCACAGGAGGGGAGTTTTAGGATAGGTGCTCAGATTGTTCTCCCTCAGTCTAGTAAATGTTTCCTGTACTTGGAATATATTATACATGGCTTTGTCACATCAAAATTCCACCTCCACTATTATTTGATTTTTTTTTTAATTTACAGACTTCTTTTGGTTCAAAAGTAAATTCATTTTAAAAGCCAAATTTATAGCACTACCTTAAATGGAAAGCCAGTATTGTTTGCCATAAATGGAAGGTAACTGGTAAGAATAAATTCACTAAAAATAAAATTATAAAATAAATATAAAATAAAATTGGTAAGAATATATTCACTAAAAATTAAATTATAGCCAAGTATCCAAATCTGAAGACTGTTCTCACTGAGACACAGAGAGATTAGCGAGTGTGAAAGATGTTCTCCTTAACCCAGGAATAATTAATACTAATGTAATACTCAGTTCCAGGTGCTCCCTCATTAAGTGCTTACAACTACCGTATAAAGTAGAGATTATTATCACGTCTATTTTATAGAGGAGGAAACTGAGGCATGGCAAGGGTCAGTGATAGGTGCAATGTCACTCAGCTAATGAGTGGTAAAGCCAGGAGTTGGACCCAAGCCGTCTACCTCCAGACTCCAAGCTCTTCACTTCTGAGCTAGGCTGCCTATTAGATCGATTAAAAGAAATTAAAAGGGAAATCATCTAAAATTATCTTTTATATCATCACTGGTGGTTTCTGTCACACTTTGGCAGCCCTAGATTGGTAGAAAGAGCCAAACTAGACTTAAGGCTTAAGTCTGGGTTCTAACCATGTCTTTGTTACAAATTCGTATATGACCCTGGTCATTCAGCCTCTGACCCTCCACTTCCCCATCTGTGAAGTACAGGAGTTAGGCTGTATTTGAGCTTCTAGATGGCGGGAACCATCCCTTATCTCAAAGAACCCACAGCACCTGGCACGCATTATCAGTTGGAGTTCATTCAGCCACCAGCAACAGAGAACCGAGTGTCCCAGCTTCCCTCTGTCGGTCTACCCTGCTATACTTGGACTTAGCTTTTTCATCCCTATGCCTCTTATCACCTCATGGTCACAAAACAGCTGCTTCACCTCCAGCCATCACCTCCACATTACAGGAAGGCAGAAGAGAAAAGCAAGAAGGAGCAATGCCACAATCAGGAAAGCCGAAGTTTTCAGGTTTTGCTTTAATGGCTGGATTTGTGTTATATGGCCACTCTTGGCTGCAAGGGAGATAGAGAAGTGATCATTTTTACCTGGGTACATTGCCGCTCCAGTTGGATTTTCTTAACAAGAAAGGAGAGGAAACAGATATTGAGTAGGCACCCATTAGGCGACTGTAAATACTTAGAGAAGGAAAGGCGAGAGGGAGGAAGGGGAGGGTTAATCCTTCAGACCCCTTCCAGCTCTATAGAGCTGTGATAAAAGAATGTTCATCCTGCTGTCTTACAGAGCTCTGGGCCCAAGAGTATGAATGTTATATTTTTCCTTAAAAGGGTTTTTCTGTGAACTTCTGCATGTTGAGGCCACTTTTGTTTTTATTGGCAAACTTATTCCAGGGGAATGAGAGTTCATCACAGTGCAGATGTATATTTAAGTACGACAGGAGGCACAGGCAGGGGACCCACGGAAAGGGAATGTTTTAAAAGGGGGAGACCAACATTCAGGCTGGGAAGGGTACACAGGAGTCTCAGGAAGGAGGTGTCAGGTGCCTTCCAACACAGCCAAGGACTGGAAGTAGCCCTGAAGCCAGTCCTGCTTCTCCCTGGCTGCCCATGGTCATGGGTGCAGGCCGTATTCTTTTGTGGGGCCTCTCAGCATCCTTTCTGCAGTGCTGTCTTCAGAAGGTGGTGTTTATCCTTTCATTTATGACCTGGCCTGACTTTGCACTTTTTCCTGTCACTTTCTAGCTGGGTAGCCTTGGACAAGTTTCTTAACCTCTCTGTTCCACAGTATCCTTGTCTATAAAATGGGCTGATGATAATACGCATTTCATAGAATTGTTGTGAGGATTAAATAAGTTAATACGTATAAAGCTCACAGAAACTTTCCTGACACATAATAAGTTCTCAGTCTTACCGCACCGTCATCATTATTGCCGTTATCATCATTGTCCTGTCTGAGTGGGTCAATAGAAGCTGACACCTTCCCAATCAATGTTGAGCAGTTTTTGAGTAGTTCTCTCACTTTTTTAGTGATCAAGAGGGTATTGATAGGATATAGATATTGATAGTTCAACATTACGAGGTGTTTGGATCCAAACAAAGTTGTCCAGGTTGTCCAGTAATAGACTATCCTTTTAACCACAGACTTAAATCTGTGTTTTTGGAGACAGGGCACTGGGAAAGTGTTCGTAGGGCATGCTGGTATGGACAAAGTTGGATACTGTTAATCAGCACAGCCCTTCCCACTGGTGCTCTGCTTTTGATTTTACACAACTCCAGGGGGCACCATTCACATCAAAGTCATCATAGACTCAGTCATCCAGACCATTTTCAACATATGGCATTAAGGTGTCTTGAGAAAGTGAGAGGCCTTTTTCTAGCGGGGCTGCTTTCCATATGCTCTGGTCCACCCTTCCAAGAACCACAGAGAGCCCATGAACCCTTCTTAGACTTATTCATTCAGCATATGTTGGGTGACACCCACTGTGTGCCAGGCATTGTTCCAGGCACTAGAGATGCATCCGTGGACAAAGTAGACAACAGTCAATACTCACAGTGAGAAAGACAGACAAAAATCAATATTTGTAATAGAATAAATAAGTACATTGTATTGTAGGGTGAAAAATGCTATGAATGAGGAACAAAGTAGAGTCTTTCGGGGGGGTGGGGGCAATAGCAAGTTGCACTGTTCAACCAGGTGGTCAGGCTGGGTCTCACTAAGAAGTTGGCATTGAGCACATGGTTCATTCAGAGATCACATTTTTGTAGAATGCTGTTCATTTTTTAATCCCTTCACTCAGCAAACATTTATTGAGGGCATGCCAAGTGCTTAACTAACATTCTCTCATTTCATCTCACAAAAATCCTATAATTACTGATATTTCTCCCATTTTGTAAATGAGAAATTTGAGTCACAGGGAGGCAGAGTGACTTGCTCAAGGTCATACGATCAGAGAACAGCAGAACCTAGTTCTAAATCCAGGACTGAGACACTGCCAAGGAAGCATAAATACACTGCTTCTCACTGTACTCATCTAGAGAGGGAAAACAATACTAAACAGATCATCATGTACCTAATTACATCATTGCAATTGTGGTAATTGCTATGAAGGAAGAGTACAAGGGGCTTTGAGGAACTGTAACTGGGCCTGGGGAAATACTAAGCCCAGTGTATGGACTGGTGATTGCTGTGTAACAAAACACCCCAAAATGCAGTGGCTTAAAACAGCAATAATGGATCATTTCTCGTAATGTCTTAGATTGGCTGGGCTGAGCTAGGTGGTTTTCCACTCTTCCTGGTGATACTTGGGGCCACACATAACAGCTGCATTCAGCTGAGATGCCCAAGAAAGCTATCCTCATTCATCTGGCAGCTGGTGCTACTATAGGCTGGGGCACCTTGGTTCTCTTCCACATGGACTCTCTTCCTCCAGATATCCAACTAGCTTCCTCATAGCATAGTACTGGGTTCCAAGAAAAAGAAGGTGGAAACTGCCAGCTATTTTAAGGCCCAGACTCAGAAGTCCCAGAACATCATTTCTGCCACATGCTATTGGTCAGAGCAAGTCACAAGGCCAGCCCATATTCAAGGAGAGGGGAAGATGTGGGAACAGTATACACATACAAGGATCAGAAGAATTCTTGGCAGCCATATTTGAAGGTCAGCCTACCACATCCTGTCCTTAAAATGTCTCACAAGTTTCTAGAGTAACTGGAGCACAGTGCTTCCATGGATTTGTTACCGTGAAGACGTTCTGCCTGAAGCTGCCCCTGTCTTCTTCCTCAACTCTTTTCATATCCGTCTACATGAGCAATGGAATTGCTATGGAACCAAGAGAACTTTTGTCAGGAATTTGCAGGGGCCTGTTTTTGAGAATTTTTTTCAGCATCAATGGTATATGCAGGTTTGGGAGTAGTGTTAGGGTATATTTCCAGCTTCTATAACAAAGACCAAAACTAACAATGGTTTGATGAAGTAGCGGTTTATTTCTCTCTTATGTAACAGTTGGGTGTTACAGAGGAGGAGACCCAGACTCTTCTCATCTTGCTGTTCCACAAGTCTGTGTTGCTGTCCTCTTCTATACGACAGCTAACATCTTAAGGCTAACGTCTAAGTCCATTTGGGCGGCTATAACAAACAGAATATCATAGACTGGGTAGCTTATAAACAACAGACATTTACTTCTAACAGTTCTAGGGACTGGGAAGTCCAAGATCAGGGTGCCAGCATGGTCAGGTTCAGGTGGGGACTCTCTTCCTGGTTCATAGACCACTAACTATCTTTTTGTTGTGTCCTTACATGGCAGAAAGAAGAGAGCTTTCTGGGGCTTCTTTTATAAGGGGCTTCTTTTATAATCACCTTCATGAGGGCTCCACTTTCATGACCAAATCACCTCCCAAAGGTCTCACCTCCAAATACTTTCATGTTAGGAATTAGCTTTCAACATGTGAATTTTGGAGGGACACAAACATTCAGTCTATGACACCATGATGACTCACCATCATGTTCTAGTCCAGCCAGAGGGAAAGATGAGGCACACGTTCCTTTGAAGGGCAAAACCCACATGTTGCAGACAACACATCTACTGGTGGCATTGGCAAGATCTTAGACACTTGGCCACACCCACCTGCAAGGGAAGTTGGGAGATGTAGTATTTATTCAGGATGACCATGGACCCAGCTAAAACTTGTGAGCTTGATCACTATGACACAGAAGGAAAGAATGGACATTGTGGGCAGTTACCAGCCTCTACCACTCATGGCTAGTGGGGGAACCAGCATGTAGATACACCGAAGGATGAAGGTGTCTGCATCTCTCATCATCTCCGCACAGAGCAGTGTCAGCTGTGGGCTGCCCACCAGAATTCCCAGCCTTCATCCTAAAACAACAGCCCTCCCTTGGTATAAACATCCAGTGAGTGAGCTTTGATGGCAGGCTTGTGTAGGGGGGTGGACTGGGTCCAAGCCCTCCTAGCCAAGTGTGTATGGATTTCATGCTAATCTGCCTTTCTGGACTAGTCCATTCATCTATTCAAAATGTGTCGCCAGGTGGCTGCGACCACGAAGGGTCCAAACTAGGGCCAGTTCTGGACCAGGTTTGACACTGTAAAATATGCCATGGTAAAATATGACTGTTAAGGTGAGTTCAAGAGTTCAGCAGCTTGGTGAACTCTTGTGTATCTGGGAAGGGTTCTGACAGATCTCAGCTGCCTCATGGAACAAGCACAACTCTTACTGCAGACAGCTTACCGCTTAGCTGGGCAACCTTAGACATGTTACTTAACTTCTTTAAGCTTCAATGTCCTTATTTTTGAGATGGTCAGGCTGGGGTATGATATCTCTCTCCCCTGGGTTATTGTGAAGACAAAAATAAGATCAGATTAGGGCAACTTGCTCATTTTCTAAAATGTATCGTGTACATTTCTCAAAGAATGATTTTTTTTCTCTTTTCAAAGTTTAAATGTTGTAGTGCATCCCCATGAATATCCACTTACGCTGTAGGATCCTGAAGGTCGGGGGCTGTGTCTTATTCCCCTCTGCATCCCTCAGTGAGTAATTCTGGGCCTGGGAGTGAGCAGTTCCCCATTAAACGTGGGCATGCATGAAGGAGTGCGTGGATGATCTGAGACTCCTAGGCGAGGGGCAGCAAACACAAATGCCCACAGGAGTAGGGCAGGTCACGCAGAGGAGTAAAGTGGGCTAAGCCTAAGAAAAAAGATCGGCAGGCACTGCTTTATTTTTTGTCTCTCTCTCTTTTTTTTTTTTTTTTTTTGAGACAAAGTCTCACTCCGTCGCCCGGGCTAGAGTGCAGTGGCGTGATCTCAGCTCACTGCAACCTCCGCCTCCCGGGTTCAAGCGATTCTCCCACCTCAGCCTCCCAAGTAGCCGGAATTACAGGCATGTGCCACCACGCCTGGCTAATTTTTGTATTTTTAGTAGAGACGGGGTTTCGCCATGTTGGCCAGGCTGGTCTTGAACACCTGACCTCAGATAATCCACCTGCCTCAGCCTCCCAAAGTGCTGGGATTTCAGGTGTGAGCCACCGCGCCCAGCCTGTCTCTCATTTTTGTTAGGGACAAGGATATTGTCTTGTGTCCCACTGGTGCTGTAACAAAGTGCCACACACTTAATAGCTTAAAACAAAACAAATTTATGGCCTTATCATTCTGGAAGTCAGAATTCCGAAATCAAGGTGTTGGCAGGGCTGCTTCCTTCTGCAGGCTCCATGGGAGCATTCATTTTCCCTGCTGCCTGCATTCCTTGGCTTGTAGCCTCTTTCTCCATCCATCTCCCTCCCAGCCTCCCAAAGTGCTAGGATTACAGGCATGAGCCACCGCGCCCCTGCCTCCCTCTTAGTAAGACAATTGTGATTATATTGGGCTCACTGGATAATCCAGGATCATCTGCCCATCTCAAGGCCATTAACATAATCACATCTGAAAAGTCCCTTTTGCTGTATAAACTAACTCGACTTATTCACAAATTCCGAGGATTGGGACATGAACATGTTTGAAGGACCATTATTCCGCCTACCACAGATACACGAAACATTTTTAACTGTAAGAAAGATATCAGGCCAAGGATGATGGCATTTCTCCGCAGTATTAAGGAGACCTCAGGGAGGGGAGGAGAGTGTGGCCACGTGGAGAACACATGCTCCGTCTAAAAGGGGCTGCTACTCACTTTTAGAGTACGGTTATTACATATGAGAAACTGGGCCTGATTTGCCAGAACTTCCCCCACTTTTTTGTTCAAAGGGAAGCCCAAAATCTGGGTTTTCATGGGAAATTATTACATTTTGTCAGTTTCAAAAATATTATGCAGGCCGGGTGCAGTGGCTCACACCTGTAATTCTAGCAGTTTGGGAGACCAAGGCAGGTGGATCACAAGGTCAGGAGTTTGAGACCAGCGTGGCCAACATGGTGAAACCCTGTCTCTACTAAAAATACAAAAATTAGCTGGGCGTGGTGGCATGCGCCTTTTAATCACAGCTACTCGGGAGGCTGAGGCAGGAGAATTGCTTGAACCTGGGAGGCAGAGGTTGCCGTGAGCCAAGATCACGCCATTGCACTCCAGTCTGGGCGACAAGAGTGAAACTCTGTCTCAAGAAAATAAATAATAAAATACTGTGCAGCAGTTCCCTGGCAGATATTATGAAATGTGCCAGGCTGGGAGGCTCAAGACTCTATAAATTGTGAATCTGTGTCCCCTGCTTCACTCCCAGCAAGAGAGAAGTAACAGAGGTGAGAGTAAGAAGAATGATACTAGTAGTGGGTGACATTTGTTCCAGCATTTCTGAGTTCCAACACGTTATGGTACTCAACACATTAAATGTATTAATTCATGTGGTTCTCACAATGGCCCTGGAAGATGGGCGCTATTTTAAGACCCATTTTGCAGATGGAGAAACTGAGGCACAGAGGCACTAAGTCACTTGCACAGGGTCACATAGCCAGTAAATAGCAGATTCAAACTCTGTCAGTCAGTCCCTATTCTGTTTCTTTTTAACTTTCTATTTTAAATTAAGTTTAGACTTACAGAAAAGTTGCAAAGATAGTAGAGAGAGTTCCCTGAAGCCCTTCTCCCGCTTTCCCTAATGTGAACCTCTTACATAACCATCGGGCAGTGATCAGAACTAGAAAAATGACATAGGTGCAGTGCTTTTAACTAAACTACAGACTTTATTTGGATTTTACCAGTTTTTCCAGAAACATCCATTTTCTGTTCCAGGATCCAGTCAAGAGTCCCTCATATGGTTTGGGTGTGTGTCCTCTCCACATTGTTGGAGGTGGGGCCTGGTGGGAGGTGTTTGGATCATGGGGGCAAATCCCTTGTGAATGGCTTGGGGCTCTCCTCGCGATAATGAATGAGTTCTCTCTGTTAATTCACCTGCAGATCTGGTTGTTTCAAAGAGTCTGGGACCTCCCCCTTTCCCTCTCTCTTGCTCCGTCTCATCATGTGACACCCCCTGCTCCATGTTGTCATGTGACACACCTGTTCCAGCTTTGCCTTCCGCCATGAGTAAAAGCTCCCTGAGGCCCCCCCAGAAGCTGAGCAGATGCTGGCACCATGCTTGTACAGCCTGCAGAACCATGAGCCAATTCACCCTCTTTGCTTTAAAAATTACCCAGCTTCAGGTGTTTCTTTATAGCATGCAAAAACTGATGACAAACACAGTCCCACTTTGCATGTAGCTGTGCCTCTCTCTCTAGGCTCCCATCTGTGACAGACCCCCCCGCCTCCCCACCGCCACCAGTCTGTCTTTCTCTCATGATTTTGACACTTTTGATGAATACTAGCTGGACATTTTGGCAGTTGTCCCTCAATATGGGCGTATCTCCTGTTTCCTGATGATTAGCTTGAGGTTGTGCACTTTCGTCAAGGAGATCACATAAGTGACGTTGCACCCTCAGTGCATCTTTCCAGGGGCTGCACGATGCTGATGTCTTATTATTGGTGATGTCAACCTTGATCATCATGCTCGAGTGCCTCGTAAGATCACAAATCCTGTATCTGTCTGTCCCAATGGGGCAAGGAGCCTCATAGAAATCTGCAGGGTTCTCAGGTATGCCTGCCGGAGAGCTTGGCTTTCTCTCTTGTTAACTTTGATCATCAGAGTCTGGGTCCTAACCCCTTGGTTTAAATGCTTTCTGTGTGTAGCGAGAGGGAAAAATATAAAACAAACACAAAATATTCAGCAGGACACATCAGCAGACCTCACCCATCCCTTGGGCTGACCTAGTAAATACGTATGAAGTGCTCAGTAACTGTGAATACCCTCCAAATTTTAAGAAGGCTTAAAAACACCCACTAGTGATAGCAGGAGTGGGAAAGAAAAGCACCCACATTCGGGGACTTTGAAAATAATTCAAGCAATGAAGATTGGAAGAGATGATCAGGGAAGGGGAAATAAATCCAGCAGAGATGAAAGCCAAGGTCCGCAGCTGCTCGGACCATCAAACCTTTATAAGCAATGTGAGGTTTTTAAGGAAAGGAGTGAATTATAGCTGTTAGGACCAAGGACGAAAAGGCTTTGATCTAAAAGTGGGAGACATCTTAAAGGAAGCTGTGGCTTTTGCATAAGGTATTTCCACATCCTCCTGGGGTGCATTAGATGAACCCATTTGGAATTTACAGGTCTGCAGAAGGGCCCTTATTCCTAAGAGTAAACACTTGAAACAAGCGGCTTTGCAGGAGTGGAGTTGATATTTGGAGAGAGAAAGCGCAGCGCTCCAGCAGGCATACCTGAGAACCTTGCAGCGTTTTACGAGGCTCCTTGCCCTGCTGGGACAGACAGATACAGGATGTGTGATCTTACGAGGCATTCGAGCATTGCCATGGGAGGTCATTTTGGTGAGCCCTTGACCTCTCCATTTGAAAAAGTATCAGTTTGGAAAAGGTTGTCTTTACTGCCAGGAAACTTTAGAACAGAGGCTATAACATGGCTTTTTGGACAGTCACTCTGTCGCTAACCAGATGTTGGCCTCTGTTTGCCCTGGGGCGAGACCCTAGCCTATGCCAGACTTTCCCTCTCGTTGAGCACTGGCTGCCAAGGACTCATCACAGCACATTCTGCATCGCTTCGCCATTGCAGTGTATGCACGGTGCACGTGGCTGGCATCGCAGAACGCCATCAAAACAGCCCCATAGGCGGCCATCTGCTGTGAAGAAATCAGAAGTATGTGCACCACATACATCTAGGTGCATTGGGAGGAAGAAGTAGGGGGGCGGATTTTTAGCTGGGTTAAGTCAAATACCCACCGAAACTATGAATGAACCTTCCAGTAGGACCAAAAATAACAGCAGATTGGAAGTGGGAGAAAATTGAGGTGAAGAACAAGCCCCCGAGGCAGACACTCCTGGGTTCTAATCCCAGTTTTGCTCATAATCTGTGAGTTTTAATTTGCAAGTTGCTTAACATCAAGGATGAAAGTTTCAGTTTCTCACCTCCTGCAAGTCTGTCCTCAGATGTGGAGCCTTCTCTGATGACCCAACCCGGACCCCAGTGTTCCTGGGTCCCCTTCCAGCTTAGCTGGCTCCAGCACCTATGACCATGGGACACATTATTTTATATATTTATGCACCCTCAGCCCCTCCTGACTCATGTCAGCTCCACAGAGGCAGGGATTTCATCAGTATCCTGCTTAGGACAGACTGGCACACAGTAGGTGCTCAGGAAACATCAGTGAAATGATTGAAAGGAGTCACCGACCTTGCTCTGTTGTTTTCCTTTTTGGCGGAGAATAAGCTAGGATAACCACAGCTCGGGGCTCAGCATAGTGCCCGGCACAGAGCAGATGCCCAGCAATCAGTAACTGTTGCTAATGTCAACTCATTCACTTTTTTCATTCAATGAATAGTTATCAAATATTTGTTGTGTGCCAGGTTCCAGCTGGAAATAGTGCCGAGAACAAAACAGATACTCCTTTTTTTCCCCCCAGAAATTATTTCTTGAGAGCCTACCACGTGCCTCCCACTCTCCCATGAACAAAAGACAGCCTCTGCTCCCATGGGGCTCATATTCCGGTGGGAATGTGATAAACAATAAAAGCAACCCTGAAGAAATGAGATGATTTCAGAGGTGTGCTACTAAAAGAAAAAGCATTAGAACCAGGGTCATGTGCAAGGTGTGGCTGGAGTTGGGGGGAGCATGGGGGCTGCTTTAGCTGGAGTGGTCAGGGGAGGTCACATCTGAGCTGAGACCCAAATGAGGAGGAGGAGGAGGAGCCAGCATGGGAGGGGCTGGGGCCCCCACCTGTGGTCCTGGCAGCATCAGCATCACGAGGGGCGTGTTAGAAATCTCAGGCCTCATCCAGAACCTTCAGAGTCTGTGAACGGATTGCTCAGCTACTGCTGGGCATTTACCCCAAGCCGACCTTTGTTACTAAGGAATGTTTGGGGCTTGAGAGTGCCAGTCCTCTGCTGAGATTTGCAGTGCCCTTTTGTAAACCGCTACAAGGCAAAATAGGTCATTTTAGGAGTCCTGCTTCTTTCTTTTTATTTTTTTTCTTTTTTTGAGACAGGGTCTCATTCTGTTGCCCAAACTGGAGTGCAGTGGTGTGATCACAGCTCACTGCAGCCTTGACCTCTGGGTTCAAGCAGTCCTCCTGCCTCAGCCCCCAAGTAGCTGGGACTGTCACCATACACGTGTCACCATACCCGGTTATTATTCTATATTTTGTAGAGATGGGATCTCACTATGTTGCCCAGGCTGACCTCAAACTCCTGGCCTCAAGTGATCCTCCTGTCTCAGCCTCCCAAACGGGCTTCTATTTCTTTTATCCACATTCACAGTATAAGACTGAGACATGAAATATTTCCAGCCACCATCTGGGTAGGACCTGGTGTCATTGAGTGTGTCCCCTACGTGGTCCTGGAAGTCAAGGACTATGTCTGGGTCATCTTCGTCTCCCCAGCACTTAACCTATTGCCTGTGGAGGGCATAGAATTGGCCACCCTCCATGGTGGGCCTTACATAGTTTCTCGACCTTTTTTTCATTATTGTCCCCCACCCCCACTCCCACCTCAAGGTTCCTTTTTAGACATTTTTTCTTCTAGATGAAATTACAAAGAATAAGGGAGAATGGAAATTGGAGGCCACCCAGATCTCTCTCTCTCCACCCTTAGAGCCCTTATTGGTTTTGCAAGTTTCTCAGCAAGAAAGGCTTCTTTATGAAAAGCGAATGCCACGGACATGCTGTACATCTGTTTATGTGCTGAAGGTGTATCTCTACTTCATTCATAAAAAGAGTAACATTCGGCCGGGTGCAGCGGCTCATGCCTGTAATCCCAGCACTTTGGGAAACCAAGATGAGCAGATTGCTTGAACCCAGGAGTTCTCGACCAGCCTGGGCAACATGACGAAACTCCGTCTCTACTGGAAATACAAAAAATTAGCCAGGTGTGGTGGCGCATGCCTGTAGTCTCGGCTACTCAGGAGGCTGAGGTGGGAGAAACAACCGAGCCCAGGAAGTCAAGACTGCAGTGAGCTGAGATCATGCCACTGCACTCCAGCCTGGGGGACAGGAGTGAGACCTTGTCTCAAAAAAAAAAAAAAAAAAAAAAAAAAAAAAAAAGTAAGATTCTTCTATCTCCCAAGAACCAATCGTCACCCAAGGAGGTGAATATTGGTTCTTGGGAGATAGAAGAATCTTACTTGCTTACAAGCAATCTCAAGGGTGGGGGTGATATTGCCCCCTTGAGAATACGTGGGCTAAAATTTCCACAAAGGAGGGGCTCAGGGTTGTCAAGGCGAGGCAGTCAGGTTAGGATCCGAGTAGAGTCGTTAGGGTCATAGACTCAAGGCAGACTGCTGCAGTCAGCATCCCAGCTCGGAACCTTACTGAGTGACCTTGGGCCTCAGTTTCCCCATTTGTAAAATGGGGATGGTATTGATGATGACACTCACCTTATAATGTGGTCATGAGGATTAAATTAATTAATACAATTAACTTTCTTAGAGAAGTACCTGTCACACAGTAAGAATTTGATAAGTATAAGTGATTATTATAATTATGTTTGAGAAAACCTAAGTTGTCTGTAAGACAGAATGGACGGGGTTTGTTCATGGAGATTGTGAGGCACTGAGCATTGCACCCCCCACTTCTCCAACTTGACCCTGATGCCACCCCTGGCTGAGGTGTTCAGTGAATATTTGTGGAATAAATGGCATCTCATTCACATCTCTGTCTCCACTTTGAATGAATGAATGAATGACGCTAAGGAAATAGATCACGTCTCATTCATCGCAGTTTCCCCTGAAATTCATATACTGTCAGCGTAGGGCTGGTGATGAAAAAATATTTGTCGAATTCATGAATCCGTCAGTTTCACTGATTCCGTTCAGCAGATCAGCACTGAATGTCTACCCTGCACCAGGTGTTTCTGTGCATGTGTGGGGGGCTGCTTGAGATAAGCAAGGTGTACTGAGTAAAAGCCTCCTCCCCTCTCAGATCCTCTTCACTAATGCGGATAGACAGAAAATGAGCACATTCACCCCTCTTTGCCCAGCACCCAACACTTGACACCTGGGCAGCCCAGGACTTGACCCCAGGACATCCCATACAGAGTTCTTTCTGCTGCTCTGCCCCACGTCCCTCAGATGTGTGACTCCGGGACTCACTTGGGGGACATGCAGCCAGTCTCCTAGCTATGCCAGGCCCTGCTTCTGTCTCTCTCTTGCTGTTACCTATGAACTTTTGATTCAGTTTGGACTCTCGCACACAAGTAAAATAAAACCCAGCCTAAACTGACTTAATATTTTTACAGGAATTTATTGTAAACTGCAGCTATTACGGGCTCCGGAAATAGATGGATCCGGAGCTCAAACATGTCAGCCAGATTTGGTTCCTCTTTCTGTCTCTCTTTTTCTGTGTTCTGCAGCTGTGCTTTGACAGACTGTGCCCTCGTGGTGGCGAAGAGGCTGCAGCAGCTCCAGCCTCTTTACCATATGTCATCTTGAGATTCCCTCTCATTGGACCTGCCTGTTAGTTCAGGTGCACACCCCTAAAGCAGTCATTGTGGTCAGCGGACTGTGATGCACTGATTGGTCCAGGCTCAGTCACGTGATGCATCCCTGCCAAATTCTCACCAGGGAAGTGTAAGCTATCTCGAACCTCATTGCCCTGCATGGGACTGTATCAGTGAAAATCTCTCTCTGACGTGTATAACTTGTTTCAGAAACTCTGGTCTTTATGGGTTACCATTCCCGAGGAGATCCTCTGCAGGAAGAATAGGTATTTGGTCTTGGGATCCACTGTGATCCCCTGATCTGTTTCCACCACACTGGGTGAAGGCAGATGGTCTGTCCCTCCCTATATTGTATCAGATCATGTCACTCCCCTGTTTAAAAGCCTTCATCTCTGGAGATTCCCACTGAAATCAGAAATAAACCCCAATGCCTTGCTGCGACCGCCTTACCTGGGCCCAGCACTGTGCAGTTCCTGATGACCTCTCTGACCTCCTCTCGCACACTTGCCCCCTTATCCTCTCCTGAATTTCACTCACTCTTGCTTCTTTCAGATCCTTACACCTCAGGGTCTTTGCACTTTGCTCTTTCCTGTAACCTAGAATGTTCTGTCCCCACGTCTTCATGATGTAACTGGCTCCTTCCTATGCATTTAGCAAATGCCACCTCCTCTAAGAGGTCTTCCAAATGTATTGATCCCCTGTTTAACTGAAATCAACAAACATAAATATTCAGTCCAGCATGTGCTCAGAGTAGCCCCACTGTCCTGCAACTCGCCTTTTTTTTCACCCCGCACTGCATTTTGGACATCTCTCCACACCAGCACATGTGGACCCACATGTGACAGCTTTCTCCTCTGCAGCAGGATGGCTCTTCCCGCCCCCGCTGCCCCCGCCACCCCTGCTCCTTCCATGGCATTATCCCGACTTGTGTGGCAGAGACACAGTGACAGGGCAGCCTATCTGAAATGGCGTTCTCAGGCATGCGGATTGTTTTATTACCAGTTAAATATGCTTTATGCTACCTGTGAATGAGGCCATTGTGACATTTAGCAACTGATTTGATTAAACACAGATGTGGGCTGGACTCCACGTGGAGCAAAGATGCAGGAAGACAGGCTCCGGGTGTGGGTTTGGAGTTTTTAAGACGGTGAGAAGGACCTGACGACTCACAGCAGCAAGGCAGATGTGGACCAGGCGTCCTGTTGGTCTCAGAGCTGAGAACGCAACATGGGTGCCCCAGGAGGCTTTGTCTGCTTTGGGTTCTGCTGTTTGGTCCTATCCAAATTGTTTTGTTTTTTTTTTAACCTTCCCTGGATGTTTTTATTCCTGTGAATTTTTTTAAATGACAAATTGGTGAAATGCTAGCATTTTTGACATCTTCAGTGGTGATTATGAAGACACAAAAAATTATCACCGTAGCTCCCGTTTGTTGAACATGTACTCGATGCTGGGCTCTGGCCCTTGTATCCCACATCTCACAGAACCACCATCATAAGCCAGATAAACAAACTATGCTTAGCTCCACTTTACAGATGAGGAAACTGAGGCTTAGAAAGTTCAACCATGTGTCCATAGTTATCAGGGAAAATCATGAGTTATATCTGAATTCTCTGTTGTCTTCCAGCCCGTTCCAGGCTCTGAAATCCAAGGAGACAGGACCCTGCTCTTTCTCAAAATAGAAATCTCAGAGCTGGGCATGGTGGCTCACACCTATAATCCCAGAAATTTGGGAGGCCGAGGCGGGCAGATTGCTTGAGCCCAGAAGTTCGAGACCAGCCTAGGCAAGAGAGCAAAACCCTGTCTCTATAAAAAGTAAAAAACTTAGCTGGGTGTGGTGGTGCACACCTGTAGTCCCAGCTGCTTGGGAGGCTGAGGTGGGAGGATCGCCTGAGCCCGGGGAGGTTGAGGCTGCAGTGAGCCAAGATCACACGTCTACACTCCAGCCTGGGTGACAGAGTGAGGCACTGTTGAAAGAAAGAAAGAGAGAGAGAAGGGAGGGAGGGAGGAAGGAAGAAAGGAAGGAGGGAGGGAGGAAGGAGGGAGGGAGGGAGGGAAGGAGGAAGACAGGAAGGGAGGGAGGGAAGGAGGAAGACAGGAAGGAGGGAGGAAGGAAGACAGGAAGGAGGGAGGAAGGAAGAAAGGAAGGAGGGAGGGAGGGAAGGAAGAAGACAGGAAGGAGGGAGGGAGGAAGGAAGGAAGGAAGGAATCTCAGCACGTACTAGGCACTCAACAAAGATGTGATGGCTGAAGGAAAATGAATGAGCAGCTGAGTGAATGAAAGGTTTGCCCAGGAGGTGAGGGGATGGGGCAGGGCTTGCCAGCTGCAGCCAGGTCTTTGCCTTCACCACTTTGTATTCTGAGTAAAGAAAAGAAACAGAGAAATAGACTATGAAGCCTGGGATTTGTCCCTTTCTGGAACTTGGGCTGTGGTCAGGGTGCTTGAGTGGGTGAGTTTTGTAACAGGCTCACGCCTCTCTACCCACTTGTGGCTTTTCCATTCTATACATTATCTGCTGACTCCTTTTTATATCACCCCCCCCATCTCATACCTCCAGACCTTTTCCACTTGCAGTCCTGATAGGTTTTCAGCAATTTTATTTTCACATCAACATCAGTAAGACTTTATTAAGATGGAGAACACATGCTTTGAGGTGTCACTGTGGAACCAGTACAGAGGTCCCTTTGCTATGGGGAAAGAAATTGTAAGGTGGAAGGGGGGATTTCTGTTCACTGGGATTACCCATGAGGCCTCCTTTGCACTGCCGGGGCTGGCATGTCAGATCCATGGGTGACCATGAGTTCACTGTAGGTTGGCCCAAAAGAACTAAGGCAGGCAGTGGCCTGTGCAACTTCCCACAGGTGTGTGGAGGCAGGACAGCCTGCTGGCTGGGAGTCAGGCTGACCTGGGCTTGAACCCTGCTCCACCCCTTCCCAGGAGGGCCTGCTTCCTAGGGCTGTGGTGGAGATTAAACAAGATAATGCATGCAAACTGATAAGCGATGAGGAAGATAGTAAGTGCTCAATAAATGGAGGCTATTATTACTGGTTCATTAGTATTTATCCAGCTGCTAATGCCAATAACTGAAAGTCTTCCAAGGGCTTGGATTAAGTTAATACCGGGTTTGGCCCAGGAAAAGGAGGAAGGGTTTGCATGGTAACTGTCAATCTCCTTAAAAAGAGGAGGAAATCCAGAAGACAACAAGCCCAAGGAGGGATGTTTAGAATCATCGGTCATCAGAGAAATGTAGACTAAAGACAACGAATGAGATGTTAGTCCCATAGGTTGGCAAAAATAGCAAGTGGGATTATGCCAAGTGCCTGTAGGGGTGTAGGATGTGGGAGCCACCTATGGACGGGGCACCCAGCCATTCAGGAAATTAGGTCTGTGCAACCTTGGGACCCAGTGGTCCCACTCTATCCCAGGTCCCACTATATCCTGAGGAAACTCACACACAGGCCCACAAGGGGATGGGTGCGAGGGCGTTTATGGCAGCCTTGCTGGTGATGGCAGGAGAGAGAGGCCACACTGGTGCTGACCCTGGGGGAGTCAGTAGGAGAGATGTGAAGGACACACATGGAAGGCCAGGTGTGGTAGCTCATGTTTGTAATCCCAGTGCTTTGAGAGGTCAAGGTGGGAGGATCACTTGAGGCCAGGAGTTTGAGACCAACCTGGGCAATATAGCAAGATCCCAATCTCTAGAAAAATAAATATCCAGGTATGGTGGTGCACACCTGTAGTCCCTGCTACTTGGGAGGCTGTGGGAGGAGAATCAATTGAGCCCAGGAATTCAGAGCTGCGGTGAGCTATGATCGTGCCACTGCACCCCAGCCTAGGCAACAGAGCAAGACCTAGTCTCTGAAAAAAGAATGCAGATGGTGGAGGAGGAGACATGCCCACGGCAACATGGGTGGGTCTTAACAACTTAATGCTGGGAGAAAACAGAAACCCCACAAAACAATACACACAGAATTTACAGAAACAAATGCCTGCTCCCAAAACACTAGTGCACGTTTTGCACTAATGCACAAACAAGAGAATATGCAACAGGCACACCAGAATTAGTGCCTGTGGAGTGATGGGGAATGACAGGAAACAAATAAATAACAAGAGGGGTCTTGGGTGGGCTCATAAGGAAAATGTGCATGAACCAAATTAACTCTGCCTTAACACCCGAGGTGCAGGATGGTGAGCGGGGAGGGACCGGCTTCTGAGGCTGTCCACATAGTTTCCCACGATGGGAGTGCCACAGTTCCTGGGACATAAAGAATCCCTCTGTCCTTTGTATAGTAGGTATAAATCTCAGACTACAGGCTCAAGGGGCCAGAAATAAAACTTTATTTTCAGCATGTCAATGTAATTTCTATTTATTTTGTTGTTTGTTTGTGTGTTGACATGGAGTCTCACTCTGTCTCCCAGGCTGGAGTGCAGTGGCATGATCTTGGCTCACTGCAACCTCTGCCTCCTGGGTTCAATTCTCCTGCCTCAGCCTCCCAAGTCGCTAGGATTACAGGTGCCCGCCACCACACCCAGCTGATTTTTGTATTTTTAGTAGAGACGGGGTTTTGCCTTGTTGGCCAGGCTGGTCTCAAACTCCTGACCTCATGATCCACATGCCTTGGCCTCCCAAAGTGCTGGGATTATAGGCATGAGCCACTGTACCTGGCCCATAATTTCTATTTCAAGCCACCATTCTTCTGGGAAAGCGAGAAAGTTTCATCTTAGTCATTTGGGGCTTTCCCCAAACTCTCCAGAATTTTGGCCACGGTTGTGGAATCTTACTCAGTGCTAGTCTATTTGTAGTGCTGAAGGCTCATCCAGTTCTCCATCATCAGGACCCAGGCCACTGTCTTGGTCTAGGAGGCCCCTTTGGGTCTGGGACTCTTCACATCTGTGTCTTTGCCACATTGAGGACCCAGGAACCTTTCGCTATTCTGTCTTCCTAGAGCAGAGATCACAACCTGGAAGCCCACAGCCCCCTCTACACTACAAACACAGTTTTGTTTATTTTGTTTTGTTTTTGGTTTTCTTTTTTGGTCCAACTAACTTGTATTTGTTACCTGCATTTAAAACTCAGGAGATTTTACATACAAATCCAGAAGCCCTGGCTACATTAGACTCACATTCTTATGGGGCAGAGGTTGGCTGGAGCTGAATAGTGTTCTATCAGTGAGGAATGCTTTTAGTTGCAAGTAATAACAAGCCCAACTAATATTGGCTAAACTATAATCACGTTCATTGTGTATTTAACAAGAACTCTCTACCCCAAGGTTCGTTTGGCAACTCAATTATATAATCAAAAATCAGATTCATTTTATCCTTCTCCCATTTTGGCCTCAGCATATGAGCCTTTTGCTTCTACTCTCATGGCTTCATGGCCCAGCATGGCTGCAGTCACTCCAGGAACATCCTCACATGACTCAGGGGAGAAGGTGTGGGGAGTGAAACAAAAGAATAGTCTTTCCCAGAAGCCCCCTTGGCCAAAACTAGATAATATGGCCATTCTGAAGAAGGATCCAGCATCACATCCTGCAAGGGAGGCCAGGAACACAAGACTCAGTCTTCATCAGCCTGGGCAGAGGGAAGCTATCAGGGGAGCGAGGAATCAGGCATGCCTGTTGGGAGGCCAAGTGGTATCTGCCACAAACCACTGCTCCCTAAATACAGCTTGGCATTCCAGTTTGCCACAGTCCCCACCATCCCCTGTTGCTCCCCAGCACTGAAGCCATCTATCACTGTGCCTGCAGCACCTCCTTCCCTCACTGGTGTTGCTTGCTACACCTGTAAGGTTTGGATGCTGCCGGCCTCGGACTCTTCATGCACAGAAGTGAAGGGTCCACAGCTGCTCATCTTCATCAATCTCTCTCTCTTTTTTTTTTTTTTTTTTTTTTTTTTTGGAAATGGGGTTTTGCTCTTGTTGCCCAGGCTGGAGTGCAATGGTGTGATCTTGGCTCACTGCAACCTCTGCCTCCCAGGTTCAAGTGATTCTCCTGCCTCAGCCTCCTGAGTAGCTGGGATTACAGCGCCCGCCACCATGCCCAGCTAATTTTGTATTTTTAGTAGAGATGGGGTTTTACCATGTTGGTCAGGCTGGTCTCAAACTCCTGACCTCAAGTGATCCACCCACCTTGGCCTCCCAAACTGCTGGGATTACAGACATGAGCCACCACGCCTAGCCCAACTTCATCTCTTTACTCTCCTTCTTCCCTTGTCTCTTGTCCTACCCCATTTCCCTAGCCTTGAAGAATTGCCCTCCTTTAAGAAAATCAGGCCTGGCATGGTGGCTTACGCCTATAATCTTAGCACTTTGGGAGGCCTAGGCAGGAGGATCCCTTGAGTCCAGGAGTTTGACACCAGCCTCGGCAATATAGCAAGACCCCACCTCTACAGAAAATACAAGAAAACATTAGCTGGGCATGGTGTCATGTGCCCGTAGTCCCAGCTACTCGGGCGGCCAAGGTGGGAGGATCGCTTGAGCCCAGGAAGTCAAGGCTGCATTGAACTATGATGGCACCACTGCACTCAGCCTGGGCGACAGAGGGAGACCCTGTCTCAACTGAAAAAAAAAAAAAAATCCCTCTTAATTCATGTTTCCTGCTAAGCCATTTTGCCTACCTCAATCTAATTCACAGTTGGTTCACCAACGGCAGCCAGTCCACAAACAGCTGCTGGTCTACAGTAACAAATGTGGAACTGAGAGAAAAAGTGAGACATGTTTACAGCAATTAGATACGGCCACAGCATCCAAGCACATGATCCTACGCTCATCTCATTGCCGAGGGTGTAGGCGAGTTTGGGACTGTTGCATCACAGGGCCAATTGCCTGTGGTGTGAGTTGCATGCTAATCACACATCGTGAACCACGTCTTAGTCCCCAAAGGGTTAGACATTTGGAAATGGATTCTTCCCCACAGAGCTGAGAAACACAGGCGTACACCTCAGGTCCTCCCAGACTCTCAGGAGGACTTGGGACCTCAAGAGCCAGGATAACTCATTTCTGCTGTTCCTTCTTTCCACCTTGCTATGCCCCAGCTTAGGCTCCATGATCCACGATGGGACTGTCTGGGAGGAAGAATCCCAAGGCAGCGTCTCAAAACATCACCCTGACACATTTGCCTTCCTGCCTGAATCCTGGGCTCACTTACCACCTCTCACACGTGATGACGTGATGAGGAATACCTGGTGCATCCTGGACGTCCAACTGTCCACCTCGGACCACCACCCCAGGAGCACTTCCTCAGCAGAGAAGTTGAGGAGAAATTTCCAGAAAATGTACACATCCTCAGCATTTTCTTGAGTATCTGTCCATTAAACATATCCATCTAGATATGATTTTTAAATGGTCTAATCCACCATGTAAAATGGGATCTGGAGTTGAACAGGCCCCTCTGGAGTGCCCCCTTGGACTGCACAGCTGGGGCTGAGTTCGCAGGGAGGTCACCCCAGTATCACAGGCAGGCGCTGGCTCTTTTATGCAATTATCTTTTATGCAGTTATTGGGGAAACAGGAAGGCATGGCATCAGCCTCCAGGATCGGTGCAGAAAACATGTTCGCTTCCCAAGGTACATGTAGCGGCTCTCCTGGCAGCTGTAATAAGGGAGGATGGCTCTTTCGAACTGAAAATATTTTGAAGATCCCAAATCTCACCCAGATTCTGAGCAGCTCTGGCACATGAGCTGTTTTGTGATCTCAGATCTCGGGTTCGTGTTGCATGGGAGGGCCGGGCCCAGCTTGTCCTCCCTCTGTCCAGAAGAGCCTTCTGCGGTGAATCTCAGCAGCCTGGTTAACGTTGAGTCATAATATTGCTAATAAAAGGAAAGAAAAATATGGAAAGGGGGTATGCAGTTGGTGCCAAAGGGAGAGGGAATTGTTCCCTCAACTCCGGAGCGGGGCTGAAGGCATCTTTGAACCTCAGATATAGTCTCTTCTCTCGGGCCTCAAGGTGTAGGGTGCCCAGGAGTGTGGCAGAAGGCGGGGGTTCTGATCTTTCTGGGCCTTTCTGTGCCCTTTCTTTTGCTGCCAAAGCCTGGGAGACAGGCCATGGGGGCAGTGTGGGGAGGTAGTGGGAGCAGTTTTGTTTTTTAAATTAAGGTAAAATTCCCATAACATAGAATTAACCATTAACCATTTTAAAGTGTACAACTCAGTGGCGTTTAGTGCGTTCACAGTGTTATGCAGTCACCACCTCCAATTCCAACACATTTCCATCGCCTCAAAAGGAAACCCCATAACCTTTAAGCTGTCATGTCTAATACTCCATCCCCCAGCCCTGGCAATCACAAGCCTACTTTTTTTGTCTCTGTAGACTATCTTATTCTGGATACTTTATATGAATACAAATCCTTCAGTATGTGGCCTTGTATGTCTGGCTAATTTTATTTGGCATAATGTTTTTTGGGTTTATTTGTGTGTGTGTGCGCGTGTGCGTGTGCGTGTGCGTGTGTGTGTGTGTGTGTGTGTGTTTTGAGACAGGCAGGAGAATAGGGTCTAGAGGCAGAGAACCCAAGGCCAATTCATGCTGACTTCCTAGAACTGAATCAAAAGGAAAACCCCACCTCTGCACACCCAAGTAACAAAAGAATCAGAGGCTACTCCCTTTGCAACTCCCTGCCCCTTTTCCACTGTGTTGCAGATGAAAAGGAGAAAGTACCTCTGATTGTGGGCCAAGTCTTCATTTGCATAGGTTATAACTTTGTAACTTTACTTCAGCCTCTGGTCCTTCCTTGCAACCAGACTGGCCGTGGGCCAAGTCTTCATTTACTTAAGGTGTAACCAGATAACCAATGGGAAACCTCTAGAGGATATTTAAACCCCGGAAAACTCTGTAACCAGGACTCCTGAGCTGCTCCCACTCTGTGGGGTGTAATTTGGTTTCAATACATCTGTGCTTTTGTTGCTTCATTCTTTCATTGCTTTTTTGTGCATTTTGTCCAATCCTTTGTTCAAAATGTCAGGAACCTGGGCGACTAATAGTCAAGGCCCTCCACCAGTAACAACAGGGTCTCACTCCCATTGCCCAGGCTGGAGTGCAGTGGCGCCATCTGGGCTTGCTGCAGCTTCAACTTCCCAGGCTCAGATGATATTCCTACCTCAGCCTCCAGAAGAGCTGGGACTACAAGCGTGCACCACCATGCCCGGTTAATTTTTTGTATTTTTAGTAAAGATGGGATTTCAACATGTTGCCCAGGCTGATCTCGAACTCCTGGGCTCAAGTGATCCACCCTCCTCAGCCTCCCAAAGTGCTGGGATTATAGGTATGAGCCACCATGCCCAGCCTCATTTGGCATAATGTTTTCAAAGGTCATCCGTGCTGTATATAGCATGTATCAGAATTTCATTCCTCTTTATGGCAGAATAATATTCCATTGTATGGCTGAACCACATTTTGTTTATCCATTCAGCCATCAGTGGACACTTGGATCATTTCCACCTTTCAGCCACTGTGAGTAGTGCTCCTGTGAACTTTTGCATACAAGTTTTTGCTTAAATACTTGTTTTCGATTATTTTGGGTATAAACCCAGAAGTACAATTGCTGAGTCATATGGTAATTTTGTATATACCTTTTTGAGGAATCATCCAATGTTTTCCACAGCTTTTTATGCACCATGTTACATTCCACCAGCGTGTGTGAGTGTTCCATTCCTCCACATCCTCACCAACACATTTTTTCTTTTTCTTTTTTCTATCTTTATTATGGCCAACCTAGCGAGTGTGAAGGAGCAGCAGTTTTCAGCCCAGACACTCGTGTTGGGTCATGGGACCTTTCCCACTCTGAGTTTCTGTAAACTGGAGGACAATGCCCACCTTAGAGAGTAGACAGCAGCGTCACATAAGTCACTGTACATAGCATCCCCAGCACAGCGTCCAACATGAGAGATGCTGTTCACTGGGGCACTGTATTAGTCTGTTCTCATGCTGCTAGTAAAACATACCTGAGGCTGGGTCATTTATAAAGGAAGGAGGTTTAATTGACTCACAGTTCCACATGGCTGCAGAGGCCTCACAATCATGGTGGAAGGCAAAGGAGGAGCAAAGTCACATCTTACATGGTGGCAGACAAGAGAACATGTGCAGGGGAACTCTCCTTTATAAAACCATCAGATCTCATGAGACTTATTCACTATCACCAGAACAGCATGGGAAAGATCTGCCCCCATGATTCAATTACCTCCCACCAGGTCCCTCCCGTGACACGTGGGAATTATGGGAGCTACAATTCAAGATGAGATTTGGGTGGGGACACAGCCAAACTATATCAGGTACCAAGGCCACCTCCAGGCACCATATTACCCAGTGCTTCTCATTCTCACTGTCATGAAGGACAAGGGCTTCTTCCCCCATTTAGCGTAAAATAAAAATGAATCACCAGAATATGTATTCTCAGTAGGGGAAATATCATCCCAAGAGGGGAAAAAGTGGTCCCTGGGAGGGGAGCAAAAACACATACACATACAGTCCCGAAACAGATATACAGTCTAACCATAATAGTAAAATTTCATGGGAGGTGGGGCAATTAGGGGAGAAAAAAAAAAATTATCAAAGAACCCTGGAGAAGGGTGGCAATAATGAAAAAAAGGTTGAGAAACAATGAAGTTTAAAGCAATTTAAATTTGTTTGTTTTATTTTATAATTTTTAATAAATTAAAAGCGTGATTTTTTATTATTAGATTTAACAGGCATAAAGTACTGTATTAAATTGCTCTGGAGGTTTAAATTTCTCTATCTCAGACTGGTAATAAACACAGTGGCTTTCAATTTCTCTATTTATCTCATCATAGACTGGTAATAAACAGTTTGTGAGCAGGCACCAATCTGCAGTTCACACCTCAGTAGTGCTGTGCAGAAGCATCACTGCGTCTTTGTCTGTCTGGAATTATCTCACTTCCTTATGTATCTGTTCATTTGATTGTTGTCTGTCTCTCTTACCTGAATGTCAGTGTCAACACCATATCTAAAACAGTGTCTGCCACACGGTGATATTTGGTACATCACTAGGAAATGAATTGTTGAATGCCTGAGGGAATGAATGAACAAATGAATGATTGAATGAATATCCACTTAAAAATTGTTTTGCTGGCTGGGCATGGTGACTTACACCTGTAATCTGAGCAGTTAGGGAGGCCAAGGTGGGCAGATTGCTTGAGCCCAGGAGTTCAACACCAGCTTTGGCAACATGGCAAAACTCCATCTCTACAAAAAATTAGCCAGATGTGGTGGCATGCTCCTGTAGTCTCAGCTACTCAGGAGGCTAAGGTAGGAGGGTCACCAGAGTCTGGGAGGTCAAGACTGCAGTGAGCTGTGATCATGCCACTGCACTCCAGCCTGGGCAACAGAGTGAGACCTTGTCTCAAAAAAAAAAAATTATTTTACTGAGTCAGGCACTGGAGGCTACTTTTACTTAAAACCCAAGAAAACCGATCAACCAAAAATGGTAGCAGTTCTCTGCCTTTGACAGAGACTCAAAATAGCAATGTCTTCAACAAGAAAGAAGGGTATTTCTCTCTCACCTAAAAGTCCTAACTAATGTGGCCATTCTAGTCTGCAAACATGATGGGGGTCCAAGCTCCTCATGTCTTGTTGCTCAGCTGCATGATCCAAGATGGCCCCATTCCATGGAGAAAGAGAAGCTGCCACGGCCCTTCAAAATTTACTCCTATCCCTTTGCCTAGAACTCATCACGGGGCCACATTTAGCCATAGGGAAGCTGGGAATTGTAGTTTTTATTCTAATCAGCCATGTTCCCAGCTTAGAGACAGATTCTATTAATATGAGAGAGAGGGGGTGAATCAATATTAGGGGACCCTCCAGGAGACCTGCCACCATCACCTTAAGAGGATGTTTTTTTCATCTCATCTTTGCCTTCCCTCACTGGGCATTGTATCAGCCAGAAGGAAGAAAGAGGTCAGTGTTTCACATTCCAGCACCAAGCCGGGTCTGTTTGTCAAAACCCTCCAGAGACCACATCTTGTGGTACAAGACTTCAGGGGCCACGTGCCCCCTTCTTCCTGGGTCCTCTCTGGCACAGGATGGATTTCTCACTGCGGCACTCTGTGGCTGCCCTCACGCTGTAGTTTGTTCAGCTGTCCGTTCTTCAGCTGACCCTGGGTCACAAAATGAAAATAAACAAGAGACTATTTTGGAGAAAGCATACCAAGGGACAAGACGATGGCCTGTTTATTTCCAAACCTGCCCTGAGTCATCATTCAGAAGGTTGATGCAAAAGAAAAGAGAAATCAGAAGAGAAAACACTGCAGTCAGGAGTCTTCTGAGACAGGTGGCTTCCTAAGCTTTTGCAAGTAGGGTCACCATGGTAATCAGAACCAAACAGATGACCTCGAATGGAATAGACTGACCTAGACCTTCTGCTAAATGTGTCTGGGCAGGACATTGAGGATAGAGTGGGATTTTGCTGACTATAGTCAACAAAAATTTAAATGTGCATTCTCAAATAACTGGAAGAGTATAATTGGATTGTTTATAACACAAAGGATAAATGCTTGAGGTGATGGATACCCCATTTACCCTGATTTGATCATTACACATTGCATGTCTCTATCAAAATAGCTCATGTCACCCATAAATATATACACCTACTATGTACCCACAAAAATTAAAAATTTTTAAATTAAAAAAAATTTAATGTAACGAACCAAATTGTATGTTGAGCTGTTGGCACAACCACAAAGAGAGGAACTATCTTAAATGACTTTATTTACACATATTTTTACTCTTTTCCTTTTTCTTTCTTCCTTCCTGATGTTTCCAGCTTTTTTATCCTTTTCTTTCTATGAGAAGAATTTCCTGTACCCATTCTTTCTGGGTAGAGCTGCTGTAACAAATTCTTTTGGTTTTCCTTCATTCGAGGATGTCTTGGCTTTCCCTTCATTCCTGAAGGATATTGTCTCTGGATATAGTATTCTGAGTTGATGTTTCTTTTCCTTAAGCCCTTGAAAAATGTTGTGCCATTTCCTTCCGGCCTCCGTGGTTCCTGATGAGAAATCTGCTGTCATTCCTATTCTTTTTCCCTTATTCTGGCACATTTTGTTTGATTAATAAATGAATGAATAAAAGAATTAATCTCAGCTTCACAGCCTACCAGCTTTATGACTTGAGAAAAACTCCATTCCTAAGCCTCAGTTTCTCTGTATGGAACATGGGAATGGCAATTATATACCTTCCTCTCAGGATCGATGTGAGGATTAAGTGCAGTTATATACAAAGTGCCTAATACAGTGCTTGGTGCATAAAGCACTCAATAGTCTCAGTGGAATGAATAAATGAATGCATGCATGAATTAATGAACTAATTAATGGCCTCAGTATCTTTGTGTAGAGAAGCCATGTGCTGCCATGGAAAGGCCCTGAGCTGGGAAGCATGAGACAGGCTTAAGGCCTTCTCTGCTGCCAAGACCAAAGCACAGGATCAGCACTGTTTGCCTTCCCTCTTTGTGCCTCAGTCTCCCCATTTGGACCATAAAGAATTTGGCATGGACTATTGGTTCTCAATTCTCAGTGTGTACTAGAATCTCCCAGAAAGGTTTGTTGTTGTTGTTGTTTTCATATACTGATGCCTGGCCCAACTCTAGACTAACTCAAATCAGACTCTCTGCGGGAAGGGCCCTCAGACTGCTTTTTTGTTCTGTTTTGTTTTTTGTTTCAAGTTCTTTGGGAGATTCTGATGCAGAACAAGGGTTGAGATCCTATGGTTCTGATGGATCCATCATCTTGGATAATTTTAGAGGTGTTGTGGTTCCTTTATTATCCTCTTATCTTCTCCTACCTCACCCCAGGAAGTAAGTTTCCTGGAGTCCATTGTGTTCATTTTAGCCACTTTATAAAAAGTAGTGTGGGCTCTAGAAGCTTCTTGTTTGATGTAAGTCACCGCTCATTTGAGTAGCCATTTGTTTTCTAACCAGCAACTAGTGTGAATGTTTAGAGATGTGCCTGCAGTTGTGCGGTTGCTGCTTTAAAACCTCTGACAGCAGTCCATGCCCCTTCAGCAGATGCAAACCATGCTCCAGGCTTCTGGGTCCTGAAGCATCCAGCCCTAACTTTCTTAATCTGGCCTCATCTTATAAAAGAAGTCTGTTGATTCAGTCCAATTCCTACCAAAATCCCAGATGGTGTTTAGTAGAAACTGACATGCAAAGTAACTAAAAGCCAAAACAAACTTGAAAAAGAACAAAGTTGGAGAACTTATACTACCTGGTTTCAAAACTCACCATAGGCCGGGCTCAGTGGCTCACGTCTGTAATCCCAACACTTTGGGAAGCTGAGGCAGGTGGATCACCTGAGGTCAGGAGTTCAAGACCAGCCTGGCCAACATAGTAAAACCCCATCTCTACTAAAAATACAAAAAATTAACTGGGCATAGTGGTGGGCACCTGTAATCCCTTGGGAGGCTGAGGCAGGAGAATCACTTGAACCTGAGAGGCGGAGATTGCAGTGAGCCTAGATTGCGCCTCTGCACTCCAGCCTGGGTGAGAAGAGCGAGATTCTGTTTTTTAAAAAAAATCACCATAAAGCTTCAGTAATAAGGATAGGATGGAATTGGTATAGGATAGATAAATCAGTGAAACAGAATAAAGTCCAGAAATAAACCTTCTCATTTATGGTCAGTTTATCTTTGGCAAATGTACCAAGTAATTCAGTGGGGGAAGAAATGGATACCCCTTTCTCCATGATGTGTTTATATCATATTTCATACTTGTATCAAAACATCTCATGTACCCCATAAATATATACACCTACTGTGTACCCACAAAAATTTTAAAAAATAATAAAATCAGTGGGAGAAAGGATAGACTTTTTATAGTGGTCCTGGAACAACTGTGTGTGTGTATATGTATATATACACACATATACATACATATATATACACATATATATATGAAAAGATGAATTTAAGCCCTTAATCCACACTGTATACAAAGATTAACTTAAATTGGATCATAGACCTAAATACAAGAATACTGTGAAATTTCTAGAAGAAAACACAAGAGCAGTTCTTTCTGACCTTGAATTAGGCAACAAAAGCAAAATGCATCCAAGAAAAAAATCAACAACCTACAATCTTTTGCTCTTCAAAAGACACCATTAAGAAAAAGACAAGCCACAAACTGGGAGATAATATTCACAAATCATGTATCTGATCAAGGACTTGTGTCCAAGATATATAAAGAACTCTTATAACAGTAATAAGAGGCCAAACCTAATTTTTTAAAAAGATTTGACTAGGGTTTGATGGGAAAAAGATTTGAGTAGATATTTCATCAAAGAAGATATGTGAATGGCTAAAAAGCACATGAAAAATGCCCAACACCATTAGTCATTAGAGAAATGCTACTTAAAACCACAGTGAGATACAACCACATACTTCGTAGAGTGGCTGTAATCAAGAAGACTGAAATGACCAAGTGCTGGAGAATCGAGAACTCTCGTGCATTACCAGTCAGAATGTAAAATGGCACAGCCACTTAGGAAAACAGTTTGGCCGTTTCTTTTAAAAGGTAAACATATGCTTACCACACAACTCTGTAATTCTACTCTTAGGGATTTACCCAAGAGAAATGAAAATATATATCCATACAAAGACTTGTATGTGAATGCTTATATTGCATTATCCATAATAGCCCAATATTGGATGTTGTACATCTATGCCATTGTGCATTGTTGTTTAATGGGTACATAGTTCCAATTTTACAAGATGAAAAATGTTCTGAAGATGAATGATGGTGATGAGTACCCAATAATGTGGATGTAGTTAATGCCACTGAACTGTACACTTTAAAATGGTTAAGATGGTAAATTTTATGTTGTATATATACCACAATTTTTAAAATAAATAATTTTTATTTTTTATTTTATTTACTGTTTTCTAGAGACAGGGTCTTGCCATGTTGCGCAGGCTGGAGTGCAGTGGTGAGACTGTAGTTTACTGCAGCCTCAAACTCCTAGGTTCAAGCAATCCCCCCACCTCAGCCTCCCAAGTAGCTGGAACTATAGGCATGCGCCACCACACCTGGAATTTTTTTTTTTTCCAAGATGGAGTCTTGCTCTGTCACCCAGAGCTGGAGTGCAGTGGCACAGTCTTGGCTCGCTGCTACCTCCGCCTCCCGAGTTCAAGCAGTTCTCCTGCCTCAGCCTCCCTAGTAGCTGGGATCACAGGCACACACCACCACGCCTGGCTAATTTTTGTATTTTTAGTAGAGACGGAATTTCACCATGTTGGCCAGGTTGGTCTCGAGCTCCTGACCTCCTGATCCTCCCGCCTCAGCCTCCCAAAGTGCTGGGATTACAGGCGTGAGCCACTGTGCCCAGCCAATGTTTTAATTTTTTTGTAGAGACAACATCTCACTATGTTGACCAGACTGCTAGAGTGGCCATAATCAAGAAGATTGAAACTACCAAGTGCTGGAGAATCTAGAACTCTCGTGAATTCCTAGTAAGAATGCAAATGGCACAGCCACTTTGGAAAACAGTTTGGCCATTTCTTTAAAAAGTGAAACACTTAAATGACCAAACTCCGGGGCTCAAGTGATCCTCCCACCTCAGCCTCCCAAAGCATTGGAATTACAGAAAAATCTGAGGCCACCACACCTGGCCTCAGATTTTTTAAAAACATAATTATTAAGGACCAGGATCCGGGTAGTGGGCACTATCTCACTTATTTCTCACCATAGCCCTTTGAAAAGGAAACCGTTTATTTTCATCATCTATCCAGGAAATTGAGGTTCAGAGAAATTTGGTAACCAAAGTCACAGGTTCCCTCCCAGCCTGTCAGACCTCAAAGACCCCACCTGGCCATGGCACCCTCCTCCTGCTTGTTCCTCTCCGACTGTAAGAAACCTAACCTGGCTCTTGGGTCTGGGCCGCCAACATGCCATCCGGACGGAGGAAGACCCAGAGACTTAGGGGTCACGTGAGCCATAGCCACGGCCGCATCAGCAAGCACTTGGAAGCACCCAGGAGGCCGTGGTGATGCTGGTGGTAGGTGTCGCCAGAGGATTAGTGTCAACAAGTCTCACCTGGGTTGCTTTGGGAACGCTGGTGTGAGGCATTACCACTAGGAACCAGAGCTTCTGCCCAGCTGTCACCCTTGAAGCCACATGGAGGGAGGTTCATGAAATGCTAACAACTGCTTTAAAGAGAAAAAAAGACAAGAACCCTAACCTGTACCCCTGTTCCTCCTTCCCACAGGCACAACAGGGTTCTATCAAGGAGGAAATGGACTGGGCAACGCAGCCGGTTTCGGGAGTGTGCACCAGGTAGACATGGCTCCCTCCCGATTCTTTCCTCAGTTCTTTCTGGAAATATTCCCCTTACATCAGGGCACCCAGAGAGCCCACGACACACACAATCCCCATTGGGAACCTGCCTCTTAGTCCCTGGGTTTGGAGACTACAGGGGCTAGATTGTGCAAAAGGCTGCTGGAAGGACACAGTATACAGGCAGAGACGTAGGAATTGTTAGAAGATTCCTGAGATGTCATGGAGATCTACAAGTATGTTCCATCTTGACCTGGACTCAGGACACCCATTGACTGTTGAATCTGGTATATATCAATACAAATGGGTGGGTTCTTTCACCAGACCATGGGCTTCTCAAGGGGGACCGTATATCTTGCTCACCTCTGCATCCCCAGTGGTGAGAGCCCAGCACACAGTGGGGGCTTTATAAATACTTGTTAAATAGAGCAAAGTCAACTCTATATAGGTAAATGTTGGCTAGTACTTTGATTCTCTTGGTGTCACTTACAAAGTGAATTAAGAGTTCGCATCTGCTCAAAGTGTGCAGTAACTCTGCTGTGTGTACACCTTCCCTGTACACCTAAAATTATTTCAAAACAAAAGGTTCACCTGCTTTCAGGCTACCATTTAAAACAGAACCACCCTGGGGTGGATGGGCTTTAGGAATATTTAACATATTTAGATCTGAGGAATACGCAATTTCTTTTCCAGTGAGAATCTAAATAATTTAAAACTTAGCAAATGTAAAAATTGTTTCATGTATTTTTGCATTATTTCTAATGTACTATGTACATAGATAAAATACTTGTAAATAAAACAGTACTTCTTAAGATGTGGTTCTTAACCCTCCATTTCACCATTAAATCTGTGTTTTTCAAAAACACTGACCACCCCCCCCCAACCCCCACCCCCAGGAACTCTGACTCCCAGCTCTGGGGCGGGGCCCAGGAAGCAGAACGTTCCATGAGTTCCGTGCAGGGTTGAGAAGCACTGGTTTGGTGATAGTGGGGCAGGATATTTGAAACAATGACTGTTGGAGAATTGGGATCGCTGGTCTGCTTAAACAAAGCTTGATCAAAGGTGATTGGCAGCTATTGAATTGATCTCCATGACTCCCTCATAGAATATTCTGGACCCCTAATGCTGTGTAGGTGCTGCTGTATTTGCACCTCCTCCCCATGAACATAAAATATCACCTAGTCTCCTGGGTTTGTGTGTTGTGTGGGTGTGTGTGCGGTCTTCTAGGTTTGTGTGTGTGTCATGTGGCGGGGTGGGGTGGGGTGCGGTGTGGTCTTGTTAATGCATTTGTTTATTAATTTAACCACTATTTGTTGAGTTACTGCATATACCAGGCACTGTTTCAGGTGCAGAGGATACAATAGTGACCAGGACAGGTGCCATCAGGGCCACGTCTATGTCCCTTAGGGTGGCCTGTGGACCTCCAGGTGCCAGCATCTGCATGCCTGGGCCCAAGGGGCTTTTCTAGAACCAGTGCACGGGGCAGGCAGGAAGTGCGTGGGAATTAAAGCCCCCTGGGTGCAGCTCTCGAAGACCAACAAGTTGATGTATAAACCCCTCCACTCCCTTGACCCGTGGGAGAGGCAGTTCTGAGATGTGGATTTTAGACCATCTCAGCTTTTCCTCATAGGGCTCATCTCTGGTCACTACCACAGAAGCACCTATGCAGGCTGCTGTCCCACATCTCTCTCACTTCCCCGCTCCCCTGCTGGTGTCTCCTTCACCTTCCAAACAGCCCTCCTTGCACTTGAATCCTTGCCCCGGGGTCTGCTTCTGGGAAACCAAAATGAAGACAGTTCCTGCCCACAGAGAGCATTTATTCTAATGGAGAGACGGTGTGGCCAGGCTCACCAATGGCCCGAGCCCAGAAAGGCTTTCTCACATATGTCCTTGGTTTGTTTTTCTCTTCCCAGGACTATCCTTCCTACCCTGGCTTCCCCCAGAGCCAGTACCCCCAGTATTACGGCTCATCCTACAACCCTCCCTACGTCCCGGCCAGCAGCATCTGCCCTTCGCCCCTCTCCACGTCCACCTACGTCCTCCAGGAGGCATCTCACAACGTCCCCAACCAGAGTTCCGAGTCACTTGCTGGTAGGTGCAGTCACTGGTGGGGCCATTCATGGCTGTGGTCTGAGAGCTTCTATGAAGGAGGGACCCGCACATGGGTCCCAATTGTAACAAACAGGTTACCCAAGGGTCATTCATGGATGTGGCCTGAGAGCTTCTCTGAAGGAGGGACCTGGATATGGGTCCCAGTTGTCACAAACAGGCTCCCAAGGGCGAAATCCATCTCTCAGACATGTTTTGTTGGCCTGTTTGTGCGTGTGTTTAATTGCATTTACGTTTAAAAGTCAGAAAATTTTATAAATACCTAAAAATTCTATTTTCTGGCTTCTTTTGAAAGAAGATCTGGCCATAGTAGCCACATTCCCAAGGAACACCACTTGGTTAAAACTAAGTGTGTCTGCTCTTTTTAGAAAGGACACACCCAATTCCACATCTAGCTAGCTTACCCCATGTTCATTACTGCCTGGCCCATGTAGGCCTTGGAGTTGATGAACCCTGGTAGTATTTATAATATTACCAGCTGGGCACGGTGGCTCACACCTGTAATCCCAGCACTTTTGGAGGCTGAGGTGGGTGGATCACCTGAGGTCAGGAGTTCGAGACCAGCCTGGCCAACATGATGAAACCCCATCTCTACTAAAAATACAGAAATTAGCCTGAGTCATGGCAGGCACCTGTAATCCCAGCTACTAGGGTGGCTGAGGTAGGAGAATCGCTTGAACCTGGGAGGCGGAGGTTGCAGTGAGCCGAGATCGCGCCATTGCGCTCCAGCCTGGGCAACAAGAGTGAAACTCCATCTCAAAAAATTAAATAAATAAATAAAATACCCATCTGTTTCGTGCTGAGCACATACCTGTGTGGTCTTCTCTAATCATTTACTTATATATTTATTCAACAAATATTTGTTAAGCTCCCACTGCATTCCAGGCCCTCCCTTTAGTTTGGGAAATAAAGTGCAGTGTAGAGTTAAGCTTTGCAGACAGGAATCAAATAATCATACAAATATCTCATTACAAACTGTGATAAGGAGAGGCATAATCCTCACAAAAACAGGTTTATATTATCCCCACCCTTTTTCTAGATAAGAACAATGAAGATGAGAGTGATAAGGAGCTTGCTAGTGATTGGTGGGGCTAGGATCCCAATCCCAGTTTGTTGGCCCCCATAACCAGCACTCCTGCTATGCACTGGCCATACACAGCCAGGAACTGTGTACACAGCCTGGCTGTGTACGGCCAGGAATATGTTATCTAAAATCCGTTTGAGAACAGAAGGGCAGAGGTTTTCAAATGTTGATTCTTTGTCTAAGAGGGGTTCAAGTATAGCGACTCAGGGTCCTCAAGAATTATACAATCCTTCAAAACATCCTTAAGCATGTTCATTTTTTTTTCTTTCAACTTGTATTTTAGGTTTGGGGTACACATGCAGGTTTGTTACATGGGTAAATTGCATGTCGTGGAGGTTTAGTGTACAGATAATTTTGTCACCCAGATAATCAGCACAATACCCACTAGGTAGTTTTCCAGTCCTCACCTTCCTTCCATCCTCTACCCTCAAGTAGGTCCTTGGGTCTATTGTTCCCTTCTTTGTATCCATGTGTACTCAATGTTTAGCTCCCACTTATAAGTAAGAACATGTGGTATTTGGTTTTCTGTTCCTGTGTTAATTCACTTAGGATAATGGCCTCTAGCCCTATCCATGTTGCTTCAAAGGACATGATCTTATTTTTTATGGCTGCGTAGTATTCCATGGTGTATATATACCACATTTTCTTTGTCCAGTTTGCCATTGATGGGCATCTAGGTTGATTCTTTGTCTTTGCTATTGTGAATAGTGCTGCAATGAACATACACATGCATGTATCTTTATGGTAGAAAAATTTATATTCCTTTGGATATATACCCAGTAATGGGATTGCTGGTATATATCCAAATGGTAGTTTCATTTTAAGTTCCTTGAGAAATCTTCAGGTCGCTTTCCACAGTGGCTGAACTAATTTACATTCCCATGAACAATGTATAAGCATTCCCTTTTCTCTGTAACCTTGCCAGCATTTGTTATTTTTTGACTTTTTAATAATGGCCATTCTGATTGGTGTGAGATGGTATATCATTGTGGTTTTGATTTGCATTTCCCTAATGACCAGTGATATTATTTTTTCATATGCTTGTTGGCTGCATATATGTCTTCTTTTGAGAAGTGTCTGTTCATGTCCTTTGCCCATTTTTTAATCGGGTTATCTTTAAGGATGTTTGTTTCTGATGGCACAATAGTTTTAGGAAACCCTTTTGATTAGCCAAGATTTTTTGGCTTCAAAAGATATAGAAAATCCAATTCAAACTAGTTTAAGAAAAAGCAAATGAACTTTTAGGCATATCTAACCTAGATATACAGGGGTTTAGAGCTAGGTCCAGGTGTTCCAATGACAATGTTGAGACTTAGTTTCTCTCTTCCTTCTGGCTCTGAATTTTCCTGGGTTCGTTCCGTTCTCAGGCAAGCTCCTCCCCTATGGTGGCAAAGATGGCCACCAGCTACCCAGAGCTCAATCCTGTCTGCTAATCCATCCCAGCAAACATAGTTCCTCCTTCTTAGCCATTCCTGCAAAAGTCCCAAGTAAAGCTCCCATTGGCCCAGCTTAGGTCACATGCTCATCCCCAAACCAATCTCTGTGGTCAGTGGAATGGAATGCTGGGATGAAGCAGCAGACTTTGGGCTCATGCCTACGGCTGGAGCTAGAGTTGGGGTCAGCCTCACCTCAACCACCAGGGACTGAGAGTGAGGAAGAGGTGATCACCTCAAAAAACCTAGAGCATTGTAACTACAAGAAGACAGAAGAGACACTGGGTGAGCAAAAACAATAAATGTCCACAACCTTGATATGGATGCCACCTACACTATGAGCAACATGTAGCAGAGTCCATGTCCTGACCCCTCTGTGGTCACAGAACTTGGTATGTAACATCCCTATGCAACTAATGCACCAGCCTGTGGATTCATTCATTCATTCCCCAGACCTGCTATGCACATCTTCTCTTTTACAAGGTGGTTTTGGCTTATCAACATTAAATAACATGGCAGCAATACGTTAGAATGTCAGTAGATATCACTGAGTTTCGTTCCTTTGTCTTCTTTTCTGAAACCTACTGATGCTGTAGGGCTTTGCAGAAGCTAAGCTAGCACGATGGTGTGGAGACAGTCATCAACAAATATTAATTGGTTGATTGTTAGAAAAGGAACAATAGGGAAGACCCACCTGTTTTGTTCCTGGGGTTCTTGGTGTGGCTATTGATTTTAGCCCTTAAATTTTCCATCACTGGGAATGAGTGAGTTATCCTTGGTTTGATGACAAATGGAGACAATATGGCAAAGCATGTTAAATAAAGTCAACTTTTTAAAAGGTTTAGAGCTTGAGCATTGATTTTGGTCATTGTGATCTCATCCCAGAATATTTAATATGCATAGTACCTATTTAATAACTTTCTTTGAAGAGTTTGAAGTTTAACAAAGTTTTTCTCTGTCATCATCTTGAATTATCTTTAGCCATCCTGATTTTCAGAATGTGGTTCTTCCGATCTCATTTCAACAAAGGAGAGAAAAACAAAACACTGATGAGAAATTAGGGCAGAGAGGAACTATAAGCAGGAAACCATCGAGTAGATGCCACTATCCGTCTATAATTCAATGGTGAACTGAATGGCAAACGAAAAACTTACCTCCCCAGAATTTGAGTTTTGTGGGAAGGTTCTCTTCATTCCCATCAGGAGTGAATATAAAGGCTCATTGTGTCTTTGAAATTTTTCTGTCTTGTTTCCCTCTGTTCTTCCTTTATCCCTTGATCAAAGGTTCAACAGTAAGTGGTTGAGATGGTTTTTACTGTGTGTCTAACAAGCTGACATAAAATCTAATGACGTAAATAATGGTCAGCTGTAGCTGAGGTCTCCTGCCTCTTTTTCCTAGTGTTCACTGTAAAGGAATTTAAGCATATGTGTGTGCACATGCGCACATGCACACACACACACACACACATTCATGCACTCTTTTTAAATTTCCCATAAAAACTCTACTTTTGAAATTATCCAGGATATCCTTGAGTGGTTGGTTCCAAACTCCAGAGGCTCTAGAGGTTTACTGACAGATCACACTCACTGTGTGCACTGCCTGGATATAGTATTTTGGTGCTCTCACCACTCACATCCCCCACGCACCCCATCCTCGCCACAGGACACTCTGCATTGACATGCATTAATGTGTGTGTGAAGTGCCAACAATTTGCAGATGATTACAGGGCAATTTGCTGATATAGAGGGCAGAATCTGAACATCTCATGTTACTTAAGAGAAAAACCAAATCATTGGTTCCTTAAGGATTTTTTCTTTTTACATTTTTAAGTATGATACAAATTATCTAAAAAGAAGTTGAAGGATTTTTTTAACTTCTAAGATCAACTTCCTTTGCCAAGAGAAGAAGAATTTTTTTAATCTCTCAAGAAGAAATTGGGAAGGCTCTTCCGTGTAATTTGGCAACATCTAACAAAATTTAAAATGCATAGACCTTTTAACTCAACTATTCGACATCTAAGAATTTATCCGAAAGATAAACTTTGACCTAGGTACAAACACTTAAGTAAAAAGAATACTTATTTTTTTCACTGATTAAAAATTTATTAATACTATTATGCAAATAATTTTAGTGATAACCACAAGGGTTTTGTACTGTTAGTACATAAATACATACAAAAATGCATTTTGAAACTTCTTGTATCCCCTTTATCCTTCTCAATTTCTGTTTATGTTTGCTCTACAATATATATGATGGATCTGTGCAGTAGAAAATTTTTTGCTGATGAGTATGGTACAATCAGAAATGTTTGGAGACTGTATCAGTTTCTTCTTGCTGCTGTAACAAATTATTATGACCTTTGTGTCTTAAAACAACACAGTGATTATTTTACAGTTCTGGAGGTAAGAAATGCAACATGGCTCTCACTGAACTAAAATCGAGGGGTCAGCACGGTTATAGTATTGGAGGCTCCAGAGGAGAATCACTTCCTTGCCCTTCTACCTGCAGAGGCCACCTGCCTTCCTTGGCTCATGACCCTGCATCATTCCAGTTTCTACTTACATTGTCTCATCTCCTTCTCTAACGCCTGCCCCCGACCCCTTATAAGGACTGTTGTGATTCCACTGGGCCCACTCAGAGAATCCAGGATCATCTCCCCAACTCGAAGTCCTTAAGTCAGTCACATCAAGAATATTTATTTTTTAAAAAAAGAATATTTATTGCAGCAGCATCATAGCAAAAGGCTGGAAACAACCTGGATACCATGCCATTAACAGGAAACAGGTTAAATCAATCATGGTGCATCCACCAGTAGCATACTATACAGCTGTTAAAAAGAATAAGTTAGATATATTTGTGCTACTGTGGGTTTCTCTTTGAGCTATTGTGATAGGTTAAAAAAAAAAAAAAAAGCAGGAGGCAGAGTTACATGGGTAATGTGAGCCTGAGTTTTTTAAAAGTTTAAGTGTAGGTTAATACCCATATTTACTCATATTCCATAAGGAATTTCTAGAAGGATGCAATAAGAACTGTTAATAGTCATTTTCTCTGGAGAGGAAAACAAGATCTGGAGTGAAAGGAAAAGACTGTATGTAACAGGCAATCTGTAGAACACTCCACCCAACAGCAGCAAATACACATTCTTTTCAAGTGCACATGGGACATTTACCAAGATAAATATTAATATCTTCTGGGCCATAAAACAAGTTTCAGTACCTTTAAAAGAATCAAGGCATACAAAGCATGTTCTCTGACAGCAGTGGAATTAAATTAGAAATAAATTACAGAAAGATTTTTGGGAAGTTCCCAAATCTTCAGAATCTCAATAATATACATTTCAGTGACCCATGGGTCAAAGAAGAAATCAATGGGAAATTAAAAAGCACTTGGAACTGAATGAAAATGAAAACAAATATATCAAAATTTATGGAATGTCATTAAAGCAGTACTTAAAGGGAAACTTATAGCACGAAATACCTGAATTAGAAAAGAAGACACAATTACCACAGGTATCAGGTGAAGGAAGGGAGGGAGGGAAATGAGGGAGGGGGGAGGGAGGGAAATGAGGGAGGGGGGAGGGAGGGAAATGAGGGAGGGAGGGAAATGAGGGAGGGGGGAGGGAGGGAAATGAGGGAGGGAGGGAGGGAAATGAGGGAGGGAGGGAGTAAAGGGGAGTGGAGGGGAGGGAAGATTGGTCAAAGGATACAAAATTTCAGTTAATAGAAATAAGTTCAGAAGAACTATTGTACAATATGGTGACTATAGTTAATAAATAAGGTATTTGTATTAGTCTATCTTCATGCTGCTGATAAAGACACACCTGAGACTGAGCAGTTTACAAAGGAAAGAGGTTTAATGGAGAACTCAGTTCCATGTGGCTGGGGAAGCCTCACAATCATGGCTGAAAAAAAGGAGAAGCAAGTCACATCTTACGTGGATGGCAGCAGGCAAAGAGAGAGCTCGTGCAGGCAAACTGCTGCTTTCTTAAAACCATCAGATCTTGCGAGACTCGTTCACTATCACGAGAACAGTGCAGGAAAGACCCTCCTTCTTAAAGAGACAAGGTCTTACTCTGTCACCCAGGCTGAAGTGCAGTGGTATGATCATAGTTCTCCGTAACCTCGAACTCCTGGGCTCAAGCAATCCTCCTCCCTCAGCCTCTCAAGTAGTTGGGACTACAGGTGTGTGCCACCATGCGCAGCTAATTTTTAAATTTTTTGTAGAGATGGGGACTTGCTCCTCCTTGTCTTCGGCCATGATTGTGAGGCTTCCCCAGCCACATGGAACTGAGTTCTCCATTAATCCTCTTTCCTTTGTAAATTGCTCAGTCTCAGGTATGTCTTTATCATAATTCAGTCACCTCCCACTGGGTTCCTCTCATGACATGTGGGAATTGTGGGAGTTACAATTCAAGATGAGATTTGATGGGGACACAGAGCCAAACCCTATCAGTGTTATATACTTGAAACTTGCTGAGAGAGTAGATTTTAAGTGTTTTTAGTAAAAAAAAAAAAAAAAAAAAGTGAATGTTAATTAGCTTGATTTAGCCATCCCCAATATATAGATATATCAAAACATGTTGTACATCATAAATATACACAATTTTTATTTGTCCAATTAACAAATCATCATCATCATCTACAGGGTTGCTGTGAAAATTGAAATAAAAAGGCTGGGCATGGTGGCTCATGCCTGTAATCCCAGCATTTTGGGAGGCACAGGCACGTGGAGCACCTGAGGTCAGGAGTTCAAGACCAGCCTGGCCAACATGGCGAAACCCCGTCTCTACTAAAAATACAAAAATTAGCCAGGCGTGGTGCCACACGCCTGTGATGCCAGCTACTCAGGAGGCTGAGGCAGGAGAATCACTTGAACCTGGGAGGCAGAGGTTGCAGCAAGCCAAGATTTTACCACTGCACTCCAGCCTGGGTGACAAAGCGAGACCTTGTCTCAAAAAAAAAAAAAGAAGAAGAAGAAGAAAGAGAGAGAGAGAAAGAAAAAATATGCATTGCCTATTATTATTATTTTGAGACAGAGTCTCGATCTGTCGCCCAGGCTGGAGTGCGATGGTGTGACCTTGGCTCACTGCAACCTCTGCCTCCCAGGTTCAAGTGATTCTCCTCCCTCAGCTTCCTGAGTAGTTGGGATTACAGGCGCCCACTACCATGCCCGGCTAATTTTTGTGTTTTTAGCAGAGACGGGGTTTTACCATGTTGGTCAGGCTGGTCTCAAACTCCTGACCTCAGGTGATCCACCTGCCTCAGCCTCGCAAAGTGCTGGGATTACAAGCGTGAGCCACTGTGCCCAGCCAACCCTGCCAATTATTAAGTAACATGCAAATATAAATAATGATTAATGAAAATATATTTAAGAACTCACTTTAACCCAGACAGTTAAATATAATAATTTTCATCCAAAGGTATGATTATTTAACTTAATTTAAAATTTTTTAAAAATAAGAAAAGAAGAAGTAAAACTTCATGAAGTAAAGAGATAAAATGACCTGGTCACCTATGTAGAAAATCTGATAGAATCTATGAAAAAGCTACTAGATCTAAAAAGTAACTTTACCAGTGTTGCAGGGTACTAGGTGAATATCTAAAAATCAACAAACAACAGGAAATAGAATATTTTAAATGCCATTTGAAATAGTATCAAAGATGTGAAATACTCAAGGTTAAATTTGGCAAAAGATATGCATGACTTTACACTAAAACCTATAAAACTGCTGAGAGAAGTTAAAGAAGGCATTAATAAATGGAGATATATACCTGGTTCGTGAATCAGAAGACTTAATATTGTTAAAATGCCAGCTCTTCCCAAATTGATCTATAAGATTAATACAATCTCTATCAACATCTCAGGCTTTTTTTTTAAGAAACTGTCAAGCTGTTTCTGAACTTTAAATGGAAATGCAGAGACCAAGAAGAGCCACAATGACTTTTGTAGAGAAGAACAAAGTTAGAGGGCTACCTGATTTTAAAATCCATTTTAAAGCCACAGTACTTAAGACAATGCAGCATTGGCATAAAAATAGACAAATAAATCAATGGAACAGAATTGAGAGTTCAGAAATAGGTTGGGTGCTGTGGCTCGTGCTTGTAATCCCAGCACTTTGGGAGGCCGAAGAGGGAGGATTACTTGAGGCCAGAAGTTTGAGACCAGCCTGAGCAACATAGCAAGACCCTGTCTCTGCAAAAAAAATAAAAATAACCCAGGCAGTGGGTTGTGCCTGCAGTCCCATCTGCTCAGGAAGGTGAGGTGGGAGAATTGCTTCAGCCAGGGGTTTGAGGATACAGTGAGCTATGATCATACCACTGTACTCCAGCCTGGATGACAGAGTAAGACCCGGTCTCCACAGTAAATAAATGAATTAACCCACATGTATATGGTCACCTGATTTTTGACAAAAGACAATTCAATGGAGAAATGGAGAAAGGACAGTCTTTTCAACAAAAGATGCTGGAACGGCCGAGCACAGTGGCTCACGCCTGTAATCCAAGCATTTTGGGAGGCCAAGGCAGGTGGATCACCTGAGGTCAGGAGTTCAAGATCAGCCTGGCCAACATGATGAAACCCCGTCTCTACTAAAAATACAAAAAATAGCCAAGCATGGTGGCGCACACCTGTAATCCCAGCTACTTGGGAGGCTGAGGCAGGAGAATCCCTTGAATCCGGGAGGCGGAGGTTGCAGTGAGCCAAGATCATGCCACCACACTGCAGCCTGGGTGACAGAGCAAGAGTCCATCTCAAAAAAAAAAAAAAAAAAACCTGGAACAACTGATTATCTATACTTCATACCTCACATGACACACAAAAAATGCAAAATAGATCATAGACTTAAATATAAAACTGTAATCTTCTACAAGAAAACATAGGAGACAGTTTTGTGACTTTGATTTAGGCAAAGATTTCTCATATGTAACACCAAAAATATGATCCAAAAAGAAAAAAAGAATATAAACTGGACTTCATACAAATTTAAAACTGTTCAGAGAATGAAAAGAAATCCATGGTCCAGGAAAAAATAATTGCAAGGCATATCTCGAATAAAGCATGTGTACCCAGAATATAGAAGGAGTGTTCAAAATCCAATAATAAGAAAGCAAACAATCTGATAAAGAAATGGGCAGGGCCAGGTGCAGTGGCTCATGCCTGTAATCCTAGCACTTTGGGAGGCCAAGGCAGGCAGGTCACCTGAGGTCAGGAGTTCGAGATCAGCCTGGCTAACATGGTGAAACCCTGTCTCTACTAAAAAATACAAAATTAGCTGGGTGTGGTGGCATGTGCCTGTAATCCCAGCTACTTGGGAGGCTGAGTCAGGAGAATCGCTTGAACCCAGGAGGCAGAGGTTGCAGGGAGCCAGAATTGCGCCACTGCACTCCAGCCTGGGCAACAGAGTGAGACTCTGTCTCAAAAAAAAAAAAAAAAAAAAAGGAAACAGGCTGGCTCTGTGCAGTGGCTCATGCCTCTAATCCCAGCACTTTGGGAGGCCAAGGCCGGCAGATTGCTTGAGCCCAAGAGTTCAAGACCAGCGTGGGCAACATGGGGAAACCCTGTCTCTACAAAAAATACAAACATTAGACAGGTGTTGTGGTGCAGGCTTGTAGTCCCAGCTACTCAGGAGGCTGAGGCAGGAGGATCGTGTGAGCCCGGGACATCAACACTGCAGGGAGCTGTAATTGTGCCACTGCACTTCAGCCTGACAGAGTGAGACCCTGTCTCAAAAAATAAAGAAATAAAAATAAAGAAATGGGCAAAATATTTGAACAGATGATAGATGCCTCACCAAAGAAGATATAGGGATGGCCAAAAGCACATGATTAAGATGCCAAACGTCATTAATCATTAGAGAAATGCAAATTAAGTTCACAATGAGACAACCACTACATACCCACTGGAATGGCTTTAATCACAAAGACGGACCATACCAAGGGCTGGCAAGGATGTGGAGCAGCCAGAACTCTCATCCACTGCTGGAAAATGGTACAACCACTATGGAAAATAATTCATCTGTTTCTTTCTTTTTTTTTTTTTGGTGACAGGTTCTCACTCTGTTACCCAGGCTGGAGTGCAGTGGTGTGATCATAGCTCACTGCAGCCTCAACCTCCTGGGCTCAAGTGATCCTCTGGCCTCAGCCTCCTGAGTAGCTGGGACTACAGGTGTGTGCCACGAAACCCAGTTAATTTTTGTATTTTTTGTAGAGACGGGGGTCTCATTATGTTGCCCAGGCTGGTCCCAAACTCCCAGGGTCAAGCAATCCTCTCACCTTGACCTCCCAAAGTGCTAGGATTACAGGCATGAGCCACCATGCCCAGCCTCATCCATTTTTGAAAAAGTTAAACACTACTTCTTATATGACCTAGCAAACAAGCTCAGTAAAAATAAAAAGCTTACATCTAGACCAATGTGTGAATTAATGTTCATAGCAGCCTTATTAGAACTGAAAACTAGAATCAACCCAAACGTCTACCTACAGGCGAATGGATAAACAAATTCTGATGTATCCATACAATTGAATAGTACTCAGCAATAGAAATGAAATATTAGGCTGGGCATGGTGGCTCATGCCTGTAATCCCAGCACTTTGGGAGGCCGAGGTGGGCGGATCATGAGGTCAAGAGATCGAGACCACCCTGGCCAACATGGTAAAATCCTGTCTCTACTAAAAATACAAAAATTAGCTGGGCATGGTGGTGCATGCCTGTAATCCCAGCTACTCAGGAGGCTGAGGCAGGAGAATCGCTTGAACCGGGGAGGCGGAGGTTGCAGTGAGTCAAGATCTCACCACTGCACTCCAGGCTGGCAACAGAGGGAGACTCTGTCTCAAAAAAAAAAAAAAAAAAAGAAATGAAGTATCGATAAACACCGCATGTACTGAATCTCAAAGCAATTATGCTGACCAAAACAAGCCAGAAAAAAGAATACATACTATATGATTCCAATTGTTTAAACCTCTAGAAAATTCAAACCAAAGTCTATAGTGAAAGAGAGCAGATTAGTGGTTTTCTGGGGAGGGTAACTGGAGGAAGAGCTTATCCAAATGGATAACAAGGGAATTCTTGGGGTGCTGGATTTGTTTATTGTGTTGATTGTGGCAATGGCTTCACAGATGTGTACATACGTCAAAACTTAAGAAATTGTGTACTCTAAATATGTCTAGTTTATTGTACGGCAATTGCGCCTCAGTAATGCGTTAAATAAGTAAACACATTAAAAGAGAGAAAGAAAAAGAATGAAATTACTCCAACAAAGGTTTACATAAATTGTGCTATCCTGTGGATCTCTGACTGTGACCTTGAACTTTTACTCTGTATTAGTCTGTTCTCTCATTGCTATAAAGAAATACCTGAGACTGGGTAATTTATAAAGAAAAGAGGTTTAATGGCTGGGCACAGTGGCTCATTCCTGTAATCCCAGCACTTTGGGAGGCCAAGGCAGGCAGACCACTCAAGGTCAGGAGTTCGAGACCAGCCTGGCCAACATGGTGAAACCCCATCTCTACTAAAAATATAAAAATTAGCCAGGTATGGTGGCGTGTGCCTGTAATCCCAGCTAAAGAAAAGAGGTTTAATTGTCTCATCATTCCTCAGGCTGTACAGGAAGTATGGTGCTGGCATCTGCTCAGCTTCTGGGAAGGCCTCAGGAAATTTGCAATCATGGCGGAAGGTAAAAGGGAAGCAGGCACGTCTTACATAGCCAGAGCAGAAGGAGGGGGTCAGGGGAGGTGCCACACATTTTTAAACAACCAGATCTCATGAGAACTCACTCACTGTGCGGTACCCGGGGAGGGGGAGATGGTGCTAAACCATTCATGAGAACTCCATGCCCATGATCCAGTCACCTCCTACCAGGCCCCGCCTCTAACACTAAGGATTACAATTTGACAGGAGATTTGGGCGGGGACACAGATCCAAACCATATCACTCCTCATTCTCAAGAATGTGTACGTTTGGGTAAAGGCCTGGGTTTTTTTGTTTGTTTTTTTGTTTTTTTTTTTTTGGTACCCCTGCGAAATTGGTTTCACACAGACCTTATTTTAGACATTTCTTAGATAACTAGCATTTACCCCTCTTTTTAATATTTGCCTGTTTTAATGGGGGGCAAACAAATGTTTTCTAAGCCCAGTAGCCTTAAACTACCAAGTGAACCAGGAAAGACCTTATTTACATTGCTCTCCAGCATCTGTGAATTGAGAAGAAATTCTTTTTCCAGAGGAAAGTCTTTGCTCACTCAATGTTTGGGAATCTCTCATGCTGCATCCTGAAGACTCTGGGGAGGTGGAAAACACCCAGCCATCCTGACAGCGCAAAATCATGTCTTGTCTTATTATGTCCTTAGTCTGTTAAGAAGCTTTTATAAGTATTAAATAAACAAAGTTCAGTCCCTTGGGTCTTAAAGGGAAATAGTTCTTTCAGTGTAGAAAAAAACTCCCCCTAGCCACGTCTTTTTAGACAAAGGCAGTTTCCCCTGATGATCCAAGAACTGGCAATTAGGACAGGAAGGATGGGGTCTGTGTGACACATTTGGGAGCTAAACCAAGCAACTGTAAAGTGAGAAAATGGGATGGGATGTCCTCGAAGGTTCATGCTGTTTTACAGTTCTGTCACTCTCTAGTGACAAGGACAGGCCCAAATTTTAGTTCTGGCTCTGCCACTCATTTGCAGACACATGGTCCAGTAAGTCACCTCACTAAACCTGAGTTACCTCATTAGCTAAATAAGGGTAGTAAAGTACAATCAAAAGCCATGCATTTAAAACATCTGTGCTTAAGCAGCAACACAGCTCTGATGCTGGCTTTGGGACCTGGGTCGGGGACAGTGCTGCTTCACTTGTTGGGGACCACTAGACAATCGCCGGTGGGCACAAGTGTGACAGCCTCTCAGTGGGGCCACACCCAGGAGCACCCCGAAGTGAGAAGCAGCAAGGACCCACATTCTGTGCTGCGTCTCTCACTAATCCACACATATCCGTGGGTTGACTCCAGCCAGAACTCCATTCAAGTCACCTCCTAACTGCCAGGCCTATGCTAGATGCTCTCGCCTATATAATCTCATTTACTTCTCAGATTGACAGCTCTCAGCAGGTAAAGCTTAAAAGGCTTGCATTTAATAGAGAAGTGGCGGGGCACGGTGGCTCACGCCTGTAATCCCAGCACTTTGGGAGGCCGAGGCAGGTAGATCACCTGAGGTCAGGAGTTCGAGACCAGCCTGACCAACAGGGTGAAACCTCGTCTCCCTGTCTCTACTAAAAATACAAAAATTAGCTGGGCATGGTGGTGGGTGCCTATAATCCCAGCTACTTGGGAGGCCGAGGCAGGAGAATTGCTGAATCCAGGAGGCAGAGTTTGCAGTGAGCCGGGATCACGCCATTGCACTCCAGCCTGAGCAACAGAGCGAGACTCCGTCTCAAAAAATAAAAATAAAAATAAAAAAATAGAGAATGGAGGGAGCCCAGTAGGGAGAGGAAAGTAGAGAATCCTTCCCATGCAGCCCCCATTTACCTCTGGGGCAGAGAGAGGGGAATCTTCTAAAGGTGGAAGAGTGTAATGCTCAGCTACAGATAAATACGAGTTGCCCTCCTTCTGTTCGTCTAGGCATTCTCAGGATTTCAGATTGAGAGAGTTGTAAATGCATAACTCCTCCATCATTACAGCACCCAGTGGCCCCTCCCTCACTCCCTGCACAAGGCCTTCCCTGACTAGCCCCATATAAATGAGTCACTTCTCAGCCCTCCCCGCTGCCACACCCTGATTGATTGAATACTCGATTGGTTGATTTTAGAGAAGAGGCCTCGCTCTGTTATCCAGGCTGGAGTGCAGTGGCGCTATCATAGCTCACTGCAACCTCTAACTCCTGGGCTCAAGCGACCCTCCTACTCTGCCTCCCAAGTAGCTGGGACTATAGGCATGCACCACCACACGAGGTCAACTTTTCTATACTTCATAGAGACAGGGTCTTGCTATGTTGCCTAGGCTGGTCTCAAAGCAATCAAGCGATCCTCTCACCTTGGAGGTGCTGGGATTACAGGCGTAAGCCCCCACGCCAGGCCCCCTGACTTGTTAATTCTCTGTGGCCCATTTCCCTCCCGGGCTTGGTGTATGCTTACTTGTCGATGTGTCTGATGGCTGTCTCCTCTCACTAGCGTTGAAGTGCTGTGAGAACCAGGACATAATCCCACTGCCTGGAGCAGTGCCCGCTGACCAAGTGTCTGCTGGATGGATGAAAGATAATGAAGGTCACCAATGGGCAATTTAAGGGACTTCCAAGGGCAGTTTTCATCCTGCGAGATCTTTGCCTCTGGTGCTGCCTTGGAACCCACTGCTTTGGAGCTAGACGGTGCTGTTGGGATATTTCCCAGGAGGAGACACCCAGCAAAGCTTCTGATTTGTCCACCATTCCCTTTCTTACGCCAGGTGAATACAACGCACACAATGGACCTTCCACGCCAGCGAAAGAGGGAGACACAGATAGGCCGCACCGGGCCTCCGACGGGAAGCTCCGAGGCCGGTCTAAGAGGAGCAGTGACCCGTCCCCGGCAGGGGACAATGAGATTGAGGTAATCCAAAGGGGCTCTGTGTGACCTGGTGAACGTAATCTCCATCTGAGGCCCAAACAAGAGTGGGGACAGAGTTTTCTCCAAGTACGAGGCGGAGAATCGCCCTTCGTGTTTACAAAGCATGAGCAGGGAAGCATGAGGTTGTCCAAGCAGGTAGCCCTGGGGCCAGGACAGAAGAGAGGTTCTCAAACTGAAGCAGCATCAGAATCACCTGGGGGGTGGGGGATGGTGCTTTTGAAATCAGGGATTGCTGGGCCTCTGCCCAAGAGTTTCCAATTCAGTAGATCTGGGGCAGGGCATGAGAATTTGTGTTTCTGACAAGCCCCCAGGTGATAATGATGCTCTGGGTTGAGGACCACACTCTGAGAGTCCCTGATAAAGAAAAGAATGGGCCTCCGACCTTCCAGCTGGGTTAAAGTGGTTCTCTACCCTGGTTACCCAGCAGAATCATCTGGGATGCTCTTTAAAAAACAGATACCCTGGCCCCATCCCAGACCAATTGAAAAGACTCACTGGAGGAACTAGGGGGGAGGAGGGGAGTTTTAAACATTCTCGGTGGGGACTCTAATAAGGCTTAGATATTGATCTGTGTGGAGGCTGGCTGTAATGAGTGTGCCTCTATTTCTGGGATTCTGGGATTCTCACTTCTCAGAAAGGGGCTCTCAACCTGGACTGCACACGACAATCACATGAGGACTTTGAGAAACCTTCATTATCAAGTTGCACCTCAGACCAATTAAATCCTATTCCCTGAGGGTAGAAGCTAGGCATCAGTGTTTTTAAAGCTCCGTGGGTGATTCCTGTGTGCAGCTCAGGCTGAGAACTAGTGGTCAGGGATGCTCCAATCTTTTTTTTTTTTTTTTTTTTTTTTTTTTTAAGTGGAGTCTCTCTCTGGCTCCCCCATCACCCAGGCTGGAGTGCAGTGGCACAATCTCGGCTCACTGCAACCTCTACCTCCCAGGTTCAAGCGATTCTCTTGCCTCGGCCTCCTGAATAGCTGAGATGACAGGTGCACGCCACCATGCTCAGCTAATTTTTGTATTTTTAGTAGAGACGAGGTTTTACCATGTTGGCCAGGCTGGTCTTGAACTCCTGCCCTCAACTGACCTACCCGCCTTGGCCTCCCAAAGTGCTGAGATTACAGGCGTGAGCCGCCATACCCGGACTTTTTTTTTTTTTAATCAGGTATACATGAGGTTTTCAACAGGATGCTATGGGATACATACAGATAGATAGTAAGATGGTAATCATCATGAAACAGATTACCAAGTCTACCAAGTAACTCACAAAGTTACTTTTTCTGTCTGAGAAAAGCAGCTAAAATCTACTTATTTAACAAAAATCCCTAATACAATATAACTTTATTAACTCTAATTCTTGTGTTGCACATTAGATCTTTATACTTGTCATTTGTTATGCAAGTGTAGTATTATTGGCCAGGTACTGACATTTTCCCAAAAACAAAACATTATGCCTAGGGGAGGGTACCAGTAGAAATAGGCAAAATGGATGCCCCAAAACCGGAAGTAAGCTACTGTTGTCCTATCAAGGGAGGAAAATGAGCAAACTCACCGGTTTATACTTCTTTGAAAAAGGCAGTCAGTTGCTGGCCTGAGTGTGCTGGGTGTCTCGGTAGGATTGTCAGTGCCAGGCAGTTCAAGTACACCAGTGTCACATCCCTATTTATAATCTGTATACTTTATGCGGCAGCTGCAATGCTCAGCCACAAACTCAGACACACTGAGAAAGATCACCTTTGTCATTTCCTTAAAAAGCAATGTAATTTTAACCCTGAGTCCCCACGCCACCAGATGGTAGGAAATTTCATTTCATTATTAGGGACGCTCCACTCCCAGGATTAAATGAGAATCCAGGGGGTCAAGTGGTCTCAGAAACCAGACCAGCCTCTGACGTCCAGTGTGGCTGGGTGGCCCCTGCCACCTTCATTGTCAAAGCCTGCAGTCGTCACTAAAAGTCCAGCCACTCTCTGGTGTTTCCATGCTATACAATGGGTATGGAAATCTTTGTTGAGCCTGAGAACCTTGAAATATTCGCTACAATTCCTTGGTTGCAAGCAACAGAAACCAGTTCCGGGCCCAGCACAGTGGCTCACGCCTATAACCTTACCACTTTCAGAGGCCGAGGTGGGCAGATTGCTTGAGTCCAGTAATTTGAAACCAGCCTGGGCAACATGGCAAAACACCATCTCTACCAAAAAAAAAGCCAGCCATGGTGGCACACACCTGTAGTCCCAGCTACTCAGGAGGCTGAAGTGGAAGGATCAACTGAGCCCAGGAGGTAGAGGCTGCATTGAGCCATGACCACACCACTGCACTCCAGCCTGGGCGACAAATTGAGAACCTATCTCAAAAAAAAGAAACCAGTTTTGGTTACTTAAGCAAAAATGAATTTACTAGGAAAGGACAATGAGAGGAGGCCGTAAAACCAAGTTTAGAAAGAAAGTAACGAAGACACTGTTGAGAAATCTAGGAATGCCAGAAAGCAAACATTTTAGAGTGCAGTGTCCTGTCCTTTGGTGTCCGATTCCAAGAAGACAGTATCCCAGTGGCCTAGCTTGGGTCTTACCCCTTAATTGACAGCACCACCAAAATAGCACACAATGGGGAAGGAAAACTAGGATGCTCTTTTCAGAAGCCCTGAGGTTGGAAGCTAGGGGTGGGGACCGGGACCTCCAAGCAACACATGCTGACTTCAGCATGTTCAGGGCATTTGATATTTAGCCAGTGGTCCCTAGTTCACCTGTAGCAGTTGTTTATAGCTGGGGTCAGTTCTGATCACCCTGGAAGATATTAAATATCCTGAACATCATGCTTGGTGCCCTACACTTGGTCAGCCTCGCGAGGTCTACCAGTAGCCTTGATCCATGCTAGAGACCTGGTGCAGAGCAAGTGTTCCCACTGTTCCTGGGGCCATTCTCAGTCCAGGGAATTCTGTTCTTGCTTTTTGCCTTATTTTTAAAGCTCCATCCTTTCCCCAAATAGAGGAGATTTTGCACAATCCCTTCAGTGGGTTTAGGCCTTTGCAAAAGACTGAAAGAAAACATATTGGCGTCAGGTTGTACTTGCTGTCTGCCTTCCCATATTCCTAGACTCTCCTACCAGCTTGAAGTTGCAGAGCTTCGAAAACACAGAGAGCCACACATACATAATATTCCCTCCCCACAAGAAAATCATTCAGTCACCGAACATGTTTTCTGCTCTCCATAGGGGAACGGCGGGGGTAGAGAGAGATTTTTCCATTAAACTGAGAAAGAGGTGGGGAGGGTTATGGCATAGAAGTCAGGGATTATAGGGTGATATTATTCTGGAAACATCTGCTTCTTGATTTCAGCATAAGTACCACTGGCAAGAACCATTGAAAAGGTGTGAGCTGTGTTTCACTTCTGTGCTTAATGTCATCATAGAAGGTTTGCTTGGGTCACACCTCTTAAGTCTTTGGCTGTTTTGCTAATGACTGAAGCCCACGGGAGAGAAATTATGTGGAAGTGGAAAGGAGGAAAATTCTGAGCATGTATTAGTTAAAATCCTTCAGCTGCACGTGCCAGGGACCAATCTGAGCTACTTAGGTGAAAAAGCAGAATTTATTTTAAGGATACAGGGCCTCTCTTAGAACTTAAGGACAGAAGTAGAGTAGAGTATCAGCGAGGCACTGGAACCAGCAAGGGAGACAGGGACAAGAAACTGCATGTATGCCTTCTCTTCCCATTTGCCACAGTGAAGATGACAGAACTCCCAAACTATAGTGTCCTGGCAGTGCCTTCATGTGCTAGTTACTGGGCACAGCTCTCCTCTGGGCCTCCTCACTCCTCCTTTGCCTCTACTCCCAATGAAACCAGGTCCTGGTAAAGTGTTAGTTTGTTTGTATCTTTCACCTTCTGTTCTTGTCTCTGGAGACTACCTGTCAGATCCCGGGGTCTGGGTCCAGCCCATGCTGAAGTCCGAGGGGAGTGGGTGGATGGGCAGAAAGAACACTCAGGGGGCCATAGGAGGTGAAATGTAGTTTTATTTAGCAGCTTTCTCATCAGCAGCTTTCTCACATTAGCTGTCTCACATTGTCCACCTTTATCTCGGCTGTCTGCTTCGGCTCTGTGGCTCCTGCTGCCCTGACAGCTGCAGCCGCGCAGCCGGCTCTCCCTTGCCTTCAGGGTCAGCAGCTTAACTCTTCCCCTCTCTGGGCACCAGCGCAAGCTGTGCTGTGGCTCCCCTCTGTCTATCTGCAAAACAGTCATTCTCCCTTACAGGGGCCTGTAGCTTCATTCCCTCTCTGGGCACCAGCGCCTGCACAAGAGCCACATTGAGCCAAACTGAGCCAAGAGCCGTGCCCTGTGCACAGCGTCAGCAGGGCAATTATATCTTCTAAAGACAGTAGTGACTGCAAGCCAAGTATGAACTACACAAACAGGTTATATAACAAGTGGAGGTATGCACCTGCACGCCAAACTTGCTGAGTCACGCAGGCCTGGATGTCCATCCTTGACCAAAGCACATCCATGTGCCTTACGCTGCCCTTGTCTCCCCTTCAGATCACATGGCTAAACTTGGCCACCAACAGCCCTCCCCAAAAGACAATTACTTTCTTCCTAGCCCCAATTTTAAATTGCAAAAAAAAAAGGTCTCTGACCCACCCATGGTTAAGGACGCACCCTGGTCTGCACCATGATGGCCTAGGGAATAGGGTCACCTGCAGAATGGCCACCAGGAACTTACCCACTAAGAATCGAGGATGGTAAGGTAGTAGGAGAAAGGGATGGATTTTTTCCAGAGGGGATTTAATGGATAAAGTAAGGGAGCCTGCACTAAATTTGAAAATATTTGCTGATTTTTAAACATTCTGTTACTGAAATTTCTAAATTTAATTTCCTAAGTTCAACCCCAGTGAATTCAGATAAGTTAGGACTTGGCATGTTTGAATCGCAGAAGGTCCTTCTCAAACACTGATTTTCAAACATTTTTACCATGACCCGTAATAAGAAATATACTTACTATGATGGCCCAGCATATATATGCACATAAATATAACTGGTCCAAAAGATTTATGAAATAATACTTAGCCTTACTAATTGCTTCAGAAATCCCTGTACTAGAGAATCTGGGATGCTAATACCTTTTTCATTCTAGATATTTCTCTTAACTTTCAAAGGCATGGCAAATGCCATTGTGTTAATACAGCCATTGACCTCCAGAGAGTTTTAAAAGGTGGCCCATTCAAGATTGCATACTGGGGAGGGACATTTGCCTCCCCTTCTCAACACTAGCTACAGAGTTAGTCAGGTCCTTTGTCCTTGAAAATAATGATCACCAGAAAAATAAAGAAAATCAACAGTATGAAAAATAAAGAACAAGAATAGCCGGGCGTAGTGGCTCACCATGCCAGCACTGTGGGAGGCCAAGTGGGGAGGATTGCTTGCATTCAGGAGTTCAAGAACAGCCTGGGCAACATAGCAAGACCCTGTCTCTACAAAAAGAAAGATCAAAAATTAGCCAGGCATGGTGCCACATGCCTGTAGTCCCACTACTCAGGAGGCGAGGTGGGAGGATCGCTTGAGCCTGGAGAGGTCTAGGCTACAGTGAGTGATGATTACACCACTGCACACAGGCCCTGTCTCAAAAAAAATTTTTTTTAATTAAAAACAATAAAGGCCAAGGTAAATAAATGGGATAAGTTAGAAGTGAAGTAATTTAAGAAACATAAAATAACTTAGGGAAATTCTAATTGGTTTTCATATAAAAACTCAAGATCTTGCATCCATAAAATAAGAAGTGGAGGCTACTGGGAAAGGAACACTCAGAGGGAAAAAAAGTTATTGGAAATTTTTTAATTACTGCAAAAATCAAAAATTTAATAAGGGTTGTAAGAGAAAGTTTAAGAAATCTCCCAGAACACAGATCAAAAAGACAGATTTATTAAAAAATATTGTTTACAAGGAAAGGCAGTATCAACCCAAAAGGTTTGATTTGACTATTGGGAATTTCACAAAAAGAAAACAGTAGAAAAGATGGGAGAAAATTATTAAAAGAAATAAGAAAATAAAAATTTTCAGATCTGTAGAAAGATGCAAGTCATTGGGTTGAAAATGCTGAAGTGCCAAACAGAATTCGTTAAAAAGAAGACCATACTCAGATATATCTTCATGGAATTTGAGGATACCAAGTGTAAAGAAAAGATCCTTTAAAATTCTAGAAAGAAAAAAAAGGTAAAACCTACAAGGACTGAGGAACAGTGAAATATCAGATTTCTCATCAGTGGCCCTGGACACTTAAAAAAAAATGATGAAAGAATTCTTTCAAAGATCTAGAGGATATTGTTTTCAACTTGGAATTCTGTACCCAGAGAAACTATAGAGAAAAATAAAGATAACTTCAGATATTCGAGAATTCAGGAAGATTACTTTCCATGTACCATTTCAGGAAAAGCAACTTAAGGATGTATTCAAGCAAAACAAGGAAGAAAACCAAGGAAGAGAGACTTGGGATCCAGAAAACAGTGGATCCAACCCAGAAATACAGTGAAGGGAAGTCTGCAGCAAGCCTAAAAATGATCCAGTCCACATTGGAGGTTTCTATCACTGAGGATAGATATCTCCAATATAGAGTGTGTGGCTGAATTTGACATTTTAATGAAGGTACATTGTTGCAAACAAGAAAAAATTAATAAATTCTGACAAAACCAAAAAAGTTACATCAGACAGGTATGATACATATATGAACAAACTGAGATATGACATGATTTTAATTATGATGGAGTACAAGTAAAGAGAATACATGCAATGGTAGGGGCATTCTCCTTAAAATCAATCTGGGGATATGACATTGGACACATAGAGAAGACAATGCAATCTTAGCATATTACTTGGCTCTGTAGTGAACAATAATCACAAAATGTAAATGTGTATTACTAGTTACGAACTTTTAAAATTGACGTAGGCAGAGTGCAGAAAATTTAACCTTAGTTATAAAACCAATGTACAAACAAGTTTATCCTCATTGACAATACGAAAGTAAAGCTACAGCTGATAGACATTAGAGCGGGGAGGATGTATGGGAAAAGGTAGGGACTCCCACATCTATAGCTCCATATTTGTTTACCTTTTTAGCCAAGGGAGAATGTCCAAGGAGAATTGGAATAAAGGGACTCACATATGAGAAAGGAAACTCACATAAGTTTCCAGAGAAACAACAGAGATTTCCATGAGTTAAATCCTCATCTTTTAAGACTGCCCAGTCAAAAGATATTGTCTCAAGTTGAAAAATCAGTAAGTCAGGGTATAAATATGTTACTTAGAATTATAGAGGTGATCACCAGACTTTCTAAAAACAGAAATAGTTGAGCGTATGGTGAACAGTGAATTTAAAATGGTAGTATTTCATTTTGTAAAACGAGTTATATGATTTTCGTTGTTGATTTTGGCCTGAATCCTCCTTTTTGAGCTTTTATATGGAAGGCAAGGACAGACTTCTTGATTCTGACATCTTTTGAGTTGATAAGAGCCCAAAAACTGGGCATCCAAATACACATGACACAGATAAGGTTGGATGGGGATTCATGACACATCAGTGAGTTACATGTTTTGTAACTAAAGATAATGTTTTTCGAGACTTCTTTTCCTCCAAGGGAATGAATTTCTGCAGACATTAAGTCAGATGCACGTGAGTCCATTTGTCTCCATTCTCTTCCTCTCTTTCATCACAGCGTGTGTTCGTGTGGGACTTGGATGAGACAATAATTATTTTTCACTCCTTACTCACGGGGACTTTTGCATCCAGATACGGGAAGGTAAGAATCCATTTTGTCTCTCTCTCTTTTTTTGTTTTCAACATTACTGTCCAGCCAGTTTGTCCTGGGAATTGTGCGGACAGTTTATGAGGCAGCTTCTCCAACAAAAGCTGCCCTTTGGGGGTCAGCCCAGGTTTAAAAATTCCTATGGCATTTTCCTTTCCCATGTGAAAATTTAATTAGCTTCCCCTTCTATTGTCTCCCATGCCTTTTCTTCCAACGTTTGAAGCAATCAACATTTACTTGATAGGAAATACACTTGTTGTCTTCAGCTGTCTCCCTTCCTAAGACAGTGGGCTATGCTGCAGCCAAAGCCAGTAATTCTAGCTAGAAAACGAGGTAAAGTACTTTTCTTCTTCCCTGTTGTTTAGCCTAGTGTCTCCGGCAGATGAATTTAATTTTCCTTCTGTTTTTTTGAGACAAGGGGGAGGCATTGTCAGCTCCAGTGTGGATCTTAGCAATCGTTTTGCAAATGTATCATCAACAAATTATGTCGGGGAACCATCTAGTTAGAATTCTAGGCAAATGCTATTGGCTGAATCGTGGTGGATGGAAGAGACCTTGAAACCACTTTAATAATGCAAAAATGAACTCAACTGCTAAAACTCAAACCTTGCCAATTATTTGGGTTCATCCCATGGGCTACTGAACAGACGACGAGTGGATGCCCTAGACATCTGTCATCTCTTCAGGGGCACGCATGGGGTGGAAGGGCAGTACTTAAGACGACAGCCTAGTTTTCATCTCCTCAGAGGTGAATGACCCACTGGCAGCTGCTTCCACGCATGGGTAGGAACCTTGAGACTTGCCAGCGCCTGGAAAATATTTCTGTTTCTGTTTAGAGACCAGGAATATGATTTGACATCACTTCATGGCTTTTCCAGCTGCTCATGTTTTTTATGGGGGTTATAACAAGCTGGATGTGTAATTAGCAAGATAGATTTATCGTCTGCCATTATGTTGTAAAGAATATAAAAATGGTGTTGGTGGTGCAGAAATCTCTTGCCGTGTAGGAATGCCGTTAATATGTCTAGCAGTGCCTGTGGGAAATCCGGCATGCATTTTTGGACTGTGCACAGCTTAGGTAAAAGACGGCAGAGTCAAGAGCTGCTGAAAACACTGAAGAATGGGCTCCACAGCCATTGCAAAAATTTGGGCTATCCCAAAGGGGCCACAGTAGTAAGTTGCCTGCTAAGTCGTGGTGTTTTATGGTTTTCCTAACCAATCCTGTAAAGTCACCTCCCCTGAGACACAGGCACTCACTCATCTTGCCCTTAGAGGCAGCCTGCTGTGAAGTTCCATAGCTCCATGCAACAACTCACTTAGTATGGATTGTGTAGGGATGTGTGATCTTGGGTATGATTTTTGTATCTGTGTCTCACCAACATTCCTCAAACCAAACTGTGGGCTCCTTCAAGTCAGAGACAAAGCCCCGAGTTCCTTTCTGGGCCCCATGTCCCCTGGCCCATGCCATTCCTCACTGCGAGCCACCTCTCTCCCACCTCACCACCCAATTCCAGCCACCTTCACCTCCAACTCGGCTTCCTATCTGGTCTCCCAGCTTCTACTCTTGCCCACTGCAGCCCCCTACATTGGAGTCATCCTGAAATGCAAGCTTGGCCATATCACTCTCCAGCCGAAAAATCTTCAGTGGCTTCCCCATTGACAAGCCTACCCCCAGCCTCCAAGGCTCTTCATGAGTGGCCTCCTGCCCCATTCTCCAGCCTCCTTTCCTGCTCTTACCCTGAGTTGTTTTTGGTCCTTGAACCTGCCACATTCTCTCCCATCGCTGCTGGGTTTCTCCCAGAAGATCCTGAGATAAAGAGTGAGTGCGAGTAATCTATCTGGGAGGTAATCCCAGGAAGTAGTGGGGAATTCAGGCAAGGAGGGAAAGGAAGCCAATACAAATTACACAAATATAATAGTTACTGCCGTGGGCAGTTGGGGCTCAGTCCCACCAGGGACAGTGTTAACCCACCCAAGGAGTGAGGGAGCTGGGATATTTACCTGCAAATTCCCTTCCATTAAGGGTTGAAGGCTTTTCCTGGAAATTGTCTCCTTGCACTTCTGGCCTGTCCCCAAGAAGCTGCGGAGGGCAGCCTTGGTGGCTGACACCTATAATCCTAGCACTTCGGGAGGCCAAAGTGAGAGGATTGCTTGAGGCCAGCCTGGCAACATAGTGAGACCCCATCTCTTTAAAAAACTTAAAAATTAGCCTGGTGTGATAGTGTGTACCTTTGTTCCCAGCTACTCAGGAGGCTGAGAAGGGAGGATCGCTTGAGCCTGTGGTGAGCTATGATCGCACCACTGCACTCTAGCCTGGGCAACAGAGCAAGACCCTGTCTCAATCAATCAATCAATCAATAAAAAGAGAGCCCCAGGGTAGAGCATCACAAATGCTAACTGTGGAAGGTTTCTTCGTATATGTACAGGAATGGTGACAGTTGAGGGGACGTGGAGCTGGGGCACACTGGAAGCCTCTGCTATAATCTAAGATGTTCTAGAATGTTCTTTTATTAAGTTAAATCCTACTTATCTTTCAGTTCTCATTTAAAACGTAGCTTCCTCCAAAAGGACTTTCCTCAGTACTCCTCTCCATCTAAATTGCGTCTGTCCTCATAACTGTGTTTTCCATTCATGTCATAATTATGTTTATTGTATGTCTTCCTTCTAGGCTATAAGCACCATAAGGGCAGAGACCATGAACATTTTTTTTTTATTTCCCCAACCACGCGCAGTACACAGGGCAGAATTGCTCAATAAATATTTGTTGAATGAATGAATCAGGGTGATCCCCTAGAATGTTAAGCTGCACGAGGACAGGGACCTTTGGTTTGGTTTGGTTTGGTTTTGTTCATAGCTTTATCACCAGTGCATGGAACAGTGTCTCCCACTTAGTAGGTGTCAAGTAAATATTTGTTAAATGAAGGAAGGAAGGAAGGAAAATAGTATCAAAACAGAAATTTTTAACTGGTGGCCGCTGGCCAAATTCATACTGCAGATATTTCTCTTTGGCCCCCAGAGTGTTTGAAAAAATGTGAATGTGTCGCCAACATTTAAAAATCAGGAGATTGCACAGACCAAAACAATCTAGATTTCCAGCTCTTCTTGAAAAATTAGAAATCTGGCAATCCTGCATTCCCCTGGGGCCGCAATCAACAGGAGCAGAGGAGGACTGCCCTCTTAGTGGGGGTGGACATTCTCCAGCCCATCGCAGCCCCCACCTGGCCTGGTTAACCCATTCTTGGGACTCTCTGGCCCCATTGGTATCTGAGTTTCAACATCCATCCTAGAATTACAGAATCATAGAAGATTAGAGCTGGAAGGACTTGAGAGATCATCATGTCCAGTTAGTCTCCATCGTCCATAAGGAGAAACTGAGGCTCAGAGGAAGTAAGATCATCCAAGAAAGCATGAGAATCAGACTCAAGCTCACTTGCCTTCTTGTGTGATCTCTGGATGTCCAGGGAAAACTGAGGTGAAAAGCTCTTAGAGCACCCAGATCACCTGTGCCATCTTCATGACTCTCCTAGAATTTTCCATTCCCTCCTCCAGCTCTCGCTAAGGTGAGGAATGAATGAGTATTATCATTTGCTAAATCTAGCAACCTTCAGAGAGACCCAAAATAATTGTGACTTAAACAAGATGCAAATTTATTTCACTCCCCAGCAGTCCAGATGGAAGCAGTTCAAGCTGGGGAAACTGCTGTGCAGCACCAGAGACCACGGCCTCTACAGTCTTATTCCCTGCCATTTTTTGGGGTGTCACCAGCATTGGCAAGATAAATCATAGCTTACCCCCATGTCTGCATTCCAGCCAGTAAGCAAGAATAGGAAAAGGGGGACTTGCCCCTCTCTTTTGATATTTTTATTTTCTTGTCCCTCTTTTTTTATTATTTTTATTAATTTTTTTAGAGACAGGGTCTTGCTCTGCTGCCCAGGCTGGAGTGCAGTAGCACAATCATAGCTCACTGTAACCTCAAACTCCTCACTCAAGCAAGCCTCCCACCTGAGCTTCCTGAGTAGCTGGGACAACAGGCAAGTGCCACCATGCCCAGCTAATTTTTAAAAATTTTTTGTAGAGATGGGATCTCACTGTGTTGCCCAGGCTGGTCTCGAACTCTTGGGCTCAAGTGATTCTCCCACCTCGGCCTCCCAAAGTTCTGGGATTACAGGCCTGAGCCACCACACCCAGCAAGCCCCACTTTTTTAAAGGCCAGACTCAGAAGTTGCAGGCATCACTTCTGCTCTTATCCTATTGGGCAGAACTTGGTCAGATGGCCTCATCTAGCTGCAAGGGAGTCTGTGAAATGTACTCTTTATTTGAGGCTGTCATGGCCAGTTAAAATTTAGAGATTCTATTACTCTGAGAGGGAGAAAAGAAGAATGGGTATTAGATGACAACTAGCAATTTCTAGCCCAAAGTACTGTATAGTAAAAGGAAAAACAATTAAATAGAAAACTGATGAGGAAAAATAAAATTAGTTATGTTTGAGAGGCCTAAGGGACAACAGGATTTGTAGGTCTGAAGCTCCAGAGAGAGGTCTGCACTATGGCTCTAAGCTTGGATGTCAGAGAAGTAATAAGGATGTAGAGGAGAAGTGTGAGCCCCATTTTGCAGACAGAGTGACTGAGATGAGACCTACAGAAGTTGTGTAGTTGGTGGGATATTCATGACAGAACCAAAATTCATGGCCTCAGCTTCTGGCTCACAGTTCTTTCTCTCTGTACTTCCCCAGCACTGCAGCCAAGTGAAACTTGTTATTAATAGCTGTCATCAAGTATGACATTCAGTTTGAAGTACAGCATGTTTAAGCTGCAAAGAAAATTTATTGAAGCACAATAATTGAAAAACCCAAGGATACCTGGGATTCAGGTCTGGCTGGATCCAGATGTTTAAGCAATGTTCTTAGGTCATTCTGTATCTCTTAGCCAATTTTCTCCATGTGGTAACTCCCTCTCAGCAATCCCAACTAAAAACTGGAAATTTCTAGTACCCACATTCCAGCACAACTTCCAGGCTTTAATCTCAATGTCCCAAACTGGGTCACGTGCCCATCCATATGCCAACCTCTGTAGCTCTGATTGGCCAGCCAAATAAGAGCCCACTCCTGGCCTGGGAAAGGAGGGGCAGATCAGCTCCACCTCAACCAAATAGAGTGAGAGAGGGAGGATGGTCCCCCAAAGGAAACTGGAGTAATCCTTCCAGAAGAGTATGAAGGCCCATGGATGTCCAGTGAATGGGCACTGGATGCCAAGATCCCCTGAACATCCATGACAAGAACCAGCAGCACTTTGCTTGTGGCCATCATGCTGCATACCATGCAGGAAGCCAAAATCATTAATAGTACCAGCCAGAGTGGGGACTTGCTGTTTTTTGGGGGAACTAAGCCCAACAAAGCTAAAATGATTGGGGAATGATTCAAAATAGGTTGTTTGAATTTTAAGACAGAAACTGGGCTCCCGTTCTGTTCCCAATCAAGGGATGTACTGCTAGAGGCTGTCATCTCTTCACTTCCTTTCCATTTCTTCCTCCCCAGTGCTCAGAGCCAGAACATCCCTTTGGTAGCTGTATCTCCCAGCATCTTGTGGATCCATTAGAAATTCCCTAGAGAGCTGGAGCAGCCAGTGACTGCTGCCTCTTTCCTAACCCCTCCCTTCCCCTACCACCCTCCTCCGCAGTCTCTGAACTCTGTTTTCTTCCAGCTGGTATTAGGCAAATGCAAGGTGGTCAAGAGCCTTTGCCTGTGGCCAGGAAGGGATTCTAAAAGAAATTAGTCAGCTTTCCTCCAGGGATTCATGGGGAGTTGCCCTGACTCCTCCTTTTGTGCCTTGCCTTCTAGGCAGCCCACTACCAATATGAAGCTCAACTCCAGGACCTGTTGTTGTTGTTGTTGTTAATAACAATTTTATTGAGATACAATCTACATATCATAATTTACCCTTTCGATGTGTACAATTCAGTAATTTTTAGTATATTCACAGAGTTGTACAACCATCACCACTCTAATTTTAGAATATTTTCATCACCCCAAAAAGAAACCCTATACTCACTAGCAGTCACCCCTGCCGTTTCCTTCTCCCCCTAGCCCCTGACAACCACTAATCTACTTTCTTTCTCTACAGATTTGCCTCTTCTGGATATTTCATATAAAGGGAATCACACAGTACGTGTGATCATCCGTGTTGTAGCATGTATCAGTACTCCATTCCTTTTTATGGCCACATAATTTTCCATTGTGTATTAGTCCATTTTCACATGGCTATAAACAAATATTCGAGACTGGGTAATTTATAAAGGAAATAGGTTAAATCATCTCACAGTTCCACATGGCTGGAGAGGCCTCAGGAAAGTTAACGAACATGGCAGAAGAGGAAGCAAACACTTCCTTCTTCACAAGGCAGTAGGAGAGAGAAAGTCCAGAGTGTAGGGGGAAGAGCCCCTTGTAAAACGATCAGACATAGTGACAACCCACCCACCCACCACAAGAACAGCATGGGGGGAACCACCCCTATGATCCAATCACCTCCCACGAGGTTCCTCCACCAACACAAGGGGATTACAATTTGGATTATGATTCAAGATGAGATTTGGGTGGGGACACAGAGCCAGACCATATCACAGTTCATGGATAAACTATATTTTGTCTATCCATTTATCAGTTGGATAGTTGAAGTTTGGGCCATTATGAATAATGCTGCTATGAACATTGGCATACAAGTATTTGCATGTGCATATGTTTTTAATTCTCTTAGGTATATGCCTAGGAGTAGAATTGCTGGGCCACATGGTAACTCTAGGTTTAACGCTTTTGAGGAACAGCCAGATTATTTTCCAAAGTGACTGTATCATTTTACCTTCCCAACAGCCATGTAAAATGGCTCCAATTTCTCCACATCCTCATCAATATGTTATTGTCTGCCTTTTTGGCTATAGTCCTAGTAAGTATGAAGTGGTATCTCATTGTGGGTTTGATTGGCATTTCCCTAATAATGTTGACAAGTGACTAGTGATGTTTTTATGTGCTTATTGGCCATTTGTATATCTTCTTTGGAAAAACATTTATTCAAATCTTTTGCTCATTTTTAATTGGTTTGTCTTTATATCATTATAAGAGTTTTTATATATCTGGATACCAGTCTATTATCAGATATGTGATTTGCCAATATTTTTCTCTCATTCTATGAGTTGTCTTTCCATTTTCTTTTTGGTATCCTTTGAAATACCAAGCTTTTTATTTTTATGAAGTGCAATTTATGTATATTTTCTTTGGTTACTTTTGCTTTTGGTGTCATATCTGAGACCCTATTGCCTAACCTAGGTCACAGAGATTTACTCCTGCACTTTTTTCTAAGAATTTTCTCATTTTAGCTCTTACATTTAGGTCTGTGATCCATTTTGAGTTAATTTGTGTGTATGATGTGAGGCAGGGGTGCAACCTCATTGTTTTACCTATGACTATCAAGTCATCCCAGTAGCATTTGTTGAAAAGACTCTTCTTTCCCCCTACTGAATTGTCTCAACATCCTGTCAGAAAATCAATTGGCAGCCAGGTGCAGTGGCTCACACCTGTAATCTCAGCACTCTGGGAGGTCCAGGCAGGTGGATTACATGAGGCCAGGAGTTCAAGACCAGCCTGGCCAACATGGTGAAACTCCATCTCTACTAAAAATACAAAAATTAGCCAGATGTGATGGTGCACGTCTGTAATCCCAGCTACTTGGGAGGCTTAGGCATGAGAATTCCTTGAACCCAGGAGGTGGAGGCTGCAGTGAACCAAGATCATGCCATTGCACTCCAGCCTGGGCGACAGAGCCAGACTCTATCTCAAAAATTTTAAAAAAAAATCAATTGGCCGTAAATATGTTTATTTCTTGACTCTTCATTTTATCCCATAGATCTGTATGTATGCCCTTATGCCAGTACCACACTGTCTTGATTACTGTAGCTTTGTAGTAAGTTTCAAAAATGGAAAGTAGGAGTCCTCCACCTTTGTTCTTATGACCAGTCTTGACCTTTATAATTGGCATCTCCATTGGTTTTATTTTTTGTGGTTTCAACACAGCCTTTGCACTTGCTGTTGTTCCCTGTGCCAGGAATGCCCATCTCCCCATTTTCTACATGGCTCCTTTATTCACGAATCTGCCCAGTGGCTGGGCACGGTGGCCCATGCCTGTAATCCCAGCACTTTGGGAAGCTGAGGCAGGCAGATCACTTGAGGCGAGGAGTTCGAAACCAGCCTATCCAACATGATGAAACCCTGTCTCTACTAAAAATACAAAAATTAGCTGGGCATGATGGCAGGCACCTGTAATCCCAGCTACTCAGGAGGCTGAGACAGGAGAATCACTTGAACCTGGGAGGCGGAGGTTGCAATGAGCTGAGATCACGCCACTGAACTCCAGCCTGGGCAACAGAGCAAGACTCTGTCTCAAAAAAAAAAAAGGAACCTGCCCAAGTGTTTCCTCATCAAACCACCTGATGCGTTAAATATGTATTATTTATTACCTGCCCTCTCCAACACACACACATTTGAATGTAAACTCTATGAAAACAAGCACCAGGGCCAGGATTAGCATTTTGTAGGCACAAAATTTAAGTGGGTACTGAGAAACAGAGTAATCAAGCTCAATCATATTTAATGCAATATTTTACAAATCAAAATTGATGCCAAAAAAATCGATCATGAGAGAAAATCAAAATGTAAACAAAGACAGATGGTTGTGTGTGTTACTGCCCTGCGTTATTGTGCAATGGGAACAGTTTCCAATCAGCCCCTGACTCCCTGGCCTGAGTGACTGTTACCTCTCCACAGGGCAGGTTTATGAGCCTTGGCAATGGCAGGAACAGATTGACCAACGAGGGGCTTTAATATATAGTCATCTTTTGTGTTTTGTTTTTTGTTTTTGTTTTTTTTTTACTGTAGAGCTTTTATTAACTTTTTCCACTTGAGTCAAAATACAGAAAAATGTTTTGATAAGTGTATGTAGGGGCCACATTTTTCCTTTTGCCTCAGGCCCTGTGGCTTGGCCTGGAATGGCAAGCACCAGGGTGGTCTGCCTCCCAGCTGTAGCCCCCGGACCTAGCACAGGGCCTGGCACATGGTAGGAGCTCAGTAAACGTTTGTTGATTACATGACTGTAATCAAGGGAGTATTTTAAGTGTTAGTAGCAGGGAGAGATCTCAACCCACACAGCATGCATGAAATAGAATTTTGGTTTTCTGTAACGCAATGGAATTCCTAGTTGCAGCCTTTGTTCTGCTGGGTTCTTTTTCCTTCCTCACCAGGTTATATCAGACTTCCAGGGAGCTCACAAAGCACCCAGGGACTGGGTGAGAGTCCATGGACCCACGAGTCCTCTGTCCACTTACGACACTGCTGACATGTATCTGGTTCCTGTCCCTAGGGGTGCTTCAGGTCTGGTGGGATCTGGAATCTCAGTGAGGCTGGCTATGGTCCTATCTGCCTGACCCCCTGGCCCAGACTGTCACTCTCTTAGGTTTTGCTTCCTGGCACACGTGGCAGGGTAGGGAGGCCTCTGAAAACCCCCTTCCATCCTTCAGTTGGAAGTCAGGACAAGAAACCAGTGCCACTCGCTCACCATCCCAAGGCCAAAAAGCTCAAAATCTGCTACCTTATGAATGGGAGGCTGGAAAACAGGGAACTGAGGGAGCAGAGAATAACAACTCACATCTCGCCCATGTTCTTGTTGGCGGATACATCAGATCCTTGAGGGAGCAAACTGGAGTAGAAGGGAGTGTTTGGAAAAGGGAGGAATTTGCAGTTGTCACGGTGATTGGAGGCACAACAAACCCGTGAATCACCCCACCAAGATACCATTAGTGGTATCCATAGAAATGTATGCATTTTCTCATTTTATTCAACAAATATTTATCAAGTGCCCCCTGCATGCCAGGTGTACTGTTCTAGGCCCTGGGGATGCGGCAGGGAACAAAGTCCATTAAAAACACTGCCCTCATGGAGCTGATATCCTTGGGGAGAGGAGGGAAGATGATAAGCAAGATACATAGAAATGCAAGCGGCCAGGCACAGTGACACACGCCTGTAATCCCAGCACTTTGGGAGGCTGAGGCAAGTGGATGACTTGAGGCCAGGAGTTCGAGACCAGCCTGCCCATTATGGTGAAACCCCATCTCTACTAAAAATACAAAAATTAGCCAGGCGTGGTGGTGGGCACCTGTAGTCCCAGCTATCTGGGAGGCTTGAGGCATGAGAATTACTTAAACCCAGGTGGCAGAGGTTGCAGTGAGCCTAGATCATGCCACTGTACTCCAGCCTGGACAACAGAGTGAGACTCTGTATCAAAAAAAAAAAAAAGAAAGAAAGAAATGCAAGGCCAGGCATGGTGGTGTACCCCTGTAATCCCAGCACTTTGGGAGGTTGAGGCAGGAGGATTGCTTGAGGCCAGAAGTTCAAGACCAGCCTGGACACCATGAGACCCTGTCTCTAAAACAAGAAAGAGAGAAAGAAAAAACAAAAGAGAAGAAGGAAGAAGAAGAAGAAGAAAAGAAAAAGAAGAAGAGAGAAGGAAAAAGGAGAAGAAAGAAGAAGTAGGAGGAGGAGGAGGAAGAAGGAAGGGAAGGGAAGGGGAAAGAAGAAGAAAGAAGAAGAAATAATAATCCAGAGAAAAAGAGAAGTTGAAATTAAATTTGAGAAAAATGTGGCCAGGGAAGGAGGCCGCACAGAGAAGCTAAATTTTGAATAAGGCCTGAAGGAAGTGGAGGAACAGAAATCTGGTGGAAGGGCAGAGGGAATGGCACATGCAAAGGCCCTGCAGCAGAAGTGTGCCTGGGGAGTTTGAGGGACAGCAAGGAGGCCAGCGTGGCTGGAGCACAGCAGACTGACTCTGAAGTTGGAGCTGGTAGAGATTTGGAGTAGAAGGACAGAGTCTGCCCTGGTTTCAGTATGGTTTGTTGAGCCCCACAAAGTCTCATGTTGAAATTTCATCCCCATTGTTGAAGGTGGGGCCTAAAGGGAGGTGTTTGGATCCTGGAGGTGGATCCCTCATTAATGGCTTGGTGCCATTCTTGCAGGAGTGAGTGAGTTCTCTTAGTTCCCGTGAGAACTCGTTGTTGAAAAGAGCCTGGCAGCTCCCTCCACTCTCTCTCTTCCTCTCTCTCCACATGTGATCTGCACATGCTGGCTCCCCTTTGCTTTCCACCATGAGTGGAAGCAACCTGAGGCCTCACCAGATGCAGATGCTGTTGCCATGCTTCTTGTACAGCCTGCCAAACTGTGAGCCAAATAAACCTCTTTTCTTTATCAATTCCCTAGCCTCAGATATTCCTTTATAGCAACACAAATGGATGAAGATGGAATCTGAGTTCCATTCTTATTTATCTTTATTTTTTATTAATTTATTTTAGAGACAGGGTCTTGCTCTGTCACCCAGGCTGGAGTGCAGTGGCATGATCATAGTTCACTGCAACCTCAACCTCCTGGGCTCAAGCAGTCCTCTCACCTCAGCCTCCCAAGTAGCTGAGACTACAGGTGCACACCACTGTGCCCAGCTAATTTTTTTTGAGAGACAAGGGTCTCAGTGGCTGGTCTCTACTCCTGGGCTCAAGCGATCCTCCCCCCTCTGCTTTCCAAGGTGCTGGGATTACAGGCGTGAGCTACTGCATCCAGCCTGAGCTCCATTCTTAAGGAGCCCCTCTGGCTCTCCCCGGGGAGAGGAGAGTAGAAAGTGGCCAGGTTGGAATCCTGGCGATGGGTGAGGAGGCTACTGCACCAGTTTATCTGAAAGACTGAACTGGTCTTTCTCAGTTTACCGTTCTCTCCACCCAGGGAGTGGAGATGCAGGTGGGGAGGAGCACAGTGGGCTGGGTATATTTTGAAGGCAGACCAGCCACAGATAAAGAAGGTAAAGGGAGTCCTAATTCTCACCACCAAGCTGCAAAGATGCCCTGTTTTCCATCCAGGGTCTCCCCCTGAAGAGACCTGATTGCTTCTACCCCTGTTGGCAACCAGCCAATTCCTCCTGAACAAATTCCTCAAGCTTTACTGCATATTTCCTATACACCAAGCACTCACTATCAATTTTATTATTTTCTTAAGTTAAGCCTCAAAGGCACAGCTTGAGTTATTCATATTCTTTGTCCACACAAGGCCCCTTTCTTGTTTCACGTAGGTACCAATGTGTTTCCTTTTAAACCTATTTGTGCTCCTTTCCCTCCCCTCCCTATATAGCTCAGTGTATAGCCTTTTGTTTGTTTCCTGTAACATATACATTCTCTTTTTGTGTGCATTTATTTCTTATGTGTATAGGTGACATTGTTTAAATACCCTGTGTTTCTTACCTTTCTCCCTCTGTGCTATGGTTTCACTTATTTATTTCTGAGACAGGGGTCTCGTCATGTTGCCCAGGCTAGTCTCGAACGCCAGGGCTCTAGTAATCCTCCTGCCTCAGCCTCCCAAAGTGCTGGGATTACAAGCATGAGGCACCACACCCTGCCTGCACTATGGTTTTAGATCCTCCCACATTGCCATACATACAACTCTATCACTCTAACACAATAGTTTTCAACCAGAGGAAGTTTTGGCCCCCAGGGGACATTTGACATTCCCCATTTTTGGGGAATGGGATACTACTGGCATCTAGTGGGTAGAGGCCAGGGATGCTGCTACACATCCCACAATGCACAGGATGGCCCCACAATAAAGGATGATTGGGCCCTCTGGGTCCATAGTGCTGTGGCTGGGGGCCTGCATCTGACCACTGCATAGTCCCAGGTGCTCCAGGTCTTCCTTATGGCACTCTCTTCAGGGAGGACACTCAGGCTTCCTCAGCTCCGCATCAGCACAGACAGAGCTGTGACGAGCAACCTTTATGGACTGCTCTGAGCTTTACACCCTCTCTCTCATTTAATCCCCACCATGAATCTATAAGGCCCAGCTGCTCCCTTTATACTCATTTCCAGAGAAACTGAGGCCCAGAGAGGTGATGTGACTTAGTCAAGGTCACCCAGCTTAGGAGGGATGAAAGCCAGGAAGTGGCCCACTGCTCTTTAATTTATTTTTTATTTTATTTTTCTGCGACAGGGTCTCACTCTGTCACTCGCTGAAGCGCAGTGGTGCAAACACGGCTCACTGCAGCCTCAACTTCCTGGGATCAAGCAATCCTCTCAGCTCAGCCTCTTGTGTAGCTGGGACCACAGACATGCACTACCATGCCCAGCTAATTTTTTATGTTTTTTGTGAGACAGGGATCTCACTTTCCCCAGGCTGGTCTCGAACTCCTGGGCTTAAATCCCAAAGTGCTGTGATTACAGGCGTGAGCCACCATGTCCGGCCGCTCCACTGCTCTTAACCACGTAACATGTCCCTAGTGATCCATGTGACTGTCTCGAGGGTAAAAATTAAAAGCCTCTGGAATGAACTCTTCTGCTGCCTCTTAGCTCATGGAGCACAGGAACTGGGTCTGATGTGTTCACAGCTTTATCCCAATACCCAGCACAGTACCTGGCACCTCCACTGGACAAATATTTGTTGAATAAACAAATAAACAAAGGGCTGCCAAGTAGGGAGTTTTCACTTGTGTGATGGCAAATACAGCAGAAATAAGATTCCAGGGCATTCACCCACAAGGGAGCAGACAGCCACGTGTGTGACAAGCAGGGGCCTGGCAGCCTCTGTCTCAGACTGAGATGCTCCATGCCCCCTAGCCTGGCCTCACCTAGAGCCTGGCCCACAGCAGGGTCTCAGCAAAGGCTTCACAATTTTGTTTTCAGACATTGCATCCATCCCCTCCTTCCTGAAAATGTCTTTGTTCTACTGTCCTTCATGACAGTTTGGCTGGGTATAGAATTTTTGTTTGGAAATAATAATTTTCCTTCATAGTTTTAAGGCATTTTCCCATTGACTCTGGCTTCCAGAGAATAAATGACAGGTGCAGTTGGTCCTAATTGAAGTAGGTCAGAAGGTGCTGAGAAAGACATCTTGAAGAAGTGAAATTGATAAAATATCTGGTACATCTGAATGCATTGAGAGGATTTTTAAAAGATCATTATTTACTCCAATGGAAAACAAAAGGCATGAAAAGTGATCATAGTTTACTACCTGGCTTAGCTGTGTTATCAGTTAGCTACAAAACAAATCACCCCAGGACTTAGTGGCATAAAACAATAAGCATTTATTATTCAGCCCATGAGATTTTGAGTTGGCAGAGAGGTTCTACTGAGCTAGACTGGGCTCTTGCATGTGTCTGCAGGGTCAGCTGGCAGATCAGCTGGTAGAGAATGGCCTGAGCTGGGACAACCTGTCTCTGCTCCATGGGGTCTCTCATCCTCCAGCAGGCAAGTCCAGGCTTTTCCTCGTGGCCTAAGAAGTGTTCCTTTCAAGGAGAGAGACCCGTCTTTAGTCCTCCATTTGGAACTGGCTTGCCATTTGGAACTGGCACACTGTGAAAGGTGGGCAGCACTGTACCCTGGGGCTTAGAAACGAGCCCAGATCATTTCTGCTGCATTCTGTCAGCAAAAGTAAACATAAGCCAGCCCAGATTTAAACAGAGCAGTAACCCCACCTCTTGAAGGGAGAAGCTTTACTATCACTCTTCAGAGGGTGAAGGTGTAAGGACATTGAGTCATCAAGGCAGTCAGCCTATGCAGTAATCACAGCAGCGTGAACTCTGACTAGTAGCCCAATAAAAACCATTCACTTTTGAGAAGCAGAGGTGGGCAGATCACTTGAGCCCAGGAGTTTGAGACTAGCCTGGGCAAAACGGCAAAATCCCATCTGTACAAAAAAAAATTTTTTTTTCAAAAAATTAGCCAGGTGTGGTGGTGTGCACCTGTAGTCCTAGCTACTCCAGAGGCTGAGGTTGAAGGATCCCTTGAGCCCAGGAGTTAGAGGCTGCAGTGAGCCGAGGTGGCACCACTGCACTCCAGTTTGGCCAACAGAGCAAGACCGCTGTCTCAAGCAACAAACAAAGCCATGACTATTTAGGAGGAAAAGAGAATGAGAAGGATACATATGTGCGGTAAAGGTAGCAAGAAGAAAATCCACATTGCCCATAGTGGGATCAAATAATGCCTCAAAGTGAAAAATCAAAAAGCCATGTAATTATAACCATGCAATTTAGAGACAGGGCAGTGAGTATCAAGATAATGAATGAAGGAAAGAGTTGAAGGTGGTGACAAAGGGGGCATGAGAGGGTGTGTCAGGGAAACTGCAGTCTTATAACAAGCCTTGTGGAACTTTTTGAGTATTTGACAAAAATTAAAACTATTAAAAAGTAAACGATTTAACTTGATTATATTATGCATATAAAAGAATGAGTTATGCAAGACTATATCTGGTCAGCTCCTTGCTGAGAGGAGAGATTAGGCATAGATTGGAGAAAGAAGGTATCTGCATGGCTCAGATAGTCAAGGAAGACTTCCTGTAAGAGGAAGTATCAGCTGAGACTTCAAAACTAGGCCAAAAAAAAAGCACTTAGGCACGTTTGGGAGTTTACAGTTCATTCTTACATTATTTGTCTTAATTCCACAACTACCTTCTTGAGGTGAATAAATCAGGAATTATTGTTACTCTTCTTATTTTGCAAAAGAGAAAACAGTTCCAGGGAAGTTGAGGGACTTGCCTGAGGCTCCAGAAGCAGGGAATGGCTCCAAAAGTTAGATTTCATGTTCACTCCTTTTTTTTTTTTTTTTTTTTTTTGAGATGGAGTCTTATTCTGTCACCCGGGCTGGAGTGCAGTGGTGACGTCTTGGCTCACTGCAACCTCTGCCTCCCAGGTTCAAGCGATCCTCCTGCCTCAGCCTCCCTAGTAGCTGGGATTATAAGCATGCACCACCACGCCCGGGTAATTTTTGTATTTTTAGTAGAGGTGGGGGTTTCACCATGTTGACCGGGCTGGTCTCGAACCCCCGACCTCAAGTGATACGCCCACCTCAGCCTCCCCAAGTGCTGGGATTACAGGTGTGAGCCACCGCAACTGGCAGATTTTATGTCCAAATGCAACAAAGGCTAGCTGTGGCTAACTTAACCACAAGGAAATTGATTGGGAGGGTATGAGGGAGTTTTCAGGATCCAGGAGAAGAATGGAGGAAAAGTTGGGGCTCCCAAGGAGCAGGAGTGATGAGGTGGCACCTTTAGGCCTTACAGCTGCTGTTTCATCCTTGAATTGCTTCAGTCCCAGGAGAGAGGGGCTGATCGGCTGTGCCTGGGACCTGTGCCCACCTCTCAGCTAAGCAGGGTTAGACACCTTGATGGACAGCCCACCAAGCCACCTGCAGTGGGGGCAGGCAGTTCCCCATGAGGAACCTAAGGAGCTTTTAGCAGAAAGAATGAGAATGGATGAGAGGCAGAAACCACGGGTGCTCACGCCAGGAGCAGAGCCAGCCTCCACATCCACACTCGGGGCTGTCTGCTGTGAAAGGTGGGTAGCGCTGTAGCCTGGAGCTTAGAAACGAACCCAGATCACACACTTTGTATTCACCCACTGCAAAGGTCATTCCCAGGCTGAGATTTCTCCAGAGAGAGAAATGCCCAGCATCTGCCACCAGCACACCCCTCCTTAAGGGAAACCCACTCTCCTGAGACACACAGACCATAATGCTTCTGCTTTTCAGAGTGAATCACTGCCTCAGACACAGCTGAGCCCACATCAAATTCCTAGATGGGTTTTTTTTGTGTGTGTGTGGATATGCTGTGGTTTCAAGGGGGAGATCTCCACTGTGCTTCTGGGGTTTCTTATTTAAATGGAACTGGGTGTCGTTCAAAGTAGCAGTGGCTGGGATCACCACATGTTCCCTGACTTGCCTTTTTAGTGACCATCCACACAGATATCTGTTTGTTCCATGACTCTTGGACTCATGAGTCAGCTCTTCTGTCGGGGGAGAATGGGCAGAACTCACAGGCAGCCTCAAAGGCTCTGTATAAGACACCTGTTGGTGTGATGGCTACAGAAACACACCATCCTCTCATCCCTGGGGGCAGGGGCAGGTGAATGCCCATGTCACAGATGAGAACCCTGAGGCTCACCTCGCTGAAGTGCCTGCACTAAAAGCCTCTGGAAAAGGTCTTTCACACAGGGTTTTCTGTCCCCCTTTAAGGGTGACGTTTTTAGCCTTTCCTCTTCAGAAGGCATGAAAAGCTTCAGCCTTGGCCGGCCACGGTGGCTCATGCCTGTAATCCCAGCACTTGGGAAGCTGAGGCTGGTGGATCACCTGAGGTCAGGAGTTCGAGACCAGCCTGGCCGACATGGTGAAACCCCGTCTCTACTAAAAATACAAAAATTAGCCGAGAGTGGTGGTGTGCGCCTGTAATCCCAGCTACTCAGGAGGCTGAGGCAAAAGAATCACTTGAACCCAGGAGATGGATATTGTAGTGAGCCGAAATCGTGCCATTGCACTCCAGCCTGGGCCACAAGAGCAAGACTCCTTCAAATAATAATAATAATAATAATAATAATAATAAAGCTTTGGCCTCTATCAAAGACACTGAGAGAGTTTGGATATTTGATCCCTGCCCCAGTCTCATGTTAAATTATAATCCCCAGTGCTAGAAGTGGGGCCTGGTGGGAGGTGTTGGGATCATGGGTGCGGATCCCTCATGGCTTGTGAGGATCCCACATGGCTTCACAATAGTGAGTTCTTGTGAGATCTGGTCATTTAAAAGTGTGTGGCACTTCTCCGCCACTCTCCCCCTCTTCCTCCTGCTTTTGCCAGGTGAAGTACCTGCTCCCACTTGGCCTTCTGCCATGAATAAAAGCTCCCTGAGGCCTCCCCAGAAGCTCAGCAGTTGCCTGTGCTGTGCTTATACAGCCTGCAGAACTGTGAGCCAATTAAACCTCTTTTCTTTATAGATTACCCTGGCTCAGATATTTCTTTATAGCAATGCAAGAATGGACTCACAAAGATACTTTCGGGCATGCCGAGGCAAGCAGCTGAAGGGTCTTCATAGCCAAATTTGCTCACAGGTGGGGCCTCCTGTCCACCTCCCAACTGCCCACCACCTTACCCTTCTCCCACCTGCCAGAGGGATTGCTTGAAAATGCAAATCAGGCCCTGCAATGACCCCCTCTTGCTGCCAGGGAAGCAGACTGCTCCCAGGGACCCCCTGCCCAGCTCATCGCTGCCGTCTTCAGCCGTCTTCCCTGGCCATACAGGTGCCTTTGCTCACCCAGGGCATCAAATTCCCATCTGTCTGGGCCTCTGCGTATGCTATTCTGAATTCTTAGAATATTCTTCATCCTTCTTTTTTACTCCTGTTATTCACTGGGAGGCTCAGCTTTTCTTTCATAACACAGTTCAGAAGCTACTTCCTCGAGGGTCCCCCAGAGTAAGTCAGGTCACCCGTCTTATGCTCACGTAACTCTCTTAACTGACCCATACGCCAACCATCATCGTTGCTGTGCCTGTCTCTTGAATCCCATCCCCTTCTCTCCAGCTCCCCCACCACCTCCTTCATTTCAGCCTCCTCCGCCCTCTCCACGGGTCTGGACAGCTGTCTCCCTGCTTCCCCTCTGCCTCCACCACCCTCAGCCTATTGGGCAGCCGAACAACCGCTTCAAGAGGCAAATGGGATTGTGCCACCTTCTCCATCCTCACCCAGTGGAAAACCCTGCAGTGATGCTCATTGCCCTTAAGGCAAACTCTTTGCCATGACTTTCCAGGCCCCGGGCGGTCCAGCCCCTGCCAACCTTGCCAACTTTCACCTTGATCTCTTTCACCCACCCCCAGCACTGCTGCAGCCTCCTGCTCACATGCACTTCCCACCACACGGCCTTTGCACACACTGTTGCTCTGCCCAGAACACTCTTCCTACCCTCCCTTAGTCTAACCAGTGCTGCCTGTCCAGTGTGGTATCCTTAGGGACGCTTCCCAATCTTTCCAAGTTGGTTAAAAACCTCCTACTGATGGTTCATAGCACCACAGTGCTCATAGTAGCACAGTTGCAATTATTTATTTCTGGGTGTGATTATTTGATTATAGAATAACATCATCATCCTTCTTTTTTTTTTTTTTTTTTTTTTTGAGATGGAGTTTCACTCTTATTGCCCAGGCTGGAGTGCAGTGGTGCAATCTTGGCTCACTGCAACCTCCGCCTCGCTAGTTCAAGCGATTCTCCTGCCTCAGCCTCTCGAGTAGCTGGGATGACAGGCGCCTGCCAATACGCCTAGCTAATTTTTGTATTTTTAGTAGAGACTGGGTTTCACCATGTTGGCCAGGCTGGTCTCGAACTCCTGACCTCAGGTGATCCACCCACCTCAGCCTCCCAAAGTGCTGGGATCATAGGAATGAGCCACCGCGCCCGGCCCACCATCCTTCTTAAAAGGCTGCAATTGAAACCTCATTATAACAGATTCTGTCAATCTCCCCTCCCCCATTATTCCCGTAGCACTCTGCTCCTTTGGGTGTGACGATGTCCCTCTGCAGGCACCTGTGACCTTCTGCAGTGCGTTGGGCAGTGTCCCAGAGGGACAGAGCCCCAGTGGCCCAGGCATTGACCTGCTCATTGACCCACCCTTCCTTCCCCTCCACTCTCACGCTCCCACTGTGTCAACAGCCCTTCCTGAGATCACCTCCCAGAAAAACCACCTGCATGTGAACCTTTGGCTCTGGGTCAGCATCCTGGGAGACCCAAACTAAGACATCGAGGATGTATGAATGCTGGGACTCCATGATTGCTGCTGCAGGGATGGAAACTCCTCTTAGTAGAGCCCTGCTGTGACATAAGTCTCCTGGCTACTGAAGGGTGGTCTGGCATCACCAGGTAGCTGGCAGAAATGCAGAGTCTCAGACCCCGCTGTAGACTCACTGAACATGCATCTGCATTTTTTTTTTTTTTTTTGAGGCAGAGTCTTGCTCTGTCACCCAGACTTCAGTGCAGTGGTGTAGTGGTGCGATCTCGGCTCACTGCAACCTCTGCCCCCTGGGTTCAAGCCATTCTCCTGCCTCAGCCTCCCCAGTAGCTGGGACCACAGGCGCACGCCACCACACCCAGCTAATTTTTGTATTTTTAGTAAAGACGGAGTTTCACGATGGCCAGGCTGGTCTCGAACTCCTGACCTCAAATGATCCGCCCGCCTGGGCCTTCCAAAGTGCTAGGGTTACAGGCATGAGCCACCGCACCCAGCCAAGCATCTGCATTTAACTCCATCCCCAGGCCATCCTTTCCCACATTCGTCTGTGAGGTGAGATGGAAGCCCCGAATTCAGCTGGTGTTGGCTTTTCTTGCAGATCCAGAGGCCAGGTCGAGAGAGCATGACCTGATCTCCACAGCTCCTCGACCGGCTCCTCTGCCCTCTCCGTTCCACCACAGTCCTCCCCCATTCCTCCGCGGGTGTTATTACGTGATTCCGGCTTGGATTCCGGAATCCAGAACCCAGCACAGGACTGTAGGGATTCAATCAGATCCAGTTGGCGATAGGCGGCTTGGCCTGTCTGTTACTGCTTTACAAACTGAGAAGAAATTTTAAAAAAAAAGAAAAAAGAAAAAGAAAACCCGGTTTTATGACGCAGCAGTTAAAAACTATTTGTAGAAGTTGCTAAGGTTCAAATCAAAAGTGCCCTCCCTCGAGGACTATTAGTTAATTCAGAGGACCACAGATTCTTTCCTTTTCTTCCTTTTCCCCCTTCTACCTTGAAATGTAGCTGTAATTCATTTCTGCCGTTCATACAGCTAGAGCTTTCCATCCTGCGACAAACACAAGCCAAAGTGCTTAAGGACATCTGTTTATTTTATTTCTTTAACGAGAAAACCTTCCCATTTCTCCTGAGCTCAGCTGTGTTTATTTACATTTTCTTGGTCATGTGAGGCGAGCACCTTGGAAGTTTAAAGGCCTGCCCAGACCCTTGCAGGAGCCTGTAGCTCTGAAACGGAGAGGAAGCCCTGCCCAAGGAAAACAGAGTCCTTGGAACTCTATAAAATAGATTCTCAAAATAAATACTGCCTCATTCACTTGGTAGATGTGGATTAAGTCAAGATGAATACAATTTGAAAAGGATTTTCTGAGGAAGTCGGAGATTTCTTTCCCCCACTGGGGGTTAAACCTTGTATTTAAATCTCTCTTCCCCCTTCCCTCTCTCTTTTCAGCTGAGTAAAAGGTGTTTAGTCTTTGTGGCTAATAAAGAAAGGATGACTTTGATTGGGCTCCTCCAGCAGTGATTATTTTCTTTGCAGCACGGCTGGGAGAAGGAGAGTGACCTCACTAGTCACTCTGTCCCATCCTGTAAGGAGTGAGGGCAAGAAGCAAACATCTGCAGTTGTCATTTTGGCGGGGGTGGGTGAAGAAAAAGTTGAAACAGCCTTGAGAGATGTCGCGGAGGTGAATGACATTGTTTGAGGGGTGTTGGATGGGGGTGGTACCCTTTGTTGGCTTAATCCCTTATAATGATGCTTCCCTAAGCCAGGGACCTTCATGCCAAGTACCCCCGCTTATGTATTTTACAGCATTAAAGGATTATTTCCAACATAAAATATATTTTAAAGATGGTTTGGGGTTGTCAGAAAAGTGCTCATTAGCAGAGACTTTCTTTGAAGCCCTGTGCTCTCGGCCGCTTTGAGAGAGGCCATTTCCTTATAGAATCACTCAACTTGGGTTGAGACTTTCTGAGCGAGTTAAGTCTCCTGACTATGCCTAATTTTCCGCCCACAAATTTAACAAACACAGACTGCTTCCCCAGACTTCCTTCGCCAACTTCCCCCGCTTTCTTGCCCCACCTCTCAATGAATGCTGAAGGGCATCTGAAAGGAAAGAAAAAGGAGAGGGATTTAAATCCTCCATGCAAAACCTACAGCAAATTGTCAGCTGGGTTGGAGTAAGAAGCTCCTTTGTCTTCTGTAAATATAGGGGTTGCTGCTCACGATGATAAGTGGTGAAAAAAAAATCCCAGGCACTCTGGGAACCTACATAATGGGAACAATTTTCCTTTACACTTAACTAGCAGGTTGAGAAGCTGTCTCCCCTCCAACTACTCACCTGCACTTTTTACACTACTTATTTCCCAACAATAGGGTTCTTCCAGCGTCCAAAGATTGCTGGTGATGAGGTGTCACCTGCTAAACGGCAGGAAGGTGTCAACGCCATTGTATTTGGGGTTGACTTTGACAGAGAAATAGGAGGTGTCCCCTCACCATGCCTGCTTCCCACACTTCCTCTGTGAATTCGTGAACTTTCAGGCCCCTCTGATGGCAGATGGGGAAAAGCTCCAATGGATGTCTCCCAGTGGGGCCTAATTCAAAGCAGAAATATGCAGTCTCGGAGTGGAAATGACCATCAATGGATGAATGGATAAATCATAGGATAGTCATACTCATGGAATATGATTCAGCTATGAAAAGGAATGGGGTACTGATACATGCTACAACACACTTATGTCAAGTGAAAGAAGCCAGATACAGAAGGTCATATTTGTATGACTATTTATATGAAATACCCAGAAGAGGTGAATCCTTAGAGCCAGAATGAAGACTGTTGGTTACTAGGGACTAGGGGTAGTGGGGAATGGGGAGTAAGTGCTTCTTGGGTACAGAGTTTCCTTTTAGGGTGATGAAAATGTTTTGGACCTAGGTGGAGGTGGTGGGTGCACAACATTGTACCCTAGATTCCACTGAAGTGTTCACTTTAAAGTGGTTCATTTTCACACCTGTAATCCCAGCATTTCAGGAGGCTGAGGTGGGAGGATAGCTTGAGCTTAGGAGTTTGAGACCAGCCTGGGCAACATGGTGAGAGCTTGTCGCTACAGAAAGAAAAATAAGTAAAATAGGCCGGGCACAGTGGCTCATGCCTGTAATCCCAGCACTTTGGGAGGCCAAGGCGGGCGGATCACCTGAGGTCAGGAGTTGAGACCAGCCTGGCCAACATGGTGAAACCCCGTCTATACTAAAAGTACAAAAATTAGCCGGGGCATGGTGGCACACACCTGTAGACCCAGCTACTCAGGAGACTGAGGCAGAAGAATTGTTTGAATCCAGGAGGCAGAGGTTGCAGTGAGCCAAGATTGTGCCATTGCACTCCAGCCTGGATGACAGAGCAAGACTCCGCCTCAAAATAAAAATTAAATAAAATAGCGAGGCATGGTGGTGTGTGCCTGTGGTCCCAGCTACTCAGGAGGCTGAGGTGGGAGGATCGCTTGAGCCCAGGAGTTCAAGGCTGTGGTGAGCTATGATCGCACCACTGCACTCCAGCCTGGGCAACAGAGTGAGACCCCATCTCAAAAAAAAGGGTTTATTTTCAGTGTTATGGATTTTACCTAAATTTTTTAAAAAGAAAGAAAGAATCTCCTTGGATAGTCACGTTTTGTTAGACCGCTGAGCCCAGGCTTGGTCTTGGTATGTGCTGCCATAGCCCGTGTGCCCAATGCGGTGGGGAAGTCGCTTCTTGCCATGGTGTCTGTTGTGACATTTCTGACTGGAATCCTGCCGGGTGATGTGACACTGTGGAGTCTAAAGGTTCCCAGATCAAATCCCATCCCCACCACTTCCTGGAACAAGTCAGTTTTTTCCTAAGGTCTCAGTCTGCATGTCTGTAAAATTGGAACAGCAGTTCTTGCCCTGCTGACCTCGTAAGACAAGCCCGAGAATGATTCTGTTTCCCAAAGGGCACTGAGAGTGCTCTGGAAGGAACGCACACGGCCTGGAGATAGCTAAAGATGAATATTTTTTACTTGGAAATTCAGATAGGACTTTTTGTTAGTTCTTGAGTTTGAATTTTATACTGTCATCATCTGGTTTTGGTGTCCAGATAATATTGGCCTCATCGAATGGGTTGGAAGTGTTCCCTCCTCATTAGTTTCTTGAAGAGATTGTGGAGAATTGGTGCTAATTCTTTTGGAATATTTGATAGCATTCTCCCCTGGAACCATCTAGCCCTTGCAGTTCTTTTTTGTTTTTTGTTTTCTGGGAGGTTTTTAATTAGGAATTCAAGTTTGTTTTTGTTGTTGTTGTTGTTGTTGTTGTTGGGTTTTCTTTGAGACAGAGTCTTTCTCCGTTGCCCAGGTTGAAGTGCAATGGCACAACCTCAGCTCACTGCAACCTCCACCTCCTGGGTTCAAGCTATTCTGCCTCAGCCTGCGGAGTAGCTGGGTCTACAGGCACCCGCCGCCACACTCAGCTAATTTTTGTATTTTTAGTTGAGACAGAGTTTCACCATGTTTGGCCAGGCTTGTCTCGAACTCCTGACCTCAAGTGATCCACCCACCTTGGCCTCCCAAAGTGCTGGAATTACACGCATGAGCCACCATGCCCCGCCAGAATTCAGTGTTTTCGTAGGGGTAGTTATTTCATCTTGGGTGAGTTTGGGTAGTTTATGGTCTTCAAGGAATTGATTCATTTCATTCATTGTCAAATTTGTATGTGTACAGCTAAAAAACAAAATTGAAGTATGTACTTTTATGATGACTTTCAGTTTGTAGCATATAATCCATAATCAGAAACCTGCAGTAGGCAGGAGGATCACTCGAGCCCAGGAGTTTGAGACCACCCTGGACAACATAGATCCTGTCTCTACAATTAAAAATAAAATAAATCTCTCTCCCCATGCATAGCACTGGGTCAGATCCTTTGCATGGGTCATCTCCTTGGTCTTCCACACAAACCTGCAAGCTAAACATAGTAATCCCCATTCAACCCAGAAGGACACAAGCTCTGCCCAAGACTACCACGCTGGGAAGTGGCAGAGAAGGGATCAGACCCAGAACTCCAAAGGCCATTCTAAACCCAACTGAGCTGACCAAGGCCCCAAGTTCCCTGGCCCAGCCCTCAAACTTGCCCTCCAACCCCAGCTCCTTCCTCGGCCAGACATCACACTGAGGGCATCTGCAGGCCACACCTGGCCCTTAAACATATCCTTTTTATTACTTTTTAAAATTTGTTGCCAGCATTTAAAATTGGGATATTTCACATACAAATCCAGCTTTCTGGTTTCTTTTGAAAAATCAGAAGATCTGGGCATGCTGCACCCACAATCCCAAATGGCATCACTTGGCTGCAGCTGCTCAGAAACCACCCCCTATAAATGGCTCAGGTGTTCAGTTTGCCACAGTCCCCTCATTCCCTATCATCTCCCTAACATTAATGTCATCATGTTTCATTTTCTTCATAACATTTGTCACTCTCTGAAATGAAATGTTTCTTAGTTATTTTCTTGGTTTTTTTTGTTTTTTTTTTTTGAGATGGAGTCTTGCTCTGTCGCCTAGGCTGGAGTGCAGTGGCACAATCTCAGCTCACTGCAAGCTCTGCCTGCTGGGTTCATGCCATTCTCCTGCCTCAGCCTCCCAAGTAGCTGGGTCTACAGGCACCCGCCACCGCACCCGGCTAATTTTTTTTTTGTATTTTTTAGTAGAGACGGGGTTTCACCGTGTTAGCCAGGGTGGTCTCGATCTCCTGACCTCGTGATCCACCTATCTCGGCCTCCCAAAGTGCTGGGATTACAGGCATGTTTCTTAGTTTTGTATGCCCTTCTCTGCCATTAGAATATAAGCTCCTTGAGGCAAGGGACTTTCAATATCTGAGAGCAAGGAGACAGCATTGCAAAGTGGTCAAGAGCAGAGGTCAGCAAACTACATCCATCCTATGGGCCAAATCTGCTCCCTCCCCACTCCCCCAGCTTGTTTTTTTAAATAAAGTTTTATTGTAACATAGTCACACCCATTCGTTTACATCTTGTCTATGTCTGCTTTTGTGCTACCACAGCAGAGTTGAATAGTTGTGATGGAAACCATATGGGCCACAGAGCCTAAAATATATGCTTTCCAAACCTTTATAGAAAAAGTTCACCACCCCTGGTCTCAAGAGCCAGACTACTCAAATCCAAAGACAGCTCCACTTCCTAGCCATGTAACCTCAGACAAGTCACTTTGCCTTCCTGTGCCTCAGTTTTCACCTCTGTAGCATGGATGTAATAACAATAATACTCACCTTATAGGGTCACTGGGGGAGGATTACATGAGTTAATACGTGTCGAGTGTTTGGAGCTGTACCTCCTATGTAGTAAAGAGTTTTTGTAGATAAGCAAATGACACTGTCTTTTTTTATTTTTTTAATTGACAGATAATAATTGTACACATTCATGGGGTACATGGTGATGTTTCGATGCATATAAAGTATAATGATCAGATCAGGGTAATTAACATATCCACCATCGCAAACATTTCTCATTTCTCTGTGTTGGGAATGTTTAATATCCTCCTTCTAGCTATTTGAAACTATATATTATTATTAAAATATTGTCATGAGTGGGGCAAGGTCAGATATAACCAGGTCCACGCACGTTTATGTCTTTCCACAAGGTCAGGCTTTCACTGATGCTATTTCAGTTATGAAAGCCACTAGCTAGAGGAAGACAAGAGAATGACCTGTCTGGAGTTCCCAAGGAGGCAATTCTCCTTAATATTAGCCTTTCACTTGGTAGTCAGGGCCATGAGCACAAAAGGCTGAAACCACTCCACAAGTCAGTCAATATTGCAAACCATATATAATAGTATACTTAATTGATATATAAATGTTATAGATTAGAATTTCATGCCAAACAGCAACATTAGGCATCAAGAATAAAGGGGATATGAAAAGGGACTAACGGGCTGGGTGTGGTGGCTCATGCCTGTAATCCCAGCACTTTGGGAGGCCGAGGCAGGCAGATCACTTGAGGTCAAGAGTTCAAGACCAGCCTGGCCAACATGGTGAAACCCCCGTCTCTACTAAAAATACAAAAATTAGACAAACCTGGTGGCACACACCTGTAATCCCAGCTACTTGGGAGACTGAGGCAGGAGAATCACTTGAACCCAAGAGGCAGAGGTTGCAGTGTGCCAAGTGCACTCCAGCCTGAGTGACAGAGTGAGATTCCATCTCAAAAAAAAAAAGGCGGGGGGAGTGGGGGGCCTAATGAACCAGTCAAAGGAGAGTGACATGTACAAGGAGAGAGTCCTGATCCGCGCAGTTGCCAGTATCTTCCAAGAGTCCTTTATTTGGGCAGAGCCTTCAGCTTCAAATTCTGGGTGCTGATGACAAGTGACAGTGAGACAGAATGTGTTAAGATGTCAAGCTGGTGAGGTCCTGCTCATTTTATGACCCTTGAGTCCTCTGATGAGGACTGGTGGTAAAGGGTTACACCCTTATCTGGTTGGGTGTTGTCTCTATTGATTAGGTAGACATCTGGACTCTTGTTGACTTGATGACTTTTAAAATGTAAGATGGAGTCTTTTTCTAAGATGGAGTCACTTATGTCAAGGGTGTGCTATACATATAGTATCTTTTAAAGAGCTGCATCTTTAGAAGCACATTGCTAGTTGTGTAAGATGTTCTATCTGAGGAAGCGTGCTGAAGTGTGACTACTACTAATAATAAGCAGAAAGCACGTGGTGTTGATGGGGATGTTGTCAATGCTGATGGAAGCAGCAGGCACTTGCTGGGCATCAAGCCCTGTTCTGAGTCCTTGGAATGACCTCCCATAAACAAACCCATCTCCCATGTCACCACATGCCCCTCAGTCCTGGGCAGTGACTCCTGTTAGGGTGATCATCTCATCCAGGTTTGTCTGTGACTTTCCCACTTGTAGCACTGGAAGTCCCAAGACCCAGGAAACCCCTCAATCCCAGGCAAATCAGGAGAGTTGGTCACTCTACTCCATATCCACAATCCATTTTATCTATTTACTTGTTATTTTTGCCTTTAAATTTATATCCTAGAAAAATACTTTAAAAGCTGCTAGACATGTCCAGCTGAAAGAACATTCTTCAAAGATTAAAAAATAAAAAAAATTCTAGAGGCTGAATAGTTGCACAAAACCCCAAAACAGGAACCGGTTTCAACATCTTTCTTTGTTCTCTTAAATTTGACCATGATTTCATCATTTGTCGTGAGTTTGACTCTTGTGATTCAGCGATGATGGAATGTATCCTACAGTCTTTTGGTTAAGTTCTTTTTTTTTTTTTTTTTTTTTTTTTTTTGAGACAGAGTCTTGCTCTGTTGCCCAGGCTGGAGTGCAGTGGCACTATCTCGGCTCACTGCAAGCTCCGCCTCCCGGGTTCACGCCATTCTCCTGCCTCAGCCTCCCCAGTAGCTGGGACTGCAGGCACCTGCCACCATGCCCGGCTAATTTTTTTTGTATTTTTAGTAGAGATGGGGTTTCACTATATTAGCCAGGATGGTCTTGATCTCCTGACCTTGTGATCTGCCCGCCTCAGCCTCCCAAAGTGCTGGGATTACAGGTGTGAGCCACCTGCCTGGCCAGTTAAGTTCTTGTTAGTACAAATAGACCCATTATCTTTTCTATTTTTGGTGTTCTCCCACAAAACTGTCGAAGAAGCCAAGTTTTTTTTTTAACTTTACTGTTTAAACATGTGAATCAACTTATTTTTTCTTTATCAGCATCATTTTCTTGTCTTCCTCTAAAAAAAATTTTTTTAAACAAGCTGATCTGCCTTCCAAAAGTTTCCAAGTAATTAAATCCAATTAAAACCATTAAATTCTTTCTTTTAATGACAACTTTATTATTAAAAGCTAACCGCAAGGAGGAGATTTAACTGGCAAAGCTCTCTGTTGTGTGTTAATCCATTCCTGACCTCTGGCTGACACTTCCAAGAGATAAACCCCACAGAATAGGGAGCTGGTTTAATGAACAGCTTTAATTAATACTTTTCTTCCTTGTGGCAGAGTAATTATTTGTTCAACTTGTAAACAGCTCCTTGGCGGTGATTTTTTAAAGACCCAGTTGGCTTGGATAGTGTGATGGTTTTGATGGGTTTTGTGTGTTTGTGTGTTTTTTTTTTTTTCTTTAAAAGAGAGAGGGGAGGAGATCTCCATTCCAGGATAGGTGCTGAAGCACATATGTCCTGAAGTTCAGGACGTCAGGGTAATTGACACAGAAGAAAAGTGAGGCGAAGGCAGGCAGCAAGCTGCCTGTATTTTTGAGACATCTCCAGAGAGGGCAGGTCTGCAGACGGGCAGGTCTGCACTTTGCAGCAACAGTCTGCAAGCCCAGACAAGGCCCCCAAGGAGACACAAGCCCAGCCCAAATGCAGTCTGAGTGTTAAGAAAGGAAAGGGCCTGGGATTGCAAAGTGCGAGGCCAAACGCCTCCCCCGACCTTCCCTTCGCGTGGCACCTGAGAAAGGGGCAGCCCAGTGCAAATGCTAGGTGTGACCAACTAGGCCCCGGAGAAGCGATTCTGTGAACAAGGATGACTAGCCCGCTAGTAGTGCTTGCCGCAAGCCGCCCATGCATCCCAAGTGCTTTCCACCCATCACCTCCCTAACCTATCTCAGGGACGTAGATGCCGTGGGTTGTCGTGAGGTTAAGTGGCCTGTCCCAAGTCACGTACCTTCTAGCAATAAGGGCAGAACGCAGATTGCAGCCAGCTGTCTGGCTGCAGGAGTCAGTCCTAACTACTGGGCGGAGCTGCCCCTTGAGACAAGAAAGTGGCACCTCCCACTCAGCTGGCGGGGAGAGACTTAGGTTTGTTTTTTTTTTTCATTTAGTTCATCTCTTAGTTAGAAAGCTGGTTTCATTAACAAGTTAGAAAGTTAGTTTCATTGCCCACTCTGTAATTCCAAAGTTAATTTACTAACACTAAGGACCAAGCTTTTTCATTATTTTAAAAATCATTTAGAGGAGTGATTCTCAACTAGGGGTGATCTTCTCCCTCAGAGGACATTTGGTGACGTCTGGAGACATTTTTGATTGTCACAACTGGGTAGGCGTGCTACTGAATTTAGTGGGTAGAGGCCACGGATGCTGCTCAAATTCCTACAACCCACAGGATGGAACTACAACGTGGAATTATCTGGCTCAAAATGCCAACAGTGCCAAAGCGGAAAAACCCTGATTTGTAGAATCCTCAAATGTTTCACTCTTATATAATTACTCAGACTTTTCATTCTTGTAGAATGCTCAAATGCTCACTCTAGAAGCAATTTGTAAACACACAAAAGCAATATTAATGCACCCATCAGTCCCCACCCCACCCCCTCAAAATTAGGCTGAATCTCTTATAAAAAAAAAAAAGTTAATTAATTAACTTAGTGAATTTGTTAACCAGGCCACCAGAAATTCTTCAGAAACACATCTAAAGTGCCACTAACTGTTCTCAACTGAACAGTTAGTTACAGATGAAATTGTTAGTACAAGAATATTTGAAGACAGTCCCCAAATTCCCAAACATCTACCTCTACTTATTATGCAAGTTTCCTTAAGAAAATGCTTATGTGGCCAAGCTCGGTGGCTCATGCTTGTAATCCCAGCACTTTGGAAGGCCGAGGCGAAAGGATCACCTGAGGTCAGGAGTTCGAGACCAGCCTGGCCAACATGGTGAAATCCCATCTCTACTAAAAATACCAAAATTAGCCAGCTGTAGTGGCACACACCTGTAATCCCAGCTACTCAGGAGGCTGAGGCAGGAGAATCACTTGAACCCGGGAAGCAGAGGTTACAGTGAGCCAAGATAACAAAAAAGAAAAGAAAATATGTATGAAGAGCACAAAGCAGATTAACTAATTTCACCCTCTGAGCCTCCTTGGGCTGAGGGATGTGTTCAGAGATCTCTGATGCCTCTTTGGGGCTCCCAAGACTCTCCTCCCCAAGGGCTCCGAGCTGTGTCTGAAGCTGGAAAGATAAGCAGACAGTCCTGGAGGGCTTAATCCTGGGACTGGGTTGAGTCCAATGCTTAAGATGTCAGAATTCAAGCTTCTTAGAGCAAGGGCCGTAGGCTTCGTGTTTCTATCTGGAAGGACTGACCGTGGCATCCCACCTGCAAGACCCTTGACAAGAGCGAAACAGACAGCTGGCGTTGCTGACAGACCAAGACATTATTCAGAGAGTGTTGCTGTTTTCTGAAAATTATCTTTGGATATGTTGCATTTGATAAGATTAATGGATCTAAAGAGGCCCTAAAGTTAATCTTTTCACAAACACACCTGTTTTTGACTCCTAGGGTGACATCCTAGAAAGACATGGGCTACAAGTAAGTGAGGGGAAAGGCTGGGAGCAGAGAGAGATGGTTCTGAGCCCTTCGGGGGCAGCTAAAATGAGCTGATTCCCAATCACGGCCAAGGTGTCTGGTTCCCGCAGAGCCATTCCCGGCCTTTGGCAGGCAGCAAATGGCAGCTGACAAGGAAGGGATTTTCCAGTTAGCTTTGCCTTTTCATATCAAGTCCAGGAAATTAAAGACACACATACTCCACAGCAATAAGGGGAGACGGTTTCCCACCCTGTGGGCTCTCCTTTTGTCCCCTCCAAAGACCAGCATTGCAGTTATCAGAGAGGAAATCCAGCCTGAGACCTGAGAAAAGAATCAGGGCTGATTTTTAGGTGGCAGCTGCCTGCCGTTTCTCCTCACTTTGGAAGTGTAGTTGTCATTAAACACATTGTTTGTTTCATTAAAAGTAGACATCAACAGTTACAAATCAGGCATTTACGAAAAAAAAAAAATCTGGTGGTTATCTGCCCTAAGCTTTTTTTTCCTAATAAATCATTTCATTTTATGTTACTAGTTCCCATGAAGATATATTTATGAGTAAAATGGTTAAGATTTCGGATTCTTGAGTTAGACAGTCCTAGATTTGAATCCCAGCTCTGCCACTTATTGGCAGCGTGACCTTGGACAAGTCACTTCATCAGTCTGAGTTTTGATTTGTCTGTAAAACAGGGAAAAGATATTTTGAGGAGGAAATGGGATAATGTACACAAAGTTCACACATATTCATATATTCATTTAAAATAAAAAAATGGCCAGGCACGGTGGCTCATGCCCATAATCCCAGCATTTTGGGAGGCCGAGGTGGGTGGATCACTTGAGGCCAGAAGTTTGAGACAAGCCTGGCCAACATGGTGAAACCCTGTCTTCATTAAAAAATACAAAAATCAGCCGAGCATGGTGGCGTGTGCCCATAGTCCCAGCTACTCAGGAGGCTGAGGCAGGAGAATCACTTGAACCCAGGAGGCGGAGGTTGCAGTGAGCCAAGATCATGCCACTGCACTCCAGCCTGGGTAACACAGCAAGACTCTTGTCTCAAAAAAAGAAAATAAATTAACCAAGCATCTGCCATTCAAGCTGTGATCTAGGTATGAGGGACACAGTAATAGCTCCCATGGAGTTTGCCTCCTACTTAGAGGAGAAGCACAAAAAATTATAGATAAATAAATAAGAGCATTTCAGTCAATGATAAATGCTGTTTAAAACTGCAACAGAATAATGGGATGTGGAGTGAGTGGGGAGGAGCATGTTAGTTTATTTCATAGGGAATGGTCAGAGAAGACCTTTCTGGCATTGAAAGTGGGAATGGAATGTTACAAAGGATCCAGCCATGAAAGAGCCTGGGAAGAGAGGATTTCAGGCTGAGGAACAGCATGTGCAAAGGCCCTGAGGCAGGAGCAAGTTTGGCAGATTCAAGGCAGAGTGGAAGAGTAGGTGGTTACTAGAGCACATGAGGCCACTGGAAGACGGTGGCTTTACTCAGAGGGCCAGGGGAAGCCAGTGGGTTTTAAGTGAAAAGCACAGCTCTGATTGTTGTTTTAAAAAGAGCACTCTGGCTGCTGTGTGGACAACAGACATGGGGGACAAGGGAGGCTAGCTGCCTTTATAGTGGCCTAGCACACAGAGGGGCTCCTTGTCTTCCTCCCTCACCGCCCCCCTCTCTTGGTGATGGACTGAAGGTGCCTTGGAAATAAGATAAATGACAACATGCAAATAAAGTGCTGAGCGCAGGAGCAGGTGCATAGTAGACCATCCAACCAGCAAAGCTCTGATAAGAATTATTATTTTGGAGAACTATCTCTTAATCCCTTGGTCCTTGGAAAACCTGGAAGAAATCAGGAAATTGGGGTATAAGGACCAGGTGAAGTGCTAGAGCCCTCAGGTCAGGGGAGCAGTTGTGCCCCCCACCCCAGTCACATGCATGTCCCCCTCCAACCCCCACCACGGATCAGATCAAATGAGGATGGCTAGCATCAGGGTCTGAGTCACTGCCTTAGCTGCCAGTTTTTCCTAAAGCAGATTTCAACCTTGAAATAAATCTCTTAAAATGCCCCTTTTATGATCCCAAAATGAAAACCCCAAATAATATAGCTGACCACTCACTACTTTAAAAAAATGAATGTAATATCCTAACTATAACTTAACGGAAAGAAATAAAAGAAGGTTTATTTTCTTTCTTTCTTTTTTTTTGTTTTTTTTTGTTTTTGAGACGGAGTCTTGCTCTGTGGCCTAGGCGGGAGTGCAGTGGCGCAATCTCGGCTCACTGCAAGCTCCGCCTCCCGGGTTCACGCCATTCTCCTGCCTCAGCCTCCCGAGTAGCTGGGACTACAGGTGCCAGCCATCACGCCCGGCTAATTTTTTTGTATTTTTAGTAGAGATGGGGTTTCACCGTGTTAGCCAGGATGGTCTCGATCTCCTGACCTCGTGATCCACCCACCTCAGCCTCCCAAAGTGCTGGGATTACAAGCGTGAGCCACCGCGCCCGGCCGAGAAGGTTTATTTTCTAAAAATATGTATTTCAGTATGTAAATGATCAGACGTGACCACAATAGAAGACATGACAAAGGAGTCTGATACTACCACCCACTTCTCATTTAAAAGGTTGCATTTCAGAGAACTAGGAAGATCTGGGGCCATTCTCTACTAGAAGTAAAGGAAAATGGAAGAACAGAGATGGGATGGACCATGGGATACAAACAAGTATATTCAGTATTTATCAAAACCATGCAAAGCCCAGGCGCGGTGGCTCACGCCTATAATCCCAACACTTTGGGAGGCCAAAGTAGGCAGATCACCTGAGGTCAGGAGTTCAAGACCAGCCTGGCCAACATGGTGAAACCCCATCTCTACTAAAAATACAAGTATTAGCCGGTGTAGTGGTGGGTGCCTGTAATCCCAGCTACTCAGGGGGCTGAGGCAGGAGAATCACTTGAGCCCGCGAAGCGGAGGTTGCAGTGAGCCGAGATCGCGCCATTGCACTCCAGCCTGGGCTACAAGAGCGAAACTCCATCTCAAGAAAAAAAAAAATCAAAAATACTCTATGTTTACTTCTATAAAGGAGTTAGATTCTAGGCTCAGATCATTAGAAACAGGTTTTTCACAACATGAGTGTTCATCAGGAGATATGAAAGTCACATGGGTTGTGGGACAATTTTTCTTTCTGTACAACTTCCTACAGTGCATTAGAAGACATTAATATCCTTGGCACCCCCAAATACCACTATCCCTCTCAACTATTACAACGAACAAAATGCTTCCCCCACAAATTTCCAAACCACTCTCTAGGCGGAGGTGCCACACCTGCCGAGAACCACTGCCCTAAAACAGATTCATGGATGATATACTCAAAATAACCGCATTTGGCAATTTTATAATTGCATGCTGTGGTGGGCAGACAAATGCCACCCCAAAGATGTCCGCATTCTAGTCCCCAGAATCTGTGGCTGTTAACCTTCTATGGCCAAAGGGACTTTGCAGCTGTGATTATGTGTCCCTAATGTAATCACAAGGGTTTTTATAAAAGGGAGGGTAGTCAAAGTGGGCGGTAGGAGATGTGAGGCCAGAAGCAAGATATTGGAGTGACATGAGGAAGGGGCCACGAGCCCAGGAATGCAGGTGGCCTCTAGCAGCTAACACAAGCAAGGAAACAGTCTTCTCCTCTGAAGCCTTCAAAGGAACGCAGCCCTGCAGACACCTCTCATCTCTAGAACTATTAGAGAATAAGTGTACATTGCTTAAAGCCACTAAGTTTGTGCTAATGTATTATGGCAGCCACAGGAAACTATATCACATGTGTTTATATTCATGGTGACTTTCCATTTATGGTGACTACACCAGGTTTTCTATTTATGATCATGATAACAAGTTTCTTTCTAAACTAAAATGCACTTAGATTTTGTTTTTGTCTTTGAAACAGGGTCTCACTCTGTTGCCCAGGCTGGAGTGCAGTAGCACAATCATAGTTCACTGTCACCTCAACCTCCCAGGCTTGAGCAATCCTCCTGCTAGGACTGCAGGCACACACCACCACTCCCAGCTAATTTTTTAATTTTTTGTAGAGATGAAGTCTTACTATGTTGTCCAGGCTGGTCTTCAGTTCCTGGCCTCAAGCGATCCTCCTGCCTCAGCCTCCCAAAGCACTAGATTATGAGCGTGAGCCACCATGCCCCCAGCGAGGTGTTTTAAAAGGAGGGAGTAGCCAAATTAAAGGAAAATATTAAGTTAATAATAACACAGCTACTCTGTAGCTTGGCAGAACTTGCAAAGGTGTTCCAAGAATGGCCCTAGTTTGGAAAATAACAGGTTAAACTATCGCATGGGAATTTCTCAGCGGGAGAAGTCTTCTGTTGGAAGCTTCTGAATGCTGCTGCTTTTTGTTAGTAATACCTAGGCACCAGGTGTTTTGCAAGACACACCACACACAAATCCTCAGGAGCCCTGGAAAGGACTCACTGCTTATGTTCAGCTGAAGAAACTGAGGCCCAGGGAGAGTGAACATCTCCTTCAAGGTGATGTACCTGGGGAATGGCAGCCCCAGGATTTGAACCTGGGTCCTGCCAACTCCATGGGTGATGCTCTCAACCACTTTGCTTCATGGAGATTCTTGTCTATGGCCACATTCATGGATACCTTGTGAATGATGGAGGCAATTTGTGGTGGCCATTTGGGTGAGTCCCTTGCCCCATTAGGCAATGCTTGTATAAGGGAGAGGTTACTCTTTTCAGACTAGATAATAACCCAGGCCCTTCCATGGACTTGCCTTAAATCACCTTGGGGTGGGGGTAGCAAGAGGTGCCATCAGAAGAGAAGACAGTCTTTCCAAAGTGCTTCCTGGCAAAGCTCAACCATTGCTAAGATGTAAAGAAACACTTGAGCTTGCTCAGCAGGCCTTGTCTATGCTGCAAACACCCGTTTTTGCTTGGAATTGGCACGTTGCATGCTGAGTTAAGAATCTTTTGATTGTAAGCGACAGAAATTCAATGCACATCAGCTTAGGCCAAAAAGGAGAATTTCTTTGTTCATGTCACCAAGATGTCCAAACGTAGACCTAAAGCAAGGTGGGATCCAGGTCCCTAAATATTTTCATATGAATCTGTGTGCACTGTCAGGAAGGCTCTGCCTGTAGGGTGACAGAGATGGCTGCCGGCATCCTTGAGCCTAGTTCTACCAGCTCAGCCACCCCAGGAAAAAAAGGTGCCCCTCCCAGGAGTCATAGCTAAAGTCCTCAGGCCAATGCCCATTGGCTCATAATCATCCTTGAATCAATCACTATGATTCTAGCCAGGGATGGGTTATGAGATCACCCTGAAAGACCCATAATGGGTGTTATTTTTACTAAAAATTATTAACTGCTAATTTACGGATGTGACTGCTCATTCTCAGAGAGATTGGGTATCTCCACAATAGCATGCTGCCTCCTTTGCTAACCGGTTGTTTTTTGAAGGTGTCTAATAAAGACACTGTGTTGGGAATCCCCAAGACCACCTTCGGCCTCAATGATTGACTAGAACTCACAAGGCTCAGAGAAGCTGTTAGACTCACAGTTACAGTTATTACAGTAAAAGGACACAGATTAAAATCAGCAAAGGGAAAAGGCACATGGGGTGAAATCCAGGAAAGACCAGGCACAATCTTCCGGGAGTCCTCTCCCAGGGGAGCACGGACACTCCACCTAATTCTCCCAGCAACAATGTGTGCCAACACATGCCAAGTGTTGCCAACCAGGGAAGCCCACTTGAGCCTTGATGTCCAGGGTCTTATTGGGGGTCAGTGACGTAGGCATGCGACACCTAAGTAACTGACCTCAGCCACTCAGACACCAGCACCCCAGAGCAAAAATAGGCATTCACCATAAACTACATTCTTAGCCTAAACTATCTCAAGTGGAAGTGCATGGTGTGGCCCAAGGGCTTGGAGCTCATGCACCAGGAACTGGCCAAGGGCCAGCCCTGAAGACAGACATTTCTTAAGGAATGTGCAGGGTTTGAGCAACCCAGGCCTGCTGAGTTAACCCTTTCCTGCACAGCCAGCCTCTAAATCTTTATAGCAGACCCCAAATGAAATCAACTAAATGGCTCTTCCCAAGTAAAGACCACCAGATAACGTAGATGTCTGGTGCACTTGGAGATTCCACAGAGGGGACAGCACATCCCTTCTGCCCAGTCATGCAGCTGAGCCATGGAAGGCAGATGCTCCCTCGGAGCAAAAAAGCCATGACGGGGGTGGAGGCCTAACCAGAGGATTATGGAGTCTGGAGTCAGATTAGACCTGAGTTCAGTGCCAACACTGCCTCTTACAAGCTCAGCGACATTGAACAAGCTACACAGTAATAATAGTAACAGTAATAGCAATATCAACAGTAGCTATTATTAAGCTAACATTTATTCAGACCTTGCTCTGTTCCAGGCATGGTTTTAAGCACTTAAACAGTCATTAATTTATTGTTTTTAATTTTTTTTACATTGTCACAGTAAGAAATACATTTTACACTATAACCCACCACATACACACACACAAACACACACACCACAAACACACACACACCCCAACTGAAATAGGTGTTCACCATTGCTGTGTATGATAGATTCTGATAGTTCGTTGTCTATTCTAGGAATTAACAAACTTTTCCTATAAAGGGATAATAAATATTTTAGGATTTCAGCTAGGTCCTGTGGTGACTACTCAACTATGCCACTGTACCATGAAAACAGCCATAAATAAACATTAAGTGATCAAATGGGCACTGCTAGGTTCCAACAAAACTTTATTTACAAAAACAGACAACAGGCCGGGTGCAGTGGCTCACGCCTGTAATCCCAGCACTTTGGGAGGCTGAGGTGGGCGGATCATGAGGTCAGGAGATCAAGACCATCCTGGCTAACATGGTGAAACCCCGTCTCTACTAAAAATACAAAAAATTAGCTGGGCGTGGTGGTGGGCACCTGTAGTCCCAGCTACTTGGGAGGCTGAGGCACAAGAATGGCATGAACCAAGGAGGCGGAGCTTGCAGTGAGCCGAGATCACGCCACTGTACTCCAGCCTGGGCGACAGAGCAAGACTCCATATCAAAAAAAACAAACAAACAAAAAAAAAACAAAAAAACAGACAACAGGCCATAGTTCCATAGTTTGCTGACTCCTGGATTCTATTATATTTCTTCCAGTCTTTTTTTTAATGCTGTTCATTAAACTTTCACTAAAAGGATTATAACCTGCACTTTTACAAAAACGTATTTAATCTTTACAACAATCCTATCAGGTACATAAGCCCATTTTACAGATGAGAAACTGAGACACACTGAAGTTAAGTAACTTGTAAGAAGTGGAACTGGCCTTGATCAGAGGTAGTCTGGCTTAGAGCCCACCTTCTTCACCTGTAAAACAAAGCACTCACTAGAGATTGGCCATTATCATTATCAACATTATTATTAATTATTATTATTATTATTATTCAGCCAGGAGTTAAGTTACGAAGGAACTCATATTTGAATTATGAAGGAACTCAAAATCCCACAGTCACATAAACCAGTTTCAGGATGAAATCGGCATGCCTTCCTTTTGTTCAAAGGGTTGTACAGCTAATTAGTATGTAAATCTCACTTCTTTGAATTGAACACATTTTAGAGTCATCTATTACAAAAGTGCTGCATGCTTGAAACAGAAAGCTTGCAAAATCTGTAATCTCAGCACTTTGTGAGGCTGAGGCAGGAGGATCACTTGAGGCCAAGAATTCAATACCAGCCTGGGCAACATAAGGAGACCCTGTCTCTACCAAAAAAAAAAAAAAAAACTAATTAATTAATCAATTAGCTAGGTATGGTGGTGCAAGCCTATAATCCTAGCTACTCAGGAGGCTGAGGTGTGAGGATCAAGAAGATCAAGGCTGCAGTGAGCTATGGTCATGCCACTGCACTCCAGCCTGGGTGACATAGGTAGACCTGTCTCAAAAAAGAAAAGAAAGAAACAGAAAACTTGGAAAATCCAGGAAAAAAAGTCTTTAATGGATAGAGTTCTGATTCATTAAAACAATTTTTTGGTAAAAATCTATACGTGTTATTTTGAAATGAGAACAGTTACCTCCTAATCTATGTGGACTGGGAAGTAGACTTACAATATGGCATAAATTGGAGAGCTGATAAATTTGAGGATGGTGGAGACACTTGATAGAAAACAACTGTTTAGTCTTAATTAACTATGAATAACTTTGGCATTCACATTTTGAAACTTCCGAGAACCAACATACCATTTTCCTCATTCATGTTTGCTTTACATCAGGTTAATTTTATTTTAAGAAAGATTTTTTTATACTCTTATCCTCTCCCTTTCATCCAAGAAATACAACCATACATCCCAAGATAGTGATCCACAAGGCAGATCTTTGGGCCGCCTATGTGGTGAAAGGCCCCACCATCCTCCTGTAATTCAGAGAACTTTGCCTGTAATTCCAGCACTTTGGGAGGCTGAGGCAAGAGGATCACTTGAACCAAGGAGTTTGAGATTACCCTGGGCCACAGAGCAAGACCCTGTCTCTACACAAAATAAAATATAAGCCAGGTGTGCTAGCACGCGTCTCTAGTCCTAGCTACTTGGGAGGCTGAGGCAGGAGGACTGTTTGAGTCCAGGAGTTCAAGGCTGCAGTGAGCTATGGTCACACCACTGCACCCCAGCCTGGGTGACAGGGGAGACCCTGTCTCAAAAAAATAAAAAAGAACTTCATCAAGAATGCATAATAGTTACGTTACTGAGCTGCCATCCAGGTCCATAGCCTCTCTCCTGAAGGGCAGTTCCAACTCGAAAGCTCTTCACCAGCCTCCCACACAAGTATGCAGAGCCCACCACACCATCATAAAAACTGAACCCGGAGAAATCTGTAGAACATTAGGGCACGCTAAGAAAATCTGCAGCGTCTTTGTCTGATCCGTACATTCGCTGCAAGAGAACCACCTGCAAGTTCTCTAGTCAAACAAAGATGACATTCCATCCACCCCCACCCCTTAGCCCCCAGCATGGTCCTTCCCAGGATGAGTTACACATTGAAGCCTGTTTTGGAAAAACTACCTCCTCTCAGTTCATTCTGGTTTAAATTGATTTTTTTTTTAAAGTAATCCACTTATGCTGTTGCTTGTTTAGGAAATTAACCACTGTTGTTTTTTGTTTTTTAATCCAAAGAATATGTAATGCTTCAGAAAATGGGTTTCATGTAAGTGGCATGTTAAAAGCTTTTGTACCAACTGATGTGGGGTCTTCCTGCTGGGTTTGCAGAAACGATTCTTTGCTTAAAGGCTCAAGGAAGGGGACTGGGGGATTTTGACAATAACCAATGCTTGTGGAGTGCCTGCTGCAGCCCAGGCCTGGGCTAGGTGCTTCCGCACATGCTGTCTGATTTAATCCTCACTGCAATGTTAGGTCTTAGAGGGATCAGGCTGGACTTGAAGGGGTCAGTGGCCCGAAAGAGCATGGTGTGAAAGCTGTCTATTTTAGGCTTTATTTGACTGGGAGAAGTTCTGGGTCAGACAGAGGGTTGCCTCCAAGCTGTCCTCTGTGACTAAAGTCAAGACACCAGGATGGAATATTTATGGTGTATAGTAGGGCTGCATTCAGCAGGCAGCCCAGGATGAAACTGATGGCTTTTGTCTTGTCCTCACTCCAGATGTATTTCACATAAATTAATACTGAGTCCCCACCAATTTTTTTTTTTCTTTTAGTTTCTTGCTCTCTGCAACCCTGGAAAAACATTTCCTACTTGGATAAACTATGCAGCCATAAAAAATGATGAGTTCATGTCCTTTGTAGGGACATGGATGAAATTGGAAATCATCATTCTCAGTAAACTATCACAAGAACAAAAAACTAAACACCGCGTATTCTCACTCAGAGGTGGGAATTGAACAGTGAGAACACATGGACACAGGAAGGGGAACATCACACTCTGGGGACTGTTGTGGGGTGGGGGGAGCGGGGAGGGATAACTTTAGGAGATATACCTAATGCTAAATGACGAGTTAATGGGTGCAGCACACCAGCATGGCACATGTATACATATGTAACTAACCTGCACATTGTGCACATGTACCCTAAAACTTAAAGTATAATAATAATAAAATAAAAATTAAAAAAAAAAGTGTTCTGACCCAGGGCAACACTGTGTTACTTAACTCCTGAGTTAGCCTTGCTTTTCTGAGGCTATTCCAGACTTTTCTGCCTCTGTGCAACTAGTTTTTATCGTGTTTTTTGAAAAGAGGTACCACCTACATAGCTTAAAACAATCTTAAGAAAATCTGAAATAATAAGAATGCTCCAAGAGTAGGTGGGTATTCTAAAGGCTCATCATATAAACATTTGGGTGTCTTCAATTTTTAGAAAAATGTTTAATTACATGATAAGTATTTGAATCCTTTCTCTTTTAAAAAATTCTAGAAGGCTGGGCATGGTGGCTCACGCCTGTAATCCTAGCACTTTGGGAGGCCGAGGTGGGTGGATCACTTGAGCTCAGGAGTTTGAGACCAGCCTGGGCAACATGGTGAAACCCCTGTCTCTACAAAAAAACAAAAAACAAAAAAATTAGCCAGGCGTGGTGGTGCACACCTGTAGTCCCAATTACTTGGGGGCTGAGGCAGGAGGATCACTTGAACCTGGGAGGTCGAGGCTGCAGTGAGCCAAGATTGTGCCACTCTACTCTGGGTGACAAAGTGAGACCCTGTCTCAAAAAAAAAAAAAAATCTAGACTATTCTAGATAACACTGAAGTTCACTTTGACCATCACTTTTAATTCCTGTTCCTTCCTCTCTGCCTTCTAGAAGTAACTGCCTTTCTTTTTGTGTACAGCCTTTCAGATATGTATAAATATGTAAGTGCACGTGGAAAATATAGTAACATTTTATGTGTCTCTAATAGATGGTAATAACATACAGTACATAGTACATAATGCAATCAGAAAACTTTTTTCACTCCAGTGTATTTTTTGATGTGTCCCTGTTAATACATGGAGATCTGGTGCATTTCCTTCCATTGAAATTTCATTTCCCATTGTATGAATAGACCATATTTCATTTTTCAAGTCTCCTTTGAAGTGATAGCTAAATTATTCCCAATCTTTTGCTATTTACTGACAATTCTGTAATGAACATCTTCGATATGTCCCCTTGCTCATGTGTATGAGATTTTCTGTAGGATAGATAATGAAAAGTGGAATTACTGAGTATGTTACCTGTTATTTTTAAATTGTTAATCCAAGAAATATATGCCTATAGTTTAATATTCATAGTTCTACAAAGGAATATATATGGAAAACAGCAGTCCTCAGTGACTGCCCACCACCCTTTTTTCCTGCCCAGGGGCAACAACTCTTGCTGCTGCTTTTAAAAATGTAACCTCCAAATTATTTTTATTTTATTTTATTTTTTTGGTACGGAGTTTCGCTCTTGTTGCCCAGGCTGGAGTGCAGTGGCACAATCTCGGCTCACCACAACCTCCTCCTCCTGGGTTCAAGCGATTCTCCTGCCTCAGCCTCCCGAATAGCTGGGATTACAGGCATGCGCCACCACACCCGGCTAATTTTTGTACTTTTAGTGGAGACGGGGTTTCTCCATGTTGGTCAGGCTGGTCTCGAACTCCTGACCTCAAATGATCTACCCGCCTCGGCCTCCCAAAGCACTGGATTACAGGTGTGAGCCACTGCACCCAGCCTCACTCCCAAATTTCTAAGTAACATCCTTAGGTGCTACTTCTTGATTCTTTATTTTCCCCCCATTGTAGGCATGATCTCTGGCTTCCCAAAATATACTAATTGAGCTCTCTTTTCTCACCCTTGACCCCAACACACACATGCAAACTTTCTCTTCATGTCTTCCCAGTATCAGTCAATCATAACTTGAGCTTTATCAATATGCGGTATTTGCCTTCTTACAACTATATAAATACTTTTCACAGAGAAGTCATTTGGTATGCAATAATTACTTTTCCTTCTCTGTGTGCTGGCCTGGGAGGTGACATCTTTCAGAATAAATCCTTTCAGCAAACAAGTCTGGGTGGCAGCTCCTTCTTGCTTCTTGTCCAGTACATGGAGGGTTGGTAATCAGTGATTAGGTGCACGAATTGCTCCGTCAGAGAGGAGTGTGTGATTGTGCAGAGGTGAAATGCTTTGGATATGAGTAATGCAAAACCTTTTCCCAGGTCACACACGATTCCCTCCTAGGCCCTGAGAAGTTTGTTTTCCTCATTTGCTCTTCATTTTTCACTGAGTACCCTGCCCCATCGACTTCCAGCCAGGACCAAGAGTGCTAAGCTTTGGCTCTCGGGGCCTTGATGAAGTGTTTTGCCTAATGGCTGTGTTCCTGGGCCTGATTCTTCACAGTTGTGTGTGTGAAGCTGAGATCACCAGCTGCATTTTTTTCTTTCTTTTTTTTTAAGGGTCAAGAAGGGTTTATGTCCTTAATTATTTATTTTTATAATAGAAATAATATAGCCTCCAGTGAAAAATTTAAACAGGAAAAGGACTGTATGGAGCAAGGGGACAAGGCCCCTGTCGCTCCTCTCCCAACTCAGCCCCTTTGAGTCCTCAGAAGCAGTGTTGTTCCAGAACCAGATTACCTATGTTCTAATCTCAGCATTTGTTAGCTTGTATGGCCTTGAACAAGTTGCCTAACCTTGTATGCCTCCATTTTCTCATCTAAAAATGGGTGTTTTAGTCCATTTAGTGTTGCTATAATAGAGTACCTGAGGCTGGATAATTTATAAAGAAAAGGGGTTTATTTGACTTATGATTCTGGGGGTCGGCAAGTTCAAGATTGGGTAGCTGTACCTGGTGAGGGCCTCAAGCTGCTTCCATTCATGGTGGAAAGTGGAAGGGGAGTCAACGTGTGCAAAGATCACATGGGGAGAGAGAAAGTCAACTCTTTTAACAACTCACACTCTTGGAAACTAATCTATTCCTGAGAGACTGAGAATTCACTGACTCTCATGGGAAGGCATTAATCTATTCATGACCCAAACACCTCCTACTAGGCCTTACCTCCCAACACTGCCACATTGGAGATCAAATTTCAACACGAGTTGTGGCAGGAACAAACCACATCCAAACCATAGCAATGGAAAAATAATAGTGTTCACCTTACAGAGTTTGGTGGGGATTAAATGAGTTAATACTTATAAAGTGGCACAGAGAAAGCACTTCATAGATATTAGCCAGGAATATTATTAACAGTGTGTTTTATATCCTTCTAGACTAGTGGTTCTTAACCTTGACTGCATATTGAAATCTAGACTAGTGGTTCTTAACCTTGACTGCATATGGAAATCACCTGGGGAGCTTTAAACTTCTTGGTGCCTGGACCCTGCTGTCAGCAATTCTGATTTTATTGGTCTGGAGAGCAGCCTGGGCATCAGGATTTTTAAAGGCTTCTCAGAGCATCACAATATGTATCCAGGGGTGGAAACCATTGTGCTGCATATTTTCCATGTGTATTGGTTAGGATAGGTAAGGGCATGCTGCAGTAACAAACATCCCCAAAATCTCATCTACTTCTCATTTATGATACATCTCCATTGTGGTCAGCTGTATCTCTGCTCCACATCATCTTTATTCTGGAACCCAAGCCAACAGAATATGTGTGGGCATTGGTGAACATAGCTGCCTTCCAGGCTAACAGAATAAATATCCAGAATACTTGCAGCCTTGTGAAGTGAGAAAAGAGAGTGCATGGGGAAGTGTGCACTGGCTCCTAAAAACTTCTGATCAAAAGTGAAACATAACTTTTGCCCACATATCACTGGCCAAAGCAAGTTGCATGGTCCAATTTCTAAGTAACATGCGTATGTGCTCCTTCTTGTAGCACATACAAGAAGTATGTTTTTTCAGTTGTAGGTATGATCTCTTGCTTCCCAAAATAGAAGAATTGAGCTCTCTTTTCTCACCCTTGACCCCATCACACATATGCAAACGTTCTCTTCATGTCCTCCCAATATTAATCAATCATAACCTGAATTGAACAGGGAGGGTATGTGTCAGCGGCTGGATGGTAAATATTTTAGGCTTTGTGGGACACACAGTCTACTCACCTCTGACTTTGTAGTACAGTGTAGACAATACACTGATTTTCTAAAAAATGTAAAAACCATTCTTAACTCATTAGTCATACAAAAACAAGCAGCAGGCCAGGTATGGCGTGGGGGCTGCAGCTTGCCAACCCCTGCTACATGTCCTCCTTTTGCAGGGAGAAGCACCTCAGGGAGGGACCCCAAATATGGGTGAACAGCAGTACAGTCTACCACACTATGTATACAGAAAGGAGGCACTTTCATTGCACAAGTGTGCAAATTCATACGTTATGCTGTGTTGCAGCTTGCTTTTGTTACTTAGTACTGTATCTCTTGATGACAGTTTCATATCAGTAACTCCAGAATGACTTCGTTTGTATAATGGCTGCCTAGTTTTCCCTCCTATGAATGTACCATAGTGCCTTTGTGTTTGTGTGTTTTTATCATTAACCCTCTATTGTTGGATAACAGGGATTTTTTTAAATATCAAGAGGAGGGAGTAAGGCAGTGTGCATAGAGAGATTGTTGGAAAGAGAGACTCAACATCCCAACTCTCCCAGTAGTTTATACTGAAATCTTCCAGACCTCCCTGAAAACAAAAATGTGTTGGAGGCAACCCCTGAAAACATGCATTTGCCAGGAGGCCCTGTTTTATTACAGCCATATCATATCTGTGATAAGTGTCCTTGCAACGCTGAACACTGTTGCAATCCCAGGGTCATTTTCCAGGAGATGTAAATACTGGAAAGGGTAAAAAGAAATGGTGAAAACTAGAAGTGAGATCCCGGAAGCTGTACAACATGATTATCACACCGGCCTCACACAGAGACTCATTTTAGGCCACGCGTGAGCTGAGCAGATGAGGAAAAACCAAAACTGCTTTTCAGCAGTGGAATGGGACCAAAAGGGTAGCTAAGATTCCTCAGGCTCTGCTCGCATGTGATTTTCCCCTTCTCTGCCTCGCAGGACACCACGACGTCTGTGCGCATTGGCCTTATGATGGAAGAGATGATCTTCAACCTTGCAGATACACATCTGTTCTTCAATGACCTGGAGGTTTGTGGTTGCTGATTTCATTTAATATTTGCCATGTTTAATCACCTGCATCTAGTTTATGGGAAGAAGGATGCTGCCTTTCCTTTCTTTTTCTTTTTTTTTTTTTTTTCCTTTTTCTTTTAGAAGCTTGAAACTTTTGCTAACAACCCCCAAAAAGGCCCAAAACTGTGGCCGGTGATGGTTTATTGGAAACACACTTAGCTCAATTATCTCCCTAGCTTTCCTGTGCAGTTAACGGGCTCTTCTCTGTTCCAGTGGTAGTGTCCACTGGCAGTTTTACTAATCCAATAATGGCTATGTAGTTTCTTCCTCCTGAAATTTGCTATTTAATAAGTTTATTAAGGCAAATTAGTACAGATCCTCCTGGGTCAGTAATAATTAGCAGTGGCCCAGGGTGGAAGCTTTTAAAAACAATTTACATTCCCCTGAAAGCATGTTTTATAAAGAGAAGGAGTGAGAGTGAGCAGAGGGAATATGCTTATTTAAAGTATCTGCTCCTGAGCCCGTAAGCAAGATCCAAGGGAGATAGGGAAAAAAGCGGGAGAGCAGCTTCAAAAATAAATTGAATTCATTTGTTTATACCCAGCCTATGTCAGAAAGGATTTTGAATGGGAAACATATTTAAAATAGAACTAGTAACACAAAGGCAAGCGGAAACAAAGCTATGTCATGAATAAGGGTAAGACGTTGCACAAAAAAAATCCAGGCTCAGGCTAACTATTGCAATCAAGTTCAGAGTGTATCACTTCCTGGTAGCCAAAGTAAAGAGGGAAATACAATGAGTTACTTCCCTCTAATGAAAGAGCAAGCAACTTTCTCGAACGTGAAGAAGGGGTTTTGGCTGATAAAAGGATCAGTATGGAAATCTTCTGGCTTTGTAAATTATGTTCACCTTATTGGTTCAACAGATTGAAAAATAAAGGCAACCGGCCAGGGCGTGGTGGCTCACGCCTGTAATCCCAGCACTTTGGGAGGCCGAGGCGGGTGGATCACAAGGTCAGGAGATTGAGACCATCCTGGCTAACATGGCGAAACCCCGTCTCTACTAAAAATACAAAAATTAGCCGGGCATGGTGGCGGGCACCTTTAGTCCCAGCTACGCAGGAGGCTGAGGCAGGAGAGTAGCGTGAACCCAGAAGGCGGACCTTGCGGTGAGCGGAGATCGCGCCACTGCACTCCAGCCTGGCAACAGAGCAAGACACCATCAAAAAAAAAAAAAAAAAGAAAAGAAAAGAAAAATAAAGGCAACCTAAAATAAAACTGTATACAAAAGAACAATTCTATTTCTCTTAGTAGGAATATTTTTTCCCGGAATCTGGAATATCCCTGGGGACTAAACTGAAGTAGAAATATAAAGGTTATGGATTTCAAATCCATCCTGGCTAGCCCAAGGCACTACTAATATTTATCATTAGGAAAGCATACAGATTTTTCTTTCTAGTCTGCAGGCTGGAGTTCCAGAGAGAGGAATCCTTGCTGAAATAATCAGTCTTGTGTTTTGTCTAATCTATGTAAGCCTCTTGGGCCTCAGTCTTCACATCTATAAAATGGAATTGGTATTCTTTGCCCAACATCTGTTTCAAAGAGCAGAACTAGGTAGAAACTTGAGGAAGAAAGAGAGCTTTGGAGCAATGGAGAATAAATACCATTGGCTTCAAGGCTTGGGACTGTCTTTATTCAAAAGCAAAGTTCAGGCTCGCTTCACGATGACGTCTATGGCTCGAAGGACACAAGAGAGAAAACAAACAAACAAACAAAAACTATGGCCGTTGAATTCAGTGAGTATTTATGGAGCCTAATGCGGTAAAGACTCAGCCGATTGCAAAGATCAAAACCCAACTCGTTTTAACCAAAAGTGGAAATTATTGGCCCTTGTAGTTGAAAAGTCCAGGGTTGTTTTCATTCTTGCTTATTGCCCCCACTTCTGTGAGAACAGGGACCACTCTGTGTGATTGACCCTGAATCTCTAGGGCCCAGGCAGTAAACAACCAAACAAATCCATAAACAAGACCATTTATGATAATAAAAAGGATATGAAGAAAATAAAATAATCAGATGTGAGAACAAGTGATGGGGATGGAGGAGGGTTGGGGGGCAGCATTCTTGAGGGGGCCGGTCCAGGGAAGGCCTCTTAAGGCAGTAACACTTGAACCAAAGGATGACAAGCACCCATTCAGATGGAGATCGGGGGCAGTGGGGCGGGGACAGCAAGTGCAAAGGTCCTGAGTGAGAACAAGCATGAAGGCCCCTGGGATCAGAGAGAAGGCATGGAAGCCGAAGTGCAGGAGTAAAAGTATGGAGGCGGCCAGGATAGATGAGCCTGGAGCAGGAGATATTACAGCAATCGAAGCTCATTCTAAGTGCCTTGGACATCCCTGGGGCAAGCTGGTATTAAGAAGGAAAAGCCACATGGTCTGGATTGTGTGTTAAGAAGACCTCTCTGGCTGCTGTGTGGAGAATGGGCAGTCAGAGGAGAAATGTGGTCTGGGCATGGTGGCTCACACCTGTAATCCCAGCACTTTGGGAGGCCAAGGCGGGTGGATCACTTGAGATCAGGAGTTCAAGACCAGCCTGGCCAACATGATGAAACCCTGTCTCTACTAAAAATACAAAAATATTAGCCAGGTGTGGTGGCGGGTGCCTGTAATCCCAGCTACTCAGGAAGCTGAGGCAGGAGAATCACTTGAACCCAGGAGGCAGAGGTTGCAGTGAGCCGAGATCAAGCCACTGTATTCCAGCCTGGGTGACAGAGTGAAACTCCATCTTAAAAAAAAAAAAAAAGTAAAAAAGAAAAGAAATGTGGAGGCAGAGAGACCAGCCAAGAGGCTACTGCAATAGTCCAAGCAAGAGAAGAAAATGGACTGGATCCAGGTGGTAGGAAGACGTGGACTTGAGGGTGAGGTGAAGCCAAGAGGACTTGCTGATAGACTAGATGTGGAGGTTGGGGGAGAGAGAGGTTGGGGGAGAGAGAGGTGGCAAGGACTCCTGGGCTTGATCTGACCAGGATGTGTTGTCCTTCACTGAGATGGGCAAAACAGAAGAGGTGTTTGGTATGCAGTGGAGGATCCCATCCCCCTGTCTGGGGTACGTGGGGTTTGAGATGTCTGAGACACCCTGGTGAAGATGCCAGATTAGGCAGCAGATAGATGAGTTTGAACCTCCACTGCAGTAACAACACCAGGCATGGAATAGGCGCCTTGTGGATCTTGGTTGAACCTGCGACTCAAAGCCAGGTATTTTGTGGGATTTCTGTGTATTTCAAGCTGATGTCTTCAGAGTCTTGTCCCACTCTGCTGTTTCTCTCTGGCCCCTGAAGTCGAAGTTGCACCTCTAGAAGGAGGATCTTAATTACCAGCTGGAGCTACTTAGGGAAGCCAGTTTGTTTTTATTTTCTAAATTTATTTCGAAAATGTCCCAGTGCCAGAAGCCCCCAGGGCACCTCAGCAGAATTGAAACCACGTTATACGATGATGAAGTTAAAATTCACACAAGTGAAAACATATTGTTTGTTGGTGCAAGGCAGTCCCTGTCAAAATCTAAAGCACAGCCTTCTGCAGCTGCCCAGGGAAGCTGTGTGGACCAGGGAGAGGCGTGCTCAAGGCCCGGCAAAGCCAGAAGCCTTTGTTCTCCGAGCCTGTAGTAGTACCACCTGTAAGGGAGTTCCTTCCTGCGTCCAGCAGCGCTTTATGAAGGGCTTACCATTTGCCAGGCCCTAATGGAATGCTGTGGATTCAGCAGCAAACCAAACACAGCAAGACTCATGCCCACAAGGCATTGACCTTCCAGTTCAGGAGGCTGACCATAAACAATGGAATGCAAAGTATAATGTCAGAGCAAAGTGCTCTGAAGAGAGACCAAGAGAGTCAGGGAGGAGGCTCTCACCAGGGCTTTTGTTTTGTGGTTTTCACTTGTTATATCCAGGAGAGGCTCCTCTGACTTTTTTTTTTTTTTTTTTTTTTTGAGACAGTCTCACTCTGTTGTCCAGGCTGGAGGTACGATCTTGTCGCACTGCAACCTCTGCCTACTGGGTTCAAGCGATTCTCCTGCCTCAGCCTCCCAAGTAGTTGACATTACAGGCACACGCCACCATGTCCAACTAATTTTTGTATTTTTAGTAGAGACAGGGCTTCACCTTGTTGGGCACGGTGGTCTCGAACTCCTGACCTCAAGTGATCCACCCTCCTCAACCTCCCAAAGTACCAAAGTACTGGGATTACAGGTGTGAGCCACCGCACCCAGGCTCTTCTGACTTTTGAGCAAAGACCTGAAGGAGGTGGAGGAGGAGGCCATGCCGATATCTGGGTGAAGAGTGTTCCAGATAGAGAGAAGCACTGTGCAAAGGCCAAGGCATGATTAGAGTTGATGGGCTCCAGAAACTGGGAGGAAACCAGCAAGACAGAAGCAGAGGGAACAGGAAGAATTGCGGTGGGCAATGAGGGTGACGCCTTTGGGCCATTGTAAGGCTTTGGGTAACAGCCAAGGGTGACAAAAGCCACTGGAGGGTTTAGAACAACATGATGTGACTTTGGTTCAGAAGCTGCCTCTGGCTGCCTGGTGGAGAACAGACTCCAGAGGACAAGGATTGAAGCAGGTATCCGCATTAGATCAGCAACTTCCAGACTCCCAGGGGAAAGAATCTGTGGGGTTTAAAGAATGGTCCAGGATTGGCCTGGTGCAGTGGCTCACGCCTGTAGTCCTAACACTTTGGGAGGCCGAGGCGGGTGGATCACTTGAGGTCAGGAGTTCAAGACCAGCCTGGCCAACATGGTGAAACCCCGTCTTTACTAAAAATACAAAAATTAGCCAGGTGTGGTAGCAGGCACCTGTAATCCCAGCTACCCAGGAGGCTGGGGCAGGAGAATCGCTGGAACCCAGGAGGCGGAAGCTGCAGTGAGCAGAGATCGCCCCACTGTACTCCAGCCTGGGTGACAGAGCAAGACTCTGTCTCAAAAAAAAAAAAAAAAAAAAGAATAAAAAAAAAATGGTCCGGGACACAGAAGGTGCCACATGCAGCTGTATCTTAGGATATTCTGCATGCATGTCCCAAGTTGAGGACAAAAGCCTTCTAATCAGTTCCATCTGCTGTTGAGTCCTGGATCTACCATCTCCTAACCTGGGCAAGTCTCTCCATCCCTCTGAGCCTCAGTTTGCTCATCTGTTAAATGGGTGGAAGAAAAGCCCCCACCATCTAGGGCTGTAAGGATGGAGCTATGTGAAAGCAGTCAGCACAGAGCCTGGCATACCTGCCCAATGTGGGGGCCTTTCCACCAGGGGGCTACAGGGGCTACATGTGTCCCTGGGGATAGGCAAGTGGGGGTTCTATGGTACCAGGGCAAATTGTTTAATTGCTACATATTTATTTTACTGTGAATTAGAAAACTATAACTAGCTTGCCGACCCCTGATTTTACAATCATTTTATAAAAGTATAGGCAACAGAAATATGACAAAGATGATGACAGTCATGAGCAGACCAGGCCTGGGTCCCAGCCAACTGCTGCAGCTTGGGCATAAATATCGACAGCTCCCTCCCCTGCTCCCTGCCACCTTGCCTTTGTGCAAGAGCTGCTGATTTTGCAGCTCTTACTTTGCAGGGCAGGTGAACCCTCCTCTGAAATGTCACCTGGGTCATGGGTAAGGGTGGATGTTCGGTTAAAATTCAAGCACCTGCTCAAGATCTGTCAAAACTGTCCTCCAGCCCCACTCTACTGCACTCACTCTGAAAGCTGTTCATGGGAAGCCCCCAAGCCCTACTTCACAGGGATGTGCCACTGTCGAGTCAGAGCTGGATCTAGGTCTGCGGCCTCTGTCCCAGCCAAGCAGGGACCCCTTAGGTTTTGACTTCTGGGCTCGGATGCAGCCAGGAGGAGATACCGTTCAGCCCTGCCCTGTGAGAAGAAGAGAATGGGGAGGCCTGGCAGCTGAGACTGTGCTACTGCACTCCAGCCTGGGCGATAGAGGGAGACTCCATCTCCAAAAAACAAGAAAAAAAACAAGTATTATTTATGTTTTGAGATGTCACAACTTTAATTTAAAATACATTTAAAACCTAGATTCACTTTGAATGGCTGAAATTTTATAGGCAGTGTGATTAAAGATGATTCCAAATTTCAGCAAGGGGACATTTAGTTCGGGCATGAAAAAGAAGTTAACAAGCAAAGGTACCTATAAACAAAGGCATCATAAATAGATATAAAGCCAGAAGAAAAGGGATCTAAAGTAGACAGAGAAGATAGGCTGACTCTCCAGTTGCAGATTTTCATTATCAGCTCATCACACCACCGAAACTCTCTGGTGATTTGCTATCCACATCCATGGCGTTTGGTGGCCCTAAAGATTGTAACAGCCCCCATCCTCTTGGTTAAAATGGCAGGTGTGTTGACAAGAACTGTCTTAGGTACCCCCTGCCTGCTGGGCATCACATTCTTCTTGGTATATATTAAAAGAACACAAGTTTGGGCCAGGCATGATGGCTCATGCCTGTAATCCCAGCACTTTGGGAGGCTGAGACAGTGGATCATTTGCGGTCAGGAGTTCAAGACCAGCCTCGCCAACATGGCAAAACCCCATCTCTACTAAAAATACAAAAAAAAAAAAAAATTAGCCGAGCAGGGTGGCATGCACCTGTAATCTCAGTTACTTGGTAGGCTGAGGCAGCAGAAACCAGGAGGCAGAGGTTGCAGTGAGCCGAGATCACACCACTGCAGTCCAGACTGGGCAACAGAGTGAGACTTCATCTCAAAATAAGTAAATAAATACATACATACACACATACACACACACAAGATTTGCAGGCAAGATGCAGCAGGACTGAGGAGGGGGCCTTCCTTGCTCTCCCTTGCCTTAGCAGGCAATCTGTCAATGTCAGGGTGTCCTCTGGAAGCCAGGAGGTGTGCCTGAGTGAGGTGCTGTCCCTGAAGAAGATGTCCAGGGGCTGGCATGGTGAGGGCAGTAGTAAGAGGGAGGCAAAGAGTTTGGCCCCAGGAGGGTGGAATTAATGCATCTGGCCAGGGAGTCAATGGTTGCACAGCAGCGGCTGAGGTTGGAGGCACCTGGCGTCATCCTGCCTTGCCTGAGTTTCTGCTGCATTCTCTGGTCCTGGCCCCTGTCCGCTTCTCTTCACTCCCCTTGCCATTACCTCTGTGGTCTAAGTCACCATCATCTTTCTCTTGGATGTCATCACGGCCTTCTCACTGTCTCCCTGCTGTCTATGAATTAGGATACAAGCTCATCAGAATAAAGAGGCTTAAGTACAACACAGATCTGTTTCTCTCTCATGAGGAAATCTGAAATGTGAACAGTCTAGGGCCAGAAAGGCAGCTCTTCCGTGCCAGAAGCCCAGGCACAGCGGCTTCCTTTCCCCCCACCCCCCGAAAGACAGGGTCTTACTCTATCACCTCAGTCACCCAAGCTGGAGTGCAGTGGCATGATCATGGCTCACTGCAGCCTCGACCTCCCGGGCTCAAGCCATCCTCCCACCTCAGCCTCCTGAGTAGCTGGGACTATAGGCAGGCGTCACCATGCTCCGCTAATATTTTTATTTTCTGTAGAGATGGAGTCTCCTATGCTACCCAGGCTGGTCTCAAACTCGTAGTCTCAAGGAATCCTCCCGCCTTGGGCTCTCAAACTGCTGGGATTACAGGCATGAGCCACCTATTCCAGGCACATTCCAGGCAGCAGGAAAAGGAGGCAGAGACAGAAAAGGGCACCACCCAGTGGTTGCAGTTCTCTCTTCTGCTCACACCCCATTGGCCTTAACATAGTCACTTGGCCACACCTTCCAAGGCAAGGGAGCCTGGGAAATGTAGTCTTTATTCTGGACAGTAACGTGCCAATAAAAACTGCTACTAATAAAGGGGGAAGTGAATTGGGTATTGAGGGTCAGCTGGCAGTCTCAGCCTGACACCTTTCCTCAGTTTTCATCACAGTAGCCAGAGAGGTGAAAAGGAAAGCTGAACATGTCACCTTCTGCTTAAAACTCTTCGGTAGGCTGGGCACAGTGGTTCACGCCTGTAATCCCAGCACTTTGGAAGGTCGAAGCAGGTGTATCACTTGAGGTCAGGAGTTCATGACCAGCCTGGCCAACATGGCAAAACCCTGTCTCTACTAAAAATACAAAAACTAGCAGGTCATCGTGGTGGGCACCTGTAATCCCAGCTACTCGGTAGGCTGAGGCAGGAGAATCGCTTGAAACCAGGAGGCAGAGGTTGCAGTGAGGCAAGATCACACCTCTGCACTCCAGCCTGGGCAACAGAGCGAGACTCCATCTCAAAAAAAAAAAAGCTCTTCAGTGAGCTATTATGGACTGACCCCACTTGCCTCTCCAGACTCTTTTTCTCCTACTCTTTTCATCATTTGCTCCACTCCAGATCCAATGGTCTTTTTTTAATTCCTTGAACATCCATGCTCCCCACTACCTTAAGATTCTGCCCACGCCATGCCCTCTGTATGGAACACGCTTCCCCACCATTCTCCCCTCCTCTTGTTCTCAAGGTCCAAGGCCTCGCCAGTTCCTATGCACCTCTTAAATCTCTGAACCAGTTCCATGTCCTTAGGGAAGTCTTACCCGATTCCCCTCAAAAGGTTAGATTCTGCCATCATATGCTCCCAGGATGCCTCATACTTATGCGGTACATTTTGTACTCTTTGTAACCATTTCATAATTATTTAAAATAATTGATGTGAATTCTGTGTTCCCCACCAGCTGTGTATTCCGGGAGGGCAGAGAACATGTCCACTGTGTTCACTGCTATAACTGGCACATAGTAGGTGATCAGTAAATCGTTGTTTCTTGACAGTTGATGATCTTGCCCTACGACCCCATCCATGGTAACAACTGCCTTCTGGAATTTCTAACTTTCAGGAAACTGACTTTGTTTATGTGCCTTTGACTTTATTAGAAATTAAGTAGGTTAACGTCGTCCATACAAAACAGGATGTATTTATCTTATCTGCAGAACTCTAGAGGTTAGCAATCCAGGGACCTCTTCTCGACGAAGAGCTCAGATTCCTGCCAGCACTTAATTCTCACCTCCTATTTCACAGACCTCAATTTCCATTTACTGCATTTTCTTCTCCTCAAATCCTGGTCTCTGGTTCTGCAACCTCAGCCGGGTGCCTGGACTCTGACCCGTTCTCCTCATTTGCTAGATCCTCTAGTCTGGCATGTTTGCCCTGGATTATTCCTCCACACTGTACACATACCTCCTACCACCTGTATTGTGAATTACCAGCCCTGCTCCTTAGCAGTGTCATTTGTGTGTTGGGAGGACAGGGGAGTGTACCATTTTTTTTTTCTCAAAGAATGGGCATTCTGAATGTTCTCATTCACATTAGTGTCAGTGTGTTTAACTAGACCAGCATTCCCACCTGAGGGCAGCCCCATCCCTTGGATGGATAGGGGGGCGCATTAGAAACTAGGGGTGGGGCCAGGCATGGTGGCTCACGCCAGTAATCCCAGCACTTTGGGAGGCTGAGGTGGCAGATCACTTGAGGTCAGGGCTTCGAGACCAGCCTGGCCAACATGGTGAAACCCCGTCTCTACTAATAATACAAAAATTAGATGGGTGTGGCAGCGGGTGCCTGTAATCCCAGCTACTCAGGAGGCTGAGGCACGAGAATCACTCGAACCCAGGAGGCAGTGGTTGCAGTGAGCTGAGATCGCGCCACTGCACTTCAGCCTGGGTGATGGAGCAACACTCAGTCTCAAAAAAAAAAAAAAAGAAAAGAAAAGAAAAAAAGAAACTGGGGGTGGGTGGGAGGCAGAGATTGCATTGAGCCAAAATCGCACCACTTCACTCCAGCCTGGGTGACACAGTTGAGACTCTGTCTCAAAAAAAGAAAGAAAGAAAGAAACTGGGGGTTGGGGTAGTTGGTTGTCACATGAAGGGAAAGCACTGTTTGCTTTTAGAGGCAGGGCCAGCAATACCACTCAACCCAATATGTTGGACAGTCTTGTACAAAGTGGAATTCTCCCATCCAAATGCCCACCACACTGAGTCCCTGAGAGATGTCAGTCAGCTGAGCAGTATTTATGGATGCCTTGTGCACAGCATGATCCAGGTTTCATGTGGTTTGCTCTTAATTAAAATACAAAACAAAACAAAACAAAAAACCACTTTGTTAAATGTATGGTTTTTTCTTACTCGTGTTTTAGGGGGAAAATGACCAGTACATCAAACCAGTGATGTCATAGGTAATGATGCCCAGGATGAAGCGTAGGTTTGTGAAAGAGCATCAGTGTAAAGATAAATGAGGAGGCCAAGCGCAGTGGCTCATGCCTGTAATCCTAGTACTTTTGGAGGCTGAGGCAGGAGGATCACTTGAGCACAGGAGTTTGAGACCAGCCTGGGCAACATGACAAAACCCCATATCTTCAAAAAATAAAAAAAAATAAAAATAATTAGCCGGGCATGATGATGAGTGCCTATAGTCCCAGCTACTTGGGAGGCTGAGGTAGAGGATCGATTGAGCCTGGGAGGTTGAAGCTGCGGTGAGCTAGCTGTGATCACACCATTGCACTCCAGCCTGGGTGACAGAGCAAGAGTATCTCAGAAAAAAAAAAAGACTGAGAAGTTAGTGAAAGTGGGGACTCCTCTATGGCTAAATCCGTGAAGGTGCGACATGAAGGAGCATGGCTGTATCCGGGTGAGTGCCATCCACTAAGAGGCCTGGCACCATGGAAGGAGTGGGATGCTATTTGGGATCAGAGGACCTAAGTTCCAATTCTGACCTTGATTCTTCTGAGCTCTAAGACCTTGAAGGAGGTATTTAACTTGGCTGACTTTCCACTTCTTCGTCTGAACCAGATCTCAATAATAACTGACATTTACTGAGCACTCACTACATACCAGGCACTGTTCTAGCTGGCTTGTATGTTTCACTTTATTTAATCCTATTATTATCCCCATTATACTAGTCTGCTCAGTCTGTCCTAATAAAATACCACGGAGCGGGTGGCTTACACGACAGAAATTTCCTTTCTCCCAGTTCTGCAGGCTGGAAGTCCATGATCCAGGTGCTGGCAAAGTTGGTTTCTGGTGAGGGCCCTCTTCTTGGCTTGCAGATGGCTGCATTTTTGCTGCATCTTCACCCGGCCTTTCCTCAATGCATGTACATGGAGAGACAGCCAGAGAGAGAAAACAGCTGTCTGGTGTCTCCTTTAACAAGGACACCAATCCCATTGGGTTAGGGCCCCACCCTGTGACCTCACTTAACCTTAATTACTTCCTTAGAGGCCCTACCTCTAAATACAGCCACATAGGGAGGTTAGATTTTCAACATATGAATTCTGGGAGGAGACACAAACGTTCAGTTCATAACACCCATTTTACAAATGGGAAAACTGAGGCAGAGAGTGGCTAAGTGAACAGCCCAAGTCACATAGTTGGCAGTGGCAATATTCAGACCCAGGTGGCCTGGCTCCAGAGACCCTGCCCTTACCCATGGTGCTGTGTTGCCTCTGCCAGGGACAGTGATGTCCGTCTGGTTTGAGAAAAAGGATTCCCAGTAAGAATCTAGGAGCTCGTGCAGTGCCGCAGACAGTGGACTCAAAGGAGGAAAAGAAAGTGCAAGGGAGGCTGGAGTCACTGAGAAGTGTGGTGGCGGAAAGCCAAGATCTGACACCAGGAGGAGGAGGAAGCCCCAATTTTCATGGAGAAGACAAATATTTTTCATCTCTTTGGGTTTTTCTGATTTTGTTTTTGTTTATTTTGTTTGTGTGTGTGTGTGTGTGTGTGTGTGTGTGTGTGTGTGTGTGTGTGTGTGTTTTGAGATGGAGCCTCGCTCTGTCTCTCAGGCTGGAGTGCAGTGCTGCGATCTCAGCTCACTGCAACCTTCACCTACCTGGTTCAAGCAATTCTCATGCCTCAGCCTCCCGAGTAGCTGGGACCACCAGCTGATAGCTCCTAAAGCCACCACACCTGGCTAATTTTTGTATTTTTAGTAGAGACAGGGTTTCACCATGTTGGTCAGGCTGGTCTCAAACTCCCGACCTCAAGTGATCCACCCACTTCAGCCTCCCAAAGTGCTGGGATTACAGGCGTGAGCCGCCGCACCTGGCCAAGATTTTTCATGTCTTTGTAAGATGAAAAATCGAATTATTAGATTCCTCTGCTATGAGTTTGCATAGCACCTTATGCAAAGTAAAACTCACACAAATAGCAACAAGCAACCACATGAACACGACAGCATCCTTCACTCCCCGCTGAGGGGATGAATCGCCTGGAGGTGATCAAAGCAATGTGCAAGGGATCTGAATGCACCTTCTAGAAAAGGCATGTTACTCCCACATGCTGAGTGCACATGTGGGAGTAACAAGCACAATCCCAATGGGAGCTAGTGTGTCCTGCATGCGACTGTGTGCCTGGCAGTGACTGAAGCGCTTGTCTGTACCCATTCATTAACCCTTACAACAACCACAGAGGGCAGGTACTGTTATGTATCCCCATGTTAGAGATGGGGAAACTGAGGCACAGAGCGGTTCACTTGTGCGACAGCTGACGCATATCAAGCTCTTCTTTTGCACCAGGCATTGCGCATGAACCATCTCACCGCATCCTCACAGCAGCCCTGCAAAGGAGATGGTTTTTTCAATCTCCATTTTACAGATGAGGAAACTGAGGCCCAGAAAGATCCCTTTCCCAGGGTCACACAGCTAGTAAGAAGAATGTGGAGATTTGATCCCAGGCCAAATGACTTCTCTGCTAATGTCCATCTTTCATGGAGAATAGAGTTTGAGATGAACTAGGAAGTAGAGAACATGCATCAACTGAATGGATGGAAGAAAAGAGTCTTTCAGGGGGCCAGCCATGGTGGCTCATGCCTGTAATCCCAGCACTTTGGGAGACCAAGGTGGGCAGGTCACTTGAGGTCAGGAGTTCAAGACCAGCCCAGCCAATGTGGCGAAATCCCGTCTCTACTTAAATATATATATATATATATATATATATATATATATATATATACACACACACACACACACACACACACATATATACATATATACACACACACACACACACATATATATATATATTAGCCGGGCATGGTGGTGCATGCCTGTAGTCCCAGCTACTCGGGAGGCTAAGGCAGGAGAATTGCCTGAGCCTGGGAGACAAAGGTTGCAGTGAGCCAAGATAGCACCACTGCACTCCAGCCTGGGCAACAGAGCAAGACTCCATCTCAAAAAATAAAAAAATAAGGAAAGAGCCTTTCAGGAGAAACAAGGTAACCCTAAAGATCTTTGGCAAAAGGTATCCCTAGCCTGACGCAGGAATGGCCAGGCATTCGGGCAGGCTGGAAGGGGAGCATTTCAAGATGCAGCCAGGGCTTTAGGAAAGACCATGCCGGAGAGACTCAGAAGTTGCTGAAATCAGGGCAGCCATGGCTGCTTGCCTGACACATGAGCCTGGTTGCTAAACGTGTGATTTATCCTGATAGCTTTAGGAGCTATCAGGAAAATAATATGTCACTGTGTTAACACTGAACTCTCTCCAAAGCATCCTGCCCGATGGTCATTAATACAATTCAGGCCACAGCCTCTTTAGCGCTCTTAAGATAAGTTAAACACTTAGCACAAGAGATGTGGCCCAGGTTTCCCTCCCAGGGAGTAGACTCCTCTCTGGCTAGTCTGGAGGCAGCATTAAGCAATCTCACTTAAAAAATATACCTGCCTCAGAGGAGAAGGAGCAGCCAGGGAGTTCATCGGGGCCCTGATGAGCATCATTTTTCTAACGCAAATTTGTCAACAATTTCTGCATTCATGTCTCCAAGCAGCCAAAGACAAAAAGTAATGGAATCAAACCACAGCAGGAGAGTTTGAGAAACCCCAGCTGTCACCAGCTTAATCAGAACAGGTTTTGATAAGTATTTGTCACTGAGTTTACTGATCAGCAACGTGCAACAACAGTAATACTAAGTATCGGCTGGGGATGGTGGCTCATGCCTGTAATCCCAGCATTTTGGGAAGCTGAGGAGGGCAGATCACTTGAGGTCAGGAGTTCGAGACCAGACTGGCCAAGATGGTGAAACCTCATCTCTACTAAAAATACAAAAATTAGCCAGGCATAGTGGTGCACGCTGTAGTCCCAGCTACTCAGGAGGCTGAGGCAGAACAATCACTTGAACCCAGGAGGCGGAGGTTGCAGTGAGCTGAGATTGCACAACTGCACTCCAGCCTTGGTGTCAGAGCAAGACTCCATCTCAAAAAAAAAGAAAAAAAATACTAAGTATCATACCTGTGGGATGCAGAAGGGCAGTCCAGATTGGCATTTACAGTCCTAAATGACATTTGTTAGAAAAACAGGAAAATTCATAAGAATAATTGGAAAGACCGTTAAAATAGATAAGGCTTTAGCAAGCTTAATCAAAGGGGAAAAGAGAGAGAGAGAGATCAATAAACAACATCCAGAATGAAAGGGTGGACATTACTAAAATCCAGGGGAGGTTGTTTCCTTTAATTACAAGAATGCCAGGTACACTGTTTTACCAATGAATTTGAAAATCTAGGTGAGATTGACACTTTTCAGGAAGACACAAATTACTGAAATTAGCCCAAGTGGAAATAAAAATAAATACAACAAACCAAAGATCATGAAAATTTGTTAAATCATTAAAGAGGAAGTGCGTTTTTGGTGCCCCCACCAAAAAAGGCACCAGGTCCCACTGGTTTTAAACAAGAGTTCCAACAAAACTTCAAGGAAAGGATAAATCTCATCCAGCATAAACTACAGAGCAAAGAAAAAGATGGAACGCTCTCCCACACATTTTATAAGACTAACATCACCCTAAAGCTGACACTGGAGTTACAGCGCATATGACAAATGGACAAATTGCGGTCGTCGCTGCTGAAGTTGGAAGGCCCCTGCGATCCCAGCACCTACCTTCATCCATGCCCTGTGACTCTTTACAGAAGTTTTCTGCAGATCCTGTCTGAGCTTTAGTTTCCACACTGGTGAAAAGAGGGGTCTGGACTATAATTGGTATCATTTATTTGACACCTGCCCCTTGCCTCGTAACACACCTGCAAGCAGATAGAATAGCCATATTTTGTAATTTTTTAAAAAACACTGAAGACTGTCTGGGTGCAGTGGCTCACGCCTGTAATTTCAGCACTTTGGAAGGCCCAGGTGGGTGGGATTACCTGAGGTCAGGAGTTTGAGACCAGCCTGGTCAACATGATGAAACCCCGTCTCTACTAAAAATACAAAAAATTAGCCAGATGTGGTGGCAGGCATTTGTAATGCCGGCTACTTGGGAGAGTGAGGCAGGAGAATCGCTTGAACCCAGGAGACGGAGGTTGCAGTGAGCCGAGATCACCCCACTGCACTCCAGCCTGGGTGACGAGAGTGAAACTCTGTCTCAAAAAAAAAAAAAGGAAACTGAAGACCTTGCTGTGTTACCTGAGCCCAGGAACGATGACACCCTTGTAGCAATGAGGATGCTCAGATAACAGTTTCTAATACCACGCTGCAAGAAAAAGGAACCAGAGCTCCATGGAGAAATGGCCGATTCTAGGGCTGGGCCAAGAACTATATGATTATCCCAGAGCATCTTTTAGCACCGTAAAGTAAGGAATTGCTCAGGAAAACCCAAAGTGATAGGTTATGCCAGAGGAACACAGGATCCAACTGAAAAGAGTTCCCAATGGCCAAATCCAGAAAGATAAAAAGAACAACAAAATAAAACAAAAGCTGGAGTAATAAAATAAATAATGTAATATCAGATCCCAATGGCCAAATCTGGAACAATAAATAAAAAGGAGAGCAAAATAAAATAAAAGCTGGAATAATAAAATAAATAATGTAATATCAGATTCTAACCCAAAGTATAAAATAAGTATGTATGAGTCTATGCTGATGTAGATAAATGATTGCATAAATAAGTAAGTGGGGAGACTAAACAAATCTCCCACACAGAAAAATTCCAGGTAACTTATGTAGATACTACACCCATAGTGTGAGCCACGCATAGTGACTTCTTTCCAAAGAGTACAATATAGATGGGGGGAATAGTAACTTCGGAGTGGAGAACCCTGATGAAGACCACCTGAGCCAGGTGATCAAGGTCAACATCAACAGTGATTAGTCATATTGATAATATTTACCCTTGATGTGATATGAAGAGAATGGCACTCCCCGTCTGTGACCTTCCCAAAACCCAGGAACCTGGTGTAATCATGAGAAAAACATCAGAAAAATCCCAGTTGACAAACATTTTACAAAATACCTGACCAGTTCTCCTTCACACCGTCCTCAAAAGCAAGGAAAGCCTGAGAAACTGTCACAAACCAGAGAAGCCTAAGGAGACAGGACAACTACGTGTCATGTGATATCCACCTTGGATCCTGGAACAGTCCAAGAACAGTACAGGGAAAGCCTTAAAAATCTGAATAAGTAATTGACAGTAGTTAACACAGCACTATCTGCTTATTAGTTTTGACAAATGCAGCATACTAATGTAAGAAGTTAACAAAAGGAGAAAGTGGGTGTGGGGTGTATGGGAACTCTCTGTACTATCTTTGAAACTTTTCTGTAAATCTAAAACTATTCCAGGCCAGCCACGGTGGCTCATGCCTGGAATCCCAGCACTTTGGGAGGCCAAGGTGGGCGGATCACTTGTGGTCAGGAGTTCGAGACCAGTCTGGCCAACATGGTGAAACCCTGTCTCTACTAAAAATACAAAAATTAGCCAGGCATGGTGGCGCATGCCTGTAATCCCAGCTACTTGGGAGGCTGAGGCAGGAGAATCACTGACCCGAGAGGCGGAGGCTGCAGTGAGCTGCAGGAAGCCACTGTGTGGGCAGTGTAGTGAGGAGAGGGTAGGAGATGAGGTCAGGGAGGTGATGAACCCGAGGGTGGGCAGACCACATGGAGCCAGGTTCCACTGTAAGGACTGTGCTTTTATTTGGAGGGAGGTGATATCCATTGTGGGGATTTGAGCAGGAGCGGGACGTGATCCGACTTAGGGTTGAACAGGATCCCTCTGGCTGCTGGCTGGAGACTAGGCTGGGAGGATAGGGGCTAGATAAGGATAGGAGCAGGAAGAGTGAGGAGGTGACTGTAGTAGCCTACACCAGGGGTCAACAGACTTCTGTAAAGGACCAGATAGTAAATATTTTTGGCTTTGCACATCATACTGGACCTGTCTCAGCTACTCAGTTCTCCTGCAGTAGCACAAAAGCTGCAGCAGACAGGATGTAATTGCATGAACATAGATGTGTTCTAATAAAACTTTATTTACACAAACAGGCGACAGGCCAGATTTGGCCCCTGGGTTATAGCTTACTAACCTCTGATCTAGGTGGGAGATGATGGTGGTTTGGACCACGGTGGGGCGGGGGGCGGTGCGGGCAGTGGAGGAGGTGAGAATGGTCAGATTGTGGGTATATGTCGAAGGGAAAGCCAACAGGATTTGGTGATGGATGGGTGGCAGGATGTCAGAGAGAGGAGACGGGGATAACTCCAAGACACATGCAGTGCCTAGGCCAGTGTTGGGAACATAGAAGGTGATCAGTGTGTACACATCTTGAATCAGCAATTTGGTATTTCATGCCTCTTTGCCTTGTCTTTTCCAGTGACATGATAGGCACTGTGAGGGCAAGAGCCAGATTTCATCCTTGAAGCCTCCCCTCTCTTTTTTTTTTTTTTCAAGCTTAATTCACTTTATTTTTCTTGTATAAAAACCCTATGTTGTAGCCACAGCTGGAGCCTGAGTCCTCTGCACAGAGACTCTGATGGGGTCTTGACAAGGTAGTCAGTGAATTCCTGACCTGAATTCCTGAATTCTAGGGAGACTTGGTGAATACAGTCTCCTTCCAGAGGTTGGGGGTCGGGTAGCTGTAGGTCTTAGAGATAGCATCAAAGGTGGCCTTGGCGAAGTTTCCCAGGGTGGCAGTGCAGCTGCAGCGTAGCAGTCATAGATACCCGCCATCAGCAGCAGCTTTTGGGCATGGGGACCGAGACGATGCCAGTGCCCCTGGGTGCAGGGATGAGGCGCACCAGCACAGAGCCGCAGTGGCCTGTCACCTTACAAGGGACGGTGTGGGGCTTGCCGATCTTGCTCCCCCAGTAGCCTCTGCACATGGGGACAATGGAGAGCTAGCCCAGGATGATGGCCCCGCGGGTGGCAGTGGCCACCTCCTTGGAGCACTTAACACCCAGACCGACATACCATTATAGTCACCGATGGCAATAAATCCCTTGAGCCTGGTGCGCTGGCTGGCGTGGGTCTGCTTTTGCACTGGCATGATCTTCAAAACCTCATCCTTGAGAGAAGCCCCCAGGAAAAAGTCAATGATCTCAAACTCTTTGATGGCCAGGAAGAAGAGATAGATCTCCTCCAGGAACTTGATCTTCATGTCCTTGACCAGGTGGCCCAGCTTGGGGATAGACGTCCACTCCTTGTCCTTGGTCTTGCCTCTGTGAGCTCCTCGGCCTTGGCCCGGGCCCTGTCCGTGGCTATGACCCCAGCCCCGGCTGCCCCTGCTGAAGCCTCCACGGAAGCCACCGTGGTTCCCCATCCCAGGGTCCCCAGGGCCTCCAGCCCCCCATCCCCCAAAACCGGATGTTTTCTTGGAGAAGAAAGAAGCTTCCCCTCTCTTGACCCATCATTGTCTGATGCGGTGCCGGGCCCATAGTAGGTGTTTTTATAGTCTTGTGATAGACAGATCTTCTCGAGCACAGGCTCTGAAAGGAGATGGGTCCGGGTGCTGGCTCCTCTTCCCCTCGCCTTGGGCACATCTGAGTTTGCTTGGGCTGCCATTACAAAGTCCCACAGACTGGGTGCCTTAAACAAGAGAAACTTACTGTCCCACAGTTCATGAGATGAGAAGTCCAAGATCAAGGTTGGTTCCTTCTGAGGGCTGCAAGGGAGAATCTTTTCCTTGCCTCTCTCCTAGCTCCTGGTGGTCTCGGATGTCCTCTGACTCGTAGAGAACATGTCACCCGGTCTCTGTCCTCGTCATCACCTGGCATTCTTCGTCTTCTGTCTCTGTGTCCAAATACCCCCTTTATAAGGACATAGACATATTGGTTGAAGGCCCACGCTAAGGTCCTCATCTTAATGTGATCATCTGCAAAGACCCTATTTCCAAATAAGGTCACATTCAACATCTTGTAGGGGACACAGTTCAACCCATAGCAGGCATGTTCCCACGCTCCTCTCTGCCTCGTTTTCTCCTAGTTTCCTACTACATATATAGAAAGTGCTGGCCATAGTCCCTGGCACATTGAAAGCTTTTAATAAATACTAGTTTCTATCCCTAGTCCGATACTAGTTTCTGTCCAATGATAGAGATTTTTGTCTCTATCTCACTGAGATATTTGTAATTAATTTTTTTCAAAAGCAATACATACACACATTATCCTTTTTTTTTTTTTCTTTTTTGAGACACAGTCTCGCCCTGTCACCCAGGCTGAAGTACAGTGGTGCGATCATAACTCACTCCAGCCTCGACCTCCCCAGGCTTAGGTGATCCTCCCACCTCAGCCTCCCAAGTAGCTACAACTGTAGGTACATGTCACTACGCCTGGCTAATTTTTGTATTTTTGGTAGAAACAGAGTCTCGCCATGTTGTCCAGGCTGGTCTCAAACTCTTGGGCTCAGGAGATCCACCCTCCTCGGCCTCCCAAAGTGTTAGGATTATAGGTGTGAGCCACCACACCTGGACCTCATTTTTTTTAATGAAAGTATTTCAATAAGCTAAAACCTTCTTTGATCACCAGCCCAATCCCAGTGACTCCCCATATGAAACTGCTGCTTCCAGCCAGATGTATGGGCTTCCAGATCTTTCTTTTTCCAGTTATGTACAATATATCCATATAAAAATCTCATATTTTAATGAGATTTTATAAATATATACATGGCATCATACTGGGTGTATCACTCTTTTTTTTTTTTTTTAAACAGAGTCTTGCTCTGTCACCCAGGCTGGAGTGCAGTGGCGCCATCTCAGCTCACTGTAACCTCCACCTCCTGGGCTCAAGCGATCCTCCTTTCTCAGCCTCCCAAGTAGCTGGGATTACAGGTGTATGCCACCATGCCCGGCTAACTTTTTGTATTTTTAATAGAGACAGGGTTTCACTATGTTGGCCAGGCTGGTCTCCAACTCCTGACCTCAAGTTATCTGCCCACCTTGGCCTCCCAAAGTGCTGGGATTACAGATGTAAGCCACCGCGCCCAGCCGGATGTATGATTCTTTAACCTGCGTTTTTCACACTCTAGGATGTCTTGGAACCATTTCCATGTGCTAGCATAAAAATTCACCTCCTTGGCTTGGGACGTGGCTCACGCCTGTAATCCCCACACTTTGGGAGTCCAAGGCAGGGGGGTCATCTGAGGTCGGGAGTTCAAGACCAGCCTGACCAAGATGGAGAAACCCCGTCTCTACTAAAAATACAAAATTAGCCAGGCGTGGTGGTGCATGCCTGTAATCCCAGCTACTCAGAAGGCTGAGGCAGGAGAATTGCTTGAACCTGGGAGGAAAAGGTTGCAGTGAGCTGAGATTGCACCATTACACTCCAGCCTGGGCAACAAGAGCAAAACTCTGTCTCAAAAAAAAAAAAAAAAAATCCACCTCCTTTTTCTGCACTGCTGGGTAGGATTCCACTGAATGGATATACCACATTTTATTTAGCTACAACCTCATCAAGGGAACTTTAGGTGTTTTCCAGTTTCTCACCAGGATGATGGACATTTTTACACAAGGCTCTTTGCAGGTGTTACTCTGGGTCAGAAAGTAAAAATCCCTCGAGACGGGGATTGCACCAGGTCCCGGTCCTTAGCCCCACTGCACTTAACCTGTGTCAAGGCCATGGGAACCCTTCCACCGTCTCTGCCAGCAGATCCCATTCAGCACCCACCCCAAGATACTCACACTTTGACCCGGAAGAGACCAGAAGCACCCTGCAGTTCGTGTGGACAAGTCTCCCCTCTGACTTACAGTGCCCTCACCCTCCTACCTAGGAGAGGGATGGCAGCACTGAGGGTCGTGGGATTCTCTTCCCCGGAGGCTCCCCCATCCTCGTGGCATCTGCGCGGTCCAGCTCCCCTCCGAGCTGGCTCAAGGGGTAACTTGATCCAGGTCAGCTGGTGGAGTATGAGGTAGCGTCTAGCTGAGCGTCACGGTATTTTATTAAGACCGAAATGTGATCGCTACTGTTGTCACACTTTAGCACCCCCAACAATCCCCTTACAAATGAGAAAAACAGAGCCTCCCCAAATGCCTTTCCCCTGACATCAAGGAAAGCGCATGGAACCCTGCCCAGAGGCCTGAGCCCGGGTGACCCCAGGAGTGGCTCCAGAGCTTGAGGAAAGGCCTGGGGGGCGGAGGGGGTGTTTTTCCAGTTTCAGGCAAAGCAGTGAGCTGGGGGCTATCTGCTGTTTCCTCTGCGCCTGGGTCTGTAAAGTCAGCGGTTGCCATTTAAATCCCATTTTCCTTAACATGTCAGGATTGCTCATTCTAGGCCATCCATTTATATGGCCATGGCTCAGAGGTCTCAGACTCACATGCCTAGGGGGGGTCGAGGATCCAGGTAATGTAAACTGAAGCAAGCCCCGTAGAGATGGTGGGAAACTGCAAATGGATGCCCTGGCTGAAGGAGGTAGCTGAAAATCTGGAGAGAGAACAAGAACAAGAAGAGAAAGGGAAGAGGAGGCAGAGAGAAAAGAGAGAGGATATCCCCCAAGTTTACATATTGCCCATTGCTTCAAAAAAATGTAAGCATGCGATGAGCTAAGTAGATATGTCTCCAGGCCAGTTTGCAGGCTCTTCTGTAACTGAACTTATCAACACAGTAGACAAGCTGCCGGCCTGACTCCCTCACCCCTCTAGAGCAGCGCTGTCCAATAGAGATTTCTGCGATGATAAAATATCTGCAGCGTTCACTACAGTAACCACTGGCTACATGTAGCTCTTGAGCACTTGAAGTAGGACTAAAGAACAGAACCTTTAATGTTATTTAACTTTACTGAATTTCAATATAACTATAAATAGCCACAGGCAACTAATTGCTACCATATGAGACAACATGGCTCTAGATTCTTTCAATGTAGAGGGTATCATCGTGCTTGACTACTGCAAAAAAGATCACTCCTTCTTGGGGAGAGGGGGTAGATTATACCTGAGACCACCAAGCATTAATCAGAGTCCTGGGTAAATGGAAAGAAAGGAAATTCGAAATACTGAGCAGTAAAAGCTTAGGTGTAACCAGATGTCTGCTGGCTCAAGAGTGGTCACTCAGTGTCCTTCCAGTCCCCCACTTCCCAGTGAGTTTCTCATTCAGGGTCACCCTTTAGCATCCACTGTGTTCTTGGCCATCTGCTTACTCCCATTTGCCCAGAGCTGACCCCTAGGAAGCCACCTGGGGGGACTTCCCTGCTGCCGTTGGTCTCCAGGCCTTAAGAGCACACCACTGTCCAAACCCAGGGTGCTGCCCGTGGGTCATAGAGGTGCAAGGTCCTATGCAGAGGCGAGAATGGCAGTCGCACTTTGTCACCTGCCACAAAGTTGCTGTGCCTGGGCCCATGTGTGTCAAGGACTCTGGAAACAAGCCTCACCTTTCATCAAAACCCTTTCTAATCTGAGGCCCATTCAAGGGGCCAGAGAGGGACCAGCAGCCACACTACCCCCTTGCCAACCCCTCTCTCAGATTCCAGCCCAGCTCCCCACAAGGCAACCCAGGCTGCCCCAGATGCCACTGACCCCTCTCTTGCCTCCCTAAACATCACCATAACAACAAGACTACCTTATGTATCTTTTAAAAATTAATGAGGAGGCCTGTAATTCTACCACTTTGGGAGGCCACAGCGGGAGGATCACTTGAGCCCAGAAGTTCAAGACCAGCCTGGGCAACATATTGAGACCCTATCTCTATTTTTTAAAAAAAAGAAAAAAAATGAATGAGGCAGGGGCTTCCCACCATCCCCCTGCAAAGCTTATATTCTCAAAGATAAATTCAAGCCTTTTGGCCAGGCACGGTGGCTCATGCCTGCAATCTTAGCACTTCGGGAGGCCAAGACTAGAGGATCTCTTGAGGCCAGGAGTTTGAGACCAGCCTGGCCAACATAGCAAAACTTCATCTCTACTCAAAATACAAAAATTAGCTAGGCATGGTGGCACACACCTGTAGTCCCAACTACTCGAGAGGCTGAGGCTTGAGAATCACCTAAACCTGGGAGGTGGTGGCAGTGAGCTGAGATTGTGCCGCTGCACTCCAGCTTGGGTGACAGAGCAAGACTGTCTTTAAAAAAAAAAAGCTTTTTGCTTGTCCAATTGTCTAAAAAGAGATCTGTTCAAAATGTTGCAAATACCCTTTCTTCCAACTTCTCTACTCCCATCAAGGTTCCAGAGATGTTACAACCAATTTTTTCTCAGTAGTCAAGCTCAGAGTCCCACGTGCTTCTCCTCCTCCAGCAGCCTTTGTAAGGAGGCAGCTGCCTCCAGAAATCACCTTGCAACTAAACTGTGGGAAAATGTGTAAGATCTTAACACAGTGGTAGAAACTAACATGTATGCAGCAGCCACTGTGCACCCAACACTGTTCTCAGTGCTCTCATGCAGCATCTCGCTTCTCCTTACCTCATCTGGAGGTGGGTTCAGTTATCAGGTCCATTTATCAGTCAGGCCTCTGGGGTTCACGAGGGTCATGCCCCTCGCTCAAGGTCACACACTGGGAAGTGGTTGGATCCAGGATCCAGGCCCAGGCGGTCAGATTCCAGAGCCTGCACCCTGAACCAGTACCACAGGGGCTGGCACCCCCGCACATTTTTTGCCCCATCAACATATTATCATGTCACTCCGCTGGCATCATGAAGTGCACTCATGATATGTTTGCCCCATCAGCGTGTCACGAGGGCATTTCATGACGCAGGCGGAGTTGGCAGGTGTGCATCGTGTAGGCTCCACATGGGACATGGCATCCCTTATGACTCTTGGCTGCAAAGTGCCAGAAACCCAGCTCCACTCACTTAATCTGAAAAGTGGGTGTATTTGTTCTCCAGGGCTGCTGTAACAAATTTCCCCCAGTTACTGGCTTCAGACAACACACATGTGTCCTCTTACAGTTCTGGAGGTCAGGCTCTGAGAGGAGAATCGGTTTTTTTACTTTTTTTTTTTTTATTTTTTTTTTTTGAGACAGAGTCTCGCTCTGTCGCCCAGGCTGGAGTGCAGTGGTGTGATCTCAGCTCACTGCAGCCTCCTGCCTCCCAGGTTCAAGCTCTTCTCGTGCCTCAGCCTCCCAAGTAGCTGGGACCACAGATGTGCACCACCATGCCCAGCTAATTTTTTGTATTTTTAGTAGAGGTGGGGTTTCTCCATGTTGGCCAGGCTGGTCTCAAACTCCTGGCCTCAAGTGATCCACCCGCCTCAGCCTCCCAAAATGCTGGGATTACAGGTGTAAGCCACCACACCTGGCCCTTTGGTTTTTTGTTTGTTTTAGTTTTTCTTCCAGTGGCCACTTGTGTATGTTGACTGTGGTCTCTTCTTCCATCTTCAAAGCACATGACTCCAGTCACCCTCTCCTTTCTGTCATCAGATCACTCTCTTACAGGGAACCATGTGATTCCATTTAGGGCCCACCCCGACAGCCAAGGAAAAACTTCCCACCTCAAGATCTCTAACTGAACTAAAGTCCTGATTGCCATTTAAAGTAATAGATTTGCAGGTTCCGAGATAAGAATGTGCGCATCTTTGGGGGTTCGTTGTTCAGCCCAGCACAGTCAGGGATGGCTCAGCTTCAGTCCTGACTGGATCCAGGGGATCAGATCGCATGCTCGTGGCATCCCCCTCTCCAGCTCGCAGCCCTGCTTTCCTCAGCAGCTCCCGGCTTAATCCACCATTCAACAGCCCCAGGGAAGAGACAGCACCTCTTCCAAAAGTCCCAGCCAACGTCCCCGGGCTGGTTCCCATTGGCCCACCTTAGACCACATGTTCATCCTTGAAGCAATCACTGTGGCCAGGGGGACCTTGGGTCCCTCTGATTGGTTTTCATTGTCCCCACCCTGTAGTCTTTCGTTTTGTTTTGTTTTGTTTTGTTTTTTTGAGACAGAATCTTGCTCTGTCATCCAGGCTGGAGCACAGTGGCGTGATCTCGGCTCACTACAACCTCCACTTGCTGGGTTCAAGCAATTCTCCTGCCTCAGCCTCCCAAGTGGCTGGGATTACAGGCACCTGCCACCACGCCCAGCTAATTTTTGTATTTTAGTAGAGACAGGGTTTCATCATGTTGGCCAGGCTGGTCTCGAACCCCTGACCTCAAACAATCCACCCGCCTCAGTCTCCCACAGTGCTAGGATTACAGGCATGAGCCACCATGCCCAGCCTCCACCCCATGGTCTTGTCCCACAGAGAGAGGTGTTTCCCCAAGGAAACTGAGTGGGAAACAGCATGGCATTGGAGTTTGTTCAATGGCAAGCCCTGGGGATAGTGCCTGGCACATAGTAAGCGCTCAGTAAATGATCACAGATCATGAGGCACAGCAGGTGTGCCTCCAGGAGCCAATACTTGAAGAGCACAGGGTTTACTAAGCAGATGAGCAGGAGAGCATTTCAAGCAGGGGGAACACCTTTAGCGAGGCAGAAGTGTCCACCATATGGCCAGGGTGACCAAATGTCTGGCCGTACTTGGGAAGCTGGGGACCTAGGGGAGTCCTGGTTTGAACCTATCCCCCTAGTATAATACCATCCCCCTTTAATGCAAAACTCTCTCTGTTTGGAGAGTATCTGTATGGTCACTTTCCTTGCAGTCAACCTGCTCATTTATAAGGAAACCAAACAGACAAAGAGGATGAGATTGAACCCAAGGACCTCTAACCTTGAGTGTCCAAACCCAGACTAGAACCCGAGCCTGATGACTCCCAGTGCAGTGCTCATCCCAGCCCTCAGCTTATGAGGCCAACCCTTAAAGCCTACATCAGATTAACCAGGCATGTTCTTTCTCTCTCTCTCTCTGTCAAATTTTCCATAGGATTGTGACCAGATCCACGTTGATGACGTCTCATCAGATGACAATGGCCAAGATTTAAGGTGGGAATTTGGGGAGTCAAAAATGCCCATTGATTGATTGATTGATTATGAAGTTATCCTTCTACTAGGAAGTGGGGTGGGAGAGGAGGGCTGCTTACAAGGACAAGGTGTGCCTGCCTCCAGCCAGAACTGGGACTTTTGCATCTCAAACTCAAAAATCACAACTAGCCGGGTGTGGTGGCTCATACTTGTAATCCCAGCACTTTGGGAGGTCTTAGCAGGAGGATCACTTGAGCTCAGGAGTTCAAAACCAGCCTGAGCAACATAGTGAGACCCCCATCTCTACTATAATAAATAAATGAGTAAAAATTTGTTTAAAAAATCACAACCTCACCCCTCAACCCTACAGTCTCTTGCTCATCACCTCAAATCACTAAACTCTGCTCATTTATTGCTATTTTTTTCCTGCTTACTGAAGTAATGCATGCATAACAGAAAAAATTCAAACACTTAACCTGACCTCACCTCCCAAACTCACCACCATTAAGAGTTTAGTATATATTCTTCACAGATCTGCTCAAAATGTTGAAAATACCCTTTCTTTCAGCTTCTCTCCTCCCATCAAGGGTCCGGAGATGTTATAACCAATTTTTTCTCAGTAGTCAAGCTCAGAGTTTCACGTGCTTCTCCTCCTCCAGCAGTCTTCGTAAGGAGGCAGCTGCCTCCAAATATTTGGTTGTATTCATTAGCATACATATATATATTTTTTTCTTTTTCTTTTTTTTGAGGCTGACTTTCACTTTTGTCACCCAGGCTGGAGTGCAATGGTGTGATCTCAGCTCACTGCAACCTCCACCTCCCAGGCTCAAGCAATTCTCCTGCCTCAGCCTCCTGAGTAGCTGGGATTACAGTCGTGCACCACCACACCCAGCTAATTTTTTGTATTTTTAGTAGAGGCGGGGTTTCACCATATTGGCCAGGCTGGTCTCAAACTCCTAACCTCAAGTGATCTACCCACCTCAGCCTCCCAGAGTGCTGGGGTTACAGGCGTGAGCCACCGCACCCGACCAGCATGCATATATTTTTAATATAACAATTGATACAGCCAATACTTAAGAAACACTTCTCAAATGAATAAGTGGTGTGTCTGGTTTCTAGGGGAAAACACTCCCAGGACATGGCTTCCAGGAATCAGGTAACCTATTGCTTAATATGAGACACCTTCAGGCCGGGTGTGGTGGCTCACGCCTGTAATCCCAGCACTTTGGGAGGCCAAGGCGCAAGGATCACCTGAGGTCAGGAGTTCGAGACCAGCCTGGCCAACACAGTGAAACCCCATCTCTACTAAAAATACAAAAATTAGCTGGGCGTGGTGGCAGGCACCTGTAATCCCAGCTACTTGGGAGGCTGAGGCAGGAGAATTGCTTGAACCCAGGAGGCGGAGGTTGCAGCAAGCCGAGATCGTGCCACTGCACTCCAGCCTGGGGTACAGAGCGAGACTCCGTCTCAAAAAAAAAAAAAAAAGAGAGACAGCTTCCAGAGGAATGTGGGCTGGAATGTTCCAAGCCTGCCCCTGGGAAAACTTTGTAAAAATGGAACCATAGTTAATCTGTGCTCATCCAAAATTACCACAATTCAATGGCTTTAGGCTCATCAGATGTATTATTAGACCAACTAATGTTTTGGTTACTGGATCAGTCATTGTAACTTTATTTAGTAGCTGCTTCCAAGGTGTCTCTCCCAACTTACTGCAAAAACAAAAATCAAAATTTCTGTTCCTGAGCCCTGCAAGTCTTTTCAAAGCCCGGCACAATCGGAAGTGATCAGCCGGCAGATGCCTGCTTCATTTTAATCAGCCATTCGGAAAATCCCTTCTGCAATCAGGACTGGCAAGGAGCAAAGCTCCAGCCCCACCAGGACTTCTCACCTGATGGAATAAATAAACCCCAGATCAAGGTTAATTGGTCCTTTCCATGAAGTCATCGTTGGGAAGCACTCTTCCTTTCAAGGCAGTGAGCAGCACCGTTCTGTTTCTATAGTTTCCCCTGTAGCTAGCTGGCTTGGAATTGAGAGCAACAGTCCTCTGAACCCTCATGCTGAGCTATTTGGTACCTCACTTTGAGAATTCTCAGCCCAAGGGTGTTTTCTTCCTTAGAGACCAAATTCTCCACTTATTCATTCAAGAAATATTTATGGAGTACCTACTATATGCTAGGTCCCAAACATGAAATGCCTCTTGTTTGTTTTTTTGTTTTGTTTTGTTTTGTTTTTTTCAGTTAGCAGTAAGAACCAACCTTCAGAGATGCCTCGTTTTGTGCCATGTTCTATTCTAAATGCATTGCATGGGATAACTCATTGCATATCCACAGTAACCCTAGGAGAGAGAGATGCTTTTATCCTCATCCTCATTTTTCAGCTGGGGAATGTGAGGCATAGAGAGATTGAGCAATTGGCCCAAACTCACATGGCTGGTCAGCAGGGAAGGCAGGATTCAAATCCAGGCAGCCTGGCTCTGGGACCCAAGCTCTTAACAGATCCTCTGTCCATCATGGACACTGGTTCCTGCCCTCTCCAAGGGCGTCCATCTCCTAACATCTAGACATCTCCCCATGGTAGCATCTGAGTTAATGGTGAGTGTTCACTTTTTCAAGAATAAATTTATGGCCGGGCACAGTGGCTCACGCCTGTAATCCCAGCACTTTGGGAGCCCAAGGCGGGTGGATCACTTGAGGTCAGGAGTGCAAGACCAGCCTGGCCAACATGGTGAAACCCTGTCTCTACTAAAAATACAAAAAATTACCTGGGTGTGGTGGAGGGCACCTGTAATCCCAGCTACTTGGGAGGGGGAGGCTGAGGCAGGAGAATCACTTGAACCTGGGAGGCAGAGGTTGCAGTGAGCCGAGATCATGCCTTTGCACTCCAGCCTGGGCAACAGAGCAAGACTCCATCTCAAAATAAATTTTAAAAAATTAAAAAAATTAAAAAATAAAAAGTCAAAATAAGGGACGAGGCATGGTGGTGCATGCCTATAATCCCAGCACTTTGGGAAGCCAAGGTAGGAGGATCCCTTGAGCCCAGGAGTTCAAGACCAGCCCAGGCAACATAGAGAGACTCCATCTCTCCAAAAAATAAAAATAAGTTAGCCAAGTGTGGTGGCGCACACACGAGGAGCCTGTGGGCCCAGCTCCTCGGAAGGCTGAGGTAAAAGGATCCCTTGAGCTGGGAGGTTGAGGCTGCCATGAGCTGTGATGACACCACTGCACTCCAACCTGGGCAACAGCGCAAGACCCTGTCTCAAAAAAATAAAAATTAAAAAATAAACAAAAGAAAGGCAAATGGATGTGGATCAGGTAAAAGCAAAAGACACCACTTTTCTTGGGGAAGCTAATGAAAGCTGTGGTCCTGCTGCCCCCCAAATGCACACTCGCAGCACCCTGTGCATTTCGAGGGGCTCATGCACACCCAAAAGGCCACCCTTGGGTCCCACAGAGCCTGTGGTCTCCCAGGGAAGATGCCCTGCACCCCCCTGCACTAACACTGTCCCTCCCCTCCTCTCTCCGCAGCACATACAACTTCTCCGCTGACGGCTTCCACAGTTCGGCCCCAGGAGCCAACCTGTGCCTGGGCTCTGGCGTGCACGGCGGCGTGGACTGGATGAGGAAGCTGGCCTTCCGCTACCGGCGGGTGAAGGAGATGTACAATACCTACAAGAACAACGTTGGTGGTGAGTACCGTGAGCCTCGGGCCTCCGAGGAAGGGAAGCTCATTGGGATGGATGCTGTCAATCTGTGTCCCTGCTGTGCCAGGCGCCAGGCAGAGAGGTTCACAAGTTCAGTACCAGCCCACTTAATGCAACCCTGACGACACCCTTCCGAATAGAGCACTGGGATTTTGTCACCTTCACTTTGGGGGTGGGAAAGCCGAGGGATGGAGGCTGCATCTGGTCCAAGATCCTTCAGGCCACAAATGGCGCGGGGTGGACGTGGGGGCGGAATTCTCTTACCCACAGCCAGAGGCTCTCACAGTGTGGTCCTCCAAGTAGCAGCGACAGCATCACCTGGGGATGTGTTGAAAATGCAGATTCTCTGGCCCTACCTCAGGCCTAGCAAATCTGAAACTCTGCGCTGGGGCCCACAATCTGTGTTTTCACAGCCCTGGAATCCCCCCTTGGATTCTGGAATTCCAGAATCCCCCTGGAATCGGGAGGACCTGTGCCTTGAGTCTTTGCATCTCAGATTGTTGTCCGCAGACCAACCACATCAGCATCCCCCGGAGCTGGTTAGAAGTGCAGGGTCACCAGCAGGCAGAGTCTGCAGTGACCCAAGATTACACCACTGCACCCCAGCCTGGGCGACAAAGTGAGACCCCGTAAAAAAAAAAAAAAAAAAAAAAAAGTGCAGGGTCTCAGGCCTCATCCTGGGCAACTGACTCAGAATCTGCTTTAAAAAAAATTTTTTTATTTTTGAGACAAGGTCTTGCTATGCTGCCCAGGCTGGTCTCAAACTACTTCTGGCCTCAAGTGATCTTCCCACCTCAGCCTCCCAAGTAGCTGGGATTAGAGGCATGCACCACCTGCCTGGCCCAGAATCTGCATTTTTAACAAGCCTGCCAGGTGACTGTGGAGGCATTAAAGTTGAAGAAGCCCTAGAAGTCACTGGTTCTCACACGTGGCTCTCATTGGAACCACCCAGGGAGTTTCAGTTGCTGGTGGTCTTGGTATCACTGCAGCCTGGACATCAGGAGTCATAAAGATCCCTGGGGAATTCTAAGTGCAGCCAAGGAGAGACCCGCCCCCTGGCTTCAGGTACTAGGAACATTTGCTCATTGCCCCAAACAAGAAGTCCAAAGGCACTGAAGGCGAGGCTGGCTCAGCCGTAGTCTAGAGAATTCTGGAGTTCTCTAGAACAGAGGTTTTTAACTGGGGGTGGTACTGCGCCGTCCCCAGGAGACATCTGGGAGTCTTCCTGGTTGCCACAGTGCCTGGAACCAACCACTGGCCCATAAGGGCAGGGTTTGAGTAGGTGGCTAATAGTGTCTGCAATATACACATTGGCCCCAAAAACTTCTAGGGCCCCCTCCCTCCATTCCTAGAAAGAATAGAGTCCCGGTTCTCAAACTGGACAGAACACACTTCCAGTCGCAGCTCTACAACTTTCTAGCTATGTGGCCTTAGGCAACATACATACGGTCATCTTAATGAGCCTCAGTCTTTAAATCTATGAAATGGAGAATACAAATACTTCTGCTTCCCTGGATTATTGAGAGATTTATTGTTAATGCATACAAAAGGCATGACTCCATGCCTGGTACACAGCGGGAACTCAATAAATGGTGGCATTTGTCACGAGTTGCTCTCAGTTTTGCTTGGGAGCCTCGGGTTCCCCTGCGTCTTCTACTGTCCCTGGAGCTTTCCCATCCGTTCTTTGGGACAGACTTCCTGTCGTGTTCGTGGCTGCGGTGCTAATGCAGCCCACGTGCTAAGCGCGGTCCTGGCAGTAGCTAATGTTTAAGGAGCACTCGCTCTGCCAGTTTTGTCACCGTTTTCATGGACTAGCTCCTTTACTCTTCACAGCATGCCTGTAAGGTAAATGTTTTTATCAACGGTGTTGCTTGAAAGCAGAAACTGAGATTACGGAGGTTAAGTAACCTGCCCAGCGTCACACAGCCCAGGCAGAAGGGCCACAGTGGAGTCCCAGGCTGGATGACTGCACCACCTCTGCCCTTCAGGGCCACACTTGGTGGCCTCTCAGATGTGAGTGTGTTGATTGCAGGAGTGAAGCAGCAAGCTCTGGTCAGGTCCCAGCCTTTGTACCCAGCCCTGCACGGAGGGAGGAGGGGAGCAGGAGGGCTGACTCAGGTGAGACAGGGATGGGGTTGGCCACCAGAGAGCATCTGTTCCCCATCCAGGTTAAGGCCCAGGAAATTCCAGGGCTTTGTCAGGCTGCTCTGCTCACCCATAGCTGAGGGGAGAGCACCCAAGGCGTCAGCCAGTGAGGAGCCCACAGCCAGCGGCATGCCGGTCTCCTTCCCCAACCCAGCTATTCCTGCATCACAGAACTAGCCAGGTGCATGGCTGTGGCTTCCAGCCCAGGGATCACCACAGATCCCCATGATTCCAAGTGTTTTAGAAGGTACACTCGGAAGAAAGACATCTGCAAAATACAGAATAGAGAAAATGCTTAATAAATCACCATCTAGGAGGAAGGGGTTGAAATCAGGGGCCTTAGCCTGATGTCATTCTTCCGTCTACCACTTCCCATGTAGCTCTGAGCAGGTTATTTGACCTCCCTGTGCCTCAGTTTCCTCCTCGTTTGCAAAATGGGGCCAGTGATGCTGCCCAGCATCATTGGTAGGTGGCTAATAGTGTCTGCAATATACACAATATACACAAGGATTCATGCCAGGATGTTGTGAATTCACACAGGAAAGGTGCTCAGAACGGCATCTGACACACATAAGCTCTCATTAAGTGGCACTTTTGTTATCTGGGGAAGGTGGGAAGGAGGCCAAGCCTGGAGGAAAACGCCGAGGAAACAGCTTGAAGCACACTTCCCAGCGTGGAGCAAAGTAGGGGTGGTTGGGCAACCAGCTACACAAGACAGCACGTTGGGAAGCCCTTTGTCAACTGAAAAGTTCTGAGCCTTATGAGTTTACATTGTTACTGAGGGTTCCAGCTAAGGGTCTGTGGGGAAGGTGCAGAGAGAGAGGAAAACCAGAGGCCATGTGTTCTCCTAGAGTTGATAGACTAATGAGAAGATGGGACATGTAGCAGTAAGAAGATTCATTCATTCATTCATTCTTCCATGTGTCCATCATCAAAGGCCTAGGTTGTGGATTCAGCAATGAACAAAAGAAACAAGGTCCCTGTTTTCAAAGACTTTATATTCAGTGAGTGGAGGAAACAGACCATCAACAAGTGAGCAAATCACTTAAATTCTTTTTTTTTTTTTTTTTTTTTTTGAGAGAGAGTCTTACCCTGTCACCTAGGCTGGAGTATAGTGGCACAATCTCGGCTCACTGCAACCTCCGCCTCCCGAGTTCAAGCAATTCTCCTGCCTCAGCCTCCCAAGTAGCTGGGAATACAGGCGCCTGCCACCACACCCGGCTAATTTTTGTATTTTTAGTAGAGATAGAGACTGGATTTCACCACGTTGGCCAGGCTGATCTCGAACTCCTGACCTCAGATGATCTGCCCGCCTCGGCCTCCAAAAGTGCTGGGATTACAGGCATGAGCCACCCTGCCTGGCCCCTTCTATCTTTGTATTTATTTATTTATTTATTTATTTATTTATTGAGACTGGGTCTCACTCTGTTTCTCAGGCTGGAGTGCAGTGGCATGATCTCGGCTCACTGCACCCTCGACCTCCTAGGCTCAAGTGATCCTCCCACCTCAGCCTCCAGAATAGCTGGGACCACAGGCACATGCCACCATGCCTGGCTAATTTTTAAATTTTTTGTAAAGACGGGGCCTTCCTGTCTTGCCCAGGCTGGTCTCAAACCCCTGGCTCAAGCGATCCTCCCACCTCAGCCTCCCAAAGTGCTGGGGTTACAGGCGTGGGCCACCTCACCCAGCCAAAATCAGGATTCTTATTACTAATGAGAAGATCCTTTTGTATTTATATTTTTACTAATTACAAGTGAAAAAAATGGATAGTGGATGGCAACTAAGTGTCTACCACAAACAGCAAATGAAAAGTCTTTGAGACAAAAAGAGTTTGACACTTTTCAGAAAGATAAAGAAGGCCAGCATAGCTGAATAGCTGGAGTGAGGGGGCACGTGGTCCAGGACAGGATGAGAGAGCTGGCGGTGTCCAGATGACATAAGGCCCAGTTTGGACACGGGGGTCTTCTATGTAGAGAAGACGATGTCTTCATAGCACAGGCAGCATTTTGTCCTAATTCATTCATTCTTCCTTCAACAAATACTGATTGAGCATCAAGCACAGGCCAGCCCCTGCTACAGAAACTGCTGCTATGATGGCGAACAAGACCGACTTCGTCCCTGCCCTCTGCCCTAGAGTGAATAGCCTAATGGCCAAGGCAGATGCCAAACACATCGTCACACAGATACACTTAAAATTAGAGTTGTGAGAAGTGCTGTGAAGAAGAGCTACAGTGTGTTGGGAGAATATAAACTAAAGGGACCTGACCCAGCCTGGAGAGATCAGGTTAGACCTTCCAGAACAAATGACATTTAAGATGAGGCCGTAAGGCAGGATGCAGAGGTTCACACCTGTAATTCCAGCACTTTGGGAGGCCAAGGCAGGATTGCTTGAGGCCAGGAGTTCAAGACCAGTTTGGGCAACATAGCAAGACCCCACCTCTATGAAAAATACAAAATTTAGCCGGACATGGTGGCAGGCATCTGTAGTTCCAGCTACTCAGGAGGCTAAGGTGGGAGGATTGCACGATTGCTTGAGCCTGGGAGACTGAGGCTGCAGTGAGCCTTGATCACACCACTGCACTCCAGCCTGGGTGACAGAGCAAGACCTTGTCTCAAAAAAAAAAAAAAAAAAAAAAAAAGACAAGGCCCAAATGCAGAGTGTGAAGGATTTAGCCAGGCAAAAGCAGAAGATGAGATAAAAGAGTGGTCCATGTTCTGAAATGAGGTGTGCAAAGGTCCTGGGGCAGGAGTCCACTTGGTGTTTCAGGGAACAAACGAGGCCTTCAGGCTGGAATGGAAAAACAGCGGCAGGAGATGAAACTCAGTAGGGACAGGATCATGCTGCTGGGGGTTTTGAACTTTATCTTAAAGCTACTGAAGGCTGAGAGAATGGCAAGTTGAGAAATACCCAGGGTGGCTCTGGAAGCCAGCTGCCTGGGTGCCGGACCTGTGTCCATTTTTGTTCATATCTGTACATTCAGTGCCTATTACAATATCAAGCACCTAGAAGGCACTCCTGAATTTTTTGTTGGATGCATGGATGGATGGATGTGGGGGTAGATAGGTGGATGGGTGGATGGGTGGGTGGGTAGATGGGTGGATGGGTGGGTGGGTGGATGGATGGATATTGGGTGGATGGATGGATATTGGGTGGATGGATGGGTAGATACGTGGGTAGGTAGATGGATGGGTGGATAGGTGTCTATTATTTTCTCCCTATGGTGAGCAAGTCGGTCAACATCACAAAGCCTGTTTCTTTACCTAAAAATATAGAAATAAAAATGGTGTCCACCTCAATGGTCATTGTGAGAATGAAATAAATCATGTTAAAAGCAGAGCCCTGCACATAAGCACTCAAAAATGTTCATCATTTTTTATGTTATTATTAATTCCCTGTCTCCACCATAACAATATAAGCTCTATAATCTGCATATTTTTGTTCATATCTGTACATTCAGTGCCTATTACAATATCAAGTACCTAGAAGGTACTCCTGAATTTTTTGTTGGATGCATGGATGGATGGATATGGGGTAGATGGGTGGTTGGGTGGATAGATGGGTGGGTAGACGGGTGGATGGGTGTGTGGGTGGTTGGGTGGGTGGGTAGACTGATGGGTGGGTGGGTGTGTGGGTAGATTGATGGGTGGGTGGGTGGATGGATGGATGGATGGTTGGATATTGGGTAGATGGATGGATGGGTGGATGGATGGATATTGGGTGGATGGATGGGTGGATAGGTGGGTAGGTAGATAGATGGGTGGATAGGTGAGTGGATGGATGGATGGATGAATGGATGGATGGATGGATGGATGGGTGGATGGGTGAATCAGTCAGTGGATGGATTAATCTATCAATCTGTTGATCTCAGGATAAGATTGAGAGAAGCCACTGGATTGAAGTTTACTTTGGATTGTCATCTGTTTTTAACCCTCAGGGTACAGTAGCTAGATTCCTGTTCCCTACCTTCATCCCCCAGATCTTTCTAATACGATGACTACATCTTTATTTCCTTTGTCCACAGGGTTGATAGGCGCTCCCAAAAGGGAGACCTGGCTACAGCTCCGAGCTGAGCTGGAAGCTCTCACAGACCTCTGGCTGACCCACTCCCTGAAGGCACTAAACCTCATCAACTCCCGGCAAGTGGCAGCCCTCATTTTCCTCTGTGCCACTGAACTTTCTCGCAGTAGACAGTGGTGGCTTCTGCATGTCCACACTTGGGAGAATTGGACTCCTCAAACTCTCACTTGTACACTTTCCAAATATATATATTTTTTTGAGATGGAGTCTCACTCTGTCACCCAGGCTGGAGTGCAGTAGCGTGATCTCGGCTCACCACAACCTCTCCCTCCCAGGTTCAAGCAATTCTCCGGCCTCAGCCTCCTGAGCAGCTGGGATTGCAGGTGTGCACCACCACACCTAGCTAATTTTTGTATTTTTAGTAGAGATGGGGTTTCACCATGTTGGCCAGGCTTGTCTCGAACTCCTGACCTCAGGTGATCCACCCGCCTCGGCCTCCCAAAGTGCTGGGATTGCAGGTGCGAGCCACCACTCCCAGCCCAAATATTTAATAAAGCTTTAAGTGCACAAGGCTCAGTGGATACCTTGGAGCATAGCTGAGCTAATAGCGGCAGAGACTTTTCAGGGCCCAACAGGTTTCCAGGTTTCTGGATTCTCCCAAAAGATGAGAACTGGCATGCAGGCTCCAGCTTACTCCATTCCCCACCTCTCCCTCTTGTCCTACACTTGTTCCATATCGCTCATTTACATTACCCGCAACTATTTAAGTGTATGGCCCTTGCAATAAACATTTGCTTTTTATATAAGAAAAGTATTCCCCCCATACTACATTTCACTATGTCAGGCAGCTTCAGGCTTAAAAGAGAGGAACAGCCTGAGAATCCTTGGGCCCTAACATACCTGAAGATGACAGCCATAGCCTCCAAGCCTACCAGATTTCCCGCCAACTGCAGGCTCATGCAGCAAGAGGAGGCCTGGCCTTGTGGTCCCTCTGAGTTCTGATCCACAGTCTCCTTTGTCCTTAGGCCCAACTGTGTCAATGTGCTGGTCACCACCACTCAACTAATTCCTGCCCTGGCCAAAGTCCTGCTATATGGCCTGGGGTCTGTGTTTCCTATTGAGAACATCTACAGTGCAACCAAGACAGGTAGGGAGAAGCCACACCTCGGCGGGGATACAGGGTTGGAGGGTGGGGTTAGCTTTCCATCCTGGGAATGGGGTGTTTAAGGAACATGACACTACAGAAATGGATGGAGTGTGCCTATGGCCATGACTCAGATTCCCAAAACAGCCCCCACAGACCACATGCCTTAACCTCTGCTTCTAAAGAAATTGGTTAGGACCACAGTTTTCCAAAGTGTCTGTATGAGTTCAGATACAGGCAAAGCTGCTGTAACAAACACACCCCAAATGCAAGGGCTTGCAAAAGAGTCAAAGCTGATTTCTCCCTAGTAGAACAGACAGAGGTGAGTGATCCAGGCTGGTGGGGTGACCCTGTCCTCAAAGACATCCAGAAACCCAGGTCTCTCCCGTTTTATTTTTCCACCATTTCTTATGGTTTTATTCTCATGTATGGGGTCAAATCAGAATCCTAGCCCATCCTCATTCTAGCAGGTCTGGTATTTGAAGGCCAAGCTCAGAAGGCTATGTACATTACATTCTACTCACTTCCTGTTAGCCCCAGCTTAGTCACATGGCCACAGGTAGCTGCCAGGGAAGCTGGGAAATGTAGTCCATAGCTGAGTGATTCATACTGTCACTCAGTCTGGAATGCAGTGGCGAGATCATAGCTCACTACAGCCTCAAACTCCCAGCCTCAAGCAATCCTCCCACCTCAGCCCCCAAAGTACTGGGACTACAGGCATGAGCCACCGTGCCAAAATATTTTTAATTAGAAACCTTTTCCATTGTTTTTTCTCTAGAGCAAAAAATAAAAAAAATAAATAATTTATAGTACTTTGGCAGCATTTTCTTGGAGCAATTTTGGTTTTACTGAAGTTCTACGTCCAAATATTATATGAAAGTGCCTTTTGATTTTAAAATTATAGTAGTAAGGGCCAAAATGGTTGTTGAAGATTTTTCAACAAGATCCTGTCTTTTCATTTTTGCCATTTTTCCTGCATACCTCAAGTACCTTTGCAGGTTTATTTCAAATCTCTTTTTTAAATAATATTTTTATTTTTAATTCTGGTAAAATTAAATAATGTAAAATTTTCACCATCTTAACCTTTTTTCTTTTTTTTAAGATGGAATTTCGCTCTTGTTGCCCAGGCTGGAGGGCAATGGTGCAATCTCGGCTCACTACAACCTCCACCTCCTGGGTTCAAGCAGTTCTCCTGCCTCAGCCTCCTGAGTAGCAAAGACTACAGGCGTGCACCACTACACCCAGCTAATTTTGTATTTTTAGTAGAGACGGGGTTTCACCATGTTGGCCAGGCTAGTCTTGAACTCCTGACCTCAGGTGATCCATCTGCCTCGGCCTCCCAAAATGCTGGGATTACAGGCATGAACCACCGCACCTGGCCATGCACTATACGCTTAAAAATGGTTAAGATGGGCCAGGCGCGGTGGCTCACGCCTGTAATCCCAGCACTTTGGGAGGCCGAGGCAGGTGGACTGCCTGAAGTCAGGCAGTTCAAGACCAGCCTGACTGACATAGTGAAAACTCATCTCTACTAAAAATAAAAAACTTAGCAGGGCATGGTGGCGGGTACCTGTAATCCCAGGTACTTGGAAGACTGAGGTAGGAGAGTCGCTTGAACCCAGGAGGCAGAGGTTGCAGTGAGCCGAGACCAGGCCATTGCACTCCAGCCTGGGCAACAAGAGCGAGACTCCGTCTCAAAAAAAAAAAAAAAAAAAGGTTAAGATGGCTGGGTGCAGTGGCTCACGCCTGTAATCCCAGTACTTTGAGACACTGAGGTGAGCAGATCACTTGAGGCCAGGAGTTCAAGACCAGCCTGGCCAACATGGTAAAGCCCCATCTCTACTAAAAAATACAAAAATTAGCCAGGTGTGGTGATGCGTGCCTACAGTCCCAGTTACTCAGGAGGCCGAGGCAGGAGAATGGCTTGAACGCAGAAAGTGGAGGTTTCAGTGAGCCGAGATGGCACCACTGCACTCCAGCCTGGGTGACAGAGCAAGACTGTGTCTCAAAACAAAACAAAAGTGTCCAGCGCAGTGGCATCAAGTGCATTCAAATGGTTGTGCATCCATTGCCACTTCTACATCGGACAGCTGCGGAGACTTGGGAGCCTGCTCTAACCCCTGCGCTGCCTCCTCCTGCTGTGTTGCCCTGGGCAAGCTACTGACCCTCGCTGTGTTTCCGGCTGTCATCATCCTTCATGTGGGGATGGTAACAGTGCTCACCTCAGAAGTTTGCTCAAGAACGAAATGATGAATACCGGGCTTTTGGGAGCACAGCTGCAGGCACCGAGCTCTTAATGAACGGGTATTGGCTGCAATCCGGGGTCCTCACAGAGCGTTTTTTCTTTCCTTCCTGTGTGCGTGCAGGGAAGGAAAGCTGCTTCGAGAGGATAATGCAGAGATTCGGCAGAAAAGCTGTCTACGTGGTGATCGGTGATGGTGTGGAAGAGGAGCAAGGAGCAAAAAAGGTACTTCTTCCGCCTCTCAGACTGCGTTTTCCTGCTCTTTCGAGCACCCCTCGTGGTCTTCAAGGGCTCCTTCCATGATTTCCTCCACTCCCCGTGGCTGGCTGGGTCCTCCTTCCCAGGCTCCTTGCTTGCCAGTCCATTCCATTTGCAAATTGCAGAAGCATCCTGAGTAATTTCCTTCTACAAATCCCCCTCTCTGCCTCTGGCTGCTGCCCCTGGTAGCCCTGGATTGTTTCTGGGACAACTGTTCGGGAGCCTAGAGACGCTCCGGCGGGGCAGGCTGGTGGGGGGCCAGTGCACGTGCATGTGTTTTATTTAATACTAACTGATCATATGTTCCAGCAACCCTTCCCAGTTAATAAAGACAGCATTAAGCTAATGAAAAAGAAAATCCTGCATTTGTGATCTCGGGCCCGTGAGGAGAGGGCAGGGGGTTCTGGTGGCCACATCTCTGTTCTTGGAAAAGAAACAGCTGCCAAAGTCCTGGGTCTGGATCTGTCAACAGCGCCCCAGAGAGGCTGCCACCCCCAACCCGGAGGCCTGGGAAGTGGATTGTTAATATCACAGAGCTTAATTAGGGGGACCTGGTTTCCCCCATCTCTGCCTGGCAGCAAATCCCAAGGAAATGCAAAAATGTTCAGGGTCTCAGCAGATGAAACCCAGAAGAAGAGGGAAGCCCTAGGGTCCTGGGAGAGGGCCCCGGGAGAGAGGAGCTTGGAAGGCTTTGCAGGCACTGTTCCCTCCACCTGGAAGGCTCCTCCCCTTTCCTGGGAGATGTAGTCTCTATTATCCGCCGCCATGAGCCCCGCTAAGAAATGGGAGCTGCTTCTGAGAGAGAAGGGGAGAAGTGATATTGAGGGGCAGCTGCCAGGGTCAGTCGCACTGGTGTGTGGCCAGGCTGTCGCTGGCATCTTGAGGTGCTGACCTAACCCCATGCCCTTCACCACCGTAACTTTATTGCTAACATCATCATTGTATTCAATCCTCCAAAAACTCCTACAAAGTGGGTATCATTGCATCCCTCTTTTTTTTTTTTTTTTTTTTTTTTTTTTAGAGATAGGGTCTCACTCTGGCACCTAGGCTGGAGTGCAGTGGCACAATCTCAGCTTACTGCAGCCTCTACCTACTGGACTCAAGCGATCTTCCCACCTCCGCCTCTAAGTAGCTGGGACTATGGACAGGCACCACCATACCTGGTTAATTTTTTGTTTTTTTTTTTTTTGTAGAGATGGGGTTTTGCCATGTTGCCTGGGCTGGCCTCAAACTCGTAAACTCAAACAATCTGCCCACCTTGGCCTCCCAGAAAGCTGGGATTAGAGGCATGTGCCCAGCCACATCCCATTTTATAGATGACAGACTCAGAAAGGTTAATTAATTTGCCTAGGGTCACACATCTAGCACATGCAAACCTACCTGTGTCATGCTCCAAACGCCTGGCAGGGAGGAGACGGACTTACGAGTTTCAAACACAGTTGGTTTTCACCCCTGAGCTAGTCAGGCAAGAGTAGAGTCAGCCAAAGAAGACTAGGTACACACCCACCACACACACAACTCCCATAAAAGTCCCAGTGACTGAGGCAGAAGCCCCAGAACGTTAGTGAGAAACAGTGTCCACCAGCAGCTCTCTCAGCCTGACAAATGGAAGTCATTAGCCCAGGCCACCTGCCATCTGAGCGGTGTAAAATACGGCCACAGGACCAGGGGCTTTGACTGTTTCCGCTGACAGTGTTGTTAATATCTCCATTTTAGTGGGTGATTTGTCTCCACCTCTCCACGAGTGATGAATCCACTGGCACTCTGGAACCTTTAAGCCTGGGTTAAAGGCAGCTAGAACATTCTCTTTCTTCCACCTTTGCTCATTCTCTCCCAGAAAAATGAATCACACTCTTTTTTTTTTTTTTTTTTGAGACAGAGTCTCACTGTGTCGCCCAGGCTGGAGTGCAGTAGCATGATCTCGGCTCACTGCAACCTCCACCTCCCAGGTTCAAACGATTCTTGTGCCTCAGCCTCCTGAGTAGCTGGGATTACAGGCATGAGCTACCACATGTAGCTAATTTTTTGTAATTTTAGTAGAGACGGGGTTTTGCCATGTTGGCCAGGCTGGTCTCGAACTCCTCACCTCAGGTGATCCGGCCACCTCAGCCTCCCAAAGTACTGGGATTAGAGGTGTGAGCCACCACACTCAGCCAAATTACACTCTTTAAAGAGGGCAAGATTGGCCAGGTGGCAACCAGAATCTATCTTTGCAAAGAAAGGAAGGCTTGGCCGGGATGAGGGCAGGGTGGGAATGCTAGGGCAGTGAGAAGGCATTGAAGAGATGAGAGCTGTTCCCATAGGAGATGGTTTTCTGCTTCCCTTGAGCTGAGAATTGTTTAGAAACTACAGAACAAAGAGAAAAGGATACATTCAGAGGACTTTGCTTGAGAAACTTACCTTCTTTTTTTCCCTCTCTCTCTTCCTCTTTTCATTCCTTCTACGAATATTTCTTGAGCACCTACTATGTGTCAAGAGCCATGCGGTGCAGCAATGAGCATTGCATTACAAGCTCAACCTTCCTGGGGCCTTTGCACTTGCTGTGTCTTCTACCTGCCCCCACGTTCCCCCACATCTTTGCCAGGGCCTGCTTAAATGACACTCCCTGGAGAGGCCTTTCCTGACCCAGCTCTCAAAAGTAGACACACAACGCTGCTTTCTACCCTGTCTCATTCTGTTTCCTTCCTAGCACTTACCAGGAGATGAACTTATCTTGTTTATTTCTTATCTGTGGGTTTATCTGAGCCTCCAATGAAAGCCCCATAAGTGTTTGTGACCTGTATAGAAGGCCCCACTGGGGTCTGCCCCTGGCATCTTTATAGATCTTCCTTTGCTCACCGAGGGATTCTCAATCTGGGACGCCCTTCCCTTCAGTGACCTGCTAAGTATGAAGCACTTATTCTTTTTTTTTTTTTTTTTTTTTTTTTTTTTGATGAAGTTTCACTCTTGTTGCCCAGGTTGGAGTGCAGTGGCATGATCTCAGCTCACTGCATCCTCTGCCTCCTGTGTTCAAGTGATTCTCCTGCCCCAGCCTCCCAAGTAGCTGGGATTACAGGTGCCCACCACCACGCCCAGCTAATTTTTGTATTTTAGTAGAGACGGGGTTTCACCATGTTGGCCAGGCTGGTCTCAAATTCCTGATTTCAGGTAGTCCACCCGCCTTGGCCTCCCAAAGTCCTAGGATTACAGGCATGAGCCACCACGCCCGGCCTCCTCATTCGTTCTTCAAGGTCTGGGTCTCATGCGCCTCTTGTCCCCTGAGACACCCCCATCCCATTCACTTCTACCAAAAAAGAGGCTGCTTCCTCTGGCTGGCTCCCATGACATTTTATTTACACCTGCCTTAATTATTTCTTTACATTCTTCCTAAGGTAGTCTTATTTATTATCTTTTAAACTACTGAGAAACGCCAGCATTCTTTCCTCCATATACATGCACATATATATACAATTTGTCCTGCATCCTTCCTTTTTCCTATTTACCTAGATATGTCCCTAGCTACTCAGGAGGCTGAGTCAGGAAAATCAGTTGAGCCCAAGAGATCAAGGCTGCAGTGAGCCATGATCTGCATTCCAGCATGGACAACAAACTGAGACTCCATCTCTAAAATTTAAAAAAAAAAAATTAATGAAACGAAATTCAGCTGGGCACAATGGCTCATGCCTGTAATCCCAACACTTTGGGAGGCTGAGATGGGTGGATCACTTGAGCCCAGTAGTTTGAGACCAGCCTGGTCACCATGGTGAAACCCTATCTCTACAAAAAATACAAAAATTAGCCAGATGTGGTGGCATGCATCTGTTGTCCCAGCTACCCGGGAGGCTAAGGTAGGAGGATCGCTTGAGCCTGGGAGGTTGAGGCTGCAGTGAGCAGAGATCATGTCACTGCACTCTAGCCTGTCTCAAAAGAAAGAAAGAAAAAAAAACTCCACATCATGACAATAACTTGAAGCAAGTACCACCTGCTACAAAGAAAAGGAAAAGATAAAAACAAAAGCTATAAAAAAAACAGATTAGTGTCATCCTGACCTGGCTAGCTACAGTGGCCTGCTGAAGACTCTCCAAGACCAGCCCTGTTTGTTCACAGTGGAGACTGTCAAATGTTGGGGCGGGGTTCCAGCACCGAGCTGTGACTTTCTTCTTGAAGTAACAGGATTCAGAGCACTGCAGCCTCCAATTCCTGGCCTCAAGCAATCCTCCCGCCTCAGCCTCCCAAAGTGCTGGGATTACAAGCGTGGGCCACAGTGCCCAGGCAAGAACAAATTTTTTTAAAGGAATCGCTTTCCCATTGTGCGATTTAACACCATGTCAGTGCACCACCTAAGACCACGCTGGTACCAACGGAGGCGAGAGTGTCAAACAGCGAACACGCTGGGCAGTGCTGGATAAGCCCGTCAGAGCAGGCTCTGAGTGAATAGAAATGGTTGGCCATACTGGTGGGTACTGGCCAGATGTGGGTCTGCCAGCAACGTCAAGTGCCTCATAGTTTGGGAAGTCCCCACATGCTAGACTTAACTGGGTTGACTTCTCACATGCTCTCTAACCACGGGCGTGGGATCCGGGGGCAGGGGCGGGGCCATAACCTTGTGGCTGGTGTTCTGTGTTTCAGCACAACATGCCTTTCTGGCGGATATCCTGCCACGCAGACCTGGAGGCATTGAGGCACGCCCTGGAGCTGGAGTATTTATAGCAGGATCAGCAGCATCTCCACCTGCCATCTCACCCTCAGACCCCCTCGCCTTCCCCACCTCCCCACCGAGAACTCCAGAGACCCAGATGTTGGACACCAGGAAGGGGCCCCACAGCCGAGACGACGTGTCCAGTGACCATCTCAGAAGCCGTCCATCAGTCCAAATGGGGGTTCTGAGAAGGAAAGTACCCAACATTGGCTTCGGAGTATTTGACTTTGGGGAAAAGGGCTGGCTCGGAGTCTAGACTCTTCTATAAGACTCACAGAACAAAAGCAAGGAATTGCCGATTTGGGGGGTGCCTGGTGATGAGGAGGGGATGGGTTTGTCTTGTCTTCTTTTTAATTTATGGACTAGTCTCATTACTCTGGAATTATGCTCTTGTACCTGTGTGGCTGGGTTTCTTAGTCGTTGGTTTGGTTTCGTTTTTTGAACTGGTATGTGGGGTGGTTCACAGTTCTAATGTAAGCACTCTCTTCTCCAAGTTGTGCTTTGTGGGGACAATCATTCTTTGAACATTAGAGAGGGAGGCAGTTCGAGCTGTTGAAAAGACTATTGCTTATTTTTGTTTTTAAAGACCTACTGGACGTCATGTGGACAGTGCACGTGCCTTACGCTGCATCTTGTTTTCTAGGAAGAGGGGGATGCTGGGAAGGAATGGGTGCTTTGTGATGGATAAAAGGCATTAAATAAAACCACGTTTACATTTTGAAGTGGGGTAGGATGTGGTTACTTTATTACCACTCTTGAGGCTTCCAAATGTGTTGGCCTTTTTAAAGACTTTATCAGTTGCAGAAGAATAAAATCCAACTGACACTGGCTTAAGCCAAGAAAAATGGGGTGGAGGGAGGGAGGAAGGAGAAGAGGGAGAAAAGGAGGGAGGCAGAAAGGGAGGGGAAGAAGGACAAAGGGACAAGTGTCTCCAGGAACTTTAGGTGGTATCTGTCTGGATCCAGGTGGTCAAATGAATTTCTCTCATGTGGCCTTAATTCTCAGGCAGGCTGTTCCCTGTGTGGCAAAGACGGCTCTACGAGTCCATCAGCAAAACCACACAGACAGAAAGAGACCACATTCTTCACCATGGTGCAGCGAAAGCCTCAGGACTGTAACTCATTGGCCAAATCTGAGGCTTAGGCAACTCACGGAGCTGGATTTAGGGTTGGATCCTGTCACGAACAGCAAGTTGAAGAAGCTGATCCTCCAAGGGAAAGAAAATCAGTGAGCTGTTATTCAAAGAATTGGGGGAATTGAGGGTTGGGCTGGAAAATGCAACTGACTTCCGTTCTAATGGTAGGACTTCATTTTCCAGTGGATGGGACATGAGTGAAGGATCCAGTTTAAGGGGCAAGGAGGGAAATCTGGAGAAGTTCTGAAGACATCTGGAGCACTGCCACTACCCATAGTGGAGCAGGCAGGACCTAGGTCTATCTGATTGGATGCTAAGCAGGAATATAGGCTTCTTCCTTATTAATGCTGGTAAAATCCTGGATTATCAGTCAGCTGACCCATGTCATGGGAGATGGAGATCTCTGCCACTGGAGTCTCAGAGCTAGAATCTTTGATGATTAGAAAACTGTCACCGGCCAGGCATGGTGGTATATGCCTGTAATCCCAACACTTTAGGAGGCCAAGGCATGTGGGTCTCTTGAGCCTGGGAGTTTGAGACCAACCTGGGCAACATGGTGAAACCCCGTCTTTACAAAAAATACAAAAATTAGCCAGGCATATAGCATGCGCCTGTAGTCGCAACTACTCAGGAGGCAGAGGTGGGAAGAGCTCTTGAGCCCAGGAGGTTGAGGCTGCAGTGAGCCAGGTTCACACTGCTGCACTCCAGCCTGGGTGACAGAGCAAGACCCTGTCTCAAAAAAAAAAAAAAAGGCATCACCAAGGGTCAGATAGACTCCCTTACTAGACCCTGAGCTTCTCAGGGGGTAGGTACTGTTGGTTTCATCTCTATATCCACAGAATCAAGCACAGAGCCTGACACAAAATAGAATCCCATTATAGATGGCATAAAATGAAGGATGGAAATATGAATGGAACCACAGCCAGATGGATGATAATATGGGTGAATGGCCATTTGGACAAATGGATAAAATGGAATGTTAAATAGTTGAGTACGTGGGTAGATGAATGGTTGGTTAGGTGATTAGATGATTAATTGGAAGGTGGGTGGGTAATTGGGTGACTGGAAGATGGATAGATGAATAAATGGATACCTACTTGGGATGACTAGATGGATAGTTGGATAAATCATGGGTATATGGACGAACAGATAGATTATTGGATAGATGACCAGATCGATAACCAAATAGTTGTGTGGTGACATGAATGAATAGATGGTGGTTTGGATGAGTGAATGGCTGGGTGGTTTTACGGAAATATGGATAGATGGTTAGGTGGGTGAGTTAGTGGATAAATGAGTGGGTTGTTTGGACAGGTAGATGGATGGAATGACTGATGGTTGTTGGTGGTTGATAGTAATATTATGATGGATATGTGGACAGTTTAATGGGCAGGTGGATGGAAAGTTAAATGGAAATGAAGTGTGATGGTTAGATGGATAGAGAGTGGAATGGAAGTGAAGAATCTTTAACGTTGCCTAAAATACCTGAGTCAGCCTCACTATTATCTGTCAGCTTAGGTTTCTTCTAGAATGAGTGGAGGAGCTTTATTGGATAAGCTGACTTCTAGCTGGAGTGGATAACAAGACTAGAGTAGAGCCACCCAGTCACCAACCATCCACTGGGAGTCAGTGATGTGAATACTCCTGAATCCCCCTGACTCCCCATTGTTTAGCACCCTTGCCACACAGGAACCCACTTATAATCATGATCTACCCATCTCTCCCTTCCTGCTACCATCAAAACCTGCTGTCGGGGAAAATTCTGTTTAGGGTCCAACAAAGGGTAAATTACTTATTAAGAAAATTTTTTCTTTTAGTAGGATTTCATTAGAAACACAGGTAGAATTTCAGCCATGCACACAGGAGGTTTTGGGTGAAACAGATCTTCCCCTTGACCCTGAAATTAAACTACCTAGGTGATCAACTACTTTTTTGTTGTGATGAGTCAATGTCAAAGACTAGTTCTGACAAAAGTTAACAGTCCACAGTCTTTAAGGTAAGTGTTTTAACTTGAATTCCTTCTGGATGACTCAGAGTTTCTGCTGAGTAAGGATAGTGTTTTTCTCATCTCTGTATGCTCATTGCCCATCACAGAGCCTGGCACAGATATGCCACTTAATGAATGTTGGATGGCTGAATGGATGGGTGAATGAGTAGATAAGTGGTGGATGGATGGATGGATGGATGGAGAGATGGGTGAATAGTAGATGGATGGATGGATGGATTAGTGGATGGTGGATGGATGGAGGGATGGGTGAATGAGTGGATGCATGGATGGATATAGATGGATGGATGGATAGATGGATAGGTGAATGAGTGGATGGATGGATGGATGATAGGTGGACAGATGGGTGGTTAGGTGGATAGATGGATAGATGGATGACTGGGATTTCATGGTCCCAGGCTTCTAGACTTCACTGTTTCCCCAGCAGTGTCTTGCTGCTCTCCAGAACATTCTTAGAAGTAGAGTAACAGGACTATTCAAGACTCACATACAAAAGCTTTTGGACTCTCAGAAGTCCAACCTTGACTCCAGAACTTCCTGAGCAGCCCAGCAGAAGGATAGAGACCCACAAAAGTGCCCAGGTTGACCTCAAGGATGAAAGAATTTGCATATCCAAGGGATTTAGAAGTCAGAGAGCTACCATTTGGATTTTTTCCATTGCAAATGACAGAAACACTATCAAAATGGCTTAAACAAAACAGAATTCATCTGCTCACTTGACTAAAAGATTCAAGAATGAGTGACCTCAGACCCCTTCAAATGCAAAACTCAAGACCCATCTTTAAAATTCAATTTATTTCTCTGAATCCCTGGACTCTGTTTCCTCTCCTTTGGCTTCGTTTGTAGGCAACATCCACATTCTTAGAGTGGAAGCTGTGGAAGACATAATCCAACAAAGATTTTCATGAGTAAAGCATTGCTCAATTTTTAAAAGATAACTGCCTAGGACAGATAATCAGGTTAATGTATTATGGGAGTTAATGTCCTTTAAATATTTTGAGTTGTTTCTTCCTGAGTTACTTGCAGCCAAAAGCGCTCCAACTGATATAGCACATAATAAATAGCATTACTAGTTTTTTTTTCTTTTTTTTTTTTTTTTTTTTTTTTGAGACAGAGTCTTGCTCTGTCACCCATGCTGGAGTGCAGTGGTGTGATCTCAGCTCACTGCAAGCTCTGCCTTCCGGGTTCGTGCCATTCTCCTGCCTCAGCCTCCTGAGTAGCTGGGACTACACGTGCCTGCCACCACGCCCGGCTAATTTTTTTGTATTTTTTAGTAGAGACGGGGTTTCACCGTGTTAGCCAGGATGGTCTTGATCTCCTGACCTCGTGATCCACCCGCCTCAGCCTCCCAAAGTGCTGGGATTACAGGTGTGAGCCACCTCGCCCGCCAAGCCTTTTTTTTTTTTTTTTTTTTTTGAGACAGTCTTGCTCTGTCACCCAGGCTGGAGTGCGATGGCATGATCTCGGCTCACTACAATGTCCACCTCCCAGGTTCAAGCGATTCTCCTGCCTCAGCCTCCCGAGTAGCTGGGATTACAGGTGCATGCCACCATGCCCAGCTAATTTTGTATTTTTAGTAGCGACAGAGTTTCACCATGTTAGCCAGGCTGGTCTCAAACTCCCAACCTCAGGTGATCTGCCCGCCTCAGCCTTCCAAAGTGCTGGAATTACAGGCATGAGCCACAGCACCTGGCCAACACTTTATATTTTTTTAAATGCAACTGGTTCTTGTTTTTTTGTTGGTGGTGGTTTTTGGTGTTTGGTTTTGTTTTGGTTTGGTTTTGGGGGATTTTTGTGTGTGTGCGTTTTCTGGTTTTGATTGTTTTTTAGACAGGGTCTCACTCTTGTTACCCAGGCTGGAGTGCAGTTGGCACAGTCATAGCTCACTGTAACCTCAAACTCCTGGGCTTAAGCGATCTCCCCACCTTAACTTCTGGAGTAGCTGGGATTACAGGCATGAGCCACCACACCCAGCTAATTTGGTTTTAAAACTTATTAAAAAAATGCTCAGGCCAGACATGATGGCTCACACCTGTAATCCCAGACCTTTGTGGGGGCCAAGGCGGGAGGATGGCTTGAGGCCAGGCGTTCCATACCAGCCTGCAACATAGTGAGACCCCATCTCTACAAAAAACAAAAATAAAAAAATTAGCCAGGCCTGGTGGTACACGCCTGTAGTGCACGCTACTCAGGAGGCTGACGCAGGAGGCTCACTTAAGCCCAGCAGTTCAGGCTGCAGTGATTTATGATTATGCCACTGCACTCCAGCCTGGATGACAGAGTGAGACCCTGTCTCTAAAAATAAAAATAAAATATAAAAAAATGTCAGTGCAGTGGCTTACACCTATAATCCCAACACATTGGGAGCCGGAGGCAGAAGGATCACTTGAGCTCGGGAGTTCAAGATCAGCCTGGGCAACATAGTGAGACCCTGTCTCCACAAATAATTTAAAAAATTAGCCAGGTGTGACAGCATGCACTTATAGCCCAAGCTACCAGGGAGGCTGAGGTGGGAGAATCACTTGAGCCCAGGAGGTCAAGGCTGCAGTGAGCTGTGATCATGCCACTGCACACCAGCCTGGGTGACAAAGCGAGACCCTGTCTCAAAAAAAGAAAAGAAAAAAGTTCAACCTCACCTATAACAAGAGAAATGCAAATACATTCATTGTCCACATTAGTTGGACGAAAATCTGAGAGTTTCATGACTCATGGTACTGATGAAGCTCATATATTGAAAACGATGAACGGATTACCTATAAGAGCACCTTGTTTTAAATTTTTTTAATTTTTTATTTTTGTAGAAACAGGGTCTCACTATGTTGCCCAGGCTGGTCTCAAACCCCTGGCCTCAAGTGATCTTCCCGCCTCAGCCTCCCAAAGTGCCGGGATTACAGGCATGTGCCATCTTGCCTGGCCCTATAGGAGCATCTTAAAGGTCAGATGTCAGTTTTGGAGACTTCTCTGTCGATAACCTGTGGCCCTAAGGAGCTTGTTTCCAGCCTTGGTTTCCCCCAAACAGCATCACTAGCCCTTTCTCTGTGTGCCCCACAGCATTGGGTAAAGGCTGTGGCCATGTGGGATGTAACAAGAAAGACCCCTCTCTGAGGCCCCATTGTCCAACACAAGGTGGTCTCAGTGGTCTGAGAGCCAGGGACCCCTGGGAAAATCCTGTTAACAAGTTTCAAAGAGGCTGGAATATATCCACTCATCCATGCTCCTACAGCTCACCCATTCACAATTTTCAGTGTGATGAAGGCACTCTCCCACCTGTCACTCATATGTCTGATTTCATCAGCCTCCTGTAAGCAGCTGCATTCCTTAATTTCTTTTGAGACCAAGTCTCACTCTGTTGCCCAGGCTGGAGTGCAGTGGCATGATCTCAGCTCACTGCAACTTCTGCCTCCCGGGTTCAAGTGATTCTCATGCCTCAAGCCTCCCAAGTAGCTTGGACTACAGGTGTGAGCTCCCACGCTCAGCTAATTTTCGTATTTTTAGTAGAGATGGGGTTTCACTATGTTGGCCAGGGTAGTCTCGAACTCCTGACCTCAGGTGATCCACCCGCCTCAGCCTCCCAAAGTGCTGGGATTACAGGTGTGAGCCACCGCACCCGGCCCATTCATTTCTTTTATATCCTTTTAAAGTTTCTTTATGGAAATATGACAATATATTTCTTATTTCTTCTTCATTGTTACACAAAGGGTGGCATGTGCCATTGGCTTTTTTTCACTTAGCGATGTGTTTTGGAAATAGATCCGGGATATGCACAGGTCTGTTATTTACCAGGTGCTCGTTTCAACTTCTGGATGCAGAGGTGAAAATGAGCAGATGAGGTCCCGACCGTCACAAAGTGCAGGGAACCGGACTGAAAGCGGCCCCATTGACACTGGGAGGTAGCCTTTGCTGCCAGTCAGCCGGGTCCCACAAGAAGAAAGGTTTTCGCCAGCCAGGAGCAGGGAACCAGCACACACCCCAGGCACAGGCTTCGTTCAGGCTTGAGCCACAATCTGTGTCCCCTTCCAAGATCTGCCTTGAGGTCAGCAGGAGAGGAGGGGTCGTATGAGCCTCCGCAGGGAGGGGAAGGTGGCTCTTGGAGGCCTACTTTAGCCAACTTCAAAAAGACCCGTTGAAAGGGGTCCCAAGAAGAACTTCTTGACAGAGATGGCAGTATCTCTCCAGGGAACATTCAGGGGCCATAAAGGGGTCTCGGTGCTTGCCCAGGAGGTAAAATATTGAGGATCTTTTTGCTGGCTGAGATTTTAACTTTTAGGGCACACAGCATGGTACTGTTAGCTCAAAGAAGGAGGCTGCTTTCTTCCCCAGTACAGAGTCACTTCAGACAGTGCCTGGAGTCCGGAAGCAAGGATTGGGCTGATGCAGCGCAGACTCCCCCGAACAGCATTTGCTGTGGACTCGCTGGTCACCTCTAAGGAGGTGACACTTGAACTCAGACCAGTACGACAAGAAAGGCCAGGGACAGCATTCCAGGGAGAGGTGCAGGAAATACACGGTTCCAGGCAGGACAAAGGAAAGAAGCCGGTGTGGCTGGAGGCCAAGGCCAAGGTCAGAGGGGGCGAGCATGATAGGGCGCAAGGGCAAGGCCCAGCCAGATGTGGTGGGACCCTATTCATTTTGGATTTTAAATTGTATTCTAAATCCAGTGACAAGATAGCAGAAGGTTTTAAGCAGGGTGCTTAAAACCAATCAGGTTTTAAACAGGAGGGTGCTGTGATATGATTGATATTCTCAAAATCACCCTGGCTGCCGTGGAAAGAATGGTTAGAAGGGGCAGGATGAAGCGTCTGGGCAAGGGATTCCTTCATACATTTTAAATTTTTTTTATTTTATAATTAATATAAAGTCTATTGCACAAATCTCAAATCTCAAGTATTTTTACGTATGATTATGCTGGGATAATTACAGCACCCAGATCAAGATGGAAAACGTTTCCAGGCAAAAGGCTGGCTCCCTCGCACCCCTGCCCAGTCTATATCCGCATTCCATGACTGTTCCGGTTCCTGTCGCTAAGATAGTTTGGCCTGATCTAGAACTTCATATAAATGGACTCAGAGCGTAATCTTTGGCGCCTGGCTTCTTTGACTCAGAATGTTTTTGAGGTGTACCCATGTTGTGGCACGGACCTGTGGTTCATTCTGGCAAGAGGAGAATTCGCGTTAAAAACGATGGACCATTTTTCCCTAATATTTTGAGCCCCATGATGCAAGCTCAGCGCCCGAGAAGCTGTGCTCATCTGCAACCACCAGGGGGCAGTGCGGCCTCACAGCTGACCCAGCCGCCCGCAGGTGCCACTTGAAGTGGGACCCGGAAAGAGCAATAACGCAAGCCTTCCGAGAAAGGATTCCCAAGGCGTCTGCTTTGGGCTGCGCCGGGCTACAGGGATTGCTGTGATGATACTGCAGCACCGTCGACGATATGTTAGGCCCAAGAGGTCATGGTAAGGTAACCTTCTACAGTGACCATAGTGGTGGCCTCGGTTGACACAATGTCTATGCAGGAGGCAGATGGACGCTGTGGTGGCCTCGAGAGTGGCCCAGCCACCTACAGGGCTGGGAAACGCTGTTCCTGCACTCTGCCCAGCTTTAGACGTGGGCCGCTCCAGTGTTTAATAATGTAATTGTAACAATGGCTTCAATTGTCTGGGAGAAATGTTAGGTTGGTAGGTTGGTTGGTTGGTTTGAGATAGGGTCTCACTTTGTTGCCCAGGCTGGAGTCAAGTGGTGCGACCGCAGCTTCCTCGACCTCCCAGGCTCAAGTGATCCTCCTACCTCAGCCTCCTGAGTACCTGGGACTACAGCCGTGCACCACCACACCTGGCTGAATTTTTTGTATTTTTTGTGGAGATTTTGCCATGTTGACCAGGCTGGTCTCAAACTCCTGGGCTCAAGCAATTCACCCACCTCAGCCTCCCAAAGTGCTGGGATTACAGGCATGAGCCACTGAGCCCAGCCGGATTTATTTTTATATCCTGAAGTTCATCTGAGAGTGATGATAATCCGGCTCTAGCCAAATGCTGATTTTATAATTCAACCATTTGGCCATGTGCAGTGGCTTACACCTATAATTCCCAGCATTTTGGGAGGCTGAAGCGGGAGGATCGCTTGAGCCCCAGAAGTTTGAGGCTGCAGTCACAATCACATCACCGCCCTCCAGCCTGGGTGACAGAGAAAGGCAAGACCATGTATCAAAAATCTCAAAAAAAGGCTGAAGCAGGTGGATCACTTGAAGTCATGAGTTCGAGACCAGCGTGGCCAACATGGTGAAACCCCGTCTCTACTAAAAATACAAAAAAAATTAGCTGGGCATGGTGGTGCATGCCTGTAATCCCGGCTACTCGGGAGGCTGAGGCAAGAGAATCGCCTGAACCCAAGAGGCAGAGATTGCAGTGAGTCGAGATCACGCCACTGCACTCCAGCCCGGTCGACAGAGCGAGACTCCATCTCAAAAAAGAAAAAAAAATAAATTCAACCATTAAGTATTTGGTATTTGTTTGGGGTTTTGGTTTTATTTTGAGACAGAGTCTCGCTCTGTCGCTCCGGCTAGAGTGCAGTGACATGATCTCGTCTCACTGTAATCTCCGCCTCCCAGGTTCAAGCGATTCTTGTGCCTCAGCCTCCCGAGTAGCTGGGACTACAGACGCATGCCACCACACCTGGCTAATTTTTGTATTTTTAGTAGAGATGGGGCTTCGCCATGTTGGCCAGGCTGGTCTTGAACTCCTGGCCTCAAGTGATCCTCCCGCCTCAGCCTCCCAAAGTTCTGGGATTACAGGTGTGAGCCACAGCACCCAGCCAAGTATTTGGTGTTTGGCAAACTCCAGCTCTAGGTGACGGGGGAGCCTCTTTGCCCTTGCATCCCCTACCCAACTCCGTGGGGATCTGGGCCCACAGAGACCTACCCACCTCTCCCTCAGCCCCTGAAGTCTACTGGCCCCCTTGTGGGGTAATAAGAAATGCATATTACATATTACATCAAGACCCAGTACAGCACATACATACGTGTGTGTATAAATAGGAGTGTATGTATATCATGTATGTGTGTATAACTAAGTTTCACAAAGTAATGCTTACCAAACAACTGTGACACATTCTATAATTTTTCCATCCTGCTGTTTTTCAATGATGCAGGTTCCAATCTGCAAAATCAATTTCACAACCCATGGATTGGAAAACACTGGTTTAGAACAAGGATTGGCACATAAGCTCATCCAAGTGATTGTTTTTATAAGCCCCATTTAACAGAGGGTGAAACTGAGACTCAGGAGGTGTCGTGGCTTACCTGTGATTCACAGCTGGAGACGGGCAGAGCTGAGACTCCGATCCTGCACTCTCTGACTCAGGTTGCAAACTCTGGTCCACAGATACATTTTATTACTCTTCACATGATTTTTTTCATACTTTGACCCGATTATATAAAACTTGGGTGATTTCACTCGAAATGTAAATTTTCAACTTCTCTAAAATTCAAGTGGATCCCTTGGCCTGCATTTGCACATGAGCAGCTAAAGCCATCCCATGGCCACCCCTGTCAGCTGACTCGGGGGCTCTCCAGGTTGACCCGTTCGCCACAGTCCTCACCATGCTGTGTTTTTTGTTTTTTTAATTTTTTTTTTTTATTTTTTTTGAGACACAGTCTCGCTCTGTTGCCAAGACTGGAGTGCGGTGGCACGAGCTTGGCTCACTACAACCTCCAACTCCTAGGTTCAAGCAATTCTCCCGTTTCAGCCTCCCGAGTAGCTGGGATTACAGACAGGCGCCACCACGCCTGGCTGATTTTTTGTATTTTTAGTAGAGATGGAGTTTCACCATGTTGGTCAAGCTGGTCTCGAACTCTTAACCTCAGGTGATCCACATGCCTCAGCCTCCCAAAGTGCTGGGATTACAGGCGCGAGCCACCGCGCCCGGCCACCATGCTGTGTTTTCTCCCTGACACCCCGAAGTCAAGCATCAGTTGCCATTGATCCTCACACCAGCCAGCTGTTGTTCTCGTAGTGGAGAAATATTTTTTCTATCAATAGTGGAAAAATAAAAACTAAACCAAAGGGCTTACATATTTCAAGAAAAGCAATAGTGGAACACGCTGGCTCACACCTGCGATCACAGTGCTTCGGGAGACTGAGGTGGGAGAATCATTTGAGCCCAGGAGTTTGAGACCAGGCCGGGCAATATAGTGAGACCCCATCTCTACAAAAATAAATAAGTAACTGGGCGTAGTGGTGTGCACTTGTGGTCCCAGCTACTCGGGAGGCTGAGGCAGGAGGATGGCTTGAGCCCAGGAGGTCGAGGTTATAGTGAGCTATGATTGTGCCACTTTGCAGTGAGCTATGATTGTGTCACTGCACTCCAGCCTGGGCAACAGAGGGAGAGCCTGTCTCAAAAAGAAAAAAAAGATTAAAAAAATGCACAGATTATTCAAACACGTGTTTTTGTTGTTATTGTTGTTTGTTTTTTGGTTTTTTGAGACGAAGCTTCGTTCTTTCTCCCAGGCTGTAGTGAGGTGGCGCGATCTCGGCTCACTGCAACCTCCGCCTCCCAGGTTCAAACAATTTTCCTGCCTCAGCCTCTCAAGTAGCTGGAATTACAGGCACTCGCCACCACGCCCGGCTAATTTTTGTATTTTTAGTAGAGACTGTAATGCCTAAGCTTGTTTTTACTAACCTTGTTTTTAGACTCTCCCTCTTTCCTTTAATCACCTAGCCTTAGTTCCACCTGAACTGACTCTCCCTTAGCTAAGAGAGCCAGACAGACTCCATCTTGGCTCTTTCACTGGCAGCGTCTTCCTCAAGGACTTAGCTTGTGCAAGCTGACTCCCAGCACATCCAAGAATGCAATTCACTGATAAGATACTGTGACGAGCAATATCCGCAGTTCCCAGGAATTCGTCTGATTGATAACACCCAAAAAAAGCCCCGCGTCTATCACCTTGTAATAATCTTAAAGCCTCTGCACCTAGAACTGTTTACTTTCCTGTAACCATTTATCCTTTTAACTTTTTTACCTACTTTATTTCTGTAAAATTGTTTTAACTAGACCCCCCCAACTCCCCTTTCTAAACCAAAGTATAAAAGAAAATCTAGCCCCTTCTTCAAGGCCGAAAGAACTTTAAGCGTTAGCCATCTCTTAGCCGCCGGCTAAATAAACAGACTTAATTCGTCTCAAAAGTGTGGTGTTTTCTCTAACTCGCTCACGTGCAACAAGACGGGGTTTCACCATGTTGGCCAGGCTGGTCTCGAACTTCTGACCTCAGGTGATCCATCCACCTAGGCCTCCTAAAGTGCTAGGATTACAGGCGTGAGCCACCGCGCCTGGCCTCTAACATGTTTACTATACAAAGAAAGCATATTTATGTCAGTGTTACCCCAGCCTGTTTCCCTAGCTTATATCCCCTGCCTGGGTCCTGGGAGCAAACCCCAGCTGAACTCACTACCCTGTGTCCACGTCTTGTCTCTTTTGTCCACAGTTGTGTCCCCAGCACGTGAAACACAGCCCAGTGAAGAGTAAGTCCCTAGTTAATAATTAACTTGTGGCTTTTATACAAAAGTTTCTCCAATGATGACAAAGATATAGTCATGGTTAAGAGCAGGCATTTTTTGGGCCGGGCACCGTGTAATCCCAGCACGCCTGTAATCCCAGCACTTTGGGAGATCGAGGCGGGTGGATCACAAGGTCAGGAGTTGGAGACCAGCCTGGCTAACATGGCGAAACCCCGTCTCTACTAAAAATGCAAAAATTAGCCAGGCGTGGTGGCTCATGCCTACGATCCCAGCTACTTGGGAGGCTGAGGCAGGAGAATCGCTTCAACCCGGGAGGCAGAGGTTGTGGTGAGCCAAAGTTGCGCCACTGCACTCCAGCCTGGACAAGAGCGAAACTCTGTCTCAAAAAAAAAAAAAGCAGGCATCTTTTGTGTCATTAGACTGGGTTCAAGTCCAACTTCGGCTACGCACAAGCTGTGTAGCCTCAATCCCTCTGGACCTGATGTCCTTTGCTGCAAAATGCAGGTCATCAGGATGCAATGTGCATAAATTGCCTGGAGCACAGGAGGTGCTGTGTATGTAAATGAAGTTTCCTTCTCGGGTTCATTAAAGTGAACCAAGGTCAGTACTCAGCTGTCTTAATAAAGCTTGTAGTACCCAACTGGCCCAGGCTTAGGCTATCTGTGGGACCAGGAAGGCCACAGTTTTCCATTAACACCACAATCTGAAAAGAGTGCCCTGGGCAGATTAGAGCCCTAGACCAGGTGGCAAAGCCACGGGTTTGATCCCTGGTCACATGTATGAGAACTGGCTTGTTCAACATCTGATCATTCTTCTGGGGTGGTTTTCTGAACTAAACTAAAAACCGGCTGGGCCCAGTGGCTCACACCTGTAACCACATTACTTTAGGAGGCCAAGATGGGAGGATCACTTAAGGCCAGGAGTTCTAGATCAGCCTGGCCTATATGGTGAAAACCTGTCTTTACTGCAGTTACCAAAATCAGCTGAGCGTGATGGCACACGCCTATAATCCCAGCTACTCAGGAGGCTGAGGCACGGGAATCGCCTGAACCCAGGAGGCGGAGGTTGCAGTGAGCCGAGATCACGCCACTGCACTCCAGCCTGGGTGACAGAATGAGACTCTGTCTCAAAAAAAAAAGAAAAACAAGTTATTCCTCAGGCTCTATTCAGCCAGGCGTCTGATATGTTCAAGGTTCCACCCATCAGCTGCATTTGGTACGGATTAAGTGGGGAGAAAAGTGACTGCACGTGGCGGTGTGGACCAGCCCAGGGCCAGCGTGGTTGTGGCCTCGGTGCATCTGTTTCTTTGCAGCCCAGTCCTGCACGGTGGCTTCGGTGGCTTCCTGGAAGCTCAGACCTGATGGCTTTCTTCAGCCCTCCATGTGAGTCCGGAAATACTGTTTTGGGGGTTTGTTTTTGTTGTTTTGTTTGTTTTTGTTCGTTTGTTTTGTGTTTGTTTGTTTTTTGAGACAGAGTCTAGCTCTGTCGCCCAGGCTGGAGTGCCATGGCATGATCTGGGTTCACTGAAACCTCCGTCTCCTGGGTTCAAGCGATTCTCCTGCCTCAGCCTCCCGAGTAGCTGGGATTACAGGTGCCTGCCACCACGCCCAGCTAATTTTTGTATTTTAGTAGAGATGGGGTTTCACCATGTTGGCCAGGTTGGTCTTGAACTTCTGACCTCAAGTGATCCGCCTGCCTCGGCCTCCCAACGTGCTGGGATTACAGGCAGGAGCCACCGTGCCTGGCTTGTAAATACTGTTAATGCATCAGTGAGATTGAGCCCATGAGTTTGGGCGCAGTCATGCACAGATGATGGGTATTAGACCTTACATAATTGTGGGAGGAGCTGGGGAAGCAGGGGTCTGAGGAGAGATCTGGAGTCACCAAGAAGGTGATCTGAGAAGCTGTGGGGCAAGTTCAGAGGACTCAATGGGGATCTGTGGCCTCTGCAGCCCAGCGGCTGGTGACAGGCCAGGTGCTGACATGCAGGAGTCAGGAAGATGACCTGGACGCAGAGTGGAGGGGAGCAAGGGCAAGCTGGAGCCTGCTGGCGCCACTGCAGTTGTCTGTCCCACATCTAACCACAGCGACCTTGCAACAGTAGAGGCTGTGGCTTCCTTACAGCCTTGGAAATCTCACACAGCTCCTCTTTTGGTCAACTCTAACTGGGAACCCCTCGAGAGCCAGGATTCTGGGAAATGTGGTTCCAGCCTAGCCAGGTTGGCACGGAACTGACCAGTGCACTTACTAATGCCTTGTGCTTAAACTGGTTGGGTGAATTCTGCTCTCTACAACTGACCAGGCTGACAGAGACCTTGGACAGTTCTGCAGTGGGTACTGTCATCGTTTTGTCCACACAAGACGTTTTGTTTGAACACTTTCCCAACTTATGAGTCTGCACCAGAAGAGGCTTGAATCTCACTTTCCCAGCCTCCCTTGCAGTTAGAAGTTTAGCTATGTGGCCTAGGCTCAGCCAATCACGTACACCCAGGTGGCACCCAGGCTCAGCAATCAAATACCCCTGATATGGTTTGGCTCTGTGTCCCCACCCAAATCTCATCTCGAATTGTAAGCCCCATGTGTCACAGGAGGTGCCTGGTGGGAGGTGATTGAACTGTGAGGGTGGATCTCCCCCTTGCCGTTCTCGTGATAGTGAGTTCTCACAAGATCTGATGTTTAAAAGTAAGGCACTTCCCCCTTTGAACTCCCTCTCCTGCCACCACGTAAGACATGCTTTGCTTCCCCTTTGCCTTCTGCCATGATTCTAAGTTTCCTGAGGCTTCCCCAGGCCTGCAGAAGTGTGAGTCAGTTAAACCTCTTTTCTTTATAAATTACCCAGTCTCAGGTAGTTCTTTATAGCAGTGTGAAAATGGACTAATACAACACCTAAATGGTGCTTAGGTTCAGTCAATCAGATGCACCCACAAGGGACCTGGGCTCAACCAATCCAGATACATCCACATGTGAAAGCAATGGAAGTGGATTCTGATGCATGGAATCCAGTCTGGCAAGGAGGCAGAAGGGTCGTGCCCAGCGTCACTAGAGAAAGTCGCGGTGTTTGAACCCAATGGGGCAGTGATGTGGGAAGTCTTTTTTTTTTTTTTTTTTTTTTCAGACGGAGTCTTGCTCTGTCACCCAGGATGGAGTGCAGTGGTGCAGTCAAAGCTCACTGCAGCTTCCACTTCCTGGGTTCAAGTGATTCTCCTACCTCAGCCTCCCGAGTAGCTGGGACTACAGGCGTACACCACCATGCCCCTGCTAATTTTTGTATTTGTAATAGAGACAGGGTTTCGCCATGTTGGCCAGGCTGGTCTCAAACTCCTGACTTCAGGTGATCTGCCCGCCTCAGCTTCCCAAAGTGCTGGGATTACATGCGTTAGCCACCATGCCTGGCCAATGTGGGAAGTCTTAACACAAAGGTCCTGCAATGTAATCTGGACATTGTTGGTTGCTGTGCAATCTCCTAATCCATCTCTCTGGCCTTCCCAGGGATTTGTGAGCCACTCAATATCCTTTAACAAATGCCTTTTCTGCTCAAATTAGCTGGAGTGCATTCTGTTATTTGCCACTAAAAACCTGACCCCTCCCAATTCATGTATCCCCCAAGTGTCTGTTTCCCGAGCTGCACAGAGTAGAATAACCACCCCAGGGCAGCTAAGAGAAGCCTGGGGAGTCATTTTGTAAACTCACCACGGTGTCACACACACACACACACACACACAGGGCTAGTTGTGACTGGGGCAGTGTTGCCTGATGATTCACTGAACTGGCTTGGGAAGTAAGCAGACTGGTTTGAGTCCCGGCTCTGCAGTGACCTTTTGTGTGATCTTGAGCAAGTCACTTTTTTCTCTCTGAACCTCAGCTGCCTCACTGGGAGAATGGGCCCGTTACGAGGGCCTGCTCCATGTAGGGAGTTATTACAAAACCCGAAGGATTACAGCATGGAAAGCCTCAGCACAGAGCCCCACGTGGGGCAGGCCCACATCAGCGACACTTGGAGGAATATAGGTGACCTTTGCTTCTCTAGACTAAAGAAAATAAATAAGAATATAGATGGGGTCCTGATGTACCTGATATGAAGGTGGCAGCTAAATGCTGACCTTTGGAAAACTCAACTCTGGTTAATGCCACTCGACTATATAGTTTAAAATGGACGGTCGGCCGGGCATGGTGGCTCATGCCTGTAATGCTAACACTTTGGGAGGCCAAGGCAGGTGGATCGTTGAGGTCAGGAGTTTGAGACCGGCCAGGCCAACATGGTGAAACCCCGTCTCTACAAAAAATACAAAAAGCCAGAAATTGCTTGAACCCGGGAGGCGGAAGTTGCAGTGGGCCAAAATCGTGCCACTGCACTCCAGCCTGGGCAACAGAGTGAGACTCTGTCTCAAAATAAAATAAAATAATAAAATAGGCACACTGGCTCACACTTATAATCCCAGCACTTTAGGAGGCCAAGGCGGGTGAATCGCTTGAGCTCACGAGTTCAAGACCAGCCTGGGCAAAATTGTGAAACCCCGTCTCTACAAAAAAATTTAAAAATTAGTTGGGCATGGTGGCGTGTGCCTGTAGTCCCAGCTGCTCAGGAGGCTGAGGCAGGAGGATGGGGTGAGCCTGGGAGGCGGAAGTTGCTGTGAGCAGAGACGTCGCCACAGCACTCAAGCCTGGGCGACAGAGCAAGACCTTGTCTCAAAAAATAAATAAATAAAATAATTGGGCTCAGTCCCCTCGGAAAGAAACCCCCTTCAGGTTCTACTGAACGGTGAGCCCCTCAGAGAGGGATCCCAATCATATCATCTCCCTACCCGCCTAGCTTTATTTACCTTCAGCGCATCTAGCCCGCCTGGGATTATATTACATGCATACAGGTATCAAATTGCTTCCCAGTGAGAGTGTCAGATCAATAAGGACAGAGACCGAACCTGTTTTGTTCACTACTGTGTCACTACTGAGGACTTGACTCATACAGAGAGCTCAGTGAACAGCTGTCTCCGGAATGAAGGGTTTTGGCCCACGTGCTCGCTGTCCCCAGTGGGCCAGATCTCTCCACAGGCTGCAGTTTTGCCTATGGCCACCAGATGGCGAGCTTGCTGGACTGCATGAAAAGGTCTGAGCCAGTTCCTGTCCCGGTCATTGCCAAAAGAAACCAGCAAGGAACTGGCAGCTTCTGCCAGGTTCACCAGACCTCACTGCATCTCCCTCTTCTTCTCCTCATTCTGAAAACACTCAACTCAGACTGGAACCTTCAAGCCCCTCCCCTCCTACCTGGCCTCTCACTGACCCACTGGTGTGGCCTAAGAAGTAAGCAGATTAGAGAGGGTTCTAATTAGGTGGAGTGGATTCTGTTATTTGCAACTAAAAACCTGACCCCTCCAAATGCATGTAACCCCTGAGTCTCAGTTTTCCAAGCTGCACAAAGAGTGGAATAACCACCCCACTGGGCAGCTAAGAGGAGCCTGGGGAGTCATTTTATAATGGTGCTCACTGCAGGGCCATTAGCCGTGGCCAGAGTTTGGGGACAATCTCAATGTCCACCAGCTGGGGGCTGGCCACATGCATTATCCCGTGTCCACATAGCAGACATCACACCCCCTAAAAATGGATGGAGGTGCTCTTGAACTGCACTGATATGGATCAATACTCAAGGCTTCAGATTAAGTTTAAAAAAAAAACGGGGCAAGGGGACAGGGCAGAAGAGTGTGTATCAAATGCTATCATTTATGTAGAAAAAAGGGGGCCGGGAGCAGTGGTTCATGCCTGTAATCCCAGCACTTTAGGACACCGAGGCGGGCAGATCAGGAGTTCAAGACCAGCCTGGTCAACATGGTGAAACCCTGTCTCTACTGAAAATACAAAACTCAGCTGGGCATGGTGCCCTTAATCCCAGCTACTCGGTAGGCTGAAGCAGAAAAATTGCTTGAATCCGGGAGGTGGATGTTGTAGTGAGCTGAGATTGCGCCACTGCACTCCAGCTTGGGCGACAGAGCGAGACTCCGTCTCAAAAAAAAAAGAAAAAAGGAGCAGAGAAAAATGTCTCTGCATTTGTTTGTAAATGCAGACTCTCCCTGAGGACTATGTGGGAAGGGGGATTGGAGGGGACCAAGGTAGCAGGGAGGGAGAGGCTTTATACTATGGGCCCTTTCGTATCTTCAGATTTGAGTCATGTGGCTGTTTTACCTGGTCAGATGAATGGTAAAACTAAAAGCAACCATTTCTCTATCCTCGAGTAAGCAAGCCACTTCCCTAGATGTCTTTGCTTCTAAGGGAGGTTGCGGCAGAGGCTGGATGGGGGTGCAGTGGGACACCTCAAGGTGGCCTCTGCATTTGAATGCTGCGCTGCTGGCTACTCGCTACTTAGGAGCCCAGCTGCTGGCTGCTCGCTACTTAGGAGCGGCATGACCTTCATTGTGTCCAAGCCCTGGGGACACAGCAGGGAACAGGGCTGTTCCCTGGCTCCCTCACCCAGCTCGCATTCAATTGGGACACACAGGAGAAGTAATAAAACCCCACACCCTTTGCTCAGGGATATGAAGAAAATATTGAGGGCATGATGGGCCCGTGGGCAGGTGGCTATTTCAGGAGTGACATCTGAAGAATCAGGTACCAGCCACAGAACAGGGTGTCAGGTCAAAGGAGCAGAGAGTGCAATTGAGACAAGAAAGGCAGGAGCTGAAAGAAGACAATGGATGACCCCTCATAGCCGTGGCCCCTCCTTTCTCTGGTCTTCAGGATGAAATGAGACAACAGAGGAAAGGTGCACACACATGCCCAGGAACGGGAAGCTAACATTCTTCTCACTTAAAAAAATGACTTGGAGGCTAGGCACGGTGGCTCACACCTGTAATCCCAGCACTTTGGGAGGCTGAGGCAGGCGGATCACCTGGGGTTGGGAGTTCGAGACCAGCCTGACCAACATGGAGAAACCTCATCTCTACTAAAAATACAAAATTAGCTGGGCGTGGTGGTGGATGCCTGTAACCCCAACTACTCGGGAGGCTGAAGCAGAATTGCTTGAACCCAGGAGGCGGAGGTTGCAGTGAGCCAAGATCGCGCCATTGCACTCCAGCCTGGGCAACAAGAGCAAAACTCCGTCTCAAAAAAAAAAAAAAAAAAAGACTTGGGAGGCCAAGGTGGGTGGATCACCTGAGACAAGGAGTTCAAGACCAGCCTGGCCAACATGGCGAAAACCCCATCTCTACTAAAAATACAAAAATTAGCTGGGCATGGGTGGTAGGCACCTGTAATCCCAGCTACTCGGGAGGTTGAGGCAGGAGAATTGCTTCAACCCGGGAGGCTGAGTTTGCAGTGAGCTATCACGCCACTGCACTCCAGCCTGGGTGATGGAGACTCTCCCTCCAAAAAAAGACGAGTCCAGGTGCCATGGCTTACACCTGTAATCCCAGCACTTTGGGAGTCTGAGACAGGCAGATCACTTCAAGTCAGGAGTTCAAGACCAGCCTGGGGAATATGTGAAACCCTCATCTCTAAAAATACAAAAAAAATGAGCCAGGCATGGTGGTGCATGTCTGAATCCCCAGCTACTTGGGAGGCTGAGGCACCAGAATTGCTTGAACCCAGGAGGCGGAGGTTGCAGTGAGCCGAGATTACGCCACTGCACTGCAGCCTGGGTGACGGGGCGAGACTCCGTCTCAAAAAAACAAAAAATAAGAATAACCTGTAGACAGTCTGTCTTCCTGTGAAGAATGAGGGGCCCACCCTGACAGGGCTCCTGTGCCTTGCTCACCATCTGTCCCCAGTAACTGAAACTGTGCATGGCTCATGACAGGTCCCCTGTAATACTTGAGTAACTGAACGATTGTTGTCCCCATTAGGATGCAAGTTTGATGAAGGCAGGGACCCGACTCCTTGATGGCACCATGGGATCCTCAGTGCCTGGACAGTGCCTGACGCGATGTGTGTTTGCTGATTGGCACGAATGAACTTATGCCCATGCGGGCCAACCTCCCCTGCCGGCCATGTCATGTCTTGGCCCTTGGCACAGGAAGGGGTTTGTGGAGATCTTTTCTGGGGAGTTACTGGATTGCAGAGAAGGAACACTGCTGCCCAGGAAACCAAACCTCAGCCTTTCAAGCCGGCTTCATTCTACTCATACCCTGTGCACCTCCAGCCAGGCCCAGAGCCATAGACCAGGGCACCTGCGAGGGGCTGGGATCCTTGCTGCCCACGCGAGGCCTGTTAGCTCGGCCTCCCTACGGGCTTCAAGAAGACAACTCCGTCCTCTCCCAACTGTCTGACGAGGACTGGCGTGGGGGGCCCCCACTAGGGCCCATTCTCTCCAGTGTGCCCACCACCTGGCTGTGGGGGTGTTCGTGACCTCTCACGGCCCCTTCTGTGTTTGGTCGTGCAAACCTGACACAGCCATCCCGACCAAATGGAAAACTGCAAATTCGAGGACGACCACGGCATTTTTCCAAAACAGTTTAATTAAAAAAAGGTAAAGAAATCTGAAAAAACTGGGGGGTGGGGGAAGGAACGGGCAAACCCAAAAAAGCATATAGTGTGAGTCTACTGGCTCAGTCACAAAGAAACACCACCATCAAAAAGATATTTAAGTTTAATACAAATTTTATACAAAGAAAATGTGAAAAAATACTTCCATATGCTAAAAGCAATTATGCTTCACAAATAAGGCCAGCTAGGCTATTTTTTTTTTTTGACAACTGCAATTCACAAATGTTCTTTCTCTCCTGTTTTCTTCTAATACTCTCTTCTTATTTCTTCTCTAATATGGGTAACTAGCTGGAAACTGTACAGTTCGCATCCTCTTAACAATGAAGAGAAAGTAAACAAGACTAAAATGTACAACAAAACGTACTGGAATGATATCGTACAATTAATTTTCTCATATACATACATCACCTTTTGCTTTTTCATCAATGCTTTTTGTTTTACACAACATACAAAATGGCTCTACAGCATACGTAGTGTACGGACAGCATGACGGGCCTTGCTTTCTCTCATACTGCCTGTGTTTCATGCTTACATAAAAACGTGAAATTCCATCATATAAATAATACGTACATGCTTCATCCCAGACTCAAACGTCCTCTGCGTGCACCTTGCCTTTGAGTCCTTGCTTCCAAGAAGCACAGCATCTCTGACCAAGTGTGTGTGAGTGTGTTTAAAGGGACCACAAAGCAAAGATAAGGTTTCTCTTTTTTTCAGAGTTCATGATTCTATGACTTTCTGTGTTCTCCTCTCCTGTGACTGAGCTGAGTGGGGCTTGTTTCTGTTTCTCTTCTGTAAACAAGGATATTGTTTTTTCCCTTTTAGGAGCAGAGTCATCATTTCAATCACATGAAAGAAACTAGCTTCTCCCTGTGTCCGTCTGGTCCGGAGAGCTTGCGTTTTAGGAACGTGGTAACGTAGTAGCTGAAAGGAGCCAACGGCTTGATGGGATAGAGTCTGTGCCGAAACTCCCGATCCCAACATGCTGTGTACAGACACACGAGTGAAAACGGTTCGCCCTCCCCTGGGTATCCAAGGATGAGGACGTGAGTATGAAAGTGGTCCCCGGGCCCAGTATCCATTCCGTCGTGTGACAGACAGGCTAACTGACCATCCCTTCTCCAATACCAAAACATTCTTTTTTGTTGTTGGGGTTGGTTGCTTTTTTTTTTTTTTTTAATTGTTTTTCTTTTTCTTTCTTTTTTTTTTAATAAGTTAAAGTTAATACAAATATAAAAAGGGGAAGGTCCTCTAGATTCAATGACATCCACAAATTGTACATTATTTACACCAAAAGCACAGGGCTCGTGTGGGTGAACAGTCTGCAGTCAAAGCCGATGCCGGGTGTCCTGTAGTGTAGCAGCCCCCGCGCCGGGGGCTCAGGCTCAACTGAGGGTTTTGTCATTTTCAAGTCTGAAAGTGGCTGTTCTCCTGCCTTTGTTGTTTCTTCTTTTCCTGGCGTCTGGGTTTTTCTCCCAATGGGGTGGGTGGTTTGTGTCCCGATTCACTGCTAGTCCCAGAAGGTGTCCAGCCGAGACTCTTTCGGGAGGAGGCTCTTCGTGCCGGTACTGCTGGTGTGCTCGGAACGTGTCGATCCCCTCTTCTCATCACTGCTGCTCCAACTGGATTTATTACTCCGGGAATGGTCTGAGGAGGAAAACCAATGTGTTTAGCGTGCCTGCCCACCTGCGCCTGAGCACAACTATCCTGCAATCTGACCTGCCCCTCCTGCACAGGAAGCCACCTTCCCCTCCCCACTGATGGTTCAAACACTGCCACCGCTGACTGCCCTGCATCTGTGGGTCTGTAGAACAGAAAGGTAGAACAACTTATTTTTTAGGATTTAACAACAACCGGTTGAAAAAACGGTAGGGTGTCATGCTCACAGAGAATAAAGATTTGTGGAAAAGGTGCTGAACTGCCAAGGAAGGCATTTCTTGTGCCGTGTCTGGAACCGTGTATCCTTACTACATCACTGAACGACACCAAGCACCCCATGCACTTCTGGGTCCAACCTTGGCCCCTGGAGAAAGACACTGAAATTTGGCATGCAGTCTACTTCCGTTAGTGGGATTTCTTTTATCAATGTATAGGCAACTTGAAAAATGGACTTACAACCAAATCACACTTGTCCACCCAAGGGAAAGGATCATAAAGGAGAAAAATGGTTAAGTCCACCTGGGAACACACACCCACTGACTCCCGGTAAGGACAAGCTTATGGGTGACTGAAGAATTCAGAATCAGAATAAGACCTAGGATGGCTTCAAGGACACATGGACAAGGAGCTGAGTAGTGACTGAGTAAGAAATAAGTGAAGAAGCTGAAGGAAGAGCCGAATGAGGTGTCTGTGAAGAGCACTTCAGCCAACAGCCCAGGTCTGTAGCTCTGCTAGATGGCTGACTGGAGAAACCTTCCAGCCAAGCCCTAAGATCCCATCACATCCTGGATCATGTACTAAGTTCAGACAGACTGGGACAGAATTATTTTTTAATTTCTTAAGGTGGGTGATAATGTTTGGTTGAAAGAGGTTGAGGGCAAGAGTGGAGTGGGCCAAGGAGGGGACCATGCTACTACCTAGGGGGGCTGCATTTCTTACTGCCTGGTAAAAAGGCATGTGTGGGTAATCATGAGTTCTGGAAGATAAGCAGTGAAGAGAATGACAAAGATCTCCAAAGTCATGTAGTTACTCAGGAGAGAACTCTTCTTAGTCATGTGCATCAGTGACCAAAATGGAGCAATACTATGGTAGGCAGAGCTGGGGGCAAGGGCAGAGTCTTCTTACCAATCCTCAATCTGCCTTCTTATGCCTTCTTCCCTTAGCCGCCATGCCTATGCTTTTATTTCTCCGGAAGGACTCTGGGGAGTGATGCAGCTGGTCATCCCCATCCGGGAGAAAATCCTACAGTGATGTGGTCAAACCACATCAAGTCCTTCCAGCTCTGGTGAGGGCAGAGACCACCAGCGGGTACTGGAAGAAACGGGACCAGGGCCAAGCTGAGTTCAGTATCTCTCTCCCAGAACCAGGCTGGCCAATGGAGGGATCTGCAGGCCCTCACTCCTCATATGGAGAGGACATGGGACACTGGCTGCCATAGCCAATCACCACAGGAGGGAATCGGTGTTCATCTAGGACCCTTTATGAAAAGAGCGAGGACGATCTCCATCAAGAAGCCAGGCCACATGCTCGCTCTCATTTCCTAATGCAGTTTGTGATGGCGACCAGAGGCACAGCGAAGAAGAAACGTTGCAAAGGAAGACCCACGACTCAAAAGAACAGGAGAAGACACACCCACAAAGGAACACACACACGGACACACACAGAACAAGCCTTCTGCATACCAGGAAGAAGCCCCGGCAGCTTTCGTAAGACAGGGTCATACTTACACTTCTGGGCGGGGTAGTTGGGGTGCGGCTGGTGGTCTGTGGTGGTTGGGGCATAGGCAGGTTGCTTGTCACACCTTTTGCTAACTGAAGAGATAGCACAGGTAGCCTCAGAGTCTGTCAGAGAGCTGGAATTCCGCACAACCCCAAGTGCTTACTATTTTTGTTCATCAACAGGCTACTGTTATTAGAACCAGTTGGCACCTTCATTCATGTCACCATTGTCCAACTTTAATGCAAGCACAGGAGACTAAGTCTCTTTAAAAATGCATATCAAACCACAAACAGCATCACTGGACACAGCACAGCATTACAGGTAGGAAATAAGGTATACAATGACATAAAAGCAACTCAGCATTTTGTAAGCCACAAATTCTCAGAACCACTAGCTCTGCCAATAGCCTAATTCAACCATGGGAAACGGAGGCAGGCACTAGAAACGTGCTAAGGTTGAAGGCAGCACCCGAGAAAGCCAGACAATTTAAGGCAATAACTCATCAACTGCCCACAGTGATAACAGAATAGGGAGGAGAGGATGGAGAAGGCACACGTGATGAGGAGGACTAAGGAAGGGGCTCCAGATGAGGTGGCAAGTAAGCTAAATTCTCAGCTACGATGGTAGCACACCAACAAATCACCTCTGAAATCAGAGTCAAAAAACAGTGATATGAAAGGAGTCTCCGTAAACAGCTGATACGGTGAGAAGCTTCATAGGAAAACAATTGAAAGTAAGATCAAGAGAAAAAATAGAAACTCCAGGAAAAAGGCTATAAAAGAATGGAATATAATCACAGTACACTATGTGACTCTGCCATGAATGATATGGTCATAATCATACAAGTAAGAATTGTCACACTGCAACTTTTTAGACTAAGCCAACAGACAAGAGTGAGGCTTAACTGCAGTTATAGGACAGAATGCACATGTTCTCAACCTTGACAACGGGGAAAGTCACAGGACAGGTGGGAAGCCTGGCTATGACAGGGGTGGGAGAGGTAAGGAGAAGATGGACTGCCAAAAGAGGGGTCAAGAGATACTGTCTGTAGCAGACTCTGTAGCAGACAGAACAAAAGAGCTAAGGAGGCAAGTGTTTCACTGGAGCAAGGTAGCACATAAAATAGCAACCTCAGTAGTGTGGGAAGAGGAAGAGAAGAGTAACTCTCATCTTTTAAAGCTCGAAGTCAACAAATAATATCTAAAGATGAAGTCAAGAAATAGAGGTATAGCCAAGTACATTATTTATTAGTAAGGAGGTAACAGAAGGACCAGAATGAGCAGTGTAAACTGGAACTAGGAAGAGTTATCCCCTGCACTATTTTATTCTCTGCAACTCTATGCATATGTAGCTTTAACTAAAAGCTTAAAACGAAGAGACGAACAGGAGAGGCCCATGCCCACACACTAAGGGAGCTCATACCCCTAACTAAAATTCTCTCTCTTACAACTAAACTTAGATGTACTGTCCTAGTACCTGATGCACATAAATAGCTTAGAAGCCTTGACGTTTTTAAAACCCATGTTCCTTCTAGATATGTCACGTGCGCTGTCACCAGAAAGCAAGTGCTGGCAGAAGTAAAGTGACATGGATGAGGAATTAATTAGAAGGGGATCAAAACTGAGGAAGTCTTTTTGCTTTGACGTGACCTGTCAACACAAACTGCTTTGGTGAGAAAATCGGGAAGACTGAGAAGGCTGACGGCTGCATTCCCGCACAGACCCCTGCAGCCTCCCTGCAGCTTCTCACTCACACTCTCAGAATCACTGCGGCACTGACTGCAAAACGCACTTTTTCTGCCACTTTCTGACCATGGGCTCCATGGCGCTCTCACTGTGCTGATGTGACTCTGCCCAGCCTCTTTCCAAGTCCTAAATGTCGGACTAAATCTCTTGTTTTTGAGACACAGTCTCACTCTGTCGCCCAGACTGGAATGCAGTGGCACGGTCTCAACTCACTGTAACCTCCGCCTCCTGGGTTCAAGTAATTCTCATGCCTCAGGCCCCTGAGTAGCTGGGATTACAGGGGTGTGTCACCACGCCTAGCCAATTTTTTGTACTTTTAGTAGAGACGGGGTGTCACCATGTTGGTCAGGCTGGTCTTGAACTCCTGACCTCAAATGATCCACCCACCTTGGCCTCTCAAAGTGTTGGGATTATAGGCATGAGCCACCACGCCTGACCTAAATGTGGGGCTAAATCTCTTTTAGTGTAGCCCTGGGTGCACCTCAATCTTTATCCAAACCCTGGAGAGGAGGCCCTTTCTGACATGAAGATACCATGATTCTAGCCAATCTGGTCGTCTTTTAAGAAAAAAGTCTCTGCTGCTGACCACGGTGGCACATGCCTATGATCCCAGCTACTCAAGAGGCTGAAGTGGGAGAATGGCTTGAGCTCAGGCCAAGTTCAAGGCCAGCCTCGGCAACAAGGCAAGATCCTGTCTCTTAGGTTTCAAAACAACATTTAGAATTAAAAATGTCGGCCAGGCATGGTGGCTCACACCTGTAATCCAAGCACTCTGGGAGGCCGAGGCAGGTGGATTGCCTGAGCTCAGGAGTTCGAGACCAACCTGGGCAACACGGTGAAACCCCATCTCTAATAAAATACAAAAAATTAGCTGGGCGTGGTGGCGTATTCCTGTAATCTCAGCTGCTCAGGAGGCTGAGGCAGGAGAATCACTTGAACCTGGGAAGCAGAGGTTGCAGTGAGCCAAGATTGCACCACTGCACTCCAGCCTGGGCAACAGTGCAAGACTCCATCTCAAATAATAATAATAAATGTCCATGACTGTTAATGGCTTAGGGGGATGGTGGAGTAGCAGAATAGAAACTGTATCATAGCAGCAGCGGAGTGTGTAAAGAAAGGGAAATGGAGACAAATGAAACAATTTTTTTTTTTTTTAAATATGAGGTCTCACTCTGTTGCCCAGCTGGAGTGCAGTGGCTATTCACAGGCACTCACTGCAGCCTCAAAACTCCTAGGCTCAAGTAACCCCCCTGCCTCAGCCTCTCCAAGTAGCTGGGACTACACGTGGGCCCTAGCTCTAGAATAACAACCCTTGAAGAGACATCTAACTGGGTTGAGGAAGGAGACAGGACAGGTCTTAAGCTATGCCATTCAATATGGTAACCACTACAATAAGATACAATGTTAAATTCCATTCCTCAGTCGCACTAGCCACAGTTCAAGGCTTCAGCAGCGACACGTGGCTAGTGGCTACCATAGTGGACAGTGCAAATATAAGAACATGGCCATTGTCACAGAACGTTCTATTGGAGATGCAAGGTGTCAAGGAAGGCACTTGGAGATAGATGAGGATATTTAAGTGCCTAGGAAGAAAAGCAATACAGAGTGAGAAATCTGGCTACAACAAAGGAGGCAGATGCCTTTGAACGGCAGGAGGGAAGGACAGAGCACACCACGGAGGCCCTGCAGAGGGCAGAGGAGCAGCCCTGAGCGCCCAGGGATGGTGACGCGGGGAGAGATGCAGGGCCCGGTCCAAAACACAGCAGAGAACTTGAGAAATAGCCATCATGGACGATGGAATCCTGATAAAACAAAAAAACAAAAAACTTGGGTCACAACACAGGCCTCTGGCCAGGCACGGTGGCTCATGCCTGTAATCCAGCACTTTGGGAAGCCAAGGTGGGTGAATCACTTGAGGTCAGGAGTTCAAGACCAGCCTGGCCAACACAGTGAAACCTTGTCTCTATTAAAAATACAAAAAATTAGTTGGGCATGGTGATGCACACCTGTAATCCCAGCTACTCAGGAGGCTGAGGCAGGAGAATCACTTGAATTGAGGAGGCAAAGGTTGTAGTGAGCCAAGATCACGCAACTGCACTCCAGTCTGGACAACAGAGCGAAGACTCTGTCTCAAAAAAAAAAAAAAAAAAAAAAAAGGGCCGGGCTGGGCGTAGTGGCTCAAGCTTGTAATCCCAGCACTTTGGGAGGCCAAGGCACGCGAAATCACCGGAGGTCAGGGGTTCAAGACCAGCCTGGCCAACATGGTGAAACCCCATCTCTACTAAAAATACAAAATTAGCTGGGTGTGGTGGTGCACACCTATAATCCCAGCTACTCGGGAGGCTGAGGCAGGAGAATCACTTGAACCCAGGAGGTAGAGGTTGCAGTGAGCCGAGATCATGCCACTGCACTCCAGCCTGGGCGACAGAGCAAAGACTCTGCCTCAAAAAAGTAGAATAAAAAAAGAACACAGGTCTCTGGGGACAAAAAGTATTAATAAAAGAAAAACATATTGGAAAGACGATCAGGCAGAAGAGAATATCTGCTTCTGAGGTTAGTGACCCAGATTTGCGTGTGTGATGAGACGAGTTTGTGTTCTTGTGTAACATTCTCCAGTTAAGCACTGAGGCTCAGGCGCAGGTAAATCAAAAGTGGAAAGCTGGGGTTCATCCAAGGTGAGGTTTTGCCAAATGGACATGCTAGGAAAACAGGAAGGGCCTGGGAGACTGGGTTGTATTAGCAACGGTACTGCATGGAAATTAAGCTGGGTAAGGAGGTAGGAAGGAGGGAGGTATAGAAACAAGACAGTTAGTAGAATTGGGTGAGGAAAAAAAGGCCACATCTGCACCCTGACGTTTCCTAGAGATCAGTGCCTTATTAGCAGAGCCACGCACAAGTGCCATTACTCAGCCATTTTTGAGTTACAACAATTTTATAGGCGTCTACCTAAGTATACCTGACATATGGTTGCAAGCATGAGTCTGGATTGCAAAGCTCAGCTGGTTGCATATGGTTGCAAAGCTCAGTCCTTGTTAAAAAGAGAATCAAGAAATATGAGAGATGCTAAAGACATCTCAGTATCAAACTAAGCCTGTTCGAAGGGGAAGTGAAGAGGGAGTTGCTTTCTCAGTAGGTGCTTCCGACATATTTAATGCCAAGTTCGTATCCTTCCTAAAGTCAGCTCACGTTACTTCCTCTGACTGTGCCCCCGAATCCCTCCCACCCACCTTTCAAAGCATGAGTCTGGAGAGATCTCAACTGAAGTCTTGGCTCTCATAATTACTCATTGAGTTACCTGGGCATATGAGTTAATGTCTCTGGACCTCAACTTGCTCATCTGTATAATGGAAATACTAACTATGCTCTTACAGACATTGGGGATAAACACGATAAGGTATTCATGCTCTTCAGTAGCACCAATAGCTGCTCTTCTGACTTCCTTTGAAACTCCACGAAGACAGGCATTTATCTGCCTTATTCAGAAAAACTGCCCCTTCCTCCCTCTGCTCGCCCCCCTCTTCCCCCCACCATTTACTGGGGCTTCTTGCCTCCTCTCCCTTCCACTCCCTGGGCCAGTGTGCCTCAGGTCAGGAGTCAGCAAACTATGGCCAGCTCAATGCCTGTTTTTGCAATTCAAGTTTCACTGGCACAAGGCACACGTTTGTTTACATATTATCTATGTCTACTTTCACACTACAACGGCAGGGTGAGCAGCTATGACAGGAACCATGCGGCCTGCAAAACCTAAAATACTTACTAAATGGCCCTCTATGGAAAAAGTTTCTTGACCCTGGTCTAGGTAATACTCCTCCAGCTCAGAATGAAATACGATGCCTCTCCCAACTACCTTCCTGTATGCCACCCTCCTGATGCCAACAGACTCCTGCCAGATTCATCCTACCACGGCATCATTCATCTTCTCAGATGCCATTTCAATCAAGCCACTTTGAGGCTCCAAAACCCTAACAGCACCCCTCTGTCTGAAACGGTGTTTCCCTAACTTGGACCTTCCTCACACCACTTGTGCCATTTCGACACATCCATAGTCCTCTTACATATTGCTTAGTTCATGTTTTTATTTTAAACTTATGTAACTTAGGTAAATAACTAAACTTTTATTGTTAACCAACAAAAAACACAAAACCAATAAAATCTACTGTTAAATCAAGGGCAACTCCAAAAATGAATGTAATGAAAACCTTAAATTAAAAGTTCTAGGGTGGGGAGCATGCTGCTAAAATCTAGAGTCTGCTCAGTCTTTGTTAAAAAGAGAATCAGGAAATATGAGAGATGCTAAAGACATCTTAGCACTAAACTGAGCCTGTTACAAGGGGAAGTGAAGAGGGAGTTGCTTTTTCAATAGGTGGTTCAGTCATATTTAATGCCAAGTTCATATCCTCCCTCCTAAAGCAAGCTCATATTACTCCCTCTGACTGTGCCCCCAAATCCCATCCAACTTTCAAGGCCTAGCCCCTTCGGGAAACCGTTCCCAGCCCCTAACAATGGACATCACTTCTTCCTCCATGCACTCAATATGCAGAAGTGAAATGAAATGTTTGCTTTTCAGCTCAAGAGAATCGTCAGTGGCTCACGCCTGTAATCCCAGCACTTCCGGAGGCAGAGGCAGGAGGATCACTTGAGGTCAAGAGATCAAGACCAACCTGGCCAACATGGCAAAACCCCGTTTCTACAATTTTTTTTTTTTTTTTTTTTTTTTTGAGAGAGAGAGTCTCGCTCTGTCTCCCAGGCTGGAGCGCAGTGGCACGATCTCGACTCACTGCAACCTCCACCTCCTGGGTTCAAGCGATTCTCCTGCCTCAGCCTCCCAAGTAGCTGGGATTACAGGCGCATGTCACCACGCCCAGCTAATTTTTGTACTTTTAGTAGAGACAGGGTTTCACCATGTTGGTCAGGCTGGTCTCAAACTCCTGACCTCGTGATCCGCCCACCTCAGCCTCCCAAAGTGCTGGGATTACAGGCATGAGCCACTGTGCCCGGCCTACAAAAATTTTTTTTAAAAATTAGCCAGGCATGGTGGTGCGTCCCTGTAGTCCCAGCTACTTGGGAGGCTGAGGCAGGAGAATCACTTGAGCCTGGGAGGCGGAGGTTGCAGTGAGCTGAGATCACACTACTGCACTCCAGCCTGGGCGACAGGGCGAGACTCTGTCTCAAAAAAAAAAAAATCATCATCAGGCAGAAAGGTCCTGGAGCTGTGGTGCCAGGCAAAAACCTTGAATGAAGTAAAACTGTCTTCCACCAGGAAGACACCTTCTCTGAACCCTTCTGGAATGACCCAAAACTGCTTTAAGAAAGTGCAGGAAAAAGATTCTTTGGGCTAAGGAAGGAAGACAGCTCAAACCCCACAGAAGAAAAAACCTAGATGTCAAGTCTCAGAAATTTCCCCAAACCTGCCTGCCAGGTTATTCTCCAAAAGGAAAGGATTTAACAGAAAGATCATCCATTTAAGCACTGCCTTCAATTCTCAAAGGCTTGAGTGCCTTCATCCACCATATGCAGGTGTCAGAACCTCAGAATAAAATCTTACACAGTGTCATTTACCGTTCTCATTTCCCTGAGAGAGAAAAAAAAAAACTTCCCAATCCAAATGCACTTCTTCTACCCTACCCCAGGTCAGCAACAGAACCCTCTGTCCAAATGGAGTTTTATGTGGATCCCCAGTAAATACAATAGGTAATACCGATCAGCTTGAAGAGGTACCTGAAAGTTAACATGCTCAGCTACCCCCTCACCCCCACTGACCCACCCCAGGCACCCCTAAGGATCCATAATCGTTTGGAAACCATTGGAATAAACCCTTCAAATTCTCCCTGACAAAATGGCTCCCCATCTGCCCATCTGAAATGTGAAAGCACCGTTCGCCCACCAGGGGGCAACATACCAGAGCCTTGGTTGGAGCCTAAGAGAATGGAGGAGGGCGTCTCTCTGGAGCCAGAAAGGTCAAGGGTCTAGAAATACAAAAAGAAAAAGATGGACTCAAGGCACTGAGGCTACTGTCGCCCCCACAGGGAAATCCAGGGAGTCATGGGGGTGCTCATCGCTGCCCCCAAAGCATCTCAGTGTCCTCTGCCTGGCACGGTCAGGTGGGAGTGATGGGCACAGGGCGGCCAGGTGGCCAAACCCCAGGTACCATCTCCCACACTGAACAGACTGGAATGCAGCACCAGGGTGGCCCCTCACTGTACCCTAGAACATTCACTGTTTCCTAAACTCCACTCACTAACAGACCCCCCTCCAGATTTTTGCCATATCCAAGGAGAAAGTACATTACTTCAAAATTCTGTCAGTCCGCTTTTAATTCATGCTAGCCTCTGACTAGGTAATACTATCAGTTAAACCAACATGTTTTAACTGACAGTCTAACGATTTATCTTTTTCCTAATATGCAATGAAATAGATATACAGTGACTAAAAATGTAAAAAACTACATACTCATGAAAATAGTCTTTGCATACCATCAATGTCACATACATCACACCCTGGCAAACAAACAAGGAGGTGAAACCTTCGTGGCCCAATAGGGCAGCCACTAGCCACATGTGGCTACTGAAATCTCAATTAATTAAAATTAAATAAAACTGTAAAATCAGGTCCTCGGTCACACTAGCTGCATTTCAAGTGCTCAAAAGCTGCATGTAGCTAGCAGCTACCATTCTGGACGGGAAGTACAGAACATTTCCATCATCGCAGAAAGTTCTCCTGGGCAACACTATTCTACACTTTGAGGGTCCCCAGCGGAGAGTACTGGGGAGCGGCTGCCAGGTCCCACACACGCCGGCCCAGGCTCCATGTTCCCACACATCCACTGGAAATGCCGGCACACTGTTAGGACAAGCCTCCCACAACACGGAACTTTCAGGGCGGCAGACAGGGGGTCCTAAGTCCACTTGGCACAAAGGGTAGATGTCACTAGCCAAAGGCATGGGGGGATCCTCACCGAGCCACTGTCCTTGCTTTTCTCAGCTGACGTCTCCTTCTCTTTGGAGGCGCTGGCCGTCTCTGAAGGTGCTGATTGTGTGCTCGAGGAGCTCCCCTGGGAGGACTTATTTAGTGTTTCTGTGTTCACCTCAGCATCCGCTTCCTGCTGAGGAGCAGTAGCTGGGGACAAAGGAGAGAGAGAGACGCCACATATACACAGAGTACGATGATTTTGAAACATGCATGGAGCCCCGCCCTGCACCCAGTGGCACCCAAGGCTCAGCCCTACCCAGGGCATAAAAGTGGAGGCTCAAGGGGGCCGGATTGCCAGAGTTTTCCAGAAGCTGGAATTCCAAACTTTAGAATTCCAAATTTTAACATAAACATGCTGAGATGGAGTCTCGCTCTGTCACCCAGGCTGGAGTGCAATGGCACGATCTCAGCTCACTGCAACCTCTGTCTCCTGGGTTCAAGTGATTCTCTTGTCTCAGCCCACCAAGTAGCTGGGACTCAGGTGCACACCACCATGTCCGGCTAATTTTTGTATTTTTAGTAGAGACAGGGTTTCACCATGTTGGTCAAGCTGGTATTGAACTCCTGACCTTAGGTGATCCACCCACCTCGGCCTCCCAAAGTGCTGGGATTACAGGCTTGAGCCACCGTGCCTAGCCAACATGTTGATTTTTAATGGTTAGCAATTCAAGTTTTATTAAATCATTCTGGAGATGAAAGTATATTCCTGGAACAAACAGAGCCCATCAACAAGAGCCAACCTGTAACTGCTGATTTAGAGTTACTCTATTTAGTCATTTCTAGGTGGAGACCTACATTTTTAGCCCCAGAGACTTTCTTCCTTCTAAGGTGGGACAGGAAAACCACGTGAAAGGCGACATGCTATCAGAGGCCCAGAGAATCTGGAGATGGCAGAAACTTGGACACATAGAAAAACAGGGCGTTTGGGGCCGGGTGTGGCGGCTCATGCCTGTAATCCCAGCACTTTGGGAGGCCGAGGCGGGCAGATCACAAGGTCAGGAGATCAAGACCATACTGGCTAACACGGTAAAACCCCGTCTCTACTAAAAAACACAAAAAATTAGCCGGGCGTGGTGGCGGGCACCTGTAGTCCCAGCTACTAGGGAGGCTGAGGAAGGAGAATGGCATGAACCCGGGAGGCGGAGCTTGCAGTGAGCTGAGATCGCGCCACTGCACTCCAGCCTGGGAGAAAGAGCGAGACTCCGTCTCAACGAAAAAAAAAAGAAAAAGAAAAACAGGGCGTCTGGGAGGAATTTAGGAAGAACAGATGTAATTATGTCACAAAAAAAGGAAAGCCGAAGGACATTTTGGCCATCTTGGCAAAACAGCAAAAGGCTCATCAGACACATTCCAGAACGGAGGGAAAACACAAAGAGACTTTACTCCAGTAAGACACCAAAAGTCTCTACAAAGAAGACATCTCCCTACAGACTAAAGAACAGGGCAAGGTATTCTCCAATATTGCCTTTTAAAAAATAATAAAATAACAGATTTGTCTAGAGCAAGAGCTGGCAAGCTAGTGCTGCCTGTTTTATTGGCAGACAGCCACATCCATCCATTTACATATCATCTATGTCCATCCATTTACATATCATCTAAGACTGCTTCTGCACTGCAACAGCAGAGTTAAGTAGTAGCAACAGAAACCACATGGTGTACAAAGCCTAAAATATTCACTCTCGCCCTTCACAGAAAAAGTTTACCAACCCCCGGTCAAGCTTCTTGACCGGGACACTTGAAATTCTTTAAAATGGAAGTGTTTAATTCGAACCATACAAAGCTAGTATCATTTGCCACAAATAAAAGCTAATGGTAAAAAATAACTTATAGGCTGGGCGTGGTGGCTCACGCCGGTAATCCCAGTACTTTGGGAGGCTGAGGCGGGCAGATCACTTGAGGTCAGGAGTTCAAGACCAGCCTGGCCAACATGGTGAAACCCTGTCTCCACTAATAATACAAAAATTAGCTGGGCATGGTGATGTGTGCCTGTAATACCAGCCACTTGGGAGGCTGAGGCAGGAGAATCAATGGAACCCAGGAGGCAGGGTTGCAGTGAGCCGAGATCGTGTCACTGCACTCCAGCCTGGGGGACAAGAGCAAAACTCTGTCTCAAAATAATAATAATAACAATTCATAAAATATTATTGATGCCAGGCGCTGTGGCTCACGCCTGTAATCCCAGCACTTTGGGAGGCCAAGGTAGGTGGATCACCTGAGGTCAGGAGTTAAAGACCAGCCTGACCAACATGGAGAAACCTCATCTCTACTAAAAATACAAAAAATTAGCCGGGCATGGTGGCATATTTCTGTAATCCCAGCTACTCGGGAGGCTGAGGCAGGAGAATCGCTTGAACCCGGAAGGCAGAGGTTGCACTAAGCCGAGATCACGCCACTGCACTCCAGCCTGGGCAACAAGAGCGAAACTCTGTCTCAAAAAAAAAAAAAAAAAAAAAAAAAAAAAAAAAAGGATAAATTCTAACTAGATAGTGCTTCCTGCTGGAAGGTCTAGGCCTGGGGACTGCTTGTTCTATGTTGGAAAGGGTGATTACAAATATTACAGCAGTGTCAAAGATAGGTTAGTACCAAACTAACACTTTTTACTTAACAAAGAAATTGGGAATCCATATTATCTAAAGCCACAAGTCCATTACTGCCAAAAAAAACACAGTGTCTCAACAGTACTACTGACACTTTAGGCCTGAGAAGAGATCAAGGGTTCTGCAAAGATCAAAGGTTCAAAATGCCCATGGCTCAAGTTTTAGCTATGTGCCTGCACACTGCTCACCTGTGTGTAAGAGACACAGTTGTTTTTGAGTGAAAGTGACCAGAAGCCAGGCAAGCTCCCTTGTCAATTAGCCCTGAGACCCCTGAAGTCCACAGGGGAGACCAATGCCAAGCCACTGCAGCCCAGGACGGGAGGCAGCCCCACAGGGCATTACCTGACTGGGTGCAGGACTTCATGTGCTCAGGCCAGTGGGCTTGCTGGCAGGGGTAGTCACAGTAGCTGGTGTTCCAACAGCAGTAAAAGATGGCCTCCTTCTTGCAGTTGGCGCACCACTGCTTCTTCTTGGTCTCATCCACCGCCTGCTGCTTCTCCAACTCCAGCTGCTTCTTCACCTCGGCGATGAGCCGGTCCCGCTCCTGCTCCAGGCTCTGCCGCATCTCCGCCATGGTCAGCTCTGGTGGAGGAGGGGAAGAACACCGCTCATCACCTGACCCCAGCCTGGGGTGTGGGGTTATTCCTGCCCCCAGATTCAGGCAGACGTGGATGCAAGACCTGGCTGGGAGAAGCCCTGGCTGTGTGCCCATGGGCAATAACCTAGCCCGAGTCTTCATCTGTAAATAGGGCATTCATCATGGCGACCAGACGGTGCTGCCTGTTGAGAGTGGACATGAGGTGCCCAGCGTGGACATAACTGCAGCCCCAGAGGATTTTCCACACCAGACCACATTCTGGGAATTCCTCAAAGTAACCCTTGAAACAACTGCCACCAAAACTCACTTTCTCTCCTATTATTCATTAACATAAGCCTTTCCCCCCCTATCAATCAAATACCTATACAGCACCCACTACATGAAGGCACTGTTCTAAGAACTTTATAAATATTAACTCATATAACCCTCATCCTAATAATCCTACGGGGTAAGTACTACTATTCTACCCCTTTCGCAGATGAGGAAACTGAGGCAAACAGCTGGCTGGGCCTAGACCTCAGGCGTGCTTTCTTGTAGGTGTCTCCTGTGGCACTGGATCCAGATGGGACTGTGGTTGATGATTATACTAACAGGACAACTATGAACCTACTCAGTCTACCAAGATTTCTCTAATTTTACTTCAGACAGTTAAGTCCACTGGTAATTCATTTAGGAGTGACCTGCTGGCTGTAATAAAAGAAAAATAGGCCAAGTGCAGTGGCTCATGCCTGTAATCCCAGCACTTTGGGAGGCTGAGGCAGATGTATCACCTGAGATCAGGAGTTTGAGACCAGCCTGGCCAACATGGTGAAACCCTGTCTCTGCTAAAAATACAAAAATTAGCTAGGCGCGATGGTGTAATCCCCGCTACTTGGGAGGCCGAGGCAGGAAAATTGCTTGAACCCAGGAGGCAGAAGTTGCAGTGAACTGAGATCATGCCATTGCACTCCAGCCTGGACAACAAGAGTGAAACTCCATTGACAAGGGAGGGGAAGGGAGGGGAGGGGAGGAAGGAAAGGGAGGGCAGGGGGGAGGGGAGGGGAGGGGATGGGAGGGGAATGGTCCCTCAATTCCTTCAAATACTCTTCCTGAACTTTATAAAGTAAAATTAACCCCTCATAAAGAAGTTAACTACTTGTGGCCAGACAGAACCTTTGAGTCAATCTAACTACCTTTAACTAGGGGCCTGCAAACCATAGCTAAGTTTTGGCCAGCCCACAGGTAATTTTTTCAAATGTGCAGTCAACACATAAAAAGAAAAGGATTTTATGAAAGTAAGATTCCCTGATTTTATTAGAAAAACAAGAAGTGGTGGCAGGGGCAGTGGATCACATTTGTAATCCCAGCACTTTGGGAGGCTGAGGTGGGTGGATCGCTTGAGGCCAGGAGTTTGAGACTAGCCTGGCCAACATGCTGAAACCCCGTCTCTACTAAAAGTACAAAACTTAGCCAGGCATGGTGGTGCATGCCTGTAATCCCAGCTACTCGGGAGGCTGAGGCATGAAAATCACTTGAACCTGGGAGGCAGAGGCTGCAGTGAGCTGAGATTACATCACTGTACTCCAACATGGGAAACAAGAGTGAGACTCTGTCTTTAAAAAAAAAAAAAAAAAAAAAAAAGGAAAACGAGAAGAAGCAACAACACCCAAATCAGCGTCCAGAAAGAATGAACCAAGGGCTCCTCTCCAGGGGGCTCTGAAAGGATTCATGTCTGCAAGGTGTGACTTAGATGCTGACCACAAGTGAGCAGGTAGGCACACCTGGGCATGGGTCCTCAACCTGAGAGTTCTCCTGGCTGCCAGCAGCCCATCTGATCTGATACTACGTGAGGGGCTGAAGCAATCGCTTCTACCTTTGGGGAAAAGCTTAACTATACAGAACGACAGGCCAAAACATCTGTCAATCTAATCCAGGGACCAATAAAGTATCTTTCTCCGCACTGAACAGTGCACAGGAAGCATCCAGATATTGTTAAAGTGCCTAGCATTCCATGATGAACAGGGTGAAGAGTGCCCAGACTTGAACTGTGGCCATGTGACTTTGAATAACTTTCTCAACACGTCGGTTTCTTCCCTTGAAAACTGGGGATATGTCCACAGCATGCGGAGTGTGAAAAAAAGGAAAGGAAAACCAGGGATATAACAGATCCCTTTATCACAACAGTTTGTGTAATGAAATTAGTTAAGTGCACTGCAGCCTCAACTTCTCAGGCTCAAGTGATCCTCCTTCCTCAGCCTCCCAAGAAGCTGGGACCACAGGAGCGCACCACCAGGCCCAGCTAATGGTTTAAAATTTTGTGTAGAGATAGGGTTTCGCCAGATTACCCAGGCTGGTCTTGAACTCCTGGACTCAGGTGATCCTCCCATCTGGGCCTCCCAAAGCGCTGGAATTACAGGTGTCAGCTGCCGTGCCTGACCAATCCTCATTATTTTATTGTTGAGGCTGGTGTTCTGAACAGAGGAAAGGGGGGCTCCCGCCAACACCCACTCTTACACCTGGTTTCTCCAGGCCCAGACTCTCAGGATTCTGTGGTCTCCCTACAAGTCATACAATCCTAGCCTAGTTTTAATTGCACTCACATCTCGGCTTGACTCCAGAGGTGCAAAGAAGTTCACACCCAAAACCCTCCTCAGTCCAGACCAGTGTGTCAGGCCTTACCCAAGTTGTGTTTCATTTCGGAGAGCTCTTGCTGGTGCAGCCACTGGAGCTTCTCTATCTCGATCCTCAGCCTGCGAATCTGGAAGAGGGAGAGTGAGCGTCTTCAAAAGCTGTCTCACGCAGTTCACCAGCAGGGCTCAGAAGCTCAACCACGGCTGGCTGTGAGGGGTATGGGAATCATGCTAACCTTCCCACAGCTATAGTCCAGAGAGGTGATCACTGGTGGGTGAACCCAAATTCACCAGAAACACTGGTTCAGAAAACCAAGTATAAACAGGCCATCGATTCCAAGAAATACTGGCACGAGGGAAAGCCACTTAAAGTGACAAGGACCAGACTTTCATATAAATAATATATTAAGGGTTATTTAGGATTTTGGTCTATAAATACGTAACAAATACAAAGATAGCTGGATTTTCACTCTTACATAACAACATTTAGGTGGTGGGATCCACACTTATTCACCTGAAATTCCAAAGCCTGACATCTCTGAAAACCAAAGGGTATTTCTGGGCAGAGGAAGTGTAACTTTGGAGCCAAACTCATTTGGAAGGGCAAATAAACAAACAAACTCGACCTGATCTGATAGGAAACTAATTAAACAGTGTTTTGGCCAGGTGCGGTGGCTCACGCCTGTAATGCTAGCACTTTGGGAGGCCAAGGTGGGTAGATCACCTGAGGTCAGGAGTTTAAGGCAAGCCTAGCCAACATGGAGAAACCCTATCTCTACTAAAAATACAAAAATTAACCGGGCATGGCGGCGCACGCCTGTAATCCCAGCTACTTGGGATGCTGAGGCATGAGAATCATTTGAACCCGGGAGGCGGAGGTTGCAGTGAGCCAAGATTATGCCACTGCGCTGCAACCTGGGTGACAGAGCGAGACTCTTCTCAAAAAAAAAAAATTTTTTTTAATTTAAAAAATAATAATAAACAGTGTTTAATTATCGCAGTAGTTCTTAACTGGGGCAATTTCGAGTACTCTCCCCTGTCGTGAGAATGTCTGGAGTCATTTGCGGTTGTCATAATTGAGCAGTGTTGCTGACAGGGATGCTGCTCAACATCCTAGAATGCACAGGGCAGCCCCACAACAGAAATTATCTGGTTCAAACGTCAGTATAGCTAAAGCCGAGAAAACCTGATTTATTCACGTAGTGTGAACAATCACATTTCACTGCAGAAATGGTGTCTCTAATTGTGGGGGGCTGCATATTATAACCTCTCTAAAATCCAAAAAAAATTCTGGCATACATCCAGACCCCGGGTTTCAGGTGAGATATTATGAACCTGTATTTTCAACCACACACCAATTCTTACAACGTATACAAACAAGAATGAAGCTGTTTCTAAAGCATTATTCTTTCCCTTCTTATTTGATGTCCAAAGCATAATCATAAAGGTCATACTTGCAAAACTATTCAAGGGGATTCATTGATTTTTCTTGGGTCTCTTAAATCTTTGTATTCACATTGTCTTCTGTTGAAGGGACCACCAGGTTGCCTTCCTGAAGATGATCTCCTCTTCGTCTGAGCACCAGCCTAATGCTGCCAAGTCCTAAAAGGTCAATAGCTCTGCAAAGGATTCCCACAGCTCCCCAACGTCACCTTAAATGACCTCTGTAAGTCCTGCCACTTGTCATTTCACCTGATAACCCGTTTGCATCTGGCCTACACTGTACCATCCACAGACAGCCGGCAAGTGGCCCACTCTCCAAGCCCTGATAGGGAATTAGCCTAAAGGGGAAGTTCAGGGAGGTATATTTTTAAAAGCGGATGCTTTATAAGTAGATAGCTTAATTTTTTTTTTTTCCTTAAGAGACAGGGTCTCATTCTGTCTCCCAGGCTAGAGTACAGTGGCACAATCACAACTTACTGCAGCCTCAAACTCCTGGGCTCAGGCAATCCTCCTGCCTTAGCTTCCTACAGGAACACACCACCATCTCCTGCTTGTTTTTTTTAAATTTTTGTAGAAATGGGGTTTCACTATGTTGTGCAGGCTGGTCTCAAACTCCTGGCCTCAAGCAATCCTCAGGATTCCCAAAGCGCTGGGATTACCACAACTTCCCAAAGCGCTGGGATTACAGCCAACATGCACAGCCAATGAAATGTCTTAACCACTTTCTTGTCTACACAATCACATAATTATGGAGACTCCAGTACATAAATTATTGAACAAGAAGAAGCACTTGTATTAAAAAGTCCAAACTTACAGAGAAGATTCAGAAGCCAGTTTTACATGAAGCAAAAAGAACCGGTGTCCAGTTTCACCAGTAGGTTAACTGAAGCTCTGATTTTGGCTGTTTTATTAGAAATGAATTGATCACACAAAGCAGGGCATGTCTCCACAGCCCCAGCCGTCTGGCTAAAGGAAAAAATACCCCCATCAATAATCACAATCAGTAGAGCCAGCTTAGTGACCAAGCCAGGACCCAAGAGGGGTTTCCAGAGAAGCTTCTTCATGGTACCACCTTTAAAGCAGCCCATAAAACACTCTTAGCAAATAAGAAATTCATGTGTCATCTCTGACCTCAGCTATTGTGCTTCCAGTAGTGTTTTTAGAAAGATCGTTGTATATTTCTGTCATTGTTCCTTTTATTGCATCCATCATCTGAAAGATAAAAACAGAAACAATTCAGCTGATCACTTCTTGGAGGCTTTTCCTGGTGACAAATACTTAAAATCTATCTGTATAAAGCAGAGGTTCTCAACTTAGGGCAGTTTTGTCCCGCATGAGACACTGGGCATTTCTGGTTGCCAGGACAGGTGCAGGAGCGAGGAGAAGGAGCTGCTACTGGCATCTAGAGGGTGGAGGCAGGGACGCTGCTAAACTTCCTACCTAAACCATGCTAAATGCACAGAAGGACCCCCCACAAAAAACAATGACCTATGAGCCCAAAATGTCACTAGCACTGAGGTTAAGAAATCCCAGCATTAATGGGGTAAAAATTTCCAACAAATTTCATGTATCGCATTGTGGTGCCACTTCATAACCATAAAGCTAGTTTCCATACCACAGTTTGGCTGAAACTAGAGAGGCCAAATTTGGCCCCCAGATGTGTGGTGGTTTTTTTTTTTTTTTTTTTTTTAAGATGGAGCCTCACTCTGTTGCCCAGACTGGAGTGCAATGGCGTGATCTTGGCTCACTGCTACCTCCGCCTCCAGGTTCAGGCGATTCTCCTGCCTCAGCCTCCCAAGTAGTTGGGATTACAAGCGCACACCACCACACCCAGCTAATTTTTTTTCTATTTTTAGTAGAGACGGGGTTTCACCATGTTGGTCAGGCTGGTCTTAAACTCCCGACCTCAAGTAATCCACCCACCTCGGCCTCCCAAAGTGCTGAAGCCACTGTGCCTGACCCCCAGATGTCTTTTATTTGCCCAGCACAGTAGGTTCGAGAGAGGGATTACTTTGTTTTGGTTTTCATTATTTCCCGTCAAAAAACCAGCACCGCTTTATTGAGGTATATGCATATACTATACCATTCATTCATTTAAAGTATACAATTCAATGGCTTTTAGTACCTCAGAGTTGTGTATCTGTCACCACAATCATTTCACAACATTTTCATTACCCCAAAAAGAAAATCCCACTCCCCCGGCCTTAGTCTTCACCTCCCGGTATCCCATCCCCCGCTCCCCCAGCGCCTGACAGCCACTGATCTGCCTTCTGTCTCTCCACATTTGCTCAGTCTGGACATGTCATATAAATGGAATCACACAACTCAAGGTCCTCTGTGACTCGCGCATCCGTGCTGCAGCAGGCAGCGGAACTTCATTCCTTTTTATAGTCCATTTTACAGATATGGCTGGTTTGTCATTTTAATGCCTTCAGTCAGGACACTGTCTTTGCGGTTCATTTCCCATCTTTTTCTTTAACGATCTGACCCCTGAAGGCATCAGCCAGTTGGTGACATCAGCTAAGGTCCCTGCAGCAGGCACCCAGGGATTTGCTGACTCAGTATGTTAATAGGATGAATTTCTCTTCTACCTCCCACCTGCCAGCTGACTCTTCCCCCATTACAGCAGAAAGAGGAGGGGACAAGAGATCAGGCTCTGTCTCAGGCCTGGCTTGACTGGTGCTGAGTCTCTCCAGTGCTTTCTAGATGCCCCAATTCAGGGAGAAGGCGGGACAAAGAGCAGCCTCCTATCTGATGCCTCACTATCCACTGCCTCTAAGCCTCGGTTTCCCCACAAAAAAACAAGAACTGCATGCCGCCCCGGTAGGGTGTGCACGAGGATTAAATGAAAAAAACCACGCAAACACTGCAGCTCGTTACCTGCCACGGAGTAGGTGTTCATAAAGAAATACCCATTCATCTTATTTTTAAAGAAAAAGAAATTCATGTAAGTATGCAATTGCGTAATTGCTGCCAACCCCCAAAATAGTAGGCCCAAATTCGCCCCAAAATGGAGTAAAATGAATAAAATCTCTGTTGAGATTTCCGCTCCCAGCTTGCTGCAGAGCCCACACCAGGCCGTTGCCAGCAAAAACACTCTGCGCTTTCCACAGCTTTGCAGCCCTCCTGCACTTGCCTCCTTGCTCTGTTGCACCCACCGTGTCCATTTTTAAAATTACAACTAAATGGCTTTACAAGAAAACTTTAAAAAGGGGGTGAAATTCAATACATTGCTAATGTAATGGTCACATTCCATTTCAAAGATATCATGCATTCATGGACTTCCTTTTACTCTTAACTTCCAAATATAGCAAAGACTTCAACATCGGTAAAGAACACCACTTTGCCAAAACACACAGAACTGCGTCTTCCACTCCAGGTCAACTCAGAGAAAGGAAAAGTTCATCAGCTCCCAAAAAATGTCACTGTGTTCATTTTTTTTAACTTCAAAGAAAACACTTATCAAAAAAGTCATTCCTGGACAGGCACAGTGGCTCACGCCTATAATCCCAGCACTTTTGGGAGGCCAAGGCAGGCGAATCACCTGAGGTCAGGAGTTCGAGACCAGCCTGGCCAATATGGTGAAACCCCATCTCTACCAAAAATACAAAAATTAGCCAGGTGTGGTGGTGGGCACCTGTAATCCCAGCTACTTGGGAAGGTGAGGCGAGAGAATCGCTTGAATCTGGGAGGCAGAGTTTGCAGGGAGCTGAGATTACACTGCTGCACTCCAGCTAAGAGTGAGACCTTGTCTCAAAAATAAATAAATAAATAAATAAAGTTTTGCCAAAAGTGTCAAGGGGAGCTGGGGGCCTGAAGACCCAGCTACCTGGGGAAGCCAAGGTGGAAGGGTCGCTTGAACCCAGGAGTGGCCAGCCTGGGCACCAGGGTTAGACCCCATCTCTAAAAAAAAAAAAATTCTTTTAGTAATTTTTTAAAGAACAAAGGGGATGCAGAAGGTAACAAAATTAAAATGGCTGCAGGAGCTGAGAAAACAGCCTTCCTGCAAACCACTAATCAGACCCACTCAGCAGGCCTCAGCTTTCCCATTCATAAGCAAACAGCTGGGACTAAATCAAGGGAAGGTGATGTAAGGACAACCGAAGGTAGAACAAGATTTCATTCAGGCAAAACCAGACACCTACTTATATCACTAACGAAAAAATTACCCGCTTTCAATTCTCTAATAATCCTACAGATTGCTTCAGCAAGAAGTCTCAGTTTGGTGCTGTTATGCCTTTAACACTTTCATGACAACCTCCCCCATGTTTTTTGTTTTGTTTTGTTTTGTTTTGTTTTTTGAGACAGAGGAGTTTCGCTCTGTCCCCCAGGCTGGAGTGAAGTGGCGCAATCTCAGCTCACTGCAACGTCCATCCCCTGGGTTCAAGCAATTCTCCTGCTTCAGCCTCCTGAGTAGGTGGGATTATAGGTGCCTGCTACCACACCGGGCCAATTTTTGTATTTTTAGTAGAGACGGGGTTTTGCCATGTTGGCCAGGCTAGTCTCGAACTCCTGACCTCAGGCGATCCACCCGCCTGGGCCTCCCAAAGTGCTAGGATTCCAGGTGTGAGCCACCGCACCAGGCTTTTTTTTTTTTTTTTTTTTTTTTTTTTTTTGAGACAGGGTCCTGCTCTGTCCACCCAGGCTGGAGTGCAATGGTGCAATCACAGCTCACTGCAGCTTCAAACTTCTGGGCTCAAGTAATCCTCCCATCTCAGCCTCCCGAATAGCTGAGACTACCGGCATGTGCCACCAGGCCCAGCTAATTTTTTTTTATTTGTAAAGACAAGATCTCAGTGTGTTGCTCAGGCTGGTCTTAAACTCCTGGCCTCAAGTGATCCTCCCACTTGAGCCTCCCAAAGTGCTGCGGTTACAGCCACTGGCTCAAACAGCCACACTGATTCCTAAGAGGAGTTGCTTATAAAAGTCATGTGGCAACAGTTTGTGGACCATGAACATTTGTGGTCAGCAGGCTTGTTTGAAATGCACAAAGCAGTTCAAAGCCAGGTTAAGTGCACACTCTCTAGGGCCTGGCTGCTATCGTTCAAAGTCCAGCTTTGCCATTCACTAGCTTGTGACCCTAGACACACTGTGTAACCTCACTGGGCTTCAGTTTTCTCATCTATAAAATTGGGGTGATAACAGTACCTACACTTCATCAATTTGTCAAGAAGACTGAGTAAGTAACATACAAAAAGTGCTTAGGACAGCATCTAGCCTAGAGTAAATGCTATGCAGACATATTGCTACCTTATGTGGTAGGCAAACTCTAAGTGGGCTCCCGATGATCCCAACCTACTAATATTTTGTGCCCATCTGTAATCCCCTCCCTCTGACCTAGCAACTTGCTTCTACCCAATGGAATACAGCAAACGTAATGAGGTGTCACTTCTGTGACTGGCCTAAGTAAGCCTGCGACTTCCATCTTGCCAGCAGGCTCTCTCCATTGCTGGCTTTTGAGACAGTTTCGCTTTGTCGCCCAGGCTGGAGTGCAGTGGCAAGATCTCGGCTCACTGCAACCTCCACCTCCCAGGTTCAAGCAAGTCTCGTGTACCAGCCTCCTAAGTAGCTGGGACTACAGGCGCATGCCATCATGCCAGGCTGATTTTTTGTATCTTGGTAGAGATGGGGTTTCACGATGTTGCCCAGGCTGGTCCTGAACTCCTGAGCTCATGCAATCCACCCACCTCAGCCTCCCAAAGTGCTGGGATTACAGGTGTGAGCCACCATGCCCAGCCTCCATTGCTGATTTTGATGAAGCAAGCTGCCATGCTGGGGAGGCCCACATGGTAGGGAACTGAGGGTGGCCCAGGCCACTTGCCCTCAAGAAGTGAATCTTGCCTGCCACCACCTAAATGACCTTGAGAGTGGATCCTTTCCCAGTTGAGCCTTTGTGTGAGTCCCAAACCCTTGCAGACACCATGACTGCAACTGCAAGAGATCCTGAAGCGGAGAGCCCCGTGGAGCCATGCCCAGATTCCTGACCCACACACACTGTAGGATAATAAAGGTGTGTGCTGTTTAAAGCTGCTAAGTTTTGTGGTAATTTGTTCTGCAGCAATAGATAACAATTACACCTACACAGAATAAATAAAAAGAAACATGACCAATGAAAACTCATTTGTGTAAAAAAAAAAAATTCATATATATTTCTCTCACCATTCAGAATTTTAAAAGATTCCTCTTCCCTTAACTCAATATAATAAAGCTAATTCTTTATTATTAAGACTATAAGAGTTTTAGAAACAGGCTGGGTGTGGTGGCTCACACCTGTAATCCCAACGCTTTGGGAGGACTAGGCAGGAAGATCACTTGAGGCCAGGAGTTTGAGACCAGCCTGGGCAACAAAATGAGACCCTGTTTGCATTTTTTAAAAAGAAAGAATTCTAGAAACAACCATCCTCAATTATTTTCATCCATTCTAAAAACTAGAACTGTTTACTCATCAGTATTAGTAATCTACTCATCAGTAAAGAATAAATTATTACCTACTTAGTAATTTACTAATCTCAGTAGATTATAAATCAATAGCTATTATTAAGTTATTGATAATAATTGAAGCCAATAAAAACAAAGCCCAACTATGGGTCAAGCACTTACTACATGCCAGGCACTGTTCTAGGCCTTGGCAGTGAGCAAAACAGACAAAAATCCCTGCCTTTGTGGACCTGACATTCTGGTGGTTATTATTACCACCGTGGTCTAATGACAAGATACACAGCACATCAGTCCAGCGCACTCTCACATGACGCTGAGAACTGCAGATGTTATCTACCTGAATTCAACAGTGACCATAAAAGCACTTGGCAGGCCGGGCGTGGTGGCTCACACCTGTAATCCCAGCACTTTGAGAGGCCGAGGTGGGTGGATCACCCGAGGTCATGAGTTTGAGACCAGCCTGGTCGACATGGCGAAACCCCATCTCTACTAAAAAAATACAAAGATTAGCCAGGCATGGTGGCGCGTGCCTGTAGTCCCAGCTACTTGGGAGGCTAAGGCAGGAGAATCGCTTGAACCCAGGAGGCGGAGGTTGCAGTGAGACGAGATTGTGTCACTGCACTCCAGCCTGGGGAACAGAGTGAGACTCCATCTCAAAAAAAAAAAAAAAGCACTTGGCAACTTAAGAGAAAAAAAGAAGGGGCCTGTGCTGAGACAGTTCCCATGAGTTCACCAACAACAGGCAATCCTGCCCACCATGCCACTTAATGGGGACTGTGCCCCAGAGGGCAGGAGACAGGGGAGAGGGAGTCCCCTTGGTCCCCCTCCCCATCCATCTTGATTCCTGGAAAAATCAAAGTGTGGGCATCTCACCTTGCCAGTCTCATGTTTAAGTCTCTGTCACTTCTGCTCCACATGCAAAGCTCTAAATGCAAACCAAACCCCTGGTCAGCTGTTCACTGAAGGATCAGTCATGTGTTCCAGTGCCTTAATGAGTGACTTGAATTCTCGAAGGTAATTCTGATTATGTCATTTGCACTTTATGAACTGACTTTAGAATCTAAGCCCACTTGGAGTAAGATTCAGTCCATTCTACATTTCTCCATTAGACCCAAATTAAAGAATGTGGTCTTGGAGATTCTGTTTTTAAAAAAAGGGTCTTCCCTCCTAACCACTCCCTAAAGCCTGCGAGGTTAAGACGCTCACGCTTCCCCTCGGGAGACCAAGGTTCTGGCATCCTGCCAGGTGTCTGCCATCTCCACAGTAGCTCTCCCATCCACTCACTTTGCTAGTGTACTTGGCAATATCAGCGGCGACATCAGCTGAGGCAGTGGCGATGGGCAGGTCAGCGTTGACTGAGGACACAAGGGTGCTCATGGACCCCGAGCTGGTGACCAGGGGCGATGACTGTGTGCTGGTCACCAGGGTGATGGTGGACGTGGATGGGCTCTGTGTGATCTCCTTCTGCTGGACAGCTAGGAAGGCAAAGCATCCTGATTACCCCACGTGGGAAGGACCCATCCCAGCACAAAGCTGTGGTGTAGAAGCAAAGCCCCTAATAGACGTCCTGAGAGCTTTTCTACTTTTAAATGACAAAGATGCTCCCCTTGACCAAACTCTATCCAGGTTTCTCAACTAGGCCCTAACCTTGGCCTGGAAAGACTTGAGCAAACATTGACAGTTTCTAAGAGCTCAAGAGTGCATGCTAGGATGACCCCAACCCCCTCTTAAAGCACCTGCCTGGGAAAACTCAATGCTGGCAAAAGAACTGACAGTTTTGTTCCAGCCAACACCTGAAGACAGGACCTCAGCATCCCAGTCTCTATGGGAGAGTAAGGGCCCGACTTCATGAAGTGCCCGTTAGCAAATCAAGATGTTTAACTTCCCTGACTCTACTGAGGCCCAACTCGCTCCCATCCCTACTCCCTCATTCTCTCTCTAAAATGTCCAGTCACCCCTGTACAAATCAAAGTTAATTTCAGCTTATGCTAGACTCTTGCCCCTATTACAGTAGCATATTACCAATTTAAATTGGTCTTTACCCCTTTAACTAGGCTCTACTTTGGCGTAAGACAATCTGAAGCAATGAGCCACTTTTTGGCAGCGTTTTTTTTTTTTTTTTTTTTTTTGACACAGTCTCACTCTGTCGCCCAGGCTGGAGTGCAGTGGTGCAATCTTAGCTCACTGCAACCTCTACCTCCAAGATTCAAGGGATTCTCATGCCTCCCTCCTGAGTAGCCAGGGTTACAGGCATGTGCCATCATGCCCGGCTAGTTTTTTGCTTTTTTTTTTTTTTTTTTTTTTTTCCATTTTAGTAGAGATGGGGTTTCACCATGTTGACTAGGCCGGTCTTGAACTCCTGGCCTCAAGTGATCTGCCTGCCTTGGCCTCCCAAAGTGCTGGGATTACAGGTGTGAGCCACCGCGCCCAACCCTCTTCTTGGTAGCAATTAAACTCCCCTGGGGAAGCGTCCTGCTTATGAGATATGAAGACAGAAGACAGGAAGCCGCAATCCCAATCTCAAATATCCTAGACTCGGCTTTGCCCCACCAACTTTTTAAATAGCAAGATTAATCCAACTGTACTCTCAATTTTGCCTGGCCAATTTTTCAGGACCCACTCCCTTGCCATCTTTGAAGGGTTTCACTGGGGGCCAATTCAAGACCTGGCCACCTTTCAACCTCACATTCTGCGGCTCATGAGCCCCACTCACAGGGGCGCATTCACTATGAGTTTCAGTTGAAGAACCCAGCCTTTGAGGATCTAGATGCAGGTTTCCTGGTAGAAAGATCTACATCAATGCTCACAAAAGCCAGGCAAACTGGTACCAACCAGTCAGATCAGCACTGTGTTTGGCCTAATTTCAGCTCCAGATGGAGCCTCCTGCAGGACTGGTGGGAGTTCTGATTCTGCAACTTCAGCAAGTGGTTCTTGAGGCTGGCTCATCTTGTGTGTGTGACGAATCTCCAGTTACTAAGGTAACCTTCGCTATCAACTTCTCGCACTGTACTTTTTCCAAAATAACTCCAAGAGGTTCCCTCATGTGCACAAGGAAATTTATATAAAGGTATTCATTGCAGCACTGCTCACAGTGGAAAAAAAACTGAAAGCAACCTAAATGCCCATTAGTAGAGGAATGCTTTAAATAAACTATGAAATACTATGCAGCAGTCCAAAAGAACAAGGCAGGGCTGTATGTGCTGATGTGGATGGACCTCCAAAACATGCTGATGGGTGGGGAAAAAAAGCAAGTATGGTACCATTTTTATGTTTTAAAAAAGAAAAAAAAAGGGGGGGAAAAGGACTAATTTTATGGCATCATATACATGATGCACACATATATACATACAGATATGTATATATACATATACATGCATACATGCATAGAAAAGCTTTTACAACGGTTGATACTGGCCACTGTGGAAGGGAAGAGAATGAAATGGATGGTAAACGGGATAACAGACTTTTATGTAAAACTTTCTGCCCCCTTTTTAAGGAGAATATATGCATGTATCATTTATAAAATGAACAAAAAAAACTTTTTGAAAGTAAAAAAGCAAGTAGCAAAACAATTTTTAAAAATAATGCCAAATGGAATGTGCAAGGCCTTCAAGATACAATGGCCCGGAAACAAACGAGAACTAAAAAATAAAAAATAAAAGAGCAATGACTTTCTCCTGTCGATGTGGCAAAATGGGAGCGGGCGCCACGGAGAACAGAAGGGGAGGCTCGGTACCTTTCACAGCCTGTCTGGTCTGATATCTCGTCCCCTGGGAAGACTGAGGCTGCTGCTGCTGGTTTTGCTGCTGCTGCTGCTGCTGCTGACGCTGCATCTTCTGCATGTGCCACTTTTGGGAGGACGTTTGAAACTTACTTGATGAGTTCCACACGACCCGCTGCACGGCCGGGGCAGTCTCCTTCGGTAAAAGCGGCCTCTGCTTTTTCACTGGGCTTCCTGTGGCGGCGGGGGCCGGGGCCGTGACGGTGACCATGGAGGACGTGCTGGTGGTGGCTGTGGCGCCAGCCGCGGAAGTTTGGGCGGAAGAGCGGGTGAGCACCGGCGTTTCCGGGGGAGAATGGCTGCCCGCCGTCGTGGATGGTGGAGTTTTACCTACAACTAGCCAATGCATGAAGAAAAAACAAACAAAAACCGGATTTCACTCAGGTTCACCTGCACGGTCTTGACGCCACCAAGTTCTGGGTAAAACCTACGAAAGCCAGGAATGCCGAACCAATTCGACGTGCCAAGCACACCGCGCCGGAGGAGTGGAGTACATTCTCACCTAACGCTGAGGCCACTTCTGCTGCGTCTTCCATCTCCGCGAGCAGCGGCCTCCTTTACTGGGCGCCGGCCCACATCTGAGATACAAGTCAAGACCTCTAGGGGAGAATGAGGCAAACAAGACCCGGCTCCTGCGCTCAAGCTCCCCTACACCTAGTGGACAATGCGGTGGGCGAACAGATTCAATGTTCACGCCCTTTTTGCAAAGTTCAAATCTAGTCGGCACCTTGAGAAGGGCCCAGCGGAAGTCAATCCAGACAGGAAGAGCAATTCTTTGGCTAGGGAACGTAGAAAGCAATACCTCCAAAGAGCCAGATGGCCTCCCAATGGCCAAAGCAGTAACACTCAGTCACCCAGAAAGAAAAGTATTCTTTTCATCTCTTCTGATTCCCTCCAGGATAAAGTTTGAAGGCGGTACTGATAGCCAGGACAATACCAGGAAAACAAATTCTGCCCCAAGGCCAGAACCTTCCCCCAACGCAATGGTACTGATCTAGGATTGAGTAGCATTGCTTTGGTTTTGATTGGATTTATTCCTATCACCAGCTTTTATGTATACTGTGTGCTACTGTTCTTATTGGGTGGTGTTCAAATCTAAAATGAGTTTATACTTGCAGATGCTTTTTTCAGGGGAAATTTTTTTACTAAAATAATGAGGCCAAGCACGGTGGCTCACGCCTGTAATCCCAGCACTTCGGGAGGCTGAGGCAGGCGGATCACTTGAGGTCAGGATTTTGAGACCAGCCTGACCAACATGGGGAAACCCCGTCTCTATTAAAAATACAAAAAAATTAGCCGGACGTGGTGGGAAACTGAGGCAGGAGAATTCCTTGAACCCAGGAGGCGGAAGTTGCAGTGAGCCGAGATCGCGCCACTGCACTCCGGCCTGTGAGAAAGAGTGAGTGAGACTCCGTCTCAAAAAATATTACTAATAGGCCGGGCGCAGTGGCTCACGCCTGTAATCCCAACACTTTAGGAGGCTGAGGTGGGCGGATCACTTGTGGTCAGGAGTTCAAGAGCAGCCTGGCCAACATAGTGAAACCCCGTCTCTACCGAAAATACAAAATAGCCGGGTGCGGTGGCAGGCGCCTGTAGTCCCAGCTACTCAGGAGGCTGAGGCAGAAGAATCGCTTGAACCCGGGACGTGGAGGTTGCAGGGAGCCGAGACCATGCCATTGCACTCCAGCCTGGGTGACAGGGTGAGACTCCGTCTCAAAATAATAATAATAATAAATGAAAAGTAAATAAAATGAGTTTATTTTATTTATTTATTGAGATGGATTCTCACTCTGTCACCTAGGGTGGAGTGCAGTGGCACAAACTTGGCTCACTGCAACCTCCGCCCTCTGAGTTCAAGCGATTCTCCTGCCTCAGCCTCTCGACTACGTGGGATTACAGGCGCCTGCCACCGCACCCAGCTAATTTTTTTTATTTTCAGCAGAGACGGGGTTTCACCATCTTGCCCAGGCTGGTCTTGAACTCCTGACCTCATGATCCATCCGCCTTGGCCTCCCAAAGTGCTGGAATTACAGGCGTGAGCCAACGTGCCCGGCCTATTTTATTTTATGTTTTAAAGAGATAGAGTTTTGCTATATCACCCCGGCTGGGCTCAAGCAAGCCACTTCAGCCTCCCGAGTAGCTGGGACTACATGGGACGTGCTACTGTGTCCCGCTTTAAATGAGCTTAATTTTATTTTTAAAGAATGAGATTCTTGGCCGGGTGCAGTGGCTCACGCCTGTAATCCCAGCACTTTGGGAGGCCGAGGCGGGCAGATCACGAAGTCAGGAGTTCGAAACCAGTCTGGCCAACATGGTGAAACCCCATCTCTACTAAAGATACAAAAAATTAGCCAGGCATGGTGGTGTGTGCCTATAATGCCAGCTACTTGGGAGGCTGAGGCAGGAGAATCGCTTGAACCCATGAGGCAGAGGTTGCAGTGAGCCGAAATCGCCCCATTGCACTCCAGCCTGGGTGACAGGGCGAGACTCCGTCTCAAAAAAAAAAAAAAAAAAAAAAAAGATTCTTTAAATAAAAATATTAAGTCAAAAATTATACAAGCAGGACTTGAGAACGGGAAAGACAATGAATGTGAATGACTCAAGTTTGAAAAACGCTGCCATATGGAGTATGTCATCTTGGAGGCACTGGGCTGGTGGGGAATAAAGGGTAGGATTTCAACAGGCGGAAAGTGAGAATCTGGAGGGAACAGCATCAGCCAAGATATGTCTAGGAATACAGAGCATTTGAGTAAGTGAGGGCAGGCAGGGAGGAGGGGCTGGAAGGGAGGTTAGAGCCAGAAGCACTGAGCAGCAGGTAGAGGCGATGACCACACGGGAGCTCATTTGTAAAGGTGGCTCAGTTATGGATGCACAGGCCTCAGCCCCCAGTAAGGTGAGCCTATGCCCCAGAGAGGATATCTGGGGAACACACACCACACCCAGGTACAAGCCAGCACCCCGATCTTGGACTATGCTCCCTGACATCAAACTCCTTTAAATAAGGATTATGTCTGCCTCTTTTTCTTTTCTTTTTTTTTTTTTTTTGAGATGGAGTCTTGCTCTGTCACCCAGGCTGGAGTGCAGTGGCGCGATCTCGGCTCACTGCAAGCTCCGCCTCCTGGGTTCACACCATTCTCCTGCCTTAGCCTCCCGAGTAGCTGGGACTACAGGTGCCCGCCACCATGCCCAGCTCATTTTTTGTATTCTCAGTAGAGGCGGGGTTTCACTGTGTTAGCCAGGATGGTCTCAATCTCCTGACCTTGTGATCCACCTGCCTCGGCCTCCCAAAGTGCTGGGATTACAGGCGTGAGCCGCTGCGCCCGGCCTATGTCTGTCTTTTTAAGATCAGTATTACCCAGAAAAAGACATGAGCCTGATTACTCCAGCAAGGATTTTCATTCAGTAAGCTGTGGGTTTTAAGAAGCCAAGGAGGGGAAGAGACAAGCTGACTATCCTGACTTCAGAGGGCGTTCTCGACGGTTATCGAGATGTTGCTGGCCCTTGTACTTCCCCAGAGAGGAGAATCCAGCCAAGCTGGTCGGCAAGAGCCTGGGGCGGGTCTGGAAGAAGAGCTTCCTGCAGTGAAGAACTCCGATGCTTCCAGGGCCACCTGCCAGATATGGGGCACAGTCCCCGCCTCTTCCAGGTGGAGATGAGGTGCTGAACTGGGCCCTTCTAAGAGGAGGGCAGGGGGCAGTGCCTTAGCAGAGCTTCTAACCCGCGTAAGTGCCTTCAATGCCTTCCTTTCCTGCCACATCACCAAAAAATATACTGTTATTGTTGATGAGCTAGCCTGTCTCCCCACCATAAGGGCAACCGCAAAATGGTCGTTTTCTCTCTCCTGATTTGCAAAAGCAAACAGCCAGCAGGGCGGAGGGGTTACTGCTCTGCAGTGATCACAGCTGGCTCTCTGCCAAATAAAGAACTGGAGTATACAATCCGATAAGATTCCAGGCTCAAAATTGTTTGAAGTTATTTAGATACCAAAATATTTAAATTTCCAGGAATCCTGATGGTTTATGGAGACAAAATAAGGCTATAGGAAATTTCATTTGTCCCAGAAATCTGGAGTACATAATCAATCACCTGTAGCGGGAAAAAAAGGGTGAATTTTTTTTTAAAGGGTCAGCACCTGAGAAGCTGCCCTATCAAATTAACCTACTTAATTCCTGATTTGTCACTGGTCACTGTTTTTCATTTATAAAGCAAGGACTTTTTAAGAGAAAAATTAGCATCCCCTTTGTAGAAGGATGGAAATTACTGATGTGCCAGTGAAAGCACAGCAAAGAGTCTAAGTGTGCTCTCTTTGCTTCTGTTCTGAGGTTATTAGCTATAAAAGCTGTTTTGCCATCTGAAGATTCATATTCTACCCATAAGCTGCATCCCTAGTGGAAGGTAAGCTGGAGGTCACAACAGCGCAATCCAAAATGCCCTTCACTTACTAAACTCTTAAGTGAAAACATGTCATTGAAAAGATGCTCTCTAGCGGAGTCTGACACGAGAATTTTTCAAGACCCAAACCACCATCAGCTCTGAATTTAAGATCAATTGGTTTTGCCCCAAGCCTTAGGAAGCTGCTCTAACTGAACTGTGTTTCAGAATCATCTTCAGCTTAATTGTGCACCATCTACTAAAGCTTCCTGGAGAAATTCCCTTCAGACATCAATGTGAGGAAAAGTTCTACTTCTTTTAATCAACTAGAATGGTTTTTTGTTTTTTTGGAAAGTATGAGATCTTCTAAGGTACTGTGTTTCCCATTCTGCTTTCAGAGCCAACTTCCCTAACTCTGAAGATTGAAATAGTACAGATTTCTGTATAAAACCTTTCCCCAGACCACTTGCTATTCTACCTTCATTTTCCTTTTACATGGATGTCTTTATTTTCATCTTGTTTCATATGGTTATGTATCCTTGTCAATCTGTTGCAAATTCTTTCTGGAAGAGGTAGGGGCACAAAACCAATCAATCAAAAGATCTGTTCCAGAAAGAAAGAACAGTATAAATATGTCACTCATAGGAGCACTGCCATCTGCACCCAAATATTCCTACGATCCTCATGAAATAAATGCTACTCCTATTGTTCTCTGCAACAACAGAGACAGTCTCTCAAACCCCAATCCACAACATACTCATATTTTTCAGAGGCCATCTATAAATCTAACAGATGGGTCGGGATGGTTTGATGGCCTATCCTCCCTCCCTTATGTAACTGTATCTCTCTCTTCCTCCACTGTACCTCTCAGACATTCTCTTTAGCTGAACTGCAGGAATCCTCTCTCACTCTGACAGCTGAGGTTCCAGAGCAGCCCAGGTTGACCATAACCACAGCAGAAAGATTCTCAAGGCCCATCCCTGACTTGCTTTAAGCCACCAGACAATGGAAACCCCAAAGGACATGGAGTTACGTCTTATTCAAGGGTTTGATTGACAAGTTAGCTCCTGATAGAAGTTAGGCACAGTCAAGATTTAAACCGGGCTATCCCTTAAGTCACTCGCCACATACATAAGGTTTTATGGCTACAACCTGTAATTTGTCCTTGGGCAATGTTTCTTCTGGGCCCTTAGTTAATTCTTCAGTATCTTTATTGAGCATGTTGAATCCTCTAACCTAATTGCCAAGCCAACTGAAAAATGTGCTGAATACTTTGTCAGTGGGAAGGACATCCTTCCAATCATTCCCACACCCCTTTTGGTGGGCTTGTTAACATGCCCAGGCTGCACTAGGCTGTGGGGTAGTCACTGCTGGTTCAGAATATAACCGTAGCCTCTGAGACTCAGGGGATTTTTGGCAATATTTGATTGCCACATTTGTGACTGCCACAACTGAGCAGGTAAGGTTGCCATCTGGCTGGTAGAGGCCAGGGATGCTGGAAAACATCCTCCAATACACAGGACTAAGAATTATCCAGGGAAAACTGTCAGAAGTGCAAGGTTGTGAAACTCTGGGCTAAGTTAAATGCAAATAAGATTAAAAGCCAGTAAGGCCAGACGCAGTAGCTCATGCCTGTAATCCCAGCACTTTAGGAGGCCGAGCTGGGTGGCTCACCTGAGGTCAGGAGTTTGAGACCAGCCTGGCCAACATGGTGAAACCCTGTTTCTACTAAAAATACAAAAATTAGCCAGGCGTGGTGGCAGGTGCCTGTAATCCCAGTTACTTGGGAGGCTGAGGGAGGAGAATCACTTGAACCCGGGAGGCGGAGGTTGCAGTCAGCCGAGATTGTACCATTGTACTCCAGCCTGGGCGACAAGAGCCAAATTCTGTCCGCCCCCCGTCCCCAAAAAAGCCAATACACATATCCACCATACTCCATTTTCTAGTGCCCTAAGAAGCACTCAGTATTCTGGCACCAATCACCCAAATACTGTCCTACTACTGTAAGAAAATATACTTGGAGATGCCTAGGTGGCATGAGGGGAGGAAAGCAAAGCTGAAATCATCAAAACCTTTGAAATGAACACTGCTTTTTTTTTAGAGAGGGAGTCTTGCTCTGCCACCCAGACTGGAGTGCAGTGGCGCAATCTCAGCTCACTGCAACCTCCGCCTCCTGGGTTCAAGCGATTATCCTGCCTCGGCCTCACGAGTAGCTGGGATTACAGGCGCCTGCTACCACGCCCCGCTAATTTTTGTATTTTAGTAGAGACAGGGTTTCACTATGTAGGTCAAGCTGGTTTTGAACTCCTGACCTCAAATGATCCACCCTCCTCGGCCTCCCCAAGTGCTGGGATTACAGGCGTGAGCCACCATGCCCAGCTTGAAATGAACACTCCTAACCGTTTGAGACTTGTCAAAAGAGAATGAGATGTCTGTGGAATGCAGCACTGAAGGACCATTTGACAAGATCCAAATGTTAACAAACACTTTGGGGAAATAAATGAGCATATTGGAAAAGAAGCTGCTCAGACTAAAAATGACTTGGTCACTAAAAGTAACCATCATTTTCTAACAGACTTCTCTTTCTGTACTCAAAATCAATCATACTGGATACCGAGCAGGTTAAAGGTAGGCAGGCCCGTGTCTGAGTCCAGGTCCTGTTCTATGACTAGCTGGGCAACCTTCAACCAAACACAGCTTCACTGTGCCTCTCTCTCAATGTGGTAGAGGGTCACATAACTTCTCATTTGTTTCTTTAAGGGTCACATAACTTTTGATAGTAAGTGTACGAGGTAGGATTCTAAACCAAATTAAGAAAACTGGAAACAGATACAGTCACTTACCATCCTGTTTGGGAGACGGTTCTTTGGGTTCCTTCTTATTTTTTCGACCCTCCCGCCCAGAATGGTCTTCTCCTAAATCTATGACAAGTTCGCTCTCTGAATCAGAGTCCAGGCCCAAATGGACTGTTGGGGAATCCGTCTCATCTTTTCCCTTCAGTTTATCCTTTATGGGGTGAGGTGAAGGTTTTGCCTTTTCGGAAAAGTCCTTCTCAGGCTCAGGGCTGGCCTTGTCCTTGACTGCTCCAGGGTCTGCCTTCTCGCTGGCTGGTGACGTGCTTTTCAGCTCCTCTTTAATCTCCACTGGGTTTGTAGGCTTGGGCTTTTTTTTAACAGCAGATGGCTCTTTGTCCATCCGACAACCTTCTTTGTCCTCTGTGTCTTCTGGCTCGTTCTTAGACTTCTGCTCATCATCACTGATATACTCACTGTCGCTACTATCTGACTTCTCAGAATCCTCCGAATCGCTGTGCTCTACGGCCGTATAGACATCTTCCGAGATTTCATTTATGCCTAAATTCAAAAAGAAAACCCAGCATGTGGCGTAGTCACAAAATAAAGAGCAGGACGAAAAATGCAAACATTTTTCCACACCAAATGCTGGAATAAGAAAAGCACGTTTCAAATCGCATCACATTGGCCTAAATGGGGCCAGTAATAATCTCAAGTGGCAACTGGCTACGGCTGCCAAGTGGTACTTGCCTTGGGAGAGGGTTTTGGTTGTTAGGAGACACAGGACCTACCAACGGAGATTTTAAATTTATATGGCACTAAACATGTGGTGCCAAATTTTTGCAACGTTGATAACTAATTGGGATTATTGAGAATGAAGAGGGCTGGAAGGGAACAGCAGGGACAAGCTGTTCAAACTGATCCAATTTACAGATTAGAAAACAGAGGCCCAGGGATATCACCTGCCCTAGGACACAAGACAGAGGCCAGGCCAGAACCCCGGGTTCCTGGCTCCCCACCAACACTCTTCCCTTGGGTTTCCAAAGCGTTAAAGTTCTTGATCCTTTGTGTCTAGGCCAAAGAAAATAAGCCAAAGCCTTAAAGCAGAGGTTGCAAACAGCCCACAAGCCACATCTAGCTTGCAGACATGTTTCATGCGAGAGGCACTGGTTTGGCCGACAGGGTATCTTGTCTGCTTTTAATTTATAAATGTGTTGTCCAACTCACAAATCAGGAAATTTCATATAGAAATCAAAGCAGGGGCTTCTGATGAAAGAGCGGAAAATCTAGCCGCTCTGGGTCACCAGCCTGCCAGGCATTGGCTGGAACAGGAAAGCCACTGGCTCCTCTAGGCGGGGGACACACTTGTCTCCAGGTGACCTGGGTGCCCAGCCCTCCCTGTTGTTCCCTGCACTCGTGGAAAGTCAACTGCCACTTGGTGTGCATTGCTCTTCCACTGGTAAAGGAGTCAGGAGAGAAGTCACATACTTCTGTCTCTTTCAAAAGGAAGAAGCACAAACTAGCAGGTGTTTCATACACACAAACAAAAATGGGCAGAAGCACATTTCTAACAATAGTTCCATTTAACCCATTTACGGCTCCTGCTCCCAACCATATCTACAGTTATGCCATCATACTGTAGATAATAATACTATATCCTAAACTTTTAGAAAGAGGAAAGAAAACCCAATCAAGTCTGTGCAATCTCTTCAATCTAGAGCAATGGCCACTGTGAATGGTGCCACTGTCCGACCTGTATACACCAAAAAGAAACCTGCAAAAATACCAGAGCCATGAACAGCCCGGGGCATGGGGGATCAGCAGGATCATTGGGGAATGTATCTGCCTCCACCAGGGCTCAATCAAAAACACAAGTCGAGCCAGGCATGGTGGTGCACACCTGTGGTCCCAGCTACTCAGGAGGCTGAGGCAGAAGAACTGCTTGAACCCAGGAGTTCAAGGCTAGCCAGGGCAACACAGGAAGAACACAAGCCAAAATACAAACACCCAGATCTGGTATAATTCTGGGATCCTAGGCTTGTGCTACTGGTAGGTAATGATTGGAAACAAGAAGGAAAAGTGTAAGCACATATGTGATAGGAAAAGCTTGGGTACTGCAGTCCAAAGGACATGAATTCAAATCCTGCTTTTCTGTTTTTATTACTGGTGTGACCCTGAACAAGTTATTTATCTCTCTGAGCCTCAGTTTCTCTATCCGCAAAATGGGACTGATAAAAGTATCAACCTCCCAAGACAATCTATATGCAGTGCTTAGCATAGTGTCCAAGGAAACACTCAGTAAATGGAAATAATAAAATTCTTATTAGCAATAAAAACAAATCAAGAGTTGGGCCAGCTGCATGGAAGGACCCAAGAGGATTATTTAAATGGCATGCCAAATTTCACCCATGCCACCCAATGTCCTCACCAAACAGGCAACCCAATGGGAACTGTTGTCCTCTGGATAGCCCCAGATGGGTCCCTAACTCTAGCTGCTTTCTCACCTGAAGATGCAGAGCACCCACTGACACTCAGAGGAGCTTGCTCTCCAGAGGCCCAGCCATCCCCCACTTCTTTACAAATGCCCTCCTAGCTTTACTTACTTATTCAACAAACATTCCAGAGCATCTACCATGTGCACAGACCAAGTACCATAGAGAAGGCAAATCCTCATAAAACGGCCTCCCTGCCCTCAAGGAGCTTCCAGTCTAGATTGGGAGGGACACCCCCACACAAAGGGACCATTGCTACTTCCGAGCAATAAAGTACCAAAGGAGGAGGGCAGATGGGGAGGGCAGTCAGGGGAGACTTCCTGGAGGAGGTGAGATCTGAGCTCAGCCTCACAGAAGGCAGGATTCAGGTAGGCAGTGTGAAGGCAGGCAGCACAGGGAAGAGGAAGAAAGGCAACAGCTACAGAAGCAGGGTTTGCCCGGTAGGGAGGAGACCAGTCTGGAGGGAAAGGGTTTCGTGTCGGACACCTGCAGAACACACTCACTACTCGTGTGGAGACACTGATGCGTACTGAGAAGGAGAGCAGAGGCAAACTCAGAGGATCCTCATTCTGCTTGCAAACCTTGATGATTCAAACCTGTATCTCGAGTTTCCAGACTGCTTTCACCAAAGAATAAACTGATGAGTTCAAAAAGCCCTGAATTAACTAGCAAGTCTGAAGTCCTTTGCCATGAGTGGAAATATATTTTAGCTGAGCAAATAGTTGAAAGTTAAAGCAGCTGCTAAAAGCAGCCAGGATTCATCCAGTAATCAATCCTTGATTTCATCCAGGTGGTATCCCTACCAGTAATGATAACAGTGATACTGCTGGAAAAAAAAACAAAACAAAACCAAAGATATACCTAATTGTGCTTTGCAACTCTCTATGGTCTTGTCAAGATTCAGCTGGAACCTGCTACGAATCTGGCGCTTGGGAGAGATGAGAGGAACAGGGGTGGACTGTTGCTGGACCGACTCGCTCAGCTCCTTCAAATCCATCTCAGCTTTGCTTCGATCTGAAAGAAACCATCACACCCTCGTAAGATCAGGCACACACCATCCTCATCACGGAGCTTCGTCCTTGCAAAGTCAGAGCAAAACACACATTTTAGAACATGGGGGAGGGGGAGATACTTTTTTTGTCATTCATCCCAACAATATCATCTGCTCAACCAAATGGGGTGACATGAAGATAATGGCCCACATGAACACGTTTGGCAGGTTTAAACAGTCCACTGAACAATCGTCTGGGTGACTTTCAATATTTAAAATGGACAATCCCAGCCAGATGGCTCAGTGTGTGAAAGTCAACATCATTAGGGACCCTCCAAAGACAAAGATTATGGGCAGATATTCAATCTCAATTTCAGTGAACAAAGCAACACTGAGCCTGGTCAAGGTGTACTTGTAACTTCAGGTCCAGATTGAAGAGGACTTGTATCCAAGAAAGATGGCGACCCCCTCGAAAACACCCTGATAATTGGGGGCCCTAAATGCCTATTTGCCACAGAGGCTTCATTTTTCATTCTCACTGGACCTAGTCTGGGGTGGAAACTAGAAAGGGCAGGGAATATAAGATAGGCAGATCTTCCAGCCAGTGTGTTGTGGCTCACAGCATCTATGTGAGGCAAGGGGAACAGATTAGCCCTGGATACTCAACCTCTGTCTAACAGGTCTCACTCAAGTAAGAGTCCAAGGTCCTCAGCCTAGTTCCCAGGCAGAGGCCTCTGTGGGGTGACTCAGGCCGGAGGTCCTGTCCCCTCACTTCTTCGAGGGCTCTTTGTAGGACCAGCAGGACGGATTCCAAAGTCAGTGAGCTTACATTTCTTGGATTCCTCTCCCACCGACTCCAGCGCCCCCAAAATATTAAGAGTTTCAGTGGCTGCAAAGGTCCAGAAAGCAACAAGCAACTCTGCAGGTGGGGCCTACTGTCCTCCACTGTGCCTGCCACCCTCTGGCATCCCCTCCAACCCACCCAAAGCGAGTGTGGGGCATCTGTCCTACTCCGGCCGATCCCAAAAAATAAGTCAGAAAGCAGGTGGAATCCAATCAACCCACAAAGAGGAGAAGCCACCTCTGAGCCTGTTCCCAACAGCTATCAGGTTGCTCCCTGGACTTCGTGCTTCATCTCCCCTGCTCCCTCCACACCTCAGGCCACCTCCGTTCATTGGGCTGTGAAAGAGGCCCCAGAATCTAGTCTGAGAGCTGGGCTGGAAGCACTGTTTAAAGCCATCACTCTCTCCTACCTTTTTCCTTTGGCCTGACCCAACCACTTTCCTGTTCACGCAGTAAGGGAGAGTTCTCAAACACTGCATACCCAGAAATCAGCTCCTTCAAAGTAACTAGAAGCAGCCTCCCAAAAGCCCCACCCAATCCACTCACAGGTGACCAGAAGCAATAAATTGCTCCAACTTAATTTTATCAGCCCCCAGGATAAGATTAGAAAGGGGTCTTTTCCCAGCCAGGTGTGGTGGAATGCACCTGTAGTCCCAGCTACTCAGGAGGCTGAGGCAGGAGAATGGCTTGAGCCAGGAGTTAGTGGCTGTACTGAGCTATGATCATGCCACTGCACTCTAGACTGGGAGACAGAGCAAGACTTTTTTTTTTGAAGAAAAAAAATGGAGGGAAGAGATGGGTCTTTTCCTAAATCACACTTACAGACTGCCCCTCCCAGACCCAGGGAGATTCCAGAAGTGAGTGCTCAAAGCAAGCAGAGACACTATCCCTGTAATTCAAGAAAAATACCAAAAACAGTATCTGTGTGCATGCATGTGTGTGTGCACTTATCAGGGCTTTAAAGACAGGCTACTAGAGACAGGACTGCAGACATTCACACAGCCACCTCTGAGAGGGTGAAGAATGTACAAATTTACTGCAGTGGGGCCGGGCACAGTGATTCACACCTCTCCCAGCACTTTGGGAGGCAGAGGCAGGAGGATTGCTTGAGGCCAGGAGTTCGAGACCAGGCTGGGCAACATAGCAAGACCCCCATCTCTACAAAAAATACAAAAAGTAGCTGGGCTTAGTGGTGCACGCCTGTAAACCTAGCTACTTGGGAGGCCGAGGTAGGAGGACTGCTTGAGCCCAGGAGTTTGAGGCTGCAGTGAGCCATGATTGCGTCACTGCACTCCAGCCTGGGTGAGCAAGATCCTGTCTCCAAAAAAAAAAAAAAAATTTACTGGACAAAGAACTAGAAAACTCTTTATACCTGTCTCTGTCCGGCAAGAAATCTGAAGTAGCTTAACAAAGAGAAATTATAGGGTAAAATAATTTAAAAAATAAGGAATGGGGAACACTAAAAGAAAAGGGAGGAGCGCCTCTGCCCAGTCGCCCCACCATCTGGGAAGCAAGGAGTGCACCTCTGCCTGGCCGCCGCACCGTCTGGGAAGTGAGGAGCGCCTCTGCCCCGCCCCGCACCATCTGGGAAGTGAGGAGCACCTCTGTCTGGCCGCCATGCAAGCCTCCAGGTGTAAAGTGGCAGCTTTGTGTGTGATCTTTCTGCCCTCCCCGAGTTTGCATTTTTGACATTAAAGTTTACTTTTAAATTAAAAGTTTATTTAAAAAAAAGAAAGAAAGAAAGAAAAGAGAAATGCCGGGCGCAGGAGCTCACGCCTGTAATCCAGCACTGTGGAAGGCCAAGGCGGGAGGATCACTTGAGGTCGGGGGTTCAAGATCCGCCTGGCTAACATGGTGAAATCCCGTCTCTACTAAAAATAAAAAAATTAGCCAGGCATGGTGGTGGGTGCCTGTAATCCCCGGTACTCAGGAGGCTGAGGCAGGAGAACACTTGAACCCAGGAGGCGAAGGTTGCAGTGAGCGAGATCGCACCACTACACTCCAGCCTGGGCGACAGAGCAAGACTCTGTCTCAAAAAAAAAAAAAAAAAAAAAAAAGCCCAGATTAAAGAGTTCCAGTAGGCAGGACTCAAGGACTTAACAGCTGAGTTGCATGCAAATGTGACAGCAAAGGGGGAGGGATTTGAGGCCTCCCTCGGAATTTCCACTTTCAGAAATGAAGAAGCATGCTAGATTCCAGAGGGAAAAGCCAGCCTTTTCAAGAATAAAGATGGAAACGTATACTCACAAAAATACTCTCCATGGCTACCCAAGTGACACATTCATCAGTGTCCTCAATATTCCTATATACTACTAGAATACACAGTTAACGAAAAAATTTACAAAAGAGACCAACAAACTTTCTTTGTAAAAGCCTGGAGAGGACCGGGAACAGTGGCTCACACTTGTAATCCCTGCAATTGGGAGGCTGAGATGGGCAGTTCCCTTGAGCTCACATTTGAGACCAGCCTGGGCAACATCGTGAAACCCTGTCTCTACTAAAAATATGAAAATTAGCCAGGCATGGTGGCACACGCCTGTAATCCCAGCTACTCAGGAGGCTAAGGTGGGAGGATCGCTTGAGCCCAGGAGGCAGAGGTTGCAGTGAGCCGAGATCAGGCCACTGCACTCCAGACTGGGCAAAAGAGCCAGACCTTATCTCAAAAAATAAAATAAAAGCCCAGAGAGTAAATATTTCAGGCTTTGCAGGCCATACAGGCTCTGTTGCAAAAGCAGTCATGAACACTACATAAACAGATGGGTGTGGATGTGTTCCAGTAAACTTTATTTGCAAACACAGGTGGGGGCCAGATTTGGCCTGAAAGCCGTAAAATCTGCCATCTTCTATACTAGTCCAGTGACTGCCAACCCTGGCTGCACACCAAAATTGCCTGTAAAGTTTTAGAAAATCCTGAGGCCTGAGCCCCATCCTCAGAGACTCTGACTCAATTGGCTGAGGGGAAGGCCTGGGCATCAGCCTTTTACAAACTTGCCAGGAGGTCGAGCGCAGTGGCTCATGTCTGTAACCCCAGCAGTTTAGGAGGCCAAAGCAGGTGGAGCACCTGAGGTCAGGAGTTCAAGACCAACCTGACCAACATGGTGAAATGCCATCTCTACTAAATATACAAAAATTAGCCAGGCATGATGGCACCTGCCTGTAATCCCAGCTGCTTCGGAGGCTGAGGCAAGAGAATCACTTGAACCCAGGAGGAGGAGCCTGCAGTGAGCTGAGATCACACCACTGCACTCCAGCCTGGGCAACAGAATGAGACTCCATCTCAAAAAAAAAAAAAAAAAACCACACCAACAATAAACTTGCCAGGTGATCCTAATTGGCAGCTAAGGCTGAGAACCCCTGTATCAGACCAATCTTCTATGTGAGTAAAGAAAACTCACTATTTGCCTTAACTCCTGTGTGTGTTAACAGGACAACCTTTCTAAACCTTAGGGTCCATAAAAAGAGACCTAGACCTCACCTGAATAACTGAGCTCTGTGTGTGCACCTGCGTGTCTACACGTATGCCTACAGTAAATGCGACCCATTAACTTTAGCCTAAAAAGACTGAGCACTGGAATGTTCATAATCAAGAAAAATGCAAAGAAGGTAAATTCCCTCATTTTACAAACTAAGGTTTCTCTGGTCAGTAAGCTGCTGTTATGTTTATTCTTGTTAGAATAAACCACCAAATGGCTAGGGGCTGGGCCCAGGCCCTGGAAGCTGACCTTCAGGAGTTTAGCCAAATGTAATGATCTTTATCCAAACCTGCAGCTGCATTTGACTCTCCCCTCCTCCGCAGAGAGAAAAGAGCTTCACTTTCTCATTTAGCTCATGTAGCTTATTGGGACTTCTTCCACCCCTGCCCTTCTATATCGGGAATATCTTCAGAATCCACCCTTGCTGCCAACATTTTGAACTTTTCAGCTGATATGAAGACAGCTTAGGCTATAAATGGAAACCAGGGATGAAAAATACTCACGCTAGAGAAAAAGGCACGATCTTACATTTCTGGAGGGAGCATAAATCAGAACCACCTCTTTAGAGGGCAGTTGGGCGATACCTCTCAAAATGTCGCCGCATGTGGCCTCTGATGCTCAATTCCACTTCTAGGAATTTATCCTATGGATTACCCTCCCACGTGGGCAAAAGGGTTCTTCATTGCAGTTGTCTTCAATAGCAAAAATGGAAAAAAGCGTAGCGTCAGTAAGTAAGGCGCCTGAATAAATGTTACAGTTTACCTTTAAATGGAATTAAATACAGCTGCTAAAATGAAATGAAGGCCGATTTCTGTGTGTTGATATGAAAAGCCAACCTGTTTCATGAAAAAGCAAAGACTGGTGGAGCACCTTAGCACTGCTGTAGGGGAGCCAAGAAGGAAATGGAAAATCGCTGGGAATACTATATATTCTCAGGGTTTCTCAACAGTGGCACTATTGATATTTGGGTCCTGGATAAGTCTTTGTGGTGGGGGTGGGGTGGGGTGGAGGGGCTGTCCCGTGTGTTGTAGGATGTTCAGCAGCACCCTGGCCTCTACCCCCTAGATGCTATTAGCACCTACATACCGGTTGTGACAATAAAAATATCTCCAGGCCAGGCGCAGTGGCTCATGCCTGTAATCCCAGCATTTTGGGAGGCTGAGGTGGGCAGATCACTCGAGGTCAGGAGTTTGAGACAAGCCTGGCCAACATGGTGAAACCCCGTCTCTACTAAAACCCCATCTCTACTAAAAATACAAAAATTAGCCGGACGTAGTGGCACGCGCCTGTAATCCCAGCTACTCAGGAGGCGGAGTCAGGCAAAGGTTGCGGGGAACCAGATTGTGCCACTGCACACCAGCCTGGGCAAACAGAGTGACGCTCCATCTCAAAAAAATAAATAAAACATAAAAATATCTCCAGACACTGCCAAATGTCACCTGGGAGACAAAAATCACTCAGAACTCATGCTATATATCTAGAAGGGCTCTAGAAACTAAAAACTTGCAACAGTGGTGATGTGCAGGAAGAGGGGTATAGAGACAGGTGGTTGGAGGTTATAGACACGCTGGCCTTTCATGAAATGTCCTTCTGTGCTTTGAAATTTTTGTTACCATATGTACTCATTACTTATAAAAACAAACTCTATAAAAGAAAAATTTAAGAACTTCTTTTTCCATTTAAAAAAAGAGAGACAGGGCCGGGTGTGGTAGCTCACACCTGTAATCCCAACACTTTGGGAAGCCGAGGTGGAGATATAAATATATATATCCACCATATACATATACATATGCATATGGTGGATATAGATACACACCATATACATATACTCAGTGTATATATATATATACCATATACATATACTCAGTATATATATATACCATATACATATACTCAGTATATATATATATATATATACCATATACATATACTCAGTATGTGTGTATATATATACATACACCATATACTGAGGTCAGGAGTTCGAGACCAGCCTGGCCAACATGGTGAAACCCCATCTCTACTAAATACAAAAAATTAGCCGGGCATGGTGGCGTATGCCTGTTATCTCAGCTGCTTGGGAGGCTGAGGCAGGAGAATCACCCGAACCCAGGAGGTGGAGGTTGCAGAGAGCCGAGATTGTACTATTGCACTCCAGCCTGGGCAACAAGAGCAAAGCTCTGTCTCAAAAAAAAAAAAGACAGATTTTTGTTCTAAAGCTGAATGCAAACTACAATGGATGGACTTCCAGGAACTACAAAATGGCAGTTCCTTCAAGGGAGCAATATCACTTAGACAAGAGACCCTAGCTGGCCAGGCATGGTGGCTCATGCCTGTAATCCCAGCACTTTGGGAGGCTGAGGCAGGAGGATTGCTTGAGGCCAGAAGTTTGAGACCAGCCTGGGAAACATAGCGAGACCCTGTCTCTATATTATTCTTTTAAAAAAGAGAGGCCGGGCACAGTGACTCACGCCTGTAATCCCAGCACTCTGGGAGGCCAAGGCGAGTGGATCACAAGGTCAGGAGATTGAGACCATCCTGGCTAACACGGTGAAACCCTGTCTCTACTAAAAAATACAAAAAATTAGCCAGGCATGGTGGCGGGCACCTGTAGTCCCAGCTACTTGGGAGGCTGAGGCAGGAGAATGGTGTGAACCCGGGAGGCGGAGCTTACAGTGAGCCGAGATCGCGCCACTGCACTCCAGCGTGGGCGACAGAGCAAGACTCCATCTCAAAAAAAAGAGAGAGAGACCCTGGCAGACACTATCTTTCAGTCAAAGCCAAACAGAGATCTTCCCCACCTCATTCACTCTAAAGAAAATCAAGACAACATCTGAAAAATCTGGGACCAGGCACTCCATGTATGCTCTCAAAGAAAGCCCGACTTCCAAGATACCGCTTTATGCACAAAAAGAAAGGATGCCTCCTGTCATTAACAGTGGAGAAATAAACAAAAGTCTCAGGGTGTGACGATGTTCCCTGGCCCTGCCTGCATTTTCAACAGAGCATCAAGGCGCATTTCTGTCACTAACAGGACTACTGACTGCTGAGTTTCTTCAGCTCAAAGTAAACACCCTCTGTGAAATAAGAGGAGATGGGATCATCAGAGAAAGCAAACAGGAGTCTGGAAGAAGAAAAGGACCGGGCCCACCTCTTCTCTTCTAGTCTCAGAAACTCATTCCTATTTATGACTTATTTATAATCACTGCTGAGTCATACAGGGGGCTCGTAATAATCCACTGGGCTCAGCTCCTTGTTTTTTAGTGAGGAGAGGAGAGGCCCCAGACAGCAAATGAGGGGAAACAGTGAATTAGCAACCTGGGCAAGAACCAGGTCTCTGTACAAACCTTCCCATCTTATACCATATAGTCATATACCATACACACACACAAATACCATATACTCATTACACATATACATATACTCATATGCCATATACACAAATACACATACACTCACCATATACACACATACATACACACAAATACCATACACTCACATAGCATATACACATTTACCATATACTCATATGCCATACACACACAAATATATACCCATATACTATATGCTCACCATATACACACATGCAAATACAACACACACATACATACTTATATACCATACACACACATACATATACTCACATATACCCAATATACACACATACCCATATACCATATACTCATCATATACCATACACACATACATATACTCAAATATACCCAATATACCCATATACTCTCATACCATATACACACATACATATACTCATACCATATACCCAATATACATACATATACCATATACACACATACATATACTAAAATGCCATATACTTATATACCATATATTCTTAATTATAGTGTAACAGTATAATATAATTACAGTATAGTATAAATAAAAACTGACAACCTATGGACTATTTTTGTATTGTTGGTTGTATGTGTTTGTCTGGCCCAAATAGAGTTTTGGGGTTTTGTTTTTGTTTTTGTACCACAGGGTCTCACTCTCTCACCCAGGCTGGAGTGCAGTGATGCAATCATAGCTCACTGCAACCTTGAACTCCTGGGCTCAAGCAATCCTCCTGCCTCAGCCTCCCAACGTGCGAGAATTACAGACATAAGCCACCAAGCCTAGCCAGTTTTTGTTTTTAATGAAATTGATTGTCAGCTTTTAAAAACTAGGAGAGTTCCTGTAATAATCTAGAGTTCTGTTTTTCTTGACAATTCAGTCCGACAATATGGGTTAAGCTGGCAAGAGCCACATCCTTTACAAATTTCAAAACTTCACCTTACCCCCTGACCCCCAAAAAAGCTGACGTATCCAATAGGCACAGGAGACATTCAGGTATCTCAGCTAAGAGCTCAAGTTTTGCAGCAGACAGGCCTGGGCCTGAAGGCCAAACTCTACCACAAACCATGGTGGATCCTTGGGTAGGTAACTTGCTTCTCTGTGCCCCAGTTTACACTTCTGTGAAACAGAGATATTACCTACTTTAAAGGTTGTTGTAATTTTTAAAAAGTTTTAATTTACAGACAGCAAAAATCACTTTTGGGAGAATACAGTCCTATGAGTCGTAACACCTGCATAGATTCCTGTAACCACCACCACAACCAAAACACAGAGCAGGTCCATCTCCCGAAGAGTTCCCTCCCAATGTGTAGGCAAACCCTCCTGCACTCCAACCCCCAGCTATCACTCATCTGTTCCCCATCTCTGTAATTCTGCCTTTTCTGATATATTTTTTAAGGAAATCCTGTTTTGTTAGCTACAATAACCTCATCATTATCCAGGGTGCTCCCTTTCATTGTCCCTGTCTGCGGAAAGTCGTTCCACGGCTGACAGACAGAATCAAGCCCTATAAAGCATTTGTTCAGTCCCTGGGCAGTCACTGGAGAATTCCTTAACATTGCCCTGCTTGTTCTGATCTCCTCCCCACCCACGGCACTTCCATCGGTCCCTAGCTGATCCTCTTCCCGTTAGGTCATTGCAATCCCAGCCCACAAAACGCCCACATTCCCAATGCTCTTGTTCCTGCTGACGAAGATAAGAAATGTGTCCTGAACCGGAAGAGCTGCCAGGGGAGACACAAGAGGGCCTCGGTTCCCCTGGTGCCCACCCACCACCATGCCCACCCACCAAGACACACGACAGGAAGAAACCTTTCACTCCCACAACAGATCAAGCCAAACTGAAAGACCCACAGTGTCACGAGGAAGCCCAATGACCACCCAGTTTCAGCAAAGAGCTATTCTTGACAAGCATGACTGGCAGAGAGGAAATGTCACCGTGAGAACGCCTCCAAACAGCATTTCTTTTCGGGGTGTGGAGGTGGAAGGAGGGTGTGAGAAAGCAAACCACAGATTTGGGAACAATGAATGTTCCCAAGGAAGCACGTGTGTCCCTTTTCACTCAAGTGAGGAACCAACTGGTTGGTCTGAATGGGAGCCCCGAAAGCAACTGCCCTGACCATCCTATTACATCAGGGCTGTACTCACAGGTGAGCCAGGATTGGAGCCAGGCTGTGCTCCAGCCCTGCTGCCTCTGGGATCCTGGGCACCCCATGCCTCCTCTCCAGACCTCCCTCAGTTTCTCCATCTGAAAATGGCACTGTAGGACAAGATGGACCTGGAGGGCGCCAACCACCAAAGGCATGGAATTCACACATAAGCGTCACTGGGCACAGGCGGCCGCCCTCTCTTTCTGAAACCCCCATACTGGAGGCTCCAGGGCAACACACTCCCCTGGTGTGGCTACTCCACCCCTTGCTTCTCCTCCTCAACCAGAACTCCACATCCTCAATGTCCCAGGGGCCTCACTCCTGCTCAATGCTCTACCCCTGACTCGCAACCTCAGTAAGCCAATGGGGCTGGAGTCTTTGTTGAGTGAGGCTGTCCTATGCACTGGGGCATGTTTAGTGCAACTCTGGCCACCAATCATTAGATGCCAGCAGTGTCCCCATCACCCCCTCAAAGTCATTTCGAGAACTACCACCCTAACCCAATCCCACGTACACGTCAAGATTCCCAGAATTACACCTCCTGCCTGAACCTGGCCACAGGGCACCCTAATTCCTGCCTCCAGCTGCCCTATTGACCTCTTCACCTAGGGGTGTTAACAGCTGCTCAAATTTACGTAATCTAAACTGGACCCTTGGCTTCTCCTGCCATACCCAGATCTGTCAGCACAATTACTGACACAATCTAGAAATTCTCTGTTGGGGGCCTGTTCTACATTTTGTAGGATGTTCGGTGGTATCTCCCTGGCCTCCCTCCATTAGGTGCCAGGAGCACCCCAACCCCAGGTGTGACAACCAAAAATGTCTCCAAACATTGCCAGGGGGTGGGGAAGTGTTACAAAATTGCCCCCAGATGAGAATGGTTGACTGATATGGACTATTTGAAACACAGCACCGAGGGCTTCTTCTGAGATGTGAAGTCCATTCACATCCCTCCTGCGCTGAACCCTCCATCCACACCAGGGTCTACAAGGCCCCTGTACTGTCTCCGACTCCATGGACTGGCCTCACCCTCACTCACTGGGATGCAGCCACCCTGGCCTCCTTGCTAATCCTACAACACACCCAGTTACTCCTATAGCACACCAACTTAATCCTTACCCTAGAGCCTTTAAAATCTCTTATTCCTTCTGGAATCTTTTTCCTCCTGACACTGGCATGGCTGATTTTTCTTGTCACGTAAACTTCAGCTCAAATATCGCCTCTCAAAGAGGCCCCGTTTAACCCCTCCACCTAAGTGAACTGTGACGTCTGCTTCGCAACTTGCCCATCTCTTGCCTCATCACGTTACCTTCCAGACACCCATCATGGTGTGAACTATCTTGGTGTGAACTGCCTCTCATGGTGTGAACTGCCTTGTTATTTGCCTTTATTATTTTCTCTATCTTTCTAAAAACCCAGCCTCTACAAAAGCAGGTCCTTAGCTGACTTGCTTTGCACTCTATTTCCATGCCTAGAATAGTGCACAGCACATAAGAGATGTTCAAGAAAAATCAATGGTGATGATGCAATGAATCAATCAATAATGAATCAATAGCAGCCGGGCACAGTGGCTCATGCCTGTACTCTCAGCATTTTGGGAGGCTGAGGCAGGCAGATCACCTCAGGTTGGGAGTTCGAGACCAGCCTGACCAACATGGAGAAACCCCATCTCTACTAAAAATACAAAATTAGCCAGGCGTGGTGGTGCATGCCTGTAATCCCAGCTACTTGGAGGCTCAGGCAGGAGAATCACTTGAACCTGGGAAGCAGAAGTTTGCAGTGAGCCAAGATCACGCCATTGCATTGCAGCCTGGGCAGCAAGAGCGAAACTCCAACTCAAAACAAATAATAATAATAAGGAATCAATAATGGGCCAGGTGCAGTGACTTATGCCTGTAATCTCAGCACTTTGGGAGGCTAAGGTGGGAGGACTGCTTGAGGCCAAGAGTTCAAGACCAGCCTGGGCAACATAGCAAGACCCAATCGCTACAAAAAATTAGCTGAGTATGTAGCTAAAAACTAGCTAGGCCTGTAGTCCTAGCTACTCAGGGAGGGTGAGGCAGGAAATAGCTTGAGCCCAGGAGTTCAAGGTTGCAGTGAACTATGATTACACCACTGCACTCCAGCCTGGGTGACAGAGTGAGACCCCATCTCTAAAAAAACAGTTATCGTCGTCATCATCATCATCACCATCATCATCATCATCATCCAGGGAATAAAGACCAGAGTGTAAAAATTAGAAGAAGAGAATTAAGGAATATCAGAGTATGCTGCACATAGGAAAGGTAAGTACTGATTCCTCCTACTTGCTTCTGTGCCATGGGTATAATTTACAAATAGAACTGGGTTAATGTGGTCAAGGACAACTGAGGTGGAAACACTGGCCTGGATAAAAGTACTTTGGGCCAGGCATGGTGGTTTATGCCCGTCATCCCATTACTTTTGGAGGCAGAGGTGGGTGGATCACCTGAGGCTGGGGTTTGAGACCAGCCTGGCCAACATGGTGAAACTCTGTCTCTACTAAAAATAGAAAACTTAGCCAGGTGTGGTGGCATACTCCTGTAATCTTAGCTACTCGGGAGGCTGAGGCAGGAGAATTGCTTCAACCCAGGAGGCGGAGGTTGCAGGGAGCCGAGACCGCACCCTTGCCCTCCAGCCTGGGCAACAAGAGCGAAACTCCATCTCAAAAAAAAAAAGTAATTTGTATGTCAATAAGCCCCAGGAAATCCCTTACTTATTCTTTTCACAGATCTTTTCTCACCTTCATCCACTGAAACTTTTGCATTTTTTGCATAGAGAAAAGAGTTAAAGGTTCAAGAACCACATACAAAAGAGGATACGTCATTTGCAAAAATATCCACAGTTGCCACAGAAAGATACTGGCAAAAATTCTGACTGACCCAGGTTAAGATTCAGGATGCTGCCGGTGGTGGAGGTTTTGTCCGTTTTCGTCGTGATAGGAGCTGACAGTTGAGGAGAGAAGGGCTTTGGGCTGCCGGATAAACTCCCTGCTTGTCCCGTCTTGGTGGAGGCTGGTGAAGCTGAAAAAGTATGGCATTGTTAAAAGACAGGTTTACAAATAAACAAGTAAAACGTGTAGGTGTGGTGTAGGGAGAGAATGGAGAGATTATGAAATTGTGTTTGATTTCAACAAGGCTGCTACAGTATCACGAATAGGGTGGGGTAGGGCATAGCAGGTTGGCCATTTATTTTCAGCAAAGGGCTTTAACCGGATGTGAAACCGTTAAAGCCACAAATGAAGAAGGTCTCCCCAGTTACTCTATTAAGCACAAAGCTGTAAGACAAATCGGCTAAGCTGCCACTGAAATTGGTTTGGCCCATTCACGGATATAAATCTCAACATAAATAGCGATTAAACCAACCCCCACATGGTCCAGATGCGGAGAACGGGAGCCAGGCTTACAAATGCGTATCATCTGTTTGTGGAAAGACACCATGGCCAGCTCACACGCAGCCACTGCACCTGCCAGGGACCAACTTGGCCCCTTGGGAAATCTCCAGCTCCCATTTCAAAGGTTCTTGAGGCTATGTAAAGCCAAACCCAGTACCAGATGGAGTGAGGGAGACGTTGGTAAATTATGTCCTTCTTTACTGTATTTCAAACTTTTACAGGAGGAGAGAGAACTGTACCTATGCCTAAGGCTTTTAAAAATACCTTAAAATGACCTACGACCTGCTTCTCCCCTCCCTCATTTCACAGGGTTAGGACAATAAACCACTTACGTTTAAAAAAGCAAGCATTCATAGGGGCCAACTAGCGTCCTAAAGATCCTTCAAATCCTGCCCCTTTGTCCTTGCCCCTCCATGGTACTGGGACTGTCCTGTTAATGCCTCTTGTGCCCATTTAAAAACAGCTGGGACTAAAGGCATCCCTGACAACAATGACAGCCAACTCTTCCAAGATGAGCAAGAAACATTCTGAGTTGGTCTGGTGCTGGAAAGAAATTTGTGGATGGCAAATTGGAGTTAGGAACTGAGACTCCCCAGGGGCTTCGAAAGTGCTGGGACACTTATGTGGGCAGCACTTGCCTCAGTTTCCTCATCTGACAAATTAGAAAACTCAGAACAAGGCTTCAGTGTGTTGAAACTCACATACCACTCGGCTGGTGAATCCAAGGAAGCTAGGCAGCTCTGGTGCCAGGACCTGCCTGCATTACTGTTAAATTAATATAGTGGGAAAGACTCCAGACGTAAAGAGGCCTGGATTCAAGCACGGATTAGAAGCCAGACACTGTGGATTCAAGCCCCGGCTCAGCTGTTGCCCTGCTGTGTAACCCTGGGCCAGTTACTGGCACCTCTGCCTCCCTCTTCCTGGCAGCAGCAAAGAGAGACACTAATAATATGATACAAAGGGACAATAACAGTAGCTACATCTCATCAGGCTGCTGTGAGGATTAAATCAATCATCTGAACAGTGCCTGGCATGCAGTAAGTACTGTTTGCTATTAGAGTGGTTTTATTTTCTATTTCCCCATTAACCTCTAGGGCTTTGGGGTTATCCTCTGAACCACTGATTCTCGGCTATGAGCAATTCTTCTCTCCAGGGCACACTGGGCATTGCATCCAGACATTTTAGGAGAGTGGGGGGTTGCTACTGGCATCTAGGAGCTAGAGACCAAAACGCTGCTAAATCTGCTGCCATGCACAGAGCGGCCCCCCACAAGAAAGAGTTATCTGGCCCCAAACGTCAAAAGTGCTGAAACTGACACGCCGCATAGGGATGGAGTAGGCATGCAGCTGGGAATCCTTTTCCTCATCCGGAAATGAGAAGGGAGTGAGGATCAATGTCGTCGATCTATGTCAATTGGTGCCCAGCAAGTGCTCAATAAATATTAGAAATTGTTTTAAGAAATAAGTTTTCTTTGCTTTTGTTTTTTTGAGATGGAGTCTCGCTCTGTCACCCAGGCTGGAGTGCAGTTGTGCAATCTCGGCTCACTGCAACCTCTGCCTCCTGGATTCAAGCGATTCTCCTGCCTCAGCCTCCCAAATAGCTTAGAACTTCAGGCTCCTGCTATCACACCCGGCTATTTTTTGTATTTTTAGTAGAGACAGGGTTTTACCATGTTGGCCAGGCTGGTCTGGAACTCCTGGCCTCAAGGGATCCACCTGCCTCAGCCTCCCAAAGTGCTGGGATTACAGGCATGAGTCACTGTGCCCAGCCTATAATTAAGTTTTTAACACAATAAATCTGTTTTACTGCAAGAATTAATAGAATTGGCCTAGCACGTGGCATGACACATTCCTTCACTGGGGGGGCTGCTATATTATTACTAGTCCTATCACTGGTACTGTAAGACATAGAACTGAAGTGTTTGTTACATGAAGAAACAAGAATAGGCCAGGTGCGGTGGTTCACCCCTGTAATCCCAGCACCTTGGGAGGCTGAGGTGGGAGGATCACTTGAGCTCGGAAGTTCGAGACCAGCCTGGGTAACATGGCGAAACCTCATCTCTACTAAAAATACAAAAAATTTAGCCGGGCATGGTGGCACACGCCTGTAGTCTCAGCTACTTGGGAGACTGAGATGGGAGGATCCATTGAGCCTGGGAGGTCAAGACTGCAGTGAACCGTGATCATGCCACTGCACTCCAGCCTGGGACACAGAGAGAGACCCTGTCCCAAAAAAAAAAAAAATACATATATATATATATGGGCATTTTAACGGAAGTATTACCAATAAAATCTTTAGCATTAGAATTTTTAACCTTATTAATTCATTTATGTTCTACCTCATTCCAAAAGCAATTTGCAGCTGCTCAAATATCTGTGTAATAGATTCCCCTTGAGGATTAAAGACCGGGGCTTCTCTAATTGTATTCCTATAAGCAAACTGGCAAGGTCTAACAGGGAGGGCCTTACTATACTATCAAATACCCTGCTTGGGACTGCAGAGAACATTGACAAGGACATCCAACCCTAAAGGGTAGCAGGAACAAACAAACAAAAACACGCAAAGATGCTGTTGCACGTAGAACACAGCCAAGTGAATCCATTTTCCTGCTCGACAGGTCAAGTTTGTTTGTTTGTTTGTTTGTTTTGAGACAAAGTCTTGCTCTGTTGCCCAAGCTGGAATGCAGTGGGGTGATCTCAGCTCACTGCAACCTCTGCCTGCCAGGTTCAAGCAATTCTCCTGCCTCAGCCTCCCGAGTAGCTGGGGCTACAGGTATGTGCCACCATGCCCAACTAATCTTTTTGTATTTTTAGTAGAGACGGGGTTTTGCCATGTTGCCCAGGCTGATCTCGAACTCCTGACCTCAGGTGACCCACCCACCTCGGCCTCCCAAAGTGCTGGGATTACAGGTGTGAGCCATCACGCCCAGCCTATTTTTATAATTCTGTATATACATTCATGTGTGCTAAAAAATTAATAACTAGAACAGGCCTTTAATTTGATAGATCTATTTCCTTTGTTAATAAATAAACAAGTGTTGAGATTTAAGAGGTATGTTCCAAATATTAAAAAATGGTTTTAAGCATAGCACTTGGATATGGCAAGAATAAGGGTGTCAGGAAAACATTGGTTTCCCATGGAGATGGGTCTGGTTCACACTCTACCCAGCCAGTGAAGGGCAGGGCCCATCCTCCTAAGGCATCTGGGACTGCAAAGCTTCATGGAGTCAGGAAAAGGACATACATGAGAGTCACTAGCAACCCACAAGCCTCACGCTGCAAAACCCTCCTCTGCATCTCCCTGAGAAACAGGTCTCCTATGTCCACCTCCTAGTGCCACCAATCCTACTCCCCAGTCTGTGAAACACCCTACACCTGCCTTGTCCTCCCAATGTCATGAATGCCACGGCCACCCACCTGGTGGCTCAAGGCCAAACACTGCTGGATCATTCTTTTTGTTTTTGGGGGGGAGGGGGGCGGGGAGAGAGATGGAGTTTCACTCTTGTTGCCCAGGCTGCAGTGCAATGGTGCAATCTCAGCTCACAGCAACCTCCACCTCCCGGGTTCAAGCGGATTCTCCTGCCTCAGCCTCACAAGCAGCTGGGATTATAGGCGCCCACCACCACGCCCAGCTAATTTTTGTATTTTTAGTAGAGATGGGGGTTTCACCATGTTGGCCAGGCTGATCTGGAACTGCAGACCTCAGGAGATCTACCCACCTAGGCCTCCCAAAGTGCTGGGATTACAGATGTTTGAGCCACTACACTCAGCCCATTCTTAATTTCTCCTTTGCTCTCATGCCTGAATTTACCCAACTCTTCAGGAAGGCCTCTGCACTCCTCTTCCTAAACATATCCCAAATCTCTGCACTCATCTCCACCTCCACTACTATCACCCTAGTCCATGCATCTCAACAGGGACCATATGGCCCCCAACGGGGCAAAAATAATTTTTAGGGGGTGAAAAAATCTTATCTTACTATTCCTTTTATGTACAAAGCACTCTGTGTGTGTGTGTGTGTGTGTGGTGTGTATAGACAGTACATAAACAGATCTACAATATTTTCAAATTTCATGAAAGTTCACTCTTAGGTAAGTACCTATCCAAAATTGAAAACAGGTACACAAACAAATCCTTGGATACGAATGTGCACAGCAGCACTATTCATAATAGGCAAGAGGTAGAAACAACTGACTGTCCATCAATGGACAAACTGAGGTATCCCACAATAGAACGTTACTGAGTCATAAAAGGAATGAAGTTCTGATACATGCTGCAGTGTGGCTGACTTGAAAACATGATGCTAAGTTAAAGAAGCCAGACACAAAAGGCCCCATGTTCTTTCATTTCACTGAAACAAAATACCCAGAATAGGAAAGTCAGTTCAAACAGAACACAAATTGGTGGTTGTTAGGGGCAGGCTGTGGGGTGAGAGGTAGGGGTGGAAGTTTGTGGGGGACGGGGAGTGGCTGTTTAGTGGGTACAGGGTTTTATTTTGGAGTGACGGAAATGTTTTAGAACTAGACAGAGGTGGTGGCTGCACGGCACTGTGAATGCACTAAATGCCACTGATCTGTTCAAAATGGTAAATTTTATGTTATGTGAATTTGACCTCATTTTTTTTAAAGATCTCAGGGGGAGTAAATAGGAAGAAAATGTCTAAAATGGTTCAGGGCCGGGGCGGGGGGGGCAATTAAAAGACTGGGCAACACTGCCCTGCCCATCATTTCCCACGGAGACCCCGTAAGCACTTCCCACAGGTCTCCCCACCATGTGCACAGCACCCTTCTTCCAGGGCACTCTCCACACAGCAGCCAGGGCAGAACCCCTGAAATGAGGGCATATTGCTCCATCACCTAAAAACATCCAGAGGCACCTCATTCCCCAGAATAAAATCCAACGTCCTCTCCAACCTCAAACCCAACCTTTCCTTTCTACCTCCTGGAATGTCCGGCCACAGTGACCAGAGGGCCACCCTGGAAGATCAAGTCTGTTCACACCTCAAGCCTTTGTGCCTGAGGTTCCCAAAGGAAGGCTTTCACGCCCACCCTAGATCACACTGGCTCGAATTCCTCCATGGTCAGGTCCCAGCTCAAACATCACCTCCTCGAAGGCCTCCCTTGTTGGCCACCTAAACTGGCCCAAGTGTCTCTGGCCTACTGTTTCCTTTTGACCTGAAAATATTGGCCCTGAAAGAGCAGGATCTGCGCTGGCCAGCAGGCATCCAGGATACCTCTGGATGCTTATCAGGTGCCTAATACATTTACTGAATGAGCAGTGCATAAAATAATTGAAGAAGGAGGTTTCCATTTCTCTTCTCACTGCTGTAGTCATGATAAGCAAAAAACAAACAATGACGAGGCCGGTCACGGTGAGTCTCGACTGGTCCAACACTTCGGGAGGCGGAGGCAGATGCATCACTTGAGGTCAGGAGTTTGAGACCAGCCTGGCCAACATGGTGAAACCCCGTCTCTTTTTTTTTTTTTTCTTCAGAAGAGAGTCTCGCTCTCTCACCCAGGCTGGAGTGCAGTGGTGCGATCTCGGCTCACTGCAGGCTCCGCCTCCCGGGTTCACGCCATTCTCCTGCCTCAGCCTCCCGAGTAGCTGGGATTACAGGCGCCCGCCACCATGCCCGGCTAATTTTTTGTATTTTTAATAGAGACGGTGTTTCACCGTGTTAGCCAGGATGGTCTCGATCTCCTGACCTCGTGATCCGCCCAAAGTGCTGGGATTACAGGTGTGAGCCACCGCGCCCGGCCCTGGTGAAACCCCGTCTCTACTAAAAATACAACAAGTAGTCAGGCGTGGTGGTACACGCCTGTAACCCCAGCTGTTCAAGAGGCTGAGGCAGGAGAATCGCCTGAACCTGGGATGCGGAGGTGGCAGTGAGCCGAGATTACACCACTACACTCCAGCCTGGGTGACAGAGACTCCATCTCAAAAAAAAAAAAAAAGAAAGAAAGAAAAAGAAACAATGACAACCAGATAAAACCTTTTTCATACAAAAATATCAAACAATCTCCCCCATGTTATACACCTACTAAACACAAGGTGCTTGCTAAAAGAGTGATTAACAATCCAAAGAAGAGATATGACAAGGCCGGGCGCAGTGGCTCACACCTGTAATCCCAGCACTTTGGGAGGCCAAGGCAGGCAGATCACCTGAGGTCAGGAGTTCGAGACCAGCCTGGCCAACATGGCAAAACCCCTCTCTACTAAAAATAAAAAACCAGCCAGGTGTGGTGGCACATGCCTGTAATCCCAGCTACTTGGGGGGCTAAGGCAAGAGAACTGCTTAAACCGGGGAGGCGGAGGTTGCAGTGAGCCGAGATCACGCCACTGCACTCCAGCCTGGGCAACAGAGTGGGACTCCATCTCAAAAAAAATAAATAAATAAAAATAAAAAAACAGATATGACTAAGCAGATCACAAAAAAATCCAAGTCAATATACATGAGGGTGTGGGTGGTACTGGCATGGAGGCCAGAGATGGTGCTCAGCATCCTAGGTGCACAGAACAGCCTCACAATACAGAATTATCTGGCCTTAAATGTCAATGGTCCTGAGGTTGAGAAAAACCTGCTTCGAATCACTCCAGACATTTCAAAAGCAAAAAGACTTGGAAATGCTTGTTTCAATTAAAACTTTGAAACAGATGCCAATCCTTTTATAAAGCCATACATTTTGCCCAAAGAAAGAACTAATTAATTGCCTCTGAAGTCACAAATAATTTAACCAGATTTCATATTTTGATGTACAATTCACAAGTGTGGGCTGAAACACATCATTTATTATCTACATTTACAAAATCCTAGCCTGCGTGAAGGGTTGTTCTGACTACAGTAGGAAACATGAGCCTTGGAATTAAATTAGGAAAAAAATGCCCCTTCCCTCCCATGCACCCCAGCACTCTGGGTGGGGTGGAGAGGCAGAGTGAATGATTCACGCTAAATGTCCTCCAGTTATAAAACCTCAGAAACAACCTGTATGTTCAAAGTGCCGCACCTTGCACAACTCCTATGGTGCCATGCACAGATGAGCAGAGCATGGCCAGATGGTCTAGGATGGGTCAGGATGTGTTGGTAAAAATGCTGTTTTGAAGGGTTATTCACTAACACAGAAACACATATTCAGAATACAAGGCTATGGACCAGGCATGGTGCCTCATGCCTATTATCCCAGCATTTTGGGAGGCTGAGGCAGGCAGATGGTTTGAGCCCAGGAGTTTGAGACTAGCCTGGCTAACATAGCAAGACATCATCTATACTAGGTGTATAGCTAGGTGTGGTGGCGCACACCTGTACTCCTAGCTACTCAGGAGGCTGAGGCAGCGGGGACTGCTTGAGCCCAAGAGTTGAAGGCTACAGTGACCCATGATCACACCACTGAACTCCAGCCTGAGTGATAGAGTGTGACCCTGTCTCTTAAAAAACAAAAACAAAAAAATCCCAGCTACTCGGGAGGCTGAGGCAGGAGAATCGCTTGAACCCAGGTGGTAGAGTTTACAGTGAGCCAAGATTGCACCATTGCACTCCAGCCTGGAAGACAAGAGTGAAACTCCATCTCAAAAAAAAAAAAAGTTTTTTTGAATGTATAAAAATAAAAAATTAAAAAAGAATACAAGGTTAAGCTTTAAAAAAATAAATTCTACAGTCTACACCAGACATTGCAAACAGGTGATCCATGAACCAAGGAGTTCACAGGTGCATTTAATGTGATGTAGCTTTTATTTATTTAAAAATGTGAGCCAGTACATAAAAGTTGATAGCTGGGTGTGGTGGTACGTGCCTGTAGCCCCAGCTACTCAGGAGGCTAAGGCGGGAGGATCGCTTAAGCCCAAGAGTCTGAGACCAGCCTGGGCAACATAGTGAGGACCCTGTCTCTTTAAAAAAAAAAAAAAGAAAAAGAAAAAAGAAAAAGCTGGAGTAGTTCCCATTTTTTTTAATTTGAGGGTTCTCTTGAAAAAACAGAAATCGGCCAGGTGCAGTGGCTCACGCCTGTAATCCCAGCACTTTGGGAGGCAGAGGCGAGCAGATCACAAGGTCAGGAGATCGAGACCATCTTGGCTAACATGGTAAAACCCCGTCTCTACTAAAAATACAAAAAATTAGCCGGGCGTGGCGGCAGGCACCTGTAGTCCCAGCTACTCGGGAGGCTGAGGCAGGAGAATGGCGTGAACCCGGGAGGTGGAGCTTGCAGTGAGCCGAGATCGCACCACTGTACTCCAGCCTGGACGACAGAGTGAGACTCTGTCTAAAAAGAAAAAAAAAAAGAAAGAAAAACCAGAAATCTCTCAATACAGAGCCCATACTCCTATGTGGCAAGAACCAGCAGGAGGAAAAGGTCCCTGGTCTCTTTCAGAAAGGCACAACTCTCTAGCTCAGCGTCTTGGGAGCTCATGACCTATTAGCCGTGTGTAACACTTATGGGTAACATGGGCGTGTAAAACTTACCCAAGAGCTACTGACTCTTCTGATACATGGTGCATGCTAGCATTTGCCCTATTGTATTTCCTTATGAAAGAGCTGCTTATCATTGTAGCACTAAAGTAGCCCCAAGCTGCTGTAGTACCTCTAGCATGCACTATGTATCAGAAGAGTCCGTACCCCTTGGGTTAAGTGTTATACACCCATATGCACACACAAGCACACGATGTGTAACAGGTATGGAAAGAAACGTATGTCTGCTTTCATTCATCCTAGTCTCTACCTACCACTCCCCAACCTCACTCACTGCCATATCTGCCTGATCCCTGTATTTGAGCTTTCAGCTTAACAGTAGGACTTATAACCACATATAAAAAGCTCTGGAAACACAATCTAAGGGCTGGCTGTGAGAGGTGAGATTGTCAGTGACTTTATTTCATTGACTGATCGATTGAGATGGAGTCTCGCTCTGTCTCCCAGGCTGGAGTACAGTGGCATGATCTCAAGCTCACTGCAACCTCCGCCTCCCGGGTTCAAGTGATTCTCCTGCCTCAGCCTCCTGTGTAGTTGGGACTGCAGGCGTGTGCCACCACGCCTGGCTAAGTTTTTGTACTTTTAGTAGAGACGGGGTTTCGCCATGTTGGCCAGGCTGGTCTCAAACTCCTGACCTCAAGTGATCCTCCCACCTCAGCCTCCCAAAGTGCTGGAATTACAGGCATGAGCCACTGCACCCAGCCATCAGTGACTTTAAATTCTGTAATAAAGAACTAATTTATGACAAAAACATATTGATTTCACAATTATAAAAAAAGGGGGGGAGTAATATGAAAACTTTTTTTTTTTTTTTTTGAGACAGAGTCTCACTCTGTTGCCCAGGCTGGAGTGCAGTGGTGCAATCTCGGCTCACTGCAAGCTCTGCCTCCCGGATTCAAGCAATTCTCCTGCCTCAGCCTCCCAAGTAGCTGGGATTACAGGCACATGCCACCACGCCCAGCTAATTTTTTGTATTTTTAGTAGAGACGGGGTTTCACCGTGTTAGCCAGGATGGTCTCAATCTCCTGACCTCGTGATCCGCTTGTCTCGACCTCCGAAAGTGCTGGGATTACAGACGTGAACCACCGCACCCGGACCCTCTTTCCTTTCTTAAATGGTAACTCACAGTGTAGCTACCAGACCAAAGGACCATTAGCCCAGAGGGTGGTGAATGTCAGGCCCCCCGACTCTGACCCTAATACATATTAATAACTTACATCCAGATCGCGCAAACAAATACCGGTGAAGGTAACCATTCTGGCCAGGAGGTCTATATAAAGGGGGAACTACAAAAATCACTGAGAATATTAACCACTTAGGCCGCCTAGCTAGCAAGATTATAGGACACTGTGAGTTAAAGGCTTCTGGCTGAGCAAAGTGCTTCTTAGAAAGCTAAATATCCAGTTCTAAGGATTATAGGCACACAGCTCTGAGTTCTCCAATCTTCTAAACAAAAACAAGATTTCTACACTGTTGTACAAGTTTTATGCAATAACATTTCAATCTGTAGTTTTATGTTACTGGTTACAAAACTTTCACTGGTGAGGCTACTATATTATTTTCTATTCTATGACATGGCAATTATTTTACACGATTTTGGGTGAACTACTGTCTTATCTCAATTATATTATCCTGACTGTGGAAGCATTTTAATACAAATTTCCCATCTCCCTCCACTAAATGCTATTATCACTGCTAACAGCAGATGGCAGTAGGGTGCAGAGAAAGGAAACAGGTATGGATGCAGAATCTGGCTGTGGGGACTTTCACACCTCCCTTACACTCTGCATGGCTCTCAATTTGCCTTCTGTAAAATGTGAAGACTGACTCAGTTTCTTCTAATCCTCTTAGTCTGTAATAGTGGTTGGCAAACTATAGCTCAAGGGTCAAATTGGGCATATCACCTGTTCCTGAGGGGCCTGCAAGCGAAGAAAGGTATTTTAACATTTTTTTAATGGTTGGGGGGAAAAGAATTAATAGCTCATGAAACATGCAACTTATATGAAATTTAAATTCCAGTGTCTGGACACCTCGGGAGACTGAGGCGGGCGGATTACCTGAGGTCAGGAGTTTCAGACCAGCCTGGCCAACATGGTGAAACCCTGTCTCTACTAAAAATACAAAGAACATCTGGGCATGGTAGCACATGCCTGTAATTCCAGCTACTCGGGAGGCTGAGGTGGGAGGATTACTTGAACCCAGGAGGTGGAGGTTGCAGTAAGCCGAGATCGTGGCACTGCGCTCTAGCCTGGGCAACAGAGCAAGACTTCATATCAAAAAATATAAAAATTTAAATAAATAAATAAATTCCGGTGTCCATTAAAAAAGTTTTAACTGTCTATGGCTGCTCTATTTTCTTCTATCTAGCTAGCTGTTTATTGAGCTAGGGTCTCACTCTATTGTCCAGGCCGGAGTGCAGTGGCACAATCACAGGTCATTGTGGCCTCAAACTCCTAGGCTTAATTGATCCTCCCAGCTCAGCCTCCTCAGTAGCTGGGACTACAGCAGCTTGTGGCTACGTTAGTGCAACAATGACTAGTTGCAGAGTTGGAAAAAAGACCCAAAAAGCCTAAAATATATACTATCTAGCCCCTGACAGAAATGGGGGCAATTTGTAAGAATAAAATAATTTTCAATATCACTCTCTCTTCCTACACTACACATTGGCTAATTCATGATTAGTAAAATGACCTAAGCACATACCAGCAAGGAGATTATATTTTAGGAAAGGGACTTTAAAGTCTACTCAAATGGGGGATTCGACTAACTTCTCACCTAAAAAGCACTCAAAGAATGAGGTATTTTTCCAGGAAGTCTGATGTCATTTATCTTTCTCCTTTTGTACCTCCCAAGGGAAGACAGAAGCTAAATTAAACACATTATCCCTGTTCTTATATTCCTACAAAACTGAATTTTTTGAAATGTGCAGGAGAACCAATGGTCATATATATGCCATGTTTCATTTTACTAGTTATGTATTAATTTCACATATATTAGGAAAAGCCACAACAAGCAATTTAAACACACGAGCCTATACATTGTGTTTAGCTTAGGACAAAGCTGCGTTACAATTTTCATATTTAAGCATGTAATAAAATACGGCAGAAAACCATGGCAATGAAAGTTCAGGCAACACTAATTCACAAAGTCGCTGCCAAGGTTAAAATTTTAAACATTTCCTGAAAAGCATGCTCTTTATGGGAATTAATGTGCCGAAGGGTTTGTGTAATTAAGTACCATGTTTTGTGAACTTGGCTTAAATGGAACCGTGTCATGAAACAAAGTAAGCTTTTAAGGACTCTGGTCAGAAACAAGGGGGTAAAAAGGAAGACTTTTCTGAAACTGTGTCAACACAAATTATGTCAATTCCAAAACAAAACTCTATGACTCAACCATGAGTGTCTAGGACCACACGGCTATGAATCAGAACTAGAGAAAGATATAGACTGCAGCCTTTATTTTACAGAACCAAAAGCCACAGGCTCTCTCTACCCCTCCTACCACCATCTGGGGAGCAGCTAGAAGCAGTTCTTGAAAATAACCCAAGGAAAAGAAAAAAGAAAAAAAATTTCCCAAGAAACAACACAAGCAAAGTCAGTAGAATTATTTGAGTTCACAACTAAGTCCTCATTATTTTAACTTTTGGGGACATTCATGGTATCCTGAAGAACTGATGCTTGCTCCTTAAAGAATTCCTGTGTGAAGGAAGGGAGTGAGGGAGAGAGGGAGGGAGAGAGAGAGACCAAGGAAGGAAGCGAGTGTGAAAGGCTGTCCAAGGCTTTAGGCCAGAAGCCTAAAGCTGGTACTCCAACCTGCTTTATTCATTCTGGAAAATCTTCTAAGACATCTTAAACTGACATTTAATAATTGGAGATTTTACTTAAAAACCTGACATTTAAGAATTGGAGGTTTTACTTAAAAACTCAGACTTTGGGCCAGGCCCAGTGGCTCACACCTGTAATCCCAGCACTTTGGGAGCCCAAGGCGGGTGGATCACTTGAAGTCAGGAGTTCGAGACCAGCCAGGCCAACATGGTGAAACCCTGTCTCTACTAAAAATACAAAAATTAGCTGGACGTAGTAGTGCGCGCACCTGTAATCCCAGCTACTCGGGAGGCTGAGGAACGACAATCACTTGAACCCAGGAGGTGGAGGTTGCAGTGAGCTGAGATGGTGCCACTGCACTCCAGTCTGGGTGACAGAGCGAGACTGTGTCTCCAAAAAAAAAAAAACAAAACAAAACACAACACAACTATTAAAAGATATGACCTTTAAGGGAATGGGATCACACTGGGAAGACAGAGTACTATTATTATTTTTTACCTTTTTTTGTTTTTGTTTTTTGAGACAGGGTCTCACAAGGGGTCACACTTTGCCCAGGCTGGAATACAACAGCGCAATCATAGCTCACTGCAGCCTCAACCTCCCAGGCTCCGGCAATCCTCCCACCTCAACTATAGTCCCAGAGTAGCTAGGACTATAGACACACGCCACCACGAGCAGCTAATTTTTGTATTTTTGGTAGAGACAAGGTTTTTGCCATGTTGCCCAGGTTGGTCTGGAACTCCCGAGCTAAAGCAATCTGACTGCCTTGCCCTCCCAAAGTGCTGGGACTACAGGCATGAGCCACGGCGCCTGGTCAAGTATTATTTTTTATCATATGTGTTTCTCTAAGATTTGCACTGTTTAGTATGAATGTAGGGTTTTGACAGAAAAATACAATTTCAACTAAAACAAAATTATTTGTGTTATGGAAAGTCAATAATCCAAAATGCAGTGACATCTGAACAGAACTCCACAAGATTTCTGGCCATCTCCATCTACTTCTAGGTATAACCTCCAGGTGGCCTTTTGGGGACACTTTTCTCATTTCTGGGTTACTAGCAGCAAGAACTCCACTGGTGACTTCTTGAAAATCTGCTCTGTGGCCCCCTACAGCTCCCCACGATTGGTTGATGCTCACCTGCTTGGGCCCACCAGGTGTGCACCCATGGGAAACCCCCGTGTCCAAGGGGCCTCCTCCCCGCTCCCCCGCACGGAGCTGACCTGTGCTCTTATCCAGGAAGTCCATGGACTCCTCGCTCGCACTGAAGTGGCTCGACGTGGCCTTCTTCTCAGCATCCTGCTCCACGTCGGAGCCCGTGTGCACAGAAGAGTTTGTGCTCATGGGGGAACGCGGCATATCCGACAAGGAAATCCGGCGGCCTGTGCCCCCACTCAGCACAGGCTTGCTCATCAGGATCTTGGGGGATGCCGTCATGTCAAAGTTGAGCTTGACCTTCTCCTGCTTGTCTATCTTGGCAGTGCCGGCGCTGGGGTTGGTGGGATCGAGCAGCATTTGATACTGGCTGTTGGGTGTGTAGGGTGTCCTAAATGGAGAGTAATTAAAAACCCCAAACTTCCTGCGGATGTTCTCCACGTAAACCTCCATCTCTTGCATGGCACTGTTGAAGATGCTCTTAGTCTTTTTCACAGAAAAAGGAATTTCTTTAGACATGAGGTAGCAATTATTTATTGGAACCCAGGCCCTGGAAGGGCAAAAGATAAAGAGAGTTTAAGTCAACTTCAGTAATTTCCAAGATTGCTTTTTTCTTGATGTGAACCAAATTAGCCAAGCATGTTTGCCAAGATTCTTATTCCATTAAAAAAAAAAAAAAAAAAAACTTGGTTTGAAGGATTAATTAATGATCCATTTAACAAGCATGTTCTACCATAACAGAACATGAGTAACAAAACTTTAGCGAAAACATTTAAAAGTGCAATAGACTTAGTCATTGTGAGCCACTAAAGAAACAATCCTCTTTGGTTTTCTCTTAGTAGAGAAAAATAAATCAGCCACTGCATCCGACAACACCTCTGAAAAGAGACTTATTCCTCAGGTCACACTCAGACATAAAAAGCTTCTTTTTCCCATTGCCATTTGAAATAGGAACAGAAGGAAACTTTGGAATACTGCATCCCTAAAAGGAGGTACATGTTTTTGAATGTAAGATAATTCACACAGAAAATCACTGAAAAAGGAGCCCATTCGCCTCCAGGCGTGCACTTTCCACCTCCCATCCCAGGCCAGTTCCATCTTCCTAACATCCATACCCCACATTCCAATTTTGCTCTGCAAAGACCCATGACAGCATGTTTTTGCAGAACAAACAATGCCAGCAGCAGCTTTTCTAGAACCAGAGCCAGTGGCCCCCAGGGGAGGTGGAAACACCACAACCGCTGCTGCGGGTGACCACGTAGCTGATACAGGGACATCCCAGAAATAACTTGGCTACCATGTATGATCTGCTGGCCTCAACCCAGTTTCTGGCTGGAAAAACTAGTGAGAATAAGCTTTCCAAGGAAGGCTTTTGTGGGGGATTTTTTGTTTGTTTAATTAATTCATTTTATTTATTTATTTATTTATTTATTTATTTATTTATTTATTTGAGACAGTCTCGCTCTATTGCCCAGGCTAGAGCACAGTGGCATGATCTCAGCTCACTGCAACCTCCATCTCCTGGGTTCAAGAAATTCTCCTGCCTCAGCTTCCCAAGTAGCCAGAACTGCAGGTGTGTGCCACCACGCCCAGCTAATTTTTGTATTTTTAGTAGAGACGGTGTTTCACTATATGTTAGCCAGGCTGGTCTTGAACTCTTGACCTCGTGATCCACCCACCTCACCCTCCCAAAGTGCTGGGATTATAGGTATTAGCCACCGTGCCCAGTCTTTTTTGCTTGTTTTTTTAAGAGACAAGGTTTCCCTCTGTCACCCAAGCTGGAGAGCAGAAGTATGATCAAGGCTCACTACAGCCTCAAACTCCTGGACTCAAGGAATCCTCCCAGATCAGCCTCCCAAGTAGCGGAAGTACAGGCACGCGCCACAACACACCCAGATAATTTTTTAACTTTTGTATACTTTTGTAGAGATGGGGTCTCGCTACATTACCCAGGATGGTCTTGAACTCCTGAACTCAAGCAATCCTCCCACCTTGGCCTCCCCAAGAGCTGGTATTATAGGTGTGAGCCGCTGCACCCAACCTCCAAGGTGGCCTTTTAGATTTCACAGACCACAAACTGAAGCCCGGTAGAAAGCAGTGGGGAGCAAAGGGGACTTTGCAGAAGCAGAAAACTCACGTCTGGTGGAAAGGGAGAAAGCAGTATCTACTCAGTTGCGATCCAAAGCAACCATGTAGGAATCTGGACCCAATACTGCCACGTTTTCCAATATTTTAAAGAGAAGAAGACAAAATAGACTTCTTATGTTACATTTTACCCCCATTTCAACAGTTGGCATCTAAGAGAAAACAACCCAGGAGAAATAAAGCATATCCCTGGGACCGAATTCAGAATACAGGCGGATTGTTTGCAAGTCTCGGTGATACCAGATCGTAACACAAACTAAAACTAAACACCCCAAAAATATCGATCTGCTCTATCAGAGGGCTGGAAATCACCAGCTTCTCATCCATTCTGACTGCTGTCTTTCTCCTGAGACCTGAAGAACCGTATCTCCAGCAAGAGGGGCAGAGCGGAACAGAAGCCAGATGCTAGATGCTCTCAAGGTAAGAGTTTGCCTCACGGTGAGATTCTGCGTTCAAAGTGAGCGGGCACAGATCAGGACTACTAGACAGGACAGATCTGAGAAGACATCGGGGTCTCCAGGGCTGTCCCAGGGCAAATGACTCCCCCTTCCTGAGCTAGCCTCAGCTCTGTCACCGAGAAAAAGGAGAGTGAGTCCTTCTCTGGAGAATCAAGAGGCAGGGCCACCAGGAGCTTATCACCAGTTGGTCCTGGTATCATAACCTCGCCCCCCTGACCTGCTCCACACCCACCTCACCCACACACTTTTGTCCGGTATCCAAGGCGCTCACTGTTCCCTTCCCCCAACTATTTTCCATGAAATTGCTTGGCAGGGAAGGAAAAGAGTCTCTTTTCTTTAAAACAAGTCCAAGGCTGGGCATGGTGACTCACACCTATAATCCCAGCACTTGGGGAGGCGGAGGCAGGAGGATCACGTGAGGTCAGGAGCTTGAGACCAGTCTGGCCAACACGGTGAAACCCCATCTCTACTAAAAATGGAAAAATTAGCCGGATGTGGTGGCACGCCCCTGTAATCCCAGCTACTCAGGAGGCAGAGGTGGGAGAATTGCTTGAACGAGCCACTGCACTCCAGCCTGGGCAACAAAGCGAGACCCTGTCTCAAATAAATAAATAAATAAAACAAGCCTGGGTGACAGAGCAAGACCCCCCCTCTTAAATAAATAAATAAATAAATAAATAATAAAACAAGCCCAGGAAGTATTTCAAGCGAAATTAGATTTGCTTGACAAAACACAGTCTCTGCGGGGGACAATATCTAGTTTCACATTATCTCACATCTAACCCCACGGTGGCTTCTCCCTAGCTATGTGACCCTAGGCACTCTCTGACCTTAAGTTTTCTTATTGATAAAATAGACATAAAAGCAGCTTCTACAAAAAAGCACTTAAAACACTGCCCAGTACATAAAAGGCAATTGGTTGGTGTCCGCTTTTTTTTTTTTTTTTAACTCTGCAGGCATTTAATAAAATATTTCCTACATTTTTATATGACTGTGCATCTATAAAACAAAACCAGGCCAGGCACAGTGGCTTACGCCTGTAATCCCAGCACTCTGGGAGGCCAAGGCAGATGGATCGGTTGAATCCAGGAGTTCAAGACCAGCCTGGGCAACATGGCAAAACCCCATCTCTACTGAAAATACAAAAAATTAGTTGGGCGTAGTGGCACATGCCTGTAGACCCAGCTACTTGGGAGGCTGAGGCAGGAGAATGGCTGAATCCGGGAAGGGGAGGCTGCAATGAGCCGAGAGCTCGCCACTGCACACACCAGCCTAGGTGACAAACCAAGACTCTGCTCCAAAAAAAAAAAAAAGAATGGTGGTCAGAGACTCCCTGCCCAAAGCCTACTAAAACATCCCAAGACCTCCAAAGTTGTTTCTCTACCACTGTGGAAGGTCCTGAACAACTCCCTCCAGGGGATCCCCTCTCCCAAAACAAGCCCAACAACACGGTGCACTCCCTTAAAGCAGGTGCTGAGAGGGGCTTCGAAACTGGTGACCATCAGACCCATGCTGCTTTCTTTTTCACAAACAGAAGGAGGCCAGCTTCCACGACAGCTCTCATCCAGAACCAAGACCTAAACACACAAAAGGTTTTGGGAAACAGCTTCTGCACACAGAGCTGGCCAACTCACACGCCGTCCTTCATGCTCTGTAAGCCACCTTCAGTCGCTGTCTGACGGGTGAGAGATGGAGGTCCCTGCAGAGCAGTCACAGCTGAGAGACTAGAGCCATCAACCATAAGGGTCTGGGAATATTGGGTGCAAGGGGGTAGGTATTATTTTTTCCCATCCTGCCTGTGTCCTAAGTATATCTACTCATACTGTATTACTGTATCAACCTATAGAGTAAGAATCCCAAATCATCAAGATGGTTCACATTTGTCATGCTCTGATGAAGAGGAGGGATGTACAGCCTGTCACCAATTCCTCCTGCTCTTCAAATAAAAAGCAAACTCCTGCCTACCCCTCTGACTCCAGCTGTGAGCATCCTCTCCTCCCTGACCCTGTTTAAACCCCACTATCCTCCCAGCATTTCCTGAACCCTCTCAGCCTCAGCCCTTCCCCTCCCGACCTCTGCTCTTCCTGGTCCCTCATCCCAGATCTTCACACCAGGCCCCCACCACTACCTCCTGACCTGAGATTATCTTGCCTATTAGTTCACTTGTGTATCATCCTTCTTCCCCGCTAGGATGTCAGCCTTCACATGGGCAGAAACATTTGAATCACCAGCTTCCACTACACAGGCTGGCACGCAGCAGGCATCAAATATGTATTTCTTTGAATGAAGGAATAAAGGAATTAAAGTCAAGGTGCAATACTTCCTACCAAATCCAGCACCATCTCAATAATTTCCATTTTGTCTTCTGACAGTGGACCATTGGGATTCCTAGTAAATGAGTTTGCAAATGACTTGGGAATTCACTCTTTTGGTCTGCAAGACGACTAGCAAAATTTAACAGGGGAAACCAATTTTCAGCTTCTGGACACTCTGTGTGTGTACATAATTTGTAGTATATATATTTTAAGTAGTCTCGCTACATACTAACACGCTTTCTCAAACTGATTGGTAGGGTTTCAAAAGGGTCTTTGCCTTACTTAATCATAACTTGATAAAAGAGAACTAAGATATTAACCGCTGCTCATCTCTGCCTACCTGTTGTTCTCAAGCACACAGCAGGCTCTGCTCTACAGGGAACTGCTATTAGCTGGAATAATTCACTCTGCCGTGTACGGAGGGAAAGGGGAGGGCAGGAAGGCTGGGAGGGAGGACTCACACCTGTCAAAACAGCAACCCCTTCCCACTGTAGCTTCAGAGAAAAGGGAACAGGAGAGAACTACTCAGCATGATGATAAGAGATTCATTTACTGGCAATCTAGGAAACTACTTCTATTCTTTGAAAGAATGATTTGGAAAGCAGTTTCCATGGAGGTTTAATTTACTTCAGAAACCCCCTCCCAAAAAATCAAACCAAAACAAAAAAGAACAGCAGCACTTCAAACAGCCACAGAACCCATTCCAATGTTGGTTTCATCAACAGACCCAGTAAAGTAAGATGATTTTCTAACACACCTGAGAAAACTGTAGCCCACGCCATTACCAAGCTTAACATACCACAGGAAATTTATTTCAACAACAAGATCAATGGTTGGTATCATGACAATAATGAGAATAATAGCTACAGCCTCCACTTCTTTTCTTATCTAATAACAGTATCAAAGTTCAGTGAAAGCTACATGTTCCAAGCCTGTTATTAACTCCCACCTGTCATGTTGTCCAAAGAATCGGGCATCGACCTGCCCGTCTTTATCCCTCAGAGCTTTTGCAGGCCAGAATGGAAACCCCTTCAGTTTGGCCCAGACCAAAGGATGTGGATTGCTCTAGGAAAAGAAAAACAAGATCCAGAGTTTGTACATATTTGACAGCAAGATGCCCACTAAAGTTTGGTATGTGAGGATGAAGCAGGACCGTGGGACACAGGCCATGAGTGGAAAAAGAGTTTCAAGCAGGGTCGGCCCGTGTGGTATTCCCTAAAAGGTGTGTGGCCAAGACACCTGGACAAAACTGCAAATGGAGTTAAATGGTGAAATCAAAAGCTGAATGAAGTCCAGGCATGGTGGCTCACGCCTGTAATCCCAGCACTTTGGAAAGCCAATGCGGGTGGATCACCTGAGGTCAGGAGTTCGAGACCAGCCTGGCCAACATGGTGAAATCCCGTCTCTACTAAAAACAGAAACATTAACCAGGCGTGGTGGCACATGCCTGTAGTCCCAATTACTCAAAAGGCTGAGGCAGGAGAATCACTTGAACGCAGGAGGTGGAGGTTGCAGTGAGTCAAATCACGCCACTGCACTCCAGCCAGGGCGACAGATCGAAACTCCATCTCAAAAAAAAAAAAAAAAAAAAGAAAGAAAGATGAGAAAACCAGGGTTGGATTCTAGCTGTACCATTATTATCTGGGCAGGCACGAGCAAGACATTTCACCTTTCTGTGCAACATACACAGAGACAATGACACCAATACCTTCTGTTTTTGGATTAAATGTGCATCATACCTAGCATCTAATAAGGGGCAGTATTTTGCTACCTTTATTCTTTATTGAAGGCTTAGCTATTCCGGTGTTAATCTCCAAAAGCACGAAGAGATGCAAAGTATATTTTCTCAACTTTCCTCGCCTAATCTTGCCTCCAAACCCACTCCAACCCGCCAACCCCACCCCCAACACACACACCAGTGCATCCCAACAATGTACTTCTCTCTGCAGAACCCCAGCTTGGAAAAGGCAGATCCACAGGGAAACTAGGGTGACTTTATTTCCCCCAAGAACCATGTTTCGGAGGGACTATGGAGTTAATCCAGGGAAGTATTTTCAAACCTCTTAAAATAGAACCAACATGATTTGTAAATCCACACTGATTTAAGCTCATCTTATTATCTGAACAGCTTTGCTGCATCCCACATCTCTGATGAGCTCCCTTTTATGCTGCACCTTGCAGTCTGCCCAGGCTAATCAACCCAGGAAACCATGATGCTATCTCTGGCACATGAACTTTCAGCCTAAGAGGTTTATCCTACCTAGATTACTTTCCTTCTGCCATAATTTTATCAGCAAAAAATTATCTTAAAACTCCATCCAAAGTTTCATCTAATAAGCCACCTGGAAAAAGCTGTCTCAGGGTAGTCATCCAAGGCACAGGGTTCAGTAAATGAAATAAGCAAAGTAAATCCAACTTACACAAGGCTCACAAAACCAGTTATCTCGTTTTTGGCAAGCAGCTAGATAACATTCTGGACATACTTCGATTTCATTCATCTGTAAAGCAAAAATACATTAGAATGTGTCACCCCAGGGGTGGATATCTTGTGGACCTCAATCAATGCTTGATGATTTTGAAGGTTAAGATGTTTTAAAGTCCCATAGAGGGAACACCTTGGAGATGAATCCAACCACTATGTATCACTCCCAATGCTTACACCCAGTCCAAGCCACCGTCCTTTCTCTCTGGACCAATGCAACAGCTAACTCCCCACGTCACCCACTTCCACTCTTACCCCCATTACAGATATTCCCTGCAGAGCAGCCACAGCCACCGTTTTTTTTTTTTCCTCCAGAGTCTCACTCTGCTGCCCAGGCTGGAGTGCAGTGGCCCGATCTGGGCTCATTGCAACTTTCGCTTCCCGGGTTCAAGCAATTCTCATGCCTCAGCCTCCCAAGTAGCAGAGATTACAGGCGTGCACCACCACGCCCAGCTAATTTTTGTGTTTTTAGTAGAGACAGGGTTTTGCCATGTTAGCCAGGCTGGTCTCAAACTCCTGGCCTCAAGCGATCCACCCGTCTCAGCCTCCCAAACTGCTAGGATTACAGGTGTGAGCCACCACGCCCAACCCAGAGCCACCTTTTATAGACATAAATCTGTTCTTGTCCTTCCCCTGCTTAAAAGCCCCCAGTGACTTCCCATTATACCCAGTAGTTCTCTGTCAGAGCACTTTAACCATTCCCCCCACCCACAGGGATCACATAGCAATGTCTAGAGGCATTTTTGATTGTCACAAGTAGCCCGAAGGAGGGATGCGGGACTACTGGAATCTAAGAGGTACACAATAGTCCCTGCAACAAAGAATTCTCCAGCCCTAAGTGTCAGCAGTACCAAGCTGAGAAACTAACAATAAGTCTAATGACCTGACAGGTTCCCTCAAAGCCACATGTGATCTGGCCCCAGCCCACCTGTCTCGGCTCACCTTGCAGCAATTCCGCTCCCCAACCCCTTCCAGCCACTCTGGCCTGCTCTGCTTGCCAAGCTCAATTCTATGTCCAGAGTAGCTAATTAATACCATGTTGCCCTATTTCAGCTCCACTGACGACAATCCGAAAATTCAATTAACTTATTTATTGTCCTTTTCTCTCATAAGAAAGTACATTCCCCTAGAATAACATTGTGGCTTAGAGCCAAAGATCCCAGAAGCTCCCTTCTTGGATCTCAAGTCAGACTCCACCATTTACTAGCTCTGTGACTTTAGGGTAAGCTGCTTCTCTTCTCAGAGCCCCCATATGTTGATCTATTGAAGAGAAAAAAAAGCAGCACCCACCACAAAGGGCTGTTATAAGAAATTAAATGAGATAAATGTAAAGTGCTTCAAGTGACAGAGTAATCAATATTGCCCATTAACATTTACTGAAGACTTAGAGTGTGCTGGTATCATTCTAAGAATTCTGTAAGTATTAACTCATTGTATTCCTTACACCTCGTGAGATAAAAAAAAAAAATGAGGCCCCAAAAAGTTGAGTAACCTGCCCAAGGTCTTACAGCAACAAAGTGGCATGGTCAGGATTTGAACCCAGGTAGTCGGGCTCCAAAGCCCATGCAGGTCACCACTGCACTGATATTTGTTATTCCTTTCTACCACTATCTGCCTTATTCTTCTCTTTAACTCTTATCATCATGCAAGGTGCCACATATTTAACAGGTGCTCAATAATTATAAGACTAACAGATTTCACAGGTCAGCCAGTAAGTAAGCGAATGAATGTGCGAACAAATGCATGGATGGCAGAGTGCACCTCCTGCTTCTAAGCCCACTCTACTTCTGAGCTATTCCAAAGGAACATATCCAAAACAGCCTGTATGACTTTCTTCAAGGAAATGCAAACTAAAATCACAGTAAGATGCCTACCATTTTTACAGATCACATCGTTGGGGCAGGGGGGCACATATTTACATATAGTTTTGTAATTACAACTCCCAATATTGGAAAGGACATAGCCTCATTGTAACTGGAACATCTGACATGTTCACGGCCTCATAGTAATTTTATTTCTAAAAATTAAACTAAGGAAATCATCAAATGCGCAATGATATTCATCACCTTGTTACTTAAGATGCTGATAAAACTGGGTACTATTTAATGACAAGAGGAGTAATTAAATGAATGTCCATGAGTTGTATGTAATACTATACAGCCATGAAAAATTCTGTTCTTCCTACGAGTTTAATTACCTAGGAAACAGAGAAAATACATAAAATAAACTAAGTGAGAAAGCAGTTTATAAAACTCTCTCTACATAAATATACAGACATAAGCCGGGCTTGGTGGCTGAGGCCTATATTCCCAGCGTCTTTGGAGGCTGAGGCAGAAGGATCGCCTGAGCCCAGGAGTTTGAGACCAGCCTGGGCAACATGGCAAAACCCCATTTCTACAAAAAAAAAAAAATAATTAATTTTAAAAAAAAATAGCCAGGCTAATTAATTAGCTGGGTGTGATGGTGCACCCAGTCCATGTTGAGACCCTGCCTCAAAAAATACATAGATAACTGTATCTATATATAGATATAAATTTATAAGGATAGATTTTTTTTTTTTTCTCAGAGACAGAGTCTCACTCTATCACCCAGTCTGGAGTGTAGTGGTGCTATCTTGGCTCACTGCAACCTCTGCCTCCCAGGTTCAAGCGATTCTTCTGCCTCAGCCTCCCAGTTTAGCTAGGATTACAGGCGTGTTCCACCATACCCAGCTAATTTTTGTATTTTTAGTGGAGACGGGGTTTTGCCATGTTGGCCAGGCTGGTCTTGAACTCCTGGACTCAAGTGATCTCCCTGCCTCAGCCTCCCAAAGTGCTGGGATTACAGGTGTGAGCCACTGCACCTGGCCAGGTATCTATCTATCTATCTATCTATCTATCTATCTATCTATCTATCTGGATATATCTAGATCTAGATCTATATATCCATATATAAAAAGACATGGATGGGTCCCAGTGCTATCTGAACAGTTTTTCTTTATGAATGAATGGGAGCACACTGACAGGTTGAAGGTCATTCCATCTCATTTTTTTATTCTCACAATGAGATCTAATAAAGAAAAGCTCCCTCATACCATTTTGGCTGCCAGCCTGTCCCACAACCACCAGAGCCTCACAGCTCACACGCCTAAGAGGTCTGTTCCATCCACGCCATCACAATTATGGGCATTTGCAAGAAAACAGGTTCTCCTGGACACCTAGGCCACTCTCCCAGAAGCAGTCAAGGACATGCCCCCAGATACCAAATCCTCTTCTGCAAGAGGACCAAAAGGGACCTGAAACAATACCAGGCTGTGGGGCCAAGGTTAGAAATTACGAATTCTATCTAGGCAATCAGGAAAAGACAGGAGGGCCCGGTGCTTACTGGTGACTCAAGGGTAAAAAACAAAAAATCCTTTCCATCTCCATTAGATCACTGCTACAGTAAGGGTGTTTTATAATACATTGGGGCCCCTCTTTGTTCTTTTTACTTTCCTTGAAGAGTAGGGGTGTGGCCTCAACAAATTCCAAAATCACCTCGGCTACCTAATAGGAGATTCTGCAAATGGAAACTTCAGCTGCCCCATCCCCTCCCTCTGGGTGCATCTAAAACAGGACAGTGGGAAACACATACCTCATGTTCACAGATTTTGATGACTACTTTCGCTATTTGCGTCAATTTGTGATTTCCTAAGGGAATAAGAAAACAGGATTAATTCTAATGGAAATACTGCAACACCGGGCCTGGGGACTTTACTTCCGCTAACAACGTGTTTACTTGCTTTTCCCCCAGGATCAAGCTTTTAAAGGCTAAAACCAGAGGTTCCTGGCTTCTAATAGTAATTCACATTATGTGATTCCTCCCATCAATGTCGACGACCCTTTGGCGCCTCGATGTCATCTTCTCTGCAACTGAGCAATTTATGTGGGTTTCCCTAGGGATCATGGATTAATATTCTTAAAATGCTTTGACATCCTAAAGGCTCGAATTAATGAAAAAAGGCCTTATTCTACCCATTGTCCCAGACGCCAACCCAAGAAGAATACAAGAGAAAGAAGACATTTTCTTGAATAGCTCTGGTGTGGCTAGTGCTTCAAAACACATTTTCTTATTGGGCCAGGCGTGGTGGCTCATGCCTGTAATCCCAACACCTTGGGAGGCTGAGGCAGAGGGATCACTTGAGCCCAGGAGTTGAAGACCAGCCTGGGCAACATAGCGAGACCCCACCTCTAGAAAAAAACAACACACACACACACACACACACGCACGCACACACACACACATTTTCTTCTCAGCTCCTCAAGAAGTCATACTAGGAAGCAGGAACAAAATGTGCCCATTTAATGAATGAGTAAGCCAAGGTTCAGGAGTCACCACTTACATTACTTAGCTAATAAAGTAACCATCTAGCCCCAGGTCTAACTCTACACTAAACCAGACGACAAGATGGTCCAAAGTCATGTTTTCTTTGAACTTTATGGTATTTTTAGAAATTGTAAATTTGTTGACATGAAGATTTCACACACACGAACACACAATATACCTACATTTCTGGTTTGCCTTGAAAACTCAGAAGATCCAATAACTATAATCAATGGAGCACTGGAGCTGCCAACAGCGACCTTTCCAGGCCAGGTAGGAGTTTTCTGTTCTCCATGATCCACAGCACATCACTTGACCTGCAGCCTCCTTGGCTTGTGCTAATGTTTTTGTTCTTCTACCTGACCTCATCCACTTGCTTATATAATTTGATAGGCGGGGCCTTTCTATATATTTGAGTTTATAATCTTTACACCAATTCTTTTTTTTTTGAGATGGAGTCTCGTTCTGTCACCCAGGTTGGAGTGCAGGGGCACAGATCTCAGCTCACTGCAACCTCTGCCTCCTGGGTTGAAGCGATTCTTGCGCCTCAGCCTCCAGAGTAGCTGGGATTACAGTCATGCGCCACCACACCCAACTAATTTTTGTATTTTTAGTAGAGACAGGGTTTCACCATGTTGGCCAAGCTGATCTTGAACCCGACTGAAGTGATCCGCCCGCCTCAGCTTCCCAAAGTGCTGTGATTATAGGCATGAGCCACTGCACCTGACCCACACATTCTTAATGCCTAGTGCCTCTCCTTTTTCCCCTCCTTGCACTCTCAGCCCTGCTATAGTTAGTAATGCAATATGGTGCGTAAAGCAGATACGCATATATCTTTCCTTAAACACTAGCAAACAGGCTGGCGTGGTCTCTAACGCCTGTAATCCCAACACTTTGGGAGGCCAAGGTGGGCAAATCACTTGAGGTCAGGAGTTTGAGACCAGCCTGGCCAACATGGCGAAACCCCATCTCTACTAGAAATACAAAAATTAGCCAGGTGTGGTGGCAGACGCCTGTAATCCCAGCTACTCGGGAGGCTGAGGAACGAGAATTGCTTCAACCCAGGAGGCAGAGGTTTCAGTGAGCTGAGATCACACCACTGCAGTCCAGCCTGGGCGATTCAGTGAGACTCTGTCTCTAAATAAATAAATAAATAAATAATCCTATTTTTGCAATGAACAAAATATCTGAATAGATGTTTACAAAAAATGACATACAAGTCACTAATAAGCACAGGAAAAGATATGCAATACCACTGATCATTAGGAAAAGGCAAATTAAAACATCATGACATAATACTTTACACCTTCAAGAACAGGTAAAATTTAAAAGGCAGACAATATCAACCCTTTTAGTGTGTGGAGCAAAAGAGAACTCTAATATACCCTGCTGGTAGAATGTAAAATGATAGAACCACTTTGCAAAAACTGTTTGGTGAAACGTACTAAGTTAAATAAAACCTACTCACAGAGCTGGCAACACCACTCCTAGGTAGTTACCCAAGAGAAAGAAAAACCTATGTCCATGCAAAGACTTGCACAAGCAGGTTCACAGCAGCTTATTCCTAACAGCCCAAAGCTAAGAACAACCCAAATATCCATGAGCATCAAGGTAAATGGATGAATGGCGGCATATTGATCGAATGAAAAAAAAAAAGGAACCACTAATACACATAACACAGATGACTCCTCAAAATATTACACTGCATGAGAGCAGCCAGACACACAAGAACACTAACTCTGACTCCATTTATATGAAATTCTACAAGAAGCAAAATTAATCTATCCTAACACAAAGCAGAAAGTGGTTCCTGTTGAGAGTGGGTTTCCTAGAAAATGGCATGTATGAGACTCCAACAGGCTGATAGGAATGTTCTGGATCTTGTGGTTACACATTTGTCAAATTCAGTGAATATAAACATAAAATCTGTATGTTTTATTTTATGCAATTATACTTCCATTAAAATAAGGTTTGTAGAAACAACACTAAAAGGCAGCAGCACCATGCAGCTGCGAGCCACTTTAGATGTCAGCTCATACCTTAAAATGAACTTGATCACTGCCTCCTATTCACATATATTAGCACAATCTATACGCAAGTATTCTCAATATGAATTAAGAGTCTGATTTTTCATGAAGGACAGGAATTTGTGCAACACATACACAGCATACTCTTTCTTAGGAGTAATCTAAGCCACTCACCCCCATTATAAATGATGCAGTTGTGCAAAATCCACTTTGCATCAGCCAGGAAGGCTTCTGTGCAGCCATACATTTTCTTTTTTGCGTTCTGGGAAGAAAAGCGATGGAGCATAATCACAGTGAGTCTAGACAAGCCACAGTCAGTGACTCTTGTGTCCCCACATAATTTTTATAGCAGTCATTTGCCAAATCAATTAGTGTTCTTCTATTCATTTCCCAAGATGCTTCTTTTTAACCTACAACACACCGACTAAAGAATGCTTTTATTTTTGAGATCTATAACCCTATAAAAATGCACTTTGAATTTAACACAATAACTGGAATTTTCTCATCTTACAGTAGCTGTCATTTATCATGCAGCTTCTTCCAATAAACAGGGTAGTTTATTTATTCAGTTTTTTTTTTTTTGGAGGCGGAGTTTTGCTCTTATTGCCCAGGTTGGAGTGCAATGGCGTGATCTCGGCTCACTGCAACCTCCACCTCCCGGGTTCAAGCAATTCCCCTGCCTCAGCCTCCTGAATAGCTGGAATTACAGGCATGTGCTACCATGCCCAGCTCATTTTGTATTTTTAGTAGAGACGGGGTTTCTCCATGTTGGTCAGGCTGGTCTTGAACTCCTGACCTCAGGTGATCTGCCCGCCTCGGCCTCCCAAACTGCTGGGATTACAGGCTTGAGCCACCGCGCCCGGCCAAACACGGTATTTCATATATTTATACATTATTTATTATTAGTCATATGGTCTCACATAAACCTCACAATAATTTAATGAAGTACTTATTATCATACCCATTTTACAGAAAGGCAAACTGAGATAGAGTAATGTTAAGGAACGTATCTAAAGTTCCACAGCTCTTAACTTAATATAAAGTTAGGTTTCCAACTCCATCTCTTTTGAATGCCTCCTTTTCTCCACCACACCATGAAGGTATGTGCAATTTCCTAAAAACAGACTGGATTTATGGTTTGGGAGTTATTGGGGAAGACAATATGAAGTAATGTTTCTTCCTCGTGGATGCATTTCACTGCCCATATTTTGCTGCAAACAGTTTGAAAATCAGCATCAGAATAATGTGCACAATCTACAGTGTTCCAAGTGTAATTTTCAGCGTGGAATTTTAGCATGAACTTTTAAAACCTTCAGGCATTCAAGAAAAAACCTAATCAGTAGAGTAAGTCAAATTCTAAGAAGCCACATCTTTATTGCTAATCTGGAGGCTTCCCAGACACTTAATTTTCTCTTCTTCCTTCCTGCTGCTCTCATTAGCACCTCCGAAAGAAAGAGGAGGTGACGCTCAAGTCAATCAAATCACTAACTCTTAGAAGCTATGGCTTTTGCAGGTAAAAAGCTAGAATCATCGCAGAAGTATTACCAAAGAATTTCAACATTCCACTGCAATCTTGGAAGAATGTTACAAAGGAAAGACGTTAGAGAATCAAGAGTTCTTCTATCCAAATAAAGGAGCAATGAAAATGTAGAGAAACAATTTAAGATTGTTATGTCCAACTTGTGATAGAGCATGGGCAGTGAGGGAAGAGCCTTAGGCATCTCAACTGTGGGCTAGAATGGTGAGGTTCTTTGACGGAGGCCAACCTTTTCCAATGTACAAAGGTCCATTGGATGGAAGATGTATTCCGCATAGTCAGGGTGCTGTTCCAATGGAACGGGCTTCTGGAATGCATCTGTCTATAAAAGAGAAGATATGCAGAGGAACGAACCCATCATTACTATGGAAAACCAAGCATTAATGCTAACAAAAGGCTTGAAAAATTGAGACAACTTTTCAGACAATATAGTTCTAAAGTTTTCCATAAAGGATGACCTTGGGGAGCTCCAAATTGGTCTACCTTCTAATTCTGCCTGGTTATTGATAATTATGAGCCCAATTGTGATCCAATTTTATTCTTGGTTTTCAATACACACTCAAGAAGCAGATCCTGTCCTCTAGATTGACAATTACAATACACACTGTAAGTTAAAAAGATGCTTTAACAAAATCAGCAACTTTCTCCCCTGACTGATTTGACGTTCAACGATTTACTTGAGAAATTAACGCCTTCTTCAATTTTTCTTCTTGGTTTTTAATTCTATGGGGCTGACAAGTCTACATGACTCATTCTTTTTGTTATCAGTCATTAGCACATATAATTTAGCCTATGAAAATCGAAGGTAATTCCTTGCCACACTCAACATAAAAATTATACCATAGCAAAAAAAAAAACAAAAAAAATGGTGTAAACCAAACTAAGGCTACACCTTTTGCTTCCACTGATTGAGATTTTGTTTAAAAGAGTCCAATTTGTTAAAGGTTCTCAATTGAAGGATATCCAATCAGCATGCTCTAAATTTTTTTTATCATCTCTTCAAAATTTCAGAATATAATCTCAAAGCAAAAGCTTCTTTTTTTTAAAGATATAGAACCACAGTGATTAGCCCCAAGAATCTACATTTCTGTACAGTACTCTCAGGAGTTGTACAAAGGGTCACCACTAGCCCCTATGGTGCCTTTGTGCAAATCAGGTAGGGGGCATCATGTCCGCAAGTTTCTCTTCATCTGTAGGGTCCAGGCGCCGTGACTCATGCCTGTGATCCCAGCACTTTGGGAGGCTGAGGCAGGAGGATCATTTAAGGCCAGAAGTTCAAGACCAGCCTGGGCAACATAGCGAGACTCTGTCATTACAAAAAATAATAATAATAAAAAAGTTAGCTGGGTGTGGCGGTGTGTGCATCTATAGTTCCAGCTACTTGAGAGGCTGAGGTGGGAGGATCGCCTGAGCCCAGGAGGTTGATGCTGCAGTAAGCTATGACTGCGCTCCAGCCTGGGCAACAAAGCAACAGTCTGCCTCCAAAAAAAGAAAGGAAGGAAGGGAGGGAGGGAGGTAGGGAGGGAGGGAGGGAGGGACGAGGAAAGAAGGAAGGAAGGAAGGGAGGAAGGGAGGGAGGGAGGGAGGGAGGGAGGAAGGCAGGCAGGCAGGCAGGGAGGGAGGGAGGGAGGGAGGGACAGAGGGAGGGAGGAAAGGAAAATATTCATCTATAGAAAAAATGTCATAATATGCTTATTATATTGTCAAAATAATACTATCTTCAAAAACAAGTTATTTTTCTGCCATTTTCCTGAAAAGTATTGTGATAAATATACAAACCACAGTGGCCATGGTTTGACCTGGGACTCACAGGTGAGGCACCACTGTGAGGTACACAACTGGCCAGCCCTGCCCCCACATGCAGATTTTCCTCAAGGGGCAAAGGCTGTATATCAAATCCCATCTCAAAATTGAAGGAACTAACCAAATTCTCACCCTCTACGGAAAAGTCACTGGTTGAGTTTTCCTTGAAGGTTCCATCATCAGATCTGGGACATAAATAAACTGTGTTGTGCTCAGCTTCCTCATTGAAATGGATTTTCCTAACTCCCATGGGAAGGAGCACAAAGCTCCCCTTGCTGGGTGTTGTAGGAGGTTTCACTTTGCAACCAGTCAGAATTTTCAATCCCCCTCAACGTTTTACTATGTCATTGCCCAGTTGATATGGTTTGGCTCTGTGTCCCCACCCAACCTCATCTCAAATTTTAATCCCTACATGTCAAGGGAGGAACCTGGTGGGAGGTGACTGGATTATGGGGGTGGTTTCCCCCATCCTGTTCTCATGATAGTGAGTTCTCACAAGATCTTGTGGTTTAAAAGTGTTTGGCACTTCCCACCCCCCTTCTCCTGCTGCCATGTAAAACGTGCCTTGCTTCCCCTTCGCCTTCCACCATCATTTTAAGTTTCCTGAGGGCTCCCTAGCCATGCAGAACTGTGAGTCAATTAAACCTCTTTTCTGGCGAGCCACAGTGGCTCATGCCTGTAATCCCACCATATTGGGAGGCCGAGGCTGGAGGATCACTTGAGGTCAGGAGTTTGAGACCAGCCTGGCCAACATGGTGAAACCCCGTCTCTACTAAAAATACAAAAAAAAAATAGCCAGTGCGGTGGCGGGAGCCTGTAATCCCAGCTACTGGGGAGGCAGAGGCACGAGAATCACTTGAACCTGGGAGGCAGAGGTTGCAGTGAGCCAACATCACACCACTGCACTCCAGCCTGGGTGACAGACCAAGTCTCCATCTCAGAAAAACAAACAAACAACAACAAAAAAAAAACCTCTTTTCTTCATAAATTACTCAGTCTCAGGTAATATCTTTACAATAGTGTGAAAACAGACTAATGTACCAATTAAACTCCTTTGGGACATACAGTGCTTACTACGACAGAGAATTAAGTGAATGGCATCATATCTCATGTGTGATTTACACATACTTGAATTTGGGGACGCAAGGAGGCCCAAATAATACATCAGGTACCTAAAAAGCTAAGCTATTAACAGAACAAAACATATGTCATTACGTTCATTTAACGCTTATACCAAGAGGAACTTTCTTCTTACCCCTGGCTGTTTCATTTTCTGAATGGCAAACTTGAGCAGGTAGGATAACTGTTCAATGGTGAGCATTGTCATGGCTTTACTCTGGGTCTCGATGCATTCTGCTACTGTAATTTTCTACAAGTCAAAGTCATACATAAACGTCCGGTTAGAAAAAAGAAATTACCATCCATGTACTGATCTCTATTTTTTCAGTCAACTGACAGACAAAGAGCAATTCTCATCCCAATGAGACTTGTTGTTTCACTTAGCAAAGACTCCTGGAACAAAATGTACCAGATCAGTGGGTAACTATTAAAAAGTGTATCAATCTATTTCCTTATCAGGAAGCATTTTTAGCTCAGGAAGACGACATGATCTGAGAAAAGATGTGGGTAAACAGGGGCCTGAAAAATCATCATTATTATAACCTTTAGGTTTGAAGAATGGGATATGAAAGCAAAGGCCAGGTGGGCGTGGTGGCTCACGCCTGTAATCCCAGCACTTGGGGAGGCTGAGGTGGGTAGATTGCTTGAGCCCCAGTGTTGGAGACCAGCCTGGCAACATGATGAAACTCCATCTCTACAAAAAATACAAAAACCAGCCAGGCATGGTGGCATGCGTCCGTAGTCCCAGCTACTTGGTAGGCTGAGGTGGGAAGATGGCTTGAGCCTGGGAGGCGGAGGCTGCAGGGAGCCATGATTGTGCCACTGCACTCTAGCCTGGGTGACAGAGCGAGACCCTGTCTCAAAAATATGTATGTATAAAAAAAGAAAGTAAAGGCCACGGATGATTTCAGGGTGATTACTTCACAGGATGGATACTTATCAACCATTTATCCTGATCCTCTTAAGGTTCTGGGCTGTCATTCAGGAAACTGACAAGGCATTAATTCAATGGCATCACTGATGGAAAGGGACAGACTTCCCTGCAGAAAGATTACAAGGGAAAGCAGTGGACTAATAATACGTATGACTTCATTGTCCATCTCCCTTACTTTGAACCCACCTAAGGCACTGTGTCAAAGTACACAAGGAGCACAACCTAACCTAACTGTCTATCTCCATGGGCAATAGATATCAGCTCCTAAGGGAAATTCCCATCAAAGAAGAGACCCAAAGGAACGTCTGAAACCAGATTCTGCTATGTAAATCTGGTACTACATCTTAAGGCTTCAGAATCCTTATGTAGCAGCAACAACAAAAATAGCAAATTCTGATCATGTCAGGAAACACTCTTTAACCATCTGTGTAGGGAGAGCTGAGAAAAGTTTTCTCCAATTAATTTGGATTCTGTTTCCATTTTTCACATCTCTGGGGCCTCCAAAAGGAACTCTCAGATGTGTCTCGTTGGTTGTCGAGGAAAAGGCCAACACAAGAGTCACTCAGAAGCTGAAAACAGTGCATGACGCACGCATCTATTTGCTTAGCTACCACAGCCTGCAACGTTCAGTCTTCCCAGTTGACTGCCGTAACAACTCATCCCTGGAAGAAATTCAGAGCCCCGAATCTTAGACACAGAGCACCTGTTTGTTTGATTCTGGTTTGTTTCCAGGTAACTTATCCATGGCAAACACTTGGGCTGCCTGCCCAACTATCATTCATTCCCTCTCACCCCCCACTCCTTCTTCCTGGCTGGCAGTGCCTGGTTCCCACAACACAAAAAGCACCACATATGCAATTTTCAAGGCTTTTTTGTACAAGGACTGGTGATGCAATACTGACCAATGAGCCCAAGGGCAAATCAGCTGGGAGATGAGGGACAAAATCTTTCTGCTTGATAAAAAGAGATGCAAGGAGAGACACCCTCCTTTTGGGAGAATTTTTGTCTATCCACACATAATACCTGAACCCTAGCAGTCAACTTATGGCCATGGAGAACATGTCACCTCAACAATGAGATGGAAAGAGTCTGGCTCTGAATAAACTCTGGCCTGGCCCTGCCTCTAGGTTCTGATGATAATAAATCCACATTGTTTCAGCCCCCTTCTATCAGGAACTAGTGCTTGCATTAACAACTATATTTTGTTGGCCGGGCACAGTGGCTCACACCTGTAATCCCAACAATTTGGGAGGTCGAGGTGGGAGGATCGCTTGAGCCTAGGAGTTCAAGACCAGCCTAGGTAACATAGCAAGACCCTGTCTCTACAAAAAACTTAGTAAGTAGCTAGGTGTGGTGGTGTGTACCTGTGGTCCCAGGTACTCAGGAGGCTCAGGTGGGAGGATCGCTTGAGCCCAGGTGGTCAGGGCTGCAGTGAGCATGATCTCGTTACTGCACTCCAGCCTGGGCAACAGAACAAGACCATGTCTCAAATAAAAATAAAAGAACTATTATTTGCAGCAAAAGCATCCTATCAGAGCTGCTGTCATCTTTGTAATATCATTAAACAATTGGGAAAAGTTGGCCAAGACTAAAGAAAATTGGTGAAGGTTCCAGATCCCATGACAAATGTAGTAGAATGACGTCAGCCTCTGCGTGCAGAGGAGGGCGCCACTGTACAATGCAAACCCTACATATTTCTCCATCTAGAGTAACCCAAAGAGAATGGCAGCCGCCTTTTGCCATTTTAGAGAGGACACCATTACAATATCATCGTCATCATATTGATTTCGTGTCTACTTTCTTTTTATGTATTTATTTTTCTCCTCTCCCTACACAAAAGTATGACAGACACTGTCCTATAGCTGGCTTTTTTCCCTACTAAAGACATCTGGATGATCTTTCCATTTCACACATAGAAAGCTTCCACATTTGAGATCAAACTCCAATGTACCTTTTTTTTTTCTTTTTTTGAGACATGATCTTGCTTTATTTCCCAGGATAGAATACAGTGGCATGATTATAGCTCACTGCAGCCTCAACCATCTCGGCTCAAGTGATCCTCCAAGCTCACCCTCCCAAGTAGCTGGGACTACAAGCACATACCACCATGCCCAGCTAATTTCTTTAAACTTTCTGTAGAGATGGGGGTCTCGCTATGTTGCCCAGACAGGTCTTCAACTCCTGGGATCAAGCAATTCTCCTGCCTCGGCCTCCCAAAGTGCTGGGATTACAATCATGAGCCACCACGCTCAGCCTCCAATGTATCTTTGAATCCAAGAGACATTCCACATTAAATAATTGTGGAGATGACATTTTTATTTTCAGCAATTCCAAAAAAACATCAGAGTTGGGGGTCTCCAAGAACAGGAGCCACCTCCAAACGGTGGAAACCCTAATAGTTGGCTTAATAAAGGGTGCCTGGGGTTTGCTACATAGGAGGCATACACACTGCCCCGACTACGCCCATGCACTGCTGCCTCCGGCCGTCTGCCTGGAAGTTGTCCCCCAAATGGCTGCATGGCTCACTCCTCTCCTTCATCAAGTCTTTCTCAAATTTTAGTGAGGCTTTCCCAGACCACCACATTCAAAATGAAAACAACTTGCACTCCCTTGGACCTCCTATTCCCATCCTGAATTTGTTTTCTTCACAGCACTTTTCTTTTAACTCATTATATGGAACTTTATTTATTTTGGTTTTTGTCCTTTTCTGCTGGAAAAAAAAAAAATGATCCATGCCTGTTTTTGTGCACTGTCGAATTCTCAGCACCTAATAGGCACTCAAGAAATACTTGTTGCACAAAAGAAAGCACCAGACGGCCACCACGGGGAACATGCAACCAAACGTGGTCTTCTCAGCTTGGCTACTGCTGATGATTCGATGATGCGGCAGGCAACAACATCCAAGACGGAGAAAACAGAATGAGATCTTTTCAAAATGTGTGAGCCGTTCATGATTTGGGACTTAACTTTCAAAAAGTTCATCATAGAAGATGCAGAGATGACGACTACAGATCTCCAAGGAATCCAAGGACTCATGAGAAATCAGAAATAATATTCCGTGCAATTGTCTTTTCCAAGAGCTGCAGTACTGCAGCCACTGCCGGTGTTGGTCAAGAAGGGGGTGACCAGGATAGAACAGGTGGAAAGCAAGAAATTTCTCTTTTCCATCTATCTGGATTATTTGTAAATTTAAAAATAAAAGGAAGAAAGAGAAAGGAGAGGAAACGAGGCAGGTAATGCATTCATTCATCAGGAACTAACCTCACATTCAGGACAAAACCAGTCCCCCTCTGGTTCCGATGTCAGTCTCAGACACTTAGCGTGATAAACCCGGGGACAGAGCTCACAGCAAAGGACTTGGCCTTCCCGGTGACAAACCCAGCAGTAGAAATCATTCCGTCCATCCTGCGGTACAACATCAACAGGGTCTGTGGTGAGTGGCTGCTTCATATAGTAAAACGGACCATGTCTTAGTTCTGACTGAAATGTAGGCAAGAAAGACAGGTTTGGTTTCAAAACAAATGTGCATTCTCAAAAGGAATTTGAACAAGTACATCAATAACAACAAAAGAAAATTACAGCATTTCACAAATTCATTAAAAAGCCAAACTATCTTAGGTTACTCTACTAAATACATAATTGGCAAGTTGTTAAAATTATGAGGATTTTTCTTTTTTCTATTTTAAGAGGCCACGATTAAAAGCTGGTATCTAAGAGTTACAAGGCAGCCCTAGCAGAATGGCACATTGCCTATAACCCACATCTACCTAGGTTCAGATTTTAACTCTACCATTAACCAGGTGCATGACCTTGGACAAGTCTCTTAACCTCTCAGCTTCAATTTTCTCATCTGTAAAATGGAGATGATAATGCCTAACACTTCATGGTACTGTGTTGCTATTAAATGGGGTGATATAATGTATGCCTGTTTATCAAAATGCCACCATACTAACAATGCTAATGTGGTTGGAAGCCCAACTTATGGAAGTCCCAATTTACAAAGCCAATAAAAGCATAGTAGTTTGCCCTGGGATTCTTCAAATGGCAGACATTTAGAGAATAGATCAATAGGGTTTCAGTCACCAAAAAATGGTTACCTAATTTTTTTTTCTTTTTCTTTTTTTTCAGAGACGGAGTCTCGCTCTGTTGCCCAGGCTAGAGTGCAGTGGCACAATCTTGGCTCCACTGCAACCTCTGCCTCCCAGGTTCAAGCCCTTCTCCTGCCTCAGCCTCCTGAGTAGCTGGGACTACAGGCGTGTGCCACCATGCCCGGCTAATTTTCGTATTTTTAGTAGAGATGGGGTTTCACCATGTTAGCCAGGCTGGTCTCAATCTCCTGACCTCGTGATCTGCCCACCTCGGCCTCCCAAAGTGCTGGGATTACAGGTGTGAGCCACTGCACCCAGCCAGTTATCTAATTTTTAAGTTTACCCCCAATACATAAAGCATTTATGAGCCAACAAGAGGCTTCCTAAAGCCATAATTCTTGAGCATGGTAGGTCCTTGTTTTTGCTAGGGAGACATATCTCTTATTTGACATCAGCAATGGCAGAAAGATGAGATGGGTGGCCAACTCATGGGAGGTCGACCTCTTCCTGGTATATTATGGAATATTATGGTATATTATGGAATCCAGCAAAGCCACACTTGAACACAAAAACTCACTCAGGAGAAACTCATAATGAAAATGTCTATCAGAAACAAATACGAAATCCTATTTAGGAAGTACACATGTAAGTCCCGTGGGAAGATTCAAAAAGACCTGGTAACTAGCTATGTGACCTTAAGAAAGTGACTCAACCCACTTTGAGCCTCAATTCCCTGGCAATAAAACCACAGAGAATAGTTTAGCCACAACCATATTCCCTACCCTCGAATAAATCTCACTGTATAACATGTTTCTTTTCTGTCCTTCAGTAAAACATGATGGTTTCCTCCACAAATATCTTCTACGTTGGTGAGATCCTGCATACTTTTTGATGATACTACGAATGGGGATTTACTAAACGGTTATCATTGATAGACAGAAATGCTGTCAGATTTCTAATACAGACCTCATATATAGACAGTTCCAATAGTTTATTGACTGAAAATCATATTACTCTAAGTAACATCAGTTTTGTCTTTTCCTATCAAATACTTTAACACGACTTTTCTTTTTAATGGCTAGGACCTCCAAAATAATGTGCAAGAGTTGCCAAGAAGGCAGGCACCCATATCTTGTTCCCAGCTTTTATGATGAGGTTTTGTTTAGTATTTGAGACAGGGTCTTGCTCTGTCGCCCAGGCTGGAGTACAGTGGCAAGATCTCGGCTCACTGCAACCTCCACCTCTGAGGCTCCAGCAATCCTCCAGCCTCAGCCTCCCAAGTAGCTGGGACTACAGGTGAGCGCCACCATGCACAACTAATTGTGTGTGTGTGTGTGTGTGTGTGTGTGTGTGTGTGTGTGTGTATGTATGTGTTTTGTTTTGTTTTTTTTGTAGAGACAGGGTTTCAACATGTTACCCAGGCTGGTATTAAGAGGTTTTACTGTTCCCAAATGCCTGGTATTTCCACAATCCTTGATGAAGAGCCTTGTAGATGCTTGCTTAGTAGACCTTTGTAAACCAATGTTTCTAAGCCTCTCTATTCTCATTTCTGCAAAGTAAGTAGCTGATACTTATAAATGTGATTGCATAATTCTTTTTTTTTTTTTTTTTTTTTTGAGATGGTGTTCCGCTCTTGTTGCCCAGGATAGAGTGCAATGGCGTGATCTCGGCTCACTGCAACCTCTGCCTCCCAGGTTCAAGCGATTCTCCTGCCTCAGCCTCCTGAGTAACTGGGATAACAGGCACCCACCACCACGCCCAGGTAATTTTTTGTATTTTTAGTAGAGACAGGATTTCACCATGTTGGCCAGGATGGTCTCGAACTCCTGACCTCAGGTGATCTGTCCGTCTCTGCCTCCCAAAGTGCTGGGATTACAGGTGTTGGCCACTGCTCCCAGCTGCATAATTCTTTAGCCCAGTTATTTCCCTGTGTCAGACCAACTTTTAAGATAGAGCTCTACTTGGTTTCCAGGGAATATCACTGCTACAATATTTTTTTCATGTTACATTTTCAGCATGCCATTGCACACACCATCTTCATTTTATCCTGACAACCACCCAGAAAGGTACTAAGAGCACTCCCTAATGAGAAAATCAGAAATCAAAAATGCTCCAAAATCCTTAAGTTTTTGAGCACTAACATGAAGCCACAAGTGATCTCTTGTGATGAGTCACATATATTATTTAAAATATTGTAAAAAATTACCTTCAGGCTATGTGTATAAGGTATGTGATATGGTTTGGCTGTGTCCCCACCCAAATCTCATTTTGAATTGTAATTCCCATAATCCCCATGTGTCATGGGAGGGACCCAGTGGGAGGTAATTGAATCATGGAAGTAGTTACCTCCATGATGTTCTGGTGATAGTAAGTTCTCACAAGATCTGATGGTTTTATAAGGAGCTTTTCCCCCTCTTTGCTCTGCACTTCTCCTCGAAGCAGCCATGTGAAGAAGGACGTGTTTGCTTCCCCTCCCCACCTTGATTGTAAGTTTCCTGAGGCCTCCCCAGCCATGCTGAACTGTGAGTCAATTAAACTGCTTTCCTTTATACATTACCCAGTCTCGGGTATGTCTTTATTAGCAGCATGAGAACAAACAAACTAATACAGTATGTATGAAACATAAATGAATTTTATGTTTAGGCCAGGCGCGGTGGCTCACGCCTGTAATGTCAGCACTTTGGGAGGCCGAGGTGGGTGGATCACCTGAGATCAGGAGTTCCAGACCAGCCTAGGCAACATGGTGAAACTCCATCTCTACAAAAAATATAAAAATTAGCTGGGCATGGTGGCACATGCCTGCTACTCAGGAGCCTGAGGCAGGAGAATCGCTTCAACTCAGGTTGCAGTGAGCCAAGATTACACCACTGCATGCCAGCCTGAGCGACACTGTGAGACATCATCTCAAAAAAATATATATCTATGTGTTTAGGCTTGGGTCCCATCCCCGAGATATCTCACTATGTATATGCAAATATTCCAAATTAAAAAATAAAAAAAAACACTTCTGGTCCCAAGATGAATAAGGAATACTCAACCCATACTAGTCTTACTTGATGTGTAGAAAAACTTGGTTACTTGGTTAAAGATATTTATCTGACCTTGGAGCCCAGAGCAAAGACTCAAACCTGGGTCTCCCAGCACACTCTCTCTTCCCTATAGCCCTCATAAGACAACGTTGAATCCAGGAAGAGTGTGTGTTGACTTAGAGACCCCCTCAGAGAACATTATCTGCAATGCAAACTAAGTTCAGATTAGTGCACAAAGCTAGAGGGGAAAAAACATCTGAACAATAAGATGACTACTAAAAACTTGACAGAAGGGGACAGCATCCAGGGCACAGGCTCTCAATGTTGGTACTGGTGACACTGGGGGCCAGAAAAGTATTTGATGTGGGAGATGTCCTGTGCATTGCAGGGCAGGTAGAAGCATACCTGGCTAGATTCCAGTAATACTCTAACACTCTCACACACATGTAATTAGGACAACCAAAAATGTCTCCAGACTTTGCCCAACGTCCCTTGGAGGTCAAAACTGTCCCTAGCTGAGAACCACTAACCTAGAGGGTCTGCTCTCTGCCTAGGAAAATGGTTGCTTTGAATTTATTGTAGGGGTATGGGGGTGCTAAAGAGGAGATGGGTGAGGAGCAGCAGGAAGGGGAAGAGAGGGCGGGGAATTCCTGTTGAAAGATAAACTATACATACCAAGCAAGCAGAACTATTTCCCTTTTTTTTCAGAACTATTTCTACCCCGAGTGGGGTCTTCTAGGATGCTACTGTGGTTTTTGAAAGATAACAGTAAGCCGTATTTTCAGTATCTGACTTCTTTTCAGTAAGTTAATAATACAATAGGAAGAGTTGTTAAGAAGCTAGAAGAATCAGCTGGGCACAGTGGCTCACGCCTGTAATCCCAGCACTTTGGGAGGCCAAGGCAGGTGGATCACCTCAGGTCAGGAGTTCAAGACCAGCCTGGCCAACATGGCGAAACCCCGTCTCTACTAAAACTATAGGTGGGCGCCTGTCCAGCTACTCAGGAGGTTGAGGCAGGAAGAAGTGCTTGAACCCGGGAGGTGGAGGTTGCGGTGAGCCAAGATCACACCATTGCACTCCAGCCTGTGTAACAGAACGAGACTCTGTCTCAAAAAAAAAAAAAAGAAGCTGGAAGAATCAAATATGACTGTACATCTCCCTAACCAGCAACTCAAATCCTCTCTGTCTGATAGTAGCCGAGGTACTGATCCTCCAAAATTAAGTTTCTCCTGGTGCTCCCCTCCCAACCCCACCACCTCCTGGCTGGGGCTGGCTGCCCCTAGGAGGATCCCGAGGACTGCCTGGCTGCTCTGTACTCTTTTCAGAAGATTTTCTCGTTTCCTGAAACAGTAGCAGTTGCTGAGAGCTAGATGCCTGGTTAATCTCCTTATCAATCAGATATTTTCCTTATCTGCTGCTTGTAAGTGTTTCCTGTTCCATAAAAATAATCTGATAACAAATATGGAACATTTTAAAAAGGGAAAGCAAATCATTTCTGAGATATGATTTTTCTCCCCTACATGTATAATGTGTGTTACCAGTTTGATAACTAGGGAAACAGGTTGCAACCTGTGTTATCATGGAATATTTGCAGGTTATTATGGGATACTGCAGGAGAGAAAATGTTCTTATTTCCCTGCTTCCATAGGCTGGCTAACAAGAAAGTAGAAAAAGCCCTGTCTATTTGCTTCTGGAATACCTTCAATGATAACAACAGGAGCCGGCAAACTTTTCCTATAAAGGCTTCTATAAGGATAGTAAATACTTGAGGCTTTGCAGGCCATAAGGCAAATACTCAATTTGGCAAATACTCAATTTGGCCACTATAGGGCAAAAGCACACACAGAGAGTACATAAATGAATGACTGTAGCTGTGTGCCAATAAAACTTTATAAACACAGGCTTCAGGCAGCATCTAGCCCACAGGCTGTAGTTGCAGACACCTGGTCTACATAAACCAGAGTATGGGTGCTCTGGCTGTGTGTAAACACAAGGTCCATGTGTGGACGATGAGGACCATAGACTCCAGTTCCTACAGAGGCCACACAGGGACCATACCTGAGTGAAAAAAACCATAGCTTCAGCTCTCATTCTCCTACATCTGGTAAAAGCATGAATACTGTGAAGTATGTAAGAAAGAACCACCTAGCCCTGGAGTGTGAGGATGCACTGGCATTCAACCTCACAGTGGGGGAGACAGCAGGGCTGGGCAGAGCTCAGACCCATCTTACAGAGGCAGCCCCCACTCAGCTCCAGTGATCCAAGGAGTTCGGCAGACACAAACTCCTAGTGTTGCCTGACCTTGGGGAGAAACTGGCAATCCCTGCACTCCCCTGAACTATCTCAACTGTTAATACACTCTCTCAGCCCAACAAAAGACTTCTGTGGGCCTAGTGCAGTGGTTCACACCTGTAATCCCACCAATTTGGGAGAATGAGGTGGGAGAACAGCTTGAGCCCAGGAGTTCGCGACCAGCCTGGGCAGCAAGACCCTATCTCTACAAAAAGTTAAAAAAAAAAATTAGCCAGGCATGTTGGGGAACAGCTGTAGACCCAGCTACTTGGGAGGCTGAGGTGGGAGGATTGCTTGAGCCCAGGAGGTCAAGGCTGTAGTAAGCCACAATGACACCACTGTACTCCAGCCTGGACAACAGAGCAAAGCCCTGCCTCTTTTTTTTTTTTTTTCTTTTTTCTGAGACAGAGTCTCACTCTGTCACCCAGTCTGGAGTGCAGTGGTGCGATATTGGTTCACTACAACCTCCGAGGTTGAAGCGATTCTCATGTCTCAGCCTCCCGAGCAGCTGGGATTACAGGTGCGCACCACCATGCCTGGCTAATTTTTCTATTTTTAGTAGAGATGAGGTTTCACCATGTTGTCCAGGCTGGTCTCGAACTCCTGGCCTCAGGTGATCCACCCACCTTAGCCTCCCCAAGTGCTAGGATTACAGGCATGAGCCACCAGGCCTGGGCCTGCAAAGCCTTGTTTCTTTCAAAAAAAAAAAAAAAGAAAGCAAAAAAAGACTTCAAATGTCCCAGTTTTTAGGGCAACGTGTGGGCCCAAGAAAATGAGTACTAGCCACTCATTCATGATATGCAGACACCCTGTCCTCAGAGAAGGTGAAGAGGGGCCCCATCATTTCTTTGCTATATTTGATCAAAGATACACCTAAGGCCATTCTGTACAAATCTGCTGGCACGTTATTTCTCAATCCTTTAATGCAAGGGAAAAAAACCAAAACACCTCCCAACAGGATGTTTGAACTCAAATGTGTCAGAACTAAAGAGCAGAGTGGTATTTATCTGTAAAGACCCTGACGTCATTTGGGGCAAGGCATTTCTTGCCCCATATACTACAGGACATCCATTTAGCAACCTGACCCTCCTCCACAAAACGCCGAGAGCATCTTCCCAGGCATTCTCAAACCTTCCTAAGGGGTGAAAACACTGGACCAAAGGTCTTTAAAAAATGCATGGTAAACCTTAAGATGCTTTTAAACCCTGAAAATAAAATGTGTTTTAAAGCTCTTTAAACTTTTGGCTCGGCGCAGTGGTTCATGCCTGTAATCCCAACACTTTGGGAGGCTGAAGCAGGACAATCATTTCAGCTCAGGAGTTTGAGACCAACCAGGGCAAGAAAGAAAGTGAGACCCCAATCTCTATAACAAAATAAAAAAACTAGCCGGGTGTGCTGACATGTGCCGATAGTCCCAGCTACTTGGGAGGCTGAGAGAAGAGAATTGCTCGAGCCGGGGAGGTCGAGCCTGCAGAGCCGGGGAGGTTGAGGTTGCAGTAAGCTGTGATCATGTCACTGCACTCCAGCCTGGGCAGCAGAGTGAGACCCTGTCTCAAAAAATAAAAATAAAAATAAAAATAAACTTCCCTAAAATGAATTCCTAATATATGATAAATGGGTGGAATAGGGACCAAACTTAAAACTCATCCCATATTTTCACATGGTAATAAAACATCTCTACCAAAAATGGAAATATATGGATTATTTGCCTTTTTTTTTTTTTTTTTTTTTTGAGACAGAGTCTCACTCTGTCGCCCAGGCTGCAGTGCAGTGACACGATCTCAGCTCACTGCAACCGCTGCCTCCCGGGTTCAAGAGAGTCTCTTGCCTCAACCTCCCAAGTAGCTGGGATTACAGTCCTGAGCCCAGCCTATTTGCTCTTTATGAGGTGAGAATAGCTTTCTTTCTGGAACAATGGAACAAAGAAGAGAAACTAAAGTGAAGAAAAAGAAGACGACAGTGGAGAATCTTCACATATGCCAAAGTCAAAAGAACATGGACATGGAAAGAAATTCAGAGGTGGATGAAATGAGCAGAGCAGGCTGAGTATGAGACAACAGGGAAGGGTGGGCAGTGTGGCAAACAAGCAAGCACAGGCCTGTGTCTAAAGGGGCAGGCTTGACTCAGCTCCAGCTATTGCTAGATTTTGCTGAGTGCTATGGTCTGAATGCTTGTGTACCTCCCAAATTTCTATGTTGACGTTCTAACCCCAAGGTGATGGCATTAGAGAAGTGGGGCCCTGAGAGGTGATCAGGGCCCTGCCCTCATGAATGGGATTAGTGCCCTTATAAAAAGGGACCCCGGAACTTGGCCAGGCACGGTGGCTCATGCCTGTAATACCAGCACTTTGGGAGGCCGAGGTGGGTGGATTACCTGAGGTGAGGAGTTTGAGACCAGCCTGGCCAACATGGCGAAACTCCGTCTCTACCAAAAATACAAAAAAAAAAAAAAATTAGCCGGGTGTGGTGGCGCATGCCTGTAATCCCAGCTACTCAGGAGGCTGAAGCAGGAGAATCGCTTGAACCCAGGAGGCGGAGGTTGCAGTGAGCTGAGACTGCACCACTGCACTCCAGCCTGGGCAATGAGAGAGAAACTCCGTCTCAAAAAAAAAATAAATAAATAAAGGGACACCGGAAAGCCCAGGTACTCAGGAGGCTGAGGCAGAAGGATAACTTGAGTATCCAGCTTGAGCAATATAGCAAGACCCCATCTCTTAAAAAGAGGGTAGGCTGGGCACAGTGGCTCACGCCAGAGGTCAGGAGTTCAAGACCAGCCTGGCCAGCATGGTGAAACCCCGTCTGTACTAAAAATACAAAACTTAGCAGGGCGTGGTGGCAGGCGCCTGTAATCCCAGCTACGTAGAGGCTGAGACACAAGAATCTCTTGAACCTGGGAGGCAAAGGTTGCAGAGAGCCAAGATTGCGCCATTGCACTCCAACCTCAGCAACAAGAGTGAAACTCCATCTCAAATAAATAAGGCCAGGCGCGGTGGCTCACGCCTGTAATCCCATCACTTTGGGAGGCTGAGACAGGTGGATCACAAGGTCAGGAGTTCGAGACCAGCCTGGCCAAAATGGAGAAATCCCATCTCTACTAAAAATAAAAAAATTAACTGGGTGCAGCGGCGGGCGCCTGTAATCCCAGCTACTCGGGAGGCTGAGGCAGAAGAATCCCTTGAACCTGAGAGGTGGAGGTTGCAGTGAGCCGAGATCACACCAATGCACCCCAGCCTGGGTGACAGAGTCAGACTCTGTCTCAAAAAAAAAAAAACAAAAAAATTGAAAAACTCAGTTCCTCAGTCACTTGCCATTTTCAAGTACTGAAGAACCACATGTGACCTGTGGCTACCATCTTGGACGTGAGGTTTTTTTTTTTTTTTTTTTTTGGAGACAGAGTCTTGCTCTGTCGCCCAGGCTGGAGTGCAATGATATGATCTCAGCTCACTGCAACCTCCGCCTCCCAGGTTCAAGCAATTCTCGTGCCTCAGCCTCCCGAGTAGCTGGGATTACAGGCATGTGCCACCACGCCCGGCTAATTTTTTGTATTTTTAGTAGGGCCAGGGTTTTTGCCACATTGGCCAGGCTGGTCTCGAACTCCTGACCTCAGGCGATCCATTTGCCTCGGCCTCCCAAAGCGCTGGGATTACAGGCATGAGCCACCGCGCCTGGCCAGACATGAGCATTTTTACAGGAACTGTTTATTTCATATAAAGATTGTATGATTATTCTACTTAGCAGAGAAACTGACTTTATGTTTCATTTTTAATATCACTATTTATGGCATTTAGCTCAATGTTCACAACCCTGTGAAATTCGTGGTAGTAGTATCATTATCCCCATTTCAGTAGATGAGAAAACTAGGCACAAAAGAGGTTAACTTGCCCACAGCCACACAGCAAAAGCAGGGCTGGCATTTCACTATGTAATTTTGAGAGTGAAAATAGATTCATGCTCAGAAACACACACCTCTCACAGGCCTGGGTATTTAACCGTTGCTAGGTCTCCTTCCATGAAAGCAACAATCTCGCTTAATTCAAGTTTCCATCCCCAGGGCCCACTCCTCTACTCAATAATGCACAAAGTGGATGAATGCATCCCTAGGAATCACTGCTGAAGAACAAGTGGCATCAGAACCAACGGGACACTGTTTCCTTCAGTGCTATGAGATCCGACCTCATAGTCCAGGGGGATAGATACAATCCACCAGTAAGTCCACTAAAGTGCCTCTCCATTTTTGTAATCTGAAGAGTATCTAGCCTGCCCCAGAGAATTCTAAAGCTAGAATGTCGCTTAGAAAAGATCCAAACGGTGAACGGATTTTTCCTATCTAGCTGACTGGTGCTAGCTGCCAAGGGAGGATGGGCTCTGGAAAGAATCCTCTGCTTCCACGAAAAGGAACTGTGACCAATTACCTAAGCCTGCCCCTGGCAATGCCTCTTACCAGAGACCTAAACCCTTCTTTTTTTTTTTTTTTTTTCTGAGATAGAGTCTCGCTCTGTCACCAGGCTGGAGTGCAGTGGCGCGATCTCGGCTCACTGCAAGCTCCGCCTCCCGGGTTCAAGCGATTCTCCCGCCTCAGCCTCCCGAGTAGCTGGGACTACAGGCGCACGCCACCATGCCCAGCTAATTTTTTTTGTATTTTTAGTAAAGGCGGGGTTTCACCAGGTTGGCCAGGATGGTCTCAATCTCTTGACCTCATGATCGACCCGCCTCCGCCTCCCAAAGTGCTGGGGTTACAGGCGTGAGTCACCAGGCCCAGCCTCTAAACCCTTCATTTTACAGATGAGAAAACTGAGGCCAGAAGGGAACTTGCCTCAGCCAAGCAACCGCTTCCAGACAGAGCTGAGAACTAGTCCTATGGGCATGGCCCAGGAGGGGAAAACTCCTCAGGCCACATGGGGAAAACAGTCCTAAAAGCATGAAAAAAAAAAAAAAATACAAACACAAGGAAATGCCCCAAACCCTAAAGAATTATATACGCTCATCTCATCTGGGTCCCTGCTCTGTCCCCGAAACAGATCTGAAAACCCACTGGAAATTCCTACACAGGCCCATTTTTAGCCACCTTTTTTTGTCCAAGGCAAATGACAGCCAGCGCAAGGCAGCTAACTAAATCCAAGAAAGCCGGCGCTTACAAGGACCCAGAGGTTCAGCGCTACTAGCTGGCCTCTGTCCCACCAGTGAGGACACTGTTCCCAGCAGCTGCTTTACCTGCTCCTTATTGTTACTGTTCAGTAAGCCAGGTTTCTTTTTCTTTTTAATGGGGCTTGTTGATGTGTCCTGCGGCGAGTGGCCATTGGAAGAATGTGGAGGGCTGGGGAACTTTCTTTTCTGGGCTGTTCTCTCTGCAGAGCCAGGATCTGAAAGAGATACAGGACCACAGGTTTTAAAGCAGTCAGGGAGGCCTGGGCCCCACAGGGAGGAGGTGTGGAGGAACAGAGTGTGGGAACAGAGTGTGGGAACAGAGTGCATTCTGTCCCCCAACTCCCGAAGCCACTTCAGTGTTCCTCCTCCCAGAATATATGTGCCCCCTTCTTCACTGTCTGCCTCAACAGTCAGACAAGTATTTCTTTGACCTATGTAACATTTTTGTAAAATCTTAATTTGTTGCCAAGATACAAAAATCAGGAAATTTCATGTAATAACCTAGTTTTTTCACTTTTCTTAAAAAAACAGATTAGGAGGGCCGGGCACGGTGGCTCATGCCTGTAATCCCAGCACTTTGGGAGGCCAAAGTGGGCAGATCACAAGGTCAAGAGTTCAAGACCAGCCTGGCCAATACCGTCTCTACTAAGAGTACAAAAATTAGCCGGGTGTGGTGGCACATGCCTTTAATCCCAGCTACTCGGGAGGCTGAGGCAGGAGAACTGCTTGAACCCAGGAGGCAGAGATTTCAGTGAGCCGAGATTGTGCCACTGCACTCCAGCCTGGGGGACAGGGCAAGCCTCCGACGTGAAAAAAAAAAAAAAAAAAAAAACAGATTAGGACCTGCAGGCCCCTATAGCACCAGATACAGCTGAGTAACAGCTACCCCACTTTCAGATGGAAACATGTGCAATCGCCACTCTTCCCCACTACGTCCCTGCTGATGAGACCGAGGCCAACCTGCCAAGAGTCATCACACAGGGACCAGTATTGTTCTTACCCCAAAGAAATACGACTTCTCCATGCCCATGCCTGATTGCAAAAGCAGAAAACCAAAGAAGATAGACCAGGAAGGCCATACTTCAAGGAAATGAAGGCATACATTCTCCTTTGTGGAAAACAACATCATTTATTCGTGTTTAATAGGCTATGAACTGTAATTGTGTGAAAAGAACACACCCCACCCACCGGGAAGTTCCCGTGGTCCCACCGCCACTGGGCCTCGTGTTTGAGACCCTCCTCCAAAAAGATCAATACAAATTACATCCTTGGGAATTCTCACCAGCCCCACTCTTGTTCATGCACCCCTTGTTTTCATCTTTCAGCATCTCATTTAAACACATGTACACTTCAGCCAGGCACGGTGGCTCACACCTGTAAACCCCAGCATCTTGGGAGGCCGAGGCAGGCGGATCACCTGAGGTCACAAGATCAAGACCAGCCTGGCCAACATGGTAAAACCATGTTAACGAGATCAAGACCAGCTGGGCCAACATGGTAAAACCAGTCCTCTGTTTGCAGACGTCTGTTTCAAGTGCTTTGGGTACAGCCCACAGTGCTGCAACACAGTCATCTTGCCTTTGCTCCTTTTCCACTGTATTTGTAGAATGTGTTTCTAGAGGAGATTGCTGGGTCAAAGGCCAAGTGGAGAAAAAGTTTTCACGAACAATGGCAGGAGGTCATGAGATCAAGACCAGCCTGGCCAATAAGGTAAAACCCTGTCTCTACTAAAAATACAAAAACAATTAGCTGGGTGTGGTGGCACACACCTGTAATCCCAGCTACTTGGGAGACTGAGGCAGGAGAATCGCTTGAACCCAGGAGGCAGAGGTTGCAGTGAGCCGAGATCACACCACTGCACTCAAGCCTGGGTGACAAAAGTGAGACTCTGTCTCAAAAATAATAATAAAAATACATAAACACATGTACACTTCCACTACCATCCATTCAATCTTCACCTCCAAGGAATTGAATCCACCCCATGCCCAATGGTGGTCTTCTTAACTTGGAGACGATGTAATGACACAGCCTGGTGTATCTGACATCCTGAGGAACGAAAGCTACAAATACCACAAGAGGGGTGAGCTGTGCCAAGACCATAGGGGGGATGGGGTGGGATGGGATGTGAAATCTGCGAAGATGTCAATTACCAAAGATGCTCCTGCCCCAGTTTTACCACTCAGCATGTAGGCTGCATGGTGCATCTGTCTCCCTGTCTGTAGGAGGGTCACTGACAGCAGATTAACAGCATCCAACGTGGTCCACGCAAGGCCTCCTAGTGGTTGACTTTCGTGAAAAGGCAAAGTATCTTCCAGCAGATTCACAAAGGAAGACAATGAACACTTTCCCAAAACCCAATCTACAGGATGGAACTCTCCAGCCTCACCGTGCAAGCTTCTGGACAATCCTGAACAAATATTCAGGGTGCTGCGTGGAGACCCAGTCATGAGTGGAAATTAAATGCTAACAACAGGTACCTTGAGGGTGAACAGACCTGAGAGTCCAGAGATCAAACCACAGACATCAAAAGGGCGGCCCAGAGAGCCCAAAGCGCTGGACCAAAGGCACACAGCAGCTAGTTAGTGGGAAAACTCACGAAAGAGACGCAGAGGTCAGCCTAGCCAACATGGTGAAACCCCGTACTTTTGTACTAAAAACACAAAAATTAGCTAGGCATGGTAGCGCACACCCATAATCCCAGCTACTTGGGAGGCTGGGGCAGGATAATCACTTGAACCCGGGAGTCAGAGGTTGCTGTGAGCCGAGATCACACCGCTGCACTCCAGTCTGGGCGACAGAGCGAGACTCCGTCTCAAAAAAAAAAAAAAGAGAGAGAGAGAGGTGCAGCCCGGGGTGAGCACATTCCCCCAGAGAAACCTCCCCTCCCTCCCACATGGGTCCTCACCTGACTCTCGCCACTGTTCCTGAAAACTTTTTCTCCACTTGGCCTTTGACCCAACAATCTCCTCTAGAAACACATTCTACAAACATAGTGGAAAAGGAGCAAAGGCAAGATGACTGCACTGCAGCACTGTGGGCTGTACCCAAAGCACTTGAAACAAACGTCTGCAAACAGAGGACTGCTCTAAGAATACATTACAGTCACATGGCCAGACATGGTGTTCACACCTGTAATCCCAGCACTTTGAGAGGCCGAGGGGGAAGGATTGCTTGAGCCCAGGAGTTTGAGGGTATTGTGAACTATGATCACGTCGGAGCCTGGGTGAAAAGGAGAGACACTGTCTCTGAAAAAAAAAAAAAAAAATTTAATTATAAAAATTTTTAAGTTCTTTAAAAAGATTTAAAAACACCTGGGCAACATGGTGAAACCCCGCATCTACAAAAAATATAAAAATTAGGCTGGAGGCCGGGCGCAGTGGCTCACGCCTGTAATCCCAGCACTTTGGGAGGCCAAGGCGGGCGGATTACAAAGTCAGGAGATCAAGACCATCCTGGCTAACATGGTGAAACCCCGTCTCTACCAAAAATACAAAAAATTAGCCGGGCGTGGTGGCGGGCGCCTGTAGTCCCAGCTACTCGGGAGGCTGAGGCAGGAGAATGGCGTGAACCTGGGAGGCGGAGCTTGCAGTGAGCCAAGATCGCACCACTGCACTCCAACCTGGGCAACAGAGGGGTGAGACTCCATCTCAAAAAAATAATAATAATAATAATTAGGCTGGGGACGGTGGCTCACACCTGTAATCTCAGCACTTTGGGAGGCCGAGGCAAGCGAATCATCTGAGGTCAGGAGTTCGAGACCAGACTAGCCAACATGGTGAAACCCCATCTCTACTAAAAATACAAAAAACTAGCTGGGTGTGGTGGCACATGCCTATAGTCCCAGCTACTTGGGAGGCTGAGGCAGGAGAATCGATTGAGCCCAGGAGGCAGGGGTTGCAGTGAGCTGAGATCGCACGACTGCACTCCAGCCTGGGCAACAGAGCAAGACTCTGTCTCAAAAAAATTAATAATAAATAAAGTGTATCTAGCACCATTAATGGACCAATATTCCTCCCAAAAAAAGATTTAATATACACATCAATGTTTGCATAAACCTAGAATATTCCTGGATGAACACAAAAGTACAACAAAGCTCGACTTGGGGACTACTGGTTGCCTTGGGAGGGGTGCCTGCAGGGAGTCCGGGGAAGCGGAGATCAGGGAAGGATTATATTCCACTCTATACCCTTGTGTACTTATTTATCATGTGACTGGATGACGTTACGAAAATAAAGAAAATTGGCCAGGCGCGGTGGCTCATGCCTGTAATCCCAGCACCTTGGGAGGCTGAGGTTAGCAGATCGCTTGAGGTCAGGAGTTCGAGACCAGACTGGCCAAGATGGTAAAATCCTGTCTCTACTAAAAATACAAAAATCAGCCAGGTGTGGTGGTATGCTCCAGTAGTCCCAACTACTAGGGAGGCTGAAGCGGGAGAATCACTTGGCGCCAGGAGGCAGAGGTTGCAGTGAGCCAAGATTGCACCACTGCACTCCAGCCTGGGCGAAAGAGAGAGACTCCATCTTTAAAAACAAAACAAAACAAAAAGAATGCAAATTATCAGGCCCCACCCCAGATCTACAGAATCAGAAACTCTGGGGTAGGGCCCAGCAATCTGTTTTAATAAGTCCTCCCGAAGACTGGGAGGTACACTAGTTTGAGGAACGCTAGGGTATGTGTATGTGTTTAGGAGATGGGGTCTGAGTTCTCAACTCTACACAATCCTGTTCCACACTGGCGAGCCAGAGCCAATGGCCTCTACTTCCAGACATTATTTGAGGGGTTGGTTCAGGACTCAGGATAGAAGCTAAGCAAGGGAGTCAGGCTGGAGAATGAGGCTAAACAGGAAACAACCCCAGGCAAGTCTCCACCTCTCAGGGCCTCAGGGCCTCACCTGCAAAATGGGAAGAGCGGGGAGAAAGGGACTAGACTAGAAGTTCTTGTTTAAAGACCAGACAGTGCTCCAGGGACCCTTGAACAGGCCATCACTATATATAGGAGTGCAATTTCTAGGGACATGGAGTCATAGCTTACTTCACCTTTGCAAAGGTGTCCTCGGCTCCAATGATTAAAAACTTCAGGGCCCCCAGAGGATGTTAAAAGTCCCTCTTCAACATTACTTAATTTAATGAGAAAGTGGGAAAAAAAATCACTCGACAGTAATATACTTGTAAGCGATTTAGAGTTGGCAAGGGACTATCACCCAAGCCCACCAGGAAACAAAGGGGGAAACTGAGGTTCTGCTCAGCAAGAGGTAGGGGGAGGTGGGTCCTAGCCCAAGCATGCCCACATCTGAGAGTATTCCAAACCTTCTAGTTTCAGCAAAACATAAAAACCCCAATTCTGTTTGCTGTTACAAACACCAATTCCCAATGGAGTTGATGAGAGTTCAGTGACTGTATCCAAGGGGTCGAAATTTGATAGGTTCCAAACAACAGACACATCAGTCAACAGCAGGAGATTTCAATGAAGGGTTGTAGGGAGAAGAATTAGGAAATGCCTGCTGGATTCAGTATCCTTCGGAGGGATGAGACAGCAGGGGGGCATTACTACTTAAATGCCCCCCACTCCAGTGGGGGCTGGGCCTCTGGTGATGATGGACTGGTGGGTGTACACCTGACTATAGCCGTGGTAACCAGGCTCCATAAGGACCCTTTCCAGAAAGCTGAGTCAATTTTTTCTTGTTTAATGATTTAATTCTGACAAGGATGTATTGCCCAGTGCATTTCATCTATAAACTTTGAACAATGACAAACAGCCACTGTCGACTGAACCACTGGTTCACCCTGTATCTGAAAGACTTTTCTGTTGCCTTTTCTGAGGGAGTAGGACCTGTGACCCCGCCGGGCTGGCTCACTCACAACCCTCTGCCTCCCACCCATCCCCCAAAAATGAGTGGTTCTGAATGAGTTAACGTGGGTGAGGGAGGAATGCAGCCTTATGGAGAGGACAGAGCAGTGACTCAGGAAAACAGCTTGGCATGGAGCGGAAAGCAGCAGAATTTTCCTCTCCTTGTGACATTTTGCTGAAATTGTAACAATATGGGAAGGTCTACTGGGTATTAAGAACCAGGCATGAGGCCGGGCACGGTGGCTCACGCCTGTAATCCCAGCACTTTGGGAGGCCAAGGTGGGCAGATCACAAGGTCAGGAGTTCGAGACCAGCCTGACTAACATGGTGAAACCCCGTCTCTACTAAAAATAAAAAATTAGCTGAATGTGATGGTGAGCACCTATAATCCCAGCTACTCAGGAGGCTGAGGCAGGAAAATTGCTTGAACCCAGGAGGCGGAGGTTGCAGTAAGCCGAGATCATGCCATTGTACTCCAGCCTGGGCAACAGAACGAGACTTTGTCTCAAAAAAAAAAAAAGGAACCAAGCATATGAGGAGATCCTTCCCAAGCCTGTGATCCACCAGAAATCATCCTGGAGCTTAGCACTTCCTGGATGTCTTTTGATTTAAGGGGCATCTTAATTCAAGATAACTCAGGCTCATAGCTTTCCTAAGCCAAGAGTATGAAGAGCTAAGAGTTTCGGCCAGGTGTGGTGGCTCACGCCCATAATCCCAGCACTGTGGGAGGCCGAGGCAGGCAGATTGCCTGAGGTCAGGAGTTCAAAACCAGTCTGGCCAACATGGTGAAACCCCATCTCTACTAAAAATACAAAAAAATTAGCCAGGAGTGGTGGTGTGCGCCTGTAATCCCAGCTACTTGGGAGGCTGAGGCAGGAAAATTGCTTCAACCAGGGAGGTGGAGGTTGTGGTGAGCCAAGATCGCACCACTGCACTCCAGCCTGGGTGACAGAGCAAGACTCGCTCTCAAAAAAAAAAAAAAAAGAAAGAAAGCTAAGAGTTTCTTTTATTATATGTGATATTCTAGGCACTGTTCAAAATGCATTTCCTGTAGTCCCCACTAAGTCACCTGCCTGAGATCACAAAGCTACCAAGGAGCAGTGCTGGGATTTGAACCCAGGAAGTGAGGCTCCGAGGGCCAGAGCAGTACTGGGATTTGAACCCAGGCCGTGGGACTCCGAGGGCCAGCTTCTAACCTCTGCACCACATGGCCTTGTACCAGGAGGGCCTCATCCTCAGCCCTGTAGCAAGAGGACTCCCTAATTTAGGGTCTATGATTTAAGAGCACACTCTCATTTTGCCTTTTTTCCCCTAAACTGCAGATGGAAGTATAGAGACAGGGAAGGTCCAACAAACAGTTCCAGGAACTGGGAAAAGGTGGAAAGTCGTGTCATTCACTGATGACGCCGTTCTCTCAAAGGCAGTCCCCAGAAAGCACATTCACCTCCCAATTTCCAAACAGTGGCATCAGTCCCTGAAATAGGCTGGGGGCTCCAGGGCCAACTCACCTCCCCTTTTCCAGCCTCCATCAAGGCTAGGCCTCCCCAGCAGGCCACATCAGGTACCCGCCCTCCACCCCACTCCTGCCCCCACATCCGGTGCCTGAGTCACAGCACATGCCGTTCTCCAGGGGCTAGGAAATGACACACCATTACAGGGAATTGTCTCCTCCCTCAAGGGAAAGGGCCGCAGCTGAAAGGCCGGGAGCTTCTTGTGTTTTTGTGGGTGTTTAATTTCCTTAATGATGTCGACAGCAAGCCTGCTAGGGCCTGTAACGAAAAGAGAAGCTTGGTCCACAGGCTGAGACAGGCATGACAGGCCACAGGAGTAGGGCAACCAACCATGTGCTTAGCTGGGTCCCGGGCAAACCAGGACACATAGGTCAAGGCATATGCTCTCATGGGCCAGGTTGCAAACGACAGAGAGGCAGGATGCCACAGTGGTGGGGAATCAGCTTTCTGGCGTCAAAATGCATGCAGAACCTGGCTGTGCTCTCCCCTGCAGTGTGACCGTAAAAAGGCAACTTAACCTCTCTGTGCCTCAGAGAGTTTACCACTTTACAAGTGGTACCTTGTAAAGTTATCGAAGAAGTCAATGAGTTAATTCACGTAAAGCTCTTAGTATAATACCTGGCAAATAGTAAGCACCCATTCAATGGTAACTAATGGGTAACTATATTTTTTTTAACCAATCACTCTTCCTCCTTTTCTTGCTTCTCTTCCACCTCCTCCCCGACTACCGCCCCCACTCCAAAAACACAGCTTGCTTTCTGGAAGGAGCATGTTAAATCAATTCCACAAGTTCAAAGCTATGGAAAACACCGGCCTGTGTAGACTGGAGACCAGAATCAGCCCAGGACAGGATTTCTGCATTTCAATCAGACTGAAAATGCCAGGTTTCCCCCAGTAACTGTGAAGGCAGGGTCAGAAGCAGAGGCCTGCTCTACAGCCCTTTTCGTAATCACCAGTCCTCCCCTTGGCCTACTTCAAACATGACCACACACTGCTGCTCCCCCAGAAGCAGCAAAGCAGAGCACGGTTAATCACTTCAAAGCGTTTCCCAAAGACACAGAGCAGGTACCCAAACAGGCCTCCCTTCCCCAGGAATATTTGGGGCCCTCCCCAACCAGTAATTACATCATAAAGAGACAAAAGTCCGGAATTTCCTCCTGGCAGAGCATAGAAGTAAGAAATCAGGAGCAAAGGTTGGGGGTGGGGAGGAAGCAAAATTGTCCTCGCAGCAGAGAATGCCTAAGCCAGGAGGAACTTGTAAATGAAAACCGCTCGCATTAGCAAATGATTATTTCCTCCAACGCTGACCGTCTCTTAGACCCACAGAAACTCGAGGACCGGTCTGCACCCCGGCTGACTTGGGCCTGCCAGAGCTGCCGGGCTGAGCCCTCTCCTCCAGAGGACTGCACTGGCCTGAACTGTGCTTATAAAGAATCTCTGCAAATCAACAGGAACTTCTCATCCAGAGCCGGGATAGGGAGGGCTGGAATGGAAATGAGGCTGTGGAATGAAAGGTCACTCTCAACTTGGGGAAAATGGCATTTCACCAGGAACATCAAGTACCTCGGAGGCAGAACATGCGAGGGGCAGGGAACGCCAAGAGGAGGCACTTACCTGCCATTGAGAAAGTGCGGCTGCTCAGAGGGCCTAGCCTCTCTTGTTCAAAAGAGAACAGAGGCTCACCCACAGCAGACATTCCTGCTTCCGGATCCTCAGCGGCCTCTCCCAGGGGGAGGAGGAAGAAGCAAAGAGAACAGGCTAAGAGTCACCACTTACCAGGCCAGCCCCGGTCTTGTACGCATTAGGTTGCCCGGCGGGGCAAGGACACTGTCACCTCTTTGCAATCAGGCAGTCTGAAACCCAGCGACTTGCCTTCATGTCCCCAGGCTTTCGCCTATAATTTATCACCCTCAACAGCAGCTCGGCTGAGCTGAAAGTCTCCGGTGCAGTGCACCGAAGAGCCATTGATTTCGTGGGATTGTGAATACATACGAGGAACTGCAGTTGTTCTGCTGGCCGAGGTGACAATGTCAGAAGGGAGCCTGGGGGGAGGGAAACAGCTGTGGTTTGCATTTTGAAGTTGTTTTTAACATTTTTAGTAATTGTTTCAGATTCTCCAGTTCTGATGCCCCTCTCCTAGAAATGAGAAAACCCATCTTTTATACTCGAGGTATAATCCTTTCCCACTAGACACAGCCTCCTCCACCCCTCTCTCAATAATGCAGAAGTGGTGATTAAAGGGCACATTCATATGTAAAAGGCGAACTTCCAAACTCGCCTGGCAGGACAGAAATTGCTTCAATCTACGGAAAAGAGGCTGATTTACAAATGAATTCAGTGTTTAGCCCTCAACAACTAGAGGCAATTGCATCCGCGGCCCTTTCTCCTCCCCAGCTGGGCTGAGGCCCTCTGGAAAAACGACAACATCGCAACAGGAATTTCCTGGATCAAGAATGCCAAGTTCTTTCCAATTTTACTGAGGCAGGATCCGACTCCCTGTGAGAACGCACTGCCCACCACCCACCCACCCCCTCAGCAGGCCCAGGCCCCAAAGGCTCCCTCCAACATGTGTACATGAGGCCCTTCAAACTCGACCGGAACACCACAAAGAATGTGGAGAAACCGGTTGCCTCTGGCCTTTACATTGTGGCTGGCTGAGGAGCTGGTTCTGGTGGCTGACACCCGTTGGCACTATTTATCCAGCCCCTGCCTGGCTTGGGTTCTGGAAATCTCCGGTGGTAGTGGCTTCCAAACTGCAATGGGGAATCGCGGCGTCAGAGGGCAATTCAGAAACAAAAAGACAGTTCTGTGCTGGCAGCAGTTGAAGCACAGAAGTGGGTTGGGAGAAGCAAAGGGAAATTAGCTTCAGAAAGGGGGCAGATGAAGGAAGAGGCGCCACTGCTAACCAACCAAGGTCCCCATCTGCCCTGGATGGTATCTCTAAAAGCCACCTAAAGAAGGCAAAATTCTCTACTGAAACGCCAGGTACGAAGGGACAGGCCCTCCACAGTCACCTTGTCACATTCCTTTGGGGAAGCGAAGAGTTCAGACCCAACATGTCACCCAAATTACCCTGGCTAGCCACCATGTAAAGATGCTGCGGCTGTGCATGGTGGCTCACGCCTGTAATCCCAACACGTTGGGAGGCCAAGGCGGGCGGATCACCTGAGGTCAGGAGTTCGAGACCAGCCTGGCCAACATGGCGAAATCCTGTCTCTACTAAAAATACAAAAATTAGCCGGGTGTGGTGGCACACACCTGTGGTACCAGCTACTCCTACTGGGGAAGCTGAGGCAGGAGAATCGCTTGACCCTAGGAGGCTGGAGTGCAGTGAGTCAAGATCACGCCATTGCACTCCAGCCGGGGTGACAGAGCAAGATGCCATCTCAAAAATAAATAAATAAAGATGCTTAACATCACTCAGATAGTAGTGGGGTGATTCTAAGAACATGTCCTATTGTCTACAGGGCTCATGGGTGCACAGAAGGATAGACGGGGTAGCCACTGCAACAGGGCTTTGTAGAAAAGCCAGACAGGAACCAACATTGATGCCCATATGTGAAACATCATGATGCAGCCATAAAATGGAATAAAGATGGAATCCCGTCTGCATAGACGGGCATGGTCCAAAATCCAAGTGAAAGGAGACCAGAAATAGAACTAGGGTAAAAGTTTGTTCTCTGAGGCTTCTGGGTTTGCAGAGACATGGAGGAACACCCAGGAAACCCAGTAAACGCTGGACTCCTCTGAATTATTTCTGGTCATGTTTACATATTTAACGAAGGTATTTACTAATGGCTTTGGGGAAACTGGGTGATAATGACAATATTTATGGAACACTCACTGCATCCTGGGCACTGCCCAGCCAGGGATCACATCTGTATCCCTTGTACCCGGCATACAGCAGGAGCTCAGTACACGCCCCCATCATCAAACAAACACTTTTACGGGGCTCAGGTGTTTAGAAGAGTGGAAAGCAGTATCAGCACACCCAGGGGACATCTGGCAATGTCTGGGGACATTTTTGGTTGTCACAACTGGGCAGGAAAAGGAGTTGCGACAGGCGTCTACTGGGTAGAGGGGAGGGATGCTGCTAAACATTCGACAATGCACAGGACAGCCCTAAGACAAAGAATGATCAGGCCCAAAGTCCACAGTGCCAAGGCTGAGAAATCCTGGTGGAAAGAAACTTCAGTGAGCTACCAGGCAGGTCTCACCGTGTGTAAACACACCACCCACAGAGGTGCATGTATTCATTAAGAAGGAAAATGATTCCTAATGTTTCACCTGGTGGCCCTGACTTCAGACTTCAAAGAAAACAATGGGACCAGTCAGTCAACAAATAGTCACTAGGCAACAACTAGATATCTGGGCTACCAGGAAAACTGTCCCAGGAAGGCCTCTGCCCTGATGGAAGGACAGCTAGAAACACAGTCGTAACAGCTACCTTTTATTGAGCACTTACTATCTGGGAGGCATTGTTAGAAATACAAATATCAATTTATTTAAAACTCGCTGCACTTTTTTTTTTTTTTTTTTTTTGAAACAGAGTCTCACTCTGTCACCTAGGCTGGAGTGCAGTGGCACAATCTGGGCTCATTGCAACCTCAGCCTCCCAGGCTCAGGAGATCCTCCTGTCTCAGCCTCCCAAGTAGCTAGGACTACAGGCACAGGCCACCATGCCTGGCTAATTTTTGTATTTTTTGTAGAGAAGGGGTCTCGCCATGTTGCCCAGACTGGTCTCAAACTCCAGGGCTCAAGCAATCCCTCTGCCTCAGCCGCCCAAAGTGCTGGGATTACAGATGTGACCCACCTCACCCAGCCTCCCTGTTTCATTGATAAGGTAACGAAAGCCCAGAGAAAACCAGGCCCGTGGTAAAGCAGCTATTAAGTACAGAATGATTGAGAAACTGATTACAGATGGACAAACCACTAAACAAGAAAAATCTCAGGAGTTTGTGAACACACCTAGCAGGTGTGAGGATAGACAGGGAAATATTCCTCTATTTCCTTTGCAGAAGGGTTTCATGTGGTTCACAGCTATTGTTTACTGAGAAGCTACAAACTGTCCCAAGAATCCCGAGAGGTTGGGATGGCATTTCTTTTTTTTTTTTTTTTTTTTTTTTTTCAGCACAGTATCTCACTCTGTCTCCAGGCTGGAGTGCAGTGGCGCGATCTTGGCTCACTGCAACCTCCGCCTCCTGGGTTCAAGCGATTCCCCTGCCTCAGTCTCCCAAGTAGCTGGGACTACAGGCACGTACCACCACACCCGTTTCACCATGTTGGCCAGGATGGTCTCGATCTCCTGACCTCGTGATCCACCTGCCTCGGCCTCCCAAAGTGCTGGGATTATAGGCGTGAGCCACCACACCCAGCCAGGATGGTATTTCTGTACCCATTTTATAGGTGAGGCTCAGAGAGGCAAAGTCATTTATATGCTTCAAGACAAGCAGATCGACACAGCACGCCCCACCTCCATCACGGTTGAGTTCCACTCTAAAGCCCTTCACTGTACAGGTCAACTGTCTCTCCTAGGCTTGTGAGTGCCACCTGGTAATTCTCCATCACAAAGGGCATGCTTGGCATTGGCCAACGTCAACACAGCATTGTCGTTCAGTGTGTGGGCTCTGGAGCCAGACTACTAGGTCTGAATCCAGGTGCTGCTACCTGCCAGCTGTGTGACCTTGGGCAAGTTTCTTAGCCTCTCTGTGACTCAGTCATTCAGTTGGAACTATTAGGCTCTTCCCAAAAGGGTTGTGAGGATTAAATAAGATAATGCATACAAAGTGAAAGGCATCTGGCACATCAAAGCACCATACTTTATTACCATTATTCTCCTGGGGGGAAGAGGGGGCCAGGGCACAGAAAAAGGCAATAACCGAGAAATTTCAAACTCATTTCCCCCAACTTTTCTCTTTTTTGGGGGAGACAGGGTCTCACTCTGTCAGCCAGGCTGCAGGACAGTGGCACAATCATGGCTCACTGCAGCCTCAACCTCCCAGGTTCAAGCGATCCTCCCACCTCAGGCTCCCAAGTAGCTAAGACCACGGTGTGCAATACCATGACCACTTAATTTTTTATTTTTCGTAGCGATGGGATCTCCTAGTCTCAAACTTCTGGGGTCAAGTGATCCTCCCACCTCAGCCTCTCAAAGTGCTAGGACTACAGGCATGAGCTATTGCACCTGGCCCCCAAATCTTTCTGTACCTTCACCAGACTACCTCTTCCAAGCCTGTTTTTAAAAAGGGTTCACTGATGAGAAACACAAATATTCACAATAAACCCCCTCAGGCTGTCAGGAGCTCAAGGAAGCCAGGCTCAAAATCCCTCCAGGGCTCAGAACTTCCTTGAAAATCAAAGCAGAATTCTCCAGATGGCCCACAATCCCAGCCCCGCCCCACCTCCACTGACCTTCCCCCAGGACTCCTCCAACTGCACTCCCCTCTCCACTCAAATGAGGCTCATCAAGCTAGGGAGAGAGCTGGTCCTGGCTCACATGGCTGTGTGTCACAACAGGTTACTTCACCTCTCTGAGCCTCAGAGTCCTAGTCATCTGCCAAGTATTATTAAGAATGCCAAACCTGGCCGGGCATGGTGGCTCATGCCTGTAATCCCAGCACTTTGGGAGGCCGAGGCTGATGGATCACAAAGTCAAGAGATCGAGACCATCCTGGCCAACTTGGTGAAACCCTGTCTCCACTACAAATACAAAAATTAGCTGGGTGTGGTGGTGGAGGACGCCTGTAATCCCAGCTGCTCGGGGGGCTAAGGCAGAAGAATCACTTGAACCCGGGAGGCGGAGGTTGCCATAAGCCGAGATCATGCCATTGCACTCCAACCTGGGCGCCAGAGCGAGACTCTGTCTCAAAAAAAAAAAAAAAGAAAAGAATGCCAAACCTTTACCGGTCGTGGTGTCTCACGTCTGTAATCCCAGCACTTTGGGAGGCCAAGGCAGGTGGATCACCTGAAGTCAGGAGTTCGAGACCAGCCAGGCCAACATGGTAAAACCCCATCTCTACTAAAAAATACAAAAAATTAGCCAGGCATGGTGGCGGGTGCCTGTAATCCCACCTACTCGGGAGGCTGAGGCAGGAGAATCGCTTGAACCTGGGAGGCGGAGCCTGCAGTGAGCCGAGATCGAGCCACTGCACTCCAGCCTGGGCAACAAGAAGCTCTGTCTCAAAAAATAAAAAAGTAAATAAAAACCTAAATAAGATAGTGCACTCCCTGCTTAAAACCCTCAAAGAGCTTACTGTAGACACCTAAGGTCTTATGAAGACCTGCAGTGCCCCTAGTGACCTGGTCCTGCCCACCTTCTCTCCTTCATTCACTCAGCTCCAACCCCAATGGCCTCCTTTCCGCTCCTTAGACAAGCTCCTTCGCATGTGGCTGGCCCCTTCATCTATAATGTTCTGTGCCCAGTCCTCTCCATAGCTGCCACTTCATCTTTTGGCTCACTGCCCTAGAGAGGCCTTCTCTGACCACCCCAGCCTCCAGCCTCCAGACTCCTTATTATGTAATCCTGAAGTTATTTTTTTCCCTTCATTACAGTCATATATAGGTGAAAATTATTTTTTATTTTTTATTTTTTGAGGAGTCTCGCTCTGTTGCCCAAGCTGGAGTACAATGGTGTGACCTTGGCTCACTGCAACCTCCACCTCCCGAGTTCAAGCCATTCTCCTGCCTCAGCCTCTCGAGTAGCTGGGACTACAGGCGTGCGCCACCACGCCCAGCTAATTTTTGTATTTTTGGTAGAGACGGGGTTTCACCATGTTTGCCAGGCTGCTCTCAAACTCCTGACCTCAGGTGATTCACCCACCTCAGCCTCCCAAAGTACTGTGATTACAAGCGTGAGCCACCACACCTGGCCCATAGTTGAAAATTATCAAAAATTATTTTCCTCTTCTGCTGGTTCACTGGTTTATTGTGTCTCTCCCTCCAGAGTGTGAGCTCAATCTCAGCTTGTCCATCCTTCTTTGCTGTAGCCCAGTGCCAGGTACATGGCCTGGCTCGGAAGTACCCCAAAGTACATATCAGACCGACTAACTGAGCGACTGTACAAGGTTAACAAAGCCCTGTACAGGTGAGCCAGCCAACCTGACTCAGCAAACTCCAGTTTTTCTTCCCCAGTCTAAGAATTTCTTCCAGCAAATCAGGAAGGCAGCAGGGTAGCGAAGTCAACAGGGAAGATTACACAAATGGGAGCCTGGTCGTGTCGGCCTCTGAAAGGGACCCCAGAACAGGACATTCTCCTTTCAACAGGTACTCAGCCATTCTCTTGCCTAAAGAACCCATTTCCCCCAAAAGCAGGGGAGTAAGTAAAGATTTATAACTTGAATGGGATGGGGCCATTCAGCTAAATGTAATTACTGAAAAATCAAAGGGGGATATCTCAGGAGGTTTTTCTAAGACAACCAATTTACTCATTCTCTCAATTATTCTTTTTCCATTTTGTTTTGTTTTTTTTTTCTGAGATGGAGTTTCGTTCTTGTTGCCCAGGCTGGAGTGCAATGGCACAATCTCCACCTCCTGATTCAAGCAATTCTCCTGCCTCAGCCTCCTGAGTAACTGGGATTACAGGCACATGCCACCACACCCAGCTTATTTTATTTTATTTTATTTTATTTTATTTTATTTATCTATTTATTTTTTTGAGATGGAGTCTTGCATGTGGCTCAGGCTGGAGTGCAATGGTGCAGTCTCTGCTCACTGAAACCTCTGCCTCCCAAGTTCAAGCGATTCTCCTGCCTCAGCCTCTTGAGTAGCTGGGATTACAGGTGCCCGCTACCACGCCCGGCTAATTCTTTGTATTTCTTAGTAGAGACAGGGTTTCACCATGTTGGTCAGGCTGGTCTTGAACTCCTGACCTCGTGATCCACCTGCCTCGGCCTCCCAAAGTGATGGGATTACAGGCATGAGCCACCACATCCAGCCCACCAGCTAATTTTTGTATTTTTTAGTAGAGATGGGGTTTCACCACGTTGCCCAGGCTGGTCTCGAACTCCTGACCTCAGGTGATCCACCTGCCTCGGCCTCCCAAAGAGCTGGGATTCCAGGCGTGAGCCACCATGCCCGGCCTCCCAGTTATTCTTAAGGAGAGCTATTGTTTCAGAATTATTTAGCAGTTCAAAAAATAAAAATAAAAGAGGCATGACTTTCTCCAGGGAAAACATATTCCCTTCTAGGAGACCCGCCACTGAGATGGCCATTTAACCAAATCTTCAGTCTTGGTTCTGGGCCCTTTTTCTTATACGTCTGAGTCTGAGGATCTCTTTTTCCAAAACCTCCATAGATCCTCAGTCTCCCTCTGGGTTCTCCAAGTCTGCCCCTGCTATGAGAAGCAGGGATCAGATACAGGTACTGATCTATGTGCAGACAGGCTCAGCTTCGACTGGGAAAAGCAAAAAATTATTTTTCAAGTTCATCTTCCCTGCATCCCATGGACATGAGTCAAGAGATATTCATTCTGCTCCTTCCTGTCTCCATCTAGTTCCCTCGAGCTTCTCAGAGTGTCAGCATCACACCAGGCATAAGATGGGTCTAGATTTTCAAGATAAATATTTGTCTTACAACACAGTCCCTCGGCTCTTATCAACTGCTACTGTATCTGGTCCCAAGTCAAGAAATAGCAACCTGGTTTGAAGTGACTGTACCCAAACTTGAAGTCTGGGGATGGGGAGTTATGGGAGGGTCATTAAGGAGGTGGCACACAAAACCAGGTCAGCCTTATTAGGAAGAGAGCACTACTTACAGCTGATGCAGTGAACCAGTGATGTGGAAAAGGAGCAATCAGTGGCCAGGAAACCAGTCAGCCTCCCTAGTAGCTGGAATTACAGGCATGCACCACCACGCCTGGCTAATTTTGTATTTTTAGTAGAGATGGGGTTTCACCATGTTGGCCAGGCTGGTCTCCAACTCCCGACCGCCCACCTCAGCCTCCCAAAGTGCTGGGATTACAGACGTGAGCCACCGCCTTTAAAGAGAAGGTCTAGCTTCTCTTTTAAAATAAGGTCATTCACAGATGAAACAAGGGGTTAAAGAAAAAATAGGCCAGGTGCGGTGGCTCACACCTGTAATCCCAGCACTTTGGGAGGCCAAGGCAGGCAAATCGTTTGAAGTTAGGGGTTTCAGAGCAGCCTGGCCAACATGATGAAACCCTGCCTCTACTAAAAATACAAAAATATTAGCCAGGCGTGGTGGCACACACCTGTAGTTCCAGCTACTCGGGAGGCTGAGGCAGGAGAATTGCTTGAACCCAGGAGGCAAAGATTGCATTGAGCAGAGTTTGTGCCACTGCACTTCAGCCTGGGCGGCAGAGTAAGACTCAAAAAGGAAAGAAAAGAAAATCACAAGATCCCTCCACATAGGGCCCCCTATTCCCACATGGAACAATCCTCCCCCCTGCCCACTTTGGGTAGAACTCCAGAATCCCTGTTTGCCAAGGTCTCCATTATTCTTAACTTTCAGATAATTAAATCTATAACTTATTGTTTGTTTGTTTGTTTTTCCAGAAACAGGTCTTGCTCTGTCGCCCAGCCTGGAGTGCAGTGGTGCAATCACAGCTCACTGCAGCCTTGACCTCCTGGGCTCAAGTGATCCTCCGGCCTCAGCCTCCCACGTAGCTGAGGCTACAGGTGCATGCCACCAAGCTCAGCAGTTTTTTTTTATTTCAGAGATGAGGTCTCACTATGTTGCCCAGGCTAGTCTTGAACTCCTGGGCTCAAGTAAGTCTCCTGCCTTGGCCTCCCAAAATGCTGGGACTACAGGCATGAGCTACCATGACTACCCTAGATCATTAAATCTAAACTTGAAAGGCCCTTAAAGGGTGTAACAGGACAGGGGAAGCAGAGAAGGATAATAAGGTAAAGAGAGGGATCAGAGACAAGGGATGTTTTGCTAGGATGGCCAGGTCCTAGAAAGTTCAACCCCATTATAGGTACTGCATAAGTTTTTTGACATTTTTATAAGCATGGAGAGGGTAGTATAGACAAAAACATATCAAACTGTTATCACTGGTTACCTGGCAGGAGAAGATTTTTAGCTTTTTCTTTGTATACTTTGGCTTGTTGTCAAGGAGATACACTGATTTTTATCATTTGAAAGGAAAATCCAATAAACCTTAACCCCTCTGCCACCCCACAAAAAGTTAATTCTTTTTTTTTTCGAGACAGAGTCTGTTGTCCAAGCTGGAGTGCAGTGGCATGATCTCAGCTCACTACAACCTCTGCCTCCCAGGTTCAAGCGATTCTCCTGCCTCAGCCTCCCGAGTAGCTGGGATTACAGGCGCGTGCCACCACACCCAGCTAATTTTTGTATTTTTAGTAGAGACAGGGTTTCACCATCTTGGCCAGGCTGGTCTTGAACTCCTGACCTCAGGTAATGCACCGGCCTCCCAAAGTGCTGGGATTCCAGGCATGAGCCACCGTGCCTGGCCAAGTTAGTTTCCAGTTCTTGGAAGAGATCCTTCATTCACAAAACATTTAATGGGCAACTACCATGAAATGCCAGTCCCTTGTTAGTCTAAAGAGGTGAGAGTTATTTGGTCTATCAGTCTAGAAGAGACACACAGGTAAATGCATAATTACGGTAAAGCATGTTGAAGGCTGGAGGGAGGACCGCCCAGCTCCCTGGCATATCCTGTGGAACTTTACCCCAGTCAGGCCTAGGTGCCAAGGGGCCTGGCAAAAAGGGAATTCAGCAGGGCCTGAACAAAACACACCAACTTGCAAAGATAGAAAGAGGACTGTGTTCTCTGCACAACTTTTCAAAGAATAGGCAAGCTCAGGAGGCAATGACCAAGCAAAATTTAAACTCAATAATCATGCATGGAACATGTTCAGTGCTGTGTCCCCTGGCGACGTAGCTTCACCTACAGCATTCAGCACAGCATGCACAACAAATCCATTAATCTACTAAGGCTACAGAACAGTGTGATCCAGTCAAGCTTGCTCGAATGATGGCAATGTTCTCGATCTGTTCTCTATCAGTGCTGTCTAATAACAGCAGCCTCTAATCACCTGTGGCTGTCAGACACTTGACACGTGGCCAGGGCAGCTGAGGAATGAATTTTATTTTGTAAATCTAATTTTTTTTTTTTTGGAGATGGAGTTTCGCTCTTATTGCCCAGGCTGGAGTGCAATGGCGTGATCTCAGCTCACCGCAACCTCCTCCTCCCGAGTTCAAGCGATTCTCCAGCCTCATCCTCCTGAGTAGCTGGGATTACAGGCATGCACCACCATGCCTGGCTAATTCTGTATTTTTAGTAGAGGCGGGGTTTCTCCATGTTGGTCAGGCTGGTCTCAAACTCCCAACCTCAGGTGATCCACCCACCTTGCCTTCCCAAAGTGCTGGGATTACAGGCGTGAGCCACCATGCCCGGCTTGTCAATGTAAATTTAAAGAGCCACGTACAGCTAGTGGCGACTGTGTTGGACAGCACAGCTGCAGAAGCTTAATATTAAGACAAAGAAGCATGCCTGGCAAGCAAGCAGGACACTGCAGAATCATCCACCCATCCCAATTCGCCTCTAGGGACTGAGTAGTTGAATTCAAGGCACCGGATGCAGGGAAATGTGAATATGGATTCACCTTTCACTCCTTTAGTCTAGCCTGGCAATTGTTAACTCTTTAGTATGCATACGAATTTCTGATCAAAGCTGAATACTTTCGTGGGCAATTTAAGGTACTTTGAAGAGTGATTTTTGACTTTGGAACCTAAAAGAACTTCTCTGTGGGAGACTGTAAATAAAGGGTTCAGGCCAAGAGAGGGCTTGGGTCTCCATGGACACAGTGAGGATGGTCCTCACGAAGGTCAGTCTGGAAGGCAATGCCAAGTGTGTCTCAGCAAGGTGCACATCACAGGACTCTCACGAGGCCATGCAGTCTGTCCAGGAAAGACAGATGCTGCAGGACCCCTGCAGTGCAGTGGCAAGATCATAGCTCACTGCAGGCTCCACCTTCTGGGCTCAAGCTATCCTCCCACCTCAGCCTCCCAAGTAGCTGGGTCTGCAGAGACAAGCCACCATGCCTGGGTTTTTTGCTTTTTTTTTTTTTTTTTTTTTTGTAGGAACGGGTGGGTCTTGCCACTTTGCCCAGGCTGGTCTTGAACTCCTGGGCTTAAGCTATCCTCCTGCCTCAGCCTCCCAAAATGCTGGGATTACAGGCGTGAGACACCATGCCCTTAAGGCTGTGTTCTTAAGGAGCCACTGCAAATTTAAAGGAGAGTGGGACAATCTGACTTGTGTTTTAGAAGGCGCCCATTAGAAGTTATACTAATATGTCAGAAAGCAAAGAAACCAGGGGGAAAGGGCCATTTCAAAGAGTACTATGTCCCTAGAGGGAAAAGGAAGACAGGCCACCAGTCGCTTTGCAGAGAACAGACACTTGAGCTGGGTAATAATCTCCAGGCACTGGATTAATGCTGAAAACAAAGCCATCCTCTCTTGCCGAAAGGCTGCTTTTACTTCAGTCTCTAGGATAGAAGTTCTACCCATCTGATAGAGCTAAATCATTTGTTCATTCAAAAAAATATTTATTAACGCTCACCAGCAGCAGGCAAGGTGGTAGTAAAACAGGATGAGCAAAAACAAAAGGCAGAACTCATCCTCATTTTGAGCCTTAAAATTGATGGGGAGTAAGGAGAGGAAGGCAAGGAGGGGACCTTCAAGGTATGAGCAAAGGCCCTGAGGCTTTGATGGATCTGCACAGTCAGTGTGGCTGGAGCAGAGAGAAGTGGAACACAGAGAGAACGGAACAGAGAGAACAGAGACTAGCAAGATGGGCAGAGGCCAGCACAGGAGGGTTTTGCAATTATGAATCTAAAAGCCAAGGAGGAAACACTTAAGAGTTTAAAGTAGGAAGGGATAGCCAGGAAGATGTTCCTTTCAAAAGACTGGGAGGGTGCGGCAGATAGAGATAGTGAGAACAACCACGAGGCCACTGTAGTTCAATGGTGATAGGCTGGTTGAAGTGGAGTGACATTTAGGATACGATATTGTAAGAAAATGACACAAAAGGGCAAAGAACAGAAGAATGGGGAATGAGTCCATATCTCTGGGGGTGAAGATGTGAAATCTCTCGTGGACATCTTGAGTTTGAGACGCCCATGAACAGGCAGGGAGGTCAGGTAGGCAGCTGACCCTCTGCACCATGACTCAGAAGCAATCTAGGTTGGAAACATAAATGTCTGAGTCATAAAGCTCCAGATGTGGGCAAGATCACCCAGAGAAGGAACATGCTAGGCGAGACAAGGACAGGGCCAAGCTTTCAGCAACTCCAGCATTTAATGGCCAGAGAGAGGAGGAGAAGGTGCCAGGGAAACAGAAGGAAAATCAGCACTGTGGTGGCAAAGAAGGCAAAGGAAGAGAGAGTGTCCACAAGAATAATCAGCATCTCCAGTACTGCAGAGACAGCGCAGCAGATGAGGATGGAAAACCTCCCCTGGAAAACGCAACACAGAGTCTCCAGGAAGCTCAGTAGGGATGTGAATGTGGAAGGTCAGGGTGGAAGCCACATTGGAGCTGGCAGGACAAAGACAGGAATACAGACGCTTCTAAGAAGTTTGGCTTGCTGGACGCGGTGGCTCATGCCTGTAATCCCAGCACTTTGGAAGGCTGAGGCAGGCAGATGACGAGGTCAGGAGTTCAAGACCAGCCTGACCAACATGGTGAAACCCTGTCTCTATTAAAAATGCAAAAAGTGTAAAAAATACACTTTGGAAGGCTGAGGCAGGCGGATCACGAGGTCAGGAGTTCAAGACCAGCCTGACCAACATGGTGAAACCCCGTCTCTACTAAAAATACAAAAATTAGCCGAGCATGGTGACGTGCGCCTATAATCCCAGCTACTCAGGAGGCTGAGACAGGAGAATCACTTGAACCCGGGAGGCAGAGGTTGTAGTGAGCCAAGATTGTGCCACTGCACTCCAGCCTGGGCAATACAGTGAGACTCTATCTCAAAAAAAAATATACGTTTGGCTTTGAAGAAGAGGACAGAAATACAGCAGCTGCTAGTAGGAAAGATGTGGGGGTCAAGACAGCAGAGAAGGGAGACAAGTGCCTTTAAAAGTCTGTGACTCCAAGCATGGTGGCTCACACCTATAATCCCAGTATGCTGGCAGGCCAAGGCAGGAGGATCACTTGAGCCCATGAGTTGGAGACCAGCCTGGGCAACATAGCAAGACTCTGTCGCTACAAAAAATTAAAGAATTAGTCAGGTATGGTGGCATGTACAGGTAGTCCCAGCTACTCAAGAGGCTGAGATGGGAGGATTGCTTGAGCCCAGAAGTTCATGGCTGCAGTGAGCCAGGATCATGCCACTGCACTCCCGTCTGGGGAACAGAGCAAGCCCCTATCTCAAAAAAATAAATAAAGACAACACAAAAAATTTAAATATGTATATTCTTCAAAAGGTTAATAGTTACCCTATGACCCCACAATTTCACTCCTAAATCTATACCCAAGAGAAATGATAATGTGTCGTGTCTGCACAAAAACTCAGACATGAACACTCACCGCAGCATTATCCCTACTAGCCAGAAAGTGGACACAACTCAAACGTCCATCAACACATACATAGATAAACAAAGTGTAGCATATCCATCCAATGCAGCATTATTCAGTCATAAAAGGAAATGAACTACAGACGCTCCTCAACTCACGATGGAGTTACAGATGATAAACCCATAAAATGTAAGTACCAGAAGTCAAAAATGAGGTCACACACAGTGGCTCATGCCTGTAATCCCAACACTTCAGGAGACTAAGGCCAGAGGATCACTTGAGCCCAAGAGTTCCAGACCAGCCTGGGCAACACAGTGAGACCCCTGTGTCTACAAAACATATATATATGAGAGAGAGAGAGATAAAAAAACACAAATGCATTTAAGCCAGACATAGTGGTACACTCCTGTAGTCCCAGCTACACCAGAGGATCCCTTGAGGCCACTACTGCACTCCAGCCTGGGCAACATCGTGAGACCCCATCAGAAAGTAAGGCAGGCAGCACTTTGAGAGACTGAGGGAGGCAGATCACTTGAGGTCAGGAGTTCAAGACCAGCCTGGCCAACAGGTGAAACCCCGTCTCTACTAAAAATACATGGCAGGGCATAGAGGCTCACATCTGTAATCCCAACACTTTGGGAGGCCGAGGCAGGTGGATCACATCAAGAGATTGAGACCATCCTGGCCAACATGGTGAAACCTCGTCTCTACTAAACATACAAAAATTAGCTGGGTGTGGTGGCACATGCCTGTAGTCCCAGCTCCTCGGGAGACTAAGGCAGGAGAATCGCTTGAACCTGGGAGGCAAAGGTTGCAGTGACACGAGATAGTGCCACTGCACTCCAGCCTGGTGACAGAGCGAGACTCCGTCTCAAAAAAAAAAAAAAAAAAAAAAAAATTAAGCTGGGCGTGATGGTGCTCACCTCTAGTCCCAGCTACTCAGGAGGCTGAGGCAGGAGAATCGCTTGAACCAGGAAGCAGAGGGGTGCAGTGAGCTGAGATTGTGCCACTGCACTCCAGCCTGGGTGACAAAGTGAGACTCCGTCTCAAAAAAAAAAGAAAAAAAAAGGAAATTAAGAAAGGGAAGGAGGGAGGAATGAATAAATGAATAAATAAATAAATAAGCGTCGAATATACATAACCTAGGGAACATCACAGCTTAGCCTAGCCTACCTTAAATGTGCTCAGAACACTTAGAGTTGGGCAAAATCATCTAATGCAAAGCCTATTGTATAATAGTGTTGACTCTCTCATGTAATTTATGGAATACCATAATGAAAGTGAAAACAGAATGGTCGTATAGATTGTTTGTTTACCCTCGTGATCATGTGGCTGACTGGGAGGTGCCTGGCACCCCAAGAGAGTCTCATACTGATGCTAGCCAGAGAAAAGATCAAAAATCCAAAATGCCAAGTACTGTTTGTACTGAATTGTCACTTCCGCAGCACTGTAAGTCAGGGACTGTCTGTACTGATGATCTATGCTACAAGAATGTGGATGAGCCTTGAAAACATTATTCTAAGTGAACGAACTCAGACCAAAAGGTCACATACTGTATGATTCCATTTATATGAAATGTCTAGCATAAGCAAATCCACAGGCACAGAAAGTAGACTGGTACTTGCCAGGCACAGGGGTAACGGGGGAATGGGAAGTGACTGCTAATGAGTATGAAGTTTCTTATTGGGGGTGATGAAAATCTACAACTGATTGTGGTGTTGGCTGCACAACTCTGTGAAAAAAAAATATATATATATATATATATTTTAGGCAGTCTTGCTCTGTCACCCGGGCTGGAGTGCAGTGGCACGATCTTGGCTCACTGCAACCTCCACGTCCCACGTTCAAGCAATTCTCCCGCCTCAGCCTGCTGAGTAGCTGGGATTACAGGCACACGCCACCACACTCAGCTAATTTTTTGTATTTTTAGTGGAGACAGGGTTTCACCATGTTGGCCAGGCTGGTCGGAACTCCTGACCTCAGGTGATCCACCCGCCTCGGCCTCCCAAAGTGCTGGGATTACAGGTGTCACAGCCACCACACCAGGTCTCCGTGAAAATATATTAAAAACCATCAAACTATTCACTTTAAATGGAGAACTGGGCCCAGGAGTGGTGGCTCACACCAGCAATCCCAGCACTTTGGGAGGCCAAGACAGGAGGATCGCTTGAGCCCAGGAGTTCAAGACCAGCCTGGGAAACATAGTGAAACCTCATCTCTACAAAAAAATATAAACATTAGCCAGGGGTGGTAGTGCACACCTGTAGTCCCAGCTACTCGGGAGGCTGCAGTGGGAGGACTGCTTGAGCCCAGGAAATCAAAGCTGCAGTGAGCCGAGATCGTCCCACTGCACTCCAGCTTGGGCGACAGAGAGAGACCCTGTCTCAAACAAACAAACAAAAAAAAAGGAGAATTGTATGGTATGTGAATTATATGTCAATAAAGGTATTTTTTTTTTAAGTCTGTAAAGCGCTGGATCTCTAGGTTCCCAGGAAAGCCCAGGATAGGTGAGGGGAGTCACAGGAAGTTGAAGGGGGCTTATTATCATTCCATTCACCCTCACCCCCCCCCCACAGCCATGACACCTGGTCTTTCCAAACTGATCACCTCAAGTCATCGGTAAAGGATCCACTATCAATAGAGAACAATGAAAGAATGACGACTTTAATAAGGCAATAAAAAGTACCCAGATCTCTAAAAGGCCTCAGCCCTGATATGCTTATTCTACAGGCTAGGAAAAAGAAGAGATGGTTCTTTTTAAACTAAGCTTGAAACGGTCGATTTTAGATCACAGTCTTCTAGAATAATAATAGTCACACAAACATATAACGTGGGTCATGCTTCAAAAATGGGGCAAACACAAGGTTTGCACGAGTGAACCACAAAGCTAAATTGCACAGACACTGCCGACAGGATTCCATGAACAGATGCACAGTAGAGACGATGCTGGCCAAGAGAAGGTAGAAGATTTCTCATTTGCAAAACCATAATCAGACATCTTCAGAGTTCTGGGATATTTTAGACCTTGTTAGGAGAGGAACAATCTGGTAGTCATCTAACTCACAAATAAATTCTTTCCACTGCACAGTACACGGATGGCACTTCTTGGGCTGTCAGAGATAGAGAGGAGCCAAAATACGGTTAAAAATATGGATGCTCATTTTTTGAAAGGAAAATTCTCAGCACTTCTGCATCGCGCTGTGATTTAAAAGTGTTTGTGGTTATATTTTCTGAAAGAGTTTCCTTGAAAAATGACAGAAGGTCTCTATCTCACAGCCGTCCTCATAAACAATCCCTTTGTGAAAGTCTTAATTTACATACAACAGTGAGAACAAGGATCCTGTGCTAATTAAGGTCTGGGGCTGGTTAGCAAATTGCTATAATTGTATATTCTCTAGCATCCTTCTCTGAAAACACATCCATACCCCCAGCAAATCTCTGCAAGAATGATACTGTTCAAGATTTTAATATCTTGGGCTTCCGCTGCATCTGTGCGTGTTTCCAAGTCGTTCATTCCCTTGTGCCGGTGACATTACACAGACATTTTTAAAAATGGTTTCAGCTTTGGCAGGCTGGCATCCACACACCACAAGCATTACCACAAAACGCACACATGGCAGGATCAAGACGCAAGCAGCCCAAACAGGGGAGCCTTTGTATAAAGACGTGAATTCAACCCGTGGAGTACATCATTTCTCAGGCTGCAAATCCCTGGCCTTCAAGGCGCTTGTTCTGACTCACGCATGGTGAGGCCAAATTCTGCAATGAATTGTGCCTTGGCCAGTCTCGCACAGGGAATGCAAAATGAAAGCCCTCAGCTTCTTCTGACCCGGAAATGTGTTTTGTTGGGTTCACGCATGATCTTTAGAGAAGCCAGTCTACATAGACCACATTTCTAAATGAGGCAGTTTTACAGGGGAAAAGAAAATCCCAGCTGGCCACAGCGGATGAGCCATATTCCTGCTGGTCAGCAATCAGATGGAGGCACCCTCCCCACTTTGGCACACTCTCCCATTCACCAAAGCTCCCCTTCCCCCTGCATCCCCAGATGCCAGCCACAATCACTGATCTACCTGCTGGGCCCTTCAGGCATTTGACTTGCAACCCTTGGAATACAGGTCATGGTTAAGTACAAAGGTTTAAAATCTAGGGACATTAAACACTCTTATCAAAAAAAAAAAAAAAAGGTTTAAAAATCAAAGGGTCAGCCGGGCACGGTGGCTCACGCCTGTAATCCCAGCACTTTGGGAGGCCAAGGCGGGTGGATCACCTGAGGTCAGGAATTCGAGACCAGCCTGGCCAACACAGTGAAACCCTGTCTCTACTAAAAATACAAAAATTAGCCGGGCGTGGTGGCCGGTGCCTGTAACCCCAGCTACACCGGAGGCTGAGACACGAGAATCAATTGAATCCAGGAGGCGGAGGCTGCAGTAAGCCAAGATAGGCACTCCAGCCTGGGTGACGGAGGGAGACTCTGTCTCAAAAAAATAAATAAATAAAATAAAATAAAATAAATCAAAGGGCCGGGAGTGGTGGCTCACGCTTGTAACCCTAGCACTTTGGAAAGCCGAGGTAGGTGGATCCCTTGAGCCCACGAGTTCAAGACCAGCCTGGGCAACACGGCAATAACCCTCTATATAATTAATAAATAAATAAAGATAAAACCTGACTCTAGTTCCATCCCTACTTTGACACTTCCTTAATTCATCTGAGCCTCAGTTTCCTTAACTGTAAAATGGGAATGACACACCCACATCATGGAATTAGTATGAGAATTAAATGAAGTAATTTGCATATCATGCCATGAAGTACTCAGAAAATATTAGCCACGCAAACACACCTGGCATCGAGATGGCACTTCCCATTGATGTAGGAGCATCTTTCAGCAGGATCATTACCCTCGGACACAAATGTCAACCTGACATCTTGAAAGCTCGAAAGCTTTGTCTCCTGAGAGCTAAAACGCTCTACTAAATGCCAAGGCTGGCATAATGGCAATGACTGGCTTGGGAATTACTCAGTTAATAAGTGAGTATGTGTCAAGGGGAGAGGGGCGTAAAAATTGAAATTCAGTTAGAGAACCTGAAAGGTCACATGGACTAGATGTAGGAATAGGACTGAGGAATTCCGCACCAATTATTGTCAGAGTTTCTAAGTTTCCCAAGAAGAGGACGGCTCAGCACCTGTTTTCTAAGTGCAAGTAGAGAAAAACACATTGCCAGGTTCATAAGATGGTAGAGTGGTCACCTTATCTCCTTTTGAGGACCCATCTCTTTCCCAGTGGGGACAGCGCTGCTGGGTCCAGGTGTCCAGGATATTAGCCCTTCCCTGGCCAGAGATGTGCACGTGGACTTTGCGCTATTGTCCCTGAGGAGGCTCCGGGCTGGCTCTACTCCCGAGAGTGGCCTGGACCTCCAGCCTTCCCACCAATGCAGTGGGAGCAGCTTCACACCAACAGACCACCTGCAGTCCATCCCTTTCCTGCTCAGAACCGAAGGACCCTGACCCGGGTCATGTCACAGGGGAACAGAGTCCCTAAACTTCCCAAGAAAAGCAGGCTGGAGGAAAAAAAAACATGTTCACTGAGCCTGGAGATCATCCCACTGTGGACGCTGAGATCACTGGGACTGAACAAGAGATAAGGCTTCATCCCGGTCAGCTTCACAGACATCATATTTTCACCATGCAGACTTCAGCTCTGGGAACCTCAGCAACCCCAATCTTAACCCCAGGACTTTGAATATTAAGCCAAGTGGCTCCGGCAGAAAGGTGCTCTGGAAACAGAAGCTACCACAACCGCCACGCACTATGGGGCACGAGAGCTCAGTTTCACATAATGACAACCACCCCAGAGAATCCTTGGGGAAAGTTCTCCCTCAAAACAAGGTGATCCCTTCCCCTCAATGATTCCCTACCAAAGCAAGAATTCCCAAGCACCCGAGAAAATCCTTCCAAACACCTGCAGAATGGCTTCTTCAAATGTCACAGAGGCCAACAGGACAGGAAGCTTGCAGGGCAGTGCAAAGCACTGGACTCCTAGATGGAGAGAAGCAAATTCCTATCTGGTCCCGAGCCTGCCTGCTGGGCAACCCTACACAATTATTTCTTTTTTTTTTTTTTTTTGTGAGACAGAGTCTCGCTCTGTCACCAAGGCTGGAGTGCAGTGGCGTGATCTTGGCTCACTGCAAGCTCTGCCTCCCAGGTTCATGTCATTTTCCTGCCTCAACCTCCCAAGTAGCTAGGACTACAGGCGCCCACCTCCACGCCCGGCTAATTTTTTGTATTTTTAGTAGAGACGGGGTTTCACTGTGTTGGCCAAAATGGTCTCGATCTCCTGACCTTGTGATCCGCCTGCCTCGGCCTCCCAAAGTGCTGGGATTACAGGCGTGAGCCACAGTGCCCGGCCCACAATTCTTCACTGTGCCCCCTCTAAGCAGGGGGTCTTCCGGGCATGGTTTCCTCATCTGCCTCCAGACCTTCTTCCTAGAGGCTGCAAGTGGGGGAAATGGCAGAACAGTCATTCTCACCACCTGACAGACCTAGCAATAAAAATTCACTGTCTCTAAGTTGATGCAAATCATAGCTAACATTTTTGAGCAGCCACCCTGTCCCAAGAACCATTCTTTTTTGAGACGGAGTCTCACTCTGTCGCCCAGGCTGGAGTGCAGTGGCGCGATCTCTGCTCACTGCAAGCTCCGCCTCCCGGGTTCACGCCATTCTCCTGCCTCGGCCTCCTGAGTAGCTGGGACTACAGGCACCCGCGACCACGCCTGGCTATTTTTTTGTATTTTTAGTAGAGACGGGGTTTCACCATGTTAGCCAGGATGGTCTCGATCTCCTGACCTCATGATCCGCCCACCTCGGCTTCCCAAAATGCTGGGATCACAGGCGTGAGTGAGGCACCACACCCGGCCCCAAGAACCATTCTGAGCATTCTATCTGTGTGAGCAAAGTTCATCTTAGCCATAACCTTCTATCTTTATCATCCCCATTTACAAAAGGAAACCTAGCCACAAGGAATAACTCAGCTAGAAAGGGGGCAAGACAGAACCAGGAAATCTGGCTCTAGAAGCCAGGTGGTTTTTGTTTTTTTTGAGACGGAGTCTCACTCTGTCACCCAGGCTGGAGTGCAGGGGCACGATCTCAGCTCCCTGCAACCTCTGCCTCCTGGTTTCCAGCGATTCCCCTGCCTCAGCCTCCTGAGTAGCTGAGATTACAGGTGCCTGCCACCACACCCAGCTAATTTTCTATTTTTAGTGGACACTGGGTTTCACCATATTGGCCAGGCTGGTCTCAAACTCCTGACCTCATGATCCGCCTCTCAAAGTGCTTGGCCTCCCAAAGTGCTGGGATTACAGGCATAAGCCACCCAGCCAGAAGCCAGGTGTTTTAAATCTCAATGGCACCTTGCCTCTCAAATCATTGGGGTAAGTAAGAATGGTGGTCCACGGGTGCTTAAAGAGGGAACTTGAAACCATGGTGCGCACTTACAGTCCCAGCTACTCGGGAGGCTGAAGCAAGAGAATCACCTGAGCCCAGGAGTTAGAGGCTGTAGTGTACTATGACGGCAACTGTGAATAACCACTGCACTACACTGCAGCCTGCGCAACACAGTGAGATTCCATGTCTTAAAAAAAAAAAAAGGCCGGAGGCGTGGTGGCTCACGCCTACAATCCCACCACTTTGGGAGGCTGAGGCGAGCAGATCACTTGAGATCAGGAGTTCGAGACCAGCCTGGCCAACATGGTGAAAACCCATCTCTACTAAAAATTAAAAAATTAGCTGGGTATGGCAGCGTATGCCCCAGCTACTCAGGAGGCTGAGGCAGGAGAATCACTTGAACCCGGGAAATGAAGGTTGCAGCGAGCCAAGGTCAAGCCACTGCACTCCAGCCTGGGCAACAGAGCAAGACTCTGTCTCAAAAAGTATTTTTTTTAATGTAAAAAAAAAAAAAATACAGCAGCCAGCATTCTAGCAGAGTAACAAATAAGAAAATACAAAGTGAGGACAAAGGCTATAAACAAAATCAGAGGGATAGAGGACGCTCTGGATGCTGGAAATGTTTAATTATCTTGATCTGGGTCAGGGCCCCATGAGTGCGAACGTGTGTTAAAGTTCATCAGACTGAACACTGTAGATCAGGTTAAAATGTACCAGAAAATAGTAAACAAACGGTGGACAGTAGAAGCCAGCCTTCTCACTGTTGGAGGAGGAGGTTACAGAGAAACCAGGGAATAAGGCTAGAATGATCCATGTGGTAATGCGAAAAGGTCAAACGAGAGAATGAACTCATGTTTAGCTGATATAGACACAGATGGATACATGTAAAAATGTTTACACAGTATGTGTATATATCCTTCCTTGTCTACTGAGAGAATCTAGAAGCAAGGTGGCTCACACCTGTAATCCCAGCACTTTGGAAGGCCGAGGTGGGCAGATCACTTGAGGTCAGGAGTTCGAGACTAGCCTGGCTAACATGGCAAAACCCCATCTCTACTAAAAATTTAAAAATTAGCCAGGCATGGTGGTGCATACCTATAGTCCCAGCTACTTAGAAGGCTGGGGCAGAAGAATTGCTTGAACCTGGGAGGCAGGGGTTGCAGTTAGCTGAGAGTGCACCACTGCATTCCAGCCTAGGTGACAGAGCGAGACTCCATCTCAAAAAAAAAAAAAAAAAAAAAAGAATCTAGAACAAAGACATTCCAGTAGCAATGAGCACACTTGGCCAGGTGCGGTGGTTCATGCCTACAATCCCAGCACTTTGGGAGGCCGAGGTGGGAGGATCACAAGGTCAGAAGTTCCAGACCAGCCTGGCCAACATAGTGAAACCCCATCTCTACTAAAAATACACAACTTGGCCGGGCGCGGTGGCTCGTGCCTGTAATCCCAGCACTTTGGGAGGCTGAGGCGGGTGGATCACGAGGTCAGGAGATCGAGACCATCCTGCCTAACATGGGGAAACCCTGTCTCTACTAAAAATACAAAAAATTAGCCGGGCGTGGTGGCGGGCGCCTGTAATCCCAGCTACTTGGGAGGCTGAGGCAGGAGAATGGCGTGAACCCGGGAGGCGGAGCTTGCAGTGAGCGGAGATCGCGCCACTGCACTCCAGCCTGGGTGACAGGGCGTGACTCTGTCTCAAAAAAAAAAAATACAAGACTTAGCCAGGCGTGGTGGTGTGTGCCTGTAGTCCCAGCTGCTCAGGAGGCTGAGGCAGGAGAATCATTTGAAACCAGGAGGCAGAGGTTGCAATGAGCCGAGATTGTGCCACTGCACTCCAGCCTGGGCAACAGAGGGAAACTCCATCTCAAAAACGAACAAACAAACAAACAAAAATGAGCACACTTAGTGCCCACATCTTGGTTTCTAATACTATTCTCCAATAAAAGAAACCAGGATCCTCTGGGTGCGGTGGCTCACACCTGTAATCCCAGCACTTTGGGAGGCCGAGGTGGGCGGATTACCTGAGGTCAAGAGTTCGAGACTAGCCTGGCCAACATGGTGAAACCCTGCCTCTACTAAAAATACAAAAAAATTAGCCAGGCGTGGTGGTGCGCTCCTGTAATCCCACTTACTCGGGAGGCTGAGGCAGGGGAATTGCTTGAACCAGGGAAGTGGAGGTTGCAGTGAGCCAAGATCGCGCCAACTGCACTCCAGCCTGGGAGACAGAGCGAGATTCTGTCTCAAAGAAAAAAAAAAAAAAGCTGGGCACGGAGGCTCATGCCTGTAATCCCAGCACTTTGGGAGGCTGAGGCAGGCGGATTGCCTGAGGTCAGGAATTCGAGACTAGCCTGGCCAACATGGTGAAACCCCGCCTCTACTACAAATACAAAAAAATTAGCCGGGCATGGTGACATGTGCCTGTAATCCCAGCTACTAAGGAGGCTGGAGCAGAGGAATTGCTTGAACTAGGAGGTGGAAGTCACAGTAAGCTGAGATCACGCCACCGCACTCCAGCCTCGGCAACAGAGCAAGACTACATCTCAAAAAAAAAAAAAAAGAAAAGAAAAGAAAGAAAGAAACCAGGATCCATAGAGAAATGGATGATTTTAGGGCTGAGGCAAAGACATACAAAATGAGCCTGGAACATCTTATAGTGCCAGAAGACAAGAAAGTGCTCAATAAATAAATAAATAGGCCAGCCGGGCATGGTGGTTCACACCTGTAACCCCAGCACTTTGGGAGGCCAAAGTGGTAGGATCACTTGAGCCTGGGAAATTCAAAACCAGCCTGGGCAACACAGCGAGACTCCATCTCTACAAATAAAAAGAACAAAAATTAGCCAACTGTGGTGATGCATGCCTGTGGTCCCAGCTACTTGGGAGGCTGAGGCAAGAGGACTGCTTGAGTCCAGCAGGTCAAGGCTGCAATGAGCTGTGATTGTACCACTGCACTCCAGCCTGGGCAGCAGAACGAGGCTGTCTCAAACGAACAAATAAATAAACCCCACAACAATGGAGTCTGTCAAGGGGACACAAGAGCCAACACAAAGAGCTCCCAACTGCCAAAGCTGGAATGATTTGAGCAATAAAATAAATAAGTAGTATTGGATTACAACCCACAGTATAAAGTAACCATCCCAGAGTCCACACTGCTAGAGATAAATGACTGAATAAATACATGAGGGAGAAGAGACTAATACCCCATACAGAAGAATTCTAAATTTTTTTTTTTGAGACACAGTGTCACTGTCACCCAGGCTGGAGTGCAGTGGTGGAATCTTGGCTCACTGCAACCTCCGCCTCTCGGGTTCAAGTGATTTTTCTGCTTCAGTCTCCCAAGTAGCTGGGATTATAGGCATACAATGTTTGTTATTTTTAGTAGAGATGGGATTTTGCCACGTTGGCCAGGCTGGTCTCGAACTCCTGGCCTCAAGTGATCTGCCCGCCTTGGCCTCCCAAAGTGCTGGGATTACAGGCATGAGCCACCACATCCGGCCCCCAAATAATTTATGTCAAGCCTCTGCTTTCGAGGAGGTGGAGCATAGCTCTTCACTTCTTAAGTGTGGGTGATGCCTTGTGACCTCCTTCCAAAGAGCAGAGGATGGAAAGAGAAGAAAGACAGCCAGATGGTCATGGTCAACATCAACAGTGATAAATCTTTTTTTTTTTTTCTTTTTTCTTTTTGAGACAGTCTCATTCTATCTCCCAGACTGGAGTGCAGTGGCATGGTCTCAGCTAACTACAACCTCCGTCTCCACCCCCTCCACCCCGGGTTCAAGTGATTCTCCTGCCTCAGCCTCCCGAGTAGTTGCGACTAGAGGTGCCTGCCACCACACCCAGCTAATTTTTGTATTTTTAATAGAGGCAGGGTTTCACCATGTTGGCCAAGATGGTCTCGAACTCTTGACCTCAGATGATCCCCCCACCTTGGCCTCCCAAAGTGCTGAGATTACAGGTGTGAGCCACTGCACAAGGCCAACAGTGATAGATCTCATTAATAATACATACCCTTGATGTGATATGATGAAAATGGCATTTTACCCTCTGTAGTCTTCTTCCTCCCCAAAACCCATAACCACAGTTTACCAGAGTCTAATCATGAGAAACACATTATACAAATCCCAATTGACAGGACAATCTACAAAATACCCGACCAGTATTCCTGAAAACCGGTAAGTTCAACAAAAACAAGAAAAGTCTAAGAAACTGTCACAGCCAACAGGAGCCCAGGCAGACAACTAAATGTAATGAGGAATCCTGAGTGGGATTCTAAAACGGAAAAGGGACTTTTGTGGGAAACCGAAGGAAATCTGAATAAGGGATGGCCTTTAGTTGGTAATAACATATCAAAATTGATGCATTATTTGTAACAATTACACCACACTAGTGTATGATGTTAATAATAGAAGAAATTGTGTGTGTGGAGCCAGGGGCTAACATGGGAACTCTTGGCACTATCCTCAAAACTTTTCTGGAAATCTAATACTACTGTTAAATTAAAAGTTCATTTTAAAAATGTAATAGAAAATTGGCCAGGCATGGCGGCACATGCCTATAATCCCAGCACTTTGGGAGGTCAAAGAGGGAGGATCACTTGAGGCCGAGGGTTTCAGACCAGCCTGGGCAACCCACTGCGACCTCATCCCTACAAAAAAAAAATTTTTTTAATTAGCCAGGTGAGGTGGTGTGCACCTGTAGTCCCAGCTACTCAGGAGGCTGAGGTGGGAAGATAGCTTGAGCCCAGGAGATTGAGGCTACAGTGAGCTTTGAGCCCAGGAGATCAAGGATACAGTGAGCTATGATCATACCAGTGCACTCTAGCCAGGACAGTGCAGTGAGACGTTGTCTTTTATATATATATTTAAAACAGAAAATAATGAAATGACTCCTTCAGACTTGGTGGCCACCAAAAGCCTCTTTGAGGAGCCACCATCTGAGATAAGTCTGAGATCACAATGAGAAATGGGCAGCCTGCTCCTGGCAAAAGACACACAGGGGCCCCAAGGAAGGAACCAAGAGGAAGGAGGCCAAGGAGCTCAAGTGAAGTGGGGGGAGAAATGGCACAAGGTGAACAGAACATCACAAAGGAAACAAAGGTAAACAGGGCCGGCCCAGGAAGGCAGGTCACGGTGACTTCAGACCTGAGTGGAAGGGTACTGGAAAATCATCAGAAGGAGTTAGCAAAATGAGACAGAACCTGACCCACTTTTTTTTTTTTTTTTTTTTTTGAGACGGAGTCTCGCTCTGTCCCCTAGGCCGGAGTGCAAAGGCGTGGTCTTGGCTCACTGCAACCTCCGCCTCCTGGGTTCAAGCAATTCTCCTGCTTCAGCCTCCCAAGTAACTGGGATTATAGGCACATGCTGCCACGCCCAGATAATTTTTTTGTATTTTAGTAGAGATGGGGTTTCACCATGTTGCCCAGGCTGGTCTCGAACTCCTGAGCTCAGACAATCCACCCGCCTCGCCCTCCCAAAGTGCTAAGATTACAGGCGTGAGCCACCGCACTCTGTCCACTTTTTTTTTTTAATAGAGATGGGGGCGGGAGGGGGGGGGGGTCTCGTTAAGTTGCCCAGGCTGGTTTCGAACTCCTGGCCTCAACTGATCCTCCCACCTCAGTCTCTCAAGTAGCTGGGATGATTGGCATGCGCCACTGTGCCTGACCCCAATCCACGTTTTTGAAGCGCATTCTGGCTGCTGAAGGGTGAGGATGGGAGTAGGAGAAAAGAGAGAAAGAGACAATGGTCACTCAGCTTGGTCATGCTTGGATAGAATCTAATCCAACACCCCACTTCACAAATACAAAAATGAAGGGACAGAGCCAGTGTCCAAGCCCCCTGGGGAAGGTAAGCAGCAGAACAGGGACAAGACCCCCACCCTCCTGGCCCCCTCTCTTCAGTCCGTCTCCACTTTGCCCCGTCTCCTGCTGGACCACATTTGATTCTGACCACAGCAAGGGGGCTGAGAAGTGGCTGAGAGGCACGTGCTCCTGCAACATCAAAAACACCTCTGTGAGAAGGTACCTTCCTTGCTCTGAAGTCCCTGGTGGCTCAGCTCTCTTCACCATCAATGGCACTGAAACTTCCTGCCACCCAGCACAGGCTGGGTCATGCTGTGATGAGGGGGCAGCAGCCCTCTGCCTCCGCCCAGCCTCCTCCTGCTGCTCCCCAGCACACAGCACCCACCCAGTAAGCCAGGCCTTCCCACCCAGGGTGCCTCCCCTTCTGTGACCCCTGCCAGAGATCAGCAGCCAGCTTCTGCTTCCCAGGTCCCAGCCTTGACTACTGGACCCTCAACTTTGCCCCAAAATGACATACTGTCTTTTTTTTTTTGAGATGGAGTCTTGCTCTGTCGCCCAGGCTGGAGTGCAGTGGTGCGATCTCAGCTGACTGCAACCTCCGCCTCCCAGGTTCAAGTGATTTTCCTGCCTCAACCTCCTAAGTAGCTAGGATTACAGGCGCGTGCCACCATGCCCGACTAATTTTTGTATTTTTAGTAGAGACGGGGGGTTTCACCATGTTGGCCAGGCTGGTCTCGAACGCCTGACCTCATGATGGCCCGCCTTGGCCTCCCAAAGTGCTGGGATTACAGGCATGAGCCACCACGCCTGGCGACACGCTGTCTTGTAACAATCCTCAAAATGCTTTTGGTTTCAGACGCCTTTAGGGAGTCACTTTGTGCGACACTCTGCAGCCAAATGAGAATCTCCTTCCGGCAGTATGCAGTAACCCTGTCCAGCCTCTTCCTCCCTCCCCATAACCCCCAGTGCAAGGCTGTGTGTTCCAAGAAAGCACTCAGTGACTTGATGAAGGAATGAAAACACCTTGGTACAACCATTAAGTTTGGAGATGAGCCTTTTCATCAACCAAAGATACGAAAAATACTCCAGTAGCTCATTTGTGAAAGCACCCTGAAGGTAAAAGTGAATAACTGCTTCATTTTGGGAAGCCTCATAAAATCTCTTTCACAAAGACCAAATGAAAAGTACCAATCCCTCAATTAGAGGATATTCAGGAGTCTACTCCAGGCTTGTGAATAAACGCATAAATTGTGTTTGTCCTAATTTGCTAAATTTTGAACTAAATGCAAACACTGGCCCCGGCATCCCAGCAAGCTCTACATTTCCTTTTTATCTCTAACCCAAGACCACCACTTTCCAATGAAGCGGGCTGACTTCATCCCACTTCTGGGATTCCAAAGAGGTCTGTTGTTAAAATCAGAAAACGAGCAGCAGCCAGAGGCTCTGGTGGCTTCCAGAACATGCTTTATTTAAACCGTGGCTCCTGAAAGTCACCCTGCGGAGAGGTAGCCAGCCACCCTCAGTCAGGACACACAGGTAAAATTCACTGTCAGGACCCCTACACAGGCACCAGGGAAAGAAAACCAAAAGGAGGAGAGCTCTCCATCAATTAGGTTCATCCATCAAAAAATCTTATATCTGAAAATCCAAGAAGAGTTACAACGTCGGCTCAGAGAGCCACACACTTCACTGCACTACAACAACAAAAAGAAATTCCAATTTCCTCCTTAGCTCTACAATAGATAATACAAGATTTTTACTCACCTTTGGAGCGAGTAGAGATATCCATGCCCTCTACCACCTCCTGTTCTGTTTTTATTTCCTCTTCAGCCAAGCTGAAACAGAGCAAATTATGTTCATGTTTAGGAAGGCTGAGAACTTGCCCCATGGGGGCAGCTATTTGGAAGTTCTAGCAACAAACACACCTTAAAGACATTCCCTCATCCTTATCCAGGGCTGGGGGGAGGAAACCCACACCTGATTTCAACAAAGTGTGAAGAGTCCTAAAGGAGTTTTTTAAAACACTAGGTTGTTCTTTTTTTTTTTTTAAGTCAAATTACTATTCCAGTTGTCATGCTATTGGGGAATGCAAAAGGCAATTTTTTAGACACACAATTACAACCTACCCCTGTGGGCCAATGAGAACCCAGCCTTCAAATAAACAAGCTTCTCATTGTTAACGCAGGGTTCAAAGGCAGGGAGGTTGGAGGTGTTTTGCAGGGTATCCAGAATTCTGATCGCTGAATACTTTAGGGCAAAGAGTAAGATTTCCCACACCTCCCCCTAAATCTTACAATTCCCTGATGAGGCAGGAACATGGGAAAAAAAAGATACAGGTTAAATTACAAAGCAGAAAAATATGCCCAGCTAGAAGCTAAAGACCTGGTCTCAAAACACTGATTCCAGGAATCAGACTGGGGTCTCCACACTTCCAACCCCCTGAATGCTTCCTCTCTACAGCAGGCGCGGCTTACTACTGAGTTGTGACTAATTATCCCCCACCACAAAAGTGGAATGAGGAAGGATTATTCAAAAGACAAAGGCTAAGAGTGGAGGGTTGGGGAGAGAAGCAAATAAAGCAAGCCCCTTTGCTGGGAGGGTCCGTCACCCAGAACATTCTCTCTCACTCTCTGCTGGAACTAGGGTTGAAAGAGAGCCGGCCATATCAGATCTTCCTCCCACAGAGAACTCACAAGCTAAACCAAAGGGAAAAAATAGAGTTCTGCTTTCATAGATGCAAATGGTTTGAGGTGCTAGAACTTTCCAAACATTCAGGCTGACACTGAAGTGGTAAGAAGCTGGGCATTTACTCCAGAAGCAATTCCATCAGACTGTCGTTCCACAGGAAGAAATGGGTGCATCACCAATTGATATGGCTGGAATTTTCCATTTGGACGACTCAACGCCAGGACAGGAAGGAGGCTGGGGAAGAGAGAATGTCCTGTCCTGGGGAAGAGAGAATGTTCCGTGGTCTGGGACTGTGACAATGCAAAAGGCCCAAAAAGACAGCCTCATGTCTCGAACCCTAGTATAAGGAGAAGATTTTAGGAGAGTTCCACGTTAGGAGGAGAGGACTTAGGATGGGAGCTAGATAGAATGGAAAAGATTATAGTTCAGAGTTAAATTATAGGGGCTTGGAGACGAAGAAAGGTAGTTGGGTTTAAATGAGAATATTAACACATTTAGCCATCTGATTTTGAACCCCATTAACAATTTCATTTACACCGCATCTGTAAAGAAAGCCTGTGACACAAATCACCAAAGAAACAACTGACATGTTGTCACAAATGGTTTTCATCAGGAGAAAGCAGCCTGCTAAATTTAAACACATCGCTTATATGCAATAATACAACGGTGATTTATTGAAGGTTATTTCAGCACTAATGCTTTCTATTCCAACTTAAGGAGAAAACATTCTCAACTCAGAAACACTCCGCCTGAAACATACACAGGTTGTCCAACTGGATGCTGTTGATGGGTTCTGGCTCGGGGTGACTGGAAATACATCTTAACAAAAAGCCCCATGCAGCCCTCGGAGATGGGTAGACAGTTAACTTCAAAGGAACAAATAGCAACCTTGATCTTTTCTAGCAACTAGAATTCTGTTTCCCTCTCTAGCATGAAGTATGTGAAATTCTAAACTTCTTGAAACCGATCCCATATTTTGAGTAATAGAGAAAACGCTAATCTGTGATCCAACTGAAATCTACAGTGGTGAGGGAAACAATTATGCAGAACTGAGCCAAAAAAACCCACTTGAAGGATTTCTGCAGCGATGAAAACATTCAAAGGTGTGTTGATCATGGAGGAAGGCTGCATTCAAGGGAACCATTATTTGGCTTGTAACAGCCTAGAGGAGCTGAATACTTCAGGCAGGAATGCTGCTGAGAGACGAGGAAAATGCAAACTAGTTATGTGGTGGCTATTTGCTTCTGAGTTTTAAGATAATCAATGCTGGAGCAGAAGAGAGAGGGAAAAAAAAGTTAAGCTGTTTTATCTTTCCAAGTATTACAAGTGGGCACCATAATCACCCAACTTTAGCAATAGCACCACCAGCTTTAGCACAGCATTTCAAGCACAACAATTTAAGAAAACCATCTTTTTCACAGATCAGCAAACCATCCTTTCAAAAGGAACCCGTGCACACACATGCACGCACACTCACACACACAATTAACTTGTATTTGACTAAAGGAAACTGCAGTGTCTATGCATTAAAAGGAGAAAAAAAAAAAAAAAAAAAAAAAAACTTCATTTACAAAAGCAAAGACCAGAATGCAAAATTAGTCATTTTGAATAGCCACATCTAAAGGGACTTCCTTTTTCCTACACCACTGATTTCGGTTTGTGTGTGTGTGTGTGTGTGTGTGTGTGTGTTTTGTTTTTTTTTTTTTTTTTTATTTAGTGTTAAGAACTAGTATGTTATTAGGAAAAAAAAACATGAATATTACATCAAAAGTAGTGGCAAGAAAAGATCTGTACCTGTCTGAATTGCCCCACTGATGTTGGTCAATTTAGGTTAAGAACTGTTCAGTCATTTGGGGGAAAAAAAACAGTCAAATAATTCTTAAAAAGAAAAGGCAGCTGCATCTGGAGAAAATACTCTGAACTTCTGTCATTAACACATTAAAGTCTTAGAACATAGACAGCTTATTTCCTTTCATATCTGCTAGCTTCCAGCAACCCTGATGATTTAAATCAAAAACAATGGGACAACAAGCTCTTGTTTCAAACTGACATTACTTTTTTCCCTTTAAAGGTCTGTTGAGGAAACTGGGGGCCCGCTACAGAAAAGGGTAAAATTAGCTGAAAAGCAAACAATTTCTCACTCCAATAGGAAAATACACCATCAACTAGTTAGATACATTGTATACACCACCACCTCTTACACTCACATTTACCCAAGTCATTTGCCTGCAGATTTCACAAACTGATACATTTGAGGCAATTCAAAGAAATAACAGTACCTGCAAAGATAACCAAGACCACCCCATCCCATCCCAAAAAGAATAAAAGATTTCTCCCCCAGTGCCTGAGCAAGAAAACCTATGCTTACTTCTTAACCTGCATGCACTGAAAAAAGAGCAATTAAAAGTTGCAGATGAACTACTGCACCTCCAGGATGCTTTAAGCCTTCTGATTATTAATTCTGAGGACTCAGGGATGGTCCGTAATTCCCAGGAATCTCATCTCCTCAACACTTCCAAGAGAGAGAAAAAAGAAAGCATCTAGTTTTGACAGAAAAATGCCTGGATACACAATGCCCACATATTTCTTTTCCCCAAGTGCCCCTACTATTTGACTTTTAAAGAAGAGTATCTAAGCCATCTAGAATATATAACCAACATGCACAAGACTCTGGTTCTACAGATGAGGATCATCGCACAGCAATTCAAGAATCATGCATCATTCGAAAGGACTTTTCCTGGTTTTTACTTTTCATTCAAAATACCAAAATGGTCCAGGCTGTAAGAAATATTTAATCCCCAAGGCATAACATCTTCCTCTTCTAGATTACAAAATAGTGAACATCAAAATTAAAAACCATGCTTCCCTAAATCTACAATTAATTTTTTAAGAAATTGGGGTGGGGGGGAATGGTTAGCAGAGCAGCTTTATATAAGCACTCACCTAAAACAGGCAGAGTCATCGGTAGCTAAGCTATTTATGCAGGATTCTTAAAATGGCGTCTGGCAACACTGCCTCATTTCTGTGTTGAAGCTAAAATGGTAGCAGTTTGTTCAATAGCTGTAGCTCTTGTTTAAGCAGCCCTGCGAGTTTCAAAGCCACCTTCCTAAATACCAGAACTAGGAAAAGCTGAACCAAAGGACACCAACAACCCAACGTTTAGAAGCTTAAAAAAAACTCTGCAATGACAGGGAGAGTTTGTGAAGTCACAGGTTCCTAAGGAAAAGCCTTCTCTTGTAGATCCTGAGCCTTCAACATGAGGCTCTGTGATGAGGCCCCCTTGCCCTCAAATTAGGTGGGTAGAAGGTTAGGAATTGTGCAGCCCCGTGGCACAAACTGCAGACGGACAGGTGTCTGTGCAAACACAAAAATGTTCCCAGGGAGCAGCCTGGGGGAAGGCAAGGAGGAAGCCCGGTCTCCCTTCTCTTCTCAGTCTATTAGAAACCAGCTTTGCATCCATACCAAAAAGGCGCTAGGTAAAATGAAAGTGCTTCAAGGACAGCAGGCATCTGAAAAGCCAAGCTAAAGGGCTGCACCTCAGTCTACGGCAAAGGTAAAATAAAAAGGCTGTTTATAAGCCTGCAAACAGCCACCAAATACCCAGCCCTCTGAAGCAGCCAGTCCTAAGACAGTTAACATCAAGGAAAGACAATCCGAGTCTGCAGAGGAGAAACACAAGGAAAACATTCCCTTATCCAATGCACAGGATACTCACAAATTAGATTTCTGACCACCCCCAACAGAGCCTGAGAATTAACAATGGGTTTTGCAGAACCCGCTTTCAGAGGCCGAACTAACAGCCTGAGTGGATAACGTCATTTACTGTTACAGGTCTGAGCATTGGCCTCAGAACTCCTCTGGTGCTGGGAGTGAGGAGTTTCAAGGTGACTGCTTTTTAGCTCCAGGGGAGAAAGGAGGGCACAGTGCCCAAGGCCATGCCAGGGCAAGGACGGGCCACTGGCCCCCGCCGGCCGGTAGGTAAGGTAATCGGGATGGGGGGGACAGGCTGGCAGCACACTGGCTGCAGAGCTGGCATGGCCACTGCCTGTTTGTTTGTCTGCAAGGAGAGTGGGAAGTAGCGGGGAGGGCGACCATAACCTTAGCAACCTGAAGCCAAGGGTGAACCCTTGCTCAGATCTTGCATTTTAAGAGTAACCAAAGGGTTCTGAAACATATTCCCTTTTTAAATCTCTGCTGTGCAGTAGCGAAGGCCCCTTTGAATGTATCTTTCTTTCCAGAGTCAACCAGAGGCAAAGCCAGATTGAGGGTTCCCAGGCTGACAAATGTCTGCTGCCTCTGCCACAGAAGAGAGAAGGGGAAAGAGGGCAAAAGAAACAAAGACATCACGCGTTGCAAGTGGCTGGACTTTTAAAAACCTACCTTTGCCTCCAGGGTTTTCTAGGTTACTGTCACCCCACTTCCTAAAAAGTGTCTCCCCCCTCATCCTATTTAAGACCTGATGCAGTCTCCCCACTGGTTCTCCCAGGGAAAGAAAAGGGGAAATGTTTTGTTGAAAATAAAAGGGGTGACAAGAAAGAAAGGAAAAAAAGCTATTGTTTTCATCCCTAATTTATAATCCAAGAGGCCCCCAATTGTTTCTTTCTTTCTGACTCAAATCTTTGAGCTGTTAATTATAAAAGTAACTGGACTTGGCGCCAACGGGCTAACTATGATCAGGCTCAGCAATTAGAAAAACTCTGTAGAAAGTTTACTGAGTGATTATATATAATTAATTCCTAGTTACAGACTGAACACCGACCATTTTCTGGAGCTAATAAAAGCAGTTACTCCCCCTCCCCCACGTGAATGCCACTTAATTTCCCAAAGCAGAAAGTGAATCCATCCTGGAGGGTCTTGAAGGAAAAAAAAGGAGAGGAATCAAAAGCTTCAGTGTGTCTGTGTTTGCTCCTTGCAGCTGTGTATCCTCTTTGGGGACTGAGGAGGCAGAAGGAAAAAGGAAAACAGCCCAACATTCTGTTCCTCCTTCTGCAATTTACAAACGTGGCAGAGAGAACATTCTACCTTGATGAGAAAAAGAAGGGGGGTTGGGGGGAAGCAGGGAAGGGAGATGACCAAGGAATGGAAGGTAGGAGACTCTTCTGCTTGGCAGATCTGCTTTTCCTAAAAGGAACAAAGATGGTAGAAATTTCCAGAAGGCCCGTTCTTAGTTCGGCCACTGCAATTGTCAATCTTTAACCTTTCCTCCAAGTCTATTGGTTTAAAAGCTAGAGTAGAAGAACCCCATTGGGCTGCTCTGGGAGCCAGTACTGCCGTCCCTACCTAGTCCTGCTGCAATGCAGACATTTATTTTTTTTTCCCCTTTCCTGAAACTGGAAAATAATGCTACTTTGAAAGCAATTAACTTTTTACAGACTCATGCTTGGTAGGGGTCACAGTACCAGAGGAAAAGTGGCTAGCTTGGTCCAGGGTTGGGAACTTGCTGGGGGCTGTACATTTGAAAACAGATCTTGGCTCTCCAAACCTGTGGGAGCCATTTTAATGCAAGCTTTTAGAGGACAAATGCCTTGCCCTTAAGTTCCCTTCCAGCCCAACAAACACAGTATTATGCAAACGTTGAAGGCACCAAACCAGGAGTCTTATGATTAGATATTGCTTCTAGGGAGGCCACAAGAACCTCGATATGTAATTTCCATTTACAGCAAGGAGATAAGAACAAAGAAAATAGCTGAGTGTCTGAACTTACTTGTTTGGGGCAGTGGCACTGTTCAGTTTTAAGTATATAACATCATTAACTGCCTGCAGTTTTACTCTAAGAAGCTAAGCTGGCCTGCCTTGCACAGACTTTTCTCAACTTAGAATGTGGTACGTTTCTCCTGATTAAATGAGCCTTTTTCCAATTCGGTGTCAGAAAGTGGGCTACTGGACACTCATTTGAAAGAAAAAAGATTACTGACTCCATAAAGTTGACATAACACAGCAATTGAATATATTTCCTGCATTTACGGTCATGTCGGATTGGTCTCCAAGCTGAAAATTTATGTACTGAACTTCTAGGGAAATTCTGAAGGTACTGCTGAACAAGACTCTACTTTTCCCACTTAACTTCTAGCTGCAGCCTTAAGTGGTCAAGGGAAATGTAAAAAGTGAGAAATCTTATGTGGGGCCAGCATGCATACAGATGTGTGGAGGAGACCTGAAAAAAGGCCAAAATGTGTTGGTCAGTGAGTCCTGAATCAAACCCAGTCTGGTGGTAGATGAGATTTTGCACTATACATAAGTCCTAAAACATGAGCACACTGACACCACCCCCCCAACACACACATACCACCACCACCACCAGCTTCTGCACCACCAATGTTTTTAGGGCTCTGCACCTCTAAGAACAAGCAGTTTCATGACATTTCACAAGCACATCACCTACTCACAGTTTGAATATCCAAACAAACCCCATTAAAGGTCTAGAGTCAAGTCACAATGAACTGAACATTTCTCCCCTGACTCAGGGTAAACAGGAAGTATAATCTTCAATCCTAGCTGCAGGTTATCAGGAAAAACAGTGGATTCAAACAGTCACCTAAAATCAAGACACTCTTTAAAAAGCCCTTATTTTGTTCCTGCTAATGAAGCCCCCAACTCCTGTAGCCAAGACCCCCTATTACAAACAGACCCCAAATGTTCGCAAAACTCTTCAAACATGGTCACAGAGGAAATGGATTGCTTTACTTACCCAACAAATGTTCAAGCAACCGTCTCATTTTTCCACAGTTAGGAAGAGAGAACAGGCTGGCAGATTTGGGACTTGATCAAAAAGGAAATTTTTTTAAACAGTTACATGGTATTATTAAAAACACACACAACAACAACAACACAACCCAACAACTGAATATGGAATGCTGTCATGAGCCACAGACATGATTTTATTTCCTCTACACTCCGTGACACAGGAGAAGAGAGGAGGATACAATGTATAAAAGGGACAGGAAAATGAAAACAAGGATAAAAGGTAACATTAGTTCCTTGAAAATCATGCAAGAGTAGAAAGCTAAGGGATTCAGAATCCTTGCAGATTTTTTTTTTTTTTTTGCAGGATGTGGTCCAAGATCTCTCCCCCCACCCCCCAGTCCCCATCCCTACTCCAAAAAACTTCCTCCAAAGCCTAGAAAACACTTTCAGAAACATTTGCTGGCTGTAGGCTGGCTTGCAGAACACTCTGTAGCAACCTAAGTCAGGAAAACAGGCTGAACAATGTAGTTTCAAGTGCAGAAGCTCTGTAGAATAAGAGAAGACCGTGTACAGACACCACCACCCACCTAGGCCCCAGGAGCTAGACTCTCCTTAGCACTGCTCTGCTGAGGGCACAATTCTTTTGCAAACACGCTCCTCTCTTGTCAAAACTTATCCAGCCTTCCCAGAACCTCTTTGGAGAGGCAAACTTGCCTGCTCTGCTGTCTGCCATGAGCTCTCCTTGGAGAGGAGCCTGTTTGCTTACCTTCCATTTTCTTCCCCCAGCAGGGCATGTGGCAAAAGAGAAGACAATAGTGCAGGGGTGGGAGGGGGGGAACTGCTCAGAGAGAGAGGGGGGGGAAGAGAGAGGGAAGAGGGAAAGAAAAAAAAAAAAAGAAGGAAAAAAAAAAGCTTCTTTTTTGGCATACCAGGATCTAGCTTCAAACTCTTCCAGAAACACCATGCCCTGGTGGAAGGAAAGGTGTGCCAGGCCCTTGCCAGTTTGCAAAATCAAGCTATGGCTAATGGCTACTGAGCCATGTGACCCAAGAAAGCAAAAAAATTCTCTCTAAACAGTTCCAAGTTAACATAAGTGCTCTGGGGGTGAGTGTGGCACGGCCAGCCACAGAGAAATCACACTGCTCGCCCACAATTCGGATGTCTCAGAGGGAGGGGGAAAAAAGATGGTTAAAAAGTCGAGCTTACCTCTGTGGATGCATTGTTAACACTGTGTAATGTCAATACTTATAAAACATGGAGGACAGGCTCCTAGTTCTCACAGAAAAAGGGTTTGGCACTTCGGCTGATGATCTGGCCGCCTAATAAAAGCTCATCCCCGATTGGCTGCCCCGGCAAATCGGAGTGTAAAGCCGCCCCGGATTGGCTGAAACACTTCCTGAGCGATTATCTTTGTGAGGCTCGGGTGAGCAAGAGCCATCCTGTGCATAGAAAAAGACAGGCTAAGCTAGGCCTTTTGCAGCAAGAAAAACTTGGGAAAGGGGCCCCCACACGCACTTCTCCTGCACCCTGGCTAGATTTCCCGGCACGGGCCAGCCAGGGCAGCCAGCCTGACCTGCTCCAGGAAAGCCTGAGGCCCGGAGGTCCCTGGGAAGGGAGTTTCTTGGAGTGGGCTGGAACGGCTCACCCTCACCTGCCCCCAGAGAAACGGCCCTTGTCCAGGGAGGAAGGCCAGCCTTTTTCTAGAACAGTCCAGCAGGGTGGCTCTCCAAGGGGAAGAGGAAGCTGGGGAGTGGGGAGTCCCGGGGAAACAGCCAAGGGACCAGAAAAAGGGGCTTGAGGCAGGCCTCTGAGAAGCTGGGGGAAGCAGGCAGCCCGGGGGAGCCCCGAAAAAGCAGCAGAGAGCAGCCCTGGCTTCTCAGAGGAGCGAGGAGTAGCTGCTGAGGGGAGGAGGGGAGCAGAGTGGTCAAGTTTGCATAGTCATTGTCCCCATGCCTCCTTGCAAGGCAGGCCAGGGAGCCCTGGGCCTCTCGCGCCCTGCTTAGCCAGTCCTGCAGGCAAAATCAACGTGGGTTCCTGTCGCCCTGCCACGATGCCAAGGGGGACCCCTCTCGGTCCTTACCCTAAGAAAAACCCAAAGCCCTCCTCGCAGGCCACATGCCTGGATCTACAAACTTCCCTTCCCTCCCGGCCCCTCCCCCACGGCCGAGGCCTGCTAAACCTGTCAGTTAAACACAAATCTGACTTCCGTATTAGCCTGCGATGCCTTCGGCTTCCTGCCTGTTAACCCTCTCTCGGACTCGGGGCCTGGCTGGGAAAAACTAGGCCTTGAGATCGCAGCAAAGGCCTGTGGAAAAATACCAGCTGCAGCTCTCCCGGCAGATGCAGAAAGAGAGAGAGAGAGCCGCTGTCTCTCAGCCTTTGCTTCCCAGGGAGGCGTGTACCTTGTGAATCCAGGGCACAGGCAGTGCCTCTCGGGCTGAGAAGCCATTTCAATCCAGAGGGAGACAGAAAGATGGCACGCTCAGCCCGGAAACAAGAGCCCCCATTATGCGTCAGGCCTACCCCCGTAGGTCAGCCCTTCCTGCCACAATCATCCCTGTATGTGTGTGCCTGGGGGAGTTGGGCCCTCCTCGGTGGGCAGACAAATCCCCTGGGCTTCCTAAGGATTCTTGCTTCCATTTATTTGCACAGAGAACGGCTTCTTTTCGTCCCCCAAGGCAGATGGAGCAGCGATTTCACACACAGCCCTCCATTTGGCAGCCCCCCCACCCCCCCATCTCTGGCACCGCTCCCCAGTAAAATATTAACTGGTTGTTCAGAGCTGCTTATAATTCTACCCACTTCAATTGCGTTAGGAGGTCTTTGCCGGTCTCCTCCCTAAAGCTGCCTTCGCAGTTGGTCTGTACCCAGAGATAGAAAAGGACCGTAAAATGTCCCCAGCTTTCTCGCTCTCTTTCCTTCTTCGGCATTTTAAATGACCAGGTGCTTAATTAACAGGATTTTTTAAAACAGCAACCTGGAACCACAGAAGCTAAATAAACACCATTCTTTAGAGGCTGGAGAAAGCGTCCAGAGTTAACGCAGCCATATGCCAGGAGGCATAACTCCGGAGCAATAAAGTCTCCCCTCTCCTCCTAAAATTAGGACTTGAGGGCTTTCTTGTCCCACACGGTTCCCACAAAGAAAACGAAGAGCTGATGGCTTGCTTTCCCTGCCCCCCCAACCCCCACATGGACAACAGATGCCCACTGCTTGTACATAAATTCTTCCTGGCCGGGAATCTCATATCAAACAGGCTCAGGAACGAGCTGGGAATCGAAACTCACTGTACGGCAGGGCAGGACCCAGGCTTTATAAAAACGGACAGGATGTTGCTGTTGTTACTGTTTTAGGCTGCTGAGGCCAAGCTGCAGGGAGGGACAGCTCCATGGCCACCCAACCTGACAAAGCTCCAGGGCTCAGGACAGCAGGCCTGGGCCTCACCAAAAGGGAGGGGCCTACTCTTCCTGGAGGTAGAAAGCTGCATGGGGAGACTAAATGGGAGGAGGCGAGAGGTGGAGGCCACAGTGAAGCAGTGCGTGCTCACCCTCCTAGCTGTGTGGGCAGCGGCCCTCCACCGCCATCCCATATGGAATGCTGTTTGTTTCTGCGGGTGCTGCTTTGAGGGGAACAAACAGGACTGTGGGGTTGGTGGCAGATCTCCCATGCAGCTAAGTCCACGAACCAATGAGGAAATAAAATATGCCGCTGGTGTGCGTGGTGGATTTTAACCTGGGATTAAAGCTTGTTGCATAAGCAGCTACAGCATCCTCCCCGCCTCCCTCCCTCTCTCTGATCACTTGATCACTTGAAATGTTTTCTGGGGCAAAGAGCAGGAAGCTGCTGGCTTATTCTGGCAGCTCTGCTCTGTTTGAGGAATGCTGTTGGCATTCGGGTAGGTCTGAGGTTATCTGGAAAACAGCAATTCGGCTGGGGACAGACACAAAAGTATGGTGGCAGATGGAATCCTGGGAGGAACACAGATTGAAAAGAAAGCCTGGGGCAGGCCTACGAAGGGCTGGTCCTGGGCTTCATGGAATGTGGCTGATAAGCAGGAAATAAAACCAAATGTTGCAGGTCTCAATCTAGAAATCCATTCAGCAGCTCCTCTTAAAGCCCCACTGCAGTGAGTATCCCAGCAGTTACTTCTAAATTAGTGCTTTACATAGACTGATTCCTGAAGTAGGTGGCATTGTTAGAAACCTGGAACTAAGCCCAGAGAGGTGAAGTGAGCTGCCCAAGGTCACACAGCTGGGAAGTGCCAGAGATCAGATGTCCATCCCCGTTAGCACTTCACATCCCTAAACTCTGTACCTTCTCCTGGCTCTAAAGAAAGAAGCAAAAGCAAAGCCGAATCAAGCACAGCAGAAACAATGAGGCTGAAACCTATGAACAGCAACTGCATAATCTGTGTTTTCTTTTAGGAGGTAGACCAGTTTTTTGCTTTTTTGTTTTTTGATACAGTGTCTCGCTCTGTCGCCCAGGCTTGAGTGCAGTGGCGTCATCACAACTCAATGCTGCAACCTGAAGACCCACCCTTTTGAGGTGGGTTTTCAGTATTGAATGATGGCGCTGAAGGAAACTTTTAGATTAGACTCATTCAAATGCCCCTCATTACAGATTGAGGCCCAGAGGAAGCGACCCTCTCCCTCCCAACCTCCAGCAAGATGCAAGATGTCAAGGGGGAACACTTTGCCATCTCTAAAATTAGGCTTTTATATTCCATGAAACCAGTGGTTCAACCATGGGGGGGTTTGCCCTCCAGGGGGCATTTGGCAATGCTTGGAGACGTGTGGGTTGTCACAGTTAGGGAGGTTGTATTACCGGTATCTAGTGGGTAGAGGCCAGGGATGATGCAAAACATCCTATAAGTACACAAGACCAGCCCCGCCACAACAAGGAAGTATCTGATCCAAAATGTCCAAGGTTGGGAAACCCTGGCTTTAAGCCCTTTCAGGAAAGGGAAGAAAACAGTCCAATCATTCTGCCTCTGGCTAGAAAAGCCAGCACAGGCCTAAACAAGCAGGTTCTTTGGTGATATTAATAAGCAATGAGCTAATAAAAATAGATTAAAACGTGTCTCTCTTAATATTCCCAGGGTACAGAGAGGATTGGGGTACAGAATCAGGCTGTGGGGAGCCAGGCAGAGTGTCACAGTAACAACACTGGTCTCGAGGGAGAGGAAAGGCTGGCCCCAGCTCCCTTCCCCCAGCACCTTACGAGCTGAGGCCTGGCCTCCCTGAAATGGCTCGCCCGTTCCGCTGGCCTCCAGCCAGGCGAGCAGCGGCAGGAGCGGCCCCACAAGCTGCATCCCGAGATAGCCTGTTCGGCTGCCTACAAAAATAAGCACACTTGCAGTTATCGGCCTCCAGCTACAGCAGGCCTCTCTGACCGTTACGCCAAATGGACAGGATTGAGTCAGGGAAGTGTTTTAAATATCTTGTTTTGTTTTGTTCCTTTCTGGCCAATTAGAACCGAGGCCAACTTCGGGCACGGTGACAGAAGGGCTCACCTTCAGAGCCCGGAGCTGACTGCGTCATGTTACAGCCACAAAGAGGCAGATAGGAGCCTCCCTCCCTTGGAGAAGATGCCTACTAGGAGAGGGGTGTGGGGTTTTTTGGTTTTGTGTTGTTTTTTTACCTCTTTCTAGGAGGGACTGGCAGGATTAGGCAAATGGCGGGAGGGAAAACAAAAAGGGCTAGTGGAAAGGGCAGGGGGTGGATGGTCGCCCCTCATCAGGCAGATGGCCACAGCGCGGGTGGGGTGCCGAGCAAGGGATGCAGGAGCAGAAGGAAAATGAAAAGCAGGAAAACTCAGGCCCTACTCTTTTTTCTTTCTAGCAATTACTTTTATGGGCAGAAGACTATAGATTCGTTCGCTCTGTTTCTCCCTCCCACTAGACCGGTGGTTTTGCCCCCGCAAGGGGACATTTAGCAATGCCTAGGGACATTTTGGGTTGTCTCCATTTTGGGTTGTAAGATCTTTCAGGGAAGTGGGGAGTGCTACTGGCATCTAGTGCTGCTAAACATCCTACAACACATAGGACAAGACCCCCCAGCAGAGAATTAGCCAGCCTCAAATGTCAATAGTGCAGAGGCTGAGAAACTGTACACCAGGCTGAGCGCTTCACGAGGCAAGGAAGGACCTTGTCTGAATTCTTCACCATCATGCCCTCAAGAGTTGAACACAGCACTTGACATATATTAGAGCTCAGTAGAACACCATCTCCCATCCGGATGGTTGCAAGAATCTTACCTGAGCTCTCTGCTTCTGCCCTTGCAAACTCTTGTACACATGTACTCACACACACATACACACACCGTACCACCCAGGCTGCCAGTGATCCTTTTAATTTTTTTTCTCTCCTTTTTGTTTTTTTTTTTGAGACAAAGTCTCACTCTGTCGCCCAGGCTAGAGTGCAGTGGCACAATCTCAGCTCACTGCAACCTCCGTATCCCAGGATCGTGCAATTCTCCTGCCTCAGCCTCCTGAGTAGCTGGGATTACAGGCACATGCCACCACACCCAGCTAATATTTTGTGTCTTTAGTAGAGATGGGGGTTTCACCATGTTGTCCAGGATGGTCTCGATCTCCTGACCTCATGATCCGCCTGCCTTGGCCTCCCAAAGTGCTGGGATTACAGGCGTGAGCCACCATGCACAGCCACTTATTTATTTTATTTTATTTTTTCTGAGACACAGTCTCACTCTGTCGCCCAGGCTGGAGTGCAGTGGCGCCATCTCAGCTCACTGCAACATCCGCCTCCTGGATTCAAGTGATTCTGCTGCCTCAGCCTCCCGAGTAGCTGGGATTACAGGTGCAAACCACCACGCCCGGCTAATTTTTTTTTTTTTTTTTTTTTTGTATTTTTAGTAGAGACGGGGTTTCAAATTTCACCATGTTGGCCAGGCTGGTCAGGAACTCCTAAGCTCAAGCGATCCGCCTGCGTTGGCCTCCCAAAGTGTTGGGATTACAAGCGTGAACCACTGTTCCCGGCCAGCCAGTGATCCTTTCAAAACACAAGTCAGCTCCTGTCCTTCCTCTGCTCAAAATCCATCAATGACTCCTATTTCTCAGTAACAGCCCAAGTCCAGATAACGGCCCACCAGCCTCCCGGCTGGCGCTGTGCCCTTCTGATCTCCGACCATCTCCCTCCACCCTCCTGTGGCTCACTCTGCTCCGGCCACTCCGATCATCCACCTGTTCTTTCCATTCTCTAACTTGTTCTCTCCTCCTTGGAGCCATGGTACTTGATCTTCTACTCTGACCCTTCCTACAATCAATGGATCTGCCCACTTCCCCAAACCACCCAGCAGCTAGCCATTTCCTCCGCGGGGCCTCAACATGTCTGCATCTTCCCTGCTGCTTCTGAAAGGATTCCCCACAGCCGACGAGGCCTCTCTTCTGCTGCACCCTACATCAGATATCTTTCCATCTGAGCCCTGGCTTAAAAACTAGCCCCATTTCTCTTGCACCTGTAACCTTTTTCCTCTCTCTTCCCCACATCAAGAAGCACAACTGTGCAGTGATTGAGTGTGTGGCTGCTGGTGCCACACTCTCTGGGTGTGGATCCCAGCCACCCCACTTGCCAGCTGTGCGGCCTTGCTTGAAGTACTAAATTCTCTGTGCCTTGATTTTCTCATCAGTACAATGGGAACAAAAATAAAAAGTGCCTGGAATCATTGAATAAATCATCTCTACCAAAAGCTTGCAGCAACGCTGCACAGAGTCAGCACTCATTTAGTTGCTGTTACTATTTCCCTCTTGGCTCACTCTTATTTTTTTTTATTATTATTATTTTTTTTTTTTTTTGGAGATAGAGTCTCACTGTGTCTCCCAGGCTGGAGTGCAGCGGCGCAACTTCAGCTCACTGCAACCTCCATCTCCTGCGTTCAAGAGATTCTCCTGCCTCAGTCTCCAGAGTAGCTGGGATTACAGGCGCGTGCCACCGTGCCGGGCTAATTTTTGTATTTATAGTAGAGACGGGGTTTCACCATGTTGGCCAGGCTGGTCTCGAACTCCTGACTCAAGTGATCCACCTGCCTCAGCCTCCCAAAGTGCTGGGATTACAGGTGTCAGCCACTGTGCCCGGCCATCAGATACGATTTTAAACGCTTTACATGAACCAACCCGTTTATCCTCAAAACTATAAAGCAGGCACCATTATACTTAACAACCCACTCCTATATGAGTAAACTGAGGTCAGGACTAACCATCCCATTCTTTTTTTTTTTTTTTTGAGACGGAGTCTCACCCTGTCTCCCAGGTTGGAGTGCAGTGGCATGATCTCGGCTCACTACAACCTCTGCCTCCCGGGTTCAAGCGATTCTCCTGCCTCAGCCTCCCGAGTAGCTGAGATTACAGGCATGAGCCACCATGCCTGGCTAATTTTGTATTTTTAGTAGAGATGGGGTTTCTCCATGTTGGTCAGGCTGGTCGCGAACTCCTGACTCAAGTGATCCACCTGCCTCAGCCTCCCAAAGTGCTGGGATTACAGGCGTCAGCCACTGTGCCCGGCCATCAGATACGATTTTAAACGCTTTACATGAACCAACCCATTTATCCTCAAAACTATAAAGCAGGCACCATTATACTTAACAACCCACTCCTATATGAGTAAACTGAGGTCAGGACTAACCATCCCATTCTTTTTTTTTTTTTGAGACGGAGTCTCACCCTGTCTCCCAGGTTGGAGTGCAGTGGCATGATCTCGGCTCACTACAACCTCTGCCTCCCGGGTTCAAGCGATTCTCCTGCCTCAGCCTCCCGAGTAGCTGAGATTACAGGCATGAGCCACCATGCCTGGCTAATTTTGTATTTTTAGTAGAGACGGGGTTTCTCCATGTTGGTCAGGCTGGTCGCGAACTCCTGACCTCAGGTGATCCGCCCGCCTCGGCCTCCCAAAGTGCTGGGATTACAGGCATGAGCCATCGCAGTCGGATTTTTTTTTTTTTTTTTGAGACGGAGTCTCGCTCTATTGCCCAGGCTGGAGTGCAGTGGCGCGATCTCGGCTCACTGCAAACTCCACCTCCTGGGTTCACGCCATTCTCCTGCCTCAGCCTCCCGAGTAGGTGGGACTACAGGCGCCCGCCACCACGCCCGGCTAATTTTTTGTATTTTTAGTAGAGACAGGGTTTCACTGTGTTAGTCAGAATGGTCTCGATCTCCTGAACTTGTGATCCACCCGCCTCGGCCTCCGTAAGTGCTGGGATTACAGGCGTGAGCCACCGTGCCCCGTCCTGTTTCCCAGACTGCAGCGTGATGGCAAGATGACAGCTCACAGCAGCCTCAACCACCTTGGCTCAAGCAATCCTGCCACCTCAGCCTCCTGAGTGTCTGGGGTCACAAGTGTGTCCACCACACACAGCTAATTTTTTTTTTTTAATTTTTTACTAGTTTTTTTGTTTGTTTTTGAGACAGAGTCTCGCTCTGTCACCAGGCTGGAGTGTGGTGGCGAGATCTCAGCTCACTACAACCTCTGCTTCCCGGGTTCAAAAGATTCTCCTGCCTCAGCCTCCTGAGCTGGGATTACAGGCGCATGCCAACACGCCCAGCTAATTTTTGTATTTTTAGTAGAGACGGGATTTCACCATGTTGGCCAGGATGGTCTCGATCTCTTGACCTTGTGATCCTCCCGCCTCGGCCTCCCAAAGTGCTGGGATTATAGGCATGAGCCACCGCGCCCAGACTTAATTTTTTATTTGTAAGAGACAGGGGTCAGGCTGGGCACGGTGGCTCATGCCTGTAATCCCAGCACTTTGGGAGGCCGAGGCGGGCAGATCACCTGAGGTCGGGAGTTCGAGACCAGCCTGACCAACATGGAGAAACCCCGTGTCTACTAAAAATACAAAATTAGCCAGGCATGGTGGCTCATGCCTGTAATCTCAGCTACTCAGGAGGCTGAGGCAGGAGAATTGCTTGAACCCGGGAGGCAGAGGTTGCTATGAGCCAAGATCGTGTCATTGCACTCCAGCCTGGGCAACAAGAGTGAAACAACGTCTCAAAAAAAAAAAAAAAAGAGAGAGACAGGGGTCTTGCTCTGTGGTCTGGGCAGATCTCAAACTCCTGGGCTCAAATGCTCCTCCCACCTCAGCCTCCCAAAGTGCTGGAATTACAGATATGAGCCACAGTGCCTGCCGGTTTATCTGCTTTAGATAGTGTGGGCAGGAAGTGGGGAGACCCTTTAAGGAGGCTGTGACATTGGAGCGAAGAACATAGAACCTTCCTGGTGGAGGGAACAGGAAGTATGAAGGCTCTAAGTTGGTCTGAGCTTGGCAGTTTGATGTTTCAGCGGAACAAAAAAAGGCCAGGTATGGCTACACCAAATAAGGTGCAAAGAGGCTGGGTCCCATGGCTCAATCCTGTAATCCCAGTGCTTTGGGAGGCTGAGGTGAGCAGATTGCTTGAGCCCAGGAGTTCGAGACCAGCCTGGGCAACAAAGCAAGACCATGTCTCTACAAAAAATAGAAGAAATTAGCCAGGCGTGCTAGTGCACACTTGTAGTCCTAGCTATTCGACAGGATGAGGTAGGAAGATCACTTGAGTCAAGGAACTCAAGGCTACAATGAGTGGTGATCATATCACTGCACTCCAGCCTGGGCAGCAGGGTGAGATTCTGTCTCAAAAAATAAAATAAAGTGGCCGGGCGCAGTGGCTCACGCCTGTAATCCTAGCACTTTGGGAGGACGAGGCGGGTGGGTCACGAGGTCAGGAGTTCAAGACCCGCCTGACCAATGTGGAAAAACCCCATCTCTACTAAAAATACAAAATTAGCTGGGCGTGGTGGTGCATGCCTGTAATCCCAGCTACTCAGGAAGGCTGAGGCAGGAGAATCGCTTGAATCCAGGAGGCAGAGGTTGTGGTAAGTCGAGATCGTGCCACTGTACTCCAGCCTGGGCAACAAGAGTGAAACTCAGTCGAAAAAATAAAAAATAAAAATAATAAATAAATAAAAATACAAATACAAAAAATTAGCACACGCCTGTAGTCCCAGCTACTCGGGAGGCTGAGGCAGGAGAATCTCTTGAACCCGGGAGGCAGGGGTTGCAGTGAGCCAAGATCGCGCCAATGCACTCCAGCCTAGGCGACAGAGCGAGATTCTGTCTCAAAATAAATAAATAATAAAATAAAATAATAATAATAATAATAAGATGCAGAGGACCAGGCCAGGCATGGTGGCTCACATCTGTAATCCCAGCACTTTAGGAGGCGAGGCTGAGGCAGGCAGATCACGTGAGGTCAGGAGTTAGAGAACAGGCTGGTGAACATGTTGAAACCCCGTCCCTACTAAAAATACAAAAATTGGCCAGGTGCAGTGGCTCACACCTGTAATCTCAGCACTTTGGGAGGCCGAGGTGGGTGGATCACGAGGTCAGGAGTTCGAGACCAGCCTGGCCAATATGGTGAATCCTCATCTTTACTAAAAAATACACAAAATTAGCCAGGCATGCTGGCGCATGCCTGTAATCCCAGCTACTCTGGAGGCTGAGGCAGGAGACTCACTTGAACCTGGGAGAAGGAGGTTGCAGTGAGCCGAGGTCACGCCATTGCAGTCCAGCCCAGGCAACAGTGCGAGTCTCCTTCTCAAAAAAAAAAAAAAAAAATCAAAAATTAGCCAGGCGTGGTGGTGGGCACTTGTAATCTCAGCTACTCAGGAGGCTGAGGCAGGAGAATTGCTTGAGCCCAGGAGGCAGAGGTTGCAGTGAGCCGAGATCCTGCCATTGCACTCCTGCCTGGGCAACAGAGACTCCGTCTCAAAACAAAACAAAAGATCCAGAGGACCTAAGCATGGAGATAAGCTCAGAGACAAGGTCACCATTCCCTCCACCATCTTTCCATTACTAAGACTCAAAATATTCCACAATGTTCTTTACCTTCCCATCCCCACTCTCCTCTACATCTAATCCACACCATCCCTGAACCCACCCCAAAAGAGAGCCCTATAAAAGGGTAGCTAGACATGTACACTCAAGCTTAAGACAGACTGACTCTGCACTGTGTAGCTCCAGAACCCCAAATAATTTCTGTAACACTCTACACCTGATCCTCCACATGTAAAATAGGAATACTACTCTCTATCTCATCGGGTTATACAGTAAATAGAGAAAATGACAGGTGGATCACCTGAAGTCAGGAGTTCGAGACCAGCCTGGCCAACATGGCGAAACCCTGTCTTTACTGAAAATACAAAAATTAGCCAGGCGTGGTGGTGGACGCCTGTAATCCCAGCTACTTGGGAGGCTGAGGCAGGAGAATCGCTTGAATCCAGGAGGCAAAGGTTGCAGTGAGCTGAGATCACGTGCTGCACTCCAGCCTGGGCGACAGAGCGAGACTCTGTCTCGAAACAAACAAACAAACAAAAATTAGCCGGGCGTGGTGGTGAGCGCTTGTAATCCCAGCTACTTGGGAGGCTGAGGCAGGAGAATCGCTTGAACCTGGTAGGGGATGGAGGTTGCAGTGAGCCAAGATTGCACCACTTCACTCCAGACTGGGTGAAAGAGCGAGATTCTGTCTCAGAAAGAAAGAAAAAGAAAAGCCAGGCGTGGTGGCTCACACCTATAATCCCAGCACCTTGAGAGGCCAAGGGGGACGGATCACTTGAGGTCAGGAGTTCGAGACCAGCCTGGCCAACATGGTGAAAACCCCATCATTACTAAAAATACAAAAATTAGCCAGGCGTGGTGGCACGCGCCTGTAGTCCCAGCTACTCTAGAGGCTGAGGCAGGAAGGCAGGAAAATCACTTGAACCCGGGAGGCAGAGGTTGCAGTGAGCCAAGATCACGCCACTGCACTCCAGCCTGCGTGACAGAGGGAGACTCCGTCTCAAAAAAAAAAAAAAGAAGAAGAAATAAAATACAATAAGATAAAATAAAATAATGTATTTTGGCTGGGCACAGTGGCTCACACCTGTAATCACAGCATTTTGGGAGGCTGAGGCAGGTGGATCACCTGAGGTCAGGAGTTCGAGACCAGCCTGACCAACACAGTGAAACCCCATCTCTACTAAAAATGCAAAAAATTAGCTGGACGTGGCAGCAGGTGCCTGTAACCCCAGCTACTCGGGAGGCTGAGGCAGGAAGGCAGGAGAAACCCTTGAACCCGGGAGGCGGAGGTTGCAGTGAGCCGAGATGGCACCACTGCACTCCAGCCTGGGTGACAGAGCGAGACTCTGTCTCAAAAAATAAAAACAAAAAAATTATGTGTTGTATTTGCTTTTCAGGGCAGCAATCTTGTCCTTTACAAGCACTTGATATGACAGTTCATCTCCAGAGCCTAAAGTAGGTCCCACACAGGGGAGTCTGTTGATTTGAGTGAACGTCAATTCCTGGGGCTCAGTACAAATGCTTTAAAACAATTTGCTCAATACTGGGCACAATAGGCTTAATGTGGCCTTGCTAAGTTCCTGGAGTGACTTCCGTGGGCTTTAGCCTCCTCCTGCTGCCACCACTGCCTCCGTCGCCCTCCTCGTTGTCATGATGACATCTCCTCCTCCTCATCTTTACCTTGGAAGAGTGGCTTGCACTTATTGAGGTGCCATGTGCCAGGCACTGTTCCAAACACACTTTACGTATTAATTAATTTAACCCCTCCAACAACCCTATGAGGCAGGTATAAGGATAACCCCCATTTTACAGGTGAGAAACTTGAGGTGCAGAGAGATCAAGTAATTTACACATCTGAAAAAAGGAAAACATTCATAAGAAAAGTGAAACCTCAGCCTACTTGGCCTCTAAAATTTCAAGAAGCTAAAACTATGGAGAAACCAACACTTACAGGCGATCAGGAACCAATTTACCAACAACAGCAGCAAAAAATAGACCAAACACAAACAGAAATTCCAGAGAGGGCAATTCAATCACAATTCATCTCGTGTTCTGAGGCCCCCCAAACCTCCCTGTGTTTTCCATCCACCTGGTTCCTCAAGTCCCAGATCTGGACATCACCCTTGACCACCGCTTCCCCATCTCCCATCCCAAGCCCTGTGGCTTCACCTTCTGAGTGCCTTCCACTGCCGACTGCGGCGGCGTAGCTCCATTCTGCACAGGTGCTTGGCTCCAGAGCCACCATTATCTGCTATCTGGGCTGGAAGGGAACAGCCTCCTCACCCCAACTCTGCTCCCATCCTCCACCCTCAGCAGCTGGAAGGATCTTTTGAAATTTCAATTTGGGCCAGATCACATCCCCATCCCCCAACCCCCACCTCTAAAACCCTTCACAGGTTTCCCATTGTTCTCAGGCCACAGTCTGAAATTCTTCAACGAGCCCTAGGGGGCCTGTAGGATTCCCTTCTCCAGCTTTTGCTCAGGGTCTGAGCTCCAGCCAGCTTCAAAGACTGAGTGAGTTTGCCTGGATTCAAATCTTGGCTCTGCCTTTCACTCACTGTGCCACCGCATGTAAGTAACTTAACCTCTCTGGGCCTCTAAAGTGGGGATAATAGCACCTCCTAGAGTGTTGTCAGGATTAAATTAATTCATGTAGTAAAAAGTGCTCACTTAGCACAGCATCTGGCACCCAGTTAGCTATTGCTATTGTTATTGCTGTCAGGTAACTCCTACTCATCCTTCAAAACCCAACACAAAATTCATTTCTTCAGGACAGCCTTCCCAGACTCATTTCCCAAAAAAAATCAGATCCTAGGCTGGGCACGGTGGCTCACGCCAGTAATCCCAGCACTTTAGGAGGCCGAGGTGTGTGATCACCTGAGGTCAGGAGTTCAGGACCAGCCTGGCCAACATGGTGAAACCCCGTCTCTACTAAAAAATACAAAAATTAGCCGGGTGTGGTGGCGGGCGCTTGTAATCCCAGCTACTCTGGAGGCTGAGACAGGAGAATTGCTTAAACCTGGGAGGCGGAGGTTGCAGTGAGCGAGATCACGCCACTGCACTCCAGCCTGGGCGACAAGAGCAAAACTCTGTCTCAAAAAAAAAAAATCAGATCCTCCAGTTATATGGTGTCCTCATAGTGCCCATGACAATCATAATTTAATACTTTATACATGTTTAATCACCGGGTACAAATTTTATTTTATTTTTTTTTTGAGACAGAGTCTTGCTCTGTCTCCCAAGCTGGAGTTCAGTGGCCCGATCTTGGCTCACTGCAACCTCCATCCCAGGTTCAAGCGATTCTCCCACCTCAGCCTCCTGAGTAGCTGGGACTACTGGCACGAAACACCATACCCAACTAATTTTTGTATTTTTTGTAGAGACGGGGTTTCGCCACTTGCCCAGGCTGGTCTTGAAGTCCTGGGCTCAAGCAATCCGCCTGCCTTGAACTCTCAAAGTACTGGGATTACAGATGTGAACCACCGAGCTGGGCAGGTATAAATTCCTATGATCGAGTTCTTACCTACTGTCTGTTTTGTTCAATTCTGTATCACTCTGGCACATAGTAGGTGCTCAAAAATAATTTGGTGAATATTGGACAAGAGAGTAGCTGAATGAATCAGCTGCAGAGGAGCCCAAATCCCCACTTTTCAAGTTAAATAATTAGAAAAATCGGCTTTTGGCCAGGCGTGGTGGCTCACACCTGTAATCCCAGCACTGTGGGAGGCCGAGGCAGGCGGATCACGAGGTGAGGAGATCGAGACCGTCTTGGCTAACATGGTGAAACCTCGTCTCTACTAAAAATACAAAAAAAAATTAGCCGGGCGTGGTGGCGGGCACCTATAGTCCCAGCTACTCGGGAGGCTGAGGCAGGAGAATGGCATGAACCCGGGAGGCGGAGCTTGCAGTGAGCCAAGATTGCACCACTGCACTCCAGCCTGGGTGACAGAGCGAGACTCTGTCTCAAAAAAAAAAAAAAAAAGAGAAAAATCGGCTTTTAATGAGGATGCAGGAAAACTGAAGCCCACTGGGGGTAACTGGGTTACAAAAGGAAGCCGCAGTGATTCCAATGTAAAGCAAAACTGGGAGCGTGGCCCAGAGAGCTGCAGTGCAGGGGCTGGGTTAGCCTAAGAGCTGACTACTTGATATTCACAGCAAGCAGCTCAAACAAAGAGAGAGGAGAGGGACGAATTCCATGGGGAGCTGAAGGCCAAAGGCCCGAAGCTGAAGGCAGAAGTGGTAGATTACCCTGGGGGCGGGAGGCTTCCAGCTGCAGAAATCGCCCAGATTCTAGGAATCCATCCCACCCGTGCCCCTGCTCACTGCTGTCTTACCTGAATTGCCTGCCCGCAACCCTTCGGCTCACCAGCCTCAGGAACAGTGACTCACTCCAATGCCTCTGTCCCAGCTACAGCCCAGGCCTCCACCAGCCTGATGTCAGAACCTCTGTAGGGTGGCCAGGTCTAGCAAATACAAATACAGGATGCCCAGTTCAGTTTGAATTTCAGATAAACAAGGAATCTTTTTTTTAGTATAAGTACATCCTGTATCAGTCTGGCACCTCTACCTCTCTGGTCCCATCAAACTCTCCCCAGCAATGTCCTTTCACAGTTACCTTTCTGCTGCTCAGAGTCTTGAGCCTCCTTGGAAGATAAACTGGCCCCCTGTGACCTCTGGGTAAGGGAGAAACCAACGCCAGCCGAATAGGGTGGAGTAAGGACCTCCCCGCCACCACCAAAAAAAAAAAAATGCAGGCACAGTGGCTGAAGCCTGTAATCCCAGTGCTTCGGGAGGCTGACTTGGGAGGATACTTGAGGCTAGGAGTTTGAGACCAGCCTGAGCAACACAGCACGATCTCTTCTCTACAAAAAATTTTAAAAATTAACTGGGCTTGGTGGTGCACACCTGTAGTCCCACCTACTCAGGAGGCAGAGGCAAGAGGATTACTTGAGCCCAGGAGTTCAAGGCTGCAGTAAGCTATGATCATGGCACTGCACTCCAGCCTGGGTGACAGAGCAAAACCGCATCTGAGAAAAAAAGGAAAAATAAATGACCTACCCAGTTCTTAGCACAGAATACATTCTCCATAAAAAGCAACTTCATACAGCCATCCTTTACTCTACGGTCACCTAGGGGCCTCTCACAAGTCCTTGTGAGATACATGGCATGGATGGTTGAACCCTTTTCACAGAGGAGAAAACTGAGGGCCTGCTAATTGGTGGAAGGGCCAAGAAGAAAAGTCCTGCTCTTTAGGATTCTGCTGCTAAAGCTCTGCTTGAGTCTGTCAGATGTGAATATGCAGGAAACTATAAGCCACATGAGGGCAGGTTAACTGTGGCTTCACCGATGGACTCCTGGATCCCAGCACAGTGCTCCAGCCCTTAGCAGCTGCTCCGGAAATAACTGCAGAGCAGCTGAGCGTGATGCCTCAGGCCTGTAATCCCAGCACTTTGGGAGGCCGAGAGGGGCGGATCACTTGAGGTCAGGAGTTCGAGACCAGCCTGGCCTTCATGGCAAAACCTCATCGCCACTAAAAACACAAAAGTTAGTTGAGCGTGGTCGTGGGTGCCTGTAATCCCAGCTACTCAGGAGGCTGAGGCAGAAGAATCGCTTGAACCCGGGAGGTGGAGGTTGCAGTGAGCCGAGATCACACCACTGCACCCTAACCTGGGTGACAGAGTGAAACTCTGCCTCAAAAAAAGAAAGAAATAATTGCAGAGCGAATACAAATCCACCAGAGTCTCCACGACGACCTGATAATAGAGCACACACTTGTGGTCAGGCCCCTTCTCTCAATCTCTCTCTCTCTCTCTCTCTCTCTCTCTCTCTCTCTCTCTCTGTCTCTCCCCTGCACCCCTCTGCCCTGCCCCATGTTCTGGGTCTTGAGCCCAGGTCTGTCTTTCTGTGCTGTCTCCGTAGCCCCAACTACATGGCTACATGGTGGGGAGAAGGAGAGGATGAAGCTTAAGGCAGATTTCTGGCTTTTCTCTCCAAATGAAGCAAAATAACAAATGTAGCTTCAAAAGGAAAGCAGCATGATCATGGAAATGTCAAAACAGCCACGTTCTTTTCTAGCCAGGCAGAAGAGACTTTATAGAACCTGACTCAACACAGTTGCATTCAGCATTCCTTAAACACCTAACATAAGCTCCCCTTTACTGGCAAATTGCCCTGAAACAATTAGGAGGTAAAGGAATTCCCAGAAGAAAAGGATTTTCTAGGGCCTTTGAAGAGATGTGTTGACTCTAACCCAAACAACCCTCTGAGAACATGGAGCCACTTGGTTAGCTCTCTTTGAGAGTTGTCCAACAGGTAAAGCAGGGGCATCCACCAGTATCTGTTTTTAATTGCTTTTGTCTTTACCCAAGGTCAGAAATGAACATTGGGATTTGACTGAGGAGTTACTTTCCATTTCTTACTTATGTTTTCTTTATTCAGTTATAGGGACAGGGTGGCCATGGGGTTGGTGAGGGAAGTTTGGACTTTGAGACCATTTTGATCAGGGCCTTTACTCTTTATAAATGGGAAGTGACTTGCAGGCATTAATAGGCTCATCAGGTTCTCACCTTTGGTGCATCTCCCCCATGGTCAGTGCCAGCCCAGTCATGGATCTTGACCTGATCAGCGGACTTTTCTCCATAAACTTTCCCTAACACCTGGAGAGATACTTCAGCTGCAATGTCACCTCCTCAGAGAGGCCTTCCTTGATTGCATTATCTAGAGGCGATTCCCACCCAGCCTTGCCCAGCAGTCACCCTCTATGAGGTCACCTGTTATATATTGTCCTATGAGGACTCCTATCAACTATCACACGCTGTTGCTTTATTATTATTATTATTATTATTATTATTTGAGGCAGAGTTTCACTCTGGTTTCCCAGGCTGCAGTGGGATGGCACAATCTCAGCTCACTGCAACCTCTGCCTCCTGGGTTCAAACGATTCTCTTGCCTCAGCCACCCGAGTAGCTGGGATTACAGGCATGCACCACCACACCTGGCTAATTTTGTATTTTTAATAGAGACAGGGTTTCTCCGTGTTGGTCAGGCTGGTCTCGAACTCCCAGCCTCAGGTGATCCACCCGCCTCGGCTTCCCAAAGTGCTAGGATTACAGGCGTAAGCCACCACACCTGGCCTATTATCATTATTATTATTTTAAATTTATTTATTTTGAGACTGAGTTTCACTCTATCACCCAGGCTGGAGTGCAGTGGTGCAATCTCGGCTCCCTGCAACCTCCATCTCCCAGGTTCAACTAATTCTCCTGCCTCAGCCTCTGAGTAGCTGGGACTACAGGCACGTGCCACCATGTCTGGCTAATTTTTGTATTTTTTGTAGAGATGGGGTTTTGCCATGTTGGCCAGTCTGGTCTTGAACTCCTGACTTCAGGTGTTCCACCGGCCTCGGACTCCCAAAGTGCTGGGACTACAGGCATGAGCCACCGTGCCCAGTCTTATTTTTTTGAGACGGAATATCACTTTGTCACCCACACTGGTGTGCAGTGGCACGATGTCAGCTCACTGCAACCTCCACCTCCCTGGATTCAAGAGGTTCTCCTGCCTGAGCCTCCTGAATAGCTGGGATTACAGACCTGTGGCACTGCACCTGGCTAATTTTTGTATTTTTATTAGAGACAGGGTTTCCCCATGATAGCCCAGGCTGGTCTTGAACTCCTGGCCTCTAGTGATCTGCCCACCTCAGCCTCTCAGAGTGCTGGGATTACAGGCACAAGCCACCACACCTGGCCTGTTGCTTTATTTTTGACTTGTTGGTCTCTTGGTCTCTGCAACCAAGATGACAGATGTCATCCGACTGTCAGCAGCATGACGACAGGGCCTTGTCTGGCTTCTTCACTGTGGATTCCCAGCCTCAAGAAGGCAACCAGGCCCATGTGTAGCCACTGAGTCAGAGCCTTTAACAAAAAGGATAAAGAAGAAGAAGAAGGCCGGGTGCGGTGGCTCACGCCTGTAATCCCAGCACTTTGGGTGGCCGAAGTGGGTGGATCACGAGGTCAGGAGATCAAGACCATCCTGGCCAACATGGTGAAACCCTGTCTCTACTAAAAATACAAAAATTAGCCGAGTGTGGTGGCGCACGCCTGTAGTCCCAGCTACTCGGGAGGCTGAGGCAGGAGAATTGCTTGAACCCGGGAGGAGGAGGCTGCAGTGAACCGAGATCACTCCACTGCACTCCAGCCTGGCGACAGAGCGAGACTCTGTCTCAAAAAAAAAGAAAAAGAAGAAGAAGAACAATACTAATAATGACTTACATTAACTGTTTGCTAATTGAATCCTTACAGCACTGTGACATAGTAGGTACATTGATTTTGCCACTTTGCACTTGCTGTTCCCTTTGCCCGGAACACTCTTCCCAGGTGTTTGCAGGACTGTTCTCTCCATGCAGGTCTCTGCTCAAATATCACCAACTCAGAGAGGCCTTTCCTGACCCCCTCCCTAAGGGAGTGCCAAGCATCACTCCCTAATCCCATATCCTGTGGTTAAGGATTTCACTGTGTCCCTTCTAAAAAGATACGTTAAAGTCTTAACCCCCAGTACCCAAGGATGTGACTTGATGTAGAAATGGGATTTTTTTTTTTTTTTTTTTTGAGACAGAGTCTCGCTCTGTTGCCCAGGCTGGAGTGCAGTGGCGCAATCTCGGCTCACTGCAACCTCCACCTCCCTGGTTCAAGCAATTCTCCTGCCTCAGCCTCCCAAGTAGCTGGGACTACAAGCATGTGCCACCACGCCCAGCTAATTTTTTTGTATTTTTAATAGAGACGGGGTTTCACCGTGTTAGCCAGGATGGTCTTGATCTCCTGACCTCGTGATCCACCCACCTCAGCCTCCCAAAGTGCTGGGATTACAGGCGTGAGCCACCACGTCTGGCCTGAAATAGGATCTTTACAGAAGTAATCAAGTTAAAATGGGGTCATTAAGGTGGGCCCTAATCCAATATGACTGATGTCCTTATAAAATGAAGAAATCTGAGGCCAGGTACGGTGGTTCACACCTGTAATCCCACCACTTTGGGAGGCCAAAGCAGGTGGATCACCTGAGGATGACCTCTGGCCAACATGGCAAAACCCCATCTCTACTAAAAATACAAAAATTAGCCAGGTGTGGTGGCACACGCCTGTAATCCCAGCTATTTGGGAGGCTGAGGCACAAGAATCACTTGTACCTGGAAGGCAGAAGTTATAGTGAGCCGAGATCACACCGCTGCACTCCAGCCTGGGCAACAGAGTGAGACTTCACCTCAAAAAAAAAAAAAAAAAAAAAAGAAATAGGATCTTTACAGAGGTAATCAAGTTAAAATGGGGCCATTAGGGTGGGCCCTAATCCAATATGACTGAAGTTCCTATAAAAAGAAGAAATCTGAGGCTGGGTGTGGTGGCTCACGCCTGTAATCGCAGCACTTGGGAGACTGAGGCGGGCGGATCACTTGAGGCCTGGAGTCTGAGATCAGCCTGGCCAACATGGTGAAACCCTGTCTCTACAAAAAATACAAAAATTAGCTGGGTGTGGTGGCGCACAGCTCTCAGGAGCTGAAGCAGGAGGATCACTTAAGCACAGGAGTCGAGGCTGCAATGAGCTGTGATGGTGTCATTGCATTCCAGCCTGGGTGACAGAGTAAGACCCTGCTGCCAAAAAAAGAAGAAGAAGAAGAAGAAATCTGGGCTAGGCACAGTGGCTCACGCCTGTAATCCCAGCACTTTGAGAGGCTGAGGTAGGAGGATCTCTCAAGCCCAGAAGTTCAAGACTAGCCTGAGCAACATAGCAGGACCCTGCCTGTTTGAAAAAAATTTTTTTAATTATCAGGGGTTGGTGGTATGTGCCTGTAGTCCCAGTTACCTGGGAGGCTGAGGCAGGTGGACCACTTGAGCCAAGTTGAGGTTGCAGTCCAGCCTTGGTGACAGAGTGACACCTTGTCTCAAAACAAAAAAGAAGAAATCTGGACACGTGGCCTGAAAAGAGCCGTGCACATTCCTCAGCCCCGGGCTCAAAACAAACAAGCCCAGTACAAACACATCCCATCCTCCCATCCCACCACATATCACCATATATCTCTTAAACTTCCCCCGGGCTCAAAACAAACAAGCCCAGTACAAACACCACCAGGAAAGTCTCCGATAAGGGGACAGATGAGGGGACAGCCGTTCGAAGTTTTACTGAAAGAGCGGGAACCAAAAGAATTCCTTTGTTCCCCTGTAACTTTCAGGCTATAAAAAAGCAAACACTCGCATTGTTCGGGGCCCTCTTGTATGCGGTGGAATGGAGGTACCAGGTTCGAACTTGTAGTAAAGATCCTTGCCGCTTGGCTTTGACTCTGGACTCTGGTGGTCCTCTTTGGGGAACAAACGGTCTGGGCATAACAGGCCGGGCATTGGTGGCTCATGCCTGTAATCCCAGCACTTTGGGAGACCAAGGCGGGCAGATCACCTGAGGCTAAGAGTTTGAGACCAGCCTGACCAATATGGCAAAACCCCATCTCTACTAAAAATACAAAAATTAGCCGGGTTGTGGTGGCACGTGCCTGTAATCCCAGCTAGTTGGGAGGCTGAAGTAGGAGAATCGCTTGAACCCGGGAGACGGAGCTTGCGCTGAGCCGAGATTGCACCACTGCACTCCAGCCTGGGTAAAAGAGCAAGACCCTGTCTAAAATAAACAAACAAACAAACAAACAAACAAATAAAAAAGAAAGGAAGGAAGGAAGGAAAGAAAAAAAAGGAAAAGAAATCCGGACACAGAGACAGACACAGACGGAAGATGATGTGAACACAGAGGATTGGAGCAATGCATCTACAAGCCAAGACATGCCAGAAATTGCCAGCAACCACCTGAAGCTAATAGGAAGAGGTAAGGAAGACTGTCCCCTACAGGTTTCAGAGGAAGCATGTCCCTGCACACCTCGATTTGAGACTTGTAGCCTCCAGAACTGTGAGACAATATATTTCTGTAGTTTTAAGCCACCCAGTTGTGCTGCTTTGTTTTGGCAGTCCTAGCAAACGGACACACTTGCTTTATTTTTCTTTATTGCTCTGATAGCCACCTGCCACTGCACACATTTATTTGCCTGCTGACTCCCTGCACCCAGGATGGACTGCAGGTCTCTTGAAGCTGAGGTCTCATGTTCATATGTTCATGCATCTGTTACAAGGGCTGGCATTTACTCCTTCCTTCAGGAACTATTCATTTGAGTGCCTACTATGCCAGGCCCTGCCTTCTTCTTTTTTTTTTTTTTTTTTTTTTTGAGACAAAGTCTCACTTTGTCACCCAAGCTGGAGTGCAGTGGTGCAATTCTCATGCCTCAGCCTCCTGAGTAGCTGGGACTACAGGCATGTGCCACCACACCTGGCTAATTTTTTGTATTTTAGTGGAGACGGGATTTCACCATGTTGCCCAGGCTGATCTCAAACTCCTCACCTCAGGCAATCTACCCGCCTCGGCCTCCCAAAGTGCTGGGATTACAGACAGAGTGAGCCACCGCGCCCTGCCAAGCCTTGGCTTTTTGAAGTTTACATTCTAGTAAGAAGAGACAGGTAATAAACAATAAATAGATAATAAAAAACAACAAGTAAATAATAAACAATAAATAGGAACAATAAAATAGTGTGTTAAATGGTGATGAGTGCTATGGAAAAAAATATAGCAGCAAGGGAGATGGTGGGGGTTGGGGTGGGCAACGGTGGTCATCAGTGTAGACAGAGGCCTCACCAAGGAGGTGACAGCTGAGCCTGAATAAGATCAAGGAGGAGGCGTGGGGATTTTGGGGGAGAGCAGTACAGGTTGAACAGGGGTTCCCAGCAAGAGCGATTTTGCCCTCCAGGGGACATTTGTCTGGAAATATTAGGGAGTTGCTCCTGGCATCTAGTGGGTAGAGGCCAGGGATGCTGCTAACCATCCTGCAATGCATGGAACAGCCCCATAACAAAGAATGGCCCAGCTGGCTGGGCACGGTGGCTCGTGCCTGTAATCCCAGCACTTTGGGAGGCTGAGGCTGGTGGATCACGAGGTCAGGAGTTCGAGACCAGCCTGGCCAACATGGTGAAACCCTGTCTCTACTAAAAATACACAAATTAGCCGGGAATGGTGGCATGTGCCTGTAATCTCAGCTACTCAGGAGGCTGAGGCAGGAGAATTGCTTGAACCCAGGAGGTGGAGGTTGCAGTGAGCCAAGATTGTGCCACTGGACTCCAGCCTGGGCAACAGAGCAAGACTCTGTCTCAAAAAAAAAAAAAAAAAAAGAAGAAGAAGAAAAAGAAGAACGGCCCAGCCACAAATGTCCGCAGCAGTGAGGTTGAGAATCCGTAAGGGAGAGGGAAGAGGAAGCCCTCGGCCTCGGAGTGCCCTGCAGGGACCAGGTGTTGGAGGAATAGCCAAGGCGATCACTGCTCAGATGTTTTACTCTCTGGGAGGACACCGTGGTGGGGAAGGTTAGAGGGTACTGAGGAAACAGAAATATGTCACAGGCCATTTTAAGAAGTTCAGTTTTTACTCTAAATAAGACCAGAAATCACTGGAGACTTTCCACAGATAAGAGACACAGGCTGACAAGTTCCACAAACATCACTCTGGTCATGGGGTTGCAAATCGACTGAAGGGGGCCATGGCAGATGTAGGGAGACTAGTGGGGATGGTTGGAATGTTCCAGGCCTGCGATGCTGGTGGCTCAGAGCAGGGTGAAGGAGGACAGCAAGTCAGGATTCTGGATCTACTTGGGAAATCTAGTTGTCAGGGTTTGTGGAGTATGGGAGGGAGGAAGAGGAGGCATGGATGACTTCAAGATCTTTGTTGTTGTTGTGTTTGTTTGTTTGTTTTTGAGACAGGGTCTCGCTCTGTTGCCCAGGCTGGAGTGCAGTGGCGCGATCACAGCTCACTGCAACCTCCACCTCCCGGTTTCCAGCAATTCCACTGCCTCAGCCTCCGGAGTAGCTGAGATTACAGTTGCACGCCACCACGCCTGGCTAATTTTTGTATTTTTAATGGAGATGGGATTTCACCATGTTGACCAGGCTGGTCTCAAACTCCTGACCTCAAGTGATCCACCTGCCTCCCAAAGTGTTGGGATTACAGACATGAGCCACCGCAACCGTGATTTGTTTTGTTTCCAGGCTGGAGTGCAGTTGGCGCCATCATGGTTCACTGCAGCCTCTACCTGAGCTCACGTGATCCTCCCATCTCAGTCTCCTGAGTAGCTAGGACCACAAGCCCACACCGCTATGCCCAGCTAATATTTTGAATTTTTTGTAGAGACAGGGTCTTGCTATGTTTCCTAGGCTGGTCTCAAGCTCCTGGGCTCAAGTGATCCACCCCCACCTTAGCCTTCCAAAGTGCTTAGACTTCAATATCTTCTGACCTGAGCTGCTGGGGGGCTGGAGTTGGTGCGGGCTGAGATGGGGACAGCAGTGGGAGGAACAGGCTGGGGGAGGATGAATGTGGGGGTGAGCTATTAGTCATCCAAGTGGAGATGTCACGGAGGCAGTCGGATGATGGAGTGCAGGGGAAGTTTGGGCTGGAAGTATAAATGTGGGAGGCATCAGCATCTAGACGGAATTTAAAGCCATGACGCATATGGGCTGAGATCACCTAGGACTGTGCGTGATGGGAAAGAATCGGGTCCAAGGGCCAGTCCCTGATGCTCTCCACAGCTTGGACATTTGGCTGTGAGAATGAACCAACAAAGATGACAGCCGGGTGCGGTGGCTCATGCCTGTAATCCCAGTACTTTGGGAGGCCAAGGTGGGCAGATCACCTGAGGTCAGGAGTTCAAGACCAGCCTGGCCAACATGGCAAAACCCCATCTCTACTAAAAAATACAAAAATTAGCTGGGCGTGGTTGCAGGCACCTGTAATCCCAGCTACTCGGGAGGCTGAGGCAGGGAGAATTGCTTGAATCTAGGAGGTGGAGTTTGCCGTCAGCTGAGATCTCACCACTGCACTCCAGCGTGGGTGAAAGAGCCAGACTTTGTTTCAAAAAATAAATAAAATAAAAAAAAAAAAGAAAAAGAAAATTGCTCCTTCAAGCCACATAACAGGAGCAGAGAAGGAAAGGTGGGTCGAAGCCCAGCTTGGGCATTTTCCAGGTGTGACCTTGGACAAGTTCCGGCCTTCCCCAGTTACCCCATGACACTGCTGTCAAGGATAGAGGAGATCATGAAAAGTGAAGAGCCTCTCAGCTTTGTAAACTGTGAAGTGCCTTCTAAGGATCGGGGTGATTGCCAACTGAGCATTTCTATAACACCACCACTGAAATAAAAGTTCAAGGTCGCACAGCTTCTGCTGACATCATTCAGCAGAGAACAGATGCAGAATTTCCAATCTTTCAAGAGCTGTGCACCCTGTTAGCTTGAGGGCCAAGACCTTACCACTTCCTGACCAAAACATAATGCATACAGCATATTAACCTGAAAAAAATTCTAGGAAATAGAAAAACATGCATGTAGTAAATAATTAAAATGGCATAGAAACGTATCCATGGGGCTGGGCGTGGTGGCTCACGCCTGTAATCCCAGCACTTTGGGAGGCTGAGGCGGGCGGATCATGAGGTCAGGAGTTCGAGACCTGCCTGGCCAACATGGTGAAACCCTGTCTCTACTAAAAATACAAAAAATTAGCCGGGCATGATGGCAGGCACCTGTAATCCCAGCTAATTGGGAGGCTGAGGCAGGAGGATCTTTTGAAGCTGGGAGGTGGAAGTTGCAGTGAGCTGAGATCAAGCCATTGCACTCCAGCCTGGGCGACAGAGCAAGACTCCGTCTTGAGGAAAAAAAAAAAAAAATTAGCTGGGCGTGGTGGTGGGCGCCTGTAATCCCAGCTACTTGTGAGGCTGAGGCAGGAGAATCACTTGAACCTGAGAGGCAGAGGTTGCTGTGAGCCGAGATCGCGCCATTGCACTCCAGCCTGGGCAACAAGAGCAAAACTCCGTCTCAAAAAACAAAAAAAGTGGCTCACGCCTGTAATCCCAGCACTTTGGGAGGCCGAGGTGGGCGGATCACAAGGTCAGGAGATTGAGACCATCCTGGCTAACACGGAGAAACCCTGTCTCTACTAAAAATACAAAAATTACCCGGGTGTGGTGGCGGGCGCCTGTAGTCCCAGCTACTCAGGAGGCTGAGGCCGGAGAATGGCGGGAACCCGGGAGGCGGAGCTTGCAGTGATCCCAGATCGCGTCACTGCACTCCAGCCTGGGCTACAGAGCGAGACTACGTCTCAAAGAAAGAAAGAAAGAAAGAAATTTATCCATGGAAAAACGAAGTCTCCGTCCCACCATGATCCTCTGATACTCTCCCCAGAATCAGAATCAATTACTATTACCAGGTAGCAGAAATAACCCGTGCATGCAAAAGCACAGTACCTTGCCTTTCCTGGTTTTGTTGACACAAATACTGGCATGCCGTGCACACTGTTCTGCTCCTTGCTTTTTTGCAGTCGTCAGTATATCTTGGAGAATTGCTTGGTATCAATTCACATAGAGCTGTTTTATTGTTTTTAAGTGGCTGTGGAGTTGTATCCACCAAGCAGCTGCATCATCATTTATGTAACCATCTCCTATTGATGGACATTTGGATTGCTTCCAGTCTTCAGCTATTATGAGCAATGCAACAATACATCTCCTAATTTATCTGTCTTGGGCAAGGATTATCTATAGGAAAAATTCCTAGAAGTGGAATTGCTGTGTCAATAGGTCTCTGTATATTAAAGCATTGGTGTAAGTATATGTAAGGATATCTCTGTGTTTAAACTTTTATAGGATGGCCACATGACTAATGTACAGGCTTCTTGACTATGTATGGAGGAGAGAAGGTATGTGAAGGTAATTTTTTTTTTTTTTTGAGATAGAGTCTCGCTCTATCACCTAGGTTGGAGTGCAATAGCACGATCTCAGCTCACTGCAACCTCTGTCTCCCGGGTTCAAGCGATTCTCTCACCTCTGCCTCCCGAGTAGCTGGGACTACAGGCATGTGCCGCCACGTCCAGCTAATTTTCCTATTTTTAGTAGAGACAGGGTTTCACCATGTTGGCCAGGCTGGTCTGGAACTCCTGACCTCGTGATCCGCCCGCTTCGGCCTCCCAAAGTGTTGGGATTACGGGTGTGAGCCACCGCGCTCGGCAATATTTTTATTTTTTATTTTTATTTTGTAGAGACAGGGTCTCACTATGTTTCCCAGGCTGGTCCCAAACTTGTGGACTCACATGATCCTCCCACCCGGCCTCCCAAAGTGCTGGGATTACAGGAATGAACCATCATGCCTGGCCAAACACTATTTGTTTGTTTGTTTTGAGATGAAGTCTCATTCTGTTGCTTAGGCTGGAGTGCAGTGGCACAATCTTGGCTCACTGCAACCTCTGCTCCCGGGTTCAAGCAATTCTTCTTCCTTGGCCTTCCGAGTAGCTGGGACTACAGGCAGGTGCCACCATGCCCGGAGTATTTTTGTATTTTTAGTAAGGATGGGGTCTTGCCATGTTGTCCAGGCTGGTCTCAAACTCCTGACTGCAAATGATCTGCCTGCCTCAGTCTCCCAAAGTGCTGGGGTTACAGGTGTGAGCCACCGTGCCTTGGCCCTGGGTTTTTTGTTTGTTTGTTTTTTACAAGATATTGGATAAGCTTGGATGTCCAAGCTAACAGTAATAGGTAACATTTGTTCTCTCTGGTAGTAACAGGCACTGGGCAAAGTAGTGTCATCTCATGTAAATGTCAGAACAACCCCCGAGACTGAAGTAATTGTCTCCATCCACAGGTGAGGAAACTGAAGCTCAGAGGGGCTCATCCAGTGTCCCCCTGCAAGTAAACAGCCAAATCAGGATGTGAGTGCTATTCTTTCTGATACCAAAGCCCACTAGAGATGCTTCCTGGAACTGGTCAGACTCCAGCTGGGAAGACAGAACAGACTTAGAAAATCAGAATGTACAAGAAGGTCACTGCCAGGAAGGGAACACTCAAGTGATCAGACTCCAGGGGGTGGATATATTTTTCAGCCAAATGCCTGAGAGTCTACAGGCTACAAGACAGATTAAATTGAAAACATTATGCTAAGTGAAAGAAGCCAGACACAAAAGGACAAATACTGTATGATTCCACTTATATGAGGTCCCTTGAATAGGCAAATGCAGAGACAGAAAGTAAATGGTGGTTGCCAGGAGCTGGGAGTGATGGATAACAGAAAGTTAGTGTTTCGTGGGTACAGAGTTTTAGTTTGGGAAGATGAAAAAGTTCTGGAGATGGATGGTGGTGAGGGTGGCACAACGACGTAAATGTACTTAATGCCACTGAATGGCAAACTTCAGGTTACAATGGAAAATTCCATGTTATGTATATTTTATCACAACTTTATTTTTAATTTTTAGAGACAGGGTCTCTCTCTCTCTCTCTCTCTCTGTCTCTCTGGGTCTCTCTCTCTCTCTGAGTCTCTCTCTCTCTGGGTCTCTCTGTCTCTGGGTCTCTCTCTCTCTCTCTGGGTCTCTCTCTCTCTCTGGGTCTCTCTCTCTCTGGGTCTCTCTCTCTCTCTCTCTCTGGGTCTCTCTCTCTCTCTCTCTGGGTCTCTCTCTCTCTCTCTGGGTCTCTCTCTCTTTGGGTCTGTCTCTTTGGGTCTCTCTCTCTCTCTCTGGGTCTGTCTCTCTGGGTCTCTCTCTCTCTCTCTTGCTGAGGCTGGAGAGCAGTAGTGTAATCACGGCTCATTGCAGCCTCAACCTCCTGGGCTCAGGCTATCCTTCTGCCTCAGCCTCCCAAGTAGCTGGGACAACAAGCATATTTTACCAGAATTTTTAAAAATTTTTATTTATTTATTTAGTTTTGAGACAGACTCTCACTCTGTAGTCCAGGCTGGAGTACAGCGGCGTGATCTTGGCTCACTGCAGCCTCCGCCTCCCAGGTTCAAGCAATTCTCATGCCCCAGCTTCCCGTGTGAGCCACTGCACCTGGCCTATTTTACTACAATTTTAAAAAACATCTGGCTGGGTGTGGTGGCTCATGCCTATAATCCCAGCACTTTGGGAGGCTGAGGCAGGCAGATCACCTGAGGTCAGGAGTTTGAGACCAGCCTGACCAACATGGTGAAACCCCATCTCTACTAAAACTACAAAATAAGCTGGGCATGGTAGCGCACACCTGTAATCCCAGCTACTTGGGAGGCTGAGGCAGGAGAATTGCTTGAACCAGGAGGCAGAGGTTGCAGTGAGCTGAGATTGTGCCATTGCACTCTAGCCTGGGCAACAAGAGTGAAACCCTGTCTCGAAACAAACAAACGAACAAATCCTAGGCCAGGCGCAGTGGTTACCACCTGTAATCCTAGCACTTTGGGAGGCTGAGGCAGGAGAATCTCTTGAGTCCAGGAGTGCCAGACCACCTGGGGCAACATAGGGAGATCCTATCTCTACAAAATAAAAAACATTAGCTAGGCATGGTGCCGTGCACCTGTAGCCCAAGCTAGCAGGGAGGCTGAGGCAGGAGGATCACTTGAGCCCAGGATGTTGAGGCTGCAGTAAGCTGTGATTGCACTACTGAACTCCAGCCTAGGCAACAGAGGGAGACCCCCCCACCCCACATACACACACCCACCTCCTCACTCTGATCCACCAGGTCCTACACATCTGTCCCCCAAGCCGCTTTTCTCTGACCTCATTTGCTTTCCATCCTCCCCTAGCTCACTCCAGTACTACTACCTTGAGGCACTTCCTTCTGTTCTATTCTCACAGCAAAGCACTCAGGGCCCCAGGGCCTTTACACTTGCTATTTGCTCTCCCTGGAATGCACTTCCTTCTGTGTTTCTTGGCACCCTTCCCCTCATTTTATTTGTCTCCACTCAAGTGTTTCCTCCCTGCCTTCTCTGTTTAAAATAACTCCTCCAGGCCAGGTGCTGTGGCTCATGCCTGTAATCCCAGCACTTTGGAAGACCTAGGCAGGCAGATCACTTGAGGTCAGGAGTTCAAGACCAGGCTGGCCAACATGGCAAAACCCCATCTCTACTAAAAATACAAAAATTAGCTGGGCATGCCGGGCACCTGTAATCCCAGCTACTAGGGAGGCTGAGGCAGGACAATCACTTGAACCCAGGAGGTGGAGGTTGCAGAGAGCCGAGATTGCGCCACTGCACTCTAACCTGGGCAACAGAGCAAGACACTGTCTCAAAAAAAAAAAAAAAAAACAGTTCCATCTGTAACTGGCTGTGAACAATCAAATGAGATAACTCACTGCCTTCGGGCCAGCCAGGGTGTAGACTTTGAACAGTTTGCCTTGAAGGCCCAGAATTTAAACTTCTTTCCATGGCCACACTACCAGCCCTCTGTAATTGTTCATGAATCATTAACTTGCTGGTATGCATTTTTATTTTTATATATTAATTTGTTCTCTGCTTAAGGGAAAGAAAATTCTGCTGTTGTAACACAATATTGGCTTTTTTTTTTTTTTTTTTTTGAGACGGAGTTTTGCTCTTGTTGCCCAGGCTGGAGTGCAATGGTGCGATCTCGGCTCACTGCAACCTCCACCTCCCACGTTCAAGCAATTCTCCTGCCTCAGCCTCCCGAGTAGCTGGGATTACAGGTGCCTTCCCCCATGCCCGGCTAATTTTTGTACTTTTAGTAGAAACGAGGTTTCACCACATTGGCCAGGTTGGTCTCGAACTCCTCACCTCAGGTGATCTGCCTGCTTCCGCCACCCAAAGTGCTGGGATTACAGGTGTGAGCCACTGCGCCCGGCCAATTTTGGCTTTTTAACAAGCCTGCCCGGTTCTGGCCCTCCTCCTTCAGGGAATGAGAACTACCCAAGTTACTTAGAAGGTACTTAAGGAGGCACTGGCTCTCAAGCACCCACCCTAGACTTGCACAGCTCCGAGAGTGACAGCATCCTTAAATCCTGGCACCTCTGGGCTGGGCGTGGTGGTTTATGCCTGTAATCCCAGCACTTTGGGAGGCCGAAGCGGGTGGATCACGAGGTCAGGAGATCGAGACCATCCTGGCTAACACAGTGAAACCCCGTCTCTACTAAAAATACAAAAAAAAATTAGTTGTGCATGGTGGCGGGCGCCTGTAATCCCAGCTACTCCAGAGGCTGAGGCAGGAGAATGGCGTGAACCCGGGAGGCGGAGCTTGCAGTGAGCCGAGATCGCACCACTGCACTCCAGCCTGGGCGACAGAGCAAGACTCCATCTCAAAAAAAAAAAAAAAAAAAAGAATTTATAAAAGCACAGGGTCTTCCAGAAATTGTGGATTAATTGGTCTGGGGAGACGACCAAGCATTTGATTTTTGTTGTTTTTTTTTTGTTTGTTTTTTTGAGTTGGTGTCTCGCTCTGTCGCCTGGGCTGGAATGCAATGGTGCAATCTGCGCTCACTGCAACCTCCGCCTCAAAGGTTCAAGCAATTCTCCTCCCTCAGCTTCCCAAGTAGCTAGGATTATAAGCACCTGCCACCATGTCCGGCTAATTTTATTGCATTTTTAGTAGAGACGGGGTTTCACCATGTTGGCCAGGCTGGTCACAAACTCCCGACCTCAAGTCATCTGCCCGCCTCGGCCTCCCAAAATGCTGGGATTATAGGCGTGAGCCACCGCACCCAGGTTGATATAGTTTTTAAAGAGCCCCAGCTGATTCTAATGTGTAGCCACGGTTGAGCGCCACTGTTCTAGAAAACTACAAGTTTAAACTAGAAGAAAAAGAGGCATTTTGGCCCGGCGCAGTGGCAAACGCCTGTAATCCCAGCTACCTGGGAGGTTGAGGCAGCAGAATTGCTTGAACCCGGGAGGAGGAGGTTGCAGTGAGCTGAGATGGCACAACTGCACTCCAGCCTGGGTAACAGAGCGAGACTCCGTCTCAAAAAAAAAAAAAAAGCAGGGGGAGGGGCGGCATTTTGGCATGTCCATCACTAATGGGATATACACGCACACCATATCCTGGGTTGTAGCTTTGCAGGCAGTAAATCTAATTTTTAAATTTTTTTTCAATTTCAGCTCCACTCCTAACTAACTATGATTTAGGGCTGTAGGGAAGAAAAAGTACCTTTTCCTCACCCATCACAAGGTTCATGGCTAACACCCCTAAAGACAGATTAACAAGAGATGAGCATGACAAATTTATTTAACCCAAGTTTTGAGTGACTCAGGAGTCTTCCAAAGTGAAGAACCGTGACCCAGGGCACCTGTGTTTTTATGGACAGTCAAGCAGCAGTGTCACAGGAGGACAAAAGGGTTTGATCCAATGATGTACACGGTGGGAACTTAGCAAGGCCTGTGAGTTTAGTCTTCATTGTCTCCACGGACAGGACCGGACCCCCTCTGGAATGAGGGGCTTGGGGCCTGCTTTCAGGAGAGGCAGGTCAGAGAAAACTTGAGTGGCCCACTGCAGAAGAGGAAGGCAGGAGAAGGTCAGAGAGTGACCTTCCTGCTTCTATGGCTTCCTCAAATTCCTTCAGCTTCAAATGCTCAGTTTGCCAAAGTGCTGTAATTTGGGGTATTGTGTTCCAAACCCCTACAGGAGAAGTCCCTACTGCTCTAAGCAGACTTGAGCAGGCATCAGAAGCACGTGGGCAGCTTGCTAAACACTGATTGAGGGACTCACCCCCACCGAGTTTCTCAATTGAAAGATTTGAGAATCTGCATTTCTTGAAATTCTCAGGCCTTTTGATTAAGAAACTCTTTTTTTTTTTTTTTGAGACAGAGTTTCACTCTTATTGCCCAGGCTGGAGTGCAATGGCATGATCTCAGCTCACTGCAACTTTAGCCTCCCTGGTTCAAGCGATTCTCCTGCCTCAGCCTCCTAAGTAGCTGAGATTACAGGGGCCCGCCACCACGCCCAGCTAATTTTTGTATTACAGGTGCCACCACGCCCAGCTAATTTTTGTATTTTTAGTAGAGACAGGGGTTTCACCACGTTAGCCAGGTTAGTCTCAAACTCCTAACCTCAGGTGATCCATCCGCCTCGGCCTCCCAAAGTGCTGGGATTACAGGCGTGAGCCATCACACCCGGCAGATTAATAAATTCAATCAAGGACTTTGGGGGAAGTGGGGCTGAGAATTTGCATTTCTATCAAACGCCATCAGAATTTAGCAGGTGCTGCTGCTGATCCAGGTAACAGGCTTTGAGAACCAGGGCTCAGTTGATTAGTAGTATAATTAACAAACTCTGATCCCATCACTGGCTCCCATTTCAGAGCAATGGTTGGTGCCTGCAAGCTTTCATCTCACTGTGTCCACACACAATCCCATGGGGTCCCAGTGTTCTTATGGATGAGATTACCACGGCTGCAACATTCACAGTGAATTGTCCAGGGTCACGCAGCTGCAGCCAAAGTCTGGGGTGGAACACAGGTCTAATTACAAGCAGGAGAGAACCTGGGCAACACTTTCTTTGGGAGCATCAAAGCAAGCTCTCCCACCACCTGCTTGAGCACTTCCAAATCCTGCCGACATACCCAACCCTGCAACAGGCAAAGAGCCTCGCCTCCTGCTGGGAGAGCAGCTTCTTGCGGCGCGGCCTTCGCGAAACTCCGTGGAGAAATGGCGCCCCCTGGTGGCTCCAGAGAGAGCAGCGTTCCATTCCCCGGGCTGGGAGCTCTGGTCTCATGCGTCATGGACATTCTTGGACCCCATCACTAACATGGAAAACATTATTCAGTCCATTCCATCCTAGGAAAGAACTCAGGGTGCTGAAAGGAGGTGGGGACTTCAGAGCTCAGGAATGTAAAGGAAGGGCGGCGGACCGAGCCCTGGGGCTCTCAGGGGGCTGGAATGGTTAAAGCACAGCTGAGAACAATTCGGAGTTTCACCTTTGACCTTCCCAAAGACTTCTGCTGAGGAATTTTCTTTCTTTTTTTTTTTTCTTTCAGACGGTGTTTCACTTTTGTCGCCAAGGCTGGAGTGCAATGTCGTGATCTCGGCTCACTGTAACCTCTGCCTCCCGGGTTCAAGTGATTCTCCTGCCTCAGCCTCCTGAGTTGCTGGGATTACAGGCGTGCACCAGCTAATTTTTGTATTTTTAGTGGAGACGGGGTTTCGCCATGTTTGGCCAGGCTGGTCTCAAACTCCTGACCTCAGGTGATCCACCCACCTTGGTCTCCTAAAGTGCTGGGATCACAGGCATGAGCCAGCGCGCCCGGCGGAGGAATTTTCAGTACTAAAGCTATAGTGTTGTGATGAGAGTCCGGCGTGCTCCCTGAATGCCGGTGCCCGATTCATAATCTAGTGCATTCGTTCACACATTATTCATTCAACAGATATGCTTTTGCGTGCAGTACTATTCTGGGTGCTGGGACCACAGAAATCAGCAGAACAGACAGAATCTTTGCCTTCACGGATGCCTCCTGCCCTAGAACAGTGAATGAATGAATAAATCAATAGGTAGAACACATGGAAAATAAAGAGATGACACTTAATAAAGAGATGTCATTGAGATGACACTTAAGCAAAACCTGGAGTGAGGAGAAAGAGCAGGTATCTGGTGAAGAAGTGTTCCAGGAAGAGAGAATGATAAGAGCAAAGCCCCCGGGGCGTGGGTGTGTTTCTTTAACATGTTTGAGTTCTTTTTTTTTTTTTTGAGACGGAGTCTCCCGCTCTGTTGCCCTGGCTGGAGTGCAGTGGCACGATCTTGGCTCACTGCAAGCTCCGCCTCCTGGGTTCACGCCATTCTCCTGCCTCAGCCTCCCGAGTAGCTGGTATTACAGGTGCCCGCCACCACGCCCGGCTAGTTTTTTGTATTTTTAGTAGAGACGGGGTTTCACCATGTTAGCCAGGATGGTTTCGATCTCCTGACCTTGTGATCCGCCTGCCTTGGCCCCCCAAAGTGCTGGGATTACAGGCGTGAGCCACTGCGCCCGGCCTTTTTTTTTTTTTTTTTTTTTTTTTTTTTAAATAAGGGCCAGGCACGGTGACTCACGCCTGTAATCCCAGCACTTTGAGAGGCCTAGTGGGGTGTATTACCTGAGGTCAGGAGTTTGAGACCAGCCTGGCCAACGTGGTGAAACCCCATCTCTACTAATTTGCTGGGCATGGTGGCACGCGCCTGTAGTCCCAGCTCCTTGGGGGGCTGAGGCAGGAGAATTGCTTGAACCTGAGAGGCTGAGGTTCCAGCAAGCCGAGATTGTGCCATTGCACTCCAGCCTGGGCGACAAGAATGAAACTGTCTCAAAGAAAGAAAAAAAATAAACATAAATCTGGTGCTGGGCGTGGTGGCTCATGCTGTAATCCCACCACTTTGGGAGGTAGAGGTCAGGAGTTGGAGACCAGCCTGGCCAACATGGTGAAACCCCCTCTCTACTAAAAATACAAAAATTAGCTGGGCGTGGTGGCCTGTAATCCCAGCTACTTGGGAGGCTGAGGCATGAGAATCACTTGAACCCAGGAAGCGAAGGTCGCAGTGAGCCAAGATCATACCACTGCACCCCAGCCTGGGTGACAGAGCAAGACTCCGTCCCCCTCACCCCCAAAAAAGAGAGAGATGGGGTCTCTCTATGTTGCCCAGGCTGGTGTCGACCTCCTGGGATCAAGGGATCCTCCTATCTTGGCCTCCCAAAGTGCTAAGATTACAGGCATGAACCACTGCGCCCAGCTTGAGTTGTTAAAAAATTTTTTTTGTAGAGATGGGGTCTTGCTATGTTGCCTGGGCTGGTCTTGTACTCCAGACCTCAGCCAGTCCTCCCACCTCAGTCTCCCAAAGTGCTAGGATTACAAGTGGGAGCCACCACGCCTGGCCTAGACTAGACTGTTGATGATGGAGTGGGATGTATCTCTTCATATCCAAGAACCACTTACCCTGTTATTAATTCGACAGTTTTTATTAAATCAACTTATTTTGTTTTATTTTTTGTTTATAGAGACAGGGTCTTGCTATGTTGCCCAGGCTGGTCTTGAACTCCCCAGCTCAAGCAATCCTCCTGTCTGGGCCTCCCAAAGTGCTAGGATTACAGGTGTGAGCCCCCATGTCTGGCCTGAAATAAACGCAGTTTTTTTTTTTTTTTTGAGACAGTCTTGCTCTGTCGCCCAGGCTGGAGTGCAGAAGTGTGGTCTTGGCTGACTGAAACCAGGCAAAATCTGGGCCGGGTGCGCTGGCTCATGCCTGTAATCCCAGCACTTTGGGAGGCCAAGGCAGGGGGATTTCCTAAGGTCAGAAGTTCAAGGCCAGCTTGGCCAACATGGTGAAACCCTGTCTCTACTAAAAATACAAAAATTAGTCAGGTGTGGTGGTGCACGCCTGCAATCCCAGAGCTACTGAGGAGGCTGAGACAGGAAAATCGGTTGAACCTGGGAGGCAGAGGTTGCGGTGAACCGAGACTGCACCATTGCACTCCAGCCTGGGCAACAAGAGCGAAACTCAGTCTCAAAAAAAAAAAATCTAAATAGGCCAGGCACGGTGGCTCATGCCTGAAATCCCAGCACTTTGGGATGCCGAGACAGGAAGGTCACTTGAGCCCAGGAATTCAAGACCAGCCTAGGAAACAGAGTGAGACCCTCCATCTCTACTAAAAATTTAAAAAATTAGCCCAGTGTGGTAACACATGCCTGTAGTCCCAGCTACTAGGGAGGCTGAGGCGGGAGGATCGCTTGAGTCTGGAAGGTGGAGGCTGCAGAGAGCCGTGATAGCACCACTGCATTCTGGCCTAAGAGAAAGAGCCAGACCCTCACACCTAATCCCAGAACTTTGGGAGGCCGAGGTGAGCAAATCACGAGGTCAGGAGATCAAGACCATCCTGGCTAACACGGTGAAGCCCCGTCTCTACTAAAAATACAAAAAATTAGCCGGGTGTGGTGGCAGGTGCCTGTAGTCTCAGCTACTCGGGAGGCTGAGGCAAGAGAATGGCGTGAACCTGGGAGGTGGAGCTTGCAGTGAACCGAGATCGTGCCACTGCACTCCAACCTGGGTGACAGAGTGAGACTCAAAAAAAAAAAAAAAAAAAGAGCCAGACACTGTCTCAAAAAAAAAAGAAAAGAAAAGAAAAGAAAAAACTGAAATACTTATTTCAGCCTGATAGAGTCCATTGAGGAGAGAACAGGAACAGGAGAGAAAGGGGAGATGGTAGCGATAAACATGCCTTCGAGAAATTTTACTAAACAAAGGAGCAGAGAAATGGGACCCTCTGTGGAATGACATCCCCAGAGGTGTCTAGCTAGATAAGACAGTAAGATTTGCTGGGCGCGGTGGCTCACGCCTGTAATCCCAGCACTTTGGGAGGCTGAGGCGGGCGGATAACTTGAGGTCAGGAGTTCGAGACCAGCCTGGCCAACATGGTGAAACCCCATCTCTATTGAAAATACAAAAATTAGCGGGGCATGGTGGGCAGGCCCCTGTAATCCCAGGCAGGAGAATTGCTTGAACCTGAGAGGTGGAGGTTGTAGTGAGCCAAGATCGCACCACTGCACTCTAGCCTGGGTGACAGAGCAAGACTCCATCTCGAAAAAAAAAAAAAAAGATTTAAGTGCATGTTGACACCTTGTATGGTCCCAGGATTTGGGGCCTGGGTCTTGCCTTGTTTCTAGATAATCTGGTTCAGTGCCAAGATTTTAAATAGCATCTCCATGCTGATGACTTCCCTATTCATATCTCCTGTCTCCTGCACACATCCAAATCTACAGACTGGCTGGCGTTCTCAGCCATCAATTGTCCAGAACAGAACTCTTGACTGGCTCTTGTCCCACCCTCTGCCCCTTCCATACGGCTTCATAAGGATGAGAGTAAGGAGTGGTCCTTGTTCTCTTTTTCCTCTCACTTGGCTTCCAGGCCATTAGCAAGCATTGCGGGCTCCCACCCTCACCCCCATCTCTACTGCTCCCATCTTTTAGTCTCTCTGTCTCCACCCTTGGCCCATGAATCACTTTTCCACTCAGCAGTCAGGCAGATCTGAAAAAGTAAATCAAGTCACGCCAGTCTTCTACTTAAAATTCAACATTTTTATCCAGGACAACCAGAATAAAAACCAAATTGGCCAGGTGCAGTGGCTCACGCCTGTGGTCCCAGCACTTTGGGAGGCTGAGACGGGCGGATCACGAGGTCAGGAGATCGAGACCATCCTGGTTAACACGGTGAAACCCCATCTCTACTAAAAATACAAAAAAATTAACCGGGCATGGTGGCGGGCGCCTGTAGTCCCAGCTACTCGGGAGGCTGAGGCAGGAGAATGACGTGAACCCGGGAGGCAGAGCTTGCAGTGAGCCGAGATCACGCCACTGCACTCCAGCCTGGGTGACAGAGCAAGACTCTGTCTCAAAAAAAAAAAAAAAGAAGAATAAAAACCAAATTTTTTTTTTGAAATAGGGTCTTGCTCTGTCACTCAGGCTGAAGTGCAGTGGTGTGATCACAGCTCACTGCAGCCTGGATCCTCCTGCATCAGCCTCCCAAGTAGCTGGGACCACAGGTGTCCCCCACCACGCCTGAGTTTCTTTTTTTTTGAGATGGAGTGTCTTGCTTGTCACCCAGGCTGGAGTGCAATGCCAAGATCTCAGCTCACTGCAACCTCCACCTCCCGGGTTTAAGCAATTCTCCTGCCTCAGCCTCCCAAGTAGCTGGGATTACAGGTGCATGCTACCATGTCTGGCTAATTTTTATATTTTTAGTAGGGACAGGGTTTCACCATGTTGGCCAGGCTAGTCTCGAACTTCTGACCCCAGGTGATCCACCCACCTCAGCCTCCCAAAGTGCTGGGATTACAGGCATGAGCCACTGCACCTGGCCTAATTTTTTAATTTTAAAAAAATTATTATTATTATTATTATTTTTTGAGATGGAGTCTCGCTCTGTCACCCAGCTGGAGTGCAGTGGCATGATCTCAGCTCAGTGCAACCTCTGCTTCCTGGGTTCAAGCAATTCTCTGCCTCAGCCTCCAGAGTAGCCAGGATTACAGGTGTCTGCCACCATGCCTGGCTAATTTTTGTATTTTTAGTAGAGACAGGGTTTCACCATGTTGACCAGGCTGGTCTTGAACTCCCAACCTCGTGATCTATCTGCCTTGGCCTCCCAAAGTGCTGGGATTACAGGTGTGAGCCACTGCGCCTGGCCAATTTTTTAATTTTTATATTTGTTTGTAGAGATGGGGGTCTCCCTGTGTTGCCCAGGCTGGTCCTGAACTCCTGAGCTCAAGCAATCCTCTGGCCTCAGCCTCCCAAAGAGTTGGGATTACAGGTGTGAGTCACTGTGCCTGGCCCCAGACTCTCTTCAGTGGCCTCCAAGTTCCTCCATGATCTTTTCCTGGCCTCTGATTTCATCTCATACATTCTCTGCCTTCTTCATCATTTTGTTCTCCAAGAGTCTATCCCCTGCCACGCCCACACCACCCCCACCACTGGCACCTCTTGAATTTCTCAAACTAAGATTCCTTTCCAATGGCATATTGCGTGGGATTCTCTCTTCCAGTATCTGCACATGGCCAGTTTCTTTTCATCCATCTCAACTTAAACATCACAGGTAGATGCTTTTGTGCAAACACAACTTCCCTGTCCACTCTGCCCCACATCCACATGTGGCCTTGTCATGTGGTCATGCCTAGCTGCAAAGAAAGCTGGGAAATGTAATACTTAATTGGGCAGCTCTGTGCTTCCTTTTAGTCACATCCCCCAAGGGCAGCACTATCTTGATTACTCACCGTGACATGGGTTTTACATTTACACAAATAGCCTCCTGTTTTTTTTTTTGAGACGGAGTCTCGCTCTGTTGCCCAGGCTGGAGTGCAGTGGCGCGATCTTGGCTCACTGCAAGCTCCGCCTCTCAGGTTCAAGCCATTCTCCTGCCTCAGCCTCTCGAGTAGCTGGGACTACAGGCGCCCACCACCACGCCCGGCTAATTTTTTTTTTTCATTTTTAGTAGAGATGGGGTTTCTCCATGTTAGCCAGGATGGTCTCGATCTCCAGACCTCATGATCCACCCGCCTTGGCCTCCCAAAGTCCTGGGATTACAGGCGTGAGCCACCGTGCTCAGCCAGCCTCCTGTTATTTATACTTACTTTTCACTCTGTTTTGAATATCTCTTTTACTCCAATGCTGATGAGTTCCTGTCACCTGGATTCCAGGACTTGCCTCAGATCCTAGCCTTCCAGAAGCCTAGTTTCAGCCTTTTTTTTTTTTTGAGACGGAGTCTCACTCTGTCGCCCAGGCTGGAATGCAATGGTGTGATCTCGGCTCATTGCAACCTCTGCCTCCTAGGTTTAAGCAATCCTCCTGCCTCAGCCTCCCTAGTAGCTGGGATTACAGGCGTGCACCACCACGCCTAGCTAATTTTTGTATTTTTAGTAGAGACAGCGTTTCGCCATATTGGCCAGGCTGGTCTCAAACTCCTGACCTCAGGTGATCCGCCCATCTTGGCTTCCCAAAGTGCTGGGATTACAGGGATGAGCCACCACACACGGCCTCCAGCCTTTCTTTTGAGTCAATAAGCTACACCATATTCTACCAATATTTTTACTTGAGTCAGCAGTGGTTTCCTACACCTGCAACTCAAGAACTCTAAGGGTTACTGCCTCCATTGTTTGTTAAGGCACCACAAGACTTTGCTGAACTGTACATAATGCTTTAGGTCAATAAAATAATCATCATAATGACAACTGAGGAGAAAGTCATGATAATATCAACCTATTGAGCACTACGGTTTTTTTGTTTTATTTTGTTGAGACAGGGTCTCTGTCACCTAGATTGGAATACAGTGGTGTGATATTAGCTCACTACAACCTCTGGCTCTTGAGCTCAAGCCATCCTCCTGCCTCAGCCTCCCGAGTAGCTGGGACTATAGGCACGTGCCACCATGCCCCGCTAATTTTTTTTTTTTTTTTTAAGTAGAGACGAGGTCTTGCTATGTTGCCCAGGCTGGTGTCGAACTCCTGGGCTCAAGCTGGGCTCAAGCTATCCTGTCTCAGCCTCCCAGTGAGCAATATATTAGTTAGCACATAGATTCTGTACAAAGATCAAGAGAGAACAGTCTACTTTATTTCCCATTTAGTAGTCCATCTATAAGGGGTTGAGAGCTATTTGGGTGGCTTCCTGTTCTCTGGCTGGGCCCCAGGCTCCTCCTATCTTGTTGCTCAGTGTCCTCAACACATGGCTTCCACCTTAGGGACCAAGAGAGTCACTCCAGCTCCTGCAGGAAAGAAAGGAAGAGAGAGGGAGGGCACTCTCTTTTCCATTTATGGTCTTGGTCCAGGAAGTTCCCATCCCATTGGCCAGAACCTTGTCATGTGGCCACGCCTAGTTGCAAAGAAAGCTGGGAAATGCAATATTTCATTGGGCAGCTCTGTGCTTCCTTTTAGTCACATCCCCCAAGGGCAACGCTATCTTGATTACTCACCGTGACATGCGTTTTACATTTACACAAATAGCCTCCTGTTACAGAGTTCTTTGGTTTTCATTTTCACTCTGTTTTGAAGATCTCAACACGGGTCTCTGTAAATATCTAGTCCATTTCTTCGGCTTCCCCATTTTCTGTGCATTCACCACATTTTACCAAAGTACTCTCCTAGCAATGGCCCCCATATGGCCGCCTCCACACACATCACTGCCTCTTCTCCCCAGGAAGGAGATGCCGGGGCATAGGCTATGTGGGTGCAAAACACTGCCAGGTTGCTCTCCCACATAGCAGCTGCCAGCCCACACTCCTGCCAGGTGCATGTGGGGGTTCTATAGTCCCATAAAAGGTATTTTATTCATTTTTGTCATGTCTATAGTTGGACATCTGTTGTTTTTTGCATGGCCAGCATCCATTCTTCTTTTTTTGGTCACTGTGCCCTAGCATTCTTTTGGGAAACTACCTTTTCCGTCATTCTCAATCCACGTGATTCAGATGGGACTGAATCTCTTACTTACTGGTGTGACCAGGTGACGACACACTGGCCAACAACCATCTAGCACCTCCCGATCAATCCAGTGAAGGCATGTGACTCAAACCGAATCAAATTAGAGCCAGGTCAGGACTCTCACTGGAACTGTTGGGAAAAGGGCTTTCCCTTTCTCTGTGGGTGGTTAAGCTAGAGTGGGTAGAGGCCAGGACTGCTATGATCTCAGGGTAGAAGCTACCTGAGGGTGAAGCAGGCCTCCACAGAAGAAAGTATAGCTGAGAGATGAAGAGAGAGGGTAATTCTCATACTGTGAGAACCAACCATGCCTGAAGGCGACTTGCACTAGAGCTTTTATAAGTTACATAAGTTTCATAGAGTTACATAAGCCAGTAAATTCCCTATTTATTTATTGAGACAGAGTCTCATTCTGTCGTTTACACTGGAGTGCAGTGGTACAATCTCAGCTCACTGCAACTTCTGCCTCCCAGGTTCAAGTGATTCTCTTACCTCAGACTCCCAAGTAGCTGGGATTACAGGTGCGTACCACCATGTCCAGCTAATTTTTTTATTTTCAGTAGAGACGGGGTTTTGCCACGTTGGCCAGGCTGGTCTCACACTCCTGGCCTCAAGTGATCCACCTGCCTCAGCCTCCCAAAGTGCTGGATCACAGGCGTGAGCCACCATACCCAGCCAAATTCTTTTTTACACAAGCCAATTTGAGTTGGGCTTAGGTCACTCAAAAGAAGTCAGACTAACCCCACCCATCCTGGTGCTAGGCATACAGTAGGTCATAGGACAAATGTTTGTTTTTTCTTTTTTTGGTAAAAAAAGGCAGACTTACTAGAGAAAGTAGGAAGATACACTGCATGAAAGCAACGGGCAGCACAGCAGAGAAGGGGCTGTCTGCAAATGTTTGTTGAATGAATGAATGAGCCCATGTGTGGGAATAAATGAGACATGACAGACAGCTACCCAGTGATGTGTAAATATCCACAGTGAGTTATCCAGGAGTTCAGGTGAGGAGCACAGGCTTACTTATTTTGCTAAATATGAATTCTAAGGCTAAACAAGACACATGTGAGCTCATTCATTCATTGCACTTCAGTTTTGTTCCTTTTGCTTTCAGATAATCAGATCATGACAGGCACCGGCCATCACACCTGGCTTATTCTTGTATTTTTAGTAGAGATAAGGTTTCATCATGTTGGCCAGGCTGGTCTCGAACTCCTGACCTTAGGTGATCTGCCTGCCTTGGCCTTCCAAAGTGTTAGGATTACAGGTGTGAGCCACCACGCCTGGCTCTAAAAGGGTATCTTTTTTTTTTTGAGGTGGAGTTTTGCTGTTGTCACCCAGGCTGGAGTGCAATGGCGTGATTTCAGCTCACTGCAACTTCCACCTGCCAGGTTCAAGTGATTCTCCTGCCTCAGCCTCTCGAGTAGCTGGAACTACAGGCACACGCCACCACGCCTGGCTAATTTTTGTGTTTTTAGTAGAGACAAGGTTTCAATGTGTTGGCCAGGCTGATCTTGAACTCCTGACTTCAAGTAACCTGGCTGTCTTGGCCTCCCAAAGTGCTGGGATTAGAGACGTGAACCACTGCACCCAGCCAAGAGGGTATCTTAAGACCCCACTACATTCCCCCTAGAGGAACAGAGACTAGATAGGCACCACAGGACCCTCTATTCTGCAATTTTCTAGGTATGTTTTATTTTGAGCTGATTTTTATGAAAAGTGAGTACTGAGAAATCCTGAGTGTGGATATTAATCCCATACATCTTACAATGATTTAAATTAAAATTAAATTTGAATTTTTTTTGGTCTTTTACTTGAGTATTTGTAAAAAGTAATAAATGTATTTCATTTAAAAATTACCAGTGTTCAGTCCAGGTGCAGTGGCTCACACCTGTAATCCCAGCACTTTGGGTGGCCGAGGCAGGAGGATAACTTGAGGTCAGGAGTTCGAGACCAGCCTGACCAACATGGCAAAACCCCATCTCTACTAAAAATACAAAAATTAGCCGGGTGTGGTGGCACACGCCTAGTTCCTGCTCCTCGGGAGGCTAAGTCATGAGAATTGCTTGAACCCAGGAGGTGGAGATTGCAGTGAGTCGAGATCATACCACTGCACTCCAGCCTAGGCAACACAGTAAGACTCTATCTCAAAATAAATAAATAAATAAATGTAAATAAAATTACCAGAGTTCAAGCACAACACAGGACATGTGTGACAGGCCTGTGTCCTTTGCATCTCTTACCTGTGATTTGCTTTTTTTTTGAGTTGGAGTTTTGCTCTTGTCACTTAGGCTGGAGTGCAATGGCGAGATCTTGGCTCACTGCAACCTCTGCCTCCTGGGTTCAAGTGATTCTCCTGCCTCAGCGTCCTGAGTAGCTGGGATTACAGGCACCTGCCATCACGCCCAGCTAATTTTTTTATTTTTAGTAGAGGCGGGGTTTCACCATGTTGGCCAGGCTGGTCTTGAACTCCTGACCTCAGGTGATCCGCCTGCCTCAGCCTCCCAAAGTTCTGGGATTACAGGTGTGAGCCTCTGTGCCTGGCCCCTGTGATTTGCTTTTGTATTGAGATACAGTCTCACTTTGTCACCCAGGCTGGAGTTTGTGGCATGATCATGGCTCACTGCAGCCTCAACCTCCCAGGCTCAAGCAATCCTTCAACCTCAGCCTCCTAAGTAGGTGGGACTACAGGTGCCTGCCACTACACCTGGCTAATTCTTGTATTTTTTGTAGAGGCAAGGTTTCACCATGTTGCCCAGGCTGCTGTGATTAGTTTTTGTTTTTGAGATGGAGTTTTCCTCTTGTTGCCCAGGCTGGAGTGCGATGGCACAATCTCGGCTTACTGCAACCTCTGTCTCCCGGGTTCAAGTGATTCTCCTGCCTAAGCCTCCCAAGTAGCTGGGATTACAGGCATGTGCCACCACACCTGGCTAATTTTGTATTTTTAGTAGAGACGGGGTTTCTCCATGTTGGTCAGGCTGGTCTCAAACTCCCGACCTCAGGTGATCTGCCCGCCTCAGCCTCCCAAAGTGCTGGGATTACAGGTGTGAGCCACCACACCCGGACTGATTTGTTTGTTCGGTTGGTTTTTTTGGAGATGGAGTCTCGCTCTGTCGCCTAGGCTGAAGTGAAATGGCGCAATCTCGGCTCACTGCAACCTCCACCTGCCAGGTTCAAGCAATTCTCCTGTCTCAGCCTCCCTGTAGCTGGGATTACAGGCGTGCACCACCACACCCGGCTAATTTTTTGTCTTTTTAGTAGAGACGAGGCTTCACCATGTTGGTGAGGCTGGTCTTGAACTCCTGATCTCAGATGATCTACCCGCCTCGGCCTCCCAAAGTGCTGGGATTACAGGCGTGAGCCACCGTGCCCAGCCTGATTTGTTTTTTATCTATTTTTCAACCTTGAATTTCCAATTCATTAAAAAAGAAATCCTGGGGGTGCCAACTCTCTAGGAGCTTAATAATATTTCACTTCGGGCCTGGCGAGGTGGCTCACACATGGAATCCCAGCACTTGGGAGGCTGAGGCAAGAGGATCCCTTGAGCCCAGGAGCTCGAGACTAGCCTGGGCAACATAGCAAAACACTGTCTCTACAAAATATGAAAAATTAGCAGGGTGTGATGGCACGCACCTGTACTCCCAGTTACTCGGGAGGCTGAGGTGGGAGGATCACTTGAGCCTGGGAAGTGGAGGCTTCAGTGAGCTGTGATCTCACCACTGCCCTCAGCCTGAGTGGCAGAGGGAGATCCTGTCTTAAAAAAAAAAAAAAAAAAAAAGATTTCACTTGAGGAACGGACTTTTGAATTCCCAAGCTAAAAGAAATCATAAGTATAATTATAATTATGGCATATTAGTGTTGCACCTAAGTAGCATAAGAAATGAATCAGTTAGGAACTTTCTGGGCTTTGGGCTTTAAATAGCAGAAACCATGATTTAGGATGGCTTACATGGCCAGGCACAGTGGCTCATGCCTGTAATCCCAGCACTTTGGGAAGCCGAGGCAGGAGAACTGCTTGAGCCCAGGAGTTTGAGACGAGCCTGGGCAACATGGCAAGACCACACTCTACAAAAAATAAATTAGCTGGGTGTGGTGGTGCATGCCTGCAGTCTCAGCTAATCGAGAGGCTGAGTGGGAAGGATCACTGGAGCCCAGGATGTCAAGGCTACAGTGAGCCACGTTCACACCACTGCATTCCAGCCCAACACAGGGCATGTGTGACAGGCCAGCAACCTTTGCATCTCTGACCTGTGATTCACTTTTGTCTCATAAAAACAAAAACAAAACAAAACAAACAAACAAAACAGAAGAAAGGAAAAAAAGAGTGGCTTACATTTTTTTTCCCCAAAAATCTGGAGGTAAGTATCTGCTGTCGCTGGTGGAACAATACCAGTGCTGGCTATTCTGTGATCATCTTGGCTTTTCTTCTTGGTAAACAAGATGGCTGCTGCAGCTCCAGGTATCATGTGAGTATTCAAAGCAGGAAGAGGCAGGAAAAGGGCTGGAGCCAGTTGTGTCTCTCCCTTTTATCTGGAAAGCAAACATTTCTTGGAAATCCAACAGCAGAGTTGGCAACTGCAGTTGCAAAGGAACCTGGGAGAACAAATGTGAAGCTTTCCAACTTCTAAAATAGGAAGAAGAATGGCCGGGCACGGTGGCTCACGCCTGTAATCCCAGCACTTTGGGAAACCAAGACAGGTGGATCACCTGAGATCAGGAGTTTGAGACCAGCCTGGCCAACATGGTGAAACCCCGTCTCTACTGAAAATACAAAATTAGCCAGGCGTGGTGGCCTGTATCCCAGGTGCATGCCTGTAATCCCTGCTACTCGGGAAGCTGAGACAGGAGAATCGCTTGAACCTGGGAGGTGGAGGTTGCAGTGAGCCGAGATCATGCCATTGCACTCCAGCCTGGGCAACAACAACGAAAGTTCGTCTCAAAAAATAAATTAAAAAAAAAAATAGGAAGAAGAAAAGAGTCACAGGTTAGTGATGGTAGTTGGCGTAGCTAGTAGGCTGTATCTGTCACAAGAAAGATCACAGAAGCCACAGTGTTCTAGAATATTGAAATCTCTTGTCCTCCTTTCAGTTCTTGCCCCTGAATGACAGACACCGCCAGAACTCATTTCAGGTCTATATGCATCCAGGGGCGACTTAATAGTAATTCACTATGTGAGTTATTAACGGTTATTAAAATGCAGCATTTGTGAACTAAAATTAGCCAATTTATCCATGCCTGTATTCTGCCAAGTCCTTCTGGCTGCCACTCAATGCTTAATGACCTTGCCTTTGCACAAACAGCTGAAGTGGGTATGGGGTTTCCTTTTGAGGTGATAGAAATGTTTTAGAACTAGATAGAGGTGGTGGTTACACAGCATTGTGAATGTGGTAAATACCACTTTGGTTAATTTTCCCTTATGTGAACTTCACCTTAATTTAAATGAAGGAGAAGGAAAAGGAAGAGGGAGAGGGGGAGGAGACACAGAAGGCAGAGGAAGGGAAGGAGAGAAAGAAAAACAAAGAACCTTAACAGTTATTGCTGGTGGCCATAAGGAAAAAAACTCTAATACTTTTTTTTTTTTTTTAGACCTGAGTTTTGCTCTTGTTGCCCAAGCTGGAGTGCAATGGCGCCATCTCGGCTCATTGCAACCTCTGCCTGCTGGGTTCAAGCAATTCTCCTGCCTCAGTCTCCCGAGTAGCTGGGATTACAGGTGCCCACCACCATGCCCAGCTAATTTTTTGTATTTTTAGTAGAGATGAGGTTTCACTACATTGGCCAGGCTGGTCTCAAACTCCTGAGCTCAGGTGATCCACCCACCTTAGCCTCCCAAAGTGCTGGGATTACAGGCGTGAGCCACCTCGCCTGGCTCTACGTTATTGTGCTTTTTTTTTTTTTTTTTTTTGAGACATTGTTTCTCTATTGTTGCCTAGGCTGGAGTGCAATGGTGCCATCTCTGCTCACTGCAACCTCTGCCTTCCAGGTTCAAGTGATTCTCCTGCCTCAGCCTCCCGAGTAGCTGGGATTACAGGCATGCGCCACCGCACGTGGCTAATTTTTTGTATTTTTAGTAGGGACCGGGCTTCAGCATGTTGGCCAGGCTGGTGTCAAACTCCTGACCTCATGTGATCCACCCGCCTCGGCCTCCCAAAGTGCTGGGATTACAGGCATGAGCCACCGCGCCCGGCAACCCTAATACATTATTGTTACAGCCTTTGGGCAAGGCCTTTTAACATTTCCATGGGATAAGTTCCACTATTGGGAACTAATATGTAAGAATATATGTGCAAGAAGATTTGTGCAATATTGTTCATCTTGGCAAAAATGGCAAACAAAGTAAATATCCATCCTTATAGAGTTTCTGAATAGATCACGGTATAGCCACACCACAGAATATTGTACAGCCACTAAAATGCTCTTTGCCAGGTGGCCTGGAGGGATGTCAATGTGATGTGTTAAATGAGAAAAGGAGGATACAGAAAAATGAGTATAACATGATGCTATTTATATAAACTCCTGTGTATTCAATGTGTATGTAGTATGTTTGCATGTCTATATTTACATATACATGTACGTGTATCCAAATATGTATGTATATGTGTATTTGTTTTTTTTGTTGTTGTTCGTTTGTTTTTCCAGATATAGTCTTGCTCTGTTGCCCAGGCTGGAGTGCAGTGGCGCAATCTCAGCTCACTGCAACTTCACCTCCTGGTTCAAGCAATTCTCGTGCCTCAGCCTCCTGAGTAGCTGGGATTACAGGAGCCCACCACACCTGGCTAATTTTTGTATTTTTAGTAGAGACGGGGTTTCACCATGTTGGCCAGACTGTTCTCAAACTCCTGACCTCAAGTGATCCGCCTGCCTCGGCTTCCCAAAGTGCTGGGGTTAAAGGTATGAGCCCCCGAGCCTGGCCGTATATGTGTATTTGTATAAAATTACCTAGGCATGGAGAAAAAGATGGGAGCATACAAATCCGAGGTGAGAACGGGAGAGAAAAAGGAGAAATAGGGAAGGAGAAGCCAAGAGAAAAAAGAAAGAAAAACCAAAAAGATTTCTCTAGAAGAAACTTCCTGGCCGGGCATGTTGGCTCACGCCTGTAATCCCAGCACTTTGGGAGGCCAAGGGCAGGGGTGGATTACCAGAGGTCAGGAGTTCGAGACTAGCCTGGCTAACATGGTGAAACCCCGTCTCTACTAAAAATGTAAAAATTAGCTGGGCGTGGTGGTGAGCCCCTGTAATCCCAGCTACTCGGGAGGTTGAAGCAGGAGAATCACTTGAAACTGGGAGGTGGAGGTTGTGGTGAGCTGAGATTGTGCCATTGCACTCCAGACTGGGTGACAAGAGCAAAACTCCATCTCACAAAACAAAAAAAACAAAAAACAAAAACTTTCTTTCCCCCAACATATATGATATGATCACATTTATGATTTTATGTAAAATTATATGCGTGTGCATGTACATGTATAAAACCGTTAAATCATAGACTTAATGCATTATAATCAAACAGAATTTAACACAGAATTAGACTTACTGTTATTATGGCACCATCATTATTAATTATGCCTGCAATGCCTCCTTTATGCAGAGAGTAACAATGCATTTTTGCATGAACAGTATTTCTGGTGTATAATTTTCCAATTATTTGGTATTAGAATATGCACGTATTATGAGTCAAATATGAATTATTTAGACTCTTCCCCCGAAATATATCCAGAGTCCTGGAAGTCAATTTATGTGGTTGAATAATTAATATAAGTGATTATAGCACCCCGCCCCCTTAAAGAAAAGACCATTTGGTCTTTGTCTGCCCAGCAACTGAGGCCCTTGGAGGAGACTCTGCCTTTGCCCAATAGTTTCCCTGGATTTTTGTAATGGGAAGAATGAAACAGGAGCCAGACAGAGAGGGAGCTATGGAGTAGATCAGTAGAGCTTTTCCTGCTGAGCAGACTCTTGCCAATCACTTTCGTTCTTCTACTCCAGATCTGGATCTCTCAACGCTTGATGTGAACATGTGACCCAGACCTAGCCAATCGGAGGGCTTCATCCATCTGGCCAATGTGATTGGTCATATCTGGGCACATGACCCAAACTGGGCCAATCAGAGGATTCATTTCCTACCACTTCCTGCTGAAACTGTCAGAGGCACGCCTTTCTTGAGACTGCTGGCCCCTCTCACCACACTGAGAGTGAAGCCTCACAGAAGACGCTGACAGCATGAAGGACTAGAAGATTCTGAAGACATCTTTGAGCACCTGGCTCCAACTGTGCTAGGATCTTAGGATCTGGGTATATTTAAAGTGCACAATGTCTTTTATTTTATTTTTTTTTTGAGACGGAGTCTCAATCTGTCGCCCAGGCTGGAGTGTAGTGGCGCAATCTCGGCTCACTGCAAGCTCCACCTCCCAGGTTCACGCCATTCCCATGCCTCAGCCTCCCCAGTAGCTGGGACTACAGGCGCCTGCCACCACGCCCAGCTAATTTTTTTGTATTTTTTTAGTAGAGACGGGGTTTCACCATGTTAGCAAGGATGGTCTCCATCTCCTGACCTCGTGATCCGCCCGCCTTGGCTTCCCAAAGTGCTGGGATTACAGGGCGTGAGCCACCGCACCCGGCCTTTTTTTTTTTTTTGAGACAGTCTCTCTCTCTCGCCCAGGCTGGAGTGCAATGGTGCGATCTTGGCTCACTGAAACCTCCGCCACCTGGGTTCAAGAGATTCTCCTGCCTCAGCTTCCCGAGTAGCTGAGATTAAAGGTGCGCACCACCATGTCCGGCTAATTTTAGTATTTTTTGTAGAGAAGCGTTTTCGCCATTTTGCCCAGGCTGGTCTTGAACTACTGGGGTCAAGTGGTCTTCCTGCCTCTGCCTCCCAAAGCGCTAGGACTGCAGGCATGAGCCAACACGACTGGCTGTGTTCATGAGCTAATATTGTCTCTTCTGGTTTCTGTTTGATTTCCAGATTAATGGTATATCCATCAAGAGTAGTATTCTTGGCCTGGGGCTGTGGCTCACACCTGTAATCCCAACACTTTGGGAGGCCTAATTGGGAGAATCACTTGAGCCCAGGAGTTTGAGACCATCCTGGGCAACGTAGAGAGACCGCATCTCTACCAAAAAAAAAAAAAAAAAAAAAAAAAAATGCCGAGCGCGGTGGCTCACGCCTGTAATCCCAGCACTTTGGGAGGCTGAGGTGGGCGGATCACTTGAGGTCACGAGTTCGATTCGAGAACGGCCTGGCCAATATGGTGAAACCCCGTCTCTACTAAAAATACAAAAATTCGCCGGGTGTGGTGGCGGGTGCCTGTAATCCCAGCTGCTCGGGAAGCTGAGGCAGGAGAATCGCTTGAACCCGAGAGGTGGAGGTTGCAGTGAGCCGAGATCGCGGCATTGCACTTCAGCTTGGGCGACAGAGCCAGACTCCGTCTAAAAAAAAAAAGAAGCCAGGCGTGGTGGTGCGTGCTTGTGGTTCCAGCTACTCAGAACACTGAGGTGGGAGGATTGCTTGGGCCCAGGAGGTCGAGGCTGCAGTGAGCTGTGATTGCACCACTGCACTCCAGGCTGGGTGACAGAATAAGACCTTGTCTCAAAAAGAAAAAAAAAAAAAGCAAGATTCTTGGGTTCTGTTCTTTCTCATTTGTTCTTTCTTTCTTTTTTTTTTTTTTTTTTGAGATGGAGTCTTGCTCTGTCTCCCAGGCTGGAGTGCAGTGGTGCAATCTCGGCTCACTGCAAGCTCCGCCCGCCGGGTTCACGCCATTCCCCTGCCTCAGCCTCCCAAGTAGCTGGGACTACAGCGCCCGCCACCACGCCTGGCTGATTTTTTGTATTTTTAGTAGAGACGGGGTTTCACCGTGTTAGCCAGGATGGTCTCGATCCCCTGACCTCGCGATCCACCCGCCTCGGCCTCCCAAAGTGCTGGGATTACAGGTGTGAGCCACTGAGCCTGGCCTTGTTCTTTCATTAAACTTTTCCTCAACACTATGTGCCAAGCCTTTCTGAGGCTCTGAGGATACAAGGATGAATCAAACTGAGTATTATGGCAGAGACAGCTGTTTCAGCACTAATATCTCTTTTTTTCCCCTTCTTTCTTTAATAACAGAAGTTATGAGTTTTAGGTGGGTGCATGTTTATCCAGTTGATGACTACATTTCTCTTTTTTTGTTTTGAGACGGCGTCTCACTCTGTTGCCCAGGCTGGAGTGCAGTGGCACAATCTTGGCTCACTGCAACCCCCACCTCCCGGGTCAGTGATTCTCCTGCCTCAGGCTCCCGAGTAGCTGGGACTACAGGTGCCGGCCACTGCGCCTGGCTAATTTTTGTATTTTTAGTAGAGATGGGGTTTCACCATGTGGGCCAGGTTGGTCTCCAGCTCCTGATCTCAGGTGATCTGCCCACCTTGACCTCCCAAAGTGCCAGGATTACAGGGGTGAGCCACCATGGCCGGCCCCCGATGACTACATTTCTTTTTTTTTTTTTCTTTTCTTTTTTTTTTTTTTTTGAGACAGAGTCTAGGTCTGCCACCCAGGCTGGAGTGCAGTGGCGTGATCTTGGCTCACTGCAACTCCTGGGTTCAAGCAATTCTCTTGCCTCAGCCTCCTGAGTAGCTGGGATTACAGGCACCCACCACCATGCCTGGATATTTTTGTATTTTTAGTAGAGACAGGTTTTCACCATGTTGGCCAGGCTGGTCTTGAACTCCTGATCTCAGGTGATCTGCCTGCCTCGGCCTCCCAAAGTGCTGAGGTTACAGGTGTGAGCCGCTGTGCCCGGCCCAATGACTACATTTCTCAGCCTGCTTTGGATCTAAGTGTTGATGTGACTGAGTTCTGGTCAGTGAGATATAAGCAACAATGATAAATGTTCCTTCTAGGTCATGCTATTTTTTTTTTTTGCTCTGACACACTTTATCATCACTTAGTGGGTCATGCTATTAAAAGGAATGGATATGTTCTCCCTTTGCCCCCTTTTCTGCCATTTTCCACTGGCCAGGATGCTGGTGTGATGGCAGGACCTAGAGCAGGTACCTCGACCCAGAGATTGAAGCTGTGTGTTGAAGCTGGCCATTGCCTCCCTGCTACCCTAGGACCTCCTAACTTGGGTTGTTAGTGAGAGAGATATATACTTGATTTTGTTTAAGCTACTAAACTTAAAGTCTCTGTGTTATAGCAGCCTAGATTTTACCCAAACTAATAAGCCTCTGACCTCCACTTCTAGTGAAATAGACCAAAGAGACAGCCACCCCCTGCCCCCCGCAAAAAAGTGACAAGTTCTGAAATAGATATAGCCCCATGGTGTTGTGAGGTTATAAATTAGGGCATGCGTGGCTGGGCGCAGTGGCTCACGCCTGTAACCCCAGCACTTTGGGAGGCTGAGGCAGGCGGATCACCTGAGGTTGAGAGTTCGAGACCAGCCTGACCAACATGGAGAAACCCTGTCTCTACTGAAAATACAAAATTAGCTGGGCATGGTGATGCATGCCTGTAATCCCAGCTACTCGGAAGGCTGAGGCAGGAGAATCACTTGAACCTGGGAGACAGGGGTTGCGGTGAGCCGAGATCACGCCACTGTACTCCAGCCTGGGCAACAAAAGCGAAACTCCATCTCAAAAAAAAAGTTAGGGCATGCTCAACTTGGGCTGAGACACTGTTTGATGAAAGGCTTACTGAGGAGGATGGCTGAAAAGAATTCCCATAAGCAGAAATTGGAGTAGGGCTGGACGTTTGAATCAATTAAAAATGTTTTGAGCTGTGAGCAGTGGCTCACACCTGTAATCCCAGCACTTTGGGAGGCTGAGTCAGGAGGATCACTTGAGTCCAGCAGGTCAAGGCTGCAGTGAGCCATGATCAGGCCACTGCACTGCAGCCTTAGTGACACAGCAAGATCCTCACACACACACACACACACACACACACATACACACACACACACACACACACACACGGTGTTTTGGCTATAAGTAACAAGAATAACAAAATACAACAAGGAATATCTTTAAGGAGTCATTCATTTATTCTACAAACATTTTCCTGTCACTTACTATGTTCCAGGTACTGTTCTAGGTGCTGGGGATATGGCAATGAATAAAACAGACCAACCCCCTCACCACTCCTGAAAATCCAAGAAAAACTCTGGCTTTATAGATTTTATGATCTGTGGGGAGAGATTTATTATCTTACAGAACAAGAAATCCAGAGATAGGTGGTCCTGGGCTGGTGGATACAGAGGCTCAACACTATCTTCAAGGACCCTTATTCTTTCCATCTCTTCACTCTGCCATCCTCAGGGTGTTGGCTTTTTTCTCAACCTTGTAACCTCATAGTTGTAATATGGCTGCCACTGCTCCAGGAGGCACATCACATACACATTAACCCAGTGGAGTAGAAGAAGAGAACCTGTTTCCTCCCATGCTGCTCTTCTTTTTTATTTTTCTAGCAGGAAAACTTCCTCGGAAGTCTTCAGCTAACTTTAAATCTTATTTACTAGAATTGCATCACATTCCTAATAAAATCACTGGCAAGTCGAAGGAAACAAGCATGAGTGGCTTAGGTCAGTGTTCTCAAATGGTTGTCTCAGGACCAGGCACGGTGGCTCATGCCTGTAATCCCAGCACTTTGGGAGGCCGAGGTGGGTGGATCACCTGAGGTCGGGAGTTTGAGACCAGCCTGGCTAACATGGTGAAACCCTATCTCTGCTAAAAATACACATATTAGCTGGGCGTGTTGGCACGCACCTGTAATCCCAGCTACTCGGGAAGCTAAGGCGGGAGAATCGCTTGAACCTGGGAGGCGGAGGTTGCAGTGAGCCGAGATCACGCCACTGCACTCCAGCCTGGGTGACAGAGTGAGACTCCGTCTCAAAACAAAACAAAACAAAATGAGACAAAAAAGCTGTTGTCAGGTTATTAATGACTCCAAAGAGCTTTGGTTTATGTGGTTATGTCTATTGATATTTGCTATATTAGAAGTTAAAAGTGAAAAAATTAAACATGTATTTATTAGTTTATTCAAAATTACCCTTTACATAGTAACACAAATAATTTTTTTATGAAAAATAGCTATACTTTGCAAGACAAAAAATAGTGCAAAGCGTGGCATTTTTTGTGTGTTTCTTTGTGTGTTTGTTTTAGACAGGTTCGTGCTCTGTTTCCCAGGCTAGAGTGCAGTGATGCAATCATAGCTCCCTGCAGCCTCGACCTCCTGGGCTGAAGCGATCCTCCTTCCTCAGCATCCTGAGTACCAGGAAGCACAGGCGTGCAGCACCACATCCAGCTAATTACTTCATAATTTTTGTAGAGACAAGGTCCTTCTGTGTTCCCCAGGCTGGTCTTGAACTCCGGGGCTCAAGCGATCCTCTGGCCTTGGCCTCCAAGTGGCATAGTGGCCCTGTTTTGCATTTTGCTATTATCTCTTTGATGTCTGCTTAACAGAAGAAGCTGGATTTTCATGTCTGCTTCTGCATTCAACCCATTGTGATATTCTGTTTTGCTTTAAATACACAGGAATTCTGGTCTCATACAGGTATGTTGTTGCAAAAAAGAAGGCTTTGTGGACCTCTTGGAAAGGTCTTGAGGATTCAGCATTCACAACTGGAGAACCACTGACTTAGATTGATTAAAACTCGCTCTCTGAGGATCCCTTGAGCCCAGAAGTTTGAGACCAGCCTGAGCAACATATTGAGACTCCGTCTCTAAAATATAAAAATAGGCCAAGTGTAGTGGCTCATGCCTGTAATCCCAGCACTTTGGGAGGCCGAGGCAGGTGGATCACTTGAGGGCAGGAATTCGAGACCAGCCTGGCCAACATGATGAAATCCTGTCTCTACTAAAAATAGCAAAATTAGTTGGGCATGGTGGCGCACACCTGTAATTCCAACTACTTGGGTGGCTGAGACAGGAGAATTGCTTGAACCTGGAAGTGGAGGTTCAGTGAGCCAAGATTGTGCCACTGCACTCCAGCCTGGGCGACAGTGCGAGACTCCATCTCAAAAAAATAAAATAAATAAAAATTAAAAAAATTACCTGGAGGTGGTGGCGGTGTGCACTTGTAGTCCTAGCTGCTTGGGAGGCTGAGGTGGGAGGATCATTTGAGCCCAGGAGGTGGAGGCTGTGGTGAGCTATGATCGTGCCACTGCACTCCATCCTGGGAGACACAGCAAGACCCTGTCTCAAAACAACAACAACAACAACAGCACTCACTCCCTGGGCTATAAAGAGGCTTAGCCCCCACCCATTATTCCACACAGCTCAACCTCCCTATAAACACATGGCTGCTTCCATTCCTTAACAAAATCATAATTCTCTCAGCAAGGAGAAAGGCAGGGAGGGTTATTGGGTGGGCAGCCCACAGAGTCTGCCACGGATTACTCTACAGTGGAGGTTTTCCAGCCTATTCGACTGTATCCCACAGTGACAAATACATTTTACATGGTGACTCGGTACACACATGCACACAACAGAAAAATTTTTATTAACAATACTTAGGCTTGCAACATGGAATGCCCTCTGATATTTTCTATTCTTTGTATTCTTTTCTATTTCATTTTTTAAAAAGTGCTGGCTGTAACCCAATAAATTCACTTCATGATTCACTAGTGGGTCATAATCCTCAGTGTGAAAAATACTGTTCTCTAGGGACTTGTTATTTGATTGGATAGAGGGGCTAGACAGAGGCCTTCAAAGGAGGGAATTCATAACCATTGCCTCAAAAGTTGGCCAAGGAATTGCCCCGAGATGCCTGTGTTGACCCAGCCTTTGTCCTTTTTGCCTGCATTAACTCTTTTATATTGAGCAGAGGGCAAGCAGGCTCAACTCTAATGGTGTTAAGTAAAAAGGTAAGGCTGGGCGCAGTGGCTCACACCGCGGCACTTTGGGAGGCCGAGGCAGGCGGATCACCTGAGGTTAGTCTGGCCAACATGGTGAAACCCCATCTCTACTAAAAATACAAAAATTAGCCAGGCATGGTGGTACGCGCCTGTAGTTCCAGCTACTCGGGAGGCTGAGGCAGGGAGAAACCCTTGAACCCGGGAGGCGGAGGTTGCAGTGAGCGGAGATTGCACCACTCACTTTAGCCTGGGTGACAAAAAAAAAAGTCTCAAAAAAAAAAAGTAAAAAGATAAACAGAATTATAATTATAACAAAATTTATTGACTCATAGAATTGGAAATCCCAGGAGCCTCGTGAGCTTCAGGCACAGCCAGAATGATGGCCACAGGGTAAGTACTTGTTGATCTCCACCTGGAGACCCTCATGTCCTCCATGTTGGCTTCTCAGGAGGAGAATCTCAGGCAATAGTGCCCCCTGTAGCTCCCCAACTTCAAAAACCAGAGTATAGAAAACTACATCTTACTGGCAGGTCTAGAAAAATGTCGCCAAACCTGGATCATGCATCCACCTTTTTTTGTTTGTTGGTTTTTGAGACAGTCTCGCTCTGTTGCCCAGGCTGGAGTGCAATGGCACGATCTCAGCTCACTGCAACCTCCACCTCCTGGGTTCAAGCGATTCTCCTGCCTCACCCTCCTGAATAGTTGGGATTACAGGTGTGCACCACCATGCCTGGCTAATTTTTGTATTTTTAGTAGAGACAGGGTTTCACTATGTTGGCCAGGCTGGTCTTGAACCCCTGACCTGGTGATTCACCTGCCTCGGCCTCCCAAAGTGCTGGGATGGGATCACAGGCATGAGCCACCGCACCTGGCCTATGCATCCACCTTTTGAAGGGAATGCTGAGATCAGCCTTCTCTGAACACGTAGGGTGAGAGTGGATGGGCAGTGGCTCTCCAGTGGAGAGGAGGAAGTTGTTGCTTGAAGCTGAAGCGGGGAGGATTTTGAGCAGGCAAAACCAGCAGATGTTTACTACCTCAAGCTCCATGAGGCCAGGGAAGGTGCTGGGTCCTGAGCACCACTGTATGCCCAATGACTGGCACAGATTAGACTCAGAAAATACTTGTATGAACAAGGGCAATTGTGTTGTATGATTGGGTATCCATGGACAATTTACATATTTGAAAAGGTAACAGAAAGATTTGTAGGGCATGATGGCTCATGCCTGTAATCCCAGGACTTTGTGAGGCTGAGGTGGGAGGATTGCTTGAGCCCAGGAGTTCAAGACCGGCTTGGGCAGCACAACAAGATGCCATCTCTACAAAAAATTAGCTGGGTGTGGTGGCATGTACCTGTGCTCCCAGCTACTTGAGGGGCTGAGGCAGGAGGATTGCTTGAGCACAAGAGGTCAAGGCTGCAGTGTGCTATAATCCTACCACTGCACTCCAGCCTGGGCAACAGAGAAAGACCACATCTCAAAACAAAAAAAAATAAAATAAAGAAAGGTTAGTGGAAGAGAATAGAAAGTCCAGCTAGCTGGGTGCGGTGGCTCACGCCTGTAATCCTAGCACTTTGGGAGGCCGAGGCGGGCAGATCACAAGGTCAGGAGATCGAGACCATCCTGGCTAACACTGTGAAACCCTGTCTCTACTAAAAAAAATACAAAAAATTAGCCAGGCATGGTGACGGGCGCCTGTGGTCCCATCTACTTGGGAGACTGAGGCAGGAGAATGGTGTGAACCTGGGAGGCGGAGCTTGCAGTGAGCGGAGATGCGCCACTGCACTCCAGCCTGGGAGACAGATCAAGACTCCGTCTCAAAAAAAAAAAAGAAAAAGAAAGCCCAGCTGAAACTGACACATATATGGCCAAATTCTCTTCAACAAAGTCACCAGGGTAATTCACTGAAGAAAATCAATTTTGTATTTCAACAAATATTACTGGGACAGGCCAGGTGCAGTGGCTCATGCCTATAATCCCAGCACTTTGGGAGGCTGAGGCAGAAGGATCACTTGAGGCCAGGAGTTTGAGCAGCCTGGGCAACATAGGGAAACCTCGCCTCTGTCTAAATAAATAAATAAATAAATAAAATTCACTGTTGAGAAAAAGAAAAGGCCACTGAATTGTATACTTTATTTTATTTTATTTATTTATTTTTGAGACTGAGTCTCGCTCTGTCACCCAGACTGGAGTGCAGTCTCATGATCTCAGCTCACTGCAACCTCCACCTCCCTTCAAGCGATTCTCCTGCCTCAGCCTACTGAGTAGCTGGAATTACAGACACGCACCACCATGCCCAGCTAATTTTTGTTATTTTTAGTAGAGATGGGGTTTCACCATGTTGGTCAGGCTGGTCTCCTGACCTCGTGATCTGCCCACCTTGGCCTCCCAAAGTGCTGGGATTACAGGTGTGAGCCACTGCGCCCGGCCTGAATTGTATACTTTAAAATGGTTTGGCCGGGTGCTGTGGCTCACGCCTGTAATCCCAGCACTTTGGGAGGCTGAGGCAGGTGGATCATTTGAGGTCAGGAGTTTGAGACCAGCCTGACTAACATGGTGAAACCCCATCCTTACTAAAAATACAAAAAAAAAAAAAAAAAAAAAAAAGAAGAAAGAGAAAGAAAGAAAGAAAAAGAAAGTAGCTGGGCGTGGTGGCATAGTCCCAGCTACTTGGTGGCTGAGATGGGATAATCACTTGAACCCGGGAGGTGGAAGCTGCAGTGAGCCGGGATTGCGCCACCGCACTCCAGCCTGGGCAACAAGAATGAAACTCCGTCTCCCCACCAAAAAACCCCCAAAAAACATTGTATCTTCCTGGCTAAGTGATTGGCTTATGGTAACTCAGACTGAGCCAACGAAGCCCTCCTCAGTTTGTTCTTGGAACTATTGTCAGGGGTATTTTCCCTTTCCATTGGTGTTGCTGTGCTGGTGAGAAATAACCCCAGAACCAGCATGTAGGCAAAGCTACAGGAGAGGAAAGCCGACTTGGAGAAGAACCGAGAGATGATAGAGAAATGGAAACCAGCCATGTTGAGCCCCTGGGTTCAGGTTCACCTGATGTCCTCCAAACTTTTTGTTCAGGCTAGTTTAGGATGTGCCTATATTTCTTGCAAATGAGTCTCCAAATACAAATCCCAAATCATTGTAGCAAAATGCACTGACCAACTGTGCTTCCAAGATCAGATCAGTAAGCTGGGTGCAGTGGCTCACGCCTGTAATCCCAGCACTTTGGGAGGCCAAGGTGGGCGGATCACTTGAGGTCAGGAGTTGGAGAACAGCCTGGCCAACATGGTGAAACCCCATCTCTACTAAAAATACAAAAATTGGCCAGGTGTGGTGGCAGGCACCTGTAATCCCAGCTACTTGAGAGGCTGAGGCAGAAGAATCACTTGAACCTCGGAGGCAGAGGTTGCAGTGAGCTGATATCATGCCACTGCACTTCAGCCTGGGCGACAGAGCAAGACTCCGTCCCAAAAGAAACAAACAAACAAACAAACAAACAAAAACCAATGTGTAAGTGAACAGAGAGAACAAGAAGTTTAAGGAAAATTAAAAACATAAAGGACAAAGTGAGAGAAGAGAATATCTGTAAAATACATGAATACACACACACGCAGTAGATGTTTCATGGTTGTTTATCCCCCACCTCTCGCTGGAACACAGACCGGTGCCCCACTTCGTGCTTGGGATGTCCTTCCTCTGTTTCTTGGCTGAGTCGAACTTGTGCTGCTTCCTTTCTCCTTAAATATCCTTTCCTCTGGACAGGATGTTCCTGAAGGAGGCCACAAGGCAGAACATCTCGGCTAACTTTAGTTTGCTATTTTCAGCCTGAATTTGTGCCTGGGCAAATCAGTCCACGGACAGAGTATCCTCCCCAGTTGGATATTTCTTGCATGAGCATCAGAATTTTGTGGGACACAAGGCTTAGTTTCACTAAGCTCTGAGCCTCAAAACCTGGTATGCATCTGGGTTAGAGAGCCTCATCCAGTCTTTTTTTTTTTTTTTTTTTTTTTGAGATGGAGTCTCACTCTGTCGCCCAGGCTGGAGTGCAGTGGCGTGATCTCAGCTCACTGCAAGCTCTGCCTCCCAGGTTCACGCCATTCTCCTGCCTCAGCCTCCCGAGTAGCTAGGACTACAGGCACCCACCACCACACACGGCTAATTTTTTGTATTTTTTTTTAGTAGAGACGGGGTTTCACCATGTTAGCCAGGATGGTCTTGATTTCCTGACCTTGTGATCCGCCCGCCTCGGCCTCCCAAAGTGCTGGGATTACAGGTGTGAGCCACCGTGCCTGGCCCTCATCCAGTCTTAAAAAAAAATTCCCTGAGCTATAGAATATATGGTGGACATATTTTCTGCATTCCTTTTTTGATGCAGGTAGGAAAAAAAAAAAACCCAAATCACAATTGTCCCTCCAGGGAACTGAGAAGCTGGGGTACTTACCCATTGACTCCTGTATTCCATTGGTTAAGAATAGCTTCTGGTGGCTTTAAGTCCCTAACACTTTTTTGGGGCTGTCTTGCATCCTGTGCTGGAGACAGCTCTTAGGTTAAGAGACACAGGTGTTCAGCCTGGGCAACATAAGGCGACACTGTCTCTGCCAAAAAATAAAAAAAATAAAAAATAAAAGCCAGGGGGTGGTGCGTGCACCTGTGGTCCCAGCAACTCAGGAGGCTGAAGTGAGAAAATTGCTCGAGTCTAGGAGGTTGAGGCTGCAGTGAGCTGTGATCATGCCACTGTCCGCAGCCTGGGCAACAGAGCAAGACTTTGTCTCAAGAGAAAAGAAAAGTCAGATGCGGTGGCTCATGCCTGTAAACCCAGCACTTTGGGAGGCTGAGGCAAGTGGATTACTTGAGGTCAGGATTTCAAGACCAGACTGGTCAACATGGTGAAACCCCATCTCTACAAAAATACAAAAATTAGCTGGGTGTGGTGGCTTGCACCTGTAATCCCAGCTACTTGGGAGGCTGAGTTAGGAGAATCACTTGAACCTGGGAGGTGGAGGTGTCAGTGAGCCGAGATCGCCCCACTGCACTCCAGCCTATGCAACAGAGTGAAACTCCATCTCAAAATAATAAAAAAGAGACTAGTGTGGGAGGATCACCTGAGCCCAGGAGGCGGAGGTTGCAGTGAGCTGAGATCACGCCACTACAGTTTAGCTTGGGTGACAGAGTGAGACTCTCTCAAGAAAGAAGAAGAAGAAGAAGAGAAACAGATGTGTGTGTGAGGTGGGAGCTGCCAGCCTGTCCATCACAGTTGTAGCTAATCTCAGAAGCAGGCCAAGGGGATTTGCTATAGGGCACCAGCAGTATATGCTAGAAAGAGAATGTAGTACATATACTGGCTTGTAGCACAGGGGACATTCTAGTTTTAGGCAATGCTGAATCAAGGGCCTCAAATAATGTCAACAGGACTTGAACTTTCACTATCTTTTAGTTCCTTACACCTTATATCCTCTATTAGTGGCTTCTCACAACTGTGGGCTTAATCCTACCAGTCCAGGAGCCCCAGTAGAACAGAGCACCCTTTCTAACACCTGAGCTGACTTTCATGGTCTTGCTTGAGTTCTGTGCCCAGTCCTGCTCTATGGCCAGGAAGCTGTGGCCCTCTGATTGACCAGATCTGAGCTACACGCAGTGGTGTGTTGATAAATGTCTAACAATAGTCTTTTTGAGAAAATAAAAGTTTTGACTTGTAGTGTTTCCTGATTTCTATGATGTAAGTACCCCCATTAGCTTGAAACCATAGCCGATTTCAATTACCAATGTAGTGTCAACCGGTTTACAGAACTCTTGTCATGTCCCATCAGCTCTAGTGAGCTAGTTCGAGCCAGCTCAAACACAATGCTGGCTCATGTGTCTCCTGTTGAGCAGAGGCAGTTGAGGCACCCCATGCATTCCACAGGGACTGAAGGTGGGGAAGGGAAATCGGGTGCTGTTATCACGATTTGGGGGGCGAATAGTTGCTGAATGGGAAAAACCAGGTCTCCATCAATCATACAGACAGACAGAGATCCTGTCTCCAAAAAAAAAAAAAAAAAAAAAAACCCAAAAAACTGCAACAAACATCTTGGTAAATATATCCTTATAATATAAAATTATATATCCTTTGTTTGTTCGTTTGCTTGTTTGTTTTGAGACAGGGTTCTCGCTCTGTCACTCAGGCTGGAGTGCAGTGGTGTAAACTCAGCTCACTGCAACCTCTACCTTCCCGGCCTCTACCTCCCTCACTATAACCTCAACCTCATACCTCAGCCTCCTGAGTAGCTGGTAACATAGGCATACACCACCATGCCTGGCTAATTTTTTGTATTTTTGGTAGAGAGAGGGTTTCACCATGTTGCCCAAGCTGGTCTCGAACTCCTGAGTTCAAGCGATCCACCACCTTGGACTCCCAAAGTGCTGGGATTATAGGTGTGAGCCACCATGCCCAGCCACCTTATATATCCTTATATGTTGTCTTTTCTATAACACTGGTCAGCAAACCAAGGCCCACAGAAAACCAAACCCAGTCTGGCACCTGTTTTTGTTTGTTTATTTATTTATTTATTTATTTATTTATTTATTTATTTATTTTAGATGGAGTCTCCCTCTGTTGCCCAGGCTTGAGTGCAGTGGTGTGATCTTGGCTCACTGCAACCTCCGCCTCCCAGGTTCAAGTGATTCTCCTGTCTCGGCCTCTCGAGTAGCTGGGACTACAGGCACGCCCCACCATGCCCGGCTAATTTTTATATTTTTAGTAGAGACGGGGTTTTACCATGTTGCCTAGGCTGGTCTTGAACTCCTGACCTCAGATGATCCACCCGCCTCGGCCTCCCAAAGTGCTGGGATTACGGGCATGAACCACCTTGCCTGGCCTGGCACCTGTTTTGTAAACAAAGTTTTGCAGGAACACAGCAAACTCATTCATTTACATAATGTCTGTAGCTGCTTTTGCAGTACCCCAGCTGAATGGAGTCATTCAGAGACTGCATGGCCCAGAAAGCCTAAAATATTTACACTCTGGCACCCTTTACAGAGAAAGTTTGCTAACCTCTGCTCTATAATATAGGACCTACATTATGGAAAGGGAAAAAGATATATGTTTTAAAAAATTTAACAGAGAGCCGGATGCAGTGGCTCACGTCTGTAATCCCAGCACTTTGGGAGGCCAAGGCGGGTGGATCACCTGAGGTCAGGAGTTCAAGACCAGCCTGACCAACATGGCGAAACCCCGTCTCTAATAAAAATACAAAAATTAGCAACGCATGGTGGCACGCACTTACAATCTCAGCTTCTCAGGAGGCTGAGGCAGGAGAATAGCTTGAACCTGGGAGGTGGAGCTTGCAGCGAGCCAAGATCACACCACTGCACTTCAGCCTGGGCGACAGAGCAAAACTTTGTCTCAAAAAAAAAAAAAAAAAAAGAAGTGTACAAAGAAGAAAGCCCACTCTTCTATCGCAATTACTGTTACCAGTTTGGTGTAATAGTCCAATCAACACAATAATCAATACCCACACACACAGTTTTGTCCTTTCTTAAAACAAAAACAAAAACAAAAAAACAGGAATGGATCAGTAATTTCCTGTAGCTGTTATCCCCGAAATACTTTTGTATTATTCTGCCCTTTTTCTGATAGCTCATATCCAAAGAAAGATCACTGCAGGTGTTTGGACACAAAAATCCTAGCAGCTGGTGCCCCTCGCAGCAGAATTTCAACCTGACACACTGGGAGCCAGAATGTTTGTTGGCTCTGATAAGCTAATAACCACATGTTTCAATGTCCCGTGTCCCTGAAGAAGCCATTTTCATGTGACTTTCCTGCTTCAGACCAGGCCCAGTTCACTGAGTTAAAAACCAAAATGCTCATCGTGGCCTACAAGTTCCTCCGTGACCTGGCCTGTAGCCAGTTTTCTGGTACCGCTCTTCCCCTTGGTCTCTGTGCCTTCTTTCACTTCCTCCAAGTTGCACCAAGCCCTTTCCGGCCTCATACTGGGTTAGTCAGAACTCTTTCAGTTTCAAGTGACAGAAACCCAACTCGAACTGGACTAAGCCTTTAGAGTGTATTAGGCTCATACAACCGAAAAGTCCCAAGAAGGCCGGGCGTGGTGGCTCACGCCTGTAATCCCAGCACTTTGGGAGGCTGAGGTGGGTGGATCACCTGAGGTCAGGTTCGAGACCAGCCTGGCTAACACGGTGAAACCCCCGTCTCTACTAAAAATACAAAAATTAGCCAGGCATGGTGGTGTGCGTCTGTAATCCCAGCTACTCGGCAGACTGAGGCAGGAGAATTGCTTGAACCTGGGAGGCGGAGGTTGCGGTGAGCCGAGATCGCGCCATTGCACTCCAGCCTGGGCAACAAGAGTGAAACTCTGTGAAAGGAAGGAAGGAAGGGAGGAAGGAAGGAAGGAAGGAATGAAGGAGGAAGGAGGAAGGAAGGAAGGAAGGAAGGAAAGAAAGAAAGAAAGAAAGAAAGAAAGAAAGAAAGAAAGAAAGAAAGAAAGAAAAGAAAAGAAAAGAAAAGAAAAGAAAAGAAAAGAAAAGAAAGGACGGACCCAAGAAGGTGGATTCAGACATAGATGGCTCTAGTCTCCCTTGGCTGCCCCTAGTCTCCACTGCATTATCTTCATTCTCAGTCTCTCCCAAAGGGATGGAAGGATGGTCCTAAGGTTGCAGCCTAATTAGCCATCCAGGTGGAAAGAGGATTCTCATTTCCTCTTTATTGCTCTAGAAAAAGGTCCTGTGGGCCAGGTGCAGTGGCTCATGCCTGTAATCCCAACACTTTGGGAGGCCAAGTTGGGCGGATCACGAGGTGAAGAGATTGAGAACATCTGGCCAACATGGTGAAACCCTGTCTCTACTAAAAACACAAAAATTAGCTGGGCGTGGTGGTGCAAACTTGTAGTCCCAGCTACTTGGGAGGCTGAGGCAGGAGAATCGCTTGAACCCAGGAGGCAGAGGTTGCAGTGAGCTGAGACTGCGCCACTGCACTCCAGCCTGGGCTGCAGGGCAAGACTATTCTGTCTCAAAAAAAAAAAAAAAAGAAGGCGGCCCTGTGGATAAGGCTCATTGAATCAGCTGGGGTGACACAACCATCCCTGAACCAATCACTGTGATCAGTAGGGTAGGCTTCACTGATCAGTCAGCCTTGGGTCTTGTGCCTCACACCCTCCCACCAGCACTGGTGGGGGAATCTGCCCCATCTGAAACATGAACACTGGCAATCAAGAAGGGAAATAGCCGCAGGCAGGCAAAAACAACAGGTGTCCATGGCAAGCCTCTGTTCATATCCTCCCCTCTGCCTGGAGCACCCTTCACCCACTTTTCACTGTGACAGCAAGGTTATTCTTCACAGCTTTGGTAGAGCAGGCAAAAGATTAGAAGTGGCACAGCTGCCTATTAATAAGAAATTGCACTTTGGGAGGCTGAGGTGGGAGGATCCCTTGAGCCCAGGAGTTTGAGGTCAGCTTGAGCAACACAGTGAGACCCCATCTCTACAAAAAATAAATAAACTAGCCAGGTGTAGTGGTCCTGTAGTCCCAGCTACTTGGAAGCCTGAGGTGGGAGGATTGCTTGAATCCAAGAGTTTGAGGCTGCAGTGAAACCCTGTCTCTTAAAAAAAAAAAAAAGAATGTAGAGAATAACTTTGCTTGTGCTTCAGACATAGGCAGTAGAATGCCGAAATAGGCTTGTCCCTGCTCCGGAGAGCCACTTCCTAAAAAGTCAGGAATCTTAAGTCAGTTGTACACTGTAGGTAGCTTGAAACTAGCCATGGTGGAAGTATTTACACCACAGAAATTGGCAAATGCTGCAAACCAGGGCTGTTTTGTTTGTTTGTTTTTCCCTTGGAGAGCCTTTTCATCAGCACACCACTGCCAAAGGGGGGTTTGAAAAGTTCCTCTGGTCAGAGGTCAAAGAGCACTGACAATTAGCCCCAAGAAATCAGAACAGCCAGGTATGGTGGCTCACGCCTGTAATCCCAGCAGTTTGGGAGGCTGAGGCAGGAGGATCTTGAGCTCAGGATTTCGAGACCAGCCTGAGCAACATGGTGAAACTCCATCTCTACAAAAAATACAAAAAATTAGCTGCGTGGTGGTGTGTGCCCGTGGTTCCAACTACTTGGGTGGCTGAGGTGGGAGGATTGCTTGAACCCGGGAGGTTGAGGCTTCAGTGAGCTTAGATTGCGCCACTGCATTCTAAGCCTGGGTGACAGAGCAAGACCCTGTTAAAAAGAAAAGAAAGAGAAGGAAGGAAGGAGGGAGGGAGGGAAGGAAGGAGGGAAGGAAGGAAGGAAGGAAGGAGAGAAAGAAAGGAAGGCAAGGCAAGGCTTGGCTTTGGGCAGAAGGGAGAAACTTATTGGGTCAAAGGAGGAACAGAGGTCTAGGTAGTTGACTTTTCTCCCAAAGTACAGATCCCTTTGAAATAAAGCCAAGGCACTATGAGGGTCGTGACCCTGAATCATATAAGTGCCGGCTGGTCTTTGTTTAATGCTCGCTGATCTTTGTTAAATGCACTGGGTGGTAGGATAGTGCTTTTGTCTAGAGCTAAGGTCAAAGAATATTACACTAAGGCAAAGATTTCTCCCTACTTGCAGTAGGGATCAAATAGGAAAATGAATGCAAACATTTGGAAAAGTACGAAATAGCCTCCCAAAACATTAGGCAAAAGTTAGAGAAAATGATGATTCATGCTACAATAATTACTACCTTTCCAAGGAAAAATCAAATCCTTTATGCTTCTGGCACAGTAACATTGCAATGTACATTACCACTCACTGCATTGCCTCAACAGTCATCATTTCGTGCCCCCAGGAAAGGAAAGTTACAGTGATTAGGAAAAGCAAAAAAAATTCCACAGTTATTGACAACAGTATTCATGGAGGTTAAAGAGGCAGTTTGGCCTCATTTTATTGTGAACTCCGCTTCTTATAACAGCAAGAATAATCATCCACTTTTTTTTTGGAATGCACACTTGATGTGAAAATCCAGGAAATAAAATGTTTCCAATTCAAGATGTTCTTTCCATATAATTCCCAGCATCCTCCCTCCCTTAGCCCTGAGACCATCAGACAGGACCAAGAATCTCTCCCTCCCTTCTTTCTTCACAGATAACTTTCTCATTGGCCAGCCTGCCCTCAGCCCCTGCATTGTTAAATGCTAGTGGCTCCCTCCCTCCCTCCCTCCCTCCTTTCCTTCCTTCCTTTTTTATTTATTTATTTTTTTGAGTTAGGATCTCGCTCTGTCACCCAGGCTGGAGTGCAGTTATGTGATCATGGCTCACTGCAGCCTCGACCTTCTGGGCTCAAACAATCCTCCCCTCAGCCTCCCGAGTAGCTGGGACCGCAGGCATGCGCCAGCCACCACAACTGGCTTTTTTTTTTTTTTTTTTGAGACTGGGTCTCACTCTGTCACCCAGGCTGGAGTGCAATGGCATGATCTCGGGTCACTGCAACCTCTGCCTCCTGGGTTCAAGCGATTCTCCTGCCTCAGCCTCCCAAGTAGCTGGGATTACAGATGCCTGCCACCACGCCTGGCTAATTTTTTTTTTTTTTTGAGGTGGAGTTTCTCTCTGTCACCCAGGCTGAAATGCAGTGGTACGATCTTGGCTCACTACAACCTCCCCCTCCTGGGTTCAAGCGATTCTTCTGCCTCAGCCTCCCAAGTAGCTGGGACTACAGGCGCGAGCCACCATGCCCAGTTAATTCTTGTATTTTTAGCAGAGAGGGGGTTTCACCATATTGGCCAGGCTGGTCTCGAACTCCTGACCTCGTGATCCATCCACCTCAGCCTCCCAAAGTGTTGAGATTACAGGCGTTGAGCCACAGCGCCTGGCATTTTTTTAAAAAATATTTTAAGTAGAGACGGGGTTTCATCATGTTGACCAGGCTGGTGTCGAACTCCTGACCTCAGGTGATCCGCCTGCCTCAGCCTCCCAAAGTGCTGGGATTGCAGGCATGAGCCACCGCGCCTGACCACAACTGGCTAATTTTTAAATTTTTAATAGAGACAGGGGTCTCACTATGTTGTCCAGGCTGGTCTTGAACTCCTGGCCTCAATCAATCCTCCTGCCTCTGCCTCCCAAAGTGGTAGGATTACAGGCGTAAGCTGCTGTGCCCGGACTACCTCTTTCTTAATATGCAAATTGTCCCCACGTAGTAGGGGCTCAAAAGGAAGGCGGTGCTGGGGTGAAAGCAGGCATCAATTTAAGCAGTTCTTAGACTAGAGCCATAAAACCAAACTACACTGTCTGTCATCACCTGAAGAGAGGGGCTGTTCCAGGCGCAGCTGGGAACACAGCAGCAAACTGGGTTTCCCAAACGTGAGTTAACCAGCGTCTTACACGCGGGTTAAAATGTCCCCTTACATTACGAGATGTAGGGAAGGGGTGGTTCCTGATCAAGAAGGCCACTTCAAACCAGATGACTTTGCTTGTCCGCATAGAGCCTGCACTGTGCATGGCTGCCCTGTGTCACAGATGGGCTCTTGCTTCCTTCTGTCAATTTCAGGAAAGATGCATGCTGGGAGACCTGGGGCAGGAAGAGAGGGATGCCCCTAACTACATTACTCTGTAGAATCAGATTAAGATGCTCAAGTAGAGGGGCCTAGGAGAGGGAAGGAGTTCACAGAAGGGCAAGCAGAGAGGAGGAGGAATGATTTCCAGCATCCCCATCTTCCCTGTCCCTCCTGCTCCACTGCTCTGAGCACTCCCTCCCTGCACAGAGGGACTAGAAATAGGGTCTCAGGGCTGGGAGAGCAATGGCTCATGCCTGTAATCCCAGCATTTTGGGAGGCTGATGTGGGAAAATCACTTGAGCCCAGGAGTTCGAGACCAGCCTGGGCAACACGGCAAAACCCCCATTTCATTATTGTTATTATTTTTAAAGACAGAGTCTCACTCTGTTGCCCAGGCTAGAATGCAGTGGAGTGAGCTCAGCTCACTGCAACCTCCGCCTCCTGGGTTCAAGAGATTCTCCTGCCTCAGCCTCCTGAGTAGCTGAGATTACAGGCACCCACCACCACACCCAGCTAATTTTTCTATTATTGGTAGAGATGGGGGTTTCACCGTGTTGGCCAGGCTGGTTTTGAACTCCTGACCTCAGGTGATCCACCCACCTCGGCCTCCCAAAATGCTGGGATTACAGGCGTGAACCACCGTGCCCGGCCCCAAACCCCCATTTCTACAAAAAAAAAAAAAAAAAAAATTAGCCAGGTGTCATGGTGCATACCTGTGGTCTCAGCTACTCAGGAGGCTGAGGCAGGAGGTTTGGTTGAGCCTGAGAAATTGAGGCTGCAGTGAGCTGTGATTATACCATTGTCCTCCAGCCTGGGTAACAAAGCAAGACCCTGTCTCAAAAAAAAAAAAAAAAAAAAGGATCTTGGGACTTTTCACAGGGCCCAGGGCCCAGGCCTCCCATCCAGAGAGGGCCTCCCACCAAGATGTGCACATCCCCTCTGACAGGACCGAGTTTTAAAAATCAACAACAGTGTTGGTAACCCTATTTGGTTTTTCTGCTTTTTTCTTTTTCATTAAGTGAGACCTTTAAAAAAACAGAAGTGCCTTGGTCTTCTCTCAACCTCTGAGAGGCCCTGTGTGCTGCAGGCATCTGCTTTTCAGCTGGGAAAGTTCAGCCTCCTCCCACTCCACAGCCTCTCTCTGGCTCCAACCGTTAGCCCCCAGCTGGGGTGGCAGGTGGGACCTTCAGAAAGGTGGTGTCTTGAGTTGAGTTCCTGGAGAAGCTAACTAGGGACAGACTCCGTGCAACAGTGGCATGAGCCACTGTGCCTGGCCACAAATGGCTTTATTTTATGTATTAAATTAATTAATAATTAGGGCTGGGTGTGGTGGCTCAAGTCTGTAATCCCAACACTTTGGGAGGCTGAGGCGGGTGGATCAGTTGAGGCCAGGAGTTCGAGACCAGACTGGGCAACATGGTGAAACCCCGTCTCTACTAAAAATACAAAAATTAGGCAGGCGTGGTCGCAGGTGCTTGTAATCCCAGCTACTCAGGAGGCCAAGGCAGAGAATCACTTGAACCTGGGAGGCAGAGGCTGCAGTGAGCTGAGATTGTGCCACTGCACGCCAGCCTAGGCAACAGAGTGAGACTCTGTCTCAAAAAAAATTAATTAATAATTATTAATTAATTTGCCCAGGCTGGAGTGCAGTGGTGTGAATACAGCTCACTGCAGCCTTGAACTCCTGGGCGCAGGTGATCTTCCTGCCTCGGTCTCCCGAGTAGCTAACAGTTGTAAGCCACCATACCTGGCTAATTATTTTATTTTTTGTAGAGATGAGGTCTCACTTTGTTGCCCAGGCTGGGCTTGAACTCCTGGGCTCAAGCGATCTGCCTGCCTCAGCTTCCCAAAGTATTGGGATCACAGGTGTGAGCCACTGTGCCTGGCCACAAATGACTTTCTGAGACCCGTCTCCTCCCAATTTCTAATCTTAAGAAAATCAGAGGATCGGGCAACCCGCTCGGGTCCCCTTCCACACTGTGGAAGCTTTGTTCTTTCGCTCTTTGCAATAAATCTTGCTACTGTTAAAAAAAAAAAAAAAAAAAAAAAGAAAATCAGAGGATCAGGCCACATTGGGCCCACGTCCCTGTCTTGCAACTCTTGGTTGAACTGAGAAGTGACTGCCTCTTTTATTTATTTGTTTGTTTGTTTGTTTGTTTGTTTGTTTGTTTTGAGACAGAGTCTCGCTCTGTCTCCCAGGCTGGAGTGCAGTGGCACAATCTCGGCTCACTGCAACCTCCACCTCCCGGGTTCAAGCTATTCTCCTGCCTCAGCCTCCTGAGCAGCTGGGACTACAGGTGCGCGCCACCACGCCCAGCTAATTTTTGTATTTTCAGTAGAGACAGGGTTTCACCGTATCGGCCAGGCTGGCCTTGAACTCCTAGCCTCGTGATCCACCCACCTCGCCTCCCAAAGTGCTGGGATTACAGGCGTGAGCCACCGTGTCCGGCTGTGACTGCCTCTTATAAATAGAGCCACGCTTTCCTCTGGGTCCCCATTTGGTGCATTTCACACCTTTTGTTAGTTCAGTGTCAATATCTTGCCTCTAGAGAAGTCAGGGACCATTTCTGTCTTATCCTTCTAAAACCCTCCTCCCACCCTCCCAGTCACTCGCTACCCCACCCACACTGTCTCCCTGTGGCTTGCACACGTTCCCTTTGCACCTGTACTTCCCTCTGTCTGCCCAGAACACTCTCTCTCCAGAGTTCCCGCTGGCTCACACACTTTCTGGTTTGGTACAGATGAGCATTCTTGGAAACCAAGTGTTAAGGACAGTGGAGCCACAAGATAGGGGTTCAGGAACATGGATCCCCGAATCTGTACCTGGTGGAGGAGGAGCTCCATTGATCAGGAACTCCTATTGTGAAATTTATAGGAGAAGAACTAAATGATTGCATCAAACCATCAAGATTTGGAGCTTATCTGTCCATGACCCTGGCAGTACCCTAAATGATGAACAAGGTGAGTCACATTTGGGGTGGAATGCTTGCAAGCTCGCTTGTCCACACACCAAAAGCCATATTCTCCAGCCAGCATTGTTGGGGATAATGGTGATCATTTGTTCTCACTCTGAGACAAGCATTTGTCTTTCAAACTATTCTGAATTCAGGTGATAGAAGAGGATGTTGCTTATTACGACACTTAAAATTCCAACAAGAATTAAGGCCTGAATAATACCATGGGTGGTATTGATGGTATTGATGGGGAGAAGGGAGGAACAGGTTCTGAAACACATATAAAAAAATCGATCGGATGGCACAATTGTTTTCCAGGCAAAAGAGCAAACCAAACTATTTTTAAATGTCAAGAGCTAAATATCCTGGAGAAAATGTAATATATTACAAGCAGTAAGCAACAGACCTACACATAAGTTGATACCTTTCAGCATAACAGAATGGCGAGTCCTGGCTTAACCTTCTGCACTTCCAAACCGGTTCCCTCCTAGAATTAGCATTTTCTTGTCATCTTAGAGTAAAGGCTGTGCATTCTCAGCCATTAAGTCTTCCAGGCTGAAAGCTTTCCTTAAACTTGTTTCAATCCGTCTTTGATTCTGAAATGCTCCGATTACATTTCCATAGTGGCCATGTTAATTAATGGTGATGATCAGACTTAATGAAAGAGGGAATTAGTAAGCCATTCCCTGGCCACTTTCATAAAAAGGGAGAGTGCTAACAAGTGCTAATGGCCTGACATGGAAACCTCACCTTCCCCGGAGCTTTTAACCTGCAGTCACATCCTGAAACATAACCTGAAGGCTGCTCTAAGCAACTGGGTGTTTGATCTTCTTCTTGTAAGCAGAGCTACTTATACTCAGATTTCTCAACTGAATTCATCCTAGAAAATAGGGCCTTCAGGCCTGGCATGGTGGCTCACACCTGTAATCCCAGCACTTTGGGACGCTGAGGTCGGGGGATCACCTGAGGTCAGGAGTTCAAGACCAGCCTGGTCAACATGGTAAAACCCTGTCTCTACCAAAAATACAAAAATTAGCCAGGTGTGGTGTCACATGCCTGTAGTCCCAGTTACTTGGGAGTCTGAGGCAGGAGAATCGCTTGGACCCGGGAGGTAGAGGTTGCAGTGAGCCGAGATCGCACCACTGCACTCCAGCCTGGTAACAGAGTGAGACTCATCTCAAAAAAAAAAAAAAAAAAAAAAAAAAAAAGGGGCCTTCAAGCAGCAAGAGATTTGGGTCCAGAAAACCATGACTGGCAAAAGCCAATCATTCTGCCCACAGACTTAATAGTTGCATTATCATGTAGTATACATTGTTATGTTAGTATGTTATATGACATTATATTATTTTATAAAATTATGGGCTTTTTTTTGTTTTTTGGTTTTTTTTGAGACGGAGTCTTGCTGTGTCACCCAGGCTGGAGTGCAGTGGGGTGATCTCAGCTCACTGCAACCTCCACCTCCCAGGTTCAAGCGATTCTCCTGCCTCAGCCTCCCAAGTAGCTGGGACTATAGGCGCATGCCACCACGCTTGGCTAATTTTTGTATTTTTAGTAGATACAGAGTTTCACCATATTGGCCAAGCTGGTCTCAAACTCCTGACCTCGTGATCTGCCCGCCTCGGTCTCCCAAAGTGCTGGGATTACAGGCGTGAGCCACCGCGCCCGGCCAAAATTATGTTTTATAATTTTCTTTTTTATTTTATTTATGTTATCTACTGCACAAGAATTAAAGCTCTCTGTGTATGGCCAGGCCTGGTGGCTCACACCTGTAATCCCAGCATTTTGGGAGGCTGAGGCAGGTGGATCACTTCAGATCAGGAGTTCAAGACCATCCTGGTTAACATGGTGAAACCCTGTCTCTACTAAAACTACAAAAATTAGCTGGGCGTGGTAGTGCGTGCCTGTAATCCCAGCTACTTCAGAGGCCGAGGCAGGAGAATCACTTTAATCCGGGAGGCGGAGGTTGCAGTGAGCCAAGATCCCACCACTGCACTCCAGCCTGGGCTACAGAGTGACTTCGTCTCAAAAAAAAAAATACCTCCTTGTGTAGAAGTCTGGTATTGTTCACTTCTGCATCCTCACTGTCTATAAAAGTGAACAAGCTGGGTGTGGTGGCATGCACCTATAGTCCCAACGACTTGGAAGGATTGCTTGAACCCAGGAGTTTGAGGCTGCAGTGAGCTATAATCACGCCACCGCACTCCAGCCTGGATGACACAGGGAGACCCAGTCTCAAAAAAAAAAAAAAAAAAAAAAAAAGCAGGTGCGGTGGCTCACGCCTGTAATCCCAGCACTTTGGGAGGCCAAGACGGTTGGGTCACCTGAGGTCAGGAGTTTGAGACCAGCTTGGCCAACATGGCAAAACCCAGTCTCTACTAAAAATACAAAAACTAGCCGGGCATAGTGGCACGCGCCTGCAGTCCCAGCTACTCGGGAGGCTGAGGCAGGAGAATCGCTTGAACCCAGGAGGCAGAGGTTTAGGTGAGCCAAGATAGTGCCACTGTACTCCAGCCTGGGTGACAGAGCAAGACTCCATCTCAAAAAAAAGAAAGACAATCACAAGTTTTTTTTTGTTGTTGTTTTTGAGATGGAGTCTCGCTCTGTCGCCCAGGCTGGAGTGCAGTGGCACAATCTTGGCTCACTGCAAGCTCTGCCTCTCGGGTTCACGCCATTCTCCTGCCTCAGCCTCCCAAGTAGCTGGGATTACAGGCGCCCACCACCATGCCCAGCTAATTTTTTTGTATTTTTAGTAGAGACGGGTTTTCACTGTGTTAGCCATGATGGTCTTGATCTCCTGACCTCGTGATCCACCCTTCTCGGCCTCCCAAAGTACTGGAATTCCAGGCGTGAGCCACCGCGCCCGGCTTGTTTTTTTTTTTTTTTTTGAAATTTTTGTGTTTTTAGTAGAGACAGGGTTTTACCATGTTGGCCAGGCTGGTCTTGAATGCCTGACCTCAGGTGATCTGCCTGCCTCAGCCTCCCAAAGTGCTGGGATTACAGGTGTGAGCCACCGTGCCCTGACCCCATCTTGTTTTTTTTGTGTGTGTGTGTTTTTTTTTTTTTTTTTTGAGACGGAGTCTCGCTCTGTCGCCCAGGCTGGAGTGCAGTGGCGCGATCTCGGCTCACTGCAGGCTCCGCCCCCCGGGGTTTACGCCATTCTCCTGCCTCAGCCTCCCGAATAGCTGGGACTACAGGCGCCCGCCACGTCGCCCGGCTAATTTTTTGTATTTTTAGTAGAGACGGGGTTTCACCGTGTTAGCCAAGATGGTCTCGATCTCCTGACCTCGTGATCCGCCCGCCTCGGCCTCCCAAAGTGCTGGGATTACAGGCGTGAGCCACCGTGCCCGGCCGTTTTTTTTTTTTTGAGAAGGAGTCTCACTCTGCCACCCAGGCTGGAGTGCAGTGGCGCAACCTCTGCTCACTGCAACCTCTGCCTCCCGGGTTCAGGCAATTCTCCTGCCTCAGCCTTCTGAGTAACTGGGATTACAGGTGCGCACCACCACATCTGGCTAATTTTTGTATTTTTAGTAGACATGAGGTTTCACCACGTTGGTCAGGCTGGTATCAAACTCCTGACCTTGTGATCCACCTGCCTCGGCCTCCCAAAGTGCTGGGATTACAGGTGTGAGCCACACGCCTGGCCCCCATCTTGTTTTTAAACTCCAAACTGCCCTTGGTCACTCTTGAGTGTGGAGTGAGCTAACATTGGGAGAAATTTAGTTCATAGTTTAAAGGATAATGGCTCTTCCCTAAACTAAGCTGCTTTATAAAACTAATAAAAGGCCACAAGTTTAAGATTATAAGAGGGGTCTGAATTCTGCTAAAATGTAGGCATAGTTAAATAATTACCAGCCATTGTTCTGGAAGTCACAACTTCCCCAGTTAGTCCTGTAAATAACATCACTATTATAAAACTTAAGATTGGGGCCAGGCATGGTGGCTCATACCAGTACTCCCAGCACTTTGTGTGCCAAGGCAGAATTGCTTGAGTCCAGGAGTTCAAGACAGCCTGGGCAACATAGGGAGACCCCGTTTCTACAGAAAACAACAAAACAAAAATAGCAGTCATGGTGGTGTACACCTGTGGTCCCAGCTACCTGGGAGGCTGAGGCAGGAGGACTGCTTGTGCCTGGGTGGTAGAGGCTGCAGTGAGCCATGATCAACCACTGCACTCCAGCCTGGGTGACAGAGTGAGACCCTGTCTCAAAACAAACAAACAAACAAACAAACAAAAAACAAAACCAAAGAAACCAAAAAAACAAACAAAAAAACCCCCAAAAACCTAAGATTGGCCTTCCAAGATATCTTTTCAGATTTTTGCATTTCTGACTACTAGGTAACTCCACTTGGATCAGCAACTCCTCTGTGGCCCTTACCCAGAAGCAGACTCAGTGCACAAGGACTGTTTTCCACAGCCCTGTGATTGCATCCCCAACCAGTCAGCAGCACCCATTCCCTAGCCTCCTGCCTCCTATCCTTGAATAACCCTAGCCTTCAAATTTCGGGGGTGGTTGATTTGAGTAATAATAAAACTCCAGTCTCTTGCTTAGCCAACTCTAGGCATATTAAGCTCTTTCTCTATTGCAATTCTCCTGTCTTAATAAATTGGCTCTATCTGGGCAGTGGGGAAGGAGAACCCACTGGGCAGTTATGTACCTATGTAAATGCATACTAAGAATTTTGGAGGCTGGGCACAGTGGTTCACACCTGTAATCCCAGTGCTTTGGGAGGCCCAGGCAGAAGGATGGCTTGAGCCCATGAGTTCAACACCAGCCTGGGCAACATAGTGAGATCTCATCTCTCCAAAAAAAATTTTTTTTTAAATTACCTGGGTGTAGTGACAAGCACCTGTAGCCCCAGCTACTTGGGAGACTGAGGTGGGAGGATCGCTAAAACCTGGGACGTGGAGGTTGCAGTGAGCAGAGATCACATCACTGCTCTCCAGCCTGGGTGACCGAGCAAGATCCTGTCTCGGAAAAAAAATTTTTTTGGAAGAATCTACCTAAAACCTATGACAGTGGTTACTTCAGGGGAAGAGCCTGAGATTGGGAACTGTAGTTGAAGGCTACTTCAGATTTACCTGGAATGATTCTCAGCCAGGGGTGATTCTGCCCTTTTTTTTTTTCTTCCTTCTGCTTTTTGCAGAGCAGGGCTACCCCACAGGCAATGCACCCGAAGTAGTTGATTCTGCTCTCTAGGGATATTGGGCAATGTCTGGAGATATTTTGGGTTATCACAAATGGTTGAGATGGGGGAGGGTGCTACTAGCATCCAGTGGGTCAAGGCCAGGGATACTGCAAAATAGTCCACAATGCTTAGCACAGCCCCCGCAACAAAGAATTATCCAGACTAAAATGGCAATGGTGCTGAAGTTGAGAAACCCTGATCTGGATCATTTTAACTTTTATAAGGAGATAGGATTCAAGTATTATTTGCATAATTTAAAAAGGGCTGAAAAAACAATGATGTGGCGGGGAGGAGTCTCTCTGAAACTATTTTGGTCTGGGAGGCTGCCTGATTAAAAAAAAAAAAAAAGACAGGGATGCTGTGATCCACCGTCCACCTTCCCTTCCCTCTGCAGGACACAGCAGGTATTCCCCTAGCTGCCAGGAGTGTTAGCTGCTACTCCCTCACATTCTGATGAGTCCCTCTTCAGAAATTGCCCTGAGCTGAAGGAAGCTGCCTTGTTCAACAGACTTTCTCCTTGAGAAGCCTCTGCACTGTTGACATCATGCTTTGTAGCAGGGGTTGGGGGAAGTGTCCTGTGCCCTGTAGGACACGTGGCAGCATCCCTGGCCTCTATCCACTAGATGCTAGCAGCCCCCTCCTCTTTTTTTTTTTTTTTTTTTTGAGAGAGTCTTGCTCTGTGCCCCAGGCCGGAGTGCAGTGGCATGATCTCGGCTCACTGCAACCTTTGCTTCCGGAGTTCAAGCAATTCAATTCTCCTGCCACAGCCTCCGAAGTAGCTGGGATTACAGGCACGCACCACCATGCCCAGCTAATTTTTGTATTTTTAGTAGAGGTGGGTTTCGCCATGTTGGCCAGGCTGGACCCCTTCTCCTATTACAACAACCAAAAATATCTCTGAACATCACCAAATATCCTCTGGGAGGCAAAATTCTCCCCCTCCCTGCATTAAGAACCACTGATGTACCCAGTGCCTGGTTAATACAGCAGCACAAAGGCCCAGCCCCCTGACCTCAGTTTGGAGTATCTCTGAGGGCCATCTCAGCCTTTGTTGAGATTGCATCATAAATTCCTCTCTTTGCCCAATCCTCCTTCCCTCTCCCCATCATAGGTGTTGTTTTCCAGAGCATTCTCCAATAAATATTCTGGTGCAAATCTCCCTCCCAGAGACTGTTCCTTGGGGCCACTGACCCAAGACCAAGACGAAGGCTTAGGGGGGTTAAGTGGCTTTTCAAAGGTCCCACAGCAGGCTGGATGTGGAGCTAAGACTGTGACCTTTCTCCTCACTCCACAATTGGTGCTCACAAGCATTGCGCTTCAAGGCCTTATTCTTGGGCTCTGCTGACCACAGCTATCTTTTTCTTTTTTTTTTGAGACAGAGTCTCGCTCTGTTACCCAGGCTGGAGTGCAGTGGTATGATCTCGGCTCACTGCAATCTCCGCCTCCTGTGTTCAAGTGATTCTCCTGACTCAACCTCCTGAGTAGCTGGGACTACAGGTGCCCGCCACCATTTCCTACTAATTTTTGTATTTTTAATAGAGATGTTGCCCGCCTCGGCCTCCCAAAGTGCTGGGATTGCAGGAGGAGCCACTGCACCCGGTGCGCAACTATCCTTGATCTCTGACTTTTCAACCCCCTTGCCTACCCCATGTGTATTTCTATAATAGAAGAAACAGAAGAAAAATTCATAGAATGTGCAACCCAGTGGCATGAACTTCAGCCCTCTTCCTTTGTTGTTCTTAAGCAATATATCTTGTAGTTGTGCTTGTCTGCACCCTCTCAACTGGTTGACAGCCAGCAAGTTCAAACACATAGACTTTTCAACTACAAGTATCTCATATGATTGCATAAAGTCCTTTGTGCTCAAAAAACTTTTAAAAATTTTTTTGTTTTTTATAGAGACAAAGTCTTGCTATGTTGTCCAGGCTGGTCTCAAACTCTTGGGCTCAAGCGAACCTCCCATCTTGGCCTCCCAAAATGCCAGAATTACAGGTGTGAACCACCGTGCCTGGCCAGAAAACTTTTTTGTGTATTTGTTTTTTGTAGAGATGGGGGTCTCACTATAGCCCAGGCTAGTCTGGAACTCCTGGGCTCAAGAAATCCTCCCACCTCTGCATTTTTTGTTTTTGTTTTTTGATAAAAATATGGATGTGAGATAATGGGCCCATACAAGTATGTGGCTGGGACGAGGTCATTTCTCGGTATGATGGTCCATTTCTAACATCATGGGACAGTTATGGAGGTTAGAATGCTGTGGTCTGGTGTGAGAACTCTTGCTATGCCAATAATAATAATAAACATTAGGCTGGGTGAGGTGGCTCACGCCTGTAATCCCAGGACTTTAGAAGGCCGAGACCAGAGGATTGCTTGAGCCCAGGAGTTCAAGACCAGCCCGGGCAACATAGCGAGACGCTGTCCTGTTAATAAATAAAAATAAAGGCTGGGAGCAGTGGCTCACGCCTGTAATCCCAGCACTTTGGGAGGCCAAGGTGGGCAAATCACGAGGTCAAGAGATTGAGACCATTCTGGCCAACATGGTGAAACCCTGTCTCTACTAAAAATACAAAAATTAGCCGGGCGTGATGGCAGGTGCCTGTAGTCCCAGCTGCTCGGGAGGCTGAGGCAGGAGAATCGCTTGAACCCGGGAGGCGGAGGTTGCAGTGAGCTGAGATCGCGCCACTGCACTCCAGCTTGGCGACAGAGCGAGAGTCCGTCTCAAAAAAAAAATAAATAAAAATAAAAAAGAATAATAAACATTAATCGAGCTATTGCTATATACCAAACACTACATACTTATATATATATTTATGTATTATTAAATATATACTATATTAATATATAATACATATAATGTATTTTATAATATATATAATAGTTAATAGTAACATAATATTAATATATTACTGTATGTATATATACTGTATAGGTGTATGTATACTATATAGTACATTACTATATTTACTGTTATATATATACATACATATTTATAACATATAAAATAACATTATATATCATGTTATCAATAGGCAGATATTGTTATTTCACCCACTTACTGGTGAGAAATCTGAGGCACAGAGAAGCTAAGTAACTTACTCAAAGTCACACAGCTAGTAAGTGGCAGAGCCACTCCAGCCTGCATGACTGCTCTTCATTTTCAGAAGGTGCGGCTCTAACTCAGAGCACATTTATTCAACTGAATGCATTTATGAGGAAGATCTTGAAAGCCTGTCTCCCTCTCTCCCTCCCAACACATCAAAAAATAATGGAATGTAAAACAATTGGCTGGTCTTCATCTTAAACTGGTCGGCTTAAGCTGGTCAGTGTCACCCAGGTTCAAGTTATGGAACTGTGTGTAAATGTTGAAAATGTATCATTGTATCTTTTTTTTTTTTTTTTAAGAGACAGGGTCTCCATATGCTACTATGACTAGCAGCATAGTCATAACTCACTGTAACCTTGAACTCCTGGGCTCAGGTGATACTCCTTTCACCTCAGCCTGCTGAGTAACTGGGACTATAGACAGGCACCACCACGCTTGGCTAATTTTTTAATTTTTTGTACATATTGGAGTCTCACTATGTTGCCCAGGCTGGTTTCTTTCTTTCTTTTCTTTTTTTTTTTTTCTCCTGAGATGGAGTCTTGCTCTGTCACCCAGGCTGGAGTGCAGTGGTGCTATCTCAGCTCATTGCAAGCTCCACCTCCTGGGTTCACACCATTCTCCTGCCTCAGCCTCCCAGGTAGCTGGGACTACAGGCACCTGCCACCACGCCTGGCTAATTTTTTGTTTATTTTTAGTAGAGACGGGGTTTCACCGTGTTAGCTAGGCTGGTTTCAATCTCCTGACCTCGTGATCCACCTGCCTTGGCCTCCCAAAGTGCTGGGATTCCAGGCATGAGCCATGGTGCCCGGCTTGCCCAAGCTGGTTTCAAACTCCTGCCCTCAGGTGATCCTCCCACTTCAGCCTCCCAAAGCATTGAGATGAGAGGGGTGAGCCACCATACCTAGCCCTGTGTATTGTATCTTAAAAGGAAAATGTAATTATGGATTTATGGTATATTTTCTTTTTTTTTTTTTTTGAGACGGAGTCTCACTCTGTCACCCAGGCTGGAGTGCAGTCGCGCAATCTTGGCTCACTGCAAGCTCCACCTCCTGGGTTCACACCATTCTCCTGCCTCAGCCGCCTGAGTAGCTGGGACTACAGGTGCCCACCACCACGCCCAGCTAAGTTTTTTGTATTTTTAGTAGAGATGGGGTTTCACCATGTTAGACAGGATGGTCTCGATCTCCTGACCTCGTGATCTGCCCGCCTCAGCCTCCCAAAGTGCTGGGATTACAGGCGTAAGCCACCGCGCCCGGCCAATTTACGGTATATTTTCTTGCATTGAAACTGGAAACTCTTGCAACACATAAGTACATTACTCAACTTCCAGTTATTCAAGAAACACTCTAATTTTTTTAGCCATCATGTATTGTATAAAAGCAGTAGGAGAGTTGATCAATTACTCACTGTTTATTTAAAGCTGTGGTTTAAACACTTTCTGTATAGTATCTCTTTATTGAAGGATTGTTGAGAGAGCTGGAATTACCTCTGTCACTCATCTTTGTGCTAAGAAACCCTGATGTGTGTTTTGTATTGGTTAGTTTTTGCTTCTCTACTGACGAACAGGATCTGATCAAGTTGAGCTTGCAGTAGAATAATTCACAGAAAAGTGCAGGGTGCGGTGAGTCACGCCTGTAATTCCAGCACTTTGGGAAGCCAAGGTGGGTGGATCACGTGACGTCATGAGCTCAAGACCAGCCTGGCCAATGTGGCGAAACCCCGTCTCTACTAATAGTACAAAAGTTAGCCGGGCATGGTGACGCGTGCCTGTTGTTCCAGCTACTCGGGAGATTGAGTCAGGAGAATTGTTGGAACCTAGAGACGGAGGCCGCAGTGAGCCGAAATCGCTCCACTGCACTCCAGCCTGCGCGACAGAGCAAGACTCTGTCTCAAAAAAGAAAAAAAAAAAAAAAAAGAATAATTCACAGAAAAGTTAAGAAAGGTTATCTATGGCCTCTTAATCTTCCTGATCTGAAACGGCAACTTGGGGTAAGGGAAGAATGTTGAGGAAGTGGAGCATAAAAAAAAAAAAAAAAAAGAGGAAGAAGAGAAAGAGAAGAGGGAGTGAGGGGGAGAGAGAGTGAGGAAGGAAGGGAAGAAGGGAGGGAGGGAGGAAAGAGAAAAGGAAAGAAAGAAGGGAGAAAAAAGGAAGGAAGAGAGAAAAAGAGAAAAGGTTGGTGTCATAAATAGTGTAAATATACTTAATAAGCAAGTGAAATCAAAGGCTGAGTAGTACGTCATACTGATGTCTAATATTTTAAAATTTAGGCTGGGCACGGTGGCTCACACCTGTAATCCAAGCACTTCAGGAGGCAGCGGCGGATGGATCACCTGAGGTCAGGAGTTCGAAACTAGCCTGGCCAACACGGTGAAACCCTGTCTCTGCTAAAAATACAAAAATTAGCCAGGTGTGGTGGCATGCACCTGTAATCCCAGCTACTCTGGAGGTTGAGGTAGGAGAATCGCTTGAACCCGGGAGGCGGAGGTTGCAGTGAGCCAACATCGTGCCATTGCACTCCAGCCTGGGAGACAAGAGTGAGACTCAGTCTCAAAACAGAAAAAAAATAAAAAACATTTTTAAAAAAAGGAAAAAGGAGAAAAATTTGGACACAGAGACATGGACATACAAGGGGAGAAGGCAGGTGAAGATGTAGGCAGAGCGTGGAGTAATGCATCTACAAGCCAGGGAAAAACAAAAATTGCTGGCAACCTCTAGAAGGTACAGGTGGCAAGGAAGGAATCTTCCCTAGAGGTTTAGAAGGGAGTCCAGCCCCGCTGACACCTTGATTTTGAGCTTCTAGTCTCTGGAACTGTGAAAGAACATGTTTTGGTTGTTTAAAGCTACTAAGTTTTTGGTAATTTGTCATTGCAGCCCTACGATACAAATATATTCACAATAAAAGAAATGAAAATTAAAATTATACTGACATGCCATTTTTAACCTGCCACTTAGACAAAGATCAAAAAGCCTGATAACAGACTAAGTCAGAAAATGTGTTGGGAAATTGATTGCTTTTATTTGCTGCTGGTGGGAGTGAATGTAAACTGATATAATCTCTAGAAATTACTTGACAATTTCTATCAAAATTACAAATGCACATATCTTTTGACCCAGCAATTCTGCTTCTAGGATTTTCCGACATTGGAGAAAGTTGCATACGTGGACAATTACACATGGACACGTTATGTATCACAGCACTCTCTGTAACCGCAGACATTTGGAATGAACACTAACTGTTCATTGTCAAGCGATGTTTGAGTACACTGAAGAACATCTATACTTGGAGTCAGCAAACTTTTTACATAATGGGCCAGAGAGTAAGTACTCTAGGTTTGCAGACCCAGGGGGCTCTGGTGCAATGACTCAACTCTGCAGTTGTAGCTCAAAAGTAGTCATACAGGCTGGGCACTGTGGATTACGTCTGTAATCTCAGCACTTTGGGAGGCTGAGGCGGGTGAATCACCTGAGGTCAGGAGTCCGAGACCAGCCTGGCCAACATAGTGAAACCTCGTCTCTATCAAAAATACAAAAATTAGCCGGTGTGGTACTGGACACCTGTAATCCCAGCTACTCGGGAGGCTGAGGCAGAAGAGTTGCTTCAACCCAGGAGGCAGAGGTTGCAGTGAGCTGAGATCGCACCATTGCACTCCAGCCTGGGCGACAGAGCGAGACTCCGTCTTAAAAAAAAAATGTAGTCATATATCATACATCATATATAAGTGAATGGGCATGGTTGTGTTCCAATAAAACTTTATTTACAAAAAACAGGCAATGACCAGATTTGGCCCATGAGCCTGTTTGCTGATCCCTGATCTATTCAATGGAATATTATGAGCTGAAAAATTAGGGAGGTGGCTATGTTCTGCTCCACAGTGACTTCCAAGGTAAAGTGAAGAAAGCAAGACTCAGAACAGTATGGATTTGGCAGAAAAAAATATATAAATTTATATAAAGAATTATTTGTATATTCACAGGCAATGTCTGGAAGTATCCATAAGAAAGTGGACCCATTACTTATTTCTGGGATAGGAAACTGGGTGTCTCAGTGTCTCAGTGGGGAAGATATTTTCCTTTGTGTTTTTGAATTCTGAACCAAGCTGAAATTATTACCCATTCAGAAAACAAAATAAAAATGTGAAAAGGTAAGCAAATTTATTTCCCTACCACATACTTTTTCTTTGCAGGGCCAGTGAGCACAAATGGTTTTTAGTTCCGTTTTTGTTTGTTTGTTTGCTTTTAATAGAGATGGCATCTCACTTTGTTGCTTGGGTTGGTTTCAAAAAGGCAAATTTTTCTTCTTTCTTTTCTTTTTTTTGGGATGGAGTCTCGCTCTGTTGCCCAGGCTGGAGTGCAGTGGCACCATCTTGGCTTACTGCAACCTCTGCCTCCCAGGTTCAAGCAATTCTCCTGCCTCAGCCTCCCGAGTAGCTAGGACTACAGGCATGCACGACCAAGCCCAGCTAATTTTTGTATTTTTAGTAGAGACGGGGTTTCATCATGTTGGCCAGGCTGGTCTCGAACTCATGGCCCCAGGTGATCCTCTGGCCTCAGCCTCCCCAAATCCTGGGATTATAGGCATCAGCTATCACACCTGGCCGGGTTTTCACATTTTTGGATGGTTGAAAACAATCCCAAAAAGAATAATATTTTGAGAAGGGGGTGGGGGAAAAAAAGAATATTTTGTGACAAAAGAAAATTATGTGAAATTCAAATTTCAGTGTCCACAAATAAAGTGTAATGGAACACAGCCCTGCCTATTCATTTGCATTCTGTCTATGATTGCTTTGCCTTACACTGGCAGACTTGAGTCATTGTGACGGAGAGCCCATAAAGCCTAAAATATTTATCTGGTCCTTTACATAAACAGTTTACAGATTGTTGTTCTAGATTAAAGAACAAAACAATCTTTCACATGCTTCTACAAATAGAAAGTTCATATTTAATATTGAATGACCATTCCATGAGGACTTTAAAAAATGAAATGGCTTATGAAGAACTCAAAATTAAATTGTGAATTTTCTTGCTTCTTCTTAGAGAATATTTTAAAAAGCTGTGGCCTCTAAACAAAAATAAAGCACTTATCCCATCTGTCTGGGTCTCACTGTACACCGTGTTGGTGAGGCCATCAGAATGAAAATGTATCACAACCCACCTTCCCCTTTATTTTTATTTTTTATTTTATTTTATTTATTTTTTTGAGACGGAGTCTTGCTCTGTCGCCCAGGGGCGCGATCTTGGCTCACTGCAAGCTCCGCCTCCTGGGTTCACGCCATTCTCCTGCCTCGGCCTCCTGAGTAGCTGGGACTACAGGTGCCTGCCACCACGCCTGGCTAATTTTTTTGTATTTTTAGTAAAGACGGGGTTTCACCGTGTTAGCCAGGATGGTCTCGATCTCCTGACCTTGTGATCCACCTGCCTTGGCCTCCCAAAGTGCTGGGATTACAGGCGTGAGCCACTACGCCCGGCCTTATTTTTATTTTTAATTTATATATATATATATTTTTTGGGGGGTGGGCAGGGACAGGGTCTCACTCTGTTGCCCACACTGGAGTGCAGTGGCATGACCTGGGCTCACCACAACCTCCGCCTCCCGTGTTCAAACGATTCTCCTGCCTCAGCCTCCCGAGTAGCTGGGATTACAGGTGCGTGCCACTGCTGCCGGCTAATTTTTGTATTTTTAGTAGAGACAGGGTTTCATCATGTTGGCCAGGCTGGTCTTGAACTCCTGACCTCAAATGATCCACCCGCCTAGGCCTCCCAAAGTGCTGGGATTACAGGTGTGAGCCACTGCACCTGGCCGATTTTTTTTATATTTTAAGATGAGGTCTTGCTATGTTGCCCAGGCTGGTCTTGAACTCCTGGGCTCAAGTGATCCTCCTGCCTCAGCCTCCCAAAGTGCTGGGATTACAGGTGTGAGTCACTGCATCCGCCCCTCCATGTCCCTTATTTGACAGAAAATTCAAAGTACTTGATGTTAACAAAAAGCTGAGATGACCTGGAATTGCTTTTAATTTTTACTAAGAATGAATCAAAGCTTTCTGTTGTTGTTTTGATGGTGGGAAGAACACACTTGTACCTTTTTTTTTTTTTTAATCACCGATAAAACAAGGATACAAGGAAACTCTGCCTTCTGAAAGTTTTGTTCTTGGTTTATAGGAGACAATAAACCCATATAAAAATTTATGTAATAAGAGGACAGTCAATAACTATGTTTTCAACATTTTCGGCAATGATCCACAGTAAAATATATGTTTTATACTATGACTCAGTAGATACATATATACACACACACAAAAATAAAAATATGGGGCTGGGTAAGGTGGCTCACACCTGTAATCCCAGCACTTAGGGAGATCAAGGTGGGTGGATCGCTCGAGTCCAAGAGTTTGTGACCAGTCTGGACAACATAGCAAGACCCCGTCTTTACAAAAAAATTAAAAAAACTAGCCAGGTGCAGTAGCATGCCAGTAGTTCCAACAGCTGGGGAGACTGAGGAGGGAGGATCACTTGAGCTCAGGAAATCGAGGCTGCAATGAGCCATGATCATGTCATTGCATTCCAGCCTGGGCAACAGCAAGAACCTGTTTCAAAAAAAGAGAAAAGGCAAAAATTTTTTTTTCTTGAGACAGAGTCTCACTCTGTTGCTCAAGGTGGAGTACAGTGGCGCGATCTTGGCTCACTGTAACCTCCACCTTCCAGGTTTGAGTGATTCTCCTGCCTCAGCCTCCCAAGTAGCTGAGAATACAGGTGTGTGCCACCAGGCTTGGCTAATATTTGTATTTTTAGTAGAGATGGAGTTTCACCATGTTGACCAGGCTGGTCTCGAACTCCTGACTTCAGGTGATCTGCCCACCTCGGCCTCCCATAGTGTTGGGGTTACAGGCATGAGCCACTGTGCCCAGCCAGAAAAGACAAATCTATTTTTTTGTTTGTTTGTTCTTTTTTTGAGTTGGAGTCTTGCTCTGTCGCCCAGGCCGGAGTGCAGTGGCGCCATCTCGGCTCACTGCAACCTCCACCTCTCGGGTTCATGCCATTCTCCTGCCTCAGCCTCCCGAGTAGCTGGGATTACAGGCACGTGCCACCACACCCGGCTAATTTTTGTATTTTTAGTAGAGAAGGGGTTTCGCCATATTGGCCGGGCTGGTCTCGAACTCCTGACCTCGTGATCCACCCGCCTCAGCCTCCCAAAGTGCTGGGATTACAGGCATGAGCCATCGCGCCCAGCCAGAAGAGACAAATCTATTAAGGCAAAAAGTACAGTAGTGGTTGCCTGGAGCTGGGAGTGGGATCAGAGATTAAGGATAAGCAGGCCTGAGAGTTCCTGTTGGGGTGATGAAAAAGCTGCATTATATTAAAAATTTACTAAAAATAATCGAATTACACAAACAAAAGCAGTAGATTTCATGGCATGTAAATTACATAGCAATAAAACTGTCTTTTAAAAAAGAGAGGAAGAAAAGAAGAAGCAAAAGAAAAGAGGCCGGGCACAGTGGCTCATGCCTGTGATCCCAACACTTTGGGAGGCCAAGGCGGGTGGATCACCTGAGGTCAGGAGTTCGAGACCAGCCTGGCTAACACGGCAAAACCTTGTCTCTACTAAAAATACGAAAGTTAGCTGGGTGCTGTGGCGTGCGAGTGTAGTCCCAGCTACTTGGGAGGTTGAGGCCGGAGAACCCTTTGAACCCAGGAGGCAGAGGCTGCAGTGAGCCGAGATCACACCACTGCACTCCAGCCTGGGCAACAGAGCAAGACTCCGTCTCAAAAAAAAAGAGAGAGAGAGAAAAAAAAAAAAAAAAAAAGAGGAAGAGGAAGCGGAAGAATAACCACCCAAACCAATCGGTCTGCAGGGCTTGGGATTCAGCTTTTAAAAATTACGTACATTTGCCCAACTCCAATCTTCCAGTTGTTCCCACTCTCCACAATTTCTTGAAGATTACTGCCTGCATTTCCTCGGTCACATGTGCCAATTATTTCAGTCCTCTGGAATGTCATTCATCAGGTTTAGAAACTTTTCGACAAGGTGAATATGGTAACGAAGTCCAAGAGTTGGATGTTTTCCCGCCCTTCTGAACCTCTTCCCTTCGCATACTCTTCTCCTCTGATGACTTCTCCTTTAGTCCGTGTTTACATTTTGTGATTTCTTAGACGTGAGCTCCTAGGCAACAGAAAGAGCTGGGGTAGTTGCGTGCACAGTGAGCTGCACCTTAGGAAACTGTGGGCTTCTGGGGTGGCCTTCCCCTAAGTTCCCTGTGTGACTGTTGTAGATGTTTGTAGCTCAGTCTACCTAGCAACCCCTCCTCCTTCTGGAAACAGCTCTAGGTTTCCTGGGTGGGGTTTCCTTCTCCCCCTTGGTGTCTGTGGTCCTGGTGAGGCAGACCGCCACCCATGGGCTCCAGGAATAAGCAGGCGACTCAGGTCAATCCGGACACCAACATAGCTCAGCTCTGGCTGTGGTGATTGGCTGAAAGATGGACATGTGACCTAAGAGAGTCCAGTGAAAGTCAGTTCTGAGATGTTTTCTAGAAATACTGGAAAAGAGATGTTCTTTTTCTACCATGATTGCTTTGTGGTGGGATGTAAGGTTGACTGCTGTAAGCCTCGCTGGGCCACCATATGGGAAATTACCAAGAATGAAGCATTTACCTTTCCTATAGTCCCTGAAAAAAATAAAAATAAAAATAAAAATAAAAATGAAGCTAACACAAGCCGGGCACCGTGGCTCATGCCTGTAATCCCAGCACTTTGGGAGGCCGAGGTGGGCACATCACCCGAGGTCAGGAGTTCGAGACCAGCCTGGCCAACATGGTGAAACCCCGTCTCTACTAAAAAAATTACAAAAATTAGCCAGGCGTGCTGGCATGTGCCTGTAATCCCAGCTACTCGGGAGGCTGAGGTAGGAGAATTGCTTGAACCCTGGAGGTGGAGGTTGCAGTGAGCTGAGATGGTGCCACTGCCCTCCAGCCTGGGCGACAGAGTGAGATCCATTTCAAAAAAAAAAAAAAAAAAGTTAAATAAAGGAAATGGATCAGGAAATAGAGACAGCCAGACGCAGTGGCTCACGCCTGTAATCTCAGCACTTTGGGAGGCCGAGGCGGGTGGATTGATTGAGACCAGGAGTTTGAGAGCAGCCTGGCCAACATGGTGAAACCATACAAAATTAACTGGGCGTGGTGGTGCATGCCTTTAATCCCAGCTACTAAAGAGGCCGAAGCAGAAGAATTGCTTGAACCTGAGAGATGGAGGTTGCAGTGAACTGAGATCGCATCACTGCACTCCAGCCTGGGCTACAGAGTGAGACTCTGTCTCAAAAAAAAAAAAAGAAGCTAACACAAAGGAAATGAATCAAGAAATAGGGAAACAGTACTGATCTCACTGTGTGAGCCTCTGGGTCCATCCATACCTAAAGCTGGTACAAGCTGTACCCTTGCTATCAGGTGAGCCTGTGAATTCTCTTTTCATAACCAATTTGATCGTGATTTTTGTCACTTGTTGGCAAGAATAACACAGTGTCTGGCCAGGTGCGATGGCTCACATCTGGAATTCTAGCACTTTGGGAGGCCAAGGGCGAGGGATCACTGGAGGTCAGGAGTTTGAGACCAGCCTGGCCAACATGGTGAAACCCCATTGCTACAAAAATACCAAAATTAGCTGGGTGTGGTGGCAGGCACCTGTAGTTCCAGCTACTCGGGAGGCTGAGGCAGGAGAATCGCTTGAACCCGGGAAGTGGAGGTTGCAGTGAGCTGGGATCATGCCACTGTGCTCTAGCCTGGATGACAGAGTGAGACTCTGTCTCAAAAATAAATAAATAAATACATAAATAAAATAAAATAAAAATAAAATAATGAATAAAATTTTTAAAAATGTAAAAAAACCCATCCAGGAATGGCCAGTTATTTCCCAACATCCATTTTTTGCCCTTCTCCACATTAAGAGAGTCCAATTTTTTCTCTTTTTTTGTGGGGGGGGGACAGGGTCTCAGTGTGTTACCGAGGCTGGAGTGCAGTGGAACAATCACAGTTCACTGCAGTCTCGACCTCCTGGACTCAAGCCATCCTCCCACCTCAGCCTCTCAAGTAGCTGGGACCAGAGACACGTGCCACCGCACCTGGCTGAATTTTTTTTCTTTTCTTTTTTTTTTTGTAGAAACGGTCTCACTATGCTGCCCAGGCTGTTCTTGAACTCCTGGGCTCAAGTGGTCCTCCTGTCTCCGCCTCCCAAAGGGCTGGAATGATAGGCATGAGCCACTGTGCTTGGCCAGATTCCAATTTTTATTCTAGCACATTGCCACCTAGAACTTAGAATAAAGGTTAAATTTCCCAGTTTCCTTTGCAGTTAGGTATAGATGAAAAAGTAGTGTCACTTTATAGCTTAGTCATATGTCTAAGTTCTGGCCAATGAGATATAAGTTGACATGAGTGGAGGCTCCCAGAAAGGAAAGGGTGCACCCTTTTCTCCCTTCCCGCTTCCTGCTGCCAGGAATGCAGATTTGATGGATGGCATTCCAGCCACTATCTTGAGTCACGTGGATTTAAGAATGGAAGCAGACAGACAGAAACAAGGTTTCTGGGGAAAGAGGACCCACCATACCAGCCTTGGAGAACTAATCTATAGACTTCTTTTACATGAGAAGAGAAATAAACTTTTATCTCATTGAAGCCACCAATCTGTCCTGTCTCTGTTACTATATCCAAAGTTGAGTCTGATTGACAGTGCCATGTTCCTCACACCCTGGCCACATGTTGTATTATCAGTTATTTTTTCATTTAGCCTATCTGACAGGTGAAAAAGCAGTGTCACTTCATAGTTCTAAATTCATTTCTGATAAGAGCTGATCTTATTTTTGTAGATTTTGAGCCATTTGTGGGATTTTGGGTCTGTGAACCATCTTCCCTCCCTTCCCCTCCTCTCCTCTCCCCTCCCCTCTCCTCTCGTCTTTCTTTTCTCTCCCTGTCTCTCTCTCTCCCTTTCTTTCTTCCTTTTTTTTTTTTTTTTCCAGACAGGGTCTGGCTCTTTCACCCAGGCTGCAGAGCAGTGCTGCAATTATGAATCACTGCAGCCTCCACCTCTCTAGGCTTAAGCAATCCTCCCATTTCAGCCTCCCAAGTAGCTGAGACTATAGGTGTGTGCCACCATGCCCAGCTAACTTTTTTAGGGATGGTGTCTTGCCGTGTTGCCCAGGCTGGTCTCAAACGGCTGGGCTTAAGCAAGCCTCCAGCCATGGCCTCCCCAAGTGCTGGGATTACAGGCCCCATTTCTTTCTTTCTCTCTCATTTTTTTTTTTTTTTTGAGATGGAGTCTTGCTCTGTCGCCCAGGCTGGAGGGCAGTGGTGCGATCTCGGCTCACTGCAAGCTCCGCCTCCGGGGTTCACGCCATTCTCCTGCCTCAGCCTTCCGAGTAGCTGGGACTACAGGCGCCCGCCACCTCGCCCGGCTAATTTTTTGTATTTTTAGTAGAGACGGGGTTTCACCATGTTAGCCAGGTTGGTCTCCTGACGTTGTGATCCACCTGCCTCGGCCTCCCAAAGTGCTGGGATTACAGGCCCCATTTCTTTCTTGACTCCATTCTCAGTCAGCCCCATTCCTGTGATTCCAAGATGGCTGCCAGCAGCTCTGGACTTTCATCCCACCTCTCAGCACCCTCAGCAGGGAGAATGCCGCTTTCCTGGATGGTGCAACAAAAGTTTAGGGATTGTCACGAGAAAGAGAGGACAAGTCACAGACTGAGAGAAACATCTGCAAAAACATATCTTGATAAAGATCTTTTATCCAAATAACACAACAATCCGGCTGGGCACAGTGGCTCTTGCCTGTAATTCCAGCACTTGGGAGGCTGAGGCAGGTGGATCGCCTGAGGTCAGGAGTTCGAGACCAGCCTGGCCAATACGGCGAAACCCAGTCTCTACCAACAATATAAAAAGTAGCCGGGCGTGGTGGTGCATGCCATAATTCCAGCTACTCAGGAGGCTGAGGTAGGAGAACGGTTTGAACCCAGGAGGCAGAGGTTGCAGTGAGCCGAGATGGCGCCATTGCACTCCAACCTGGGCAACAGAGCGAGACTCTGTCTCAAAAAAAAAAAAAAAAAAAAAATTAAATAAAAATAAAAATAAAAAAACACGTAACTCAACAATCTGAAAATAGAGCTGGGCATGGTGGCATATGCCTGTAGTCTATTCAGGAGGCTAAGCTAAAAGAATCACTTGAGCCCAGGAGTTCAAGATTGTAATGTGCTATGATCCTGACTGTGAATAGCCACTGCACTCCAGTTTGGGCAATATAGCACGATGCTGACTCGTTTAAAAAAACACGAACGTGAATGACCTGATTAAAAAATGAGCAAGGCCAGGCGTGGTGGCTCATGCCTATAATTCCAGCACTTTGGGAGGCCGAGGCAGGTGGATCATGAGGTCAGGAGTTCAAGACCAGCCTGGCCAAGATGGTGAAACCCCATCTCTACTAAAACTACAAAAATTAGCTGGGTGCGGTGGCAGGTGCCTGTAATCCCAGCTACTCGGGAGGCTGAGGGAGGAGAATCACTTGAACCCGGGAGGCAGAGGTTGCAGTGAGCCAAGATTGTGCCACTGTACTCCAGCCTGGACGACAGAGCAAGACTCTGTCTCAAAAAAAAAAAATATATATATATATATATATATATACACACACACACATAGCAAGACTCTCTCAAAAAATATATGTATATACAGATGGCAAATAAGCATATAAAAAAGTGCTTAATGTCATATGTCATTAGGGAATTGCAAATTAAAAAAATGAGGTACCACTACTCACCTATTAGATAACAGCTAAATTTTTTTTTTCTTTGTTTTGAGACAAGATCTCATTCTGCCACCCGGGCTGGAGGACAGTGACGTGATCACTGATCACTGCAGCCTTGACTTGCTGGGTTCAAGGGATCTTCCCACCTCAGCCTTCTGAATAGCTGGGACTACAGGTGCACGCCACCCTGCCTGGCTAATTTTTAAATTTTTTGTAGAGATGGGAGTCTCCCTATGTTGCCCAGGCTGGTCTCAAACTCCTGGGCTCAAGTAATCCGCTGGCCTCAGCCTCCCAAAATGCTGAGATTACAGGCATGAGCCACTGTGCCTGGCCTAGGATGGCTAAAATTTTTTCTTTTCTTTTCTTTTCTTTCTTTTTTTTGAGGCGGAGTCTCGCTCTGTCGCTCTGTTGCCCAGGCTGGAGTGCAATGGTGAGATCTCGGCTCACTGCCACCTCTGTCTCGCGGGTACAAACGATTCTCCTGCCTCAGCCTCCCAAGTAGCTGGGATTACAAGCACGTGCCACCATGCCTGGCTAATTTTTGTATTTTTAGTAGAAACGGGTTTTCACCATGTTGGCCAGGATAGTCTCGATCTCCTGAACTCATGATCCTCCCACCTCAGCCTCCCAAAGTGCTGAGGTTACAGGTGTGAGCCACCATGCCTGGCCGAATGGCTAATGGCTAAAATTTTTAAAAATGACAACACCAAATGCTGGTCAAGATGTTGAGCAACAGGAGCTCTCATTCATTGCTGTGGAAATGCAAAATGGCACAGCTACCTCGGAAGACAGTCTGATAGTTTCTTCTAAAACTGAAATGCTCTTCCTACATGATCCAGCAATTGCACTCCTTGGCATTTAACCCAAGTGAATCGGAAACTTACATCCACACAAACACTTGCACACAAATGTTTATAACAGATGTATTCGTAATTGCCAAACTTGGAAGCAACCAAGCTGTCCTTCAGTAAGTGAATGGATAAACTGTGGTACGTCCAGACAGTAGAATATTATTCAGTGCTGGCCGGGCGCAGTGGCTCATGCCTATAATCCCAGCACTTTGGGAGGCCGAGGCTGGCAGATCACTTGAAGCCAGTAGTTCATGACCAGCCTGGCCAACATGGCGAAAACCCATCTCTACTAGAAAAAAAAAAAAAAAAAAAAATAGCCGGGCATGGTAGCACACACCCGTAATCCCAGCTACTCAGGAGGCTGAGGTGGGAGAATTGCTTGAACCCAGGAGGCAGAGGTTGCCGTGAACCAAGATTGCACCACTAAACTCCAGCCTGGATGACAGAGCAAGACTCTGTCTCAAAAAAAAAAAAAAAAAAATATTATTTAGTGCTAAAATGAAATAAGTTGCCAAAACATAAAGAGGTGTGGAGAAACCTTGCCTTAGTCTGTTTTCTGTTACTATAACAGAATACTAGAGACTAGGTAATTTATAAAGGAGAGAGGTTTATTTAGCTCAAGATTCTGGAGGTGGGGTTGTCTAAGATCTGCAGGATGTGGGATTCAGCTTTTAAAAACTGAGCTTCTGGTCGGGCTTGTAGCTTACACCTATAATCCCACTACTTCAGGAGGCTGAGGATCACTTAAGGCCAGGAATTTGAGACCAGCCTGGACAAGATAGGGAGACCTCTTCTCTACAAAAATAAAAATAAAATGGGCCAGGTGCAGTGGCTCACGCCTGTAATCCCAGCACTTTGGGAGGCTGAGGTGAGCGGATCACAAGGTCAGGAGATGGAGAACATCTTGGCCAATATGGTGAAACCCCGTCTCCACTAAAAATACAAAAATTAGGCCGGGCATGGTGGCTCACGCCTGTAATTCCAGCACTTTGGGAGCACTTTGGGAGGCTCGTTCAATTCGAGCATTTGAACGCCTGAGATCAGGAGTTCAAGACCAACACGGTAAAACCCTGTCTCTACTAAAAATACAAAAATTAGCTGGATGTGGTGGCATGCACCTGTAATCCCAGCTACTAGGGAGGCTGAAGCAGGAGAATCGCTTGAACCCGGGAGGCAGAGTTTGCAGTGAGCTGTGATCACGCCATTGCACTCCATCCAGCCTGGGCAACAGAGTGAAACTGGGTCTGAAAAAAAAAAAAAAGAATTAGCCAGGCATGGTGGTACGCACCTATAGTCCCAGCTACTCTGGAGGCTGAGGCAGGAGAATTGCTTGTAACTGGGAGGCAGAGGTTGCAGTGAGCTGAGATTTCACCACTGCACTCTAGCCTGGGTGACAAGAGTGAAACTCCATCTCAAAATAAATAAAATGGCTGAGCATGGTGGCTCATGCCTGTAATCCCAGCAATTTGGGAGGCCGAGGCAGGTGGATCATTTGAGGTCAGGAGTTTGAGACCAGCCTGGCTAACATGGTGAAACCCCACCTCTACTAAAAATACAAATAAATTAGCTGGGTATTGTGGCGCACGCCTGTAATCCCAGCTACTGGGGAGGCTGAGGCAGGAGAATCGCTTGAACCTGGGAGACACAGGTTGCAGTGAGCTGAGATCACACCACTGCACTCCACCCTGGGCAACAGAGTGAGACTCCATCTCAAAAATAAATAAATAAATAAATAAAATAAATACAAATAAAAATAAAAATTAGGTGGACATGGTGGCCTGCAGTCTCAGCTACTGGGGAGGCTGAGGAGGGAGGATGGCTTGAGCCCAGGAGTTTGAGGCTGCAGTGAGCTGTGACGGTGCCACTGCATTCCAGCCTGGGTAACAGAGGAAGATCCTGTCTGTAAAAAACAAGCAGGCTGACCATGGTGGCTCATGCCTTTAATTCTAACACTTTGGGAGGCCAAGGTGGGAGGATTGCTTGAGCCCACGAGTTCAAGACCAGCCTGGGCAACATAGTGAGACCCTATCTCTACCAAAAAATTTAAAAATTAGCTGGACATTGTAGTGCATGCCTGTAGTCCCAGCTACTCAGGAAGCTGAGGTGGGAGGATTGCTTGAGCCCAGGAGGTCAAGGCTACAGTGAGCTGTGATCATGGCACTGCATTCCAGCCCACGTGAAAGAGTGAGACCCTGTCTCAAAAACGAATGAATGGGCTAGGCGCGGTGGCTCATGCCTGTAATCCCAGGACTTTGGAAGGCCAAGGCGGGCAGATCACGTGAGGTCAGGAGTTCAAGACCATCCTGGCCAACATGGCAAAACACCATCTCTACTAAAAATACAAAAAGTAGCCAGGTGTGGTGGTGCGTGCCTGTAATCCAAGCTACTTGGGAGGCTGAGGCAGGAGAATTGCTTGAACCTGGGAGGCAGAGGTGGCAGTGAGCCGAGATCATGCCACTGCACTCCAGCCTGTGCAACAGAGCGAGACTCTGACTCAAAAAAACAAAACCAAACAAAAAAAACGAATGAACAAAGAAAAATTGAGCTTCTAGTGAGGGTCTTGTGCTATGTCATAACATGATACAGAAGAGGAAGCAGACATGTGCAAAGTGACCAACACAAGAAGCAGTCTCACTTTTTTTTTTTTTGAGATGGAGTTTCACTCTTGTTGCCCAGGGTAGAGTGCAATGGCACAACCTCGGCTCACTACAACCTCCACCTCCCAGGTTCAAGCAATTCTCCTGCTTCCTGAGTAGCTGGGATTACAGGCGTGTGCCACCACACCCGGCTAATTTTGTATTTTTAGTAGAGACGGGGTTTCACCATGTTGGTCAGGCTGGTCTCGAACTCTCAACCTCAGGTGATCCACCCGCCTCAGTCTCCCAAAGTTCTGGGATTACAGGCGTGAGCCATCATGCCCAGCCTGCAGTCTTGCTTTATAACAACCTGCTTTGGAGCTGATGAATCCAATCCCATGGGATCGAGAACTCAAGGGAATGAGAAAGACCTTAATACATCTTAATGACCTAATCACCCCTTAAAGGCACCACCTGCCAACACTACCTCATTGGGACAAAGTCACGACATAAATTTGAGTGGGGACAAACTGTATTTAAGCCATAGCAAACCTAAAATACTTATTATCAAATGAAAAGAAGCCAATGTGGAAAGACTACAAACTGTATGATTCCAATTATATGACATTCCGGAAAAGGCAAAACTATGGAGACAGTCAAAATATCAGCAGTTTCCAGGGGTTAGGAAGGAGGAGATGTAGGTGGTACACCGAGGATTTTTAGGGCAATGAAATAATTCTGTCTGATACCATAATGTGCTTACATTTTACTATACATTGGTCAAAACCCATAGAACCGCATAATACCAAGAGTAAACCCTAATGTAAACTATGGACATTGATTCATAATGAGGGGTCATGAGGGTTCATCAATTTTAACAAATATACCACTCTGGTGCAGGATGTTGATAATCAGGGAGGCTGTGCATGTGAAGAGACTGGGTATATGGGAACTCTCCATATTTTTTATTTTATTTATTTATTTATTTATTTATTTTGTGATGGAGTCTCACTTTGTTGTCCAGGCTCGAGTGCAGTGGCATGATCTCTGCTCACTGTAACCTCTGCCTCCCAGGTTCAAGCGATTCTTCTGCCTCAGCCTCCCGAGTGGCTGGGATTACAGGTGCCCACCACCATGCCCAGCTAATTTTTGTATTTTTAGTAGAGACGGGGTTTCACCATGTTGGCCAGGCTGGTCTCGAACTCCCAACCTCAGGTGATCCACCTGCTTCACCCTCCCAAGGGCTGGGATTACAGGCATGAGCCATGGCACCCAGTCTATTTATTTATTTATTTGAGACAGGATCTCACTCTGTCACCCAGACTGGAGGACAATGGCACAATCTCTGTTCACTGCAACCTCCACCTCCCAGGCTCAAGCGATTCTCCTGCCTCAGCCTCTCCAGTAACTGGGACTATAGGCATGCATCACCACACCTGGCTAATTTTTGTATTTTTAGTAAAGACGGGGTTTCACCATGTTGGCCAGGCTGGTCTTGAACTCCTGACCTCAAATGATCCACCTGCCTCTGCCTCCCAAAGTGCTGAGATTACAGACGTGAGCCATGGCGCCCAGCCCATATTGTTTTTTTTAGAGACAGGTCTTGCTCTGTGGCCCAGGCTGGAATACAGTGGTGTGATCATAGCTCGCTGCAGCCTCAAACTCCCAAGTTCAAGGGATTCTCCCACCTCAGTCACCTCCCAAATAGCTGGGACTGCAGACGTGAGCCACCACGCTCATCTAATTTTTCTATTTTTTAGAGGCAGGGCATCCCCATGTTGCCCAGGCTGGTCTTGAACTCCTGGCTCCCAAAGATCCTTTTACCTGGTCTCCAAAAGTGTTGCAATTATAGGCATGAGCCACCATGCACAACCAGCTCTGTGTTTTGCCTTCAATTTTGCTGTCACTCTAAAACTGCTGTATATTATAGTCTATTTTTAAATTTAATTATTTTTATTTTTATTTTATTTTTTTTGAGACGGAGTCTCACTCTGTTGCCCAGGCTGGAGGGCAGTGGTGCGATCTCAGCTCACTGCAAGCTCCGCCTCCCGGGTTCACACCATTCTCCTGCCTCAGCCTCCCGAGTAGCCGGGACCACAGGTGCCAGCCACCATGCCCGGCTAATTTTTTGTATTTTTAGTAGAGACGGGGTTTCACCATGTTAGCCAGGATGGTCTTGATCTCCTGACCTCGTGATCTGCCCACCTCGGCCTCCCAAAGCGCTGGGATTACAGACGTGAGCCACCGCGCCCAGCTTAAATTTTAATTTTAATTAATTAATTTATTTTTTGAGACAGAGTGTTGCTCTTGTTGCCCAGGCTGGAGTATAGTGGCACAAGCTCGGCTCACTGCAACCTCTACCTCCTGGGCTCAAGTGATTCTCCTGCCTCAGCCTCCTGAGTAGCTGGGATTACAGGCACCCACCCCCACGCCCGGCTAATTTATTTGTACTTTTAGTAGAGATGGGGTTTTGCCACGTTGGCCAGGCTGGTCTCGAACTCCTGACCTCAGGTGATCCACCCGCCTCAGCCTCCCAAAATGCTGGGATTATAGGCGTGAGCCCCTGTGCCTTGCCTATAGTCTACTTTTTAAAAGGAGAGAGGGATTGGCCCTGAATGGATCAACTTAGGTCATATGACTCTCTGTTCTAATGAATGTGGCCAGAGGAACTGAGCACACTGGTTAGTCATGTTCAGGTGCATGCTCATCTCTGGAGCCAGGAGTGGAATCAGCCCTCCAAAACACATGGAGGCCAGGTTTGGTGGCTCATGCCGGTAATCTCAACACTTTGGGAGGCTGAGCCAAGCAGACTGTTTGAGCCCAGGAGTTTGAGACCAGCTTGGGCAACATAGTAAGACCCTGTTTCTAAAAAAGAAAAAATAAAAATAAATTAATTAACCAGGTGTGGTGGCATGTGCCTGTAGTCCCAGCTACTCAGGAAGCTGAGGGGGGAGGATTGCTTAACTGGGTAGTTCAAGGCTGCAGTGAACTATGATTGTGCCACTGCACTCCTGCCTGGGTGAAAGAGCTAGACCCTGTCTTCAAAACCAAACCGAAACAAAAAAAAAAACACACGGATTAGGGATGGGAGGGATAGAATCCTAGAAAGAAATTAAGGACTTGTTTCCAGAGAACAGGGGAACAGATATTCAGAGGTTAAATCAATAGATATTGACTCTCCTAGGCAAAGAGGAGAATGAAATCCTTGTGATCAGACAGCACAGAGTCCAGAGGCCTTGTTGATAAAAGAGATGGAGTTTGTGGAAATACTGAGTGATCCATTCTCATTTAGATGTCCAATTAACTCCCATTCCCGTCAGCTTTATTAATTTATTGACCACCTAATATGTCCCAGACTTTGTGCTTGGAGTTGAAGAGACTTTTGTGAATAACAACTCAACCAACAAGTCCATGAATTTTCAAAGGCTCCATGTTTATTCCGTGCACATTTAGAAGACCTTGCAAATTTCACCACTATGAAATTAAATTTCACATGGCCTAATTAGAATATCCGCACCCCTAAATCATTGCAATTGCAGAGAATCGGAGGGTTCAAAGGAAAGCAGGGCACTCACGTAATTCACCACAACCCCCAGGCTGCTGGAACCCTTGGTTAACTTTTGACCTTGGCCAACTCCAGTGACCACTTGAAGGGAAGAAAGTGCCATCCCAGGATTGCCCATGATTACTCTTGGGTGGTTAGACCCCTAACTGTGTGCGTCAATCTGGAGATGTTGTTACTGTTCAAAAGAGGGGGACATGAACCACAAATTAATTGGTTTTACATAGGCTTTTAAAACCAACAAAATTAACTTTTTAATATTGTTCATGAAACGAAATACAAACCCTTTATTATTTTAAATTTTAGTGTCTGGACACTTTTGAAGTGGTTTTGTCCATTTTTTTTCATAAAATACTGCCACTGCTCCATTACTGTTTGTGAGGAAGAAAGTATAATAACACATTATTTTCTCTGCCCCCGCCACCACCCCACCATGGTTCCTGTTTATATATATATATGTATATATGTGTATATATGTGTGTATATATATTTTTTATTATTTTTTTTTCTGAGACGGAGTCTTGCTTTGTCACCCAGGCTGGAGTGCAGTGGTGCGATCTTGGCTCACTGCAACCTCCACCTCCTGGGTTCAAGCAATTCTCCTGCCTCAGCCTCCCAAGTAGCTGGGACTACAGATGTGTGCCATTATGCTTGGCTAATTTTTTTAATTTTTAGTAGAGACAGGGTTTTGCCATGTTGGCCAGGCTGGTCTCCAACTCCTGGCCTCAAGTGATCCGCCCGCCTTGGCCTCCCAAGGTGCTGGGATTACAGGCTTGAGCCACCATGCCCGGCCTCTTGTTTCTATATTAAAAAGACATTTACCTAACTAGATAAAGACCTGCTATGCCATTAACTTAATTTTTTTTTTTTTTTTTTTTTTTTAGAGACAGGGTCTCACTCTGTTACTCAGGCTAGAGGTGAGTGGCACGATCACAGCTAACCTCAGCCTTGATCTACCTGGCTTAAGTGATCCTCCCACCTCAGCCTCCCATGTAGCTGGGACCATAGGTGCAGCGTAAGCCACCACATCGTTTAGCAGAAACGGGGTCTTAGTATGTTGCCTAGGCTGTTCTTGAACTCCTAGGCTCAAGCCATCCAACCACCCAATCTCTCAAAGTGCTGGGATTACAGGTGTGAGCCACCACACCCATCTCACACCATTAACTCTTTCAGTCAATCTGCATTAAGCATTTAGTATGTACTTGGTACTATGGAAAGCATCAAAGAAATTGACACTACAGGTTCTAAAAACTTTCCACTGAGGAATTAAGACTTAGTCGGTCTCTAGCTGTGTGATCTTAAGCTAGTTACTTAATGTCTCTGAGTTTCCATTTCCTGATCTATAAAATAAGGATGAAATATCGCTCTTGCAAGGCTCTTATATATCCATGTATTCAGCAAATATAGCTTGAGTTCCTACTCAGTGTTCCACACACCTTTAGGAAGCAGAGATTCAGTAGTGCTGGGCATTGGAAGGAGTTTTCAGTGGGGATGGAATCCAGGCTGCAAAGCGAAAGCATTTGTATGTGAATGCTTCTGGAAAATTACTTAAAGCTGGGCTCAGTGGCACACGCCTGTAGTCCCAGCTGCCCAGGAAACTGGGGTGGGAGGATCTCCTGAGCCCGGGAGGCTCAGGAGGCTGCAGTGAGCCATGATTGAGTCACTGCATTCCAGCCTGGGAGACAGAGCAAGACCCCGTCTAGAAAAATAAGTAAGTAAGTAAATAAATAATGACCTAAAACCATCCCAGAAGACAGGAACGTGAGTCTCTGAAGGCCTCTGTATTAGCTATCTATTGCTGTGTAACAAATTGCTTCAGAATTTAGCAGCTTAAACCAATAAAACATTTATCTCACAGTTTCTGTGGGTCAGGAATCCAGGAGTGGCTTTGCTGGGTGGTTCTGCCTCAGGGTATCTGCCCTGTTTACAGTCATGCTGTTGGCTGGGCTGCAGAGGCTGGAAGCCTCTTTGGGGCCAGATGATTTGTTTCTGAGCTTGTTCATGTGGTTGTGGTCAGAAGGTTTCAGTCCCTCATGACATGGAAGCTGGCTCCCTCACTAAGTGAGAGAGAGAGAGAAACCAAGAGAGAAGTTTTCAGAAAGAGAGAGGGGCTGGGTGTGGTGGCTCACAACTGTAATCCCAGCACTTTGGGAGGCTGAAGCGAGCAGATCACTGGAGGTCAAGAGTTTGAGACCACCCTGGCCAACATGGTGAACCCCATCTCTACTAAAAATACAAAAATTAGCCAGGTGTGGTGGTGCACGCCGTAATCACAGCTACCCAGGAGGCTGAGGCACGAGAAGCACTTGAACCTAGAAGGTAGAGGTTGCAGTGAGCCAAGATGGTGCCACTGCACTTCAGCCTGGGCAACAGAGTGAGACTCCATCTCAAAAAAAAAAAAAAAAAAAGAGAGAGAGAGAAAGAAACCAAGACAGAAGCAGTATTGTCATGATGCACCATCACTTCTGCCTAATTTTACGGGTCACACAGACCACCCTGGTGCAATAGAGGAGGGCACTGCACAAGGTGGGCACACCAGGAGGCAAAGGATCATTGGATCACTGGAGGGCATTTTGGAGTCTGGCTAACACAGCCCCATGACTTTTTTGTGATTTTTCATTTTATTTTATTTTTTTGAGACAGGATCTCACTTTGTCACTCAGGCTGGAGTCCAGTAGCATGATCTTGGCTCACTGCAGCCTCAAACTCCCGGGCTCAAGTGATCCTCCCACCGCAGCCCCCCATAAGTAGCTGGGACTACAGGTGCACACCGCCACACTTGGCTAAATTTTTTTTGTGTGTATATTTTTAGTAGAGACAGGGTTTTACCATGTTGGCCAGGCTGGTCTCGAACTCCTGAGCTCAAGCTATCTGCCTGCTTCGGCCTCCCAAAGTGCTGGGATGACAGGTATGAGCCACTGCATCTGGCCCTGTTCTCACTTTAAATATTCACCTTTTTCCTTCTCCTCCTCCTCCTCCTCTTCCTATCCTCCTCCTCCTTCTTCTTCCTTCTTCTTCTTCTTTTCTTTCTTCTTCTTCTTTTTTATTTATGTTTTTGAAACAGGAAACAGGGATTTGCTCTGTCTCCCAAGCTGGAATGCAGTGGTGCAATCACGGCTCCCTGCAGTGTCAACCTTCTGGGCTCAAGCAATCCTCCTGCCTCAGCTCCCGAGTAGCTAGGACTATAGGCACATGCCACCACACCTGGCTAATTTTAAAAAATCTTTTGTAGAGACAGGGTCTCACATGTTGCCCAGGCTAATCTCGAACCCCGGCCTCAAGCAGTCTTTCCACCTCGGCCTCCCAAAGTGCTGGGATTATAGGCATGAGCCACTACACCTGGCCTAAACATTCACTTTTATACCTAATTTTGTACTTAAATTTTGTATTTGTTTTAAAGAAGGCTCCCCCAAATTGTCTAAGCTTCAGGTACCACAAAACCTGGATCCATCCCTGGTCCTAAGACAGGTCTTCAGTTTTTTGTGACAGTGGGTGTTAGAGATTTTGTACAAAAGTTCAGAAGCTGGACTCAGCCCAGCGAAAAGGTTTGTCGATCTGCCTGGGGGAAGGTGTGGATTTCAGCCCATCCCTGTATGCCTTCACTCAATACTCCTTTGAAAGCATAAGCTGCTGGAATTAAACCAGCGGTTTTGATGTGCTTGGAGCTGAAGATAAAGTCCTGTTTGCACACTGTAATGGTGTATTTAAACATTTTGACAATTATCAGGTGAAATCTTTGGCTGTTATTGACTCCGCTCCTCTGTAAGTGATTGTGTGCGGCAGGAGAGTCTCTCCACCACATGACTGGGCCCTCACTTACAAGTTAATTGACTTGTTTGGTCGCTTTCTTCTTAAGCCACAGGAGTGGTGAAATGCAATTTTTTTCTTGTGTTCTTTCGTAACACACCAAGACAAACAAAGCTGAGTTTTAAATCCTGTTGCATTTATTAACTTTTGAGGGTCTAGCTATGAGTTTTCAGAAACAACAACCAACCACCAGCTCTTCTGATCTTGGTTTGAATCTCTATGATCTGAGATAAATTAGGTTCCCCCCAAAAAAACACACCCCCACCCCAAGTTGGACACTGAATGATGTATTGGGAATTTGTTTGATACAATAAATGGCCACTATTTATTTATTTTTTGAGATGGGGGTGTCTCTCTGTCACCCAGGCTGGAGTGCAGTGGTGTGATCTCAACTCACTGCAACCTCCACCTCCCGGTCTCAAGTGATCCTCCCACCTTAGCCTCCTGAGTAGCTGGGGCTACAGGCCTGTACCACCATGCCTGACTAATTTTTTGTGGAGGCGGGGTTTCACCATGTTGCCCAGGCTGTCTTCGACTCCTGGATTCAAGGGATCTCCCCCCAACCCCTGAGATGGAGTCTTGTTCTGTCACCCAGGCTGGAGTGCAGTGGCACCATCTCAGCTCCCTGCAACCTCCGCCTCCCAGGTTCAAGTGACTTTCCTGCCTCAGCCTCCCAAGCAGCCGAGATAACAGGCATGCCGCATCATGCCTGGCTAATTTTTGTATTTTTATTAGAGACGAGCTTTCACCTTGTTAGCCAGGCTGGTCTTAAACTCCTGACCTCAAGTGATCCGCCTGCCTTGACCTGCCAAAGTGCTGGGATTACAGGCCTGGACTCAAGGGATCTGCCCATCTCAGCCTCCAAAAGTGCTGGGATTCCTGGCGTCAGCCGCTGGGCCTGGCCTATTATTTCTTATGAGTCTTTGGGTGGTTGCGTGGCCCTTCTGTTGGTCTCACCTGGGTTTGCTCGTGAAGCTGCACGTGGCTGAAGGCTCAGCCGGGACAGCCAGGTGGCTAAGTCTCTCTCATTCTGTGGATTTTCTTTCAGAGTTTCTTCTGGTGTGGTGGTCTTGGGGCAGAGTTCCAAAAGAGTGAAAATGGAAGCTGCAAAGTTTTTCAAGGTATAAGCTCTAGACGTGTGCAGCATCTCTTCTGCCCCACTATGTTGGTCAATGTAGGTCCCAAGAAGCTCCACGTGGGTTTAAATCATGTTGGTCTTTTCAGGGCTGTATCCTCAGTATCTAGAATAGAGCCTGGTACATAGAATATTTATTGATGCAACTGAGATTATCATAGTGTATTTTTCTGTGAGCACAGCAGCTTATTCACAGCAGCAGTTTCCTAAATGGTGGCTATTTTATTATAGCTTTCCTAGGGGAGACACATAATGTAAATTTTCTGTTATTTCTTTTCTTTTTTTTTTTTTGAGACAGAGTCTTGCTTTGTCCCCCAGGCTGGAGTGCAGTGGTGCGATCTCAGCTCACTGCAACCTCCGCCTCCCAGGTTCCAGTGATTCTCCTGCCTCAGCCTCCCGAGTAGCTGGGACTGCAGGCACCGGCCACCACGCCCAGCTAATTTTTGTATTTTTAGTAAAGACGAGGGTTTCACTATGTTGACCAGGCTGGTCTCCAACTCCTGACCTCAAGTAATCCACCCGCCTCGGCCTCCGAAAATGCTGGGGTTACAGGTGTGAGCCACCGCACCCAGCCTCAGTTATCTGCTATTTCTAGGAATACTTCAGGTCGGCAGAGAATGAACACTGATCTTAACTGCTTTCCCCAACCTACCCCCAATTCGCTGTTATCTGATACTCAGTAAACTGCCAGAGATGCATTACCAAAATAACATGGAGGTGGTCGAAATCATCAGGAAGAATGTAGACATGGAATCTGTTTGCCTGCGTTCAAATCCCGGCCCCACCTCTTACTCGCTGTGAGACCTTGGATGAGTCATTTAAACGCTCTATGCTTTTGTTTCCTCATCTGTAAAATAGGCTTAATAATCGTACGTATTTCCTGAGATTGATAAAAATTAAATGGGTTAATATTTGTCAAGTACTAACAAGAGAGGTTGGCATGCAGTCACTGTTATGTAAGAGTTAACTGTCATTATAAGTAACGCACAGGCCCTGACTTTGAGTTTCCAATGAGTCACTTTCTTCAGATACCACAAAAACTTTTGGGAGATATTGTTCTCTGCCTCATCTGACAGTCTTCTGGGAATTAGGAAGCCGTCAAGATGAACTCTGAGCAGGAGTGAAAGCAGTTCATGACTGGATAGCTTTAATTCACCTGCTTCTAATTTCATCCATGGTGTATAGATTGTTAACTGTGGTTTTCTATCAGTAGATATGAATTAGAATGCCTTTTATGGAGAAGTCAGCTTTACAGACTTAAATAGAAAAATAAGGCTGGGTGTGGTGGCTCAGGCCTGTAATCCCAGCATTTTGGGAGGCCGAGGCAGGTGGATCATTTGAGGTCAGGAGTTCCAGACCAGTCTGACCAACATGGTGAAACACATCTCTACTAAAAACACAAAAATTAGCCTGGCGTGGTGGCACGTGCCTGTAATCCCAGCTACTTGGGAGGCTGAGGCAGGAGAATCGTTTGAACCTGGGAGACAGAGGTGGCAGTGAGCCGAGATCACGCCACTGCACTCCAGCCTGGGTGACAGAGCAAGACTCTGTCTCAGAAAAAAAAAAAAAAAAAAAAAAGAAAGAAAAAGGAAAATTTATAGCAGGAGCTTTCCTTTATTGATTATTATTATTTCATTATGAAAAAATCAAACATACAAAAGGAGAGAAAATAGTATCATCATCTCCCTTGTCCATTATCTGGTTTCTACAATTATCAGCTCAACTGGGCACAGTGGCTCATATCTGCAATCCCACTGCTTTGGTAGGTTGAGGCAGGAGGATAATTTGAGCCCAGGGGTTAAAGACCAGCCTGGGCAACATGGCAAGACCCTGTCTCTACAAAAAATTTAAAAATTATCTGGGTGGGCCAGGCACGGTGGTTCACGCCTGTAATCACAGCACTTTAGGAGGTTGAGACAGGCGGATTACTTGAGCTCAGGAGTTTGAGACCAGCCTGGGCAACATGGTAAAACCCCATCTCTACCAAAAATACAAAAATTAGTCAGGTGTGGTGGCACACGTCTGTGGTCCTAGCTACTTGGGAGGCTGAGGCAGGAGGATCACTTGAGCCTGGGAGGCAGAGGTTGCAGTGAGCCAAGATTGCGCCACTGCACTCCAACCTGGGTGCACACCATCCAAAAAAAAAAAAAAATCAGCTGGGCGTGGTGGCACACACCTGTAGTCTCAGCTACTCAGGAGGCTGAAGCAGGATGGGGATCACTTGAGCCCAGAAGTTGGAAGCTGCAATGAGCTATGATCCCACCACTGCATTCCAGCCTGGGCAACAAAGCAAGATCCCGTCTCTAAAAGAAAAATAAAAACATAAAAAAGATACTGACAATTAGCAATTTAGGGGCAATCCTGCTTCATCTTTCCCTCCACTCTCGTTCCTGCTGCTTGGATTACTTTGATGCAAATCTCAGCTATCACACCACTCTGTGGATACTTCCGTGTGTATCTCTAAAAAATAAAGACTCGACTTTGGTCATAATCACAATTCTAATATCATACATTTTAAAAGTTAACAATGGCCGGGCGCGGTGGCTCAAGCCTGTAATCCCAGTGCTTTGGGAGCCCAAGGTCGGCGTCAGGAGCTGGATGTGGTGGCATGTGCCTGTAATCCCAGCTACTCAGGAGGCTGAGGCAGGAGAATTGCTTGACCCGGGAGGCAGAGGTTGCAGTGAGCCGAGATTGTGCCACTGCACTCCAGCCTGGGCTACAGAGCAAGACTCTGTCTCAAAAAAAAAAAAAAAAAAAATTAACAATAATTCCTAATGTCATCAAATATGCAGGTACTTGATATATTCAAATTTCCCAGCTGAGAGCATTTCTTTGCTGAACTCTTTGTACCCTGTAACATTGGGACTCACTCCCTGACGTCCAGCGATTGGATGCTGTGTCAGAGAACACAAGGAACAGTAGAGCCTGTGTTTACCTTTATTTATCAGTGCAATTTTTCAACAATTTATGAGAACAGTTGCCAGAAAATTAAGCGGCACATAGACCGTGTTATAGTTAATCTACTGGCTAAGGGATGCCCAGGTAGCTGGTAAAACATTTCCAGGAGGGTGTTTCCAGAAGGGATCAGCATTTGAAACAATAGACTGAGTAAAGAAGAACCTCGCTCGCCAGTGTGCATGGACATCACCCAATCCTTGAGGGTCTGAATTGAAGAAAAAGGCAGAGGGAGGATGAATTCTCTCTCTGTTTCAGCTGAGACATCCACCTTCTCCTGCCGTTCTGACTTGGGCCTTCTGACTTGGACCAGGACAGATGCTGTTGGCTCCCTTGGTCCTCAGGCTTTCAGATTTGTACTGGAACCGCATCACCAGCTTTCTCGGGCCTCCAGCTTGCAGATGGCAGATAGTGGGACTCCTCCGCCTCCATAATCCTATGAATCAATCCCTGTAATAAATCTCTTCCTGTTCATAACTATCTATCTATTTATCTGTCTATCTATCTATCTATCTATCTATCTATCTATCTACCTACCTACCTACCTACCTATTATCTGTCTACCTATCGCTGATTTTTTTTTTTGAGATGGAGTCTCACTCTACTGCTCAGGCTGGAGTGCAGTGGTGTGATCTTGCCTCACTGCAACCTCTGCCTTCTGGGTTCAAACGATTCTCCTGCCTCAGCCTCCCAAGTAGCTGGGACTACAGGCATGTGCCACCATGCCCAGCTAATTTTTGTATTTTTAGTAGACATGAGGTTTCACCATGTTGCCCAGGCTGTTTTCGAATTCCTGACCTCAGGTGATCCGCCCATCTCAGCCTCCCAAAGTGGTGGGATTACGGGCATTACCTATCATCTATTTATCTCTTTATTATCTATCTATCTATCTATCTATCTATCATCTGGTATCTATCACCTATCTCATCTATGATCTATCGATCTATTATCTATCATCTATCTATTAATCTATTATCTATCAATCTATCACCTATCAATCTATTTCTATTATTTATCTATTATAAATCAATCTATTGCTCTATCTGCCTATCATCTATTTATCATCTATCTACCTATCATCTATTTATGTACCTATCTACCTATCATCTATTTATCATCTATTATCTATCACTTATCTATCATCTGTCAATCTACACTTGATTTTAGCCAAAAGGCCAAGAGGCGATCTATCTATCATCTATCAATCTATTATCTATCATCTATTAATATAATTATCTATCTATCTATCTATCTATCTATCTATCTATCCTACTGGTTCTATTTCCCTGGAGAACCCTGACTAACACAGGTGGTAAGTAAGTTGTAGTGGTAACTGGGTTTGAGTCTGCCTCCTCCACTCCTCAACCACTTGAATCTCTCTATGCCCTGCCTTAGCCACCTATGAAATGGGAATAATTACAGCAAGGCCAACTCTTCTTCTTCTTTTTTGGAGACGGAGTCTCACTCTTTCACCCAGCCTGGAGTGCAGTGATGCGATTTCAGCTCACTGCAACCTCCGCCTCCTGGGTTCAAGTAATTCTCCTGCCTCAGCCTCCCGAGTAGCCGGCTAATTTTTTTGTATTTTTAGTAGAGACAGTGTTTCACTGTGTTGCCCAGGCTGATTTCAAACTCCTGAGCTCAGGCTAACCGCCTGTCTTGGCCAACTCTTCTTAATGTCTGTTCAGCATCTCTTCTCCCTGTCTTCCTTTTGTCTCTGGAACCCCCCCATAGGATGCCCTAACACACAGATTTTGGTATGAGTGTGTTCAGCCCCATCTAACTGAGGATGCATCGGAGAGGTCAGATGTGCACATTCACTGTGAAGGGACAGCCTTGAACGTGGACCCACACAGGGGTGATTACTGGTGATGAAAACTCCCTTGAGTTTTACTGAGTTGCATTGCCAGAAGTGACATGATTGTCTAAAGTAGTGAACAAGTTTTGGTAATGTTCCAAACAAAAGAAAGTACAGGCTTCCCTTAATTTATACAGAAGTGACCTTTGTGGAAAATTCAATAATATTGTCTTAAGTCTGTTTTTTGTTGCTTATAACAGAAATAACAGAATACATAAAACTTGGTAATTTATAAATAAAAGGAATTATTACGTTTTAAATTTTTAATTTATGTGGGTACATAGTAGGTACATATATGAGGAATTATTTCTTACAATTATGGAGGCTAAGTCCCAGGCTCGAGGGGCTGCATCTGATGAGTGCCTTCTTGCTGTTGGGGACTCTTTGCAGAGACCCAAAGAAGCACAGGGCATCCCATGAAGAGGGGCCTGAGCAGCTACCTCAGGTCTCTCTTCTTCTTCTTCTAAAGCCACAAGTCCCACTCTATGACAACTCATTAATCCATTTACCCATTAACTCATTGATCTATTAATTCATGAATGGATGAATCCATTCATGAGAGCTTTCATGACCCAATCACTTCTGTTTTTTGTTTTTCTGTTTTTTTTTTTTTTTTTTTTTTTTCTTTTTGAGACAGAGTCTTACTCTGTCACCCAGGCTGGAGTGTAGTGGCACGATCTCGGTTCACTGCAACCTCCAGCCTCCTTGGTTCAAGCAATTCTTCTGCCTCAGCCTCCCCAGTAGCTGGGATTACAGGCATGCATCATCATACCTGGCTAATTTTTGTATTTTTAGTAGAGATGAGGGTTTCACCATGTTGGCCAGGCTGGTCTTGAACTGACCTCAGGTGATCTGCCCGCCTCGGCCTCCTAAAGTGCTGGGATTACAGGTATGAGCCACTGGGCCAAGCCCAATCACTTCTTAAAGGCTGAACCTCTCAGTACTGCCACATTGGGTATTAAGTTTCAACATGAATTTTCAAGGGGACAGTCAAACCATAGCAGATAGAAGTGTGCAAAAAAACGCAATCAGACCAGGTGCGATGGCTCACGTCTATAATCCCAGCACTTTGGGAGGCTGGGTGGGTGGATAACCTGAGGTCATGAGTTCAAGACCAACCTGGACAACACGGCAAAACCCCGTCTCTACTAAAAATACAAAAACTAGCCAGGTGTGGTGGCGCCTGCCTGTAGTCCCAGCTACTCAGGAGGCAGAGGCGGGAGAATCACTTGAACCAGGAGGCGGAGTTTGCAGTTAGCTGAAATCATGCCACTGCCTGGGCGACACAGCGAGACTGTCACAAAAAACAAAGAAACAAACAAACAAATGCCTTTTTTAGGAATGAGGAAGACACAGAGAGTTCATACATGTGCCCAAGGCCACATTAAGCTCCTAACTGCTATAAACTAGCTGCCTAAATAGAAAGAATGTTCTACAAGGACAGAGCAGAAAGGCTCAGAGTGGTTACCTCTGAAGAAGGGTGAAGGAAAGGGTACAAGGAGAAGGCTGGGTGTGGTGGATCATGCTCATAATCCTAGCACCTTGGGAGGCTGAGGCAGGCAGATCGCTTGAGGCCAGGAGTTTGAGACCATCCTGGGCAACACAGCAAGACTCTCTAAAAAATAAATAAATGCTAGCCAGGCGTGGTGGCGCATGCCTGTAATCCCAGCTACTCAGGAGGCTGAGTCAGGAGAATTGCTTGAACCCGGGAGGCAGAGGTTGCAGTGAGCCGAGATTGCACCATTGCACTCCCGCCTAGGCAACAAGAGTGAAACTCCGTCTCAAAAAATAAAAATTAAAAATAAATAAATAAATAAATAAATACAACTTAAAAATAATATAGGTTAACTACAATACCTAACAAAGTTTGACATTTACCTACTGCTGACCCAGTAATTCCACTCTTGGATTAAGAGAAATGTGTGCCCATGTCCATAAAAATACTTGTTCCAGGCCAGGTGCGGTGGCTCATGCCTGTAATCCTAGCACTTTGGGAGGCTGAGGAGGGCGGATCACCTGAGGAAAAAAATTAGCTGGGCGTGGTGGTGCGCGCCTGTAGTCCCAGCTACTCAGGAGGCTGAGGTAAGAGAATCGCTTGAACCCAGGAGGTGGAGGTTGCAGTGAGCTGAGATCTTGCCATTGCACTCCAGCCTGGGCGACAGGGCAAGATTCCATCTCAAAAAAAAAGAAAAAAAAATTTGTTCCAGAATGTTCATAGAAGCTTGTTTCATAATAGTCCAAACTGGAAACAACCAAGTGCCCGACAACAAGAGGGTAAACAAATGATGGTATGGTCCCAAAATGGAATTCTACTCAACAACAGCCAGGAAAGAATTACTGGGGCATCCAGCGTGACTCAATCTGAAAAGCATTATTTGAGTGAAAGGAGCCAGATACATGAGTTCATGCTGGATGCAGTGGCTCACGCCTGTCATCCCAGCACTTTGGGAAGCTGAGGCAGGTGGATCATTTGAGGTCAGGGGTTTGAGACCAGCCTGGCCAACATGGTGAGACCATGTTTCTACAAAAAATAAAAAAATTAGCCAGGCGTGGTGGCGGACACCTGTAATCCCAGCTACTTGGGAGGCTGAGGCAGGAGAATCCCTTGAACAAGGGAGGCGGAGGTTGCAGTGAGCCAAGATCATGCCTCTGCACTCCAGCCTGGGTGACAGAGCGAGACTCTGTTTCAAAAAAGAAAAAAAAGAGTTCATTCTGTATGATTCCATTTATGTGGAGTCTAAGAATAGAGAAAACTAAGGGTGATAAAGGTCAGGATAGTGGTTATCTTGTTTTGGGAAGGGGCAAGAGGGAACTTTTTGGAGGATGGAAATGTTCTGTGTCCTAGGGGATGTTTGGCACTGTCTGGAGAGGTTTTTGATTGTCACAACTGGTGGTGGGGGTGCTACTGGCATCTAGTGGGTAGAGGCCAGAGATGCTGCTAAACTGAATCTTACAATGCACAGGATTACCCCAAAACAATTATCTGGCCTGAAATGTCAATCGGGCTGAGAGTGAGAAATTTTGGTATATGATTTAAATTGCTTAAACACGATCAAGGCATTTCTGCATCCTTGTGGGCATTTGCCATTATTACAGGCAATATTTGAGTGACGGAGATGGCTAGTTATCCTTAGGATATAGAGTTGTCATTGGAAAGCAGCCAGGGACAATATTTCCCAATCCCCTTTGCATCTGGGTACAGCCTGTGATTCATTCTGCAAATAGAATGTGAGCAAAAGCAATGTGTATTAGCTCTGCACAAAGCAGTTGAGAAACATGTGCACCTTTTCCATTCTCCTTCCCCTGCCACCACTGGATGCAGACATCAACGATGAGGCCCCAGGGATGGAGGAAAGCTGTCAGTCAACTGGCAATGCAGCGCTAGAGGAGATAAACTTCTATTATGCAAGCCTCTGAAATGTGAGTGTTATTTGTTACAGTGGCTAGCGTTACTCTAATAGAGTATTCAACAAAAAAAATATAGTCTTTGAAGGGCAGGTCTCCCAAACTGATATATTAAGGGGCAGTTAATCTCACTTGTAAATTCTCTGAGAGCAGGATCATGTGCTATACATTTTCTTAATCTTCGATAATGCTAAGTACCATGTTGAGCAAATGACATGTTTCTTTCTCTCTCCTTCCACCCCCGCCCCCAAAGTCCTATGACTTCCTGGGTTGGAAGAGAATGTAAGTGTTCTTTTGTAATCTTTCCAGGACACCATTAATGGAACCACAGAACACCAACTTTCACACTCTAATTCCATGTGTTTTGGAATAAGATTTACTTTACCCCATGCTCCAGAGTTGGGTCCTGATTGGCTTACATCAATCAAAGTCTTTTCTTTACCCTGGCCTTCCCACTCTGTCACCCAGGTTGGAGTGGCACAATCTCGGCTCACTGCAACCTCTGCCTCCTAGGTTCAAGTGATTCTCCTGCCTCAGCCTCCTGAGTAGCTGGGATTACAGGCACATGCCACCACGCCAGGCTAATTTTTTTGTATTTTTTTAGTAGAGACAGGCATTCACCATGTTGGTCAGGCTGGTCTCAAAACTCCTGACCTCAGTTGATCCGCCCGCCTTGGCCTCCCAAAGTGCTGGGACTATAGGCGTGAGCCACCACGCCTGGCTTCCCTAGTCTTCTCGTTAGGGTTCGCAGATGAACACATCACTGAATGAGAGGCAATGAGATCCAAGGTTTTATCTGGGACTCCGGAAGGCAAGCAGTTTCTTCCCTTTCAAGAGAAAGCCCTGAGCATACGCTTTTCTCCTGTGTGGTGGTGTCGGTTTGGGAGGCTTCAGTTACTACAGTAACTTTGCCACCAAGAGAGCAACTCTTTCAAGTTGTCAAGGATCCATAGGTATAGATAGTTCTCAGGGGCTCAAATATTGTCAGAACCTAAATTCTTTCTGCAGTTCTTCTCTGCCTCTCTTAGTGTGTTAGATATTCTCACTCGTGATGCCACGATAATGCCCACAATTTCAGACATTCAAGTCATAACAACACGTTTCTGTTAATGAGAAAAACCTTTCCCAGCGTGCAGCGGAGTTTTTTTCTTGTCTTATTGGCTAGAGGGCATCACGTGATAAGCCTAAACCAACCACTGACAAGTGGTCTGGATCACCGTGATTGGTTCATATGTATTCCTCAGGCTGGGGTTGGGACTGGGATCCATCTCCCTGGAAGCACATGGCCAGCAGGAGAAAGGTGAACATCTGGTCCCAACCAGAATTCTCGTTTAAAAAGGAAGAAAAGTTTTTGAGTAGGCCAACAATAATGTCTGCTATGTATCCTGCCATTTGTGGTGGTATATATATCAGTCAATTGCAAGTAACAAAAAACCAAAAAGAAAAAAGATGTTAGGGAGAAATGTATTGGCTGGCACAACTCAAAAGTTCAGAGTTTCCCAGCTTCAGGCATGGCTGGATCTGAGCAGCAAGGTCATACTTATTTGGTCTCTGTTTTTATTGCTCATCTCCGCTTTATTCTCAGGCAGAATCTTACCGAGTGGTGGCTCCAGCAACTACAGACTTACTTCCTACCAAGTTAGCAATTCCAGAGGAATCTTTTAGGCAACTGTTGCAACAAAAGTTTAAGAACTGAGCCTCAAAGACTTGGCTTGGATCACAACCCCATTCTTGAACCAATCACTGTACCCATAAGGAATGAAAAATTCTAACTGGTCAAACCATTTCTTTTTTCTTTTTTTTTTTTTTTGAGATAGGTCTTGCTCTGTTGCCCAGTCTGGAATACAGTGGGGTAATCATAGCTCACTGTGGCCTCAAACTCTGGGTTCAAGTGATCCTCCCACCTCAGCTTCCCAAGTAGCTGAGATTAGTGGTGTGCACCACCACGTCTAACTAATTTTTTAAATTTTTTGTAGAAACAGGGCCTTTCTATGTTGGAAGAGGGTCAGGCGGGTGACTTGAGAAATCAAGCACCCTGTTTTACCTGTGATTTGTGTTTTATATGCTGACATACTTCCGGGGTCTTGAGTTCCTTCTCCCGTGATTTTTCACTGGGGATGGGCTGTCTGCACGTGCAATGTGTTTATTGGAGTTGCTCGTGCTCACTTGAGGCATTCTTCCCTTACCAGTTGAATGTCCCTAGACGGTCATCAGTTAAACTTTGCCATTTTGCCTCTTAATTCCCATGCTTGAGCCCATTTACCCAGTCCTGAGATCTTACTGGGAAGCTGCTGATCACCAGTTTCAGGTTGGTTTTTTTTTTTCTGCTTATTGGGAGACTGCCTTTCCCTGGCGTCGGCTGAGACCAATCATTATTTTAGAGAGATAGTTAACAACCGCCTGAGCATCACCTGATGGTCACCTCTGGTCACCTGACATTCCTGGTGTGTGTGTGTTGTGGGGGAACTCTCTCTTGCTCTGTTCCTGTCTGACTAGCTACCTACTGTAACAGCTGCACCACTGCATTCCAGCCTGGGTGACAGAGCGAGACGCTGTCTCAAAAAAAAAAAAAAGGTGGTTTGTGGCGATGGCAAAAATCTCAAAGGCGTTACATGAGTCACTGAAATTTGGGGAACTCTGATAGACCCAGGTTCTATCCTGGACTTTATTTGGCTGAACCAAACTGAACAAAAATTCCCTTGCATGAAAACTGGTGCTGGAGGAATATTTTCTTTGATTGATTCATTGAGGCAGGGTCTCACTGTCACCCAGGCTGGCATTGAGTGATGCAATCACAGCTCACTGCAGCCTCAACTTCCCGGCCTCAGGTGATCCTCCTGCCTCAGCCTCTCAAGTAGCTGGGACCATGGGCGCACACCCAGCTACCCAGCTAATTGATTTTTGTGGGTTTTTTTTTTTTTTTTTGAGATGGAGTCTCACTCTGTCACCCAGGCTAGAGTGCAATGGCTCGGTCTCGGCTCACTGCAACCTCCGCCTCCCAAGTTCAAGCAATTCTCCTGCCTCAGCCTCCCAAGTAGCTGGGACTACAGGCACGTGCCACCACACCCAGCTAATGTTTGTATTTTTAGTAGAGATGGGGTTTCACTATGTTGGCCAGGCTGGTCTCAAACTCCTGACCTCGTGATCTGCCCACCTCAGCCTCCCAAAGTGCTGGGATTACAGGTGTGAGCCACTGCGTCTGGCCTATTTTTGTGTATTTTTTGTAGAGCTAGGATTTTGCCATGTTGCCCAGGCTGGTCTTGAACTTCTGGGCTCAAATGATCCTCCCGCCTTGGCCTCCCAAAGTGCTGGGGTTACAAGTATAAGCTACCATGTCCAGCTTGAGGAAATCTTTCCAAGGACTGCTGCCTTCAGGTGGAGCTTCAAGGTTCAAACGGTCTTTATTCATAGCCTTTTTAAATTTGGTGGGGGCTACATTTTTCAAATATATTTTCAAAGGCCTTCATTTGGGGAGAGGCCTTAAATGTGCCAACTGCCAGCTGCAAGAACCAAGTGGCCAGAACATCGAGGTTTTGAAGTCTCGCAAAACAGATGTGTAAAAGTCAACTGCACAGGCAGGACCTTAGAGTGGCACCCAGAACCCAAGGCCTTGAAAGATCCCAGCTTGTTTCTTTACAGAAAGCTTGGCTTTGTTGACCAGGCTGATAGAAACCGCGCCCAGCTGTAGAAAGTTTGCGTGTGTATATATGTGTGTGTTTCTGCTTCCTCTTTTTTTATCTCATACGATTACAAACACATAATCTCAAGGGTCTGCAGCACATGTCACCTTGGAGTTATTTTTGATTTACCCCCGGAACATCAAATGTTCATTCCAGAAGGGTTTGACAGGGCATAGAGAGTGCCGACTAAACCCAGAGGGGGCAAGTTCAAGCATGTTTTTTGCTACCCCAATTTGCATCAGTGCCTCCCCACCCCCCAAAAACACATGCCTCTTTTGCATTACTCAGTGAAAAGTGAAAACTGATAAAGAAAAGGCATGTTTTGTTAATTAAAAACATCTTTATTTAATAGCGTGGCTGCTAAATCTGGTAAATAGCAGCATGCTGCTAGATCTGAATAATGGGGTCGTTTTTTTCTTTGACACAGGGTCTCACTCTGTCACTCAAACTGGAGTGCAGTGGTGCAGTCATGGCTCACTGCAGCCTGGAACTCCTGGGCTCAAGTGATCCTCCTGCCTCAGCCTCCTGAGTAGCTGAGACTACAGGCACGTGCAAGCATGCCCAGGTAATGGGGTCATTTTTGTTTCTTTTTCTTTCTTCTTATTTCAACCCTATTATCTGACCTTTTTTTTCCCTTGCAAATATTCTTGTTCTGTCTCCTATGTCTGGAGATGGAAGATAAGGAAACCCATACTAGTCCTTTTGGGTTGCTCTGATCAAATAACAGAGCAACAGACAGAGAAAACAACAGAGGGAGGGAGGGCTTTCCCTCTTTCCCCCTCCCTCCCTCCCTCCCTCCCTCCCTTCCTTTTTTTCCTTCTTTTCTTTCTTTTCTTTCTTTTTTTAAGACGGAGTCTCGCTCTGTCGCCAGGCTGGAGTGCAGTGGCGTGATCTCAGCTCACTGCAACCTCCGCCCCTGCCCCAGGGTTCAAGTGATTCTCCTGCCTCAGCCTCCCAAGCAGCTGGGACTACAGGCGTGTGCCACCATGCCCAGCTAATTTTTGTATTTTTGTATTTTTTGTATATTTTGTATTTTGTAGAGACGGGGTTTCACCATGTTGGCCAGGATGGTCTCGATCTCTACCTCGTGATCTGCCCGCCTCGGCCTCCCAAAGTGCTGGGATTATAGGCATGAGCCACCATGCCCGGTCTTCTTTTCTTTCTTTCTCAATTTTATTAAGTGCATCCTATGGTACTATGCTGGGCATAATGGAAACCAAAACAGAAATAATGTCTACTCAGATGGAGTTTAATTTCTGGACAGGAGTAACAAACTGAAATGCGTTAACAGGAACCTAAGATGCAATGAATAGAGCTGGCTTAAGAAAGATAACCTGTAATCTTCACTGGCCTCAGTGTCTGGAAGGCATCAGGGAATAGTGGGTACCATGGTAAACTGGAGAGCCCATGCTCCTTTCCAGATCCTCAGATCAGCCATTAGGAAAGTAGACCCTCTTTTCCCATACTTTTATATACATATTTCAAAAGAAGCCAGAAATTGACAGAAATTCAGATCTTTATGTGAAATCTACCAGTATTCAAATACTGACAACTCATTCAGATTATTTAAAATGCTTGTATGGGCCGGGCGCAGTGGCTCACGCCTATAATCCCAGCACTTTGGGAGGCTGAGGCGGGCGGATCACGAGGTCAGGAGATCAAGACCATCCTGGCTAACATGGTGAAACCCCGTCTCCACTAAAAATACAAAAAATTAGCCGGGTATGGTAGCAGGCGCCTGTAGTCCCAGCTACCCGGGGAGGCTGAGGCAGGAGAATCGCTTGAACCCGGGAGGTGGAGCTTGTAGTGCAGTGAGCTGAGATCGCGCCACTGCACTCCAGCCTGGACAACAGAGCGAGACTCCGTTTCAGACAGACAAACAAACAAAACGCATGTATGGGCCAGGTGTGGTGGCTCATGCCTGTAATCTCAGCACTTTGGGAGGCCAAGGCAGGTAGATCATGAGGTCAGGAGATCGAGACCATCCTGGCTAACATGGTGAAACCCCATCTCTACTAAAAATACAAAAAATTAGCCTGGCATGGTGGCAGGCACCTGTAGTCCCAGCTACTAGGGACGCTGAGGCAGGAGAATGGTGTGAACCCAGGAGGCAGAGCTTGCAGTGAGCCAAGATCATGTCACTGCATTCCAGCCTGGGTGACAGAGCGAGACTCCGTCTCAAAAAAGAAAAAACAACAACCACCTTAGGTTCTATAGGTGATGTTATCTATAGAAGCAATTGGGAAAGTTACAAATCTTGTGACCTCTGGCCACATGACTCCCGAGCAGTAAAGGATTATAGAAACTGTGCCTATTTTATCAGAATTCAGTCCCCTCTCATCCTGCTAACCTTGTGGCCTTTCATTAGTTTTACAAAGCTGGTTTGGTTTTGGGGAGGGCTATTATTATCTTTGCTTTAAGATAAAACTATAAACTAAATTCCTCCCAAAGTTAGCTTGGCCTATGCCCAGGAATGACCAAGGAGTTTGGAGGTCAGAAGCAAGATGGAGTCAACTATGTAAAATTCATCTTACTGTCATAATTTGGCAGAGGCAGTTTCAAGGCCAGCAGTGAATGATAGCCGCAGTGTGCTATCATTGCACCTGTGAAAAGCCACTGTAATCCAGCCTGGACAACATAGCAAGGCCCTGTCTTTTAAAAAATCTATTTTAAAAAAGGCTGGGCAAGGTGGCTCATGCCTGTAATCCCAACACTTTGGGAGCCTGAGGTGGGCAGATCACCTGAGGTCAGGAGTTCCAGACCAGCCTGGCCAACATGGCAAAACCCTGTCTTTACCAAAAATACACAAATTAGCTGGACATGATGGCGCATGCCTGTAATCCCATCTACTCAGGAGGCTGAGGCAGGAGAACTGCTTGAACCCAGGAGGCAGAGGTTGCAGTGAGCTGAGATTGCACCACTGCATTCCAGCCTGGGTGACAAAGGGGGACTCCATCTCAAAAAAAAAAAAAGTGTATAATCAGGCATCCAACTCAACCCAATTGACTAGGACTTTCCTGATTTTAACACTGCAAACCTGGAAAGTCCTGGACAAACCAGAAGGAGTTGGTCATCCTACTTATATGGTACTTAGCATTTGCCAGGCATGAAGTCAGTGGTCAGGGACTGCTAACAGGTGGTGGGCCAACTCACAGGCCAAATCCAGCCCCACCACTAGTTTTTTTTGTTTTTTGAATTGAAAAAATTTTGGACCAAGCATGGTGGCTTACACCTGTAATCCCCACACTTGGGAGGCTGAGATGGGAGGATTGCTTGAGGCTGGGAGTTTGAGACCAGCCTGGGCAACTCAGGGAGATCCTATCTCTACAAATTAAAATGAGAAGTAAATAATTTTGATAATTGCAGATTCACACGCACTTGTAAAAAATAATACAGAGATCTCTTTTACATTTTGTCCATTTTCCTCCAACTATGCAAAAGCATAGTATAATATCACATTCGGGATGTTGATATTCATATGACCCACCAATCTTATTCAGATTTCTCTTATTTGTAGAGATGGGGTTTTGCCATGTTGGCTAGGCTGGTCTTGAACTTCTGGCCTCAGGTGATCTGCCCATCTCAGCCTCCCAAAGTGCTGGGATTACAGGCATGAGCCACCTCACTGGACCAGATTTCCCTTTTTAGCTGTACTCATTTGTGTGTGTATTAAGTTCTATAAAATTTTATCACATGTCTTGTGTGTCCACCACCGCAGTCCAGATACTGAACAGTTTCAAGACCACAGGGATCCCTCATTGTGCCTTTGTATAACCTCACCCAAACCTCTGTCCCACAGACTGCACTCGCAGCCCTCTTCCTTAACCCCCTGGCAACTGCTAATCTGTCCTCCAGTTCTAAAATGTCATTTCAAAAATGTTACAAGCTGGATGTGGTGGCTTACGCCTGTAATCCCAGCACTTTGGGAGGCCGAGGTGGGCGGATCACCTGAGGTCAGGAGTTTGAGACCAGCCTGGTCAACATGGTGAAACCCTGTCTCTACTGAAATTAGCCGGGTGTGGTGGCAGGTACCTGTAATCCCAGCTACTCGGGAGGCTGATGCAGGAGAATCACTTGAACCCGGGAGGCAGAAGTTGCAGTGGGCTGAGATCACACCACTGCACTCCAGCCTGGGCAACAGAGCAAGACTCTTCCCCCCTGCCCCCCTGCCCCCTACACAAAAAGTTACACAACTGGAACCATACCCAGTCCCCATACAGTGTGTAATTTTAGGGGATTTTATTTCCCCCTCAGCATAATTTTCTGGAGATTCTTTCTAACTGTCGCATGAACCAACAATTCATTTCTCTTTATTGCTGAGTAGTATTCCATGATACAGATGTACCAGTTTAACTATTTACTTGTTGAAGCATATCTGGGCTGATACCAGTCTTTGGTTCTGCCTCCTGTTTTTATATAAAGTTGTATTGGAACACAGCCATGCCCATTTATTTACATTTTGTCTATGACTGCTCCTTAGAGTTGAATAGTTTCATCACAGACCATAGGGCCCACAGCCTAAAATATTTACTCTCCAGCCCTTTGTAGAAAAAGTTTGCCAACCCTTATGCCAAGCACCTAACATTTATTAATCTTAATTTTCACAACATCCCTATATAATTGTTATCTTCATTTCGCAAAGGGAGAAACTGAGGCATAAAGAAAGTAAGTAATTTGCTCATAGTCACACAGCCGAGCTAGGTTTTGAACTCAGCAATATGGCTCTAGGGGGCTGCCTCTTAACCAATCCTCCTCAAAAGATAATCTGACTTCTCAGTTCAAGACAGAGGGACTCGGCTGGGCGCGGTGGCTCACACCTGTAATCCCAGCACTTTGGGAGGCCAAGGTGGGCAGATCACCTGAAGTCAAGAGTTCCAGACCAGCCTGGCCAACATAGTGAAACTCTGTCTCTACTAAAAATGCGAAAATTAGCTGGGCTTGGTGGCAGGCTCCTGTAATCCCAGCTACTCGGGAGGCTGAGGCAGGAGAATCGCTTGAACCTGGGAGGCAGAGGTTGCAGTGAGCTGAGATCACACCATTGCACTCCAGCCTGGGCGACAAGAGTGAGACTCTGTCTCAAAAAAAAAAAACAACAAAAAACCACACGCACACACACAAAAACAGAGGAACTGAAAACTGAGATAAGCACACAAGAGAGCTAGCAGCTGAACAACAGGGCTTCTCTTTGAGGGCTAGAAGGAATAGTAGGATTTAACTTGTGATCATTTGCTTTGTTACCTGAATAATGCTTGGAACAGAGCTAAAATTTCTCATTCATTTGAATTAATTTGATATAGGGCTTTTAAAATTTTACCAGGATTTTACAAAGGTTCAGGACCCAAGTGTCTCTGGTCCCCTGACTTTCTTTCTTTCTTTCTTTTTCAGACAGAGTTTCGCTCTTGTCACCCAGGCTGGAGTTCAGTGACACGATCTCGGCTCACTGCAACCTCCGCCCCCCGGGTTCAAGCCATTCTCCTGCCTCAGCCTTCCGAGTAGCTGGGATTACAGGCACCCACCACCGTGCCCGGCTAATTTTTGTATTTTTAGTAGAGATGGGGTTTCACCATCTTGGCCAGGCTGGTCTTGAACTCCTGACCTCATGATCCACCCACTTCAGCCTCCCAAAGTGCTGGGATTACAGGCGTGAGCCACCGCATCTGGCCAGTCCCCTGACTTTCACAGCCACATTTGTAACTGGAAAATTAGCACAGTCATTGTTATCTTTTGCTTGTCTCCCAGGGGTTTTTCAGGTAAGTACAGACCTGAACCTAGAGAAACTTCCCTAGGCCAGCATGAGGCTAAATGGTGGCTTTTAATGGAAATACTTTTCTTTCTTCTTCTTTTTTTTTTTTTTTTTTTTTGAGAGGGAGTCTTGCACTGTCGCCCAGGCTGGAGTGCAGTGGCATGATCTTGGCTCACTGCAAGCTCTGCCTCCCAGGTTCACGCCATTCTCCTGCCTCAGCCTCCCGAGTAGCTAGGACTACAGGCACCCGCCACCATGCCCGACTAATTTTTTGTATTTTTAGTAGAGACGGGGTTTCACCGTGCTAGCCAGGATGGTCTCGATCTCCTGACCTTGTGATCCGCCCACCTCGCCCTCCCAAAGTGCTGAGATTACAGGCGTGAGCCACCGCATCTGGCCGCCTTTCTTCATTTTTGTGGAGAGACTTATGCCCAGCTGAGAGAATTTGGGTCTCCCTTTAGGGTGACCAACTATCATGATTTTCCTGGGATTGAGGGGTTTTCTGGATTGTAGGACTTGCAGTGCTAAAACCTCTGCCTCCTGGGCCCAAGTGATTCTCCTGCCTCAGCCTCCCAAGTAGCTGGGATTACAGGCACACGCCACCACGCCCGGCTAATTTTGTATTTTTAGTAAAGACGGTGTTTCACCATGTTGGTCAGGCTGGTCTCAAACTCCTGACCTCAGGTGATCCACCCACCTCGGCCTCCCAAAGTGCTGGGATTACAGGTGTGAGCCACCACATCCAGCTTGTAACATTTTTGAAATGACAACATTTTAGAACTGAAGGACAGATTAGTGGTTGCCAGGGGGTTAAGGATGAGGGCTGGGAGTGCAGTCTGTGGGAGAGAGGTATGGTGGCTCATGGCTGTAATCCCAGAACTTTGGGATTACAGGTGGGTGGATCACCTGAGGTCAGGAGTTCGAGACCAGCCTGGCCAAAATGGTGAAACCCCGTCTCTACTAAAAATACAAAAATTAGCCAGGCTGGTGTGGTGCTGCACACTTGTAATCCCAGTACTTTGGGAGGCTGAGGTGGGTAGATCACTTGAGGTCAGGAGTTCGAGACCAGCCTGGCCATCATGGTGAAACCCCATGTCTACTAAAAATACAAAAATTAGCCAGGCTTGATGGCGCATTTCAGTAATCCCAGCTATTTGAGAGGCTGAAGCAGGAGAATCGCTTGAACCCAGGAGGCAGAGGTTGCAGCAAACTGAGATCACTCCACTGCACTCCAGCCTGGGTGACAGAGTGATACTCTGTCTCAAAAAAAATAAACAAATAAAATTAGCTGGGTGTCATGGCACATGCCTGTAATCCCAGCTACTCACTAGGCTGAGGCAAGAGAATCACCTGAACTCAGGAGGCAGAGGTTGCAGTGAGCTGAGATCACACCACTGCACTCTAGCCTGGGCAACAGAGTGAGACTCTGTTGGGCAAATGGAGAGAAATCAGTCACCCTAGTCCAACTAGTCCCTGACCCAGACTTGGAAGGAGAGGGTAGATTTCAAAAGACAAAGATATATTCATTCATTTTTTGAGATAAGGTCTCACTCTGTTACCCAGACAAGAGTGCAGTGGTGCAATCATAGCTCACCGCAGGCTTGAACTTCTCAAGGGATACTCTTGCCTCAGTCTCCCAAGTAGTCAGGATTCAGGTGTGCACCACCCCGCCCGGCCACAAAACAAAGACCAAAAACAGCAACATTTCAGCCCTGGGTAGTGGCTCATGCCTGTAATCCAGTGCTTTGGAAGGCCAAGGTGGGTGGGTTGCCTGAGGTCAGGAGTTCAAGACCAGCCTGGCCAACATGGCGAAACCTTGTCTCTACCAAAAAATAGATAAAAATTAGCCAGGTGTGGTGGTACTTGCCTGTAATCCCAGCTACTCGGGAGATTGCGGCAGGAGAATTGCTTGAACCAGAGAGGCAGAGGCTGCAGTGAGCCAAGATTGCGCCACTGTACTCCAGCCTGAGAGAGAGCATGAGACTCCCTCTCAAAAAAAAAAAAAAAAAAAAAAAAAAGAAAGTAAAGGAATGAAAGAATGGCTACTTCATAGGCACAGCAGTAGCATGGGCTGCTGATTGGCTATTTTTATGGTTATTTCTTTCTCCAGCCTGGGCAACAGATCAACACTCTGTCTCAAAAAGGAAAAAAAGAAAAAAAAAGTTACCTTGCCACATATTGAAATGGCCCCAGGAGCCTCCTCCTTTCTCCCCCTCCCCTCAACCCATTATGAAAAAAAAAAAAAAAACGGCCCTACAAAGCCTTCTTTTGTGGGGGAAAATTTGCATTGTAAAGAATTTCTATGAATATAACTAGATTTTTCGTCTTCCAGGCTCTCCAAATCCTGGTGAGATTAACTGAGAATCTAGCATCCTGTAAAGGTCTAAATAGAAAACATTAAAAAAAAATTATAGAGATGGGGTCTCACTCTGTTGCCCTGGCTGGTCTTGAAGTCCTGGGCTCAAGTGATCCTCTTGCCTTGGCCTCCCGAAGTGCTAGGACTACAGGCATGAGTTACCACGCCCGCCCAACAAATAGGAAACATTTGTCCTCTATTGTCTCAAAGGGCAGCCACCTATGAGACTTCATCTACTTCATACAAACCTTGGTCTCCATAGCCCCTTATTGTAACCCAGACACTCCTTTCTTTTGATTCTAGATCTCTAGATAGTAACTTAACTTTCAGCCAATTGCCAATCAGAAAATCTTTGAAACCACTTGTTACCTGTAAATACCCTCGCTCACTTTGAGTTGTTCCACCTTTCTGGACTGAACCAATACACCTCACATGTATTCATTGATATCTTATGTCCTCCTAAAATGTATAAAACCAACCTCAAAGGGCGGGTGCGGTGGTTTATGCCTGTAATCCCAGTACTCTGGGAGGCGGAGGTAGACAGATCACCTGAGGTCAGGAGTTTGAGACCAGCCTGGCCAACATGGTGAAACCCTGTCTCTACAAAAAATAAAAAATTAGGCCAGGCGCAGTGGCTCACACCTGTAATCCCAGCACTTTGGGAGGCTGAGGTGGGTGGATTGCCTGAGGTCAGGAGTTTGAGACCAGCCTGACCAATATTGTGAAATCCTGTCTCTACTAAAAATACAAAACTTAGCCGGGCATGGTGGCGTGCACGTGTAGTCCCAGCTACTCGGGAGGCTAAGGCAGAAGAATTGCTTGAACCCAGGAGGCAGAGGTTACAATGAGCCGAGATCGCACCACTGCACTCCAGCCTGGATGACAGAGGGACACTCTGTCTCAAAATAAAAAAAAATAATAATAATAAAATTAATTAATTAAAAAATTAGCTGGGTGTGGTAGTGCACACCTGCAGTCTCAGCTACTCCAGAGGCTGAGACGGGAGGATTGCTTGAGCCCGGGAGGTGGAGGTTGCAGTGAGCTGAGATTATGCTACTGCTCTCCAGCCTGGATGACAGAGCAAGACCCTGCCCCCCACCCATCCCCCCCAAAAAAGTCTTCTGCTAGCCATCATCACTCATATTTGGCTCAGAATAAACCTCTTTAAATATTTTGCAGTTCAGCTTTTTCAACACCTCCAATTTGAACTTGTCTGATTGTGTCCACAGGTTTAGATTCAGGTTGAATATTTTTGGCAAAAATACTATAAAAGTGATATTGTGTGTGTCCTTCTTGGGGAATGATTTTTATTATACTACGTTTTAATAAATTTACTTTTAGCCGGGCATGGTGGCTCACGCCTGTATCCCAGCACTTTGGGAGGCCAAGGCAGGTGGATCACCTGAGGTCAGTTGTTCCAGACCAGCCTGGGCAACATGGTGAAACCCCATCTCTACTAAAAATACAAAAAATTAGCCAGGTGCAGTGGTCGGTGCCTGTAATACCAGCTACTTGGGAGGCTGAGGCAGGAGAATCGCTTGAACTGGGGAGGCAGAGGTTGCAGTGAGCTGAGATCACGCCATTGCACTGCAGCCTGGGCAGCAAGAGTGAAACTCCATCTCCAAAAAATATATATTTTTTATTTATTTACTTTTCATTTATTTAAGAGGGGTATAACATCACATGGAATCTTTGTCCAGTGGCCTTAGCAGGAAGATTGTTTCAGAATTTGGCATGAACTATGCCCATAATTCCATGGGTCTGAGTTACCTTTCCTCACATCACTCTGGTTTTGTTCAGTTTGCTGCCGGGAGTCACTGTCCTGTTCTTTGCTTTGTATGCATAAGCGCATCTCTTGCCCAAATAGGATTCAGTTTCATCTCAGGCATAAATGCCTTCAATGTTAAGAAGAGCTGTGTACTCCCTTTGGTTCAAGAGACCCTGCTTATAGCCAGCAAAAGTGGCCTTGGGTCCAGGCCCAGTGGTTCATGCTTGTAATCTCAGCACTTTGGGAGGCCTAGGCAGGAGGATCACCCGAGGCCAGTAATTCAAGACCAGGCTGGTCAACATAGTGAGACCCTGTCTCTACAATAAAAAGAAAATAAAGCCAAGTGCAGTGGCTCACGCCTGTAATCCCAGCACTTTGGTAGGCCGAGGCGGGTGTATCACCTGAGGTCAGGAGTTTGAGACCAGCCTGACCAACATGGTGAAACCCCGTCTCTACTAAAAATACAAAATTAGCTGGGTGTGGTGTCACATGTCTGTAATCCCAGCTACTCGGGAGGCTGAGGCAGGAGACTCACTTGAACCCAGGAGGCGGAGGTTGCAGTAAGCCGAGATTGTGCCATTGCACTCCAGCCTGGGTGACAGAGTGAAAGTCCGTGTCAAAAAAAAAAAAAAGAAAAAAAAGTAAAAGGAAAAAAGGAAAAATGGCCTTAGACCACAGCCTTCCAGACATATCTGCCTTTTAGAAGTCCTGTCCTGGTTGGGCAGGGTGTCTCATGCCAGTGATCCCAGCACTTTGATAGGCCAAGGCGAGAAGATCCCTTGAGCCTAGGATTTAGAGACGAGCCTGGGTCTCTAAATATAACATAAGGAGATCCCATCTCTACAAAACACTAAAAAAAGTTAGCTAGGTGTGGTGGCATGCACCTGTGTTCCCAGCTACTGAGGAGGCTGAGGTTAGAGGATCACTTGATCCTGGGATGCTCTAGGTTACAGTGAGCTATGATCGCACCACTGCACTCCAGCCCGTGCGATGGAGTGAGACCTTGTTTCAAAAGAAAAAAAAAAAAAGGCCCTGTCAAGCAGACAGGCTCCAAGATGGTAGAAAGAGAAAGGCCTTGGGGAAAGATTTTTAAATTTACGGCAGCTGAGAACCTAACTTCTTAGAGGGGGAAAATTGTGAAATACTAAAATGTGAAGGTGAAATCCCTTGCCCAAGGTCATATGTGCCTTTTAGTTGGTGACCCCAGACTCTAATCCTGGTCTGCTTGTCTGTCTGTACCTATGTGTTCTTCTGTCTTCTCTGTTCTTAGAAACAAACTTTTTCCTCCCCCCACCTACAGCATGCCTTCTGTGGTCAGAATTCTGCTTTAAAAAGCCTTTTTCCCTTATTACTTTTGCACACAACTCAGTTCTCTCCAACAAGGCCTGAACTGCCATTGTTTGCTTCAAACTTCCTTGCATCCAATCCTTCCTCTTTTCAAGATAAGGCCTGTTTTTCCCAGGGCTCTGGGGGAACCACACCTAGAAGAGGCTGTTCCAGACAAGTCTAGCATTGCTTCCCTTTTTCTGATAAGGTTCCATTGTTGAGAACACTCCCTTTGTTTCTTACCTGTCTCCAAAACATTCTGGAATTTACTTCTATTTTAGTTTGCTGATGTGGCCATTACTGTTAAGTGGTGGTTAATTATCTTTGTATTCTACATTCTTTTTTTTTTTTTTTTTTGAGACGAGTCTCGCTCTGTTGTCCAGGCTGGAGTGCAGTGGTGCGATCTCGGCTCACTGCAACCTCTGCCTCCTGGGTTCAAGTAATGCTCCTGCCTCAGCCTCCCAAGTAGCTGGGACTACAGACGTGTGCCACCACGCCCAGCTAATGTTTTGTATTTTTAGTAGAGACGGGGTTTCACCATGTTAGCCAGGATGGTCTTGATCTCCTGACCTTGTGATCCACCCGCCTCCCAAAATGCTGAGATTACAGCCGTGACCCGCAGTGCCAGCAAGAATTTGTATTTCTAACCTAACCTAATCTAATCTAATCAAGTGATTCTGGCCCACAGATAACACTTAGAGAATCACTGGGAGCTGGGTGTTGTGATTTGTGTCTGTAATCCCAGCACTTTGGGAGGCCAAGGCAGGAGGATCTCTTGAGGCCAGAAGTTGGAGACCAGCCTGGACAACACAGCAAGACCTCATCTCTACTAAAAATTTAAAAAGTAGCCAGGCATGGTAGCATGCACCTGTAGTCTTAACTACTTGAGAGACTGAGGCAGGACGATGGCTTGAGCCCAGGAATTTGGCTGCAGTGAGCTATAATCACACCACTGCGCTTCAGCCTGGGCAACAACAGAGGGAGACCCTGTATGTTAAAAGAAAACAAAACAAAAAAATCATTGGCTTAAACTGACATTTATATAATGTCAAACTGATTAGGCTGGGTGCAGTGGCTCACACCTTGAGCTTTGGAAGGCTGAAGCTGGCAGATTGCTTGAGCTCGGGAGTTCAGGACCAGCCTGGGCAACATGGTGAAACCCCATCATAAAAAGAAAGAAAGAAAGAAATACAAATTCTCAGCTCTTCTTCCTTCCTTCCCTCCTTCCTTCCTTTCTTCCTCCTTCCTTTCTTCCCTCCCTCCTTCCTTCTTTCTCTCTCTTTCCTTCCTTCCCTCCCTCCCCTCCTCTCTCTCTCTTTCTCTTTCTTTCTTTCTTCCTTTCTTTCTTTCCTTCTTTGCCTTCCTTCCTTCCTTCTTTCCTTCCTTCCTTCCTTTCTTCTTTTCCTTTCTTTCCTTTATTTTTCTATTGACAGGATCTTGCGCTGTCACTCAGGCTGGAGTGCAGTGGTGCAATCTCGGCTCACTGCAACCTTCTCCCCCAGGCTCAAGCAATCCTCCCACCTCAGCCTCCCGAGTAGCTGGGACTACAGGTGTGCACCACCATGCTGGCTATTTTTTGGTATTTTTAGTAGAGATGGAGTCTCATTATGTTGCCCAGGCTGGTCTTGAATTTCTGAGCTCAAGCGATCCGCCCGCCTTGTCCTCCAAAAGTGCTGGGATTACAGGTATGAGCCACCATGCCCGGCCAAAACCCCGTCTCTACAAAAAATACAAAAGTAGCCAGGTTTGGTGGTGTGCGCCAGTAGTCCCGGCTACTTAGGAGGCTGAGGTGGGAGGATAGATTGAGCCAGAGAGATCGAGGCTGCAGTGAGCCATTATCCCACCACTGCACTCCAGCCTGGGTGACACAGTGAGACAACGAGACTGTCTCAAAAAACAAAAACAAACAAACTGATTATATTGAAGTATCATAAAGCAAGTTATAGACATGAAGTCACCCACAAAACCTAAAAATGTCCACTTCCCAGGGGTTCAATTCTCTACTTTCTCTTGCTGTCCACATCTAATCTGTTTTGAAGTTTTTCTTGTCTAGCTTCAACATATACCCTGAACCCCCATCCTTTCTCCTACATCGTCTTAGCCCAAGCTCATATCCCCTCTCGCCTAGAATACCGCAGCCACTTCTCATCTGGTATCCTCTCCCAGTCTTGACCCAACTCCCCACACAGTCACCAGGGTTATCGTTGGAAAATGCAAGTCAGATCATATCACTCTGTTAAAAACACATCCAGTGGCTACTGCAATTAGAATAAACGGCAAACTTCTTTTATGACTGACAAGAACCTGCATGCCCAGACCCTGCCTGTCTGTCTGGCATTCTCCTTGCTTCTTGAGCCTTGTTTATCACGCCCAGGTTTACTGGCGTCTTCCTCTTTCTGCACATATCAAACTCTTGGTACTTGTAATCGTCTGGATTGTACCCCACTCCCAGCCTGAATTCTGTGCTTGACAAAAGGCTACCTTTTCTATCCACTTACCTAAAGAAAGTGAAGAAATGTCTAAGATGTGCTGGTAGGTGAAAAAAGTAAGGTGGGAAGTATGTATTGCATACATGTTACCTTTTTATTTATTTATTTATTTGAGATGGAGTCTTACTCTGTTGCCCAGGCTGGAGAGCAGTGGCGTGATCTCAGCTCACCGCAACCTCTGCCTCCCGGGTTCTAGCGATTCTCCTGCCTCAGCTTCCCAAGTAGCTGGGATTACAGGCATGCACTATCATGCCTGGCTAATTTTTGTATTTTTATTTTTCATTTTTATTTCTATTTTTTTGAAACAGAGTCTCTCTCTGTCGCCCAGGCTGGAGTGCAGTGGTGCAATCTTGGCTCACTGCAACCTCTGCCTCCCGGGTTCAAGCGATTCTCATGCCTCAGCCTCCCAAGTAGCTGGGATTACAGGCACGTGTCACCACACCAGCTAATTTTTGTATTTTTAGTAGAGATGGGGTCTCGCCATATTGGCCAGACTGGTCTTGAACTCCTGACCTCAAGTGATCCACCCACCTCGGCTTCCCAAAGTGCTGGGCTTACAGGCCAGGCTGTAATCCAGCCTGGCCTGTGAGCCACCGAGCCCTGGCCATGTTGGCCAGGCTGGTCTTGAACTCCTGACTTCAGGTAATCCACCCGCCTCAGCATCCCAAATTGCTGGGTTTACAGGCGTGAGCCACTGCACCTGGCCTAAAAATTTTGTAGAGACAAGGTCTTGCTATGTTGTCCAGGCCAGTCTCAAACTTCTAGCTTCCAATGACTCCCACCTCAGCCTCCCAAATACTGGGATTACAAGCATAAGCCACTGCACCTGGCCTCTATGTTACCATTCAGGAGATATATAGCCCTTTGCTTGTACATGATTCAACTACTTCTGAAAGCATACACAAGAAACAGTTAACTCTTGTTGTCTCTAGGGAAAGATGCTGGGTGTCTAGGGAAGAGTGGAAGAAAGATTTTTACCAGAAATCTTTTGTACCTTTTGGATTTTGAACCACATTATACCTGGTCAAAGTAAATTAACAAATAAATACCATCAAGACTAACTGGTTAAATAAGTAGTTCTGTGGTTATTCTGTGCCTGTCACAAGCTGTTTTTTTTTTTTTTTTTTTTTTGTAGCACTGATTACAATCTGTAATTATCTTGCTTTTGTGTATGTGTTAACTGATGTTTTGTCCCCGTCCCTGCTGGATTACAAAGTCCTGAGAAGAGAGACTGTTGCTGTTTGTGTCTCACCATTACATGCCTAAGAATTAGCACAGTGCCTGGTAAACGGCAGGATGTCAACAAATATTTCTCTGGGATTTTTTGGTTTTTGTTTTTTTCTGAGACAGAGTCTCGCTCTGTCGCTCAACCTGGAGTGCAGTGGCGCAATCTCGGCTCACTGCAACCTCCGCCCCCTGGTTCAAGTGATTCTCCTGCCTCAGCCTCCCCAGTAGCTGGGATTATAGGCACCCGCCACCAAGTCTGGCTAATTTTTGTATATATATATATATCTATGTATTTTTTTTTTAAGATAGGATCTTGTTCTGTCTCCCAGGCTGGAGTGCAGTGGCGCTATCATGGCTCACTGCAGCCTGGAACTCCTGGGCTGAAGTGCTCCTCCGGCCTCAGCCTCCCAAGTAGCCAGGACTACAGGCATGTGCCACCATACCCAGCTAATTTTTTTTTTTGAGACCGAGTCTGTTGCTCTGTCTCCCAGGCTGGAGTGCAGTGGCGCGATCTCAGCTCACTGCAACCTCTACCTCTTGGGTTCAAGCGATTCTCGTGCCTCAGCCTCAAGAGTAACTGGGACTACAGGCACACACCACCATGACCAGCTAATTTTTGTACTTTTAGTAGAGATGGGGTTTCACCATGTTGGCCAGGCTGGTCTCGAACTCCTGACCTCAGGTGATCTGCCTGCCGCAGCCTCCCAAAGTGCTGGGATTACAGGCATGAGCCACTGCACCCGGCCTCCCAGCTAATTTTTGCATTTTTTGTAGAAATGCGGTTTCACCATGTTGCCCAGGCTGGTCTCGAACTTCTGGGCTCAAATGATCCTTCTGCCTTGGCCTCCCAAATTGCTGGGATTATAGGGATGAGCCACTGTGCCTGGACTGTTTTTTTTTTTTTTTAAATATGAAACACTTCATGAATTTGCATGTCATCCTTGCACAGGGGCCATGCTAATCTTTGTGTTATTCCAATTTTAGTATATGTACTGCTGCAGGGAGCATAAATATTTGTTGAATGAATGAATCTTGTCCAGCAGGGACGAAGTGGAAAGGAAGGTGCAATACAATCACTTGTGGATTCAGGATCTGCATACCTGACCGGCAGACCTGCTTGCTGGCTTGGAACCTCCTGAAGTTCATGACTGTCTAATGAATTCTGAATCAGCCATCCTCTGCAATTTCCTTGCTATGTCGGAGTCAGCGAGATTCTATTACCTGCTCTGGGCCTTAGGTTTCATGCCTGCAAAATGGGCCGAGTGAAATAGATCTGTGTTTGCCTAACTGGAGTTGTTCCTGTTCTATCTTTATGATTTTTGCCATATCGTCTATATTATTTAGCATTTTTATATCTGTACCATCTATATTATTTACTTAACATTTTTCTTGCATCGGTTCACTTATTTTTAGCTATATAAATATTATTTCAAAAGGAAACCTTATGTCAATACATAAGCAGAAAACCTATACCTCTTGCCATAAATGGGAGCTAGAAGTAAAAATAAAGACAGTGAAACAACACAATATGATTACATGCTGGCTAGAGACTGTTGCCTGTACAGGCTTTAGGGTCCAGATCTGCTTGTCCTTTGTCATAAAGGAGATTGGGCTGGGGGTGGTGGCTCATGCCTGTAATCCCAGCACTTTGGGAGGCTGAGGTGGGAGAATATTTTGAGGTCAGGAGTTTGAGATGAGCCTGGGCAACATAGGGAGACCCTTGTCTCTACAAAAAAAAAAAAAAAAAAAAAAATTAGCAGGGCATAATGGCACCTGCCTGGGGTCTCAGCTACTTGGGAGGCTGAGGTGGGAAGATCACTTGAACCTAGGAAGTCGAGGCTGCAGTGAGCCACGATTGTGCCATTGCACTCCAGCCTGGGCAAGAGAGTGAGACCCTGACTCAAAAAAATCAAAAACAGAAAAGGAGATTGCACCACACTGAGACTTCCTACTAGAGGTAGAATTAGAAGAGGATTGAAAAAGGGGTGACTGAGGCCAGGCGTGGTGGCTCAAGCCTGTAATCCCAGCACTTTGGGAGGCTGAGATGGGTGGATCACCTGAGGTCAGGAGTTCGAGACCAGCCTGGCCAACATGGTGAAACCCCATCTCTACTAAAAATACAAAAAAATTAGCCAGGGGTGGTGGTGGCACCTGTAATCCCAGATACTCGGGAGGCTGAGGCAGGAGAGTCACTTGAACCCAGGAGGCAGAGGTTGCAGTGAGCCAAGATTGCACCATTGCACTCCAGCCTGGGCAATGGGAGCCAAACTCCATCTCGAAAAAAAAAGAAAGAAGAAAGAAAGAAAGAGAGAGAGAGAGAGAGAAAGACAGAAAGAAAAAGAAAGAAAGAAGAGAAAAGAAAGAAAGGAAAAGGGGTGACTGGCTGGGTGTGGTAGCTCACGGCTCTAATCCCAGCACTTTGGGAGGCTGGGATGGGAGGATCACTTGAGGCCAGGAGTTTGAGACCAGCCTGGGCAACATCGTGAGACCCCCCCATCTCTACTTAAAAAAAAAATGAAAGAGAGATTCCTTTCCACAGTGCTTTTTAATGGTGCCCGAATATTTTACCAAAAATAATCTTATCTACACTAGGGGAAACATTGAGTTTAAATTGCTCATTTCGCAAACGTAGAAACTGAGGCCCAGTATGGGGGTTGAAATTTTCCAGGGTAGTCATTTGGGAATTTGTCAAGTCTGGACTGTAAGCTTTCATAATAGGAACTGCATTGGCATGTGCTTGGGACAGGTCTGGTACACAGTGTCATTCAATAAATGAGTCCTGGGCCAGGCATGGTGACACATGCCTGTAGTCCCAGCTACTCAAGAGGCTGAGGCTGGAGGGTCCCTTGAACCCAAGAATTTGAGGTTGCAGTGAACTATGATTGCACCACTGCACTCCAGACTAGGCTACAGAGTAAGACCATGTCTCTAGAAAAAAAAAAGTAATAATAAATAAGAGAAAAAAGAGAAAGAAATTAGTTTTTTTTTTTTTGGAGACGGAGTCTCGCTCTGTTGCCCAGGCTGGAGTTCAGTGGCGTGATCTCAGCTCACTGTAACCTCTGCCTCCCGGGTTCAAGCGATTCTCCTGCCTCAGCCTCCTGAGTAGCTGGGACTACAGGCGCATGCTGCCACGCCTGGCTAATTTTTTGTATTTTAGTAGAGACGGGGTTTCACTGTTGTTGCCCAGGCTGGTCTCGAATTCCTGAGCTCAGGCAATCCATCTGCCTCGGCCTCCCAAAGTGCTAGGATTACAGGCGTGAGCCACCGTGCCCGGCCAGAAATTAGTTTTTATTTTATTTATGTATTTATTCATTTATTTTGAGATGGAGTCTCGCTCTGTCCCTTGGCTGGAGTGCCGTGGCGCGATCTCGGCTCACTGCAAGCTCCGCTTCTGGGGTTCACGCCATTCTCCTGCCTCAGCCTCCCGAGTAGCTGGAACTACAGGTGCCTGCTACCATGCCCAGCTAATTTTTTTGTATTTTTAGTGGAGACGGGGGTTTCACCATGTTAACCAGGATGGTCTTGATCTCCTGACCTCGTGATCTGCCCACCTCGGCCTCCCAAAGTGCTGGGATTACAGGCCTGAGCCAGGTTCTTTATCAAACCTGCTTGCTTTTTTTTTTTTTTTTTTTTTTTTTAATAATATTATTCTGTTTGCATATTTTGGTACCTTCTTTTGTGTCTTTAATAATTATTAGCTCATCTTTCGATGGTTTTTGTGCAAACATGCTATTATCTGAAGCTACGCCTTTGCTTGCTGGGTTGACTCCTAGCTCCAGGAGGATGATTTCTGTATTGTAATTTTGGATTATATGAGCCCCAAGGCCTGATTTCCTGCCCTTGCATTTGCATTGCATTTGGAGGTCTTTGCTTTCTGAGACCCGTGACACCTCCTGCTCTGGCATAGTATCTATCAGTTCACACTACCGGTTGGGTTTCAGTTCCATTTTTGTTTTTTGACATGGGGGATTTCCCTTTCTTTCCTGTGAACCCTGTGATTCATTTAAAAGAGAACTTGTTATCTTTTACTCAGAATTTCCAGATGTTTTTGCGGGTGGGGTTGAGTGTTTCAGGCTATCTAATCTGCTGTATTGCTGGAAACTGACCACCTTTGCGCTTTTTTTAGTTTCTTTTCTCTACCCCCTAGCTCTGAATATTCAGTTTCTGTTCTTTCATTTCCCACCCTACTCCCTCCTGTCTATCTTTTATACCTTCAGCTTCAAATCCTTAACAAGTTGATTTACTCTGGAGTTTCTAATTTAAATGCATCCCAGGTGGCAATCTCACAGGTCAACCTGGTTCCTGTTGGGCCAGATATTCTGGGTCCAGCTATCTCATAAATCACTTGCCCTGCCCATGCATTGGCTGCCCCTGGGGCTGATGCCCATGTCTGACACAATCAGCTGTGGTGTGAGCAGAAGTTGCCAGTCACATGGTACCAAAGAAGGTGACTTCTGCTCTGTCTTTAGAAGGGTCTGTGGGTAAGTGGGGCAGACATCATGACTGACATGTACAGTAACATCCTTAACAGGTTTGCAATGTAGTTGATTGATAATAGCCAGAGGGTTTAAAATATTTTTTTTTTTTGAGATGGAGTTTTGCTCTTTTTGCCCAGGCTGGTGTGCAATGGCGCGATCTCGGCTCACTGCCACCTCTGCCTCCCGGGTTCAAGTGATTCTCCTGCCTCAGCCTCCCGAGTAGCTGGGATTACAGGCATGCACCACCACCCTGGCTAATTTTGTATTTTTAGTAGAGACGGGTTTTCTCCATGTTGGTCAGGCTGGTCTTGAACTCCTGACCTCGGGTGATCCGCCCACCTCGGCCTCACAAAGTGCTGGGATTACAGGCGTAAGCCACCACGCCTGGCAAATTTTTATTTTTTTTTAAAGCTAGAATCTTAACTTGCCTTATACATTCACCTCTGGCATAGATACTGTTTGCATGCCCCAACATGGCTACTCCTTCCATGTTCCTACTCTGTAAGTACTAAATCATTGGTAGAGGGTTTATCCTCTCAAATAAGCTTACTGTCATCACTTTAAAACACTATTTCTTTACTTTTCTTTTTTTTTTGAGATGGAGTTTCACTGTTCTTGTTGCCCAGGCTGGAGTGCAATGGCACGGTCTTGGCTCACTGCAACCTCTGCCTCCTGGGTTCAAGCAATTCTCCTGCCTCAGCCTCCTAAGCAGCTGGAATTACAGGCACCCGCCACCACGTCTGGCTAATTTTTATATTTTTAGTAGATACGGGGTTCCACCATGTTGGCCAGGCTGGTCTCGAACTCTTGACCTCAGGTGATCCGCCCGCCTCGGCCTCCCTAAATTCTGGGATTACAGGCGTGAGCCACTGCACCTGGTCCCCGAATTCATTTTTTAAAAAAGGAAGTGTTTTATTCCAGGGCTGGAGTCAGCCAACCTTTAAATGCCCCTGAAACTCTATATGATGGGATACCATGTAGCCAGTGAAACATTATGAAGCTGCTTAACACTCAACAGTTAAAAAAGATCTCCCAGATACTTTACTTTTAAAAGAAGTTGTGGATACATTGTAGGTGTATATATCAATGGGGTATATAGGATGTCTTGTTACAGGCATGCAATGTGAAATAAGCACATCATGGAGAATGGGGTCCAGATACTTTAAGTTAAAAAAAAAAAAAGAGATAAAGCAGTGTGTATAATAGGCCTTATTTTGTGTTACAAAAATGTATATATATATACACCAGATGCGGTGGCTCACGCCTGTAATCCCAACACTTTGGGAGGCCAAGGCAGGCGGATCACTTGAGGTCAGGAGTTCAAGACCAGCCTGGCCAACATGGTGAAACCCCGGCTCTACTGAAAATTAAAAAAATTAGCTGGGTGTGGTGGTGCACGCCTGTAATCCCAGCTACTTGGGAGGTTGAGTCAGGAGAATTGCTTGAACCCAGGAGGTGGAGGTTACAGTGAGCAGAGATCACGCCACTGCACTCCAGCCTGCGTGACAGAGGGAGACTCCATCTCAGAAAAAAAAAAAAAAGAATATATATAAATACGTGTGTGTGTGTGTTTATTTGTAAATGCATCTCTTAAATAATACCTAAGAAATTGGCAATGGTGGCTCCTCTGGAAGAGGAAGTGGGTGGCTGAGGGACTTATATCGCATTTCCTTTGTAGAAGTTAAAAATAAATGAAGAGGCTGGGCGCAGTGGCTGACGCCTGTAATCAAAGTGTAAGCAGCAGTTTGGGAGGCCAAGGCGGAAGGATCACTTGAGGCCAAGAGTTCAAGACCAGCCTGAGCAACATAGTGAGACCTTGTCTCTACAAAAAAATTTTAAAAATTAGCTGGGTGTGGTGGTATGCGCCTGTAGTCTCAGCTACTCAGGAGCCTGAGAAGCAGTGGAATAGTTTGAGCTGCAGTGAGCTATGACTGTACCACTGTACTCCAGCGTGGGTGACAGAGCGAGACCTTGTCTCTAATAAAATAAAAAATAAGGGCAGGGTGCGGTGGCTCACGCCTGTAATCCCAGTACTTTGGGAGGCCGAGGCGGGTGGATCACCTGAGGTCAGGAGTTCAAGACCAGCCTGGGCAACATGGTGAAACCCCGTCTCTACTAAAAATACAAAAATTAGCTGGGTGTGGTGGCATGTGCCTGTAATCCCAGTTACTCGGGAGGCTGAGGCAGGAGAATCGCTTGAGCCCAGGAGGTGGAGGTTGTAGTGAGGCAAGATTGCACCATTGTACTCCAGCCTGGGTGACAGAGCGAGACTCTGTCTCAAAAAAAAAAAAAAATAAAATAAAATAAAAGGAAGGAGGAAAAAAGAAAGGAAAGAGGAAGAGAGGAGGAAAGGAAAGAAAATATTGTCTGGGTACAGTGGCTCATGCTTGTAATCCCAGCATTTTGGGAGGCTGAGGCAGGCAGATCACCTGAGGTCAGGAGTTCCATACCAGCCTGGCAAACATGGTGAAACAAAAATTAGCCATGTATGCTGGCACATGCCTTTAATCCCAGCTAATCGGGAGGCTGAGGCATGAGAATCACTTAACCTGGGAGATGGAGGTTACAGTGAGCTGAGATCTCGTAACACTGCACTCCAACCTAGGTGACAGAGCAAGACTCTGTCTCAAAAAAAAAAAGAAAAAGAAAAAGAAAATGGGCCCGGAGTGGTGGCTCACTCCTGTAATCCCAGCACTTTGGGAGGCTGAGGTGGGTGGATCACCTGAGATCGGGAGTTCGAGCCCAGCCTGACCAACATGGAGAAACCCTGTCTCTACTAAAAATACAAAATTAGCCAGGCGTGGTGGTGGACGCCTGTAATCCCAGTTACTCGGGAGGCTGAGGTGGGAGAATCGCTTGAACCCGGGAGGCAGAGGTTGTGGTGAGCCGAGATCATGTCATTGCACTCCAGCCTGGACAACAAGAGCAAAACTCCGTCTCAAAAAAAAAAAAAAAAAAAAAAAAAAAAAAAGAGAAAATGTAAGAATAGCTCCTAAGCCAAGCTGGGAAAATATTTGCTGAAGAATGGCAACACCTCACATTTATCTGTCTCTAGAAAAAGGCAAGGGTTAAGTCAGTTCCTCAAAAAGGCCACCTCAGAAGCCATGGCCTTCCCACTGGCAGTACTTCTCTCTTGACTTTACCCTTAAGAGGAATTGGGATCTCAGATCTATATACCAAGCCTGGCCCATAGGTTTGAGGTCATGAAAAAGAATGTGGGGGCCAAAAATTCATCCTCCTAGCTCAGTGTCTTCAAGCCTTTGGCTGAATCGCAGAACAGCAACAAACATATTTCACATTGTGATTCAGTATTGACACTTGTATTTCTTTCTCTTTTTTTGAGATGGAGTTTCACTCTTGTTGCCCAGGCTGGAGTGCAATGGTGCGATCTCAGCTCACTGCAACATCTGCATCCTGGGTTTAAGCAATTTTCCTGCCTTAGCCTCCAGAGTGGCTGGGATTACAGGTGCACGCCGCCATGCCCGGCTAATTTTTGTAGGTTTTTTTTTTTTTTTTAAGATGGCCGGCTAATTTTTGTATTTTTTTAGTAGAGATGGGGTTTCATCATATTGGTCAGGCTGGTCTCGAACTCCTGGCCTCAGGTGATCCGCCCACCTTGGCCTCCCAAAGTGCTGGGATTACAGGCGTGAGCCACCACGTCTGGCCTATATATATACATATTTGTAACACAAAAAAAGGCCTATTATACATACTGCTTTACCTTTTTTTTTTTAACTTAAAGTGTCTGAACCCCATTCTCTGTGATGTGCTTATTTCACATTGCAAAACTGTAACAAAACATCCTATGTACTCCATTGATATATACACCTACAATGTATCCACAACTTTTTTTTAAAAGTAAAGTATCTGGGAGATCTTTTTTAACTGCTGAGTGTTAAGCAGCTTCATAATGTTTCATTGACTACATGATATTCCAACATATACAGTTTGGCTGACTCTTGGTATCCCATCATATAAAGGTTGGCTGACTCCAGCCCTGGAGTAAAACACTTCCTTTTTTAAAAAATGAATTTGGGGACCAGGTGTGGTGGCTCATGCCTGTGATCTCAGCACCTAGGGAGGCTGAGGCGGGCAGATCACGTGAGATCAGGAGTTCAAGACCAGCCTGGATAACATGGTGGAACCCCGTCTCTACTAAAAATACAAAAATTAGCTGGACATGGTGGTGGGTGCCTGTAATTCCAGCTGCTTAGGAGGCTGAGGCAGGAGAATTGCTTGAACCTGGGAGACAGAGGTTGCAGTGAGCCAAGACCATGCCATGGCACGCCACCCTGCGCGACAAGAGCAAAACTGTCAAAAAAAAAAAAAAAAAAGAAAATGAGTTTTAAAGTGATGGCAGTAAGCTTATTTGAGAGGATAAACCCTCTTCCAGTGATTTAGTACTTACAGAGTAGGAACATGGAAGGAGTAGAGATGTTGGGGCATGCAAACAGTTCTATGCCAGGGGTGAATGTATAAGGTAAGTTAAGATTCTAGCTTTAAAAACATAAAAGTTAAAACCCTGTGGCTATTATCAATCAATTACATGGCAAACCTGTTAAGGATGTTACTGTACAAGATTTTGCATGGACATATGTTTTCAATTCACTTGGGTATATACTTAGGGGTATAATTGATGGGTCATATGGCAATTCTTTGTTTAACACTTTGGAGAACTGCCCACCAATTTTGCGAAATGGCGTACCATTTTACAGTCCCACCAACAGTGTACAAATGGTTCAATTTCTCTATATTGTTGTTAACACTTAAAAAACAAAACAAAACAAAACAAAAAACTGGGGTCAGGCGCGGTGGCTCACGCCTGTAATCCCAGCACTTTGGGAGGCTGAGGCAGGCGGATAACCTGAGGTCAGGATTTCAAGACCAGCCTGGCCAACACGGCGAAATCCCATCTCCATTAAAAATACAAAAAATTAGCTGGGCCTGGTGGTGGGCGCCTGTAATCCCAGCTACTTGGGAGGCTGAGGCAGGAGAATGGCTCGAACCCGGGAGGCAGAGGTTGCAGTGAGCCGAGATTGTGCCATTGCACTCCAGCCTGGGCAACAAGAGCGAAACTCCGTCTCAAAAACAAACAAACAAACAAACAAAAAACCAAAAAAAACCCCAAAACTGGAATGCTTCACGGAATTTGCATGTCATCCTTGTGCAGGGACCACGCTAATCTTCTCTGTATTGTTTCAGTTTTAGTGTATGTGCTGCCAACATGAGCATAGTCCTTATTTTTATTTTAGCCCTCTTACAATGGGTACTTTTAAAGCATTTGATAGCAAATGATTTTTTCTTCCAAAGCAAATATGTTTAATATGTAAGTCTAGAAAGGAAAAGCAAAACAAAAATGAGCTGGGCTTCAAATTCTTCCAGCTGTGGAGTCATTTGCAGGTTGTGGAGCAGGACAAGTCTGTTGCAGCCAGGCCAGGTGCCAATTCCAACAGGCGCATGTGTCATCTCTGGCACAAAAATCACAGGTCGCCAAACCCTGATTTGAGTTTAAAGGAAGAGGCATGAACAAGGCGACTCTGGGTTGTAAAGCTCAGGCTGCTCTTTATCTCCAAAAATTTGCCTTTAATATGATTCTTCTCAGGGGTGTTTTTCCCCTCTTTTAAGCAAAACAAGAAGTCAAGTACTTGTTTACCCTAAATTGCATTTTTTGATCTCTCTCTTCTGCTCTCTCTTTCCCCCTCAGTTGTGTGTCCTTCCCAGGGAGAAAAGTGGTTCAGAGTACAGCCTGGGGGTGGAGCTTGGGGCTGTGCCAGCTCATTTTCAGATTAGGTATTTCGAAACAGAGTTTTAGGCATGTGCAGGGTTTAGGCTTCTACCCAAGGAATCTATTTTCACTTGCAGGGAAATTTCACACTGTAATTACTATAATGAAGCAAAATATGGTGTGGGGTGAGGGAGGAGAACATTGTTACTAACCCTTGGATATTAACCCCTACGAAGCAAGTTTGGAACTGCCATACATTATCATTATTAACATTTGAGTGCTCTGTGCTTGACGCTGTGTTTAGAGCTTTCACTATGCTGTTCTATTTAATCCTGATAATACCCTATGACATAAGCATTATTGTTGTTGCTATTATTATCATTATCAGTGTTCTCACTTTAGGAAATGGAGGCACAGAAAGTTCAAATAACCAGCCACTATCACACAGCTTTGTAAGTAGCAGAACCAGCTTAGCAGGTTAGGCAGTGAGTGTCAAAGCCCACATTTTCTTTTTTCTCTTTTTGGACTCCAGGGTGGAGTGTAATCACCTTGACTTCCCTGGCTCTAGTGAGCCTCCTGCCTCAGCCTCCCAGTAGCTGGGACTACAGGTGCATGCCATCATACTTGGCTAATTTATGTATGTTTGTATGTATTTGTTTATTTTTGAGACCGTGAGCCCCGCGATCTCGGCTCACTGCAGCCTTAACCTCCTTGGCTCAGGTGATCCTCCCACCTCAGCTTCTTGAGTAGCTGGGAGGCTACAGGTGCATGCCACCACACTTGGCTAATTTTTTTTTTTTTTTTTTTTTGGTAGAGGCAGGGTTTTGCCATGTTGCCCAGGCTGGTCTCAAACTCCTGAGATCAAGTCATCCGCCCACCTGGCCCTCCCAAAGTGCTGGGATTACAGGCAGAGCCACTGCGCCTGGCCATAATTTTTCTAATTTTGTAGAGACAGGGGTCTCACTTTGTTGCCCAGGCTGGTCTTGAACTCCTGGAAAGTCCACACTCTTAACCATTAGGGTATCTGGCTATATCTCACACAATGAAAGAGGGAAGAATGTGGGAGATAGCAGTAGGGACAGAAACTGAGGCACGAAAATGACTTGAGCCCAAAAGGTCCAGGCTGCAGTGAGCCGTGAGCATGCCACTGCACTACAGCCTGGGTAGCAGAGTGAAACCCTGTCTCAAAAAAAAAAAAAAAAAAAAAAAAAATCAGTCGGGCACGGTGTCTCACTTCTGTAATCCCGGCACTTTCAGAGGCTGAGGCGGGCGGATTTTAAGACCAGCCTGGCCAACATGGTGAAACCCCATTTCTACTAAAAACAAAATTTGCCTGGCGTGGTGGTGCACGCCTGTAATCCCAACTACTCGGGAGGCTGAGGCAAGAGAATCGCTTGAACCCAGGAGGCAGAGGTTGCAGTGAGCCAAGATTGTGCCATTACACTCCAGCCTGGGTGACAGAGTGAGATTCCATCTCAAAAAATAAAAACAAAGGCCGGGCAAGGTGGCTCATGTCTGTAATCCGAGCACTTTGGGAGGCCGAGGCGGGTGGATCACAAGGTCAGGAGTTCAAGACCAGCATGGCCAACATAGTGAAACCCTGTCTCTACTAAAAATACAAAAAATTAGCTGGGCCTGGTGGCAGGCGCCTGTAATCCCAACTACTCGGGAGGCTGAGGCAGAAGAATCGCTTAAATCTGGGAGGCAGAGGTTGCAGTGAGCAGAGATCGCGCCACTGCACCCCAGCCTAGACGACAGTGTGAGACTTCGCCTGAAAACAAACAAACAAACAAACAAAAAAACCCCAAACCAACCTGTGTACCCTAAACCTAAACGTACTAATTGATCACATTTTGCCATATTTGCTCATCTGTACTCTCTCTCCCTGTGTGTGTGCATTTTTTCTCCCTAAATCATTTGAGAGTAAGTTGCAAGCAGGCTAGTTACCATTGTTACCGGTCTGGAGTTCCTTTCATATAAAACATGTGATCCAAGCTAGATCAATTGAACAGATTACTCTTCGGAATTTGAATCTTGGAATAGGGTAATGAGAGGACAGGATAAAATGAGTGGTCTTCTCTAGATCTACTGCTGGTCTCAGATAAGATGTTCAAGTATGGCCAGGCGCAGTGGCTTACACCTGTAATCCCAGCACTTTGGGAGGCCAAGGCAGGTGGATCACCTGAGGTCGGGAGTTCAAGACCAGCCTGGCCAAAGTGGTAAAATCCTGTCTCTATTAAAAATACAAAAATTAGCCAGGTGTGGTGGCACATGCCTGTAATCCCAGCTACTTGGGAGGTGAGGCAGGAGAATTGCTTGAACCTGGGAGGCGGAGGTTGCAGTGAGCCATGATTGTGCAATTGCACTCCAGCCTGGACCACAAGAACAAAACTCCATCTCCAAAAAAAAAAAAAAAAAGGAAAAAGAAAAAGATGTTCAAGTATCTTCAAGTATCTTCTCTTCCCTTGCTTTCTTTTTCTTTTTTTAAATCTTTTTTTCTTTTTTTATTTATTCACTTTTACTTTTCTTCTTTTCTTCCCTTTGTTTCTGACATTTCCGACCTGGCCCTCCAGACTTCCCATTGATTCTTTGAGTTCCTGGATATCATTTTGCTACATTTCAAAGTCTATTGCTGTTGCTTGCAACCCAAGAATCCTAACTGGCACAGCTGCCCTTGAGGAAGTTCACAGGGCAGCATGTAAGTAGAGGCTTCATGCACTCAGAAATATTTGTAGGCAGGATCTCTTCATTTCTGGAGGGCTTGTTCTAGTTGACCTTCTAATCGTATCCTCAGAGAATTTGTGCCTTTGGGTCCCCTAGGTCAAGCCAATTTTATTGAGGGATAATTTCAGAATTTGAAATTATTCTTCCTACCTATTAAAAGTTCTCAGCCACAGTTCAACAAAACTTCACACTTACATAGTATTTCAATAATCCATTGCTGCATAGTAAATCACTGTAAAGATTAGTGGCTGAAAGAACAACATCTTTATTATCTCCCATGATTCTCTTGGTTGATTAGGTTTGGTGGGATGGTTCTTCTGTTCCAGTTCTTTTTTTAAAAAAATTATTTAATTATGATTTAGTTTTTTTTCTTTTTTTTTTTTTTTGAGACTGAGTCTCGCTCTGTTGCCCAGGCTGGAATGCAATGGCGTGATCTTGGCTCACTGCAAGCTCTGCCTCCTGGGTTCAAGCGATTCTCCTGCCTCAGCCTCCCGAGTAGCTGGGATTACAGGTGTGTGCTACCATACCCAGCTAATTTTGTATTTTTAGTAGAGACAGGGTTTCACCATGTTGGTCAGGCTGGTCGCGAACTCCTGACCTCAAATGATCCACCTGCCTTGGCCTCCCAAAGTGCTGGGATTACAGGCATGAGCCACTGCGCCTGGCCATTTATTTTTATTTTTAAAAACTACCTATTTTCCTTTTTTATAATTTTTTTTTTCACAATGTTCTGGTCAAGGCTATAGTCACCTGGGGCCTCTAAGGACTGAAATGTATGAGAAGGCTCATTTGCATGGCTGACAGTTACTGCAGGCTCTTGCCTGGAATCTCAGCTGGGGCTGCCAAGTGGAGTGCTTCAGTTTTTACTTCATGTAGCCTCTCCATGTGGCTTAGGCTTCCCATAATCTGGCAGCTGGGTTCCATGAGGAAGAAAGTGTAAGCTGCCAATCATCTTTATTTTATTTTATTGAGACAGAATCTCACTCTGTCGCCTGGGCTGGAGTGCAGTGGCACAATCTTGGCTCACTGCAACCTCCGCCTCCCAGGTTCAAGCGATTCTCCTTCCTCAGCCTCCAGAGTAGCTGGGTTTACAGGCATGTGCCACGGCGCCTGGCTAATTTTTGTACTTTTAGTAGAGACGCGGTTTCACCATGTTGGCCAGGCTGGTCTCGAACTCCTGACCTCAGGTGATCCACCCGCCTCAGCCTCCCAAAGTGCTGGGATTACAGGCATGAGCCACCCCAATCATCTTAAAGCCTAGACTTGAAAGTCCCATGACATCACTTCCACTATTTCCATCGGTCAAACAGTTACAGTGTCAACTCCAGTTCAAGGAAGAGGAAATAAAGCCTACCTTTCGATGTAGGAGTGGCCTGTGCAAACAGCAGGAAAGAATGATAGTGGGCACCTACACAGACTATCTTGTAGAGTGTGTCACTCATTTGGCTTAGATTTTGAGTCTAGAGCAGTGTTTCCACATGTCACTCACTACAAGATCACCTACAGGTTCCATCAAACTCTGCCAATGTTTGCCAGGCGCAGTGGCACACGCCTGTAAATCCCAGCATGTTGAGAGGCCAAGGAGGTTGGATTACTTGAGGTCAGGAATACAAGACCAGCTTGGCCAACATGGTAACACCCCATCTCTACTAAAAATACAAAAATTAGCCAAGTGTGGTGGCATGTGCCTGTAATCCCAGCTACTCGGGAGGCTGAGGCAGAGGAAGCCCTTGAACTCAGGAGGCGGAGATTGTAGTGAGCTGAGATCACACCACTACACCCCAGCCTGGGCAACAGAGCAAGGCTCTGTCTCAAAAAAATTCAGCTGAGCCAGAAGTTTGAGGTTACAGTGAGCCATGATTGTGCCACTGCATTCCAACATGGAGAAACCCCATCCCTACTAAAAATGCAAAAAATTAGCTGGGCATGGTGGCACGTGCCTGTAATCCCAGCTACTCAGGAGGCTGAGGCAGGAGAATCACTTGAACCCGGGAGTCGGAGGTTGTGGTGAGCCGAGATCACGCCATTGCACTCCAGTCTGGGCAACAAGAGTGAAACTCCATCTCAAAAAAAAAAATTTCTAAAAAAATTCAGATGGTGTATGGTATGAATCATTATGAAGACAAAGCAGGGTGATATGACTGTGTTTGTGTCTGTGTGTGTGTTTAGTGCTTTAGAAGTTCTATCCGAGAAGGAGACATTGCAGCAGAGACTTGAATGGCAATAGAAAGCAAGCCAGGAGGAAAGAAAATTCTAGACAAAAGGAACAACAGGTGCACAGGTCCTAAGGCAGGAATATGCTTGGTGTGTTCAGGAATGTTAGTGTGACATGGGGTGAGATATAGGGAGAGATATATCACCTGAGATCAGGGAGGGGAGCAGAGACCAAATCAATTAGGGTCAGAGTAGTTTGTTTTCTTAAATGGAGTCAGGGTCTCCCTCTGTCACCCAGGTTGGAGTGCACTGGCACAATTACGGCTCACTGCAGCCTCGAACTTCCGGGCTCAAGCAATCCTCTCACCTCAGCTTTCTGAGTAGCTAGGACTAGAAGCGTGGGCTACCACACCCAACTAGGGTCTGAGTTTTATCCCAAATGCAATGGGATGCCATTCAAAGCTGTTTAGGTTGGAAGTTTTTTGTTTTGTTTTGTTTTGTTTTTGAGATGGAGTTACACTCTTGTTGCCCTGGCTGGAGTGCAGTGGCACGATCTTGGCTCACTGCAACCTCTGCCTCCTGGGTTCAAGAGATTCTCCTGCTTCAACCTCCCAAGTTGCTAGGACTACAGGTGTGTGCCACCATGCCCAGCTAATTTTGTATTTTTAGTAGAGACAGGGTTTCACTATATTGGTCAGGCTGGCCTCAAAACCCTGACCTCAAGTGATCTGCCTGCTTTGCCCTCCCAAAGTGCTGGAATTACAGGTGTGAGCCACCGTACCCGGCCTAGGTTGGAAGTAACATGATTTAATACATGATTTTTCAAGGATCCCTCTGGGTACTGTATTGGGAGTGCCTTGTAGAGGACCAGTGGGAGAGAAGAAAGGAGAGTAGCTAGGAGACAGGTGCAGTTGCTGAGGTGAAAGGCCATACACGTGTGAGCATTTCATCTCTGGGTTCTCAGCATCTAACGCAGTATTTTATTTTATTATTTTTATTTTATATATATATATATTTGAAATGGAGTCTTACTCTGTCGCCCAGGCTGGAGTGCAGTGGTGCAAGCATGGCTCACTGCAGGCTTGACCTCCCCTACTCAGGCAATCCTCCCACCTCAGCCTCCTGAGTAGTTGGGAATACAAGCAGGTGCCACCACACCAAGCTAATTTTAAAATTTTTTGTAGAGACTGGGTATCTGCTTTGTTGCCAAGGCTGGTCTTGAACTCCTGGGCTCAAGCAATCTCTCGGCCTTCCAAAGTGTTGGGATTACAGGCCTGAGCCACTGTGCCCTGGTGGAAATATATATATATATATTTTTTTGAGACAGAGTTTTGCTCTTGTGGCCCAGGCTGGAGTGCAGTGGCGTGATCTCGGCTCACTGCAACCTCTGCCTCCCGGGTTCAAGTGATTCTCCTGCCTCAGCCTCCCGAGTAGCCAGGATTATAGGCGCCTGCCACCATGCCCAGCTAATCTTTTGTATTTTTAGTAGAGACGGGGTTTCGCCATGTTGGGCAGGCTGGTCTGGAACTTCTGACCTCAGGTGATCCGCCCACCTCGGCCTCCCAAAGTGTTGGGATTACAGGTGTGAGCCACCGTGCCCGGCCCAGAAATGAGATATTTAATTTTTTAATTTTTACTTTTTTTTTTTGAGACGGAGTTTCACTCTTGTTGCCCAGGTTGGAGTGCAATGGTGCCATCTCGGCTCACCGCAACCTCTGCCCCCAGGTTCAAGTGATTCTCCTGCCTCAGCCTCCTGAGTAGCTGGGATTACAGGCATGTGCTACCATGCCCAGCTAATTATGTATTTTTAGTAGTGACGGGGTTTCTCCATATTGGTCAGGCTGGTCTTGAACTCCCGACCTCAGGTGATCTGCCTGCCTTGGCCTCCCAAAGTGCTGGGATTACAGGCGTGAGTCACCGCGCCCAGCCAAAATGAGATATTTTAAATAACATAAGTAAACAGAAATATATCGTGATTTTAATGATAATTCATGCTCTGAAAATAAATGAAGAAAGGAATAGGAGTAGGGAAAGCTGGGATCAGAGTGGGCAGGAAGTTAAAATAGAGCAGTTAGGGAAAGCCTCACTGAATAAGTGACATTTGGACAATGACCATGGGGAGATTAGGGAATGGGTTATTTGAATTTTCTGGGAAAATACTGTTCTAGGCAGAGGAAATAGCAAGTGCACGATCTTTAAGGCCAGAGTGTGCTAAGCACGTTGGAGAGGCCGAGTCCATTGTAGCCGAGTTACAGAAGTGAGTGGAAGAGAAGAAGGTGATGAGTTTAGAGAGGGAAGGGGAGGGCAAGAGACGGGCTGTATGGGGCTTTGCAGGTTACTGCAAGAATTTTGCAGGAGGGACATAGACTGACTTGGTTCTTACCAGGATCCCTCTGGCTGCTGTGTTGAGTATAGACTGTAAGGGGAAAGAGTGGAAGCAGGCAGAACACTGAGGAGGCTGTTGCAGTGGTCCAGGTGGGAAATGAGGTGCTGACCGTGGAGGTGGTAAGTGGTCAGATTATTCTATTTTATTTACACTCAACACATCTAATACTGACTCAATATTATCTAACATACAGTCCACATTGAAATTGCCCCCCAAATTCTTTTTACATAAATAAACATCCTGAATCCAATCAAGTCTCACCTATTGCTTTTGGTTTTCACCTCTTTCATGCTGTCATATTTTAAAAGACTCCAGGCTAGATGTTGTGTAGAATGTCCCACATTCTGAATTCGTTTATTTTTTCAGGTAAGCTTTTTGTGTGTGTGTATGTGGCAAGAATGCGACAGAGGTAGCAATATGCTTTCCCCACTGCATCATATTAGGAGACACATAACAACAGTCCTGACCCATTATTGGTGGTGCTAAGTTCGATCACTTGGTAAGGGGCACCCGTTGTAAAGCAAGCTGTTCTTTATTGTAAGTCATAAATACGCTGTGGGATGATACTTCGGGACTAAATATACCCTGAATATACTGCTGCCCAACAACATTTCACCCAGTGACTTTAGCAGCTAAGGAACAGCCTCGTGGCTTCCGACCTTGTGCCTCAGTTCGCTCATCTGAAAAATGAGGATGATCATGGTCCCTACCGGATGCTTGTTTTGAGGATCCGTGCTTGGCATACCAGAAACGCTCCACAAATGTTAGGTATTACTGGACGAAGGCAAATATGAAAAAAATTAAGGGCAGGGCTAGGACTGCATTCCGGTTCTCCGGATCCCGAGGGAGCTCCCAGTTGATGCTGGGCGAAAGCGGCCGCACGAGCCCATGTCGCCACGCCCTCCGCCGCGGAAGCCAGGGTGGGGGGCGCTGGAACCCTAGGCCGGCCGCGCAAGGCCCCCTGGGACCGGTAGTGCTGGGCGTGGCCTCGGGACTACATATCCCAGTGGCCCCCCGTGCGGCGACTTCAGCTGCTGCTGCCTCAGCCGCTCCACAGCGACGGCGGCGGCTGCGGCTTAGTCGGTGGCGGCGGCGGCGGCGGCTGCGGGCTGAGCGGCGAGTTTCCGATTTAAAGCTGAGCTGCGAGGAAAATGGCGGCGGGAGGTGAGTGGAGATAAAGGAGGAGGCGGTGGCGGGCGAGGGGGTGGAGTGCGAGGCGGAGGGAAGAGGGGCGAGTTCCCCAGGCTGCGAGAGCCAGCGGCTTCAGATCTGCCAAGGCACTGAGGGGCGCGCCGGCCGGGGGACGCGCTGAGGTAGTTTCGGGGTGTCGGGGCCGCGCCGCTTCCCCTCAGCCCGGGGGGCGGCCCGCGGCGGTCGGAGCTGAGACGAAGCTGGGTGGCAGTCCGCTTGGGGATCCGAGAGGGTCCCCGCGCGGAGGGGTCACCCGAGGAGTTTGCGGGGGGACTGCAGGGGCCCACTTTCCCCTTCTGTCCCTAAAGTTTTTTCTTCCTCTTGCCTCCCCCAGCCCTTTTGAAAGCTCCCCGCGTCCTCCTCCTGCTGCCCCGGCTCCTTAGCAGCTACTGGGACGCACGGGAGGGAAAAGCCGCGGGGACCCCCCCCCACCCCAGCCTCCCAGCCGGGTGAGATTTGGTTGCTGTGTTTCCTCCTCACTTGGGCATTTAAAAAATATTTTAACACGAATTGTCCGCGGAATTTTCATGTTGGGCTCGGGTAGGTTCTTAGTTTTCTCGGTAAAAAGGCGTTTTACTACCTCTGGTGTGAAGGCTGGGAAATGGGAAGTGGGAAGTTGGTTGATTAAATTTGGGGTTTGGCTGTCTTTATTACTACTTTTTTTTTTTTTTTTTTGCTCTCCCTATCTCTCATTTTATGAACATCGACCCAGTTCGTCACGGTTTAAATAAACTGCTTGTCTTGTACCTGCCTTAACAAAACTAGCCATGGGTCGTTGGGAGACTTAGTTGCTTCCTAAGCAGTTTGAGGGCATCTAGGGTGGAAAAGTTAACCGAGAGAGCGAGCATCTACCTCACTAGCAGGATCTGGGATTCCCAAATGGAATGACACGGAAGCTATGAGATTCTCTCGAAGTCGAAACTTTTTTCCCCCTCCCGAATGCGAAGACTTCCTTTTTGCAGTATTTGAGCAGGGCTTCAAAACCAACCTGTTTTTGTTATTAAGCCTGTACGGTAAAGAAACAGGAAGGAGAGTACCAGCTGTCTTGCTGCAGTGGTTTTAAATGGAGTTGAATGAGATGCGTGAGAGTGGTGGTAGTATTGAGTAAGATTGCTGCATCTCTTTGATTTAAATGCCTGGCCTCGGATCCACCTAACTGATCCCTGGCTGCAAAAAAGCTTCAGTATTTGTTGCAGCAGGTTGTTGAGAAGGTGATTGGAGGAATAAAAATCCTAGGTCTTCAGCGAATGCTGCACAAACGAAAATGTTAATGGAAACCTGTAAGTTTGTGAATTGTTTGTTCTTGAAAATATTTTAAATGTATGCTCATTTAGAATATGGTTCTACCGAATGATATCCAATTGGAAAGGTACAAACACATTGAAAAGTGAATCTCTCTTTCACGCCAAACCCTACAGTTTCCCCTTCTCAGAGGCAAAGACTGTTACTGGTTTTTAGAATATCCTTGGTCTTTGGAATAATTATTTTAAGATTTTCATTTGAAACCACTTCTGTTGGATACCAAAAGCAGGGAAATAAAATGAACAGAAGAAACAGAAAATGTGGGAATACTGTTTTTGCTCTCTTAAAAAAAATGTTGATAGCTATTGGAAAAAGCTCTTCTGAACTTACTGCTTATGTCACCTTATCTATTAATACCGTTAAATAACAATCTGTGAGGCTTTAGGATGAAGAACTCTGCCAGGGTTCATTGTTTGTATGTACAATGAAGCCTCTGCTTGTAACATGTAAAATGATATTGAACACTATAGCTCCTGTCACTAGAGGTTGCTTCAGGTTCTGCAATGAGCAGAAATCTAAATTGCCTGTGATCCTAAATTATAGGGGCATTTTATGTATAGATGGAAATGACTTAATTGTCCAATCAGCATTTGAAATAAGAGGCATATACCAGCTTTTGGCATATAGAAGATGGGGATTGTGGACTAAGCGGGAGGCTGTAATATTTCTAGAGCAGTTATAGGAAATATTTCTGCCATAAGATATTTAATTACAAAGGCTTTGAAAATGTACAACTTAAGCATCAATAGCGAGATTTATATTTTTATATTTTAGAATGGTTGTTTGAACAGCTTGCCAACACTAACAATTTGCTAAGGAAATTCAGTGATATTAGAGCTAGGTTATTAAAGATTATATTAAATAATTTAACTATTTTGAAAATGATTACGCTGTGCATTTCCTTCTCTGTATAAAAATTATTTCTAAAAAGTGCCACGCACCTCCCGAGCAAATAAAATAGAATTCAGTAAGGAGTGAAGTACTGTTGTACCTGGGACCCTTTTTCTAGGGGATATGCAAATAAAAAGTAGTTTAAAAATGGTTGCTTACTAATGTCTTCTTGACTGGTCTTTTGAAATAAGCTTTCTTGCAGGGACATTACATTAAAGATAAAAGCTAAGTGTGTCTTTTTTTTTTTTTTTTTTTTTTTTAACGAATTCAGTTCTTCCTGCCGGGCTGCAGTGGCTCAGGCCTGTAATCCCAGCACTTTGGGAAGCCAAGGCTGGTGGATCACGAGGTCAGGAGTTTGAGAACAGCCTGGCAAAGATGGTGAAACCCCTTCACTACTAAAAATACAAAAAATTAGCCGGGCGTGGTGGCGAGCACCTGTAGTCCCAGCTACTCAGTAGGTTGAGGCAGAAGAATGGCTTGAACCCGGGAGGCGGAGGTTGCAGTGAGCTGAGATTGCACCACTGCTCTCCAGCCTGGGCGACAGAATGAGACTCTGTTTCAAAAAAAAAAAAAAATTCTGTCTTGTGCATTAGCAGTATGATTCTGGAATAATTCATTTTAACTTGGAGTACTGTAATTGAAAAGTCTTTAAAAGAAAATTAAAAAATAAATTTTAGTTTGGACAATAGGGTAAGATTTAAAAACTCTGCTATTGTCCTATCCCAAATTGATGGTTAAAATAAATGGCTTTGGGTTTTTGTTTTTGTTTTTTGTTTTTTTTTTTGCGGGCAGGGGCGGTTTTTTTTTTCTTTTCTTTCTTTCTTTTTTTTTTTGAGATGGAGATTTGCTCTGTTGCCCAGGCTGGAGTGCAGTGGCGTGATCTTGGCTCACTGCAACCTCTGCCTCCTGGGTTCAAGCAATTCTCCTGTGTCAGCCTCCCAAGTAGCTGGGATTACAGGTGCGCACCACCACGCCCCGCTATTTTTGTAGTTTTAGTAGAGACAAGGTTTACCATGTTGGCCAGGCTGGTCTCGAACTCCCAACCTCAGGTAATCCACCTGCCTTGGCCTCCCAAAGTGCTGGGATTACAGGTGTGAGCCATCACGCCAGCCTGCATTTTAAAAAACTATATAATTTCACACTTTGGCCAGAGGAGGTAGAGTACTTTTGAAAACTTTTAATTTGTTGCAAGTTTAGAATGCATATTAGCCGCCAGTGACTTTTGGTCTACAACAGCAAATTTGTCACAATTTAATACAGTTGTTACCCTGTAAAGCTATCTAGGATTAGAAAAAAAACAAGACTTGTTGATCATGATTGAAGAGATTACCTGTAGCAGTTTGGTTCATATCCTTGGTATAAATATTTGTTTTTTGCATTACTGAGCGGTTAAAGCTCTGAGAGCAGAAAATTAGTATTGGAAATGTATGTTAACTTTTTCTTATTTTTTTCTCATACTTCAAAAAATTGAAAAACAAGTGCACTATATTGGTTTGGATTCTCAGGAATAGCTTTGAGATTGAGTGCTGCAGTAAAATGTAGGCATTTTCTCCTTTTTTTTTTTTTTTTTTTTGAGACAGAGTCTCACTCTGTTGCTCAGGCTGGAGTGCAGTAGCATGATCTCGGCTCACTGCAACCTCTGCCTCCCAGGTTCAAGCGATTCTCGTGCCTCAGCCCCTGCCCGAGTAGCTGGGACTACCGGCGCTCACCACCATGCCCGGCTAATTTTTGTATTTTTAGTAGAGACGGGGTTTCATCGTGTTGGCCAGGCTGGTCTCGAACTCCTGACCTCAAGTGATCCTCCTGCTTTGGCCTTCCAAAGTGCTGGGGTTACAGGCGTGAGCCACCGCTCCCGGCCCATTTTCTCCCATTTTATGAGTGCTTCTTCGGGTTGGGGAGGGGTTACAAAATAAACACTTCAGAATTAAGGTGGAGGAGGGGCTTTGTGGTAATGAGGCATATTCCATGAGTTTGGTCATGTTTTTACTAGGTAAATTCATTTTGTCTATCATTTTTCTGAGAGGGTTTCTGGGAGAAGATTATTTTAGGTTAAAGATGCAATTTATCCAGAGGCTAACTTTATTTTCAGCCCCCTAACAAATTATGGAATTGAATTTAATTGCCTTTCCCTTTCCTACCTTCTGGTAGAGAGTTTTTAAATGAACAGGAAAATGGCCAGAAAATACACAGCAGGAGTAGGATGGGAGACCTGCGGTGTGTAGAAGGCCGATTTATCCACAAACTGGATAATCTTCTTAGGCTGCATACTGCCAGTACCAAACTTTGTTAGCATTAACTCAGTTTGGTAGGTACTGCCAGCCTAGGTCAGTTTACAGTGGGGGGCAGTAATAGGGTTTATTTAACTAACTGTGTAGTAAACTTTGTGGCCTAAAGGCAAAGGAAAGGAGTCGGACCTGACTGGCAAACAGGTTTTACCCATTTAAAGTAATATTCCAAGAGCAAATGGACTAGTGTCTTTTTTGTTTGGCTTTTTAAATATTTTTGTTAGGAACATCTGTGTCTTTTTTTTTAAATTTTCTGTTAATTTTTTTTATTGATATGTTCTAGGAAAGGGTGTGACATTTTTCATCTGTTATTCCTATGAAAAGGTATTCTGTTGAAATGTTTAATTTCCTTGGTTAGAGGCTATGAGTGAGGGTTATGCAGCTTCACTTTTTGGAAACCAGGGTGACTAGATTACTGAATTTAACTATTGATTAGCCACATAATGATGAAAAGGGAATCTTGGCCTGGGTATCACACAGTAATGGATAATCTGCTTCCTGGGGCTTTGCTTTGGTGGCTATGGCAGCTGAGTTGGAGTGGTAGATGGATAGATGGGAAAGGACTGCAGAAGTCAGCATAATCCTCAATTAGGATAAGCCTTATGGTTAATTGAATGTTGAGTGTACAGGTTAAATCCCATTATAACGAACTCCAGGGGACTGGCCAAATTATTTTGTTGTACTGGGATTAGACTTTATTAAATATTGTTTAAAACAGTCTTTTTGTTAGAGGTGTTAGAGATTTTGGAAAAATTTCCATTTATTGTAACAATTTGACAAGTTGTTCATGAACCTTCCATCTTTAATGCTTTTACCTTTAAAAAGAAAAGAAAGCATGTTGAGCTGGGCAGTGGCAGAGCATGTATATCACCCCTCCACACCATGTTCTGAGTAGCTCTTGGTTTATGTCGACAACCTAATTAGTTTGTTAGTAAGTACTACCACCATCTAAGTGTGGTCAGAAGAATGGGAAATTCCCCAGGTTTGCAGGTGACTGGAGCTGTTAATTTTTTCTGTCCCCAACAACATGTATATATATTTTTAAATTTAACCCTGATCCTTAGAGCACCCAACAACTTTTTGTTGTTGTTGTTGTTTTGAGATGGAGTTTCACTCTTGTTGCCCAGGCTGGAGTGCAATGGCACGATCTCGGCTCACTGTAACCTTTGCCTCCCAGGTTCAAGTGATTCTCCTGCCTCAGCCTCCTGAGTAGCTAGGATTACAGGCTTGTGCCACTACACCTGGCTAATTTTGTATTTTTAGTAGAGATGGCGGTTTCTCCATGTGGGTCAGGCTGGTCTCGAATTCCCAGCCTCAGGTGATCTGCCCGCGTCGGCCTCCCAAAGTGCTGGAATTACAGGTGTGAGCCACCACGCCTGGCCAACAACTTTTAAAAAATAAATGAATATACATCATTTTAGTGTGAAATTTAAGTCAGTAATAATTGACTTACCCCCTTTCTCCTCAGCTATCAATGTAGGTTGAGATTTTTAGGTCTATAAATTGTATTGTTAAAAAAAAAAAGGGATAGTAATGATGTAGTTTTTAACTTCGTGATACTATCCATATAAATATGAAAATTTTCAGAAACAAGCTTAATTTATATACATATAAGAAAAAGACTGTTCTTATGCTTGGCCAGAAATATACTTCTTTCTGTCCTGTACTTTTATTAGATTGGTGTTTGCCAAGCTTCAGGCATTTACATCCCACCTTCATATCTAAGGCTAGCATTTTTAGTTTGTTTAGAGAATTTGGATTGGGTGCAGCAAGACATTTTTGAAGTCATTGTTTTAAATAGATGTTCCATGAAGGAGGGAAAATCTGAAAGAAGGAATTTCAAAGCAACCCAAGCAGTGTTTTGAAAATTCTCAAGACTGAAGAATAATGACTGACTAGTAGGCAGGAAGCCTGCAGTTGTATTGTGGTATTGTTCCTCCATCTCATGCATTTGAGAACTTTAGTACAAAAGAAGAGAAAGCATGGGGAGGGGAAGAAAGGGTTTTAACAAAAAAGGGGGCACTTTTGGAGTAAATATTCTTTGCCCTTCTGTTTAAACGAAATCTAAAGCCATATTATTTTACTTTGAAAGAAAATGTGTATCATAATAGAAATGTCCTAAACTGACATTTTTATAAATGAAAGTTAATTGCTGTTGGTGGAAAGAGCAGCATGATCATATGTTCAGTTTCAAAACAGAACTTTGATTAAAAAGAAATCTACATGTGAAAACCTTTTTTTCCTTTTTGGTACCTGATCAATATATTTTGTTAGCTTGTTACTTTGAAAAGAAGACTTACCTAGGGCAGAGTTCAGAATAATTTGTAAGCATGTGCTATAAGCTTTGGACAAATCAGTCTCTCTAGGCCAGTTTTTAAAATTTTAAAACAAAGGGTGCTCTGTATGGTTTTCCAAGGTTCCTTATTTTATACAATTCTATAAACTTAAGGCATTATGTAGATATGTACAATACTCTTTTACTTAAATTTTGTTGATCGAACATAACTGAATTAAGCTCTTTATACCAGATAACCGTGTGAAGTTAGATGCAGCTTTCAGTGCTGACTTAAAAAGAATTTAGAGGCTGGGTCCCATGGCTCACACCTGTAATCCCAGCACTTTGAGAGGAGGATCACTTGAGCCCAGGAATTTGAGACCAGCCTGGGCAACAAAGTAAGATCCTGTCTCTATAAAAAATAGGAAAAAAAAATTAGCCGGGCATGGTGATGTGCGCCTGTGGTCCCAGCCGCATGTGAGACTGAGCTGGGAGGATGACTTGAGCCCAGGAGGTTGAGGGTGCAATGAGCTGTGATTGTGCCATTGCACACCAGCCTGAGTGACAGAGTGAGACCCTGTCTCAAAAGGGACTTTAATCGCCTGACTTCATCACAGTATATGCTATAACTGGGTAAAAGTGTGTGTGTGTGTGTGTTAGAGAGGGATTTTCAGTCCCCTCCTTCTCGTGTAAGAAAAGCAAGTGTTACTTTCTTTACTCTCAGTGAAATTGCTGTCGTTGAAATGGATTATTTAAGTCATCTTGTGGAGTAGCTATATCAGCTTGAGTTTGTTTCCAGATTGAAATTTGGCAATTTTTGGGCTGAGTGCAGTGGCTCCTGCCTGTAATCCCGGCAATTTGGGAGGCTGAGGCCAGAGACATGCTTGAGCCTAGGAGTTCAAGACCAGCCTGGGCAACATAGCAAGACCCCCCCATCTCTATTAAAAAAATTTGGCAATTTTATTTGAAAATGTTATAAGAGTTACTCAGTACTCTTTATCAAATTGTCCCTTTAGTCTACTACACACTCTGTGTTCCATCCCAGCTCATCTGTTTCCTTTTACTTGCTTGGTGGTACTTGTGTTTTATGACAATGTGTTAATCTCAATTGAGGTAGTTGTCTTCACCGCAGTTGGAACAGTAGTTGACTACGTATAGGAAAATCTACCAGTGAAGAAACTCCACCAGTGAGAAAAATAACTCTGCACATCTTGCATCACTGGAGGGTCAGTGATATCTTTGTCATATAATAAGACAGGACTGTTACCATATTAAGTTTAAAACTACTTTCATCAGGAATCAATAAAATGGAATCCAGAAAGCGACTTTAAAAGTACACAGTCATGGCCAGGTGTGGTGGTTCACGCCTGTAATCCCAGCACTTTGGGAGGCCAAGATGAGTGGATCACGAAGTCAGGAATTGGAGACCATCCTGGCCAAGATGGTGAAACTCCATCTCTACTAAAAATATAAAAAAATTAGCTGGGCACGGTGGCGGGTGCCTGTAATCCCAGCTACTCAGGAGGCTGAGGCAGGAGAATCGCTTGAACCCTGGAGGTAGAGGTTGCCGTGAGCCGAGATCGCGCCACTGCACTCCAGCCTGGGTGACAGAGCAAGACTCCATCTCAAAAAAAAAAAAAAAAAAAAAAAAGTACACGATCATATCTAGAATGGTAGAAGCCTTGAGTGTATGGGTTCTAAGATTTGGCAAACCTGTAAGCATGAACTTGCCCAGTAACCTTCAGTTTCCCTTTTCTTTCCCCCAAATCACAATATAGTCATCCACATGTGACTTTTAAAAATTAATTCAATTTTTGGAGAGGGTCTTGCTCTGTCATCTAGGATGGAGTGTAGTGTCACCATCACAGTTCACTGCAGCCTTGACCTACTGGGCTCAAGCGGTCCTCCCAGCGCAGCCTCCCAGTAGCTGTGACTACGGGCACATGTCACCACTCCTGGCTGATGTTTTTAAGTTTTGTGTAGAAGGTGTGTCTTTGGCTGGTCTTGAACTCTTGGGATCAAGTGATCCTTCTGCCTTGGTCTCCCAAAGTGCTGGGATTACAGACGTGAGCCATCGTGCCCAGTATAGTGAGTTTTCTTAAACTTAGTTTTCATACCACTGTTCTAAGTCTTGAGGCCTTAAACTTCAATCATCTTTAATTTGCTGCTGCTTGGTTGTTGTTGCCTACTCTTCCATGCACAGACATACTTAATCAGTGATTATTATGCCTTTACTATTTAAGGAACTGTGAGAGTTAACAAAGTTTGTGACCTCCAAGTGTGCACAATCAGGTACTCATATCACTTCAGTACAAGGCAATCAGTGATAAGTCGGTTTTGCCTATAGAGATTGTAGAGAAGTTCAGAGGAGGCAAGGGACTACTACTGATCCAGGCCATCAGGGTACAGCATGTTGAAGAATAAGATTTAAACATTTTTTTTCTTTCTTTCTTTTTTTTTTTTTTTGAGATGGGGGTCTCACTGTGTTGCCCAGGCCAGAGTGCAGTGGCATGATCATGGTTCACTGCAGCCTTGACCACCAGGGCTCAAGCGATTTTCCTGCCTCTGCCTCCCAAGTAGCTGGGACTACACGTGTCCACCACCATGCCTAATTTTTTTTTTTTTTTTTTTTGAGACAGAGTCTCTCTTTGTCACCCAGGCTGGAGTGAAGTGGCGTGCTCTTGGCTGTATAGATATATAGCTGAGATATGTATCTTTCTTTTTTTTTTGAGACAGGGTCTTGCTCTGTCACCCAGGCTAGAATGCACTGGTGCTATCTCAGATCACCGCAACCTCCGCCTCCCCGGTTCAAGTGAATCTCCTGCCTCAGCCACCCGAGTAGCTGGGGTTACAGGCAGCACTACCACGTGGACCCAGCTAATTTTTGTATTTTTAGTAGAGACGGGGTTTCACCTTGTTGGCCAGGCTGATCTTGAACTCCTGGCATCATGATCTGCCCGTCTCCAAAATAAAATAAGTGGGAACTATGCTACACATGGACATATTGTGTGGAATAATAGACAAGAGACTAGGAAGGGTGAGGAGGGGGATGATGAGAGATTACTTAATGGGTACAATGTATGTGATTTGAGTAAATGATGCCCTAAAAGTCCTGGCTTCACCACTAGGCAATCTATGCATGTAACAAAATTACACTTGTACCCCATAAATTTATACAAATTAAAAAAAATCAGGCTGGGTGCAGGGGCTCATGCCCATAATATCAATACTTTGAGAGGCTGAGGCAGGAGGACTGCTTAAAGCCGGAAGTTAAAGACTAGGCTGGGCAATATAGTGAGACCCCATCCTATGAAAAAAAAATAGGAAATAATAAAATAATTTTTACAAGAAACAAAATATAAACAAAAAAAGGTTTTCTTCTAGAAAAAATAACTAATTTACATCTCAATAAGATAAAAACAATCCAACTTAAAAATAGGCAAAAGAGACTGGACCCCGTGGCTCACACCTATAATCCCAGCACTTTGGGAGGCTGAGGCGGGCGGATCGTGAGGTCAAGAGATCGAGACCATCCTGGCCAACATGGTGAGACCCCGTCTCTACTGAAAATAAAAAATTAGCCGGGCATGGTGGCACATGCCTGTAGTCCCAGCTACTCGGGAGGTTGAGGCAGGAGAATTGCTTGAACCCGGGAGGCGAAGGTTGCAGTGTGCCGACATAGCGCCACTGCACTCGAACGTGGCAACAGAGTGAGACTCTGTCTCGCTAAAAAAAAAAAAACAAAAAACAAAAAACGCAAAAGATATATACAGAGACTTCACAGAAAAAAGGTACCCCAGTGGCAAGTAAGTACGAAAAAAGATGCTCAACATCAGCCATTAGGGAAACTGAAAACTACAACGAGATACCACTATACACCCACTATGAGGGGTAACATTAAAAAGACTGACCATACCATTTGTTGGTAAGGATGTGGAACAACTAGAACTGTATCATACGTGGATACATGGCTAGGAGAAATGTGAAATGGTACAATCACTTTGAGAAACAGTGGGCAGTTTCTTTAAATTTGTAAATATTGGCTGGGTGCAGTGGCTCAAGCCTGTAATCCCAGCACTTTGGAAGGCTGAGGTGGGGGATCACTTGAGATCAGGAGTTTGAGACCAGCCTGGCCAACATGGCAAAACCTGGTCTCTACTAAAAATACAAAAAATTAGCCAGATGTGATGGCGTGTGCCTGTAACCCCAGGAGGCCGAGGCATGAGAATAGCTGAGGCATGAGAAGAGCCCAGAAGGCAGAGGTTGCAGTGAGCTGAGATCCCACCACTGCACTCCAGCTGGGGAAACAGAGCAAGACTCTGTCTCAAAAAAATTAAAAAAAATAAAATAAACTTGTAAATATTATACACTTAGCATATAACCCAGCCATTCTACTTCTGGGTTCCCCCCAAGAGAAACACAAGCTTAGGTCCACACACTACCCTATACACAAATACGCAGAGAAGCTGCTTACTTACCATCAAATACATATGAGGATATTTACTTCCAGTTTTGTTTGAAATAATATGAAACTGAATAAATCATGATATAACCATACAATGGAATGCAGTGTAATTATTAGAAATTTCTAAGCAACTATTAGCCGGGCGAGGTGGCTCAAGCCTGTAACCTCAGCACTTTGGGAGGCTGAGGCAAGCAGATCATTCAAGGCCAGGAGTTTGAGACCAGCCTGGCCAACATGGCAAAATGCGGTTTCTACTAAAAATACAAAAATTAGCTGGGCGTGGTGACACACACCTATAATCCCAGCTACTCAGGAGGCTGAAACATGAGACTCACTTGAATCCAGGAGGCAAAGGTTGCAGTGAGCCAAGATCGCGCCACTACACTCCAGCCCGACGGAGCAAGACTCTGTCTGAAAAAAAAAAAAAAAAAAAAAATTATAAGCAACTGTAAATCAAACTGATATGAATCCTTCCTCAAGATCATTTTTAAAGTATGTACAGTGCAAAACAGGGCTCTTGAGCGCCAGTTACTTAGGTGTGTTCATTTTATAACAATTTAGCAAGCTGTACTTGTGCCCTTCCATAAATATATTATACATCAATTTAAAGTTTGCCAAAAATATAGGAGAAATGCTTAAACTTAAAAACTTTAAACTATATGCATGTATATGTACCTAGACTAGGGTAACAATGGTTCCAGGGCAGGGAAGGAGGCAGCTAAGAAAGGACGGCCACTGTATACCCTCTGATAACTTTTAAATTGATCTGATGTGTACCTGTAATTTATTTCAAAAAGTATTTTCTTAACTGAGACCATTTGCAACTCTCTTTAAGTCAACATTTTCTTTTTTTTTTTTCTAGTATCAGAAGATTTTTTTTTTTACTTTTAGTTTTTTGAATTTCTTTTTTTTTTTTAATTTATCAACATTTTCTTAATATAGAAATAAAGTAGAGGCAGAGATGGATTTAGGTCCATAACAGTTCTTCATAACCCAATTTCAAATTTTCTACATATTATAACAGTCTCATTCTCACTACTTTTATAACTGAAAAAACAGTATAAATTTCAAAAATAAACTTGTAACAAATCTTTTTTTTTTTTTTTTTTTGAGACGGTCTCTGTTGCCCAGGCTGCAGTGCAGTGGTACAATCTTGACTCACTGAAATCTCCGCCTCCCAGGTTCAAGCGATTCTCATGTCTCAGCCTCTGGAGTAGCTGGGATTATAGGCATGTGCCATCATGCCCACCTAATTTTTTTTTTGTATTTTTGGTAGAGATGGGGTTTCACTATGTTGGCCTGGCTGGTCTCAAATTCCTGCCCTCAAGTGATCTGGCCCACCTCGGCCTCCCAAAGTGCTGGGATCACAGGTGTGCTGTTTTTTTGTTTGTTTGTTTTGTTTTGTTTTTTGCTTTTTTTTTTTTTTTTTTGAGACAGAGTCTTGCTCTGTCACCCAGGCTAAAGAGCAGTGGTGCAATCTCAGCTCACTGCAACCTCCGCCTCCAGAGTAGCTGGGATTACAGGTACCTGCCACTATGCCTGGCTAATTTTTGTATTTTTAGCAGAGACAGAGTTTTGCCATGTTGGCCAGGCTGGTCTTGAACTCGTGACTTTAGGTGATGCACTTGCCTCAGCCTCCCAGAGTGCTGGGATTACAGGCATGAGCCACCACACCCAGCCTCTTGTATTTTAAATAGTGTTTTGTATAAGATTTCATTTGTGTTAAAAAAAAAAATTCTACAGCAAAAGAGGTTTGAAAAACCGGGACTATGAATGATATAATGTATATTAAGCATTTAACACTGCCCAGGGACAGACACACAAATAGTAACTTTTAATAGCTATATATATATATATATTTTTAATTTTTTTTTTTGAGATGGAGTCTCGCTCTGTTGCCCACCTGGAGTGCAGTGGCACGATCTCCGCTCACCACAACCTCCGCCTCCTGAGTTCAAACAATTCTCCTGCCTCGGCCTCCCCAGTAGCTGGGACTACAGGCGCACACCACCATGCCTGGTTAATTTTGGTATTTTTAGTAGAGATGGGGTTTCACTGTGTTAGTCTCGAACTCCTGATGTCGTGATCCACCCCCCTCGGCCTCCCAAAGTCCAAAGTGCTGGAAATACAGGCATGAGCCACCACACCCGAGCTTTTTCTTTCTTTCTTTTTTTTTTTTTCTTTTTTTTAAGACAGGTCACTGGGTCACTCTGTTACCCAGGCTGGGGTACAGTGGCGTGATCTCGGCTCACTGCAGTCTGCCTTCTGGGTTTAAGCGATTCTTATGCCTCAGCATACTGAGTAGCTGGGACTAGAGGCATGCACCACCACTCCCAGCTAATTTTTTATTTTTTAGTAGAGACGGGATTTCACTATGTTGGCTGGTCTTGAACTTCTGGCCTCAAGTGGTCCGCCTACCTCAGCTTCCCAATGTGTTAGGATTACAGGCGTGAGCCACTGCCCTCAGCCTTAATACCAATATTATCATCAATCAATAAGTGGTAGCTTTTCTGTGGTACATCCAGACAATGGCATATTATTCAGTACTAAAAAGAAATGTGCTATCAATTCATGAAGAGATGTGAAGAAAACTTTAAGTTTTCACTTAGTGAAAGAAGCCAATTTGGGTGCTCGCTTCGGCAGCACATATACTAAAATTGGAACGATACAGAGAAGATTAGCATGGCCCCTGCGCAAGGATGACACGCAAATTCGTGAAGCGTTCCATATTTTTAATGGTATGTCAGTTATAGAATTAGTAAGTATCTTAAATCTAAGGTAGCTTGTGCTATTTTATGTCAAGTAAGTGTATCAAGTTCTCAGAAAACAAAGTGACAGAAGTCAATGTAGTTGATACTTGCTTCACTATTTTCTAAACAGGCTTGGATAGTCTTAAAGGACATTAAAGTACAATAAATTACACAACCTTTATGTTAACATTCAATGTTAAGTTATGAACATGAATCAATGGTGCTATTAAATATGAAATGTCAAAAAAAAAAAAAAAAAAAAGAAGCCAATTTGGAAAGGCCACTTACTGTGTGATTCTAACTATGTGACGTCTTAGAAAAGGCAAAATTTTGGAAACACTAGAAAGATCAGTGGTTGCCAGGAGTTAGTGGGGGAGGAAAGAATGAGTAGACAGAGCACAGTACTCAGGGTAGTGAAACTACTCTGTATGATAGATACTATAATGGTAGATACATGTTGTTATAAATTGTTCCAAACTCATAAAATGCATGATACCAGGAGTAAACTCTAATGTGAACTACACACTCTGGATGATAATGATGCCTCAGTGTAGGTACAAATGTATCAAGATGGTGGGGGGATGGTGATAGGGGAGGCTACACATGGGTTTGGGCAGGAGGTATATGGCAAATCTCTGTATCTTCTGTTCAATATTGCTGTGAACCTAAAACAGCTCTAACAAAATAAAGTGTTAAAAAATAAATGGCAGCTTTTATCTTTTCTACCCAGGAATAGGAACTGAAATATAGATCAGGACACAGGGAAGAGAATTTTATTGGAATAAGAGGGTAGAAGACAGAGCAAGGGTCTAGACTATCAAGCAACTGACATATAAATAAGATACACACATAGAATTAGAAAGATGGTGGTTGAAATGAAAATTAATAGTCAGATTATGAAAATCTTTGGGAGCTCCATGTGAAGTTTAGTTTCGAATTTTAGACAATAAAAAACAAAGGTTCCAAGCAGTCAAGCAGGCTGGGTGCAGTGGCTCAAGCCTGTAATCCCAGCACTTTGGGAGGCCGAGGCAGGCATATCATTTGAGGTCAGGAGTTCAAGACCAGCCTGGCCAACATGGTAAAACCCTGTCTCTACAAAAAAGTACAAAAATAAAATTAGCCAGGCATGGTGGCACACACCTGTAGTCCAAGCTGCTCGGGAGGCTGAGGTGGGAAAATTGCTTGAACTGAGGAGGCAGAGATTGAGCCAAGATCACGCCACTGCCCTGTAGCCTGGGCGAGAGTGAGACCCTGTCTTTAAAAAAAAAAAAAAAAAAAATTTGCTGGGTGCAGTGACTTACATCTATAATCCCAGCACTTTGAGAGGCCTAGACGGATGAATCACTTGAAGTTAGGAGTTTGAGACCAGCCAGCATGGTGAAACCTCATCTCTACTAAAAATACAGGCGTGGTGGCACATGCCAGTAATCCCAGCTACTCGGGAGGCTGAGGCAGGAGAATTGCTTGAACCTTGGAGGTGGAGGTTGCCATGAGCTGAGATAGCACCACTGCACTCCAGCCTGGGTGACAGCGAGACTCCGTCTCCTCCCCCAAAAAATTACTTTATAATATTTTTTACTATAACGAAACAGTACAGAGTAAAAAGAGATGAGAAAGAGAAGAAACTGAAACAGCAGTTAATTCCCTTTAGATCTATTCCATCTTCTTCAAGTATTCGCTAATAATCCCAGTTGAAAAGGACTTTTCTTCCTCTGAACTTGTGAACCACCTGCTTATGTTGATGCAATTACATTTTCTTCTTCTTTTTTTCTTTTTTCTTTTTTTTTTTTTTTGAGAAGGAGTCTTGCTCTGTCGCCCAGGCTGGTGGGCAGTGGTACGATCTTGGCTCACTATAACCTCTGCCTTCTGGGTTCAAGCGATTCTCCTGCCTCGGCCTCCCTAGTAGCTGGGATTACAGGTGCTCGCTACTACACCTGGCTAATTTTTGTATTTTTAGTAGAGACGGGTTTTTGCCATGTTGGCCAGGCTGTTCTTGAACTCCTAACCTCAGGTGATCTGCCTGCCTCGGCCTCCCAAAGTGCTGAGATTACAGGCGTGAGCCACCACGCCTGGCCAATTACATTTATTTTTCAACTAGATTATAAACTCCTAGATCACAAAGGGATTCTAACAGTCACATTACTTAGCACAATTCTTTGAAAAACAGTGGTACTGAATAAAAACATTTAAATGATGTAAAGAAGGATCGTCCAGTCCTAGGGCAATTTAGAAAACATGGAATGTACTCTAAGGCTGATATGATTTTCCTGGGACAACTCTGTGAGGGAGACACAGGTCCCAAGCAAATCCCTAGGAATATTTAATTTTAACTCCATTTCCAGGTAGAAAAACTGACTCGAGAGTTGAATTCTAAAAACTTTCACATCCAGGCCAGCCATGATGGCTCACACCTGTAATCCTAATACTCTGGGAGGTCGAGGTGGGAGAATTGCTTGAGTCCAGGAGTTCATTACAAGTCTGGGCAACATAGGGAGACCCCGTCTCTGCCAAAAAAAAAAAATTAGCTGGGCATGGTGGTGCGCACCTGTAATCCCAGCCACTCAGGAGACTGAGGTGGGAGGATCGCTTAAGTCCAGGAGTTCCAGGCTGCAATGAGCCATGATTTCACCACTGTACTCCAGCCTGAGAAACAGAGGGAGACCCTGCCTCAAAATAAATAAATTAAATTGGGGGAAAAAAAAAGAAACATAATTGAAAAAAATAATAGAGGATTTTCTTTTTCTGTTTTTTTTTTTTTTTTTGAGACAGAGTTTCGCTCTTGTTGCCTGCCCAGGCTGCAGTGCAATGGCATGATCTCGGCTCACTGCAACCTCCACCTCCCGGGTTTTCAAGAGATTCTCCTGCCTCAGCCTCCCGAGTAGCTGGGATTACAGGCATGCACTGCTACGCCTGGCTACTTTTGTATTTTTAGTAGAGATGGGGTTTCACCATGTTGGTCAGGCTGGTCTCGAACTCCTGACCTCAGGTGATCTACCCGCCTCGGCCTCCCAAAATGCTGGGATTACAGGGGTGAGCCACCATGCCTGGCCAATAGAGGATTTTTAAAGCTTATAAAAGGATTACTCCTTACCTTCAAGAAATAGACAATTTGAATCCACGCTACCAATCAAGAAGTACTGACTCACATGCACATGAACAATTAAGATTCATCTAAGAAATGACTGGTGCGGTGGCTCACGCCTGTAACTCCAGCACTTTGTGAGGCCGAGGTGGGTGGATCACTTGAGGTCAGGAGGTTGCAACCAACCTGGCCAACATGGTGAAACCTTATCTCTACTAAAAATACAAAAATTAGGTGGGCGTGGTGACGGGCACCTGTAATCCCAGCTACTCAGGAGGCTGAGGCAGGAGAATCGCTTGAACCTGGGAAGTGGAGGTTGCAGTGAGCCGAGATTGTGCCACTGTACTCCACACTGGGTGACAGAGCGAGACTCCATCTCAAAAAAAAAAAAAAAAAAGCCGGGCACGGTGGGTCATGCCTGTAATCTCAGCACTTTGGGAGGCCGAGGCAGGTGGATCACTTGAGGTCAGGAGATCAAGACCACCCTGGCTAACATGGTGAAATGCTGTCTCTACTAAAAATACGAAAAGCCAGGCGTGGTGGCGTGTGCCTGTAGTCCCAGTTACTCAGGAGGCTGAGGCCGGAGAATTGCTTGAACCTGGGAGGCCGAGACTACAGTGAGTCAAGACTGCACCATTGTACTCCAGCCTGGGTGACAGAGCGAGACTCCGTCTCAAAAAAAAAAAAAAATGATATTTTTAGTTTTGGTGTTCTGGTAATTTACCTACATGAGATGGTACCTGAGATGGGCCCAACAACTAGACTAGAAAGCAGTGGAGAAACAAGGGAGAAGACGGAGAAAAAACAGTATGTCTGAAACCAAGGGAAATTAGTCTGAAAGACTGATAAAAAGACGGTGATTAAGAACTGAATATCAGGTTAAGAAATTTGGAGCCAGGCATGGTGGCACACACCTGTAATTCTAGCACTTTGTGAGGCCCACTTGGGAGGATTGCTTGAGACCAGGAGTTCAAGACCAGCTTGGGCAATGTGGCAAAACTCTTGTCTCCACAGAAAATTTTTTTTTTTTGAGAGAGTCTCGCTGTGTTGCTCAAGCTGGAGTGCAATGGCACAATCTTGCTCACTGCAACCTCTGCCTCCCAGGTTCAAGAGATTCTCCTGCCTCAGCCTCCCGAGTAGCTGGGACTATAGATGCCCACCACCACGCCTGGCTAATATTTGTATTTTTAGTAGAACCGGGGTTTCACCATGTTGGTCAGGCTGGTCTCGAACTCCTGACCTTGTGATCCGCCGGCTTCAGCCTCCCAATGTGCTGGGATTACAGGTGTGAGCAACTGTGCCTGGCCAAAAAAAAAAAAAAAAAAAAAAGGAAGGCTACAGGTTGTCAGTGGCCTCAGTGCTTTCGGGCTACACCCTTGTTTACAGTGACAACAAGGTGGTATTGGAGTGTTACAGGGTCAGAGAGAAGACCTTCAATTATCAATTAGAGGTTTTAAATTTAAATTTACCCTGGCTTTTAAAGGAATAGGGTACACTGTTTTCTCTTTACTACTTCTCTCTCTGACTCTGTCTCTCTCTTTCTCTCTTTGACTCCCTCTTTGTCTCTCTGCCTCTCTCTCTTTCCTCTGCTGGTCTTTCCCTGCCTCTGCCAGCCACTTATGCCGCTGTTCTCCCCTCTCCTTGCCCTTCCCCAAGGGAGGAACCGGCAGGAGTGGAGCTACTCTTTCTTCCCCTGAGAAGAAAGGAAAGGGGAGTTCTGAATATTTTCCTTACTACCGGAGGTTTGTGTGAGGTTCAACCCCCTGAAATTTGCGGAAGGCTCAACCCCTCAAACCAGTGGTGTCTTGTCTTGGCTGTCCTGGAAGACTCAACCTCTCAAACCAGGGATGTCTTGCCTTGCCTGCCCTGGAAGGCTCAACCCCTCAAACTAGGGATGTCTTGTCTTGCCTTGCCTGCCCTGGAAGGCTCAACCCCTCAAACTAGGGAGTGTCTTGCCTTGCTGCCCTGGAAGGCTGACCTGTTTCCTCCCTTTCCCCCTCTGAAGGTCCTTTGCGCTCACTGAACTTGTGTTGTCCTCTCTGGCTGCTCCCCCGAGGGAGAATTAGGCCCCTCTTAGCGTTGGCGTGCCGGTATAAATCCCACGGCAGGATCTGCCCTAAGCCATATGAGGTAGCTACGGAACGCAGAGGGTACCCACTCACTCTGTCCAGCAGTAGGACTTGTCATCATCTACACGAACAACACCGCAAGTACGGTTGTTTGTGATCATTCACAAACATACACATTTAGCCCTCCAGAATTTGACCACCAAGGAAGTACTCTATCGGCTCCCACGGCTTCTCCTTCCTTGGTGTGTGCACAGAGTCGTCGCCGCAGTATGTGAGGATCTTTTACCTAGGTTGCTGGCCAGTTTCTTTCCGCCTTGCTGAGAGCTCAGCTTATTCCTCGCACTGCGTGGGTCCTGAGGCCGCCACAAGGGGGCGGGGTGCACCTCCTCACAAGGGAGAACCAGAGACCGCCCCCGGAGGGGAATGTAATCACAGGCAAGCCCCCAAATTTGTATAAAGTTTCGGTGCCACAAAAGAAATAGCATTCGAATATAAGATTTTCTTTTTTTTTTTTCCTCAGCAAGGCAATTTACTTTTATAGAAGGGTGCACCTTCACAGATGGAGCAATGGTGAGCGCACACCTGGACAAGGGAGGAGAAGGGGTTCTTATTCCTGACGCACGTGGCCTCTGCTGCTGTGTCGTTCCCCTATTGGCTAGAGTTAGACTGCACAGGCTAAGCTAATTCCGATTGGCTAATTTAAAGAAAGTGTTGGGGTGAGTGGTTTGGCGGGAAAAATGGCTGTGGCAGAGCAGGAAACAGGAATGAGTCAAGGTGAACAATGAGTCAGGGTGGAGCAGGTAATCAGAATAAGTCAGAGTGGAACAGGTAATCAAAAAAGGTTGCTCTACAGGGAAGTTAAGTTTAAAAGTAGAAGGCAAAGAATTGAACATACTGACATATTCTTTGAAGAGAAATTTAGAACTCATATCCAACACTCAGGCACCATACCATATAGATTATGGAGGTCTTGAAATCAGATAGAGTAATTCTTCTAACTTTATTCCTTTTCAAGTTGTTTTGGCTATTCTAGGTCCTTTGCATTTCCATATAATTGCTAGAATCAGCTTATTTCTGTGAAATTTCTGTTGATATTTTGATTGTGATTGCATTGAATCGGTTGATCAATTTGGAGAGAATCAACATCTTAACAGTATTGTGCCTTTGCTTCCATGAACACATTGTATATCTTTTCATTTATTTAGGTTTTATTTAGTTTCCGTTAGCAGTGTTTTGTAGTTACCATTGTACAGATCTTTTTTTTTTTTTTTTTTTTTTTTTGAGACGGAGTCTTGCTGTCTCCTAGGCTGGAGTGCAGTGGAGAGATCTCGGTTCACTGCAAGCTCCGCCTCACTGGTTCACGCCATTCTCCTGCCTCAGCCTCCGGAGTAGCCGGGACTACAGGTGCCCGCCACCACGCCCGGCTAATTTTTTGTATTTTTCGTAGAGACGGGGTTTCACCATGTTAGCCAGGATGGTCTCGATCTCCTGACCTCGTGATCTGCCCACGTCGGCAAAGTGCTGGGAGTGCTGGGATTACAGGCGTGAGCCACAGCGCCGGGCCCTTTTTTTTTTTTTTTTTGTGGTTTTAAGGAGAGAGTTTAATAGGCAAGAAGAAAGGGAGAAGACGGAAGAAGCTCCCCCATACAGAGACAGAAGGAGGGGGGGCTCCAAAACCAAAAGAGGAAGTCCCCACTTGCCACAGATACCAGCCAGGTATATATGCAGCGGCTGGAGGAGGCAGTGTTTGATTTGCATAGGGCTCGGGATTGGTTTGACTCAACAAATCATTCGCGTAGCCCGTGAAAAAGCTGACCCTCCCACCCTGGCCTTTTAATATGCAAATGCAGGGGCGCTATGATGTTCTACACACGTGGGGATATGTGGGGGAGGCCATGTTGCCAGGAACTTGTGGGGAAAGGGCAAGAAGGCTGAGGCAATCTCCATGTTTGGGTGGACCCATTTTCTAATGGCCTGCATTTGCATATCAAAGGTTGTTGGCCTGGCTCTAAGAGCTGAGGCTTTACGAGAAACTTTGCCAGAGATGCTTTAAAAAAAAAAAACGAGCCGGGCGCGGTGGCTCACCCCTGTAATCCCAGCACTTTGGGAGGCCGAGGTGGGCGGATCACGAGGTCAGAAGATCGAGACCATCCTGGCTAACACAGTGAAACCCCGTCTCTACTAAAAATACCAAAAATTAGCCAGGCATAGTGGCGGGCACCTGTAGTCCCAGCTACTCGTTAGGCTGAGGCAGGAGAATGGCGTGAACCCGGGAGGCGGAGCTTGCAGTGAGCCGAGATTGCACCACTGCACTCCAGCCTGGGTGACAGAGTGAGATTCTGTCTCAAAACAAAACAAAAACCCTGAAAATTTGGCTGGGCGCGTTGGCTCACGCCTGTAATCCCAGCACTTTGGGAGGCCTAGGCGGGCAGATCACAAGGTCAGGGGATCAAGACCATCCTGGCTAACATGGTGAAACCCCGTCTCTACTAAAAATACAAAAAGCCAGGCGTGGTGGCCTACACCTGTAGTCCCAGCTACTCCGGAGGCTGAGGCAGGAGAATGGCGTAAACCCGGGAGGAGGAGCTTGCAGTGGGCCGAGATCGCGCTACTGCACTCCAGGCTGGGCGATAGAGCGAGCCTCCGTCTCAAAACAAAACAAAAAACCACGAAAACTTCCCAAGGACCCCTTTTCCTATCACATTATCCCCTGTGGAGATGCCCCACTAACTGTTAGGGGGTTTTGGGCGACGACTCTTTCTGGCTACTTCCTGCTGAAAAGGGGCGTCGAATGGGAAACAGCAGCTAGGGCTCCTTCTGGGGTTGATCCAAGGGTCTTCGGAGGAATGGCTGGCCTGTCCATGTGTGGTTCAGTTTATGGCACCATTTGGAGTTTGATTGCTTCTAGGCAAGAAGAAATATTTCGAGTGATAGTATTAACTATACGGGGTCCAAATATTAGTACAAGACATATAAGCAAGAGAGTGCTTAGTAAAGGGGTTAACCAATTCCATAAAGAAGACTGGAATTTATTAAAGAGGGGTTGTAGCCACTCGGAGCTGAATCTGGCATTTTCCCTGAGCCTGTCAATAATTTTGATTTTTAAGTACCTGTAGATTTTCCTCTACTTTACTAGAGGTGTTAATCCCAAAGCAGCATGTTTCGTTTAAAACTGCTTTACTAAACCCAATAAAAAGTCCTAGCGGACTCAGCGATAGTAAAACTTTCATGCTTCCTTTTTGTAAACTATTATCCCTGCTATAAGGATAATAATTAAGCAAAATATTACAGCAGTGGAAACTCTCTAATATTTCAGTTAGAAGGTGCTACCATGTATATATAACCCTATTGCAAATAGTAGAGTGAGGACAGCAATTCCCACAAGTGTGGTATTTTCATAGCCCATGCTAAAGCATTTACCCATAGAAGAACGGTTCCAGTTAACTTCTGAACTTCAAATCGCCTTACTAATTAAGTACCATCTTAATAGGAGCCAGAATAGATGGCTTAAAGGAATGCAGGAACCGAATGGCCATTTTCCTGTCAGTGGGACAATATTGAGACAAAAATTTGTCTACGGAAGACATTTTACTCCTGTTAAAAGCAGAAACTTCCTGTTCCCAGAAGAGGCCTACAGCCTGATTTCTACTAGGTGGCTTAGAAATACCATGTGTTTGCCAGAATGTAGAGAGAGAGAGACATTTATTGAATTACTGCCTGCCGTGATTCACAATCTTTCTAACATACCTGTTTCCCTGAACTGTAAAGACTCCTGCATGTTAGACACACGGAGAGAGGGTAAGAGGCTGAGGATAGAAAGAGAAAGAAAGTTTGGCGACAGGGTAGCTGGAAGAGAGCCTTGAAATTAAAGGACAGATTTAAAGTTGAAATCCATTCCATACCCACCACTCTGATGGTTGAATTTCCTTTCCTGGCCCATGCACCAAAATGATACGGCTCTAATGAGTGGGGGAACACCAGGGTTCTTGGTCCTCATGCCAGTTTAGATAAAATGACTTGGGCACACGTGGAGTGGTTTTAAGGAGCAGAAGGTTTAATAGATAAGAAGTGAAGGGACAAGTGAAGGGAGAAGACAGAAAGAAGAAGCTCCCTGGTACAGAGACAGAGGGAGGGGGCTCCAAAGCCAAAAGAGGAGCTCCCCTCAGTGTACAGATCTTATAAAGCTTCTGTCAGATTTATCAGTAAGTTCCATATATATATATATTTTGAGATGGAATCTTGCTCTGTTGCCCAGGCTGGAGTGCAGTGGCACAATCTCGGCTCCCTGCAACCTCTGCCTCATTCTCCTGCTGCAGCCTCCCCAGTAGCTGGGATTACAGGCATGTACCACCATGTCCAGCTAATTTTTGTATTTTTAGTAGAGATAGGGCTTTACCATGTTGGCTAGGCTGGTCTTGAACTCCTGACCTCAGGTGATCCACCTGCCTCGGCCTCCCAAAGTGCTGGGATTACAGGCATGAACCACCACATCCAGCCAGTTCCATATTTTTAAATGAGATTATAAATAGTATTGGATTTTAGATTTCAATTTGAATAATTTATTCTTAGTATATAGCAATACAGTTGATTTTTGTATTTTTGCCTAATATAACTTTGCTAAATTAATTTTAGTAGCTTTTATGTAGTTTGCTTAGGATTGTATATATAGGTGATCATGTCTGTGAATAAAGACAGTTTTATTCCTTCCTTTCCAGTCAGCATACCTTTTTTTTCTTGCTCTATTGTTATGGCGAGTAATTCTAGTACATTGTTGAGTAGACGTCTTTGTTTTGTTCTCAGTGTTCGGGGTGAGTATTAAGATGTTATGGGTCTGCTGATCTGCTTTGTATTAGTATAGTATTGTTTCTAGAATTTCATATAAATCTCATGTAATCATAAAGTATGTTGTGTCAGCTTCTTTTTTTTCTTTATGTATATTTTGTTGCTGTTGTTGTGTCATACTTCTTTTGCTTAGTCTAATTCCCTGAGATTCATTCATGTTGTTGCATATATGAGTTCTTATTTTGTTTCTGAGTATGTATATAGTATATAGACAATACATATGGGCAGTTTGTTTATTTACCAGTTGAGCAACATTTCTTAGCTATTATGAATAGAGCTGCTGTGAACATTTGAATACAAACCTTAGCGTGGGCAGAAGGTTTCATTTTCTTGGACAAATATCTAGGAGGTGGAATTGCTGGATCATATGGTAAATGTATGTTTAACTTTATAAGGAACTGTGAAACTGTTTACCTGTCTGTTCCGTTTTGTGTTCTCACCAGCAGTATAGCCAAATTTCAGTTTTGTAACCTCACCAACACTTGGTATTAATATTCTCCTATGTTTTAGTCATTCTGGTAGATATGTAGTGGTATCCCATTGTGATTTTAATTTGAAATTTCATTCAGCTTCTTTGGTGAAGTGTCTGTTCAAATCTTTTGCCTCCTTTTCCTTTCCTTTTTCTTTTCTCCTCCCCCTTCTGTTTTAAAAATCAGGTTGCTTTTCCGTTACTGAATTCTTAGAAAAAACTGAGTTCTTAGGAAAAAAACTCATTTTTAAAAATGTTCTCGATATCCATCTTTTATTAGATATGGTTTGCAGATATTTTCTCCCAGGCTTTGGTGGTACAATTCTAATTGATCAGCTGAGTCTCTGTAGTAATGCTCCATTTCTTGGTCATATGTATATTTTGAGGAATAACAAGTGTTTTAAAGCTCAAAATAACAGTTATGCTAACATATACTATAAACTGCATTCTTTAATCCATATATAGGGAAAGAAAAACCTAGATTGTTAATCCGGAACATTTACATTCTTAAACATAGTAAATTGTCTACTGTACTTAACTATGTTAAATACTTTTAAATGGCCTAGAGCTTCATCTTTTTATCTAATAAAAATGAATAAATAATTCCTTGTCTGTTTCATTATTTATTATTACTAACTAAAATGAAAAACTATGAATATATTGGTCTGGTATAAACCTAATGAAAAGTTGCCAAATAAAAAAACACTTAATCTTGCCTATAAGCGTTTGCCATTGTTCCCTCTCTAACCCTCACTGAAAAACCCAATCTTTATGGCTTACCTCTATTAGTATACAATATATTACTTTTGCATCAAGTATATACACATACTGTCTTGTCTTTTTGTTCTTTCTATGCGTAACTGTTCTACTGACTTGAATTAGTTTTTGAATGCTTGCTGTATAAGCTGATGAGAAAAAAAAATCAGCTTTACCATGTGTTATTTGTCACATTTAGCAATTATATTAAATTATTGTAACACTATATTACCTAAGTATCTACCTGGACACTTTTTTTTCTTTTTCTTTTTTTTCTTTTTGAAACGGAGTTTCGCTCTTGTTGCCCAGGCTAAAGTGCAATGGTGTGATCTTAGCTCACTGCAACCTCCGCTTCCTGGGTTCAAGCAATTCTTGTGCCTCAGCCTCCCAAGTAGCTGGAATTACAGCCACCATGCCCAGCTAATTTTGTATTTTTAGTAGAGACGGGGGTTTCTCCACGTTGGTCAGGCTGGTCTCGATCTCCCGACCTCAGATGATCCACCCGCCTTGGCTTCCCAAAGTGCTGGGATTACAGGCGTGAGCCACTGTGCCTGGCTGGACACTTTTTTTTCTTACTCAGGGTGATACTCAACTCTATTTATTTATTTATTTAAAAAAATTTTTTTTCTTTTTTTTTTTTGAGATGGAGTTTCACTCTAGTCACCCAGGCTGGAGTGCATCTCAGCACTGCAACCTCCACCTCTTGGGTTCAAGCGATTCTCCTGCCTCAGCCTCCCAAGTAGCTGGAATTGCAGGCACCACCATGCCCAGCTAATTTTTGTATTTTTAGTAGAGATGAGGTTTCACCATGTTGGCCAGGCTGGTCTCGAACTCCTGATCTCAGGTGATCCACCCACCTTGGCCTCCCAACGTGCTAGGATTACAGGCATGAGCCGCCGTGCCCAGCCTCTAAAAAACTTTTTTGAGACAGAGTCTTTGTCGCCCAGGCTGGAGTGCAGTGGTGTGATCTTGGCTCACTGCAGCCTCCATCTCCTGGGTTCAAGTGATTCTTGCGCCTCAGCCTCCCGAGTAGCTGGGACCACAAGTGCATGCCACCACACCTGGCTAATTTTTGTATTTTTAGTAGAGGTGGAGTTTTGCCATGTTGGCTGGGCTGGTCTCGAACTCCGACCTCAAGTGATCCACCGGCTCAACCTCTCAAAGTGTTGTGATTACAGGCGTGAGCCACTGCTCCTGGCCTTACCTCAATTTATTTAACAGTCCCCTCACCCAAATGTGAAGATGATAAACAATTCTTTTCTGTCTGAATTATTCTTTCTCTCATGCTGGAATTTTGGAACATTTTACAACTTACATTTAAGAAGGCTAGTTTAAAAAGAAACAGTGGAAATTTCCACCTTTTAAAAAAACTTAATTTCTGGTCTATTAACTGCTTTGCAGGAAGAAAGAAATATGAAGAAGAACCGCAGACATTCTGGATGTCAGCCTGTGAAATTTTCCACTATTTCCCATAATAACATGCAGGCATGCTTATACTGCTGGATTCATTGCAACTGCAGTTGCACTCTGAGTGGAATTTGAAGCTACTCTTATCAGTGATAAAATGGCATGTAGCTTTTAATGAGCAGTGCATATATTTTCACATCTAAGGTATTGTATGTTTGTTTCATCTCTGCCTGAATAGTGTGGCCATAAACACTGAAATTGTAAAATTATTTTAAAAACTTCTGATTCCAAAATTCCTGATTGTTTCAAATGGTTTTGATTGTTTTATTTCAGTAGATTATGTATCTGAGAAGATATATAATCATCCTTTTAGTTACAGTGCTGCATACATAAAATTTTACAGGGTTTTATACATACAGAAGAATGATGAGAAAAAGTTTTAAAAGGATTTGTATAGAGGAGAAAATTGAGACAAAGTTTTAAAAAGATTTGCATAGCTCAGTATTTTGGTTTGATTCAATAAATTTTTAATGATTTAACTTTTTTTTTTTTTTTTTGAGACAGAGTCTTACTCTGTCACCCAGGCTGTAGGGCGGTGGCACGATCTCGGCTCATTGCAACCTCCGCCTCCCGGGTTCAAGCATTTCTTCTGCCTCAGCCTCCCAAGTAGCTGGGATTACAGGCTCCCGCCACCATGCCTGGCGAATTTTTGTATTTTTTTAGTAGAGACAAGGTTTCACCATGTTGGTCAGGCTGGTCTCGAACTCTTGCCCTCAAGTGATCCACCTGCCTCGGTCTCTCAAAGTGCTGGGATTACAGGCGTGGGCCACTGCGCCTGGCCAACAATTTTAACTATTTTAGGTTCCTGTTAATCTTTTAAAATGTCAGTAGACTTTATATTAAAATTGATGCTGTGTTTTTGTTTGGCTCCTTGAAATTTAAAGGCAAACATGGTGTTATTATCCAACTTTTCTAATGATGTAAGTCCAGGTTTCCTAGATCTGTAAACTGGCGTAGCAGTAGGGTGAAGAGTAGATTACAAATACATTGTAATTATCTACTCTGTTTCATCTTTCATCTCTTCCATGGCTAATGCCTAACAGTGGTATTAAGGAATAAAATTGAGGAATTTGGCTGGGTGCGGTGGCTCACGCCTGTAATCCCAGTACTTTGGGAGACTGAGGGCAGGCAGATCACTTGAGGTAAGGAGTTCAAGATCAGCCTGGCCAACGTGGTGAAGCCCTGTCTCTACTAAAAATACAAAAATTAACCGGGTTTGGTGGTGGTCACTTGTAATCCCAGCTACTCGGGAGGCTGAGGCAGAAGAATCGCTTGAACTCAGGAGGCAGAGGCTGCATGCAGTGAGCCGAGATTGTGCCACTGTACTCCAGCCTGGGCGACGGAGCGAGACTATCTCAAACAAACAAACAAACAAACAAAAAGAAATTGGGGAATTCAAGATATATAAATTAACCTTTAAACTGCACTTTTGCAGAGAGGAATTTAAGGGTTCAAAGTGATGAAACAGATGTATTACAGATATCTTTCTGTGTTTTTACACTTACACATCACTGACATTTTGGAAGTACAGCCATATTAATGCAGAAGTATATCTCTTCTGGACTGTTGGGCTAGATTTGAGCAAGAACAGTGTTGTGACATAACAGTGTTCTCCATCCCTTTCCTGTGATCTGCTCCTCCCTTGTACAGTCTCATCCTTCCTCTTGACCTTTCTTGTATCTATAACTTTTCCCTTGACCTCTTCATGCACTTCCCCTTCTCAGCTTTCCTTCAGTCTGCAACTGTCTTATCCCTTCCCTCAGCCTAAATTTCCATCTGGCTTGTAACCTTTTTACCTCTGTCAACTTTCCATCCTTCAGGTCCCTCACTTTTTCTGGTTTCTCACTGTTAACCAAGTCTTTTCTTTACCTTTGGAAGCTTCTTTACTGCGTGTGTTCTCTGCTCCTGTCAGATTGATTTTTGTTTAGTCCTTGACCCCTCAAACGTGTACATCCTCACACCCTCCAAAATCCTTTAACTTTCATTTCTTCTTCCATGCTTTAATTTATTCTGCAAAAATTTATTGAGAGCTAGCCATGTGTTGCCTATTCCTTAGATGTTAGGAATATTCCAGTGACTAGAATGGTTACGGAAAAAAAATAAAACTTTGTAGGGGGGGACTTGTGTGTGTGTGTTTGTGTGTGTGTGTGTGTGTGTGTGTGTTGGAGGGTTTACGTTTTAGATATCATGGTAAGTTTTGCTAAGTAAGTGATACTTAAACAAGGACACCAGGAAGTAAGTAAGCCCTGAGAATATTGGGTTGGGGTAAGGTTGGGATGGGGAGCTTTCTGTTTAGAGGGAACTACCAGTGGAAAGGCCCTTTGTTAGGAGCATTCTTAGTGAATTTGAAGAACAGCAAGGTGACCAGTGTTTCGGAGCACAGTGTTTGGAGGACAGTGAACAAAGACGTAAGTAGCAAGAGAAATCTGAGAGGTAACAGTGAGGCCTTGCAGACAGTTGTAAGGACTTCAGCTTTAAAAAAAATTCATTTTTTAAAAAATAGCATAATAGCATATAAATGCATGGTTTCCATTATTTTCCTTTTGAGATGGGATCTCATTATATTGCCCAGGCCCAGGCTGGTCTAGAACTGCTGGGCTCCCACCTCAGCCTCATGGGTAGCTTGGCCTACAGGTGAGTGTTAAGACGTGCAGCTAATTAAAAAAAATTTTTTTTTCTTGTAGAGACAGGTCTTTTTTGCTGCCTAGTCTAGTCTTGAACTCCTGACATGAAGCAATAGTCCCACCTCAGCTTCCCAAAGTATTGGCATTACAGGTGTGAGCTATCATACCTGGCTTCCTGCAGATTTTTTAATTGTATTTTTGGTTATTCCAAAAAGATCATTTGGCTGGGCACGGTGGCTCACACCTGTAATCCCAGCACTTTGGGAGGCTGAGGCGGGCGGATCACTTGAGGTCAGAAGTTTGAGACCAGCCTGGCCAACATGGTGAAACCCCGTCTGTACTACAAATACAAAAAAATTAGCCACACGTGGTGGCGGGTGCCTGTAATCCCAGCTACTCGGGAGGCTGAGGCAGAGAATTGCTTGAATCTGGGAGGCGGAGGTTGCAGTGAGCCAGGATTGTGCCATTGCACTCCAGCTTGGGCAACAGAGCAAGACTCTGTCTCAAAAAAAAAAAAAAAAAAAAATTAACCGGGCGTGGTGGCAGGCACCTCTGTAATCCCAGCTACTCAGGAGGCTGAGGCAGGAGAATCATTTGAATTTGGGAGGCGGAGGTTGCAGTGAGCTGAGAACACGCCACTGCATTCCAGTCTAGGTGACAGAGCCAGGTTCCGTCTCAAAAAAAAAAAAAAAAAAAAAAAGATCATTGATTTTTTTTCTCTTTTTCCCCTTCAAATTAAAGCATTTCTTTTTTCTTTGGTTGTAAAGGTGATTAATTCATGTTCATGTGGAAAACATGGAAAATCCAGAAAAGTACAAAAAAATAAGGATTACTAGCAACCACATCATCCATTATTAATAGATTTTTGTGTGTATATCTTTCCAGTCTTTTTTTCTTTGTTCTTTTACACATACACAGTGCCTTATACAGTATATGGGTTTAGCAGAGATTAAATGAACTCTATCAGGGTCTTCATAAGACCCTCCAGCAGTCATGTGAAGAGTAGCCTGTAAGAGTGCAAGGGTAGAAGCAGGGAGAGCTAGGCCAGGTGCACTGGCTCACACTTGTAACCCTAGCACTTTGAGAGGTCGAGGAGGGTGGATTTCTTGAGCCCAGGAGTTTGAGACCAGCCTGAGCAACATAGATCCTATCTCTACAAAAAATGCAGAAATTAGCCCAGCATGGTGGCAGGTGCCTGTGGTCCTAGCTTACTGGGGAGGCTGAGTTGGGAGGATTGCTTGAACCCAGGAGGTTGAGGCTGCTGTGAGCTGTGGCTATGCCACTGTACTCCAGCCTGGGCAACAGAGCAAGACCCTGTCTCCAAAAACAAAAACAAACGAAAAAACAAAACACAAAAAACCCAGGATGACCTATTAGAAGGCTGTTAGAGTAATCCATGTTGGTTTAGACTATGATTATGGCAAGAGAGGTGATAAGAAGTGGTCAGATTGTATGTATCTTCTTTTGAAGGTAGAGCCAACAGGATTTTGTGATGGTTTCAGTGGGGGAGGGGGCGAAGAGGGAAGAGAAGAATCAAGCATAATTCAAAAGTTTTTGGCTTGAGCAACTAGAATTGTTTGGCTTCATTTTCTTGTCAAACTACCCATCCAAGGCTCTTCTATTGTGTCCTTCCTGTCCATTTGAACTTGTGATTCTTTAAAAAAAAAAAAAAAAAAAGATTTATTTGCTCTACAGAGAAACCAAAGCATGAACTTGTGATTATTTCTTTCACCAGGCTTCTAGTTTGTGCTGTCCAACTTGGTACTTGGTACCCACCACAAGATGCTATATATAACAAGTGTTTCACTAGCATTAGTCTCCCTAACTGGGTTGTGAGCATCCTTTTACTGGATCATGCTGAATTTGAGTCTTTTCAGGGACCTGTAACTTTCTGAGTACGTTGTGGACGTTCAGAAAATGTCTATTTATTGTATGTTTTTCAGGCTTAAGAATAAGATATGAAAAAACCTCAAAGTAACTGTCTGCTTTTACTTCAGATTACTGACATCTTTTGAGAATGTGTTTGGGCCAGATGAGCTGGTTCACACCTGTAACCCCAGCACTTTGGGAGGCTGAGGCAGGCGGATCGCTTGAGCTTAGGAGTTCAAGAGCAGTCTGGGCAACGTGGCGAAACCCCATCTCTACCAAAAATCCAAAACATTGTCTGGGTGTGGTGGCGTGCACCTGTAGTCCCAGCTGTTGGGTGGCTGAGGTGGGAGGATCGGTTGAGCCTGGGAAATGGAAGTTGCAGTGAGCAGAGATCACGCCATTGCACTGTAGCGTGGGTGACAGAGTGAGACTCCATCTCTCTTTTTTTTTTTTCTTAATTTATAAAAAAAGGTGTTTGGATAGTTATTTTCCTTATATCCAGTGTAAGAATCATTACAAGGTCTGGCTGTGTTGCCCAGGCTTGTTTTTTTTTTCTTTTTAAATAATTAGCGTTATTATTATTCTTAGTTTTTGAGTCAGGGTCTTGCTTTCTTGCCAGACTTGAGTGCAGTAGTGCAGTGGCACAATCATGGCTCACTGCAGCCTCAAACTCCTGGGCTCAAGGAATTTTCCCACCTCAGCCTCCTAAGTAGCTAGGCTCACTTCTTCCGTGCCTCGCTGCCCAAACCCCTAGGGGGAGCATGCAGACGGACAGGTCGTGGGGAGTGTTTTTGGGCTTTGACTCCATAGCAGCATCTAGGGTTGAGTGTTTCCAGCTCCTGAAGCCCCAGTGGCCGTGTGTTACAGTGTGCTCTTTCAGTTTTGTGGTCTACAGGTGGCTTGTGCTAATCAGCTGAGTTACACTCTCTGCCTTATCGCAAGGATAGAGGGCTCTCTGTATCCCAGGTTCTTGCCCTAGTGTGCTGGAAAGATCGGATCACACACGGACTTGGAGAATGAGTGCAAGGTTTTTTTGCTTTTTTTTTTTTGAGACCGAGTCTCACTCTGTTGCCAGGCTGGGGTGCAGTGGCGCAATCTCGGCTCACTGCAACCTCCTCCTCCCAGGTTCAAGTTGACTCTCCTGCCTCAGCCTCCCGAGTAGCTGGGATTACAGGCATGCACCACCACATCTGGCTAAGTTTTGTATTTTTAATAGAGATGAGGTTTCACCATGTTGGCCAAGATGGTCTTGATCTCCTGACCTTGTGATCCGCCCATCTCAGCCTCCCAAAGTGCTGGGATTACAGGTATGAGCCACTGCGCCCGGCCGAGTGCAAGGTTTTATTGAATGGTGGAAGTAGCTCTCAGCAGATGGATGGGGAGCCATAAGAGGGATGGAGTGGGAAGGTGATCTTCCCCTGGAGTTGGGCTGCCCAGCAGCCGGACTCTACTCCGACCACCCCCTATCAAATTCTGCATCAACTTAAATGTGGATGGCTGGCTGGCATCTGCTGGTGTCTGTCAGTGTGCTGTTCTGCTCCTCTGTTCCTCTCGATGTCCAGCCGCTTGTGTGTGTGTCTGCTTAAGGTCCTGGGCTTATATGAGCACAAGATAGGGGGGCATGGCAGGCCAAAAGGCAACTTTTTGGGTGCGTAAACAGAAATGCTTGTTCTCACTTAGGTCCGTGAGCACAGGCCCGAGGGTGGAGCCCTCACCATGTACCCTACTCTTCTCTACCCAGCACTTACTTCCCTGCCCTTCTCCCATATCAAGACTACAGGTGTGCACCTACATGCCCAGCTAATATGATAAACTTTTTTTGTAGAGAGTGTCTTGCCACATTGTCCACACCTCAAGTGATCCTCCTGCCTTGGCCTCCCAAAGTGTTGGAATTACTGGCATGAGCCCCCTATCCGGCCAGTGAATGTTAATGCTTACCTGGTATATGCAAAGCATCCTAGGAGATAGAAAGTTTTGCAAGAAAAGGTCCCTGCCCAAAAAGGAGCTTATTTTTTGGTGCAGACAATATATCCTATACACATTTTGTCTCCTTTACAGGAAAATAATGTATTATCATTTACTGCAAAACAAATTGTTGTCATGCCTTTGTCATTCTAAAGCTTGTAGGGGCTCTTTGCCTCTTTATTAAGTGATGATTGATATCTGTGCTTTGAGTTCTTATTTATTTGTTTTTAAAATAGAGATGAGTCTCACTTTGTTGCCCAGGCTGATCCCAAACTCCTGGTTTCAAGCCATCCTCCTGCCTGGGCCTCCTAAAATGCTGGGATTACAGGTATGAAGCCATTGTGCCCAGCCTCACTGTTTTTTTCTTTCTTTTTTTTTTTTTTTTGAGACAGTCTTGCTTTTTCACTCAGGCTGGAGTGCAGTAGTGCAATCTCGGCTCACTGCAACCTCCGCCTCCTGGATTCAAGCAATTCTCCTGCCTCAGCCTCCTGAGTAGCTGGGATTACAGGTGTGCGCCACCATGCCCGGCTAATTTTTTTTTTTTGTATTTTTAGTAGAGACGGGGTTTCACCATGTTGGTCAGGCTGGTCTCAAACTCCTGACCTTGTGATCCATCCACCTCGGCCTCCTAAAGTGCTGGGATTACAGGCGTGAGCCACCGCGCCCGGCCTGTTTTGTTTTAAGCAAAGAAGTTCTTCATATTTATAGATGCTGTCTGGTTTAGAGGATATGCTATCTATCCATATACAACTGAGTTCTCTACATTTCCTTGGTCTGGAAGGGACTAAATCTTTTAGACAAGGAGAAGGAAAGTTCGTAAAAGTAGTGCTTTTCAGTTACGTTCTTTACTTGTAGCGTTGTAAAGAACTTATCTGAGAAGTAAATTGAGTGTAATTTACTTTTGCCTGTGGTCATCACTTCTACCTCGTAATGGAGTGTTTTTCTATAGAAAGGTTATAGAATGTAACTCAAACTTTTATTTTTGTGATAATCGGCGGGGGTGGAGGGGGGAAGTGTTGGGAAAACAGGTGTGAGCCTTTGCACCTGGTCTATTTTATATTCTACTAGGAAAGAAAATGTAAAACTGCCAAATTAGCTAGTTCAACAAATGACCACCTATAAAAACCAAGGGGTTTACATAGGGTTTTTTTTTTTTTTTTTTTTTTTTTTTTTTGAGATGGAGTCTTGCTCTGTCGCCCAAGCTGGAGTGCAGGTGGCACGATCTCAGGTCACTGGAACCTCTGCCTCCCAGATTCAAGTGATTCTCCTGCCTCAGCCTCCTGAGTAGCTGGGACTACAGGTCCTTGTCACCACACCCGGCTAATTTTTTCTACTGTTAGTAGAGATTGGGTTTCACTGTGTTAGCCAGGATGGTCTTGATCTCCTGACCTGGTTGTGATCTGCCCGCCTCGGCCTCCCAAAGTGCTAGGATTACAGGCATGAGCCACTGTGCCTGGCTGTTTGTTTGTTTGTTTGAGACAGAGCTTTGCTCTTTCTCCTAGGCTGGAGTGAAGTGGCTCAATCTTGGCTTACTGCATCCTCCACCTCCTGGGTTCAAGTGATTCTCCTGTCTCAGCTTCCTGAGTATCTGGGATTACAGGTGCCTGCCACCATGCCTGGCTAATTTGTGTATTTTTAGTAGAGACAGGGTTTCACTATGGTGGCCAGGCTGGTCTTGAACTCCTGACCTCAGGTGATCCACCCACCTTGGCCTCCCAAAGTGCTAGGATTACAGGCATGAACCACCGCGCCTGGACTAATAGGTTTTTAAGCTCTAACTTTGGGGGAAAAAAACCCAAGATGATTAAAAATGTCCCATTTAGATGATCTTTAGTTGACTTGACACAAGTCTTTTGGTCTGGACTGCTATAGTAATTCACGATGTGGTTTTTTTAGGCACTGCGTTAGAAGCGAAGAATAATATTAATTTATTTGGGTTAGAGAGTAGTGGTGAACCTGACTTGTAACATTCTGTTTAAGAGAGTCTGATGTTCCAGTCTGTAACTGCAATTGGAAGAGCTTTGGAAAAATGATTTGTGGACACATAAGATAATTTTTAAAAACATAATTTTCTCTGCCTCCTTAAAGAAGTTTGTGTTTCTTAAATAACCAGCATTATTACTATTCTTTTTTTTTTTTTTCTTGAGACACCTGTCACCCAGGCTAGAGTGCAGTGGTGTGACCTCAGCTCACTGCAACCTCTGCCTTCCGGGTTCAAGTGATTCTCCTGCCTCAGCCTCCTGAGTAGCTGGGATTACAAGATTACAGGCGTGTGCCACCATGCCAGTCTAATTTTTGTATTTTTAGTAGAGACAGGGTTTCCCCATGTTGGCCAGGCTGGTCTCGAACTCCTGACCTCATGATCCTCCCACCTTGGCCTCCCAAAGTGTTGGGATTTCAGGCGTGAGCCACTGTGCCCAGCCAGTATTCTTCTCTTTCAGATGAATCTAAAAGATGTTTAGTTTTCAGAAACTGGAGAAGATGTTATATTCTCACTTTTCCCTGTTAAGTTTCAGCACCTGTTCTGGCTGTTTTACTTTTTCCCAAACCTTTTATTTAGAACAAAAACTTGGATGAATTGATTTCAAGACTTCACTTTGCCTTTGGGTAAGGTTTTCCTTAGTGGTTTGCCTGAGTTGTGTTTTAGTATCTTTCTTGGGTTGCTTAGCTTTTTTAGCCTTTGGGACAATCTGTTGACTTAGTTGTGAATTTTAGCTTTTCATTTCTTGTGCCATAGAATTTGTGTGTGCTGCCAGGCATGGTGGCATGTTCCTGTAGTCCCAGCTACTTGATAAGGTGGCTTGATAAGCTACTTGATAAGGTGGTAGGAGGTAGCTTGATCCCAAGAGTTTGAGGCTGCAGTGAGCTCTGGTCATACCATCGTACTATATGTAGCCTGGGTGACAACGAGACCCTGTCTCCAGGAAAAAATAAAATAAAAGTTGTGCTAATAGAACATAAACTATTTGAGGGCTGGGAGGTATCTGTTTTGTTTACTGCTATATCCTTAGTGCTCAGAATGGTGGCAGACACATAGTAGGTACTCAAATATTTGCTGAATAAATTTAGAGTAGCAGTAGCAGGTTTTTATTTATTGAGCACACACTGAATGGCAAAGTGCTAAGCTCTTTGAATGGATTTGGTGGTTTTTCCATTTTATAGCTTGTTTTCTGTTCATATGATAGTTTATGAATGGGTGTGAGGGAGGAAGGAGGAGATGAAGCCAGCGTTGTTGAGGATGCTGCTAGCTATTACCAAATTTCATCAAGTTTAAGATACCATCAATTATAGAACACAACATTATTTTACGTATTACTAGGTCTCAAACTCCTGGCCTCAAGTGATCTGCCTGCCTTGGCCCCCCAAAGTGTTGGGATTACAGGTGTGAGCCACCGCACCCGGCCTATTTTATGTACTACTGGGAAAGAAAATGTAAAACTTCCAAATAAATAATTGGATACTGCCAATAGCATGACATATCCTGATTTTAAAGATGTAAAAATATGAACAAACCCCAGAATATTTAAGGGATACTAGTTTTACATAAACTCTCATTTAACAATCATGAAACCTTCTAGAGTTGGATATTACTATCTTCATTTGAGAGAGGAGGAAATTGAAGCTCATGGGTTAATTACATAAGCTCTCCAGTAGAGGAACCAGATTGAGGTCTCTCAGATTTCGGAGGCCATGCCCTTTTTACCACCCTACATTGCCTTAGGAGTCAAGGAAATAAAATAGTACATTGGCCTTTCTGTCAACTTTGGCTTGAAGATACTTAGTTGGCATGGCTTTAAACATTTTCTTTGAAATTGATTTTTCCTATTTTTCCTTAAAATCAAATATCTTGGCTGGGGCGCGGTGGCTTACACTTGTAATCCCAGCACTTTGGGAGGCCAATGAGGGCGGATCATCTGAGGTCAGGAGTTCGAGACCAGCCTGGCTAACATAGTGAAACCCCCCCTCTACTAAAAATACAAAAATTAGCTGGGCATGGTGGTGGGTGCCTGTAATCCGGCTACTTGAGAGGCTGAGGAAGGAGAATCGGTTGAACCTAGGAGGTGGAGTTTGCAGTGAGCTGAGACCGCAGGATTGTACTGCAGCCTGGGCAACAAGAGTGAAACTCTGTCTCAAAAAAAAAAAAAAAAATCAAATATCTTTGTATTTACTCTGTGCTAGCTACTCTGTGGGTCTGTGTGTATACAAAACAATATAAGGTCTCATCTCTTCTTCTCAAGGAATTTATAGTCTGTTTGGGGAGATGAGAAATAAACATGAAAGATAACTAGAGAAGATTTAAATAACATTTCAGAGAATAATGCAAGAGGTTTAACAAGGCAATGAAGGATTAATTGCCAAATAAATTGTACAAATAATTGCTTTTGGAGTTCAGAGGAAGAAATGATTGTTTGGGGCTGGGGTAATCTAGGGAAGGATGTAAATGAATTCCTGGGAGATATTTTCAGTTAGTGAGATTATTTACTTTACCTTTAAAATCATATTAATGTTTGTTACAAATGGAACTGCAAACTGTTTGAACATGAACTATTGTATCTTAATTTTTTTAAATCTCCATATGAGAGTGCAGGAGCTACTACCCCAGAGAAAAGTAGATCATGCTTTCTACATGTATTTGCTTCTATTGTATCAAGTAGATGGAGAAAGTACTCAGTTTTAGAAGAAAAATCTTTGGGTGAAAAAAAAGAGGAACTCCCTGTCCCTAAATTCCTTCAATGTCACTCTTGCCACGTTTACAATCAGTTGTACTTTGTGAGTCATTGCCGAGGTCACTTTTTGTGACTTGTAGCATTCATGATTAACTTCTAAAGGGTGGAAACAAGCATTAATCCCCTTTACATCACTAATGTTCTCTCTGTCCCCCCTCCCCCCTCCCCTCCCCTCCCTTCTCCTCCCCTCCCTTCTCCTCCCCTCCCCTCCCTTCTCCTCCCCTCTCCTCCCCTCTCCTCCCCTCTCCTCCCCTCTCCTCCCCTCTCCTCCCCTCTCCTCCCCTCTCCTCCCCCCCCCTCTCCCCTCCCCTCCCCTCCCCTCCCCTCCCCTCCCTTCTCCTCCCTTCCCCTCTCTCTCCTCAGGCTCAATGGATCCTCCCACCTCAGTCTCCTGAGTAGTTGGGACCACAGGTGTGTGTCACTGTGCCCATTTAATTTTTAAATTTTTTGTAGAGATGGGGCCTTTCTATGTTGTTGCTCAGGCTGGTCTCGAACTCCTGGCCTCAAGTTACCCTTCTGCCTTGCAAGGCCTCCCAAAGTGCTGGGATTCCAGGCAATAATCCTTCATACCGTTTTGAAGCAAATACTAGACATTATATAATTTCCTTAAGTATCTATAAAAGATACAACTGTCTTTCATAAAAAGCAAACTATACATTATTACGTCTAGAAAACCTGCATTAATTTCTTAGTAGCATCAAATACACAGTCACTTCAGTTTTCTAGTTCTCTTCTCATTTTTTAATTTGTTGGAATCAGATTCAAACAAGATGCAGACATTGCAGTTTAGTTTTTATGCGTCCTAAGTTTCTGTTAATATAGGTTTTCTCTTCATCTCTTTTTTCCTTCCAATTTATCAAATTATTTTTTGCCCTGTAGAGTTTTTTGTTGTTGTTGTTGTTGTTGGAGGGACAGAGACTTATTCTGTCACCCAGGCTGGAGTGCAATGCTGTGATCATAGCTTACTGTAGTCTCAAACTCATCGGCTCAAGCGATCCTCCCACCTCAGCCTCCCAAGTAGCTGGGATTAAAGGTGCACACCACCATGCCAGCTACATTAAAAATTTTTTTTTTTTGGTGGAAAAGGGGCTCTTGCTATGTTACTCAGGCTGGTCTGGAACTCCTGGCCTCGAGTGATTGTCCTGTCTTGGCCTCCTAAAGTGCCGGGATTACAGGCACAAGTAACCGTGCCCGGCTTCCTGTAGAGTTTCTTATTGTCTGGATTTTGCGAAGTATGTCTTCGTGGTGGTTTTTCAGTGTGTCCTCTGTCCTCTCTCTCTCTATTTTTAAAATGGTAGTTAGCTTTCAAGTCTTGATCAGTTTCTGGTTCAGTTATTTTTTACAAGTATATTCATTATCTGTTGCTGTGTAACAAATTATCTCCAAACTTGACATCTTAAACCAGCATTTATTGGTCCCAGCACCTCAGGAAGCTGAGGTGGGAGGACTGCTTAAGCCTGGAAGTTTGAGGCTGCAATGAGCTATGATTGCACCTGTGAATAGGCAACTCTTAGGCAAGGCCCTCTCTCTAAAAATTGGCCAGGCATGGTGGCTCATGCCTATAGTCCCAGCGCTTTGGGAAGCCCAGGCGGGTGGATCATTTGAGCCCCGGAGTTTGAGACCAGCCTGGGCAACATGGCGAAACCCCATCTATACAAACAATACAAAAATTATCCGGGCATGGTGGCACATACCTGTTGTCCCAGCTACTTGGGAGGCTGAGGCAGGAGGGAGGATGTCTTGAGCTGGGACGTGGAGGTTGCAGTTGGCTGAGAACACACCACTGTACTCCAGTCTGGGTGACAGCAAGACTCTGTTTCAAAACAAAGCAAAATAAACCTCCCAAACTCCTTAGTATTTATTATCTTCCACAGTTTCTGAAGGTTAGGACTCTGGGAGTAGCCTAGCTGGGGAGTTCTGGTTTTAGTACTCTTAATGGGTTGCAGTCATCTGAAGGTTTAACAAAGGCTGGAGGATTTGCTTCCGAGGTGGCTTACTCAGTGACCATTGGTGGGAGGTCTCAGTTTCTGCCTGAGTGTCCTAAAGCTACTGCCAGAGCTAGTGATCAGAGAGAAGGAGAAAAGGAGGAGGGAATTTGAATTGCCTTTGTGACCTCAGAAGTGACAGCTTGTCACTTTTCTTTTGGTCACATAGACCAACTTTGATACAGTATGGGAGGGGACTGCTTAAGTTCATGAATACCTAGAGATGGGTGTCACTGGGGATGTCATCTTGGTGCTGGCTACTACAGTGAGACTACTTCCCAGGGAGTGTGGTTTATCAGAAGACACATGACGTCTGTTTTTCTTTGAGTTGTTAATATTAGCAGATACTATAAAGAAAAACTTTTTCTTTCTTTCTTCTTCTTCTTCTTTTTTTTTCCTTTGGAGAGAGTCTTGCTCTGTTGCCCAGGCTGGAGTGCAATGGTGTGATCTCGGCTCACCGCAACCTCCACCTCCTGGGTTCAAGTGATTCTCCTGCCTCAGCCTCCCGAGTAGCTGGGACTACTGGTGCGCACCACCACGCCTGGCTCAGTTTTGTGTTTTTAGTGGAGACGGGGTTTCACCATGTTGGCCAGGCTGGTCTCGAATTCCTGACCTCAGGTGATCCACCTGCCTTGTCCTCCCAGGGAGCTGGGATTACAGGCGTGAGCCACTGTGCCCAGCCAAGAAAAACTTTTTCTAATCAAGTATTTGGTTACCTGGTGTGGGTACAGTTTACATAGGAAAGATGGGATATATGTTAGACTCTATTTACTGGTATTTAAAATAACAAGTTGGTTTACTAGTATTCTCCTGTGGTAAAAAACTTTTTTTTCCTCAAAGTTTAAAAAAAAACTATTTTGAAATAATTTTAGACTTTTGGGAATGTTGCAAAAATAGTAGAGTTTTCCTGTGTACTCCACCCAGATTCCCCCAATTTAATAACTTGCATAGCCATGTTATAGTGATCAAAACTAAGGCTAACACTGGTATAATACTGTTAACTAAGTAGCAGATATTGTCAAATTTCCACTCTTGTGTTTTTTTCTGTTCCAGGATCCAATCCTATTCTTTATTAATCTCTCCCTTTTGTTTTTTTGGGGTTTATTTTGTTCAAGTTTTTTTTTTTTCAGTTAGGTGTAGGATGCATGTTCATGATAATGTATCTTTATTTGTCCTTTATTTAATACTCCTTTTTTTTTTTTTTTTTTCCCCTTAAACGCAGGGTCTCACTGTCACCCAGGCTGGAATGCAGTTGTGCTGACATGGTTCACTGCAGCCTCAACCTCCTGGGTTTAAGCGGTCCTTCTGTGTAGCTGGGACCACAGGCATGTGTCAGCATGCCTGACTAATTGTTGTGGGTATTTAAAAAAATTTATGAAGTTTGTATTTTGTTTTAGATGTTGCCTTTATATTAAAATCCTTATGTAATAGACTTAGTGCCCCCCAATTTTTTGGTTATTTTCTGTTGGTTTCTTACTTTGAATACTATTGAAATTACCTAGTAACTTCTTTTTCTTCCCAAGCATTTGATTTAAAGTAATATCTTTTTCTTTCTGTTGATATCAGGTAATCAGCCAGTTTTTTTTCCAGTTTTTATCTCTTCATACTTCAGTTTATGGATAGTTGTGCTCTAGCTACAATGTTGGAACATATAGTCATTATGTAGTATAAAGTGTCACTTAGAACCCTCATTCAGGTTTTTACAGATAAATATATATTTAATGCCCACTACCATTTTTATGTTGATATGGACTTTCCAGTTATTTGGGTCATCTGGAATTCATTTTCTCTAATAAATTCCTCAGGAAGAGCTTATGGGAACAGTATTCCTTGTGTTCCCCTATGTTTGAGAAGTTTGTCTGCAGCTTTAATAGTTAAAAGCTGGCTTGGTGATGATAAAATTCTGTTCCACAGTATCTGAAATATGTCATTCCACTGTCTTCTGGCACAGAGCATAGCTGTTACAGTATGATGATGTCGACCTGTTTTTCTTTGAGCAATGTAGCTTTTTTTTTTTTTTTGTAATTGTTTAGATATCCATAGGATTTTTTTTTTTTTTTTTTTTCGAGAGAGTCTCACTTTGTTGCCCAGGCTAGAGTGCAGTGACAGGATCTCGGCTCACTGCAACCTCTGTCTTCCGGGTTCAAGGGATTCTCCTGCCTCAGCCTCCCTAGTAGCTGGAACTACAGGCATGTACTACCACGCCCAGCTAATTTTTGTATTTTTAGTAGAGACAGGGTTTTGCCATGTTGTCTAGGCTGATCTCGAATTCCTGACCTCAGGTGATCCACCTGCTTTGGCCTCCCAAAGTGCTGGGATTACTGGCGTGAGCCACTGCGCCTGGCCTTTGTAATCTTATTGGTGTTGGTTGGTCTGACACATTTTTCCTTGGGCATTCAGTGAGTCTTTTCAATATGTATTAATAGTTTCAAGCTTCCTTCCCCTCTTCTTTTTTTGTCTCTGTTTTTCTCAATATCATGAAGGTTTTCTTAGTGCTGTTTTTTTTTTTTTATTTGCTTTTTGTTTTTTTTGTCTTACTGCCTTGGCTTTCTTCTTTGGGACTCCTACTATACATATGTTGGATCATCTTTGTGATATATATATAGAGACATGGTCTCGGACTGTCGCCTAGGCTGAAGTGCAGTGGTGTGATCATGGCTCATTGCAACCTCCACCTCCTGGGCTCAAGCGATCCTCCTGCCTCAGCATCCTGAATAGCTAGGACTATAGGGGCATGCCATCATGCCTGGTTAATTTTTGTATTTTTTATAGAGGTGGGGTTTTGCCATGTTGCCCAGGCTGGTCTAGAACTCCTGAGCTCAAGTGATCCTCCCACCTCAACCTTCCAAAGTGTTGGGGTTATAGGCATGAGCCACTGTGCCAGGCCTGTATACTGTTTATATGAGATAAACCTCTCTTTTGTTTCCTCACTTGTATATCCAACTGTCCTCTGAACCTTTTCATTTAGATTTCTAATGGACAACTGAAACTCAACATGTCCCAAACCGATCTCATCATTTTCCCTGTAAGATCTTCACTAAAGCCTTTTCTTTCTCATTGTTGGTAATTCATTCTTGCTGTTGCTTAGGCCTAAAAACCTTGACTACTCTTTTATCTCCTTGCTATTTTTAAGATATATGTAGTGTCTGGCCACATCTCAATAATTCTATTGAACCAACATTTTCTATGAGTTATTGTAATAACATCCTAATAAGTCTTCCTGCATTTTACTCTTGTTTCCTTGTATCCTGTTAGTAACGTAACAGCTGGAGGGTATCTTTTACAATCCTAAACCGGTTTGTCATTCCTCTCTTCTAGACTATGTAGAGGTTTCTTATTTCACCCGGAGTAGAAATGAAAGTTCTTACTTTGTTTCAATGAGACTCTGTGACTTGCCTCTGTTTTTTTTTTTTTTTTTTTAAGACCGAATTTCCCTCTTGTTGCCTAGGCTGAAGTGCAGTGGCGCAGTCTTGGCTCACTGCAACCTCCGCCTCCCGCATTCAAGTGATTCTTCTGCCTCAGCCTCTCGAGTTGCTGGGATTACAGGCATGTGCCACCACGCCCAGCTAATTTTGTATTTTTAGTAGAGATGGGGTTTCTCCATGTTGGTCAGGCTGGTCTTGAACTCCCTAACTCAGGTGATCTGCCCGCCTTGGCCTCCCAAAGTGCTGAGGTTACAGGCATGAGCCACCACTACCGGCCTGCCTCTGTTACATCTCTGATCTCACCTATCATTCCTGTCTTCCTTGTTCATTCTTGATCCAGTACAGTTCTTCATCCAGTGCAGGCACATTCTTGCCTTTGGGTATGCCCTTTCTTGGAATGTTTCTGTCATATGTCTGATTAAGTTCCTCATCTCTTTAAAGTCTCAATTCTTACACTCTTAATGAGGCCCACCCTTACCACCCTATTTAATACCGGAACCTCTGACCTTATAGCACTAGTGCTCTAATATATTAATACTTTACTTATTTATTGTGTTTAATTATAAAGCATATGCTCCACAAGAACAAGAATCCTAGTCCCCATTGCTCACTGACATATCTCAAACACTTAGGTAAGTGTCTGGCATATGGTAGATGTTCATCATTCATTTGTCGAGTGAATAAATACACCCTGTATTTCCTTGAAAGGGTGACGTCCTAAAGCCCTTCTCTCACCCCATCTGTGGCGTTAAGATGTTTTTCTGGGTCACAGCATATCGTTTCTCTTTAAACCCTGTGGTGGGAGTACTTTAGGAAAGTTCCTAGTTTTTGTTGATTTTATTTTATTTTTATATTATTATTATTATTATTATTATTATTTTTTAGACGGAGTCTCGCTCTGCCACCCAGGCTAGAGTGCAGTGGTGCGATCTCGGCTTACTGCAAGCTCCACCTCCCGGGTTCACGCCATTCTCCTGCCTCAGCCTCCCGAGTAGCTGGGACTACAGGCGCCCATCACCATGCCCGGCTAATTTTTTGTGTGTGTGTTTTTAGTAGAGACAGGGTTTCACCACATTAGCCAGGATAGTCTCGATCTCCTGACCTCGTGATCCACCCGCCTCGGCCTCCCAAAGTGCTGGGATTACAGGCATGAGCCACCGCGCCCGGCCCATTTTATTATTTTTTGAGATGGAGTCTCGCTCTGTCACCCAGACTGAAGTGCAGTGGCATGATCTCAGCTCACTGCAACCTCCACCTCCTGGGTTCAAGCGATTGTCGTGCCTTAGCCTCCCGAGTAGCTAGGATTACAGGCACCTGCTACCACCCCCTGCTAATTATTTTATTTTATTTTATTTTTATTTTTAGTAAAGATGGGGTTTACCAAGTTGGCCAGGCTGGTCTTGAACTCCTGACCTCAGGTTATCCACCTGCCTCGACCTCCCAAAGTGCTGGGATTATAGGTGTGAGCCACCATGCTCAGCCTTTGTTGGTTTTATTTTAGCTTCCCGTCTCTTTAGGCTGGAACTGTTTCTAGAAATCCATTTAAGATGGAAGTTGACTCTGAAATTGGTTAAATAAAGTTAGGGTGATTTGTTAATATAGAGGAATTGTGAGTTACCACCTGTCACATATATAAGAGAATTTCTTATTTGTTTTCTTACTCTCTAAGCCTAATAAAAAAAGGTTCCTTTAAAAAAAAAAATTCATTCTAGGCCAGGTGCGGTGGCCCACACCTGTAATCCCAGCACTTTGGGAGGCAGAGGCAGGCAGATCACCTGAGGTCAGGAGTTCCAGACCAGCCAGCCCAACATGGCGAAACCCCGTCTCTACTAAAAATACAAAAAATTAGCTGGGCATGGTGGCAGGTGCCTGTAATCTCGGCTACTCGGGAGGCTGAGGCAGGAGAATCACTTGAACCTGGGAGGCAGAGGTTGGAGTGAGCTGAGATCATGCCACTGCACTCCAGCCTGGGTGGCAAGAGTGAAACTCCATCTCAAAAAATAAAATAAAATAAAAATTAAAATTAAAATCTTTTTTACTGCATTTTCAGTGGCAGTTTGAGAAGAAGGGGTGGTACATGTCGATAGACATTAACATGCAATTGAGAAATGCTTTTAAAAAAGTGCATGTATATTATGCCTTCTCAATGTTTTTATTCTGTTTCAGCAAATCAATAGAGTTGCAGTAATCTAGAAAGGATTAATTATGTCATGATGGTTTACTGTGTAGTCTCCCCAAGAAGGGCCACTCTGTTCTGCGTACTGCTGTTAGGCACAAGATGTGAAATAATATCTGTGAGGTCTTCATTTGGTGAATATGATAAAATCAATAGCATTTTAAAGGGTCTCCTAAAAATACCATTTAATGAATTTTAAAAATTAATAGTGAATTATTATTATTGAGAACATTTGTTAAATTAGTGTTTTCTTGGTTTGGATTGGATGTAATGCATAAACTTCAAAGATGTAAAAACTGTATTTAAAACATTTTTTAAATTTTTTGTAGAGATGGGGGTCTCACCACGTTGCCTAGGGTGGTCTCGAGCTCTTGGGCTCAAGTGATCCTCCCACCTCAGCCTCCAAAAGTGTTAGATTACAGTCCTGAGCCATCATGGACTTAACTATCCTTAATTTTGTATCACCTATGGAGAACATGTATTAACTTTGTAATAAAAAAGTTTTTAGGCCTGGTGCAGCAGCTCTTGCCTGTAATGCCAGCACATTGGGAGGCTGAGGTGAGAGGATCACTTAAGCCCAGGAGTTTGAGGCCAGCGTGGGCAACATGGCAAGACCCCAGATTGACAAAAAATTAAAAAAAAAAAAATCAGCTGTGCATGATGTGGTTAAAAAAAAATTTATCTGGGCACAGGATGACAGGTACCTGTGGTCCCAGCTACCTGGAAGGCTGAGACATGGCAATCACTTGAGACCAGGAGGTTGAGGCTACAGCAAACTATGATCTGTCTGCTGCACTCCATCCTGGGCAACAGAGTGAAGACTCTGTCTCAAAAAAAAAAAAAAAAAAAAAAGTCTTCTGTATTTTCTATAAATTGGTGGTGGTTGGATCTAGAGGCTTGAGCACAGATGATTTAATGAGATCAGTTTCCAGGTTTGCAGATTGACAAACCTTTGTTCTCTTAAATTCTTCTTCTTTCTTCTCTTTTTTGGAGACAGAGTCTTCCTCTGTCACCAGGCTGGAGTGCAGTGGCACAATCAAGGCTTATTGCAGCCTCTACCTCCCAGGCTCAAGAAATCCTCCCACCTTAGCTTCCTAAATAGCTGGGACTACAGGCGCACGCCACCACCATGCCTGGCTAATTTTTGTAATTTTTTGTAGAGACACGATTTCACCATGTTGCTTAGGCTGGTCTCAAACTCCTGAGCTCAAGCAGTCTGCCTACCTGGGCCTCCCAGAGTGCTGGGATTACAGGCGTGAGCCACTGCGCTGGCTGTTCTTTTAACTTTTTAAGTTGGCCTGAGAAAGCTTGCAGAGCCTTATTTTCCAGATGTCTCTTTTTACAATTATTCTTCTAACTGCCAAAAGAAGTAAGAAATCTCCCATTTTACTGTGTTGTATTTCAATTTTTTTTTTTTTTAAAAGGGTTTGAAGTCCAGGCGTGGTGGCTCACGCCTGTAATCCCAGCACTTTGGGAGGCCGAGGTGGGCAGATGACCTGAGGTTGGGAGTTTGAGACCAACCTGACCAACATGGAGAAACCCCATCTCTACTAAAAATACAAAATTAGTCGGGCATGGAGGCACATGCCTGTAATCTCAGCTACTCAGGAGGCTGAGGCGGGAGAATTGCTTGAATCCGGGAGGCAGAGGTTGCTGTGAGCTGAGATCGTGCCATTGCACTCCAGCCTGGGCAACAAGAGCAAAACTCCGTCTCAGAAAAAAAAAAAAAAAAAAAGGTGGGGGGGGTTTGAAACACATGGGCAATTAGAAATATTGGTGTCAGAGTTTAACAAGTGAATGACTCTCAATGGCTGATTAACAAACGACCTACTAGTTGGTTTCTAAGTGTGTTTTCATCAGAATTGAGGTGGGAGTTAATCAAATTGCTCTCTGAGAGATCATGAAAACATAATTTTTGATGGTAGTTCACTGAGACTTTTATCATGTAATTAAGATTATACTGAAAGAATTGAATGACATCGCTTTCACATAACTCCTTCCATGTATTTAATCTACTTATGTCAGCACATTTTAATCTTACAAAAAATGAGTGCATGTTAGTGGTGGGAGAAGGACAAAACATCTTGCTCATTGTAGCGAACAGATTCACTGGCAGTGAAAAGTGTATTTTTATGTATATATTACCCAAATTTGTAATATGTTTATGTTTTGAACAATTACATCCTAATAATGATCATAGTAACTCAGAATAAGATGTTTTTCAATACTTAGACCTTATGATCAGATGGAATTTATTTCAGTTTATATATCTTTTTTCAGATATAGGATAATAAAATACATTCAAGCATAAAATGGCATTTCCTCATGATTAAATTCTGGGGAAGAAGAACGGAAATTTTATATTTCAGGAGAAAGGAAGAGTTGTAGAATTTCTGACTCGGAGATGATCTAGGTTCTTTTCAATACATAAGAGTGATAAAACACCTTATTAAAATGCTAATGCTCATAATATCTTGGAAGTGACTACTTCGTAACTAAATTGATGAAAAATTTAAATGTCAACTTGCAAATGTTCTGGGGCCCATAGTTTTTCAAGAATCTTCTGGTAGGTACTTGAGCAAAAACATTCAAGTCCTTTGGTACCTGTTTGTTGTCAGGCTCCGTGCTGGCTGCGTTGGTGATGTAATGACACGTTCCCTGAATTGACACATTCCCATCTTTCAAGCAGTAGACTTTCTACAACAACCAACTTAATTTATGTCTGAAGCAAAGATGTATAACTGTACACACTAAAGATCTTTACATTTCGTGTTTTTATAAACAGAATTACAAATGCATATTTTGTATTTGAAATTTTAAGACCGCTCACCTCCAGGATGTGTGTGTGTTTCTTTATGAAAGTGCAGGCTGGAAGATAAATTTTCTTACTAAGATGAATGTTTCTTTTTGACAGTGATTAAAAGATGATTAAAATAGTGGTGATTCTGTTGAAAAATTTTAAACATGTATTTTTAAAAAATGGAAAAACATTATTTGTGTATGCCATAGCAATTTATTTTGCCCACGTAGGAAACAGAAAGGGAAAGAAGAATTTTTATATGGTTCAATATTTTACTGTTAAGATAACTTAATACGTATGTATCCTTCCATGAGGAATAAATAGGAAGGCTAAAATAGAAAGGTTAATGTAAACATTTTTTAAAAGTAAATTGTTAGGTTTTAAAAAAACTTTAATTTTACTGTTGTTTTTTGGGCTTTAAGGAAGCTCTGTATCTCTAGGTTTTTAAATCCTAATGTACCAGGTTGGCCCTTTTGCTGAGGATGAGGCACTTTTGTGGCAGTGTTGCCATGGTGACTGCTTGCCAAGTGCTGTCTCAAGGTCACTCATCACTCATAGCCCTGAATACTTGGATTTTCTTAAGGGAAAATATCAACACTCAGTTGATAAAATGAAGTTAATTATCATATCACATTACTGAAGCATATCTAGCAAAGTTATACTTATAAACAGCATTTTGTGTTAGTATTGATGAACTGTATGTTTTTGAATACTGAGTTTTAACCTGCCAGATTAGAAGGCCAATGGAAAATCTATAAATTAACCATAGCCCATATTGTAATACTTTAATTTTATTCCATTTCTGACTTTAAAAAATGCAGCAGCGTAATTTTACTGTGGTTATGTTTGAAGATATCTAAACATATTTCCCTCAATATTTGCTTTTTGATATGAGGCAAGAGCAAAGATTTCTTAGCATTTATTTTATATTTTGGTAAACTTAGCTTGAAGTTGCCAGTTGCTGAAGCCCTTGTCCATATAAGAATAGGATGATCATTATATTTTCCCCAAACCAGATTGCAGGTAGATAGTAGATCTATCTACCTAGGTTCTATTTCATATATTCTTTGTCTCATACTGCTGTTAATTTTCCTTGTCCTTACTTTGTAGGTTTTAATTTTTTTGTTATATACGAACATTATACAAGAAAAGCTGTTCATTAAAGGTTTTTGTTGTTTTTATCAAACCAGTTTTCAATAAAGGAATATATGAAAAGAAATTCCCCTTTGCATTAGTCTATATTTCATCTGGGTCTTGTTCTAGAGAGAAAATCAGAGCTATGTGTCTTCATTAGGATGAAAGGTGACTTTGAAATCAGAGATGAGAAGCATTACTGTAAACGGAAAAAATGTGATTGAAACAAACAAAAACATGCTTTTCAAAATACATGGTTAGATTTTTTTTTTTTTTTAAGACAGGGTTTTGCTCTGTCACCCAGGCTGGATGGAGTACAGTGGTACGATCTTGGTTCACTGTAACGTCTGCCTCCAGGGCTCAAGGGATCCTCCCACCTCAGCCTCCCGGGTAGCTGGGACTACAAGCACACACCACCATGTCCAGCTAATTTTCGTATTTTTATGTAGAGACGGGGTTTTGCCATGTTGCTCAGTCTGGTCTTGAATTCCTGGGCTTAAGGGATTTGCTCGCTTTGGCCTCCTGAAGTGTTAGGATTACAGGCGTGAGCCACTGTGCCTGGCCTGAAAATTTGGTCTTTTGGCTAATTAGAATCTAACTAGTTCCTCTGCTTTCAAGGGAATTGGATGAATTGGTTCTCCTAAAGCATTTTCATCTCTGCTTCTGTAGAGCAGACACCTTTGCAATGTCCGATCAAGATATTTTTACACTCTTGAAATTTTTTTTTTAAATTATTATTATTATACTTTAAGTTTTAGGGTACATGTGCACAATGTGCAGGTTTGTTACATATGTATACATGTGCCATGCTGGTGTGCTGCACCCATTAACTTGTCATTTAGCATTAGGTATATCACCTAATGCTATCCCTCCCCTCTCCCCCCACCCACAACAGTCCCCGGTGTGTGATGTTCCCCTTCCTGTGTCCATGTGTTCTCATTGTTCAATTCCCACCTATGAGTGAGAACATGCGGTGTTTGGTTTTTTGTCCTTGCGATAGTTTGTTGAGAATGATGGTTTCCAGCTTCATTCATGTCCCTACAAAGGACATGAACTCATCATTTTTTATGGCTGCATAGTATTCCATGGTGTATATGTGCCATGTTTTCTTAATCCAGTCTGTCATTGTTGGACATTTGGGTTGGTTCCAAGTCTTTGCTATTGTGAATAGTGCCGCAATAAACATATGTGTGCATGTGTCTTTATAGCAGCATGATTTATAATCCTTTGGGTATATGCCCAGTAATGGGATGGCTGGGTCAAATGGTATTTCTAGTTCTAGATCCCTAAGGAATCGCCACACCGACTTCCACAATGGTTGAACTAGTTTACAGTCCCACCAACAGTGTAAAAGTGTTCCTATTTCTCCACATCGTCTCCAGCACCTGTTGTTTCCTGACTTTTTAATGATCTCCATTCTAACTGGTGTGAGATGGTATCTCATTGTGGTTTTGATTTGCATTTCTCTGATGGCCAGTGATGACGAGCATTTTTTCATGTGTTTTTTGGCTGCATAAATGTCTTCTTTTGAGAAGTGTCTGTTTATATCCTTCGCCCACTTTTTGATGGGGTTGTTTGTTTTTTTCTTGTAAATTTGTTTGAGTTCATTGTAGATTCTGGATATTAGCCCTTTGTCAGATGAGTAGGTTGCAAAAATTTTCTCCCATTCTGTAGGTTGCCTGTTCACTCTGATGGTGGTTTCTTTTGCTGTGCAGAAGCTCTTTAGTTTAATTAGATCTCATTTGTCAATTTTGGCTTTTGTTGCCATTGCTTTTGGTGTTTAGACATGAAGTCCTTGCCCAAAATCTCCTTAAGCTGATAAGCACTTCAGCAAAGTCTCAGGATACAAAATCAATGTGCAAAAATCACAAGCATTCTTATACACCAATAACAGACAAACAAAGAGCCAAATCATGAGTGAACTCCCATTCACAATTGCTTCAAAGAGAATAAAATACCTAGGAATCCAACTTACAAGGGATGTGAAGGACCTCTTCAAGGAGAGCTACAAACCACTGCTCAGTGAAATAAAAGAGGATACAAACAAATGGAAGAACATTCCATGCTCATGTGTAGGAAGAATCAATATCGTGAAAATGGCCATACTGCCCAAGGTAATTTATAGATTCAATGCCATCCCCATCAAGCTACCAATGACTTTCTTCACAGAATTGGAAAAAACTACTTTAAAGTTCATATGGAACCAAAAAGGAGCCCGCATTGCCAAGTCAATCCTAAGCCAAAAGAACAAAGCTGGAGGCATCACGCTACCTGACTTCAAACTATACTCCAAGGCTACAGTAACCAAAACAGCATGGTACTGGTACCAAAACAGAGATATAGACCAATGGAACAGAACAGAGCCCTCAGAAATAATGCCGCATATCTACAACTATCTGATCTTTGACAAAGCTGACAAAAACAAGCAATGGGGAAAGGATTCCCTATTTACACTCTTGAAATTTCAATGAATGCAAAGCTCTATAGATATTGTTGCAAATATGCCAGGTAGTATATATATGCCAGCTAACGTTTGTTTCATTTTTGCATATTTATGAAGCCAAGTATATTATCTGATGCTATATTTGCTAATTTATTTGGAAAAAGGTGTTAATATAAAACTCTGTAAGCTATGATGTTAGGCAACATGATCTAGAAAAAAGAATATTGGAGTGGGAGGCCAGGGCCCTGCACTGATCTTCCATCTTTCTTTTACTGTGTGAACTTGGTTAAGTCACTTGTTGTGGTTCGTGTTTCTCATTTGTAAATCAAGGTATTTCCATTTCTGTTGTGACCATCCATAATTCCATTGTCAGTATTCTGTGTAGTAAAATTTGGATTATCTTCAATAATGGGGAGAATTGTAGTTCATACCAATCTAAAGTGCTGAAGCTTTCAAACTGATTCCTTTGATTTTGGATGCAGATTTATTTTGTTTTTCCTTAGATACTATTAAAGTTTTTTTTTTTTTTTTTTGGGACAGAGTCTCGCCCTGTCGCCCAGGCTGGAGTGCAGTTGCACTATCTCGGTTCACTGCAAGCTCCGCCTCCCAGGTTCATGCCATTCTCCTGCCTCAGCCTCCCGAGTAGCTGGGACTATAGGCGCCTGCCACCATGCCCGGCTAATTTTTTTTTTGTATTTTTAGTAGAGACGGGGTTTCACCATGTTAGCCAGGATGGTCTCGATCTCCTGACCTCATGATCCGCCAGCCTCGGCCTCCCAAAGTGCTGGGATTACAGGCGTGAGCCACTGCACCCAGCCTTTTTTTTTTTTTTTTTTCTGAGGCAGAGTCTTCCTCTGTTGTCCAGGCAATGGTGTGATCTTGGCTCACTGCAATCTCTGCCTCCCGGATTCAAGCGATTCTCCTGCCTCAGCCCCCTGAGTAGCTGGGACTACAGGCATGTGCCACCATGCCTGGCTAATTTTCGTATTTTTATTGGAGACAGGGTTTCACCATGTTGGCCAGGCTGGTCCCGAACTCTTGAGCTCAAGCATTCCACCCGCCTTGACCTCCCAAAGTGCTGGGATTAGAGGCATGAGCCACTGTGCCAAGCCTATTAAAGTTATTTTGTATTCCACATGTATATTTAACCAGGTTGTTTTGGAACAAGAAGGGGAAGAGTTTTTATGATGGAACTGTTTATGTGGCAAGTAATTAGCAGTTTTTAAAATGTTTTGTGACTAACTCCACAAGGTTAGAATTGACTGTAGAAATAGCTGCTGAAAGAATATAGAGTAGAAATTGATTTTGCAGTATTTTGAACCTGGGCTTCAAGTAGACTCTGGACTTTTTCAGTAGAAGGAAGGGTTAATGTGCAATGTATTTTTCTTTGAAGTTTTCTTTTCTTTTCCCCTTTTTTTGTTTGAGATGGGGTCTCACTCTGTCACCCAGGCTGTAGTACAGTGGTGTGATCTCAGCTCACTGCAACCTCCGCCTCCTGGGTGCAAGTGATTCTCCCATCTCAGCCTGCTGAGAAACTGGGATCACAGGTGCCTGCCACCATGCCTGACTAATTTTTTGTATTTTTAATAGAGATGGGGTTTCATCATGTTGGCCAGGCTGGTGAAGCTTTCTTTAACATGTCCCATTCTATAGCCCAGGAAAGCATTACAGTCTCAAAAGATGGTGGACATCAATGTTTATTAAAACATTGTTTTTAAAAGTTTACAAAGTAGAATATATGTGAAAAGTGAAAGCTTTAGAATTAAATCCTTTCATACCCATTTCCGTGCATTTATAAACACACAGTTTTTACTTTGTTGGCTTACCTTGTACTTACTCTGCCATTGCCATCTTTTTGTCAGTATATAGAGATCTTTTTCATTTAAAAAATAATGGCAAATATGAATCTGTGGATAGTCTAATAATAAACCAGCTATTTGCTGTTAAAACAGTGCCACAAAGAACATCCTTTTTCTCCCATCTTTACCCACTCCTGCAGAAATTTCCATAGAACGGATTCCTGAAAGTCAAATTTTTTGGGTCTGTGGATGTCCAAGGGATATCTTTCATATTTGGCTGGATTTCAAAATTGCTTTTCAGAAAGCTTTAATAGCTTACAGTCCTGTCAACAGTGACACCTACTTTTTTCATGCCTATTTTCTTTGGATGATGATCTTATAGCAGCCACTTATTGAGTGCCCACCATGTGTTAGGAATTGTGTCAGGTGCTTAACTTGGCTTTCTCTAATCCTGATAATCCTGTAAGATATTATTTTCATCCCCATTTACAGTTGAGGAATTTGAGGGTCAGAGAGGTGAAATAACTTGCTTAAGGCCGCATAACTAGTAAATGGTAACACACTGGGGTTTAAACCGCCACCTGTCTGATTCCAAAGTCTGTGTTCCTCTTAATCACAAACTGTTTCTAATATTGAGAGGACCATCTGTAAATAGGTGCATATATACAAATTGAGAATGTACATATTTTCCTTCAAATTAAGTAATATAGTCAGATAATACATAGAAAGTTAATAGTCCTTCAAATCAGCCATAGCCCAAACAATATAGATAATTCAGTTTATTGACAAAGATATATATGAGATATAATTTCTGACTCTGGCTTTAGATGTTTAGGTTTTTGACTTTTCAAATGAGTATAATCCTTAGTGGTTTCAAGTTTAACTTGAGGAACCAATGATTACAACTAAAAATATACTGCTAGTCTACAAACCCAGTCTAGTTAAGGATGCCATAACAAAGTGCCACAGACCGAGTGGCTAAACAAATTTATTTTCTTAGCGTTCTGGAGGCTAGCATTCCAAAATCAAAAGTCAGCAGGGTTGCTTCCTTCTGAAGCCTCTTTCTTTGACTTGTAGATGGCTGACATCTCCCTGTGTCTTCACATGGTTTTCTCTCTGTTCTCTTTGTCTAAATTTCTTTTTTTTTTTTTTTTTTGAGATGGAGTCTGTCTCTTGTTGCCCAGGCTGGAGTGCAATGGCGCAATCTCGGCTCACTGCAACCTCCCCCTGCTAGGTTCAAACGATTTCTCCTGCCTCAGCCTCCCGAGTAGCTAGGATTACAGGCATGCACCTCCACGCCCAGCTAATTTTGTTTTTTTTTTTTTTTTTTTTTTTTTTTTTTTTTTTTAGTAGAGATGGGGTTTCTCCATGTTGGTCAGGCTGGTCTCAAACTCTTGACCTCAGGTGATCTGCCTGCCTCGGCCTCCCAAAGTGCTGGGATTACAGACGTAAGCCACCGCGCCGGCCTAAATTTCCTCTTACAAGGGCACCAGTCATATTGGATTAGGGCCACCCTAGTGACCTCATTTTGAATAGGATCACCTCTTTAAAGTTCTGTCTCTAAATATAGTCACATTGTGAGAGATTAGGATTAAAACATGAAATTTGGCAGGGTGCAAACAACTCTACCAGTTCTTCCACTGTTTGCATCAGTTTCAGTGTCCCTATCAGTAAAAGAAGTCACAAGCCGTCTTGAATAATTGGAACCCTTCTGCCAGATTGTCTAATGTCAGTCTCTTTTTTTTGGATGCTGCTTCTTCTAAGTCATCTTCCTCATTGTTTGGCACTGGTTCAGAATCCCTCATCTCCATCAAGTTCTCTTAATTCCTCTGGTGTGTGTTGTCTTTTAGCTCTTACATTTCTCTAAGATCCATATCTTAAAACCCTTCACTCCCTACTTTTTTCACTTTTTTTTTTTTTTTTTTTTTTTTTTGGCCATATCCACAACCTCCATGATTTCCTTGATAGGCTCTGTTTTAAATCCTCTGAAGTTATGCACGACATCTGGACACAGTTTTCTCCAGCAGGAATTTATTGTTTTGGACTTGATGCCTTTCACAGCTTTTTCCGTAACAATGATGGCATCTTCAATGGTGTAATCTTTCCAGATTTTCATGATGTTTTCTCTATTAGGGTTCTTTTCCATAGCATCCATAATCCTTCCCATAGAGCACTATGTGTAATGAGCCTTAAAGGTCCTTATGACCTCCTGATCTTCAGACTGAATTAGAGTTATCATGTTTGGGGGCAGGTAAACCAACTCGATGCCTTCATTGTTGAACTTATAGGCTTCTGGGTGGTCAGGGCATTGTCCAATAGTAAAAGAACTTTAAAAGGCAGTCCCTTACTGGCAAGGCACTTCCTGACTTCAGGGACAAAGCATTGATGGATTCAATCCAGAAAAAGGCTTCTTGTTCTCCAGGCCTTCTTATACAACCAAAAGACTGGCAGCTGGTGTTTATCTTTTCCCTTCAAGATTTGGAGCAGGGGAGGGAGGTGGTGGCTAGCAGCTTCTTAGATGAGGGCAGTCCTGATCATAAACCCTACTGCATTTGTACAAAACAGTAGAGTTAGCCTGTCCCTTCCTGCCTTATATCCTGATGCTTGCTTCTCTTTCTTACTAAATGTCCTTTGTGGTCTTTTTTTCTTCCCCAGAATAGGGCACTTTCATCTGCATTAAAAATCTTTTCAGGCTCTGTGTGGTGGCTCATGTCTGTAATCCCAGCACTTTGGGAGGCCGAGATGGGCGGATCACTTGAGGTCAGGAGTTCGAGACCAGTCTGGCCAACATGGTGAAACCCCGTCTCTACTAAAAATACAAAAAAATTAGCCTCCCAGGTTCCAGTGATTCTCCTGCCTCAGCCTCCCAGGTAGCTGGGACTACAGGCACACCCTACCACACCTGGCTAATTTTTTGTATTTTTAGCAGAGACAGGGTCTCACTGTGTTGCCCAGGCTGGTCTCAAACTCTTCAACTAAGGCAGTCTTCTCACCTTGGCCTCCCAAAGTGCTAGGATTACAGGCGTGAGCCACTGAACTGGCCAATTTTTGTATTTTTAATAGAGATGGGCTTTCATCACATTGGCCAAACTGGTCTCGAACTACTGGCCTCAATCAGTCCACCCACCTTGGCCTCCCAAAGTGTTGGAATTACAGGAGTGAGCCACCACACCTGGCCTTAATTTTTTTTTGGAGACAGTTTCGCTCTGTTGCCCAGGCTAGAGTGCTGTGGCACAATCTTGGCTCACTGCAACCTTTGTCTCCTGGTTTCAAGCAATTCTCCTGCCTCAGCCACCCGAGTAGCTGGGATTATAGGTGTGCGCTATCATGGCCGGCTTTTTGTATTTTTAGTAGAGAGAGGGTTTCACCATGTTGGCCAGACTGGTCTCAAACTCCTGACCTGAAGTGATTTGCCCGCCTTGTCTTCCCAAATTGCTGGGATTACAGATGTGAGCCATCGTGCCCGGCCATGAGGACGTGCTTTCAAGTCAATTGGATAAATACCTGGAAGTGTGATTGCTGGATCATATGGTTAAGTTAGGTTTTAGCTTTGTGAAAAACTGCCAAACTGTCTTCTGAAGTGGCTGTATCATTTGTATGCTCACCAGCAATGAATGAGAGTTCCTGTTACTCTGTGTGCTCACAACATTTGGTATTGTCAGTTTTTTAGATTTTAGCCATTCCAATAGGTATGTCGTAGTATCTCATTGTTTTAATTAGCAGTCCTGTAATAACAGATGATGTTCAGCATCTTCATATGCTTATTTGCTATATGTGTATCTTCAGTGAGGTGTCTTTTGTCCATCTTTTAACTAGTTTCTTGTGTTACTATTTTGTCATTGAAGAGCTCTTTATATATTTTGGAATGTAAATTCTCAATGTGTTAAACATTTTTCTCACGATCCGGCTTGCTTTGATTTAAAAATATTTTTTTATTTCAATAATTTTGAGTTATAGGTGGTTTTGGTTACATTAATGAGTTCTTTTGTGGTGATTTCTGAGTTTTTAGGTGTACCTGAGCAGTGTACACTGTGCACAATATGTAGTCTTATCCCTCATTCTTTTTTTTTTTTTTTTTTTTGAGATAGGGTCTCTGTCACCCAGGCTGGAGTATAGTGGTATGATTTTGGCTCACTGCAGCTTGACTTCTGGGGCTCAGGTGATCCTCCTACCGCAGCCTCCAGCCTCCTGAGTAGCTGAGATCACAGATGCATGCCACCATACTCAGCTACTTTTTTGTATTTTTTGTAGAGACAGGGTTTCGCCATGTTGCCCTAACTCCTGAGGTCAAAGGATCTGCTTGCTTCAGCCTCCTAAAGTGCTGGGATTATGGGCGTGAGCTACTGGGACTGGCCAATTTTTTTTTTTTTTTCAAGTAGACTTTTTTTTTTTTTTTTTTTTAAGCTACACGATCTCGATCTGTTGCCCAGACTGCAGTGCAGTGGCATGTTCATAGCTCACTGCAGCTTCAAATTCCTGGGCTCAAGTGATCCTCTTGCTTCAGCTTCCCCAAGAAGCTAGGACTATAGGCCTGTGCCAGCACACCCAGCTAATTTTTTTTCTTTTTCTTTTTTTTTTTTATTTTATAGAGACAGGATCTTGCTATGTTGCCTGGGCTTTTCTCCAACTCCAAGCCTCAAGTGATCCTCTTGCCTCAGCTTCCCAAAGTGCTGGGATTACAGGCATGAGCCACTGCACCTCGCTTAGGCTATTTTTTTAAAGAGCAGTTTAAGGTTATAGGAAAATGGAGATGAGGGTACAGAGATTTCCCATATGTGCATATCTTCCTCCATTATCAGCAACTCCCTGCCAGAGTGGTGGATTTGTTATAGTTGATGAATTTATGCTGACACATCATCACCTAGAGTTCATAGCTTACATTAGGGTTAATTCATAGAATGTTGTATATTCTGTGAGTTTAGGCAAATTTACAATGATCTACCATTAAAATATCATACAGAGTAGTTTCACTACCCTAAAAAACCTGTGCCCCACCTATTCATCCCCTCCTTCCCCGTAATCTCAGGCAACCATTGATCATTTTATTGTCCCCATAGTTTTGCTTTTTTTTTGACATGTCATATAGTTGGAACCATAAAGTATGTAGCCTTTTCAGACTAGCTTCTTTTGCTTAGTAATATGCATTTAAGTTTCCTCCCTGTCTTTTTATGACTTGATAGCGTATTTCTTTACAGTGCTGAATGAGATTCCATGTGCCACAATTTATCCACTCACCTATTGAAGGACATCTTGGTTGCTTCCATGCTTTAGCAATTATGAATAAAGCTGCCATAAGCACCTGTGTATAGGTTTTTGTGTGTAGGATGTAAGTTTTCAACTTTGAGTAAAACACCAAGGAGCATGATTGCTGGTTAGAATATGTTTAGTTTTTTAAGAAATTGCCCAACTGTCTTCCAAAATGGCTTTTGCATTCCTACCAGCAATGAATGAGAATTCCTGTTGCTTCACATACTTTCCAGTGTTTGGTGTTGTCAGTGTTCTAGATTTTGGCCATTCCAACAGGTGTGTATTAGTATCATCATTTCAGTTTGCATTATCCCTGATGACGTGTGATGTGGATCATCTTTTCATATACTTGTTTGTCATCTGTCCATCTGTCTTGATTTTTTTTTTTTTAATTTGTGTTGGCAAATGAGGGTCAGGAATTGGATTTGGGATCTAGCTTTAAGGAATTAGTTAGGGTTTGGTATTTTGAATGTAAAACGGCCAGGAATGTATATAAATCACAACTGTATCATATACCTTTTATTATTTTGTGATTATAAAAGCATAGCAATCACTTTGGAAAATTTGGGATACTTTCAAAGCAGGAAAAAGTACTACTAGTAATTGTGGGGATTAACATTTTGTTATATTTTCTAAATTCTTCTTTTTCTTCTCCTATATATTCTCCATATATCTCTGTATCCTTCTTTTACATGTAATTATGCAGAACTTTTAATAATATTTTAGAGGCTACTTTTATGATTATTAAAAGTAATTTTTTTAAAATAATGATGAGGTCTTGCTATGTTGGCCGGATTGGTCTTGAACTCTTGGCCTCAAGCAGTCCTCTCCACTGGGCCTCCCAAAGTGCTAGGATTACAGGCGTGAGCCAACACGCCTGGCTAAAAGTAATGTTTATGTGAGCATCAGGTGCCACAAGCTTTGTCTGCATTTCTCATACTTCTTTGTTTAGAGTACTGGAAGTAGATTCTGGATCGAAGACTACTGCTGGATGTTACGAATTGTTTCCCTAATCTGTCCTTTTTATATTACATTAAGGAGTTTAACATTTTGTAGAGCTTAAAAAGTTTTTTGGTGGCATCATTTTTGTTTTATTTAAAAATTACAACAGAAAATTATTTGTCATTTTACCACTTAAAAGTCAGTGATTTTGGGTGATGATAATGTGTCAGTGTAGTTTCACCAGTTGTAACAAACTCACCACTCTGATAGGGGATGTTTATGATGGGGGGAGGAGATGCATATGTAGAGGGAATAGATAGGCTATCTCTGTACTTGGTCTCAATTTTGCTGTGAACCTAAAACTGCTCTAAGAAATCAAAAAGGGAAAAAAATGGTACAGTAATTAAACCATGCCCTCAATTCAGTTGCATATTAAATTTGAGAGCAGGCTGGGCATGATGGCTTATGCCTGTAATCCCAGCAGTTTAAGTGGCTGAGGCATGGCTGGGCACAGTAGCTCATGCCTGTAATCCTAGCACTTTGGGAGGCTGAGGCAGGCAGATCACCTGAGGTCAGGAATTCGAGACCAGCCTGACCAACGTGGTGAAATGCCATCTCTACTAAAAATATAAAAAAATTAGCTGGGCGTGGTGGCAGGCGCCTGTAGACCCAGCTACTCAGGAAGCTGAGGCACGAGAATCTCTTGAACCTGGGAGGCGGAGCTTGCAGTGAGCCAAGATGGTGCCACTGCACTGTAGCCTGGGCTACAGAGCGAGATTCTGTCTCAAAAAAAAAAAAAAAAAAAAAGGCTGAGGTGGGAGGATCACTTGAACTCAGGAGTTTGAGACCAGCCTGAGCAGCATGATGAAATCTTGTCTCTACAAAAACTACACAAATTAGCCAGGCGTGGTGGCGTGCGCATGTGGTCCTAGCTACTTGGGAGGTTGAGGCAAGAGGATTGCTTGAGTCTGCCTGAGGGTGAGGCTGCAGTGAGCCATGTACTCCAGCCTGGGGAAAGAGCGAGACCCTGTCTCAAAAAACGAAAAAAAAAAAAAAATTTATGCACCTTTCTCCATTTTTTTCCCCAAGTATGAGCAGATACATCTATATAAACATTGTTCTCACACATTAAAACAATCATGTTATTTTGCTTGCATTTTCTTTTTCAATTATTGTAGCATGGGCATCCTTTTAGGTAATTGTATATGGACATCTACTGCATTATTTTCAATGGCTATGTAATATACTGTTGTTGGATGTCCTTTATTTAGTCATTTATTAATTCAGCAAAGAACTATTGAGTACCTGTCATGTGCAAGTTACTGGGGATATATTCAACAAACAGAACAAACTGAAATCTCTCACCTCAAGGAGCTTGCATCAAGTTGGAGTTTATATTCCCCTATTGATGGTCATTATTTATTTCTCCTCTTTTTTTTTTTTTTTTAGGTAGAATATTGTAGTGAATATCCTTGTTATATTTTTCATCTTTGTTAAAACCCCAATTGGCATCTACATCTTTTGTATCTTGATGTACTTGTGTGTATTTCTAGCCATGGACTTGTTGAGTCTAAAGGATATATGCATTTAAAGTTTTTAATTTTTGCCACAATACCATTTTCTTTATTTTACATTTCCTGAATGCTTGGAAGGGTTGTGCACGTTTTCATGTGTTTGCTGGTCATTTGTACTAGTGTGAATTGCCTACTCTGGTTCTTAGTCCATTTTTCTTAGTAGATTGTCTTTTCTTGTCTGTTTTTCTTAGTAGATTGTGTTTTCTAATTTGTAAAGCTCCTATGTATCCTAAACTTTAATTCCTTGTTTGTTTATACACCAGAGATGTTTTCTTTCTGTTACTTAACTATAGGGTGGTGGTTTTTTTTTTTAGAAGGAGTTTTACACTTGCTGCCCAGGCTGAAGTGCAGTGGCACGATCTCGACTCACTGCAACCTCTGCCTCGTGGGTTCAAGCAATTCTCCTGCCTCAGCCTCCAGAGTAGCTGGGATTACAGGCATGTGCCACCATGCCTGGCTAATTTTGTATTTTTAGTAGAGACGAGGTTTCTCCACGTTGGCCAGGCTGGTCTTGAACTCCTGACCTCAAGTCACCCGCCTGCCTCGGCCTCCCAATGTGCTAGGATTACAGGCATGAGCCACGGTGCCTGGCCCCAGATGTCTCTCTTAATGAGTGGCTGAGCTGTATGTTTTTTTTACTCTCAGAGACATGGCTTTCCCTTATCCAGAGGCAGTGTCACTGGTAGGGAGGATCTCGATGATTTAGTCTTTGTAACTGCCCTGCTGTTTTAGATAGGTAGGGCAGGGCTGGGCACAGTGACTCACACCTGTAATCCCAGCACTTTGGGAAACTGAGGTGGGCAGATCGCGTGAGCCCAGGAAGTTGGAGATCAGCCTGGGTGACATGGTGAAACTCTGTCTCTACTAAAAACACAAAAATTAGCTGGGCATAGTGTCATGCACCTGTAGTCCCAGCTACTTGGAAAGCTGAGGCAGGAGGATCACTTCACCCTGGGAGGCAGAGGTTGCCTTGAGCTCTGGTCATGCCACTGCACTCCAGCCTCAGCCTGGGTGACAGACTGAAACCCTGTTCCAAAAAAGGAAGCAACTGAGGAGGGAGGTGGGGTAACATAGCTAGTAATTAGGACAGCTGGGATTTGAATCTTTTTTTCTCCTTCCAGATCCATTGGAACAAGCATTATTTTTGATAATACTCCCATGACCATCCACTAACTTCTTATACTTCCTAAAAGTGATGTTGTATACTAGCTTTGTATGGTTCTTTCATTGACACCATTAAACCTAAGTTTAAAAATGAAGCATGTCATTCCCTCTCCCACCGTTTTAAAATTTTTTTTTATTTGATGCTGAGTTTCTCTGTGTTGCCCAGGCTGGAGTGCAGTCGCACGATCTTGGCTCACTGCAACCTCTGCCTCCCGGGTTCAAGCGATTTCTGGCTAATTTTTGTATTTTCAGTAGAGATGGGCTTTCATCATGTTGGCCAGGCTGGTCTCGAACTCCAGACCTCAAGTGATCCACCTGCCTCGGCCTCCCAAAGTGCTAGGATTACAGGCGTGAGCCACTGTGGCTGACTTCTCCCACCCCTCCCTTTTTGTTCCCAGTTCTCATTGGTCTACAGTGTGAGTCCCAAGCTGGAATCTGGAAGAAGCTTGGGGCTATTGGACATAATGATAATAAAATAGTTAATTGATTAACTATAATTAACATGAATAATGAAATCAACTATTATATAGTGCTGTCTGTCTGGAACAGTCTGTGTGGTTGGTTCCTTTTAGCTCTTGGATTAAATGTTGTATCTTAGGAGAGCCCTTCCCAGACCTGAAATTACTTTCTTCTCCCTCTTCTTCCCCCTTATCTATATCACCTTATTTATTTATTTATTTTTGAGATAGGGTCTTGCTCTGTCTCCCAGGCTGGAGTGCAGTGGTGCCATTTCAGCTCACCGCACCCTCAACCTCCTGGGCTCAAGCGATCCTTTCACCTCAGCCTCCAGAATAGCTGGGACCACAGGCACTTGCTACCATGCCCAGCTAATTTTTGTATTTTTTGCAGAGACAGGTTTTGCCGTGTGCCCAGGCTGGTCTTGAAATCCTGAGCTCATGCAGTTAACCCACCTTGGCCACCCACAGTGTTGAGATTACAGGCATGAGCCACTGCGCCTAGCCCTAATGTGCTTTTTAAAGAGTAAGCATAGCTGGGTAGAGTGGCGTGTACCTGTAGTCCTGAGTACTTGGGAGACTGAGGCAGGAAGATTGCTTGAGCCCAGGAGTTGGAAGCCAGCCTGGGCAACATAGCAAGACTGTCAAAAAAGAAAAAGAAGAAATTTAAAAAAGTACTATTAGTACTAACAGTTTACATGATATAGTACTGTGTGTGTGTGTGTGTGTGTGTATGTATGTATGTATGTATGTATGTATGTATGTATTTTGAGACGGAGTCTTGCTCTGTCACCAGGCTGGAGTGCAGTGATGTGATCTCAGCTCACTGCAACCTCTGCCTCCTGGGTTCAAGCGATTCTCCTGCCTCAGCCTCCCGAGTAGCTGGGACTACAGGTGTGCGCCACCACACCCAGCTAATTTTTGTATTTTTAGTAGAGATGGAGTTTCGCCATGTTGGTCAGGATGGTCTTGATCTCTTGACCTTGTGATCCACCCGCCTCGGCCTCCCAAAGTGCTAGGATTACAGGCGTGAGCCACTGCACTCGGTTGTACTTTGTTTTGTTTGATGTAACATAAAATATTTGAGTATTTTTCTTTCTTTCTTTTTTTTTTTAAAGAGCTAGGATGTTATACTATTGCCCAGGCTAGAGTGCAGTGCAGTGGTGCAATCACAGCTCACTCAACCTCAAACTCCTGGGCTCAAGTGATCCTCTCACCTCAACCTCCCAAGTAGTTGGGAGTAAAGGTTCATGTCATCACACCTGGCTAATTCTTTTCTTTCTTTTTTGAGACTGAGTTTCATTGTTGTTGCCCAGACTGGAGTGCAGTGGCATGATCTTGGCTCACTGCAACCTCTGCCTCCTGGGTTCAAGTGATTCTCTTGCCTCAGCCTCACAAGTAGCTGGGATTACAGGTACCTGCTACCGTGCCCGGCCAATATTTTGTATTTTTAGTAGAGACGGGGTTTCACCATGTTGGCCAGGCTGGTCTCCAACTCCTGACCTCAGGTGATCCACCCACCTTGGCCTCCCAAAGTGCTGGGATTACAGGTGTGAGCCACCGTGCCAGGCCAATTATTTTACTTTCTTTTTGCAGAGATGGGGTCTTTCTGTGTTGCCCAGGCTGGTCTTGAACTCCTGGCCTCAAGTGTTCCTCCAGCCTCACAAAGAATTGGGATTACAGGCATGAGCCACCATACCTGGTGGCTTTTAAGTCTGTTGTTAAAAACAACTCTGGCAGAGCAAGAAGACATACAGGCCACTATTTTGTTTGCTTTTGTTTTATAGTCAGTATTTCCTTTCAAGTTCTATTTTTGGCACAGAAGCTGCATTGGTCCTGGAAGAAGACCAGGCAACAAGCTGCTGTGGCTCCAGTTGAGTTTACTTTCCTTGACAAGTGAGGAATGCATTGGGTACTTGAATAAAACCAGGGAGGAATGATGGCACTTCCGTTGTGCCAGACCGTGGCAAGAAGCTAGGCAGCTACTGTAAGTCTGTACTTTTTTTCTGTTATCTTTGGAATACTTCACATGGTAGAAGAAAAAAAAAATACAGGCATACCTCAGACCATTGTGATAAAATGAATATTGTGATAAAATGAGTCACTAATTTTTTGGTTTCCCAGTAGATAAAAAGTTATGTTTACACTCCATTCTGTTAAGTGTGCAGTAGCATTATGTCTAAAGAAACAATGTATATACCTTAATTAAAAAAATACTTTATTGTGGCCTGGTGGGTAGCTCCATCCCAGCACTTGGGGAAGCTAAGGCAGGTGGATCCCTTTAGCTCCATGAGACTAGCGTGGGCAACATGGCAAGATTCCATCTCTACCAAAACGATGTAAGAATTAACCAGGCGTGGTGGTGGTGTGTGCCGGTAATCCCAGCCATTTGGGAGGCTGAGGTGGGAGGATCACTTGAACCTGGGAGGCAGAAGCTGCAGTGAGCCAATATTGTGCCACCACACTCCAGCTTTGGTGACAGAGCCAGACTCTGTCTCAAAAAAAAAAAAAAAAAAAATTGCTAAAAAATGCTGATTGATCATCTTAACATTTAGTAAGCTATAAATCTTGCTGGGTGAAGGTCTTGCCTCAGTATTGATGGATGCTGACTGATCAGGGTGGTGGTTAATGAAGGCTGGGGTGGCTGGGACAAATTAAAACAGTTTTTTTTTTTTTTTTTTTGAGGCAGAGTTTTGCTCTGTTGCCCAGGCTGGAGTGCAGGGTGTGATCACAGCTCACTATAACCTCTGCCTTCCGGGTTCAAGCAGTTCTTCTGCCACAGCCTCCCATGCTGAGGCAGGAGGATCACTTGAGCCCAGGAGTTCAAGACCAGGATCACTTGAGCCCACGAGTTTGAGACCAAGCTGGGCAACATAGCAAGACCCCATCTCTATAAAATATTACAAAAATTAGCTGGGCATGGTGGCATGTGCCTGTAGTCCCAGCTACCCGGGAGGCTGAGGTGGGAGGACTGCTTGGGCCTGGGAGGCAGATGTTGCAGTGAGCCAAGATTGTGCCTCTGCACTCCAGCCCGGGCAACAGAGCCAGACCCTATCTCCCCACCCCATACCGTCCCCCAATAAAAAATAAATAATTTTGTTTTTTTAAAGGCTGGATGCGGTGGCTCATGCCTGTAATCCCAGCACTTGGGGAGGCTGAGGTGGGTGAATCACCTGAGGTCAGGAATTTGAGACCAGCCTGGCTAACATGGTGAAACCCTGTCTCTATTAAAAATACAAAAATTAGCCAGACATGGTGGAGGCGCGCCTGTAATCCCAGCTACTTGGGAGGCTGAGGCACAAGAATTGCTTGAACTCGGGAGGTGGAGGTTGTAGTGAGCTGAGATTGTGCCACTGCACTCCAGCCTGGGTGACGGAGAGAGACCCTGTCTCAACAACAGCAACAACAAAAGTCAATCCTCTCAAAACCCTGTTGCTCATGGCTGGGCGCAGTGGCTCACGCCTGTAATCTCAGCACTTTGGGAGGCCGAGGAGGGCGGATCACAAGGTCAGGAGGTCAAGACCATCCTGGCTAACACGGTGAAACCCCGTCTCTACTAAAAATACAAAAAATTAGCTGGACGTGGTGGCGGGTGCCTGTAGTCCCAGCTACTCGGGAGGCTGAGGCAGGAGAATGGCACGAACCCGGGAGGCAGAGGTTGCAGTGAGCTGAGATCACGCCACTGCGCTCCAGCCTGGTTGACAGAGTGAGACTCCGTCTCAAAAAAAACAAAAAAACAAAAAAAAACCCTGCGGCTCCTTTAAGAACTACGTTTATGTGATATTCTAAGTCTTTTTTTATGATTTCGACAATGTTCACAGAATCTTCACTGGGGTAGATGCCATCTCATGAAACCACTTTATTTGGTCATGTATAAGAAGCAACTCCTTAAGGCTGGGTGTGGTGGCTCACACCTGTAATCCCAGCATGCGGATCGCTTGAGCCCAGGACTTTGAGACTAGCCTGGGCAACATGGTGAAACCCCATCTCTACAAAAAATACAAAAATTAGCCAGGTGTGGTGGCACATGCCTGTAGTCCCAGCTCCTCAGGAAGCTGAGGCAGGAGGATTGCTTGAGCGTGGGTGGTTGAGGCTGCAGTGAGCTGTGGTACGCCACTGCATTTCAGCCTAGGTGGCAGAGTAAGACCCTGTCTCCAAAAAAGCAGGGAGCAACTCCTCAAACTCCTCATCTGTTGAAGTTTCATCGTGAGGTTACAGTAATTCAGTCACATCTTCAGATTCCATGTCTTTTCCTATTTCCACCACACTTCCAGTTACTTCCTCCACTGAAATCCAGAACCCTTCAAAGTCATCCATTAGAGTTGCAATCAACGTCTTTCAAACTCCTATTTGTGTTGATATTTTCACCTCCTCCCGTGAATCAGAAATGTTCTTAATGGCATCTAGAATGGTAAATCTTTATTTTTTTATTTTTTTTATTTTTTATTGATCATTCTTGGGTGTTTCTCGCAGAGGGGGATTTGGCAGGGTCATAGGACAATAGTGGAGGGGAAGGTCAGCAGATAAACAAGTGAACAAAGGTCTCTGGTTTTCCTAGGCAGAGGACCCTGCGGCCTTCCACGGTGTTTGTGTCCCTGGGTACTTGAGATTAGGGAGTGGTGATGACTCTTAAGGAGCATGCTGCCTTCAAGCATCTGTTTAACAAAGCACATCTTGCACCGCCCTTAATCCATTTAACCCTGAGTGGACACAGGACATGTTTCAGAGAGCACAGGGTTGGGGGTAAGGTCACAGATAACAGGATCCCAAGGCAGAAGAATTTCTCTTAGTACAGAACAAAATGAAGTCTCCCATGTCTACTTCTTTCTACACAGACACGGCAACCATCCGATTTCTCAATCTTTTCCCCACCTTTCCCCCGCTTCTATTCCACAAAACCGCCGTTGTCATCATGGCCCGTTCTCAATGAGCTGTTGGGTACACCTCCCAGACGGGGTGGTGGCCGGGCAGAGGGGCTCCTCACTTCCCAGTAGGGGCGGCCGAGTAGAGGCGCCCCTCACCTCCCGGACGGGGCGGCTGGCCGGGCGGGGGGCTGACCCCCCCACCTCCCTCCCGGACGGGGCGGCTGGCCAGGCGGGGGGCTGACCCCCCCACCTCCCACCCGGATGGGGCGGCTGGCCGGGCAGGGGGGCTGACCCCCCCACCTCCCTCCTGGACGGGGCGGCTGGCTGGGCAGAGGGGCTCCTCACTTCCCAGTAGGGGTGGCCGGGCAGAGGCGCCCCTCACCTCCCGGATGGGGCGGCTGGCCGGGCAGGGGGCTGACCCCCCCCACCTCCCTCCCGGACGGGGCGGCTGGCCGGGCGGGGGGCTGACCCCCACCTCCCTCCCGGACGGGGTGGCTGCGGGGCGGAGGCGTTCCTCACTTCCCAGACGGGGTGGCTGCTGGGCGGAGGGGCTTCTCACTTCTCGGACGGGGCGGCTGCCAGGCGGAGGGGCTCCTCACTTCTCAGACAGGGCGGTTGCCGGGCGGGGGGTCTCCTCACTTCTCAGACAGGACGGCCGGGCAGAGGCGCTCCTCACATCCCAGACGGGGCGGCGGGGCAGAGGTGCTCCCCACATCTCAGACGGTGGGCGGCCAGGCAGAGACGCTCCTCACTTCCTAGATGGGATGGCGGCCGGGAAGAGGCGCTCCTCACTTCCTAGATGGGATGGCCGCCGGGCAGAGACGCTCCTCACTTTCCAGACTGGGCAGCCAGGCAGAGGGGCTCCTCACGTCCCAGACGATGGGCGGCCAGGCAGAGACGCTCCTCACTTCCCAGACGGGGTGGCGGCCGGGCAGAGGCTGCACTCTTGGCACTTTGGGAGGCCAAGGCAGGCGGCTGGGAGGTGGAGGTTGTAGCGAGCCGAGATCACACCACTGCACTCCAGCCTGGGCACCATTGAGCACTGAGTGAGCCAGACTCCGTCTGCAATCCCGGCACCTCGGGAGGCCGAGGCTGGCGGATCACTCGTGGTCAGGAGCTGGATACCAGCCTGGCCAACACAGCGAAACCCCATCTCCACCAAAAAAATACGAAAACCAGTCAGGCGTGGCGGCGCGTGCTTGCAATCGCAGGCACTCGGCAGGCTGAGGCAGGAGAATCAGGCAGGGAGGTTGCAGTGAGCCAAGATGGCAGCAGCACAGTCCAGCCTCGGCTGGGCATCAGAGGGAGACCGTGGGGAGAGGGGGAGACGGAGAGGGGGAGGGGGAGGGGGAGAATGGTAAATCTTTACCAGAAAGATTCACTTTGCCCATATCCATCACAGAAATCATTATCTATGGCAGCTGTAACTTTATGAAATATGTCTTAAATAGTAATACTTGAAAGTTAAAATTGCTCCATAATCCATGGGATGCAGAACAGATGTTGTGTTAATGGGCGTGAAAACAACATTAATCTCTTTGTACCTTGCTATCAGAGCTCTTGGGTGACCAGGTGCACCGTTAATGAGCAGTAATATATATATACACACACACACACACACACACACAAGTATATACATATGTGTGTGTGTGTGTGTGTGTGTGTATACATTTTTTTTTTCCCCATACAGAGTCTTGCTCTGTCATCCAGGTTGGAGTCCGGTGGCATGATCTCAGCTCACTGCAACCTCTGCCTCCCAGGTTCAAGCAATTCTCCTACCTCAGTCTCCCAAGTAGCTGGGATTACAGGTGTGTGCCACCACGTCTGGCTAATTTTTGTATTTTTAGTAGAGACAGGGTTTCACCATGTTGGCTAGGCAGGTCTAGAACTCCTGACCTCAGGTGATCCACTCACTTCAGCCTCCCAAAGTACGGGGATTACAGGTATGAGCCACCGTGCCTGGCTAATTTTCTTTTCTTTCTTTCTTTTTTTTTTTTTTTTGAGACAGACTCTCGCTCTGTTGCCCAGCTGGAGTGCAGTTGCGTGATCTTGGCTCACTGCAACCTTCACCTCCTGTGTTCAAGTGATTCTTGTGCTTCAGCCTCCAGAGTAGCTGGGACTACTGGCACACACCACCACACCCGGCTAATTTTTGTGTTTTTATTAGAGATGAGGTTTCACTATGTTGCCCAGGCTGGTCTCGAACTCCTGGCCTCAAGCAATCCACCTGCCAGCAGTAATATTTTGAATTTTTTTTTGGTGAGCAGTAGGTCTCAACAGTGGACCTAAAATATTCAGTAAATCATGCTGTAAACAGATGTCATTCAGGCTTTATTGTTGCATTTATAATGCACAGGCAGAATAGATTCAGTGTAATTCTTTTTTTCTTTTTTTTTTGAGACAGGGTCTCCCTCTGTCACCCAGGCTGCAGTCTGCAGGCTGCAGTGCTGTGGTGCAATCTCAGCTTACTGCAACCTCTGCCTCCAGGCTCAAGCAATCCCTTCCACCTCAGCCTCCTGAGTAGCTGGGACTACAGGCACATGCCACCATGCTCGACTAATTTTTTTGTTCTTTATGGAGACAGGGTTTCACCATGTTGCCCAGTCTGGTCTCTAATTCCTGGACTCAAGTGATCTGCCTGCCTTGGCCTCCCAAAGTGTTGGGATTGCAGGTATGAGCCACTACACCTGGCCCTTTCATTTTTATGTTATGTAGATGGGTTCTTTCCTTAAACCTCATGAAGCAACCTCTTCTAAGTTTTCTTCAGCTTCCTCAACTGTCTCAGCCCTCATAGAATTGAAGAGAGTTATGGTCTTGCTTTGGCTTATGGAATATTGTGGTTGGTTTGATCTTTCCAGTCCATGAAAACATTCTTCTTACCAGCAATAAGGCTGTTTCACTTTCTTGTTATTCCTGTGTTTATTGGAGTAGCACTTTTAATTTCCTTTTAATAACTTTCTCTGAGGCTGAGGTAGAGGGATCGCTTGAACAGCCAGCAGTTCAGGGCTGCAGTGAGATGTGATTGCAACACTGCACCCCAGTCTGGGCCATATGAACGAGACCCAGTATCTAGTAAAAGAAAAAAAAACAGTACTTGTCTCTTCGCATTCACAACTTGGCTGTTTGGTGCAAGAGTCCTAGCTTTCAGCGTCAGCTTTTTGACATGCCTTCCTCACTAAGCTTAATCATTTCTAGCCCCCTCCTCCGCCTTTTTTTTTTTTTGAGACAGTCTCACTCTGTTGCCCAGGCTGGAGTGCAGTGGAACGATCTCAGCTCACTGCGACTTCCACCTCCCGGGTTCAAGCGATTCTCCTGCCTTAGCCCACCAAGTAGCTGGGATTGTAGGTGTGTGCCACCAGACCCAGCAAATTTTTATATTTTTGGTAGAGATGGGGTTTCACCATGTTTGTCAGGCTGCTCTTGGGCTCGTGACTTCAAGTCATCTGCCCGGCTCAGCCTCCCAAAGTGCTGGAATTACAGGGGTGCGCCACCATGCCTGGCCCATTTCTAGCTTTTGACTTAAAGTGAGAGATGTGCATTTCTTCCTTTTACTTACTTGAACACTTAGAGACCACTATAGGGTTATTATTTGGACTTATTTCAATATTGCTGTGTCTCAGGGAATAAGGAGGCCTGAAGAGAGGGAGAGAGATGGGGAATGGCTATTGGAGCAGTGAGAATATACACAGCATTTACTGATTAAGTTCAGCATCTTATATGAGCACAGTGCATGGTGCCCCAAAACAATTAACAATAGTAACATTGAAGAACACTGATCGCAGGCTGGGCATGGTGGTTCACACCTACAATCCTAGCACTTTAGGAGGCTGAGGTGGGTAGATCACCTGAGATCAGGAATTCAAGACCAGCCTGACCAACATGGTGAAACCCTGTCTCTACTACAAAAATTAGCCAGGTGTGCTGGCAGGCGCCTATAACCCCAGCTACTCGGTAGGCTGAGGCAGGAGAATTGCTTGAACCCGGGAGGCGGAGGTTGCAGTGAGCCGAGAGCTGAGATCCTGCCACTGCATTCCAGCCTGGGTGACAGGGCAAGACTATTGTCTCCAAAAAACAAACAAACAAACAAAAAGAAAACACTGATTACACATCACCATAAGAGATAAAATAATAATGAAAAAGCTTCTTGAGATAATAGGAGCATCACCAAAATGTAAGGGAGGCATACAAAGTGAGCAAATGCTGTTGGAAAATTGGCACCAGTAGACTTACCTGAAGCAGGGCTGCCACAAACCTCAATTTGTAAAAAGCGCAATATCTGTAAAGCACAATAAAATGAGGTATGCCTGTAGGGCCAGGAAAAATTGAGGAAAAATTCATTCCTCTTCACTGCCCCACAGGTGTCTTGGGGAGAGGGAGTATGAAAAACTAATTTAATTTTACCCTTTGTCTTTCAGGTTTGTCCTATTTCAAAGGCACGTGATGGGATCTTTTTGAAGTGCCTTTCTTAGCCACACCTAGGGATTAGGTTCTCTGAATTCAGGGACTTCTCACAGTATGTTTTTACTTGGTTGCCTTCCTTTTCCTAAAATGATTTAAGAAGTCCTTTGCACATACAGAATGCTCCGTGGCCATTAAATAACAACCCTTTTCCTGCCAGTCATTGACCTCCAAAAATTCAAGGGGTCAGTTTGTTTGAACTTGAGATCTAACACCATTTGTTCAGTTTTTTTGTTGAAATTACTGAATCAAACTTCAGAAAAAGGGTGGGGAGCACAACAGAGTGACAAAATTATGCTATTAAGTTGTGTAGAAAATAGAAAACACTTTTGAACATATAGACAAGATAAAAAGGCCACGTTTTGCGTTTGTCATACAACCGCTAAAAATACAGCAGTGCCTTGCTGCTTCTCTGTCTCTGTGGAATATCATGGTTAAAGTATAACCCCCATTTGGTGCATAGGAAAAAGGCACACAAAATTAATTTAATTTTTCTAAGATTACATATATAAAATTACAAGGAACATGTAGATTTCCTGACTATACCTGGTATTTTATCAATGAATTGAAATGTGTAAAGAACCTCAGAGTACAACAAAGTAATTACTATGGTTTCCTAGCATGCATTGTAACTACTTAATACATTATTAATTATTCAGGGAGGTGGTTTTTTCTAGTTGCTACTATGTATATTTTGATTTTTTTAGCACAGAGGCATAGTAATATTTGTATTAATGTTGGTGAAATGAAAATTTAAAATTTTATGTAAAATGAAAATTTAAATTGAATTTCAGAACAAAACTTTATCAAATATTTTCCAAAATAGGCTTTTGTGTTTTAAGTTTCTACCTTAATTAACTTTTAGGCCACCCTTGGTTTTTGAAATTTGAATCTGATTCTGTTTTCTTCAAGGGCCTGTATCTTCCTTTGTATACGCTTTGCATAGCAAGTACAGGTCATGCTTAGCATTGTGTTGAATGTTGAGTTTATTTCAGTGTAAACTGAATGCTTTAGCGTAAACTCAGCATTCAACACAATGTCTGGCATTAAATGATTTGCATAGTATTATGTAAAATGTTCTTGTACATTGTAGCAGTGAGGATATCTGATATAATTTTGACATCAGCATTATATATGTAATTACATTTCTATTTTTAAGTATTAAGGAATGGAAATATTTTAATCTTAATATACTTAGGAACTCTGGGATCTTCCCCAACCTCCCCACTTCCCCCAATAGCTGCTGCTGGAGATGGAATCCTATCTGAGTGTTAATAATAATGCCATCACCCATCCCTTCCCCCAGCCTTATGCTAGAGCCTAGTTTGCCTGCAGCTGCAGTGCTAGGCATCTTTCAGGAAGTGACCTTGGCTTGTATTAATCAAATTCAGAACACACAAAAAAGCTTCTTGCTAACATGCTGACTTGATGTAAAATTTTATCGCATCCATTTTGTTTCAAAATGAGGCCATTTTGTAAAAAGAAGATATACAGAAGACCCCTAATTTATTATATATCTATATATATGTATATGTAAAGCTTTTGCAAGCCATGTTGAAAAAACAACTAGGTCTATTTTAAAGTAGACTTTTTATTGCCAAATATGCATAAACTTAAATCATGAAGGCTTGGGAATTGTTACTAGAAAATTACTTCTTTTAATGTCGAATTAAGAAAAAACTATCAGCATCGAGTTTATTTACTATCTTAACTGACATATTGCTATATAAACTTTAAACACTGAAGTTATTTTGGAACCCTTCAGCAGTTATATTAAGTCACACACTTCTGTATATTTGCTTACTTTCACGTTTTCAGAAATAACTGGTATCTTACTTTGCTGGTTTGAATAAGAGCTAATATCCTACATGAAATCGTTTTCTTAGGCAATGGTGGTGCCTACAGGGTATTCTAAACGTAAAGGTAAATTTAAGTCAATGAGTCTGTTAAAATTCAACTACCTATTGTGTCAAAGAGAGAAATATTGCTAACTTCAAATTTACAGTGTGTTCATTTAGGATTTGACTAATTATTTTAATAGTAGAGCAGTTAATACAGCGATTTCACTTTTATCCTGTGGTGCTTCAAAGGCATCTAGTTTTTAAATGTAGTCCAGTTAAGGTGTATGTAGTAGAGGTTTTCATTTTAGACTTGCTCAATGTTAAATATAGAATGTTGAAAATATTATTTAATGGATTAGTTTATTGGTTTCTGCATTTGAAGAAATTTACATAAATTAGTTAGGGAGCAGTTGTACCTACTGCCAAATGGTTCACTCCTGAGTTTATTGTACAGTTACTCCCAGGTACTGAAATATAAGAAAAGAAAAATTTAAACCTTAGCTAAGAGCTCTGCCTGCATTTCTGTGGATCCACATTATGAAAAGGATAGAGGAACATTGCCTGTGTATAGTAATGGTTTGAGGAGAGGGTAGGGATACTATGCAAATAAAAAAATTGGGGTATAGGTGAATCCTTCAGTTAGATGTCTTTATTATCTGAGTTACTTTTAAAGCATTTACTGGATACACAACCAGTATTATCTTTTTACCATCCTATAAATTGTTCATAGAATTGCAGCCTCATGGAGGAAAATCCATCTCCTTTACCTGCCTAAATTTATTCTTTGTCTTGATACTAGCATTAATAACTGGTTTGTTAGATACTACAGGCTAAAGAAACTCAGATTTCAAGAAGAAAGAAGATAATTACTCGATCATTTCTCCCCTCAAACACCTGTTTAAAATATATTGTCTTGAATAAAATTGTCACCTTGAACTTATTGTGTTCTTTGCCTTCTCCACTCCCCTGTCCTTAAAAAAAATAAAAAGAAGGGAAAGCCTTATAAGAAAAGGAAAATGTGCAATCCCGGTAGCCAATGAGTTAATGTTCATTTGCAGCCCGAGGGGTCAGCATGCAGCCTGTGTTTCCTGATTGGCTGCTAAAAGGTGAAATTGAAACCACTGTAAACTTTTGACCCTGTAGCAATTCTTGTGGAACGCCTTCCACTGGTGGAGCCCAGAGCTTTGCTCACTTCCCCACCCAACTCTCCCACCCTCTTTCCTGTATTTATTTTGTGTGATCCTGCAGCACTGCATGCAGTTTTTCCAAAGTGGCAGGGAGAGAGAGGCAGAACAAGCGCAAGCAAGCGGCTTGCTTGAATGCCTGTTTTGGTAACCATTGGATAAGAGCTAATATTCAACTCAGCCAAAGATATCAGGCCTTTTATACTAATCTGCCAACTAGATTTTTAAGTTTTCTCCTTAATCTAAAGCTAATTTAAAAAATTTAGGCTAGTTTAGTTCCATTGTTCATCAGTGGATAGTATCGTTGTATAAGCAAAAATGTATGGCATAATTTCCTGGATGTCTTGAATTAAAAATAAGTTTTAAGTTTTAGCTACCTTTACCCCATTTATGTTTCCTGTATCCCTATGTAATTTTTACACAAATGGCCATTTCATAGAAGGTTTTTTGTCCTTTGCCTTTTATTATGAAGAAACTCAAATGGCATTTTGGTTATGACAACTCTGGACATAATTGCAGAAATTGTACAATTAATGCCTCCCCCTTTGGCTGAGATAAATGGTTTTGGATTTGTCTTGCTTTCACATGTAAATAGTGTTGAACAGTTAACAACCCCATGAAAAAGGCAGGGTAGTTTTTCTCTATTCTTTCCTTATACTCTCATGGGACTCTGGTCTTTTTAATTCTTCCTTTTATCCATGGTGTCTAGCACAATGTGGCACATGGATGCTTAGCAGATGCTTACTGAATGAACATAGCTTTCATTTTAGGAACTTTAGGTCTGTTTATACCTGCTTCCCTTTTCCTAATTAATTGATGGCAGCAACTGTGATTTGCTTATTTCCAAGTGCCAGTGCAGTGCCTGATTCTAATAGATACACAGCAAGCATTTAATTGAAATCGAATTAAAATCTAACACAAGATCATTTCAAGAAGCAGGACTTTACAAAATCTAGGTTTTCAGAAGCCAAGGCGTCTGTTTTCACTGCGTTATTATGAATTTTCAGGCTGATTCCGTATAGAACGAAATGTTTAATTTATTAAATATGTAGAATACATTATAAGTCAGCTTGATTCTTTCTAGTATATATCACAAGATATGTGGTAATACCTGTCTTTATTTTACTAGACATGCGTATGCTGTAATTTGAAATAATTCCTTGTCCCCCACTCCCTTATCAAGAAGATTATAGCATTTAAAAAAGATTGTAATAAATGTCTTACCAATGTTCTCCTGGGAAGCAAATACATTTTTACTTAATTGAACATACAATAATGGACTAAGTAATGGGAAAAAAAAATTCTTAAACTGAGTTAAGTTTATATAGCTTAAAAAAAGTGGTACCATTTTATATAACTTTATTATTATTATTTTTTAAGACAGAGTCTTGCTCTGTTGCCCAGGCTGGAGTGCAGTGGCGTGATCTCAGCTCACTGCAACCTCTGCCTACGGGGTTCAAGTGATTCTCCTGCCTCGGCTTCCCGAGTAGCTGGAACTACAGGCGCCCGCCACCACACCCAGCTACTTTTTGTATTTTTAGTAGAGATGGGGTTTAGCCATGTTGGCCAGGCTGGTCTCGAACTCCTGACCTCAGGTGATCTGCCCACCTCGGCCTCCCAAAATGCTAGGATTACAGGCATGAGCCACTGCACCCAGCCCCATTTTATATAACTTGAAATGTTCATATGATTTTCAACTTGCAGTTGGTCTTCTCCTTTCATTATAGCTACAGATTAGCTGTAGTTGATTGTTGCAAGTGAAACCTATGGTTAGAGTTTTGATCAAAGATACTTATCACTTGATAAATCATCCCAACTGCAAAAGTGTTGGATTTTGATGTTAAATTTAACACTAATATTTTGCAGCCTTTAACCTGAAATTCATTTGGTGACCTAGTCTACTCTGTAGTACTTTGAAGATTATTGAGCAACAGCTAGCTTTTCCCAGTGACAGTGGCTCCCCTTTTCTGTGACTTTAGGGAAGTGAGGAAGGAGATCCTGGGAGCAGTGCCAGTGGGAGCTTGGAAAGAACAATGGGTTTAATATGATTAATTGTAGAATCCTTTCCCCTTTTCATGTTCAACAGTAAAAGAAAAACATGTTTATAATATTCAGTGGCTGCTTTTTGCCCTGTTGGTGTTTCCAAGCATGATATATTATATAGTTTGGATTTTCCTATGTATCAACTCCTCTCCCCAATTTTATTCTTTGTTCTGGCTTTGAGGCATATCTTCTCAGACTAGCTATTAACAAGGCTTAATTTGATGTTTGATTTCCCCTCACGTCCTTTTAGGTCTCTGGTGATGAAGGTTTAAAATAAAAACCTAAAACTAAAACAGGGGCCATGTTGTCCAAGATGGACTCAGATTCCTGAGCTCAAGCAATCTTCCCGCCTCAGCCTCCTGAGTAGCTGGCGTTACAGGTGTGCGCTGCCGTGCCTGGCCTGGTGATGCAGGTTTTGGTAATGTAGATGTCATCAGTAAACCATTAATTCTACTAGAAAATTTAATGTCCCTGTTACCTTCTCAGATGTCTAATGTTTCTGGAACTTCTCACATTTAGTTTTATGTCAGTATGATTTGGTTTTTGTATGTGTGATTGATTAAAATCTGAATTGTGAAAAGGGATAATCTTGTTTTTGATAAAGAAAAAAAATACTGTCCTAAGAAATCTGCTAGGATTGTTGCCTTTGCCGAATCTTTTTTCCAGACAAGTTTAACTCACCAGCAAATTTACTAACAGTTCTATACTTACAGGATCCTGGTATATAGTAGTACTCCTTTCCAGGTTCCTGGTAGGCAAGCCAATCATTGTTCTGTGACTATTTGCGAATCTCTCTGGTTTAATTATACACTTCCTTGGAGGGGAGAATTTTGTACCTGGCTTGTCTTTGTGTTACTGAACTGAACTGGGTCTATTTTTCTGTGTATGCAATGGAAAGCTGAACACTAAGCACCAAGTTTTTGTAGGAAGAAAAGTTTATTGCAAGGCTGCTGTGTAAGGAGACAGGAGTTGGGCTCAAATCTGCCTCTCTGAACTAGAGTTTGGGTGCAGGTTTTATATTTGGAGAGTAATGAGGTGTGATCTGAGTGGATCCTGCCATGGGGTGATGTCAAGGCTTGATTTGGTTGCATCTTCTGTCCTGCCATGTGGTGTCTGCTCTTATTCATTCGCTGTTCCTCAGTTTGATCATTTAGATTCCACCCATGGTTGCATTCTTTGTTCATCTGGGCATGCTGACTTTACATGATCTTCCACCTGGGGGTCCAGCAGTTAACATTTGGGTCCAAGGGTGCAGATTGGCGGGGTCAGCATTCCTTTGAGAAGTAGGAAAACCAGCACTATAACACTGGAGTATTAATCTAGGCCCTCTCACCACCTTCTACACGAGGCAGCAGTAATTGTTTCCTAGGTCCATTATGCTACTAGATACTTTCTGACTCAAATTCCTTTCCTGGCCGGGCACGGTGGCTCATGCCTGTAATCCCAGCACTTTGGGAGGCCGAGGTGGGCAGATTTCTTGAGGTCAGGAGTTCGATACCAGCCTGGCCAATGTAGCGAAACCCTGTCTCTACAAAAATTAGCTGGGCATGGTGGCATGCACCTGTAATCCCAGCTACTTGGGAGGCTGAGGCAGGAGAATCGCTTTAACCTGGGAGGCAGAGGTTGCAGTGAGCCGAGATCATGCCCCACTGCACTCTAGCCTGTGCAACAGAGTGAAACTCCATCCCCCACCCCCATCCCCCCAAAAAATCCTTTCCTTATCCCACCTCTTTTGTTCCTTAGGTGCTAACCCCACCCCATGACCCTCCTTCGTCTTTCCTAATAAAGGAAAAAACATAAGAGAACCATTTTAGAAGTCAAACCTGATTTAAAACAGGGCCAGAAGATCTTAGAGGTTCTTTACAGAAGTTCTGCCTACCTTTTCTCCCTTCATCTTACACGAATTAAATTGGATAGCATAAAAATTCAAGTTAAAAAACATAACATTCGGTCCGGTATGGTGGCTCACACCTGTAATCCCAACACTTTGGGAGGCCGAGGCAGACAGATCACTTGAGCTCAGGAGTTCAAGGCCAGCCTGGGCAACATGGTGAAACCCTGTCTCTACAAAAAATATAAAAATTAGCTGGGTATGATGGTGTGTGCCTGTAGTCCCAGCTCCTTGGGTAGTTGATGTGGGAGTATTGTTTGAGCCTCGGAGGTCGAGGCTGAGGTGAGCCATGACCATACCACCACACTCCAGCCAGTCTGGGCACAGAGTGAGATCCTATCTCAAAAAGAAAAAGAAAAAAGCTACAACTTTGGTGCACAAAATTATTAAAAATATTATATAAAATTACCTTCAGGCTGTGTGTATAAGTAACATAAATGAATTTTATGTTTGGACTTGGGTTTCTTCCCCTAGATATCTCAGTATGCATATGCAGATATTTAAAAAATCTGAAAAAAATTCGAGACACTTATGCTTCCAAGCATTTTGCATAAGGGATAGTCACCCGGCACTACCTAGAGTTTTCTTTTTCCTTTGTTGTGAGCCACATGTAATATGCCTCCGATTCCCTGCTCACTGATTTTCTCCCCTCTAATTTTAGTTTCAGAAGCACAACAGACCTTTCCATAATGCAGCTAGATTGTGGTTGGCTCTCCCCATATACTGTCTGCAGACTACACTACGTGGAATGTCCATGGCTATAATATGTTTGTTACTTGTAACTTGTGAATATATCATTTTTCCTTTCCCCCATACCAACAGATCTACCAATTCCAGCATGAAAGCTATTAACTTTAGGGCGTAATTATGGTTGTTATCTTGGTTCGATACCATTGGAATTAGTGGCAATCATATTGTTGCTTTATTGTTAAATTTGGAAATTCGTAAGGTAAAGTGAATGTTCTTACTGGTTCACTTATTTATTGCAGCAGAACCTGCACGCCATTTCTTCAAGTGCAAAAGCCTGCTGTTTATATGTTCATGTGTTTTACTGCAGATTATTTTGAAGAACGATCTCTCATTTCCTTGCTAATATTTTGTTTTGGTGGTCAAAATGCATCCTTTTATAGAAGGCAAGAAAACATCTGAGCCTTTCCTCTGGCCTTTGCTTGTTGGCTTTATCCATCCCTCCCTCATCTGATAATTTTTGGACTAGGGCATTTAAGCATTTGATTCTGCCAGGGTATTAATGTTGTCTTTATTCTCTGTTGAGCACTGATTTTGGACAAATGAATACCCCCACAAGTTCAGAGTACCCATCTGTTTTGATCACTTTTCAAGATTCAGAACTGGTCTCCACCACCTCCACTTTGCATTATCCATTTTTATAAACTGTGACAGAGTATATATTATATATTCTATGCCTGACTTTTATTTTAATTAATTAATTAATTTACTTATTTTTGAGATGGAGTTTTGCTTTTGTTGCCCAGGCTAGAGCGCAATGGCATGGTCTTGGGTCACTGTAACCTCTGCTTCCCTGATTCAGATGATTCTTCTGCCTCAGCCTCCTGAGTAGCTGGACTACAGGCGCATGCCATCACACCAAACTAATTTTTTGTATTTTTAGTAGATATGGGGTTTCACCATGTTGACCAGGCTGGTCTCAAACTCCTGACCTCATGTGATCCACCCACCTCGGCCTCCCAAAGTGCTGGGATTCGAGGCATGAGCCACTGCGCCTGGCCCTGACTTTTGTTTTTTAATTTTTATTTTTTTGTGTGTGGAGATGGTGTCTTGCTATGTTGCTCAGGCTGATCTTGAACTCCTGGCCTCAAGCGGTCCTCCTACCTCAGCCTTTCAAAGTTCTGGGATTATAGGCATGAGCCACTGCGCCTGGCCCTATGCTTGACTTTTCAAACAGAAGTAGTGATTATATGGTACAATAAGACATCTACTCAAATTCCTAGGAAGAGGTGGTGTACTTGATAGCTTTTGTTTGTTTCATATATCCAGGGAAGGGAAAAATGGGAAGACTTAATTTTTTTGAGAGAGAATCTCGCTCTGTCACCCTGGCTGGAGTGCAGTGGCATAGTCTCGGGTCACTGCAACCTCTGCCTCCCAGGTTCAAGTGATTCTCCTGCTTCAGCCTCCTGAGTAGTTGGGATTACAGGCGGATGCCATGTCGCCTGGCTAATTTCTGTATTTTTAGTAGAGTTGGGGTTTTGCCATGTTGGCCAGGCCAGCCTTGAACTCCTGACCTCAAGTGATTTGCCCGCCTTGCCTCCCAAAGTGCTGGGATTACAGGCATGAGCCACCACGCCCGGCTGGAAGACTTAATTTGTGGGTGACTAATCATAATGCTTAAATGAAGAAAAGACAATAAAATTCAATCCCTCCTCTTCTTTTTGTCCTCAGGATCAAAATACTTGCTGGATGGTGGACTCAGAGACCAATAAAAATAAACTGCTTGAACATCCTTTGACTGGTTAGCCAGGTAATTCAGCTTTAGTTTGATTTGATCCTTTGTAATTTTTTGTCTTCAACCTTCTGAAGATATTACCCTCCTCTTTAATTTATGATTTAATTAAAACTATTTATGCTTCATGTTTTTCTCTTTAATGATTATTAAATGAATGTGCTTAGAGTACTTGAGTGAATACGTATGTGTATGTACAGTTGGCCCTTGAACAACTGAGGACTGGGGACACTGACCCCTTGTTCAGTAAAAAATGTGCAGAACTTTCGACTCCCCCCAAACTTAACTACTAATAACCTCCTCTTGCCTAGAAGCCTTACTGTTAATATAAACAGCTGATTAACGCATATTTTGTATGTTACATATATTATATCCTGTATTCTTACAATAAAGTAAGCTAGAGAAAAGAAAATGTTATTAAGAAAATTATGGCCAAGTGCAGTGACTCATGTTTATAATCCTAGGACTTTGAGAGGCTGAGGTGGTTATATCACCTGAGTCCAGGAGTTTGAGAACAGTCTGGGCAACAGAGCGAAACCCCATCTCTACAGAGAATGCAAAAACTAGCCAGACATAGTGGCCTGTGCCTTAGTCCCTAGCACTAGAGACACTGAGGTGGGAGGATTGCCTGTGCCCATGAGGTTGAGGCTGCGCCTCAGCTGTGATTGTGCCACTGCACTCTAGCCTGGGCAACAGAATGAAACCCTGTCTCCGAAAAGAAAAAAAAGAGATAGAAAAAAGGAGAAAATTTTAAGGAGGCTGGACATGGTGGCTCACTCATATGCTCACAACTATGATCCTAGCACTTTGGGGATTGGAGGTGGGAGGATCACTTGAGGCCAGGAGTTGGAGACCAGCCTAAACAACACAGTAACATCCCCAGTTCTACAAAACACACAAAAAATTAGCTAGCTAGGTGGTGTGCGCTTGTAGTCCTAGCTGCTTGGGAGGCTGAGGTGGGAGATTGCTCGATCTCAGGAGTTTGAAGCTGCAGTGAGCTATGACTGCACCACTACACTTCAGCATGGGCAACAGTATGAAACCTTGTCTCTAGAAAATAAGTAAATAAATAAATAATTAAAAAGGAAAGACATGGCCGGATGTGGTGGCGCATGCCTGTAATCCCAGCACTTTGGGAGGCCAAGGTGGGTGGATCACCTGAGGTTAGGAGTTTGAGACCAGCCTGGCCAACGTGGTGAAGCTCCGTCTCTACTAAAAACACAAAAATTAGCCGGGCATGGTGGCGTGTGCCTGTAATCCCAGCTACTCGAAAAGCTGAGGCAGGAAAATCACTTGAACCTTGGAGGTGGAGGTTGTAGTGAGCTGAGATCATGCTACAGCACTCCAGCCTGGGCAACAGAGTGAGACTTCATCTCAAAAAAAAAAAAAAAGTCATAAGGAAGAGAAAACATACATATTATTCATTAAGTGGATCATCATAAAGGTCTTCATTCTTTTCGTGAGGTTGAGTAGGCTTGAGGAGGAGGAGGAGAAAGAAGAGGAAATGTTGGTCCTACTGTCTTAGGCATGGCAGAAATAGAGAAAAATCTGCGTATAACAGAACAAATGCAGTTCGAATGTGTTGTACAAGGGGTTATGGTATTCGTATATATGTATATACATACAAATACAAACATAATTTTGGGGGAAGAGAAGAAATTCCCCCTCCTTACGTGTGAATATTTTAATGGCATTTAGTCAAACATCTGAATTAGCCTAACTTACATTTGCTGTTTCACCTTGTGAAGACAAATTTCCCCAGATTGCTTGTGCTGGCAAATAACATTTCATCTAACCCCTTTCTTAACTTTTTTTTTTTTTTTTTTTTTTTTTTGAGACAGAGTCTCCCTCTGTCACCCAGGCTGGAGTGCAGTGGTGTGATCTCGGCTTACTGCAGCTTCTGCTTCCTGGATTCAAGCAATTCTCGTGCCTCAGCCTCCCAAGTAGCTGGGATTACAGACGTGCACAGCCACATCCGGCTAAGTTTTGTATTTTTGGTAGAGATGGGATTTCACCATGTTGGCCAGGCTGAAACTCCTGGCCTCAAGTGACGTGCCTGCCTTGGCCTAAAGTGCTGGGATTATAGGCGTGAGCCACTGCGCCTGGCCCCTTTTCTTAACTTTTAATATTACATCAGAATAGGAAAAATGAGAATAGAAAAAGCTGTCTGGTTGCCGAGAAAACAGTCATGCTTTGTTTAGCTAAATTTCTTTTGGTAATCCCATCATTCTCTTGGTTAGCTAGGTTTGAAATCTGAGTTGTCTTTGAATCCCACCGTACTCTGATTCATTTGGTAAGCAGGCTTTATCTGGCTTTCTATTTTCATGTGTCCTGTATTTGTTCCACTTTCTGTTCCTAATTTTAGCTTCCGAGGCCAAGACCCCGTAATTTCATGAGGGTGTTTGTCCTTGTCTCTACTGCTTCCTTGTCCACTCACTTAAAATTTAGCTAGATTTTCCTAAATGTATACTTTTAGCCAAGCTTATGTTGTGCTCTAAGTTTTGTGCTACCTTTCCTTGGCTTACAGAAAGAAAAAGTACAAACTCCCTTCTCTGACATTTCAAATGGTACTTTGTCTGAGAATCTATCCAAGTTACCAGCCTTAGGTCTTGCAATTTCCCTGTAAAATCCCTCAGTTAATTGTGATATATACCCATTCTTCTGAACATGGCAGAGAACTATCTCCACAGGTTTTTTTTTTTTTTTTTTTTTTGAGACGGAGTTTGTTACCCAGCTTGGAGTGCAATGGCACGATCTTGTTTCACTGCAACCTCCACTTCCAGGGTTAAGTGATTCTCCTGCCTCAGCCTCCCGAGTAGCTGGGATTACAGGCACCCGCCACCCTGCCCGGCTAATTTTGTATTTTTAGTAGAGACGGGGTTTCACCATGTTGGCCAGGCTGGTCTTGAACTCCTGACCTTAGGTGATCTACCTGCCTCGGCCTCCCAAAGTGCTGGGATTACAGGTGTGAACCACTGTGCTCGGCCAATTTTTTCTTTTTTAAATACCTTTTATTTGGAAGTATACATTTACAAAAGTTACAAAAATATAGTATAAAGAACATCTGGATATCCTTTATCCAGACTTACCCACTTGCTTTATTATTTGTATTTGTGCTGTCCTACTCTCTTTTCTCTTGTTCTACCAACGTAAACACACACACAATTTTTTTTTTTAACCATTTGAGGGTGAGTTACATATGTTATGCTTCTTTCCCCTAATACTTCTGTTGTATTCCTACAAATAGGGTCATTCTCTTATATAACCATGGTACAGTTAATAACTTCATAAATGGACATCGATGAAATCTATCGCCCATATTCCAGTTTTGTCAGTTGACCTAAGAAAGTCTCTTGTAGCATTTTCTATGCTTCCTGTATAGACTACAGTCTGGGGTCAGGTTCTGCATTCAGTTATTATTTCTCTTTGGCCTCCTTTTTCCTGGGATATTTTCACAGCCTGTCTTTATCTCTTATGACATTGGCATTTTTGAGAACACAACCCTTCCCTAACCCCCTTACTCTCTTCAATGGAGATGTTCTTCATTTTATGTTGGTCTGAAATTTCCTTGTGATTAGATTAAGATGTTATGGATTCTTGGCAGGAATACTGCATCCGCAATGTGATACTCTGAGATGGGGTCATATGACGTCCATCTGTCCCTTATTGTGATGCAAATTTTGATCCCTTGGCCAAGGTGTTGCCAGATTTCTCCACTGTTTGGTTTTTTTGCCCTCTCTTTTGCCAAGCAATAAGCAGCTTGTGGGGAAACAATGCAGATATTCTGATTCTTTTCACGGTTTCTTCTAGATTTAGCATCCATTGACTCTTGTCTGATCCAGCTTTTTATTGTGATGATTGCAAAATGGTCATTTTTTTCTTTCCAGCATTCCTTTCCCATTACCCGTCAGATCTTGGCTGTATTCCATAATCAATAGCCCTATGTATTGGTGATGGATTCATGAATTCCTATTTTTTGAATGGTTTACAATTCACTTACCCTGCTTAATTATTTTAGTGCTCAAATTGTCCTAGAAGTTTGGCTAGTGAAGCTCCTGTAAGTGGGCCGCTGTGTCCTTGTGGGGAATAAAAGTTTTAGAGACCAAGATCTCTCTGAGTGCTAGGTGTCCTCACTACTTCTGGGCTGTTTTCTCATCTTGGCCTTTTTAGTGGATAGAGCTAGGAAATAATATGCATGCTTATACACATACATGTACATATACATACTCATACAGTCATCCCTTCGTACCTGAGGGTGATTGGGTCTAAGACCCTTTGTGTGCACCAAAATCTGCTGATGCTTAAGTTCTTTAAACTATAAAGTAGCAATTGTATTTGCATATAACCCATGTTCAATTTCTTGTATGCTTTAAGTCATCTCTAGATTACTTATAAGAATCTAACACAGTGTAAATACTGTGTAGGTTGTTGTTAAACTGTATTTTTTAATTTGTATTTTATTGTTGTATTGTTTTTTTAAATTTATTTTTTGAGTATTTTTGATCCATGGATGCAGAATCCACGATACAGAGGGCCGACTTCGCATGTGTTCATTGAAACATACATATACATATTTTAGAAATCATGAGCTTATATCAGTATGTACATCTTTATTCCATGTCTACAGGGTTCTTTGTACTTCATTTTTTATTTTTATGTCCCTTATTATTATGTGGGAATCCTGACTCTCAACCTTAGTACATTTACTCATTTGCCTAATCCTCTAATACATCTAAAATAATTTCAGAATTGGTTTTTTCATTTCACTGCAATAAACAAACTGAAAATGAGTGGAGCATTTGTCTATAATTCTTCTCCACCTCCCAATTTTACCCAAGACTGAGAGTAAACAGTTAAAATTTAAATTGCTTGGATTAGCCCTCCATACCCTTTCTCCACCCCACTTTTTTTTTTTTTTTTTTGAGGCAGTCTTGGTTGCTCAGGCTGGAGTGCAGTGGTGCGATCTTGGCTCACTGCAACCTCTGCCTTCTGGGTTCAAGGGATTCTTCTGCCTCAGCCTCCTGAGTAGCTGCAACTACAGGTGCGTGCCACCATGCCCAGCTAAGTTTTGTATCTTTAATAGAGACAGGGTCTCACCATGTTGCCCAAGCTGGTCTCCAACTCCTGAGGTCAGGCGATCCGCCCGCCTCTGCCTCCCAAGGTGCTGGGATTACAGGAGTGAGCCACCACGCCCGACCTCCACCCCACTTTTACTTCCCACCTTACTTTCTGTATAAACTAGTTAGGGTATTCATTTGAAACAAAATTAAGTTTATTTACTTGTTTGCTTATGCTGCCTCCCATTCTGATTTTTATTTTTGTAATATGTAGAATAATAACATGCTTTCAAAAGTCAAAATTATACAAAAGGCATACATTGCTTTTGTGTCCCTTCCATGCCATTTTTCTTCAGTTTTCTTAGGTAACCAACTTAAATGTTTTCTGTCTTATCCTTCCCATTTCTTTCTTTTGATGGTATCTGTATGTTTTATTTATTTATTTATACAAAAGATAGCATACTATATATACTCTTTTGCACTTTGTTTTTTTTCCTACTTAACTGATATCTCCTGGAAATAATGCCCTATCATGCCAAAGAGATATTTCCCATTCATTTATTTTAATTGTAGTAAAATTTACAGAATATAAAATACAACTTTTTTTTCTTTTAAAGACTGAATTTGGCTCTTGTCTCTCAGGCTGGAGTACAGTGGTGCAATCTCGGCTCACTGCAACCTCTGCCTCCCAGGTTCAAGAGATTCTCCTGCCTCAGCCTCCCAAGTATCTGGGACTACAAATGCCCAACAGCACGCCCGTCTAATTTTTGTATTTTTTTTAGTAGAGACAGGTTTTCACCATGTTGACCAGGCTGGTTTCAAACTCCTGACCTCAGGTGATCCACCCGCCTCAGCTTCCCAAAGTGCTTGGGAGTAAGTTACAGGTGTAAGCCATTGTGCCCGGCCAGAGGACCAACTTTTGATTAAATTATAGATATCCAGTTCCAGGGCTATTTGTAGAAAAGATGTTCCTTTTTTCTTGGTTTGCTTTGGTAACTTGATTAATTGATTATATTTGCCAAAGTCTCTTTCTGGCCTCTATTCAGTGCCATCCTCATGCCCATATACATTGTCTGATTATAGGACTTTATTTATTTTTTTGAGATAGAGTCTCGCTCTGTCACTCAGGCTGACGTGCAGTGGCGCACTCTTAGCTCACTGCAACCTCTGCCTCCCTGGTTCAAGTGATTCTCCTGCCCCAGCCTCCCGAGTAGCTGGGCTTACAGGTGCCCACTACTAAGCCCAGCTAATTTTTTTTTTTTTTAAGTAGTGACTGGGTTTTGCCATGTTGTCCAGGTTGGTCTCGAGCTCCTGACTCAGGTGATACACCCTCCTTGACCTCCCAAAGTTCTGGGATTATAGGCATGAGCCATTGCACCTGGCTGACTTGAACTTTTAAAGTCTCTTTTATTTGTTCTTTTATCCTGAAACTAGGAAACAAATACAATACCCTCTCCACCAGATTTCACTTGGAATACTTATAAATTTGGATGAAGTCATCTCTTGTTCAGGTTCCCTAAATTTACTGAGTCATTGGCTGCCACTAAGTGACCTTCCATCTGTGAAGCTAGTCCCTGTAAACCAAGAACAGGTACCAGGCCCATAAGCACTGACTTCTTGTATAATGTAAAATCTTTGTTTTCTTTTTAAAAAAAATTTTTAATTTATAAGATGTTTATTTAAAATGTTTTGTGGAAGTGAGGAATCACTATATTGCCTAGGCTAGTCTTGAACTCCTGGGCTCAAATAATCCCCCTGCATTGGTTTCCCCAAGTGTTGGTGCTGGGATTACAGGTGTGAGCTACTGTGTCCTGCCCTACTATCTTTATTATAGTGGTGGACTTGTCATACGATTATATTATAATTATATGACATTATATCATTATATTGTTCTTAATTATAAGACATAGTATATGACCTAGATGTACAATTATTTGTCCAGTTATCCTGGTAAATTTTATTTACCTTTGTCTTGATGGAATTTGATTAAGCCTATGCAAATAACGTTATTAACATGAAAAAATAGACTTAGTTTTTACTTTATTTTGAGGTGGGGTCTCACTCTCTTGACCTACCTGGAGTGCAGTGGTATGATTGTGGCTCATTGCAATCTTGAATTCCTGTACTCAAGCAGTCCTGCCTCAGCCTCCTGAGTAGCTGGGACTACAGGCATGTGCCACCGCTCTCAAATGCCATTTAAAAATTTTCCTACAAAAGCATAATATATTAAATTGTGAGCTAGAGGTAGATGAAGAAGAAAGGAAAAGGGCTTCCTCATATAGCCATCAGAAAACAGAATATTAAAAAATAACACCAGCCTGGGCAATATGGTAAGACCCCGTCTCTACAAAAATAAAAAATAAAAACATTAACTGGGCATTGTTTCACATGCCTGTGGTCCCAGCTGCTGGGGAGGCTGAGGTAGGAGGATTGCTTGACGCTGGGAGGCTGATGCCTCAGTGAGCCATGATCGCACCATCGCACTCCATCCTGGGCAAGAGACCAAGACCCTGCCTCAAAACAAAACAAAAAACGGCTGGGCATGGTGGCTCATACCTGTAATCCCAGCACTTTGGGAGGCTGAGGCAGGTTGATCACCTGAGGTCAGGAGTTCAAGACCAGCCTGACCAACATGGTGAAACCTCTCTCTACTAAAAACATAAAAATTAGCTGGGGGTGGTGATGGGTGCCTGTAATCCCAGCTACTCGGGAGGCTGAGGCACAAGAATCACTTGAACCCCGGGGGGCAGAGGCTGCAGTGAGCCGAGATCGCACCATTGCATTCCAGCCTGGGAAATAGAGTAAGATTGTGTCTCAAGACAAAAAACAAAAAACAAAAACAAAAACAAAAACAAAAGAAAAAACCATAGTCTGAAACAACTGGTTAAATTTCTGTCACTAGTTCATTTAGTCCTATGCAGTTAATTCTGTTTCTCTTAGTCTTATTCTGTAGTCACTTTTAAGTTGTCTGCTTAGATGTTTAAGATACCTAGACATTTTGGCCTTTAGTATAGTTTTAAAATTTAAAAATGTTAGCTCAGTAGTTCATTGCCCAGAGTGTTTCATAAATTATCAAGATTTAAAGGTACTTTGTACAGTCTTTTGCATGAGAATCTTCAACTGTCCTTTGAAGACAAATTATAGCATATGAGTCCTCAAGGGAAGCATCGGAGAGTAGCAGAAGCCATCACCCATTTGACAGTAAGACATTTCTGGTACTCTTCATTCATCTTTATAGATGTGCATTTTCATCTGATGCCCCTTTCCCTTTGGCCTGAAGGATATAATTTCATTTCCAGAATTGTTTATCACTGATTGTCTCAACTTTTATTTATCTGAAAATGTCTTTATTTCACCCTATTTTTGAAGGTTTGGTTCACTGGATAGAAAATTCTGGGTTGTTGATTTTTTTATTTCAGCACTTTAAAGTTGTTGTTCTGTGGTGTTGTAACCTCCTCCCCTTTTTTTTTGAAGGGTTGATTTTTAATCTTGTTCTCAGTATGTGTGGTCTTTTTTTCTTGTGGATACTTTTAAGATTTTCTTTTTACGTTTGGTTTAAAATAGTTTGACTATGTATTTAGGTCTAGTTTTCTTTGTATTTATCCTGCATGGTATTCTTTGAGCTTCTTGGATTTGTAAATTTGTGTTTTCATCAAATATGGAAAGTTTTGGCCATTCTTCAACTACTTTTTCTGCATCTCTGCTTCAATTTAATTCTCCTTCCTCTGAGACTCCAATCATACTTGCTAGGCCATTTGATTTTCTTTTGTTTTGAGGTGGAGTTTCGTTCTTGTACCCCAGGCTGGAGTGCAATGGTGCTCTTTTGGCTCACTGCAACCTCCGCCTCCTGGGTTCAAGCAATTCTCCTGCCTCAGCCTCCTGAGTAGCTGGGATTACAGGTGCTTGCCACCACACCTGGCTAATTTTTTTTGTATTTTTAGTAGAGATGGGGTTTTGCCATGTTGGCCAGGCTGGTCTTGAACTCCTGACCTCAGGTGATCCATCTGCCCCAGCCTCCCAAAGTGCTGGGATTACAGGTGTGAGCCACCAGGCCCAGCTGACCATTTGATATGTTTATAAGTCATTAAGGTTCTAACCATTTTTCTTCAGTCTTCTTTCTTTCTCTTCTTCAAATTGGATAATTCTTTTGATATCCCTTCAAGTTCAGTGACTTTTTCTGCCAACTCAATTTCTAAGCACTATTCAACAATGAAATACTTTTACCTCTTATTTCATTCCTACAGCCCTGTGTTGGGGTTGATAGAGGCTTCAGAAAAGGTAACAGGTTTATCAAAGTTATATACCTAGTTTGTGGCAGAACTGAAATTAGAACCTAACTTGATTGTTTACAAACTACAGACCATTTTCTTTCCATAATGCCATGATCTTTATCTTCTAATAAGTTGCTGTCATTTAAAATGTTCATACTGTAACTGGTGTGAGTGGTGGTCCTGGTAGGGGATGCTACTTAATTAACAACATTGTCAAATTGCAGAAAATTGAAGTTCTTCTCATTTAAAAAACGGTTTTCAGTTGAAGAATTTAAGTATCCTGAAGTCAGTAATACCTTGAACTAATCTTTTTAGATGACATTCCTCCAGCAGTGAAAGCATGTCTGTGGTTGCTCAACAGAAAAATTTAATTCTAATGACAGACTGTTTTTTTGAGACAGAGTTTTGCTCTTGTTGCCCAGGCTGGAGTGCAGTAGTGTGATCTCCTCTCACTACAACCTCTGCCTCCCAGGTTCAAGCGATTTTCCTGCCTCAGCCTCTCAAGTAGCTGGGGTTACAGGCATCCGCCACCACACCCCGCTAATGTTTTGTATTTTGTAGAGATGGAGTTTCACCATGTTGGCCAGGCTGGTCTTGACCTCCTGACCTCAGGTGATCCACCTGCCTCGGCCTCCCAAAGTGCTGGGACTACAGGCCTGAGCCACTGCACCCAGCCACCACATACGTTTTAAAATCAAGACTTTGGAATCCCAGACTGCGGTATCATTCATTGTCTCGGAAATTAACTCTTCGGAGTACCTCCTCTTGAGTTGATGGATTTTTTTTTTTTTTTTTTTTTTTGAGACAGTCTCGCTCTGTCGCCCAGGCTGGAGTGCAGTGGTGCGTCGCGGCTCACTGCAAGCTCCACCTCCCGGGTTCACGCCATTCTCCTGCCTCAGCCTCAGGAGTAGCTGCGACTACAGGCGCCCGCCACCACGCCCGGCTAATTTTTTTTGTATTTTTAGTAGAGATGGGGTTTCACCATGTTAGCCAGGATGGTCTCGATCTCCTGACCTCGTGATCCGCCTGCCTCGGCCTCCCAAAGTGCTAGGATTACAGACGTGAGCCACTGCGCCCGGCCAAGTTGATGGATTTAACTTCATGAAAATTTTTTAAACCAGTTTTTGTGTCATCTTAGTTAAAATAAGAACATTATAAAGTTTGGTAAAGGAGTGAAAGCATTACTAAGCCAGGATAATTATCAAGTGCCTTTATATAAACATTTTCCTAAAATTCTAGTTTCTAAAGTTCTGTTAGAACCTTATAAGATAATTAGTAGTATGGGAAAAGAATTACTGGCATAAGAATGACATTCTTAGTTGTAGTAACCGTATTTATATTTCTCCTTCAGTTTATTTTGAAATTAAATTTCTAAAGTTTAAAGGTAAACATTTTAATTATAAATTCTGCATTCATGCCTTCTAATTAAAATATGAACCAAATTCATAGAAATCCTATAAAGCAACGATTACTTAAAAACCAAACAACTTAAGTGAATTGTTTTTAGGTTTGTATTGCCTTATGTATAAAAATCAACATTTGTTGATTTTGCCTTGGATATAACACCTCTCATATTTAAAGCCAGAAAACACATGTTGCCAGATGGGAACTAGGAAGAGTAGTAGTCTCATCTTGGCATCATTTTCCTCATAATGACCGGTTCACTTGTTTTACACATAATCTCAGGTTCTTTCCAGCTTTAATTTTCTATGATTGACGAATCAGATTCTACATTACAGAACCTTTTAGTTACCTGCTAACTGCTATTACACCACTCAAGATGCATGATAACCAGTCAGATTAGAAGATGAAAGTCTTGGCCAGGTGCAGTGGCTCATGCCTGTAATCCTAGCACTTTGGGAGGCTTAGGTGGGCAGATCACTTGAGGTCAGGAGTTCGAAACCAGCCTGGCCAACATGATGAGCTCTCGTCTCTACTAAAAATACAAAACAATTAGCCTGGCGTGTTGGCAGGCACCTGTAATCCCAGCTACTCAGGAGGCTGAGGCAGGAGAATCGCTTGAACCTGGGAGGTGGAGGTTGCAGTGAGTGGAGATTGTGCCCCACTGCACTCCAGGCTGGGCGACAGAGCAAGACTCTGTCTCAAAAAAAAAAAAAGAAAAAAAAGATGAAAGTCTTCATGATATTGCTGGGCACGGTGGCTCACGCCTGTAATCCCAGCACTTTGGAAGGCTGAGGCGGGCAGAATACCTGATTTTTTTTTTTTTGGAGACAGTTTTGCTGTTGCCGCCCAGTCTGGAGCGCAGTACCGCGATCTCAGCTCACTGCAACCTCTGCCTTCCGAGTTCAAGTAATTCTCCTGCCTCAGCCTCCTGAGTAGCTGGGATTACAGGCACCCGCCACCACGACTGGCTAATTTTTGTATTTTTAGTAGAGATGGAATTTTGCCACGCTGGCCAGGCTGGTCTCGATCCCCTGACCTCAGGCAATCCGCCTGCCTTTGCCTCCCAAAGTGATGGGATTACAGGCGTGAGCCACCACGCCCAGCCTTTAAAATGACCTTTTTTTTTTTTTTTAAAGACACTCTCACTCTGTCACCCTAGTTGGAGTGCAGCGGCGCCATCTCGGCTCACTGCAACCTCCGCCTGTTGGGTTCAAGCGATTCTGCTGCCTCAGCTTCCCGAGTAGCTGGGACTACAGGCACGTACCACCATGCCCAGCTAATTTTTTATTTTTAGTAGAGATGGGGTTTCACCATGTTGGCCAGGCTGGTCTCAAACTTCTGACCTCAGGTGATCCGCCTGCCTCGGCCTACCAAAGTGTGCTGGGATTACAGGAGTGAGCCACCACGCCCGGCCTTAAAATAATTTTTTACAGGAGATGTCTATAGGGATAGGTCAAGAATCTACAGTCCTTGGCTGGCGCTTAACTTGCAAAGGACCGTGATTTATAACTGGTTTTAAATTTTTTAGACTGGTGGGATCTTCCACTTGGTGTGGCTGGAAAAGAGTGATTTATTATTGGAAGTCCAGTAAGGCCAGTTCTATCTAAACTGTTAGAATAGCTGTAAGTGATGTGGCTTTACTGAGATTCCATGAAAAAAATAAAATATTTGATGCCATGACATAAGGCTTTTTTTTTTTTTTAATTTTTTGGTGGGATTGGTTAAAAGCTTGGCTCTGAAGTTAGAATGACTTGGATTTAATTTCTAGCTCCACCACTTACTAGATGTATGACTTTGGGTTGAGTTTACCTTTCGATGTCTCAGTGTTTTCAAGTGAAGTAGGGATAATGTTGAACTGTACTTTCATCTAGCTCACTATTCTGTGTTTCATAGGGCTGTCAGGAGGATTAAATGGGAGTAATAAGTGGAATGCATTTATCACAATACCTCACTCAGATGTTAGAGCAAGTATTTGTTCACATAGTGATTTTTTACTTTAAACACTAAAATTACACATTATTTTTATATAAATAGTATATATTATTTGAATTATGAAGTATACTTTGAAGGCTATTCTTGAACTCACTACTTGAACTGAAGAACGGGACGGTCAGTTCGTACAGTGTACCTGCTCCGTGAATCTTTCTTCCCGAAGTCATCCTGCTTCTATCCTTGAAGTCACAGCTATCTTTGAGTTAATAATTAACTTCATTTAAAAAACTTTGAAAAAGTCTCATTTGGATGTGTCCTTGAACAATGTTTAGTTTTCTTGTTTTTTTTAGCTTTCCAAAAATATAATGGATGTAATGTGGTGGCTTTCTAAATTGTAAGATCCAACCATGTTGTGTATAATTCATTTTTACCATCCCTGTATTGTATTCTTTTGCATGGCTTCGTTAGAATTCATTTTTCAAATCTGCAATTGATAAACATTAGAGTTTCTTCTAGCTTTTGAAGTGTGAACAACGTTGCAATGATCATTTTTTGTATCTCGTTTAAAATATTTTTATTGCTCTAAAGTTTTAAACAAACTTGATTTTAACTGCTAATATATTTGCTTTCAGTGTGGTGGTACTACTTTAGAAAAAGTAAATTTTCTTTCTTTTTTTAAATTTTAGACAGGGTCTCACACTGTTGCCCAGGCTGAACTGCAGTGCCATGATCTTGGCTTACTGCAGCCTCTGCCGCCCAGTCTCAAGCGATACTCCCACCTCAGCCTCTTGAGTAGCTGGGACTACAGGCGCTTGCCACCACACTTGACTAATTAATATTTTTATATTTTTGGTAGAGATGGGGATTTCAACATGTTGCCCAGGGTGGTCTCGAACTGAGCTCAAGCGATCCACCCGCCTCGGCCTCCTAAAGTGCTGGGATTACAGGTGTGAGGCACCATGCTAAGCCAAAAGTAAATTTTCTTACTGAAATGTTTTATACATTGTTTCTTGTTTTATTAGCTAAGTTATTTCATATCACTTTTTATTTATCATAGGATTAGCAATAAGCACTGTAATTTTCCTTAAGTACTTGATTTCAAAAAACCAACTTTATTAAAGCATAATATACATACAAAATATTTACCAACCTTACATTTACAATTTAATGAGTTTTGACAAATGTGACCATCACCACAGTCATGATATAAAACATTTCTACCATTCCCTAAAGTTCTTTGTGCCTCTGTGCAATCAGTCATCTCCACTGGTCCCTAGCAACCAGACGAAACCTCCAACTGGTCTGCTTTATGTCACTACTGTTTTACCTTTTCTAAAATTTCATGTGAATAGTATTCCCATTTTGTGTGTGTTACACCTTTTATAATTGTCCCACCATTCTCGGATATTCTTTTCTTTTTCATTTTCTCTTTCTTTTTCAGTTTTGGGGAGTTTGTATTGATCTTAAGGCTCTCTGGTCTCCCACTCCTATGTTTGGTCTACTGATGAGCCCATCAAAGGCATTTTGCATTTCTGTTAGTCTTTTTTGATTCTAACCTGTGCTTTTTTTTTTTTTTTTTTTTGGGAGGGGGAGATGGAGTTTCGCTCTGTCGCCTAGGCTGGAGTGCAGTGGTGCGATCTCGGCTCACTGTAACCTCTGCCTCCCAGGTTCATGCCATTCTTCTGCCTCAGCCTCCCGAGTAGCTGGGATTACAGGTACTCGCCACCAAGCCCAGCTACTTTTTGTGTTTTTAGTAGAGATAGGGTCTCTCCATATTGTCCAGGCTGGTCTTGAACTCCTGACCTCAGGTGATCCACCCGCCTCGGCCTCCCAAAGTGCTGGGATTACAGGTGTGAGCCACCGCACCTGGCCTAACCTTTCCTTTTGATTCCTCCTTAGAGTTTTTATCTCTCTGCTTACATTACCCATCTCTTCTTGCATGTTGTCTGCTTTCTCCATTAGAGCCCCTTAACATATTAATCATAGTTAAGATTCCATGATTGGTTTTTAGATTTTTAGAATAAAAGTTTTTAAAGAACCTGGCTTCGGCCGGGCGTGGTGGCTCATGCCTGTAATCCCAGCACTTTAGGAGGCCGAGGTGGGTGGATCATGAGGTCAGGAGATTGAGACCATCCTGGCTAACACAGTGAAACCCCATCTCCAGTAAAAAATACAAAAAAATTAGCCGGGCGTGGTGGCGGGCGCCTGTAGTCCCAGCTACTCTGGAGGCTGAGGCAGGAGAATGGCGTGAATGTGGGAGGCGGAGCTTGCAGTGAGCCAAGATCACGCCACTGCACTCCAGCCTGGGCGATAGGGCGAGACTCCGTCTCAAAAAAAAAAAAGAACCTGGCTTCTTTACTGTTTACTAGCGAACTTTGGAAGCATCATTTACATGTATTATCAAACCTGTTTTTATTTTATTTTATTTTGAGATGGAGTTTTGCTCTGTCGCTCAGGTTGGAGTGTCGTGGCACAATCTCTGCTCACTGCAACCTCCACCTCCTGGGTTCACGCGGTTCTCCTGCCTCAGCCTCCTGAGTAGCTGGGATTACAGGTGCGTGCCACCATGCCTGGCTAATTTTTGTTATTTTTAGTAGAGACAGGGTTTCACCATGTTGGCCAAGCTGGTCTCGAACTCCTGACCTCAAGTGATCCTCCTGCCTTGGCCTCCCAAAGTGCTGGGATTACAGGCATGAGCCACCACACCTGGCTGAAACCTATTTTTATTATTAGTGCTCATGATTTCTCATTTAAGAATATACATAAACACACAGCTTACACACAAATATTCATAGCAACAGTATTCATAGTAGCAGAACAACAACTTAAATTTCCATCAGCTGATAGGTGGATAAATAAAATGTGGTGTATCCATACAGTGAAGTATTAGCCAGAAATAAAAAGCAATGAAGTACAGTCATGTAGCATATAACAATGTTTCAGTCAATGAAGGAATAGGACCACATACATGACAGTGGTTCCATAAGATTATACTGTATTTTTACTGTACCTTTTCTATGTTTAGATATGCTTAGATACACAAATGCCATTGTATTACACTTGCCTGCACTATTCAATATATTAACATGCAGTATAGGTTTGTTGCGTAGGAGCTGTAGGCTATACCATATAGCCTAGATTTAGGCTGTATTATCTAGGTTTGTTAAGGGACACTCTGTGATGTTTGCACAATGATGAAATGGAATGAAGACACATTTCTCGTAATGTATCCCTGTCATTAAGCTAGGCGTGACTGAACCGATATGTGCTACAATGTGGATGTGTTTGAAAACACTATGCTAAGTAAAAGAAGCCAGTCACAAAGAACTAGATATTGTGTGATGCCATTTATATTAAATGTCCTGAATAGGTAAATCCATAAAGACAAAAATACGTAAGTGGTTGTCAAGGGCAGGGGTGAATGGGTGGAAGGTTGGGTTATATGAGGTTGAGGGGGTGGGAATGGGAGCAGGGGGGAATAACAGCTAAGGGATGTTGAGTTCTTTTTGGGATAATGAAAATGTTCTAAAATTGATTACAGTGAGAGTTACACAACTCTGAAATATACTAAAAGCCAGTCGTGCACTTTAAGCATATAATATGTGAATTAATATCTCAGTAAAGCTGTTAAAGAATCTAGCTGATGTATGCAAAACTGCTAAGAACACTATGATGTCATAAAGAAGTTTTATGGAAAAATATTACTTTCCTCATGACACTGATCTCAAAAGGTTTCCTATCTCAAACATTGTTAGATTTCAAAAATAAGATGTTAATTGCACTCACCTCAAATTTTAAAAAACCTTATTCAGTCTTTTTATAGAGGTCATCCTGTAATTATATGGTCAATATGAATTCCAGCAGCATATCTTTTTCATGTGTCAAGAAAGTTTACATTGAAAAGATTGCATTCTTAAAAAGACCATACCCAGATCCATCTCCACTTTCCTATTTGTCCACTAAACATTTGTGAGATATTTATGGCTATCTTGCGCAATGCCTCCAGAAATCAATGTTTGCTCTCAAGTTTATAACTACAGTTTAAAAAAAATTCACCAAAAAATTCATAATCCTGGTGGATCTGCTGTTTAGGACTAGTTAAGTGCAGTATATACAAGTAGAAAAGCTCCAATTATTTTACTTGAGATGATCTGATGGCTAATTCTCTCACTTCCTTTGTGTGTGTGTGTGTATATTTTATATATATATATATATATATATATATATATATATATTTTATTTTTATTTTTTTTTGAGATGGAGTCTTGCTGTGTTGCCCAGGCTGGAGTGCAGTGGCACAATCTTGGCTCACTGCAAGCTCCACCTCCCGGGTTCACACCATTCTCCTGCCTTAGCCTCCCAAGTAGCTGGGACTACAGGCGCCCACCACCACGCCCAGCTAATTTTTTGTATTTTTAGTAGAGACAGGATTTCATCATGTTGGCCAGACTGGTCTCGAACTTGTGACCTCAGACAATCTGCCCGCCTCGGCCTCCCAAAGTGGTGGGATTTCAGGCGTGAGCCACCACGCATGGCCGCATTTATAATTTTAAAAGCTTAAATGTCTTTTTTTTTTTTGGCGGGGGTGTGGGTTGGGGGAGATGGAGTCTCAGTCTTTCACCCAGGCTCTAGTGCAGTGGTGTGATCTCGGCTCACTTCAGCCTCCGCCTTCCAAGCTCAGTCCTGCCACCTAAGCCTCCCAAGTAGCTGGGACTACAGGCGTACACTAGCACACCCAGCTAACGTTTTGTATTTTTGGTAGAGATGGGGTTTTGCCATGTTGCCCAGTCTGGTTTCGAACTCCTGGGCTCAAGCTATCTGCCCTCCTTGGCCTCCCAAAGTGTTGGGATTACGGGCATGAGCCACTGTCCCTGGCAAAAAAAAAAAAAAAAAAAGATAGAATTCAAAAATTCTATCTTGAATTTAGTGTTGCTCATATGACAACTTACTGTAAAAGGTAATTTATTTTAAGTATAGGTCACATACTATACAGGGGATGCTTTCAAAAGACAATTCCTATTGATAATTGTATTTTATTATTAAAGTCAAAGAATGTCTTAGTCTGTTTTCTGGTGTTCTGTTCTAGTGTTCTGGTCTTCTAGGGTTAGAAACTAGGTGTAGTTTATAAAAGAAAGGTTTATTTAGCACATGATTCTGGAAGCTGGGAAGTCTGAGATCTGGTCAGCTTCTGGTGAGGGCCTTGTGCCATGTTGTAACACCACGGTGGAGAAGTGGAAGGGGAAGCAGGCATGTGCAAAGTTACCAACACAAGAGGTGGTCTCACTTTATAACAACCCACTCTTTAGTCCAAACCTGTGGGAGCAAGAACTCAAGGGAGTGAGAAAGGCATTAATCCATCTTAATGACTTAATTGCCTCTTAAAGGCACCACTTCCGAATACCACATCGCGGACCAAGCCTCAACATGAGTTTTGTGGAGATAAACTATATTCAAACCATAGCAAAGACCAAAGGTTATGGCGGTTTACTTTCTGCTAAGCTTTCAGATATAGACATGAAAATCGTTAGATCGGTAATAATATAGCTTTATAGTACTTAATTTTGTAACTTAAGAAATAGAATTAGCCTAAATATCAGCTCAATAATCTAATAAAAGGTGAACTGCTGTACAAATAGTCCAGTTTGTATCACTGTTATAAATGAGCCTATCTCATGTGCCAAACTTTTAGAGTAATTGCCTTCTTAGGATTTTGTCTGTTTCCAAAAACTTCTAATTGGAGTATGCTTTTGAATCTGTGTAATATTTAACATATAAAGCCTGCATTATTTAGAAGTTGATATTGAAAACCTTTAAACTTCTGACCTCAAATAGAATTTGCTTATGTATAACCATTACATGCAGCTGGTGGGTTCAAAATGGCCTTTTCTGGGTCTCTGCTCTGTGAAAAATAGTATGTATTGGACATGAGTACATGACAGCTGACATTTATCAAGGATAACAGGGGGAGCCATATTCATTTTCACATTTTAAAGCAACTTTGAAAGCTTTGCATGTACACACATGCTCAACATATGTTCCTAAGCTTTAAATATATTTTCCATCATGTATTGCTTATCATTAATATAAGAAACTAAGTGTAAATCTTTAATGAGCTCAATATATTAAACTTATATGAGTACACAAGCATTTGGAAGATCAGCAATGCAGGCTACTTCATTCATTTACATGGAATTTATCTTTTATAGTTTCTGTGCTATTACAAATAATGTAACACATTCCAGATAGCCCTTTTGTTATATAGTGTTTGATTTGGCCCTTCTTTAATTTCATTACCATAAAATTTTGTCCTGTTGTAGAAGACTAAATTGTAGAAATTAACTTTTTTCTAAACCAACTATTGGTATATTGCTGTTCTCTTTGCCAAGCTATTTATAGGGCTATTTTACTGGAGGGTGACATAAATAGAATTGGAATGGCATAATTGTTAGTCTGAATTTAAAAATTTTCTTTAAATTGTGATAATTCAAAAAGAATTATAGAATAAAACTGTAAAGCTCATAATGTTGCCAACTTGTTAATTAAAATAACACCTTTTGTGGTTGGTATAGGTTTCAGATACTGTGACCGTTTAATATATTTATATGCAGATCACATTGACTTGCTGCAAGGTAACAGGAGAAATGCTTTGACTTCAGAAGATAAATTGGCCATGCACAGCTGTAATCCTACTGTCTTTTCATTTCCAGACATGATTCAGTAGTTTAAGGCTTTGATTCCTAGGCGCTGAGAAGAAAGTTGAAATTTATTTTTGTGTATGAGAATTTTTACTTAGGTTTTTGATAAGTCTAGTTTGTGGTGTGAAGGTACCATCTAAACTGTTGGTGTTTCCATACTTAAATAGCTCTCTCTTAATTTTATTTGAAATATGAGAAGCCTGAGTTTCTTTCCATTTTCCTTTTGGCAGTTGGAAAGGAAGCCATCTTATTAAGAGTGATGAATAGTGAAGGGTTTTTTTTAGGCTAAATTGCCAGTGTCTTTAGATTAAAAAAAATTGCAGAGCGATAAGTTATGAACGTTAACATGATTTTTCAAGGAAGAAGTAATCCTTAGTCACTTGTAACCCAAATGCCTTTCCTAATAAGAGTTCCGTTTCTACAAATTCTTTTGACAGAGAAGTGTATGATATCAGAGAGGTTTTTAGAAAACATTTTAAGTGCCATAAGAACAATTCAAGACCACTACCAAAACTTCATTTGAAGATCTTAGCATCTTTGAGAATTTAGTATTTCTCAAGAGACATCTCTTAAATTCTCCTGTAGGCACCAAGATTTAGACAATTTGCTTAATTTATTCAGCTAATTAAACGGGAGAGTTCCCTGACCCCCCTCACAGGACGTGCGACAGGGCTGTGGCTCATCTGTTCCGTGCTCTCAAACCCCTTTTGGGAGGAGGAGCATGCATGCAGGCAGGTGCAGGATCTGGGGCGAGTGCCCCTGGGCTCTGTTCTCATGGGAGTGTCCAGGGGTGGGAGTCTGCAACTCCCCAAGCCCAAGTAGGCATGTGTTACAGTATGCTCTTTTTGCTTTGCCGACCATGGACGGCTTAAGTGTTAAACAGCTCAGGGCCTTCTTGGTATTCAGGTCCTTGTCCAGCATCGAGGAAGAATCAGGTCACGCACGGACTTGAGGATGGTGAATGCGGGGATTTTATTGAGTGATGGAGTTGGCTGTCAGTTGGATGGATGAGGAGCTGGAAAGGGGATGGAGTGGGAAAATGATCTTCCCCTGGAATTTGGCCATCCAGTGGCCCATCTCCTCTCTCACCGTCCTCAGCCGAACTCCTCTTGGTGTTCAGATGTTCCTTCTCTTCTTTCTCTGCCGTGCCATTCTGCCATTCTTCTGCTCTTCTGTTTGTCTCCTTGTGGAGCCGGGGGCTTGGGGTTTATATGGGTACAGGATATGGGGGCGTGGTGGGTCAAAAGGCAACTTTTAGGCATGAAAACAGGAATGTTTGTTCTCATTTAGGGTCATGGGTTTTCAGGCTTGAGTGGGGCCTTTGCCAGGGAACTGCCTTCTTCTACCCAGTATTTCCCTGTCTCCTGTCTGTATCAGTAATATAGGAATTAGAAAACACAAATATCTTTTATTGTAAACTAGGTTGTAGATCTGTTTGTAGTTAAGAGGCCAAATTCCATTTTTCTTAATTACCTTGATTCTGTCTGTAAATCGTATGGTTCTTGAGGGAGCCATTTTTCGAGAGCCTACCATTTGCCAGACATCACTGAGGTTTTGTTTTACCTGTGGTTTTTAATCCTCTCAACAACTTTGTAAAGGTGATGGATGTGCATTTTAGAGAAGATGAAATTGAGCTTCAGAGATGTAAATTTGGTAAGGTCATGCTGAGCTCAAATCAGCTGTTAAGTCTGTATTCTTTCCCCCTCTTTACTTCACTATGCTTCATTTAAGTTGGATTCGTTGTTTTCTTGTTCACTGATGATGTGTGCTTGTGTGTCCAGTTTAGGAATTAACCTTGTCTATTGATTCTTGGTTTCAGACAAGTATCCCATGTCTGTCTAGAGTTTGGCTGTGGATAATTGATGATACTATCTTTTCAAATTATTTATAATTCGTGAAAGCTTATAGTTCTTTTAACATCCATTTATTCTTCTGTTTCTTTTTATCATTTTTAATGGCTTTCAATTATTATTTTAAAAATCGAGATGGGAGCTTGCTATGTTGCCCAGGCTGGTCTCAAACTCCTGGGCTCAAGTGAGTCTCCCACCTCAGCTTTCCAAAGTGCTGGCAATGTAGGCTTGAGCCACTGTGCCTGGCCAATTCTTTATCTCATTAAGGATCATAAACATTTATTTTAAACCAATTTCAAGATTTTTATTAAGCATTGAATTCATCTTTTGATATTGATGAATTTCTTGACTATCTTCCTTAGTTCAGTTATTTTTTATTTTTATTTATTTTTTTTGAGTTGGGGTCTTGCTCTGTCACTCAGGCTGGAGTGCAGTGGCGAGATCTCAGCTCACTGCAACCTTCACCTCCAAGGTTCAAGTGATTCTCCTGCCCTCAGCCTCCTCAGTAGCTGGGACTACAGGCGCATGCCACTACCCCCGGCCAATCTTTGTATTTTTAGTAGAGACAGTGTTTCACCATGTTGGCCAGGATGGTCTCGATCTCTTGACCTCGTGATCCGCCCGCCTTGGCCTCCCAAAGTGCTGGGATAATAGGCGTGAGCCACCACGCCTAGCCCATTAGTTCACTTTTTAAATACACTTTAGGATTTTAGTTTATGGTTTATATGCTGAGTGGGAAATAATTTTTTTCCCTTTATTTTGGTGTTCTTTTCTGTATGTCTCCCTGCCACCTATACCTCTGTTTTTGTTGCCTTCATACATTTACACCATGCTTTCAGTCTAGATCTAGGATTCTAATTCTGAGATATTATTGCAATGTTGGTGATATGCATTACTTAGGTTTTGTTTGTGTGTGTGTGTGTATGAGACATATATATATTATTATTATGTATATATTACCTTTTATTTATTTAGAGTACCTTTTATTTCCTCTACAACTGCCTGTGGCAGTTTGAAATAATAACTTTAGCTATTGATAATACCTTTTTTCACCTTCCTTTCATGAGTTTTTTGTTTGGTTTCTACCTATGAGATTTTTTCGTTTTACCTGTGAGCCTTGCTTTTGGTTTTCTTATCTTGTGCATGATTTCATTTCCTGACTGCCTTTGCTTGTTTCTTGTCCTGGAGCTCAGTTGGGTTCATGGAGTTATTAATTTATTGCTTTATATTTCCCCTCTGTCATGGTCCACAAATATATTTGTCATGTTTGAGCGTAACTGTGTCTTTTGAAGTTAATACAAAATTCGTATTTTATCTGTCATTATTATATTTGGAGCAATGGGATAAGGTGGTGTTGATTGATAGCAGCATTTCTCTGTTATCCTTTCAGGAAGTCTCCATGTTCTTTTGATCTCACAACATGGCTTGTTTATATAGGCCTGCAGATAGTAGATACTAAAGCATCTGTTTATTTACTTACTTATCTGCTTACTTGCTTTATTTACTTACCACCACCCCTGACTAATTTTTTTGTATTTTGTAGAGACAATGTCCTGCCACATTGCCCAGGCTGGTCTTGAACTTCTGGCAAGTGACCCTCTACCGTAGCCTCCCAAAGTATTGGGATTATAGGCATGAGCCACTGCTCCTGGCCCTAAAACATTTATTACATGAACGTGCGGTATCTTGGAGAAGCCAGACCCAGTTTCAGGCTCTCAGCCCCAACCTTAATCTAATATAGTGGCTCTCAACGTGTGGTGCGTGGACTCCCGGTAGTCTCTGAGAACCTTTTAAGGGGTCTACATGGTTAAGACTATTCTTATTATAATGCTAATGTGTTATTTGCTATTTTCATCCTGTTGGTGTTTGCACCGATGGTGGAAATGCGGTGATGCATAAAATTGCTGACACCTTACCATGAATTAAGGAAGTGGCGCCAGACTCCGCTCTTAGGTAGACATTGCATTCTTCACTGCCAGGAGCTCATAAAGAAAAAAAAAAAATCAGTTTTCCACTGAGGATTGTCCATGATGAAGCAGCAACATTACGCCTGGCCCTCATTCACTTTTTACCTTAAGTACCTTTCACTGTACCCTTAAGTACTGTTGTTTTAATGTTCTGTGTGATGAGAATGGAAAATGTGCACAAAGACTTCTGCCTGCCAAAGTATGATGGCTGTCTCCGGGAAAAGCACTTGCGCAGTTTGCGTTGTGAACTGAAGTACCCACTTTTTTCATGGAACACCATTTTTACTTGGATGACTGACAAACCATGGCTATTGAGTCTTGGTTATTTGGAGACTGTCTTCAAATTGAGTGAGGTGGACCTGTCACTATAGGGAAAACATCTGACTGTATTGGTTGACAGTGATAAAATTTGAGCTTCAAGTGAAATTATAAGTAAGTAAACTTGAATCGGCCACCATGAGCATGACAGCCTTTTATTACTTTCCTGATGAGATGGGTGGTGACATTAATGAATGTGGGTTAAAAAAATTGTGTAACGAAATGTACCAGCATTTGAAAGATCTACTTTAACTCAGTGAACCAGTATTATCTAAATGACCCGGTGTTTGATTATACAGTGATGCATGGGTTAAAGATCTGTTCAGAGTGCAAGTTAGATCCAATGCATTTTAATGAGACAGCATGAAAATTCATTTATATGGTTTCAGATTCCACTTTGCAACTGTAGGAGACTAGAATATACCACCCTAAAATATGCCTGTTTGGTGTAAGGATTATTTTGAGAAGCAGACACAGGAGAAGTTCTGAAAACAGAGTAGAAGTTACCCTTTTGTAAGGGAAAATTTATATCTATAAAGGAAATCTCCCTTGTAAGGGTGTCTTCCTCATTACCAGGAAAAGGATGACTCAATCACTAGAAACTTACTAATGGAGAAGGCATAGACTTAAATCTGTATAACAAGCCTTACTGTTGTTTACCATGCTTTTCTTGGTCGCCTCTCCATAACTATTGCTCCCCAGCCCCTGTGCCCTTCTTTATTTGTTTCAGCTGAAGATGATATTTAAGTCTGAATTCTAAGCCACCTCTTAGAAATGAAAAGATTTACTCATTTCTCTGGGTATCTCTCATGGATACATGAGATATATTTATTATATTTCTGATTTTCTCTTGTTAATTTGTCTTTTGTTAAGGGGTCTGACCCAACTTAGAACTCAGATAGGGTAGAGGACAAATTATTTTTTTCTCTCCTATAAAACTCACCTTTAAGAAATTACCAGTTGTTTTAGTGTAATATCAAGAAATATCCATAATTATTTATAAAAGTTTATTAAAATAGTCCTTCCTTTTACAAGTACATGTCTTTGTGAGGCCAGATTTTCTTTATATCCTTAAATCAAGATAACATTGCGCCGGATTAAATGCAGAAGTAAATAACTGTTTTCTATTAAGTCAGGTAATTATATGCAAATATATGTTTTTAATTATTTTATAATTCTCATTGTTTCAGAAATTTTGTTTTTTGCAAAAATTGTTATTTATGTTAATATATGATGGGCTTTAAAAAGTGAATGAGGGCCAGGTATAGTGGCTCATGCCTGTAATCCCAGCACTTTAGGAGGCCAGGCAGGTATATCACCTGAGGTCAGGAGTTTGAGACTAGCCTGGCCAACATGGTGAAACCCTGTCTCTACTAAAAATACAGAAATTAGCCGGGCATGGTGGCAGGCACTGTAATCCCAACTACTTGGGAGGCTGGGGCAGGAGAATCGCTCGAACTGGGGAGGTGGAGGTTGCAGTGAGTCAAGATTGCGGCATTACACTCCAGCCCAGCCTGGGTGACAAGAGCAAAACTCCATCTCAAAAAACAAAACAAAACAAATAAACCAAAAAAGTGAATGAGTCTGGCTTGGTGGCTCATGCCTGTAATTCCAACACTTTGGGAGGCCGAGGTGGGAGAATTGCTTGAGCCTAGGAGTTGGAGACCAGCCTGGGAAACATAGCAAGACCTGGTCTGTACTAAAAATAAAAAAAACCAGCTGGGCATGGTGGCACATGCGTGTGGTTCCAGCTACTCTGGAGGCTGAGGTGGGAGGATCACTTCAGACCAGCAGATCGAGGCTACAGTGAGCCGTGATCACACCATTGCACTCCAGCCTGGGTGACAGAGCTGAGACCCTGTCTCCAAAAAAAAAAAAAAAAAAGTGAATGTTTCAAATGTTTCTAAGTTTTAATTTCTAATATGGTGAATACTGACATAACCCACATAGCAGAAGTTATTACAGGTTTCCAGTTTTTAAGAGGTAAAGGAATCCTGAGATCAAAAGGCTTGAAATCTAGTGAATTTGGTTGGAACTCTAGAAGCATTTGACTTAAACCTTTCACCTTGTTGTATTTGGTATCTTGTAGCACACCCAGTTCCTGCTACAGCTGCCTCTATTCTGTGCTGCTTAAATACGGAGGAGGTCTGAGCTAACCAATCTGAAGTTTGGCCAATTTCAGGGGCATTTAGTTGTTAACCTGAATCTACTTCTTTTATTTGTAAGAAACATATCTACTATAGAGATTTAGGACTTTGAACAGCTGTATAACATTATAGGATATGTCTGGTACTCAGTTGTTTCTGTTTCTGAATCACAAATCGGCCATTAATTTTAAATAAAGACGTTTTGTAGCATATAATACAATTTCTGATGATCTCCTTACTAGTTTCTTAATTCCTCACACTGAGTCATCAGCTCCTTGAAGGCAAAAAAATTCCTGTTTTGATCAACAATTCATCTACCCCAAGCACTTAGCATAGGGGATACTATTTCCTTTTTCTATGTGGATGACACCCGATATGTTGAACAGTGACCACTCTTAAGATACTTGGTGAAGTAGGTTTTGGTTTTAACCAGTTGAGGTGTATGGATGATTTTACAGAAGTTCGTAATAAAATTTTCTTGCCTCAGATATTCTCTAATAATAATGAGGTGCCCCCAGCTTCATTTACCAGACATGGATAGGCAGGTTTTGTGAAGTACAGAAAAAAAGTTCTTTAAAGTTATGGATCATGTCACGAGGTCAGGAGTTTGAGACCATCCTGGCCAACATGGTGAAACCCCATCTCTACTAAAATACAAAAAAATTAGCCGGTTGTGGTGGTGCACACCTGTAGTCCCAGCTACTCAGGAGGCCGAGGCAGGGGAATTCCTTGAACTCGGGAGGCAGAGATTGTGGTGAGCCGAGATTGCACCATTGCACTCCAGCCTGGGTGACAGGGCGAGACTCCATCTCAAAAAAAAAAAAAAAAAGTTATGGATCATGAAACTAACATTTGAACAGCAACAAAGAAAAAACCAAGCTATGTTGTATTTTATTTTTATTTTTATTTTTTAATGTTGTATTTTAAATTGAATGATGTACTTCTCCTCTTTTCAGTATTTTATATTTTTGCTTACTGCACATTTCTTCCCTGAAGCAATCTTGACCTAATGGTATAAATGTTTAGCTCCACATAAGACGGTAGCTATTTTTTGGAGAGGAATGGAGAGGGTCAAGGGTTTTATTGAGTTTTCAGTTCTGATACCTTTTAACCTTTTTACCAGTGCTACCCCACCCTCCAGAAAGCAAATAATGTTGAAAGCTTTTTTTATTTTTTAACTTTTTGATATATATTTTCTTATTCATTATTTGTATTGTTGTCATCAGATGAATAATGGCTTTAGAGATTTATTTGAAAAGACAAATTCTATTATCAGACACATAACTTCTAGGCATATGGAAACTATTATTATTGTTACTGTTTTGAGACGGGGTCTTGCTCTGTCCCCCAGGCCAGAGTGCGGTGATCATGGTTCACTGCAGACTTGACCTCCTGGGCTCAAGTGATCCTCTTACCTGAGCTTCCTAAATAGCTGGGACCACAGGCACATGCTGCCATGCCCAGCTAATTTTTGTGTTTTTTGCAGAGACAGAATCTCACTATGTTGCCCAGGCTGGTCTCAAACTGCTGGGCTCAAGCAATCCTCTTGCCCCAGCCTCCCAAAGCGTTGGGATTACAGGTGTGAGCTACTGAAACTGGCCCGGAAACATTTTTAAAAAAGGATTCTTTTGAATTTAAAGTTATTTAATGATTACTGAAGAGTAATAAGCTGCGAGGTCAGGAAAAAAAGGACTGAGCCACAGACTAAGCAGCAGTTCAGGAAGTCTTGTGAGTCAGACTTGCCGTGTCGTGTTGCTAGAGTTACAGATCTGCTCCAACCTCTTTGCTTTATAAGAAGGACATCTCTCTGTTCTACCTTCAATATCTTTTCTTTGAAAAATCAACCCAAAAGTCTTTTATTAGCTTTACATTTATTTCTACAATGTTAATTTTTGTAACATCAGTGTTGCAGGTGAACAAACTCATTGTAGCCTCTATTTTTGATATTGCTGGACAGGGCTAACTTTAGTACTATAGTGGGAAGTTTGTTATTTTGTTTTTTTACTCTACAGGCACTCTGGTTCAGGAATATTTATCTGTCTTGCATTTGACCATGGTTACCATTCCCCCTCTTCATTGTTTACTTAGTGTACCATGGTACACTTTATGTACCATCCTTGCTGCTCTCAGCTGTTTGGTTACCAGGTGGCTAATGTTGTCATCTCTTAAGCTTTAACATTTACTTCTCAATACTGTCTTTTCCTCTGTGAGGTAGATGGAAAGAATAGATTAGAAGAGAATGGGGCATATGCTGTGATCATCTCTCCTTTACATCTTTATTGCTTATTAATTTAACTTATATCAGATTTCATTTCTGCTCTGTGCACATACCCACTGTCCCTCCTCACCACTCTTCTTTATCCAGTTCTTTCTCACTTACCTTAGCATGGCTAAAACCCTTGGTTTTTTATTTATCTCTTTCTTCCTCTGCTGTTTTTATTTTCATTATATGCCACAGGGACAAACTTAGGTATAAGTACTACTTTTGATGTAGAGATATTTATGTCTGTCAAAGGAAAATTAAACTACAAACCCCAGAGGTAAAAAGTGGTACACAATACTGGGGTTTAAAAAATCTCCTCCTCGGCCGGGCTCATGCCTGTAATCCCAGGACTTTGGGAGGCTGGGGTGGATTGGTCACCTGAGGTCAGGAGTTCGAGACCAGCCTGACCAACATGGCGAAACCCCGACTCTACTAATAATACAGAAATGACGTGGGTATGGTGGTAGCTGCCTGTAATCCCGGCTACTTGGGAGGCTGAGGCAGGACAATCGCTTGAGTCTGGGAGGCGGAAGTTTTAGTAAGCCGAGATTGCGCCACTGCACTCCAGCCTGGGTGACAGAGCGAGACTCCATCTCAAAAACAAAACAAAACAAAATAAAAAAGCCCCACTCCTTCTGCCCCTCCAGACCAGGGTCTCACTCCCTTCGCCCAGGCTGGAGTGCAGTGGCGTGATCCTTAGCTCACTGTAACCTCTGCCTCCCGGGCTCAGGTGATACCCCCACCTCAGCCTCCCGAGTAGCTGCGACTACAGGTGTGCGTCACCACGCTCGGCTAAGTGTTTTGTATTTTTTGTAGAGGTGGTGTTTTGCCACTTTGCCCAGGCTGGTCTTGAAGTCCCGGGTTCAAGCTGTCCTCTCATCTTGGCCTCCCAAAGTGTTGAGATTACAAGTGTGAGCCACCACACCCAGCCAAATTATTTCTTTTTACCTCTGTAAAAGGAGAACCTTCTCTGTATTTTAAGAAAATGTGGAGTTGGTCAAAAGTACAGCTGATGGGAAAGCAAAGGAGAACTGGAGTTTGAAAAGAGAAGAGGAATGGTGGTAGTTAAAAAAAAAAATTCGTAAAAAATAGAGTTACATACAAGTTTACACAATGGTTTAGAGCTTACAAGGTAGGAAGCAGAGACAGAAATAGTGTAATATGTAAAATGTTATAGTAAAAGTATGGAAAATGCTTAGGATAAAGAAGGGAAAACTTTTGTCTAATTGGGAGAGTCGGGGATGGTTTTACCAGAGGTGACAAATTAATCTTGAAGGGCAGGAATATTCTAGATGGAAAAGCGATGTGGGAAAGATTAAAAAAAAAATTAGTGGCTTAAGGTTAAAAATAAAGGAAATGTTTCAATTACCTTTATTAAAAACTTTTAGTATAAAGATCATTTTGGAGTTGCTGGTGGTGATTGATGAGGAAGAAGTATGACTGGTAACAGGTTGTTTAAACTGAAGCCAAATTCAGGTTTATGAAGCTCAGACTTAAGTCTGTTCTTATATATGAGATAGATTCAGTGTATTAAATTGTAGAAGTCAATGTAACCTTTAAAACAAAAGAGTTACCCAGCTAGTTAGTATGCTGTCAGGAGAGGGTAACTTGATTTGGATTCGGATGGAATTGGCTTCCTTAACTCCCTCTGTACAGTGTATTATCTGTGAACTTCAACTCTGTTGCTCATGTAGAGGTTGAGAAGTCTCTTGGCAGCAAGTTTCCAGTTGCAACTAACACCTGAGTTGGCTAATTGGTGTGCCCAGTTCTAGCACTCTAGTCTCTGGGGAGTTTATGTTTGAATTCAACTTCATCAGGTTTAAACTGGAACATAAATGTGCAAGAAGGAAGAGAGAATGGAACTTTGCGCATAAAATAATTTACATTCAGATGCTTTTCTGTTCAATTTATATATTAAAAATAGGATGTTTTACTTTATTGTTTCTTGCTAGCCTTTCACTCAATATGCTGGCATTATAAAGCAAAGATAGTGGAGAAGAAATTACCAAGAACTGAAGTTGTACTGTTTTCTTGTATACATCTCCACCAAGGTAGTTTCTTGTAGATACCATGTATATGTTTTGTTTCTAAAAACTGTAGGCTCCTAGCTTTGCTATTCATTGTGTTCAAACGATTCCTTCTTTTTTTTTTTTTTTTAACACTTACCAAATTTAATTGTTTTTCTGTTTTCCTGTTCTGCTAGCCTGAGAGTTCTAGTAATTGGTAGTGACATTTATCCCTGTTTTCTGGGGCTAAAATGATTCTGGGCATGCAAAACGTTTGAGCTGAAATGGAATTAAATTGAAAAAAAAAAAGGATTGTGTTATACTTTATCCTACAAAACATAATAGCAAATTATCAGCCACAAAACAAAAGGATATAAAAAATTTCCCTCTCTCTGACAGAGGATGAGGAAGCAAAAGAAAAATAAATAAGTAGGCCAGGCGCGGCGGCTCACGCCTGTAATCCCAGCACTTTGGGAGGCTGAGGCCGGTGGATCATGAGGTCAGGAGTTCAAGACCAGCCTTTCCAAGATGGTGAAACCCCGTCTCTACTAAAAATATAAAAATTAGCTGGGCGTGGTGGTGGGTGCCTGTAATCCCAGCTACTCGGGAGGCTGAGGCAGGAGAATCGCTTGAACCTGGGAGGCGGAGGTTGCACTGAGATTGCGCTACTGCACTCTAGCCTGGGCGACAGAGCAAGACTCTGTCTTAAAAAAAAAAAAAAATTAAAAAAAATTTTCTTTTCTTTCCCCTCCTACTTATCTCCTCACAGCTCTTAACTTCCTTACCAACATTGAAAGAAACAAAGGTAGGAGGAGATACTAACTGGAAGAGTCATCCACTTGAGGAGGAAGCTTTTATAACAGTTCCACGTTTATGAACTTGTCTCTTCCCTGCCTTCCCCTGTCCTTTACACACGTTATATTTGTCTTCAGTCCTTTCTCCGTGGTACCAGTTCTCTTGGAGCTCCTCTTATTTTATTAGTAAGGGTATGAATGACGGATTGAAAGAAAGAAGATTAAGAAACTTTTTGATATTTTTAGGGTAGAGAAAAAAACCTTGTAAGATTAAGTCCTTACTAGTAGTTAACTAGTAGTGGTTATTTTCTAAGTTGTCTGATTAGGAATTTGAGAATTTGGAATTTCAGTTTTGGGTAGAACTTTTATGTATGACTGTCTCATTCTTCCCAAGAACTTGTTTTTTCTGATTGACTTGAGCAGTCTCTGCTTTTGCATAGTGCTTGAAGCAGTTTTTAATAAACCAGTTCAGATCTATAGCTCTTTGAAAAAATTTCCATAAGTTACTGTGATTCTCAAGAAATACACCAAACCTCTCTCTAATTAGTGTATTTAATCATACCTTGTATAAGTTAGGGAAACAAGCCTGACAGATAAACTAAATTGCTGCTGGGATAGTCAAGTGGCTCCACCATTTAATGATAGCAAACCAAAGAATAACAATACTTGACTGACCATTTTAGGGTATAGTTTGTACATGTCGATCTCAAATTTTCCTTTTGCTGTGTGAGCCATTGACCATCTCAAGTGGAAGTAAGGGTTATGGGTAATATTAGACCACCACGAAGGGCAGTTTAGTGACATTGGTGGGTAATGGTTAGGTAAGGTACTTGAGGGGAGCATTAGTATCTGCTGAGCTTGAGCAACTCCTTGCCTCTGTCCCTAATACTGCATGCCCCTAAACTATGGCTGTCATAACCTCTCAGTGTTCTTACTGATAAGCTGAGAAATTTTCTGGCTAACTGGTTGGCTATAGTGTGATTCAGTAGTACAAATGGCTTGTTTTGGTGGTGGTGGGGAATAAAATGCCCAAGAAACATTTGATACATATTTTGTTGGTTATGAAGTCTGAAAAAATATTGTAGTTCCAGCTCTGCCATCCAGAATCTGTGTGTGCTCTAGTGGAAAGTTAGCCATTTCCTTATCTGTAAAATGGGACTATTATAGTAATACATACTCTGGAGGGTCGTGGTAAATAAATTACAGTATATATGAGATGTCTAGCATTGTACTACCACAAAATTATCTCCTTATTTCTCCCTTATTAATTTAGGAAAAGTAAAATATTTTAGTTGGTTTCTATGTCAATTTAGATTTACTGGATAACCCATCTCCTATTTTGGCACAGTATAGCTTTTTTTAGGTCCCCCAAAATAACTTCTTGCTTGCCTAATGAACACTGGTAGTGTTGATTGATATCTTTTCCTTTTGGACAGGGAGTAGTTCCTGTATCCTTGTCCATTTAGCTAATTTGCTGTGTATAATCAAACTTTTTCCCTCCTGTCTTAATCCCAAATAACCAAAAGGAAAGCTGATTAGTGCTGCTAAGCCATATACCAAAATTTTCCTGGTTTTTGAGCTAGCAGGTATAATTCTTTGCTGCTTTTCAGCTTTAATTAGTTAGTTATTCCATGAAAGTTCATTTTCTAGCAATTTATTATATATTCTGTTGATGTCTAAGCTTCAACATGTTCCATAGCTTGAATGTTACGTATAGAAAGGCCTATAGTATTTATAGGAAACATTCTATCCAGTTGTTTTAAGATACTTGTTCATTTTAAATCTTATCATGGATATACTTTGGACTTTTCCATATAATATAGAAATAGCGTTAGATTTTGATAGCATTGAAAGGTATTCTCATTGTTACTATTCTACATTAAAGTAATTGTGACCAGATGTGGTGGCTCATGCCTGTAATTCCAGCTCTTTGGGAGGCTGAGGCGGGTGGATCACTTGAGGTCAGGTGTTTGAGACCAGCCTGACCAATATGGTGAAACCCCATCTCTACTAAAAATACAAAAACTAGGCCAGGGTGGTGGCAGGCGCCTGTAGTCCCAGCTACTCGGGAGGCTGAGGCAGGAGAATTGCTTGAACCTGGGAGGTGGAGGTTGCAGTGAGCCGAGATTGCACCACTGCACTCCATCCGCACCCCGCCACCACCCCCCCCCCCCCCCCGCCAAAAAAAAGTAATTGCATGGAATATATTGCTTAAATGCAGGTTTTTTTTTTTGGACGGAGTTTCATTCTTGTTGTCCAGGCTGGAGTACAATGGCACAATCCCGGCTCACTGCAACCTCCACCTCCTGGGTTCAAGCAATCCTCCTGCCTCAGTCCCCCAAGTAGCTGGGATTACAGGCATGTGTCACCACGCCCGGCTAATTTTGTACTTTTAGTAGAGATGGGGTTTCACCATGTTGGTCAGGCTGGTCTCGAACTCCCGACCTCAGGTGATCCGCCCACCTCGGCCTCCCAAAGTGCTAGGATTACAGGCGTGAGCCACCCCGCCCAGCCTTTTTAAAATGCAGTCTTAAAGTGTGCATTGCCATATTGAATACATTTAAGTAGTGTAGCATACAACTTTTTTTAGTGGAAACATTTTAGATAAGGAAAATAATTGTAAAAATGGCTCATGGATCTGGATGGTAGAGTTTATATTGAAAGATTGACTTGGTTTTAGCCTTTGAATTCTGATAAAATGAGAAGTTCTTCCTTCCAGTTCTTTTCTGTACTTTGGTGCCAGGGGCTTGAAAAGGCTTCTGAGACTGGATTGTGTATCTTCTTGGAAGTGCATTAGAGGTGCACTGGAAACTTCAAAATATGGATGCATCTCACAATTGGATGTATGATGTAACTTCAGGAGGACAGATTACTTGGGAGCAAGTATAGGTCCTAATTTCTTTTCTATTCAACTATAAGTGATAATATCTAATTGTAGGGAGTCAGAATTAAGAAGGGACTCTATGTTAATAGACTGTTCTTTTTTTTCTTTTTTAGACGGAGTCTCACTCTGTCATCCAGGCTGGAGTGCAGTGGCGCAGTCTTGGCTCACTGGCAACTTCTGCCTCTCGGGTTTAAGCTTTTCTCCTGCCTCAGCTTCCTGAGTAGCTGGGACTACATGTGCATGCCACCATGCCCAGCTAATTTTTGTATTTTTAGTAGAGATAGGGTTTCACCATGTTGGCCAGGCTGGTCTTGAACTCCTGATCTCAGGTGATCCACCCGCCTCGGCCTCCCAAAGTGCTGGGATTACAGGCATGAGCCACCGTGCCTGGCCTAGACTGTTCTTACAATCAAACTTATTGTGAGACTGTTGTGCTATATTATTTCCCCTTTGAAGATGGCTTTTATCAACTACATATATTCTCCAAACTAGATGGGTTGTAACTTAAGATGTAAAAATGTAAGCTAGTCTCAGGTAGTTACTGTTCCTTGTTTCTTACCGGTTAAGAACTTCATGGTCTTGGTACCTGCCTTATTCCCCTCTCTTATCTTCATTCTTGACTGTTGACTGAAAGTGATCTAGATCTATTGTGTCTGTGCTAGGCATTTACCTTTTATATCTTAATCTACCAAAATAGCATATCCTCCCAGTGAGAAGGAGATAACAGGCATGGCAACTAAAACAAATGCCATTTTTGATTTTTTGTTTATAGCTAAGATTAATACCAAATAGAAAACTGTACCTGAAGGGTTAGTCATAGTCATTTGTGCTCAGGAATTATATTATTGTATATATTGAAATTATTATTTTGGGGACCAGAAATGCTTTTTTATTTCTCATGTTGAACATTTTCTTTAGTTTAATTAAATTCAGGAGATGTTTGCTCTACTTTGCTTTTTGTTATAAAACAATTTGTCATTTACTCTTAGACATTGTGGTGTCTTATACAGTTGTACAGTAAATGTACCTAAGTTTTGTCCATGTCTAATTAAGAACTACAAATCTATCCAACCTGTTCCTAAAAAACCCAAGATAGAGACTGGACATGGTGGCTCATGCCTGTGATTGCAGCGCTTTGGGAGGCTGACGTGGGCAGATCAGTTGAGGTCAGGAGTTCGAGACCAGCCTGGCCATCATGGTGAAACCCTGTCTCTATTGAAAATACAAAAATTAGCCAGGCGTGGTGGCACACACCTATAATCCCAGCTACTCGGGAGGCTGAGGCAAGAGAATCATTTGAACCCAGGAGGCGGAGGTTGCAGTGAACTGAGATCATGCCACTGCACTCCAGCCTGGGTGACAGAGTGAGACTCTTGTCTCAAAAGCAAAACAAAACAAAAAATAAGATAGAAATATTTTATATCTTAAATAATTATACCTTTATGTTCGGGTAAACACCTTTTTCATGATTTTAAGTTATTATTTTCCCTTAGTTTTTTTTTTTTTTTTTTTTTAATAGACAGAATTCACTCTTGCTGCCTAGGCTGGAGTGCCAATGGCCCAATCTTGGCTTACTGCAACCTCCATCTCCCAGGTTCGAGCAATTCTCCTGTCTCAGCCTCCTGAGTAGCTGGAATTACAGACATGCACCACCACGTTTGGCTAATTTTGTATTTTTAGTAGAGATGGAGTTTCTCCATGTTGGTCAGGCTGGTCTCGAACTCCCGACCTCAGGTGATCTGCCCATCTTGGCCTCCCAAAGTGCTGGGATTACATGCATGAGGCACCACACCCGGCCTTCCCTTAGTACCTTTTTGGATAATTAGGTTGGACTCTGAAGGAGTAAGTTTGGTAGCAGGAAGATTGCACAGGCTTATGTGTACAGTGTAGCTTGTTTTGTGAGATCAAGAGAAAAAGCTGCATGTGTCTATGGACATAGCTCGACATATTTCGGTTTCATTATATGCACAAAAACATTGGCTTAACACAAATGATCTGCATTTCTGGTTTAAACTGATATTTGTGCTTATTAATTTTTTTGCATATTAAGAGATTGTCATGACTTAGTTTTTCTATTGATTTAATTTATGCTGTCAGAATTTATTGTAACACTATATCAACTGTAGAAGTAAACATTTAAAAAGTTTAATGCAGTAGGATTGCATTGAATGATTGTTATAGATCAGAATAAAGGAAATTTCTAAACTATGATTTAGTAGGTTGAATGTTGCTTTTATATTTATTCAATATTTATTGAAGACATACATTGACCACCTATTACATGGTAGGCCCCTTACTCCTTACTGAGTATTCAACTTATATTTAATAACAAAGGAAATAATATTGAGAATATAGGCAAAATTTTATCTTTCAAATTAAAGAAGTGCTGTTTTCCATGGAATAGTTTCTCCATTTGTTTCAGGGATTCAGCTTATAAACAAAAGCCAAAGTAAGGAAATAATATCTAGAATGTGGAATAAATTACATATTTAAAATAAAGAAATGTAGGCTGGTTGTGGTGGGTCATGCCTGTAATCCCAGCACTTTGGGAGGCTGAGGCAGGCGGATAACTTGAACCCAGGAGTTCAAGACCAGCCTGGGCAACATAGTGAGACCCTGTCTCTCCAAAAAATACAAAAATTAGCTGGGTGTGGTGGTGCTCACCTGTTGTCCCAGCTATTGGGATACTGAGGCAGGAGGATTGCTTGAGCCTGGGAAGCCGAGGTTACAGTGAGCTGAGATTGTGCCACTGCACTTCAGCCTGGGTGACACAGTAAGACCCTGTCTTTTTAAAAAAAAAAAAAAAGTTATTACTCAATGGATAGTTTGCCATTCAATTTAAAAATCACCTTTGAATGAAACAAATATAAAACCAATTATAGAGACATAACAAGAATTATTCTATTTTTGTACTTAAGGAATGGAATCACTATTCTTTTTATTTTTATTTTTTGAGATGGAGTCACACTCTGTTACCCAGGCCTGGAGTGCAGTGGCGGGATCTCAGCTCACTGCAACCTCCGCCTCCCAGGTTCATGCGATTCTCCTACCTCAGCCTCCCAAGTAGCTGGGACTACAGGCGCCTGCCACCACGCCCAGCTAATTTTTGTATTTTTAGTAGAGACAGGGATTCACCATATTGGCCAGGCTGGTCTCGAACTCCTGACCTTGTGATTCACCCGCCTCGGCCTCCCAAAGTGGTGGGATTACAGGCGTGAGCCACTGCACCTGGCTCTTTTTAATTATTTAATTTATTATTATTATTGTTTTTAAGAGACAGAGACTCACTCGGTCACCCAGTCTGGAGTGCATTGGCGTGATCATAACTCACTGCAGCCTCAAACTCCTGGGTTCAAGCAGTCTTCCTGTTTTATTCCTAAGTAGTTAATGCTATAGGTGTGCACCATGATGCCTGGCTTATTTTAAAAAAAATTTTGTAGAGACAGGGTGTTACTGTGTTGCACAGATTGGTCTCAAACTCAAGTGCCTCAAACTCAAACTGCCTGAGCCTCCCAAAGCACTGGGATTACTTGAGCTACTCTTTTTAAATATGAAAATTGGAAAATCAAAACCGAACATACCTTTAAGTTTAAAACTCTTTTATTTGAGGATAATTTTAAACTTAAAGCAAGGTTGCAAGAAAATAGTACAAAGAGTTTTTACGTTTATCTCCCCGCCGGGTCAGGATTCACCTAGTGTCAACTCCCTTCCTCATCCTTGCCCTGCCTGTCCCCGTTCCCAGGTTTATTCACTCACTCATTATATATGCAATTTTTCTTAACCATCTGAGGATAATTTGCATATGTAATAGCCTGTTACCCCAAATATTATACTAAGAATATTGGTCTCTTAAATAACCGTAGTTCATTTATCAACTTAAGTGTATTAATATTGACAACATACTTTTATGTCTATTGTCCATATTCCAATTTTGTCAGTTGATCCAATAATATTCTTTATAGCATTTTCTTACCCTCTAGCACAGGATTCAGTCTAGGATCAAATATTGCATTTAGTTGTCATTTTCTTATAGCTTCCTTTAAAATCTGGACTGTTTACAGACTTTCTTTGTCTTTTGTGACATTGACACGTTTGAAAATACAATACCCCTGAGATCGTGTGATCTGACTGTGCCACTACTAATAATAGTGAGCCACTACTAATAAAGGTTATTTTAAGACTTTTTCTGTCCTTCATTTAAACTTGTCATGGGGAAAAAACAAATACTTAAATCATCTCAGCTTTTTAGCCTTTCCATTTTACAACCAAAGTTATAGAATGAATTTTCTTGGTAATTTAATACATATTTAGTGCATCTGTAAAGACAATGTTGCAATCTAGATTTTCTGATTTATATTATGATCATGTGATTTTTTAAATTTTTATTTTTTTGTTTTTTTGCTTTTGATTTTTTTTTTTAAAGCTACACATTTGAAGTTTGATCAGCATCTTGAGTGAATTTTTTCATTTTTATAAATCTGTCTTCCTTCCTGGTAGCATTCTGCCACCTAGTGGAAATTTATGTCCTCCAGCATACGTCTCAGAGTTTAGTTGGAATGCAAGATGCATTTTAATATATAAAAATTAGTTTAGAATCATTGAACTTCTTTGGTTGACATGTAATTCTTTACAACAGTGATCGTCTTGTTTTAAACAAGAGTTTAGTACAGATAAAATTCTTAGCAAATGAGGGCTTAGTAGATGTCTTAAATCATCTTTCTCAACAAGAAGTACTCTACATTTATCTTCTTCATCAATGAAATTTTAACTAAAGCATACTATTTTTCCATCAGTCAAAATTTTTTTTTTTTTTTTTTTTTGAGATGGAGTCTAGCTCTTGTCACCCAGGCTGGAGTGCAGTGGTGCCATCTCGGCTCACTGCAACGTCTACCCCTCGGTTCAAGTGATTCTCCTGCCTCAGCCTCCCAAATAACTAGGATTACAGGCACCTGCCACCATGGCTGGCTAATTTTTTATTTTTAGTAGAGACGGGGTTTCACCATGTTGGCCAGACGGGATTTCACCATGTTGGTCAGGCTGGTCTCAAACTCCTGACCTCAGGTGATCCACCTGCCTCGACCTCCCAAAGTGCTGGGACTACAGGCATGAGCTACCGCACCCTGCAAGATACACATTTTTAGTAGGACTTGAGGAACATTTCTGTCTTGGAGTTGTACATACGTTCTGCATAATTCATATTAGAATATGAAATCTGAGGTTGTCTTCAGTATAGTCATTTATGAAAAAGAATATTGAGAATTATCTGTTTAGAGAAAGTAGTTCTGAATTAAAAGTTGCAGTCATTCAGTCATATAACACCTTCATAGAGTCATGTATATTTTTTAATGTACTTATCTTATTTCTCATTATTCTCTCTTAGTTGCTGATGTATATTCAAGATGAGTGGATTAGGAGAAAACTTGGATCCACTGGCCAGTGATTCACGAAAACGCAAATTGCCATGTGATACTCCAGGACAAGGGTAGGTGACTTATTTCCTGGTGCTTTACCACACTTGTTGTGCCTTTGTTTAAGGATAACATTTTAACTTCTTGCCATTTACATTCTCTGGTTAGATTTTTTGGTGGTTTCACTTCGTGGTAAGTAGAGTGTTACTGATGAGATGGACATCTTTTTGATGTAATAGAAGTTTTTTTTTGTTGCTGATTCATATAGAAGGTAGAATATTAACAATTCGCGGTACTATAAGAATTTCTGAATGGAAGGAGGGGTAGGAGTTACGAATAGATGACCAAGGTTATGTCACGTGCGTCCGTGTGAAGAGACCACCAGACTTTGTGTGAGCAACAAGGCTGTTTATTTCACCTGGGTACAGGCAGGCTGAGTCCAAAAAGAGAGTCAGCAAAGGGTGGTGGGATTATCATTAGTTCTTATAGGTTTTGGGATAGGCAGTGAGTTAGGAGCGATGTTTTGTGGGCGGGGTTAGATCTCACAAAGTACATTCTCAAGGGTAGGGAGAATTACAAAGAACCTTCTTAAGGGTGGGGGAGATTACAAAGTACATTGATCAAGTTAGGGTGGGGCAGAAACATCACAATGGTGGAATGTCATCAGTTAAGGCTATTTTCACTTCTTTTGTGGATCTTCAGTTGCTTCAGACCATCTGGATGTATATGTGCAGGCTTGGGCTCAGAGGCCTGACAGTTATAAGTAAGAATCTTTGCTATCTTTTAAGAATGGGTTATAAGTTGATATTTTGTCATTTGTGAGGTTGCATCCTTTTTTTTACCAAGTGAAATGAGAAGCTTAAAAATTAGAAACAAAATAATGTAATCTATATAACACTACTCTATAGCTTTTAAAGTATTTGCCAAAGTCAGTGTCAATTGAAGTTTAATGTGCTAGTTGAAAAATATCAATCTACAATGAATAAAACTTCATCATTAATAAGTAGCTACCACTGTTTTTGTTCTTATTTGTTAGTTGTTTTATTATCTCTAAGAAGTAAAGATGATTTATTCATATTTTCTAGATGAAGTAACTGAGGCTAACTCTGCCCAAGGCCACCTAGCTAACAAAGATGGAACTGAATTTAGGTTTACATGAATCTCTATTATGTTGTACTACTTCTCCAAGACAGCATTTTTGATAGTTTATATTGGCTGAGTTTAGTTTGTTTACATATGAAAATAATAGGCCGGGTGTGGTGGCTCATGCCTGTAATCCCAGCACTCTGGGAGGCCAGGGTGGGTGGATTACCTGAGGTCAGGAGTTCAAGACCAGCCTGACCAACATGGTGAAACCTCGTCTCAACTAAAAATGCAAAAATAAGCCAGGCGTGGTGGCGCATGCCTGTAATCCCAGCTACTGGGGAGGCTGAGTCAGGAGAATTGCCTGAATCCGGGAGGTGGAGGTTGCATTGAGCCAAAGTCGCACCGTTGTACTCCAGCCTGGGCAACAAGAGCGAAACTCTGTCTCGAGGAAAAAAAAAAAAAAGTAATCATGTAATAGTGTTGTATAGGGGCTGATTCTGCTAACAGCTCTTTTGTGATATATATATTATGTCTCCTTTCCCCCCTTTCTACCCCTTTTCCCTTAGTCTTACCTGCAGTGGTGAAAAACGGAGACGGGAGCAGGAAAGTAAATATATTGAAGAATTGGCTGAGCTGATATCTGCCAATCTTAGTGATATTGACAATTTCAATGTCAAACCAGATAAATGTGCGATTTTAAAGGAAACAGTAAGACAGATACGTCAAATAAAAGAGCAAGGTAATAAAAACACTTACGTCTTTTTGAACAGTGGTGGTTCCCAACCTTTTTGGCACCAGGGACTGGTTTTGTGGAAGCGAGTTTTTCCATGGACCTGGTAGAGGGGATGGTTTCAGGATGATTCAAGCACATTACGTTTGTGGTGCACTTTATTTCTATTATGGTTACATTGTAACATATAATGAAATAATTACACAACTCACCATAATATAGAAATCAGTGGGAGCCGTGAGCTTGTTTTCCTGCAGCTAGATGGGTCCATCTGGGGGTAATGGGAGAAACTGTGACAGATCATCAGGCATTAGAGAATCATAAGGAGCACACAACCTAGATTCCTCGCATGTGGAGTTCACATTAGGATTTGCACACCTGTGAGAATCTAATGCTACTTCTGAGCTGACAGGATGTAGAACTCAGGTGGTAATGTGAGTGATGGGGAGGGGCTGTTGTTAATACAGATGAAACTTTGCTCACTTGCCCACTGCTGACCTCCTGCTGTGCAGCCCCATTCCTAACAGGCCACAGACTGATACTTGTCTGTGGTCTGGGGGTTGGGGACCCCTGTTTTAGAAGGAACTTGTTGCTATATTTGCCTTTTTGCTCCTTTGTTTGGGTAGAGACTACAACTGATGGAGGCTAGCAAGTATGGGAATAGACAAATGTGTTGACCAGCTGTGCTTTTTGTTATTTATGTATTTATTTATTTTGAGATGGTGTCTCGCTTTGTCTCTCGGGCTGGAGTGCAGTGGTGTGATCTCAACTCACCACAACCTCCACCTCCCGGGTTCAAGAGATTCTCCTGCCTCAGCCTCCCGAGTAGCTAGGATTACAGGCACCTGCCACCACGCCCAGCTAAGTTTTGTATTTTTAGTAGAGACGGGGTTTTGCCATGTTGGCCAGGCTGGTCTCAAACTCCTGACCTCAGGTGATCCACCCGCCTCAGCCTCCCAGAGTGCTGGGATTACAGGCGTGAGCCACCGCGCCGGGCCTCCAGCTTATGCTCTTTAGAGACGGTTAACAGACAATTGCCTGTTATTTGGTAGTTCCTTTTCAGGAAGCTGTAGGATAGTACATTTAGTAGTGAAATGATTTAGGTATCTTCTGGCTTCCTGGGCAACTATGAAGTTTAGTTTTGATGTTATAATATTGTAGCATCATTCTCTTATGAGGAAATGTTTTGTATGTATGTATGGGCATGTGCATGTGTATCTTTATGTCTCTTCTGGGGACTATTCGAAGGTGATTTAATCTATAACTGATAGTGTGTTATTCGTTATATCACCTTCTGTCTTTTCAGGAAAAACTATTTCCAATGATGATGATGTTCAAAAAGCCGATGTATCTTCTACAGGGCAGGGAGTTATTGATAAAGACTCCTTAGGACCACTTTTACTTCAGGCAAGTATAAAGATTTTAACTGTCCAGTAGGCTGTATTGCTCTTTGGTTTATTATAAAGTTATAAAAAATCGATGAAATTTTGGTTAGGAAATGAGAACAAAAAGAAAACATTTTTTTCTTTGAGACAGTTCAGTATTCTGAATATGATGGTAAAATGCTCTTATAATTACAATATACATAATTCAGGAAGCCTTGTCCCCCTAGTAAAAATATAGTTGCAAACTGAGAAACCACACATATACAAACATAGAAATATAAGCAAGCAGGAAAGGAAAGGTAGCCTGTAATTTCACAGAGATATTTGGGTACAAATGGCCCTTCATATCCATGGGTTTTGCACCACAGATTTGGAGGCTGAGGAAGAAATAAAAAATAATGTTAAAACAATAAAAAATACCTCAGTGTGATGACTATATAGCACTTACATTGTATTAGGTATTATAACTAATCTAGAGATGATTTAAAGTATATTGGAATATATGCATAGGCTATAGGCAAATACACCATTTTATATTGGAGACTTGAGCATCCTCAGATTTTGCTATCTTTGGGAGGTCTTGGAACCAATCTTACACAGATACTGGGGTATGATGACTGTACGTTTCAGCTCAGACATTTTTGGTGAATTTTTGCGTGATTGATCACATGGCACGCTATGGTTTTATATTCTTGAGGAATTGTTAAGACTTAAATATGTGCTTTGTATTTGTTTAGGGGCTGAAGCCCTTCATAAAGTTAACTTGTCAACTTCTTTTTGTTTCAGGTAGTTTGTTCCAACTACTTTCAGTTGATCAGTTTTGAAATTCCTCTTTGTAAATTCTCATTAAGGAATAGTAGAGCAGTTTCTGTAGCTTGACTTGGCATCAAATGGAAAAATGGGAAGAGCTAAGGATGCTTTTCTCATTTTTAAAAGCTCCTTTAAAGATATAATTCTTTAAAAATTAGGTTAGACATTAATTCAGATTTCATGCTGAACATATTTATGTACACACTCCCCCACCCCCAATTCTTCTTCTTTTTTTTCCCCCCCAGTAAGGCCTGTAGTAATGGTGCTAATGTTAGTAGTAATGGTGGCTTACAGTTGTTTGCAGTGATTAAGTCAGCAGTAGTTTTTACACATTCTACTTACTACTATGGCTGCTGTTTGCTGATACTACCATAACAAAATACCACAGACTTGGTAGGTGAAACCAAATAAATTTATTTCTTACAGTGTTGGTGGCTGGAAGTCCAGGATCAAGGTGTCAGCAGGATTGGCTTCTCCTTGGCTTGTCACTGTGTTCTCCCATGGCCTTTTTCTCTGCGTGCACATTCCTGGTGTCTTTCTCTCCCCTTATAGGATACCAGTCATATTGGATTAGGGTCCCCACCATTATGACCTCATTTATCTTTAATTACCTCCTTGAAGGTCTTGTTTCCAAATACAGTTACACTGATGGTTAGAGTTTCAATTTAAGAATTAGAGGGAGGAGGATACAATTCAGTCCATAACAGCCTGTATTAACATATCCTATTTTAGGCATTGGATGGTTTCCTATTTGTGGTGAATCGAGACGGAAACATTGTATTTGTATCAGAAAATGTCACACAATACCTGCAATATAAGCAAGAGGACCTGGTTAACACAAGTGTTTACAATATCTTACATGAAGAAGACAGAAAGGATTTTCTTAAAAATTTACCAAAATCTACAGGTAGGCTTTTAATGTGTATTTTCTAAATAGGTTAAATTTTTTTCCTTGACCATTTCTTAGAAAATTGAATGTATCTTTTAGGAAGTCAAGCGATCAAATGAGGGTAGAAAGGCATGTGATTTAATAGCAGAATTTTCACATATGGAGTCAGTGAATTAAAAATTTGGTATACATTTTAAGAGGCATATAGTTACAAAATATGCAGTGAGATTTCTGTTAAAGTTGAAATTATTCACATGTTTTGTATATTGCCAGCCTGAAATGTTAGTATAGATATAACTATGGAAAACATGCATAATGAGAAAATGCAGCTTGAATTCTTGATGATGGTCATAGAATGAGTTACCAGCTTTTTAAAATGTCATTTCAATTTGTTTTCCAAAGTTAATGGAGTTTCCTGGACAAATGAGACCCAAAGACAAAAAAGCCATACATTTAATTGCCGTATGTTGATGAAAACACCACATGATATTCTGGAAGACATAAACGCCAGTCCTGAAATGCGCCAGAGATATGAAACAATGCAGTGCTTTGCCCTGTCTCAGCCACGAGCTATGATGGAGGAAGGGGAAGGTAAGAGCTATCATATGTTTGTGATGTTCATGAAACAAATAGTGGCCATACTTGGAGTTTTGAAACTTGTGTTGTAACCCTTCTTACTGAATTCCATGTCCTTGCTTGCCTATTGAACATATATATCCAAAAGTTAAGTATAATCCTTACCAGGGTGAATTTTTTATTGTAGATTTGCAATCTTGTATGATCTGTGTGGCACGCCGCATTACTACAGGAGAAAGAACATTTCCATCAAACCCTGAGAGCTTTATTACCAGACATGATCTTTCAGGTAAAAACTCTTTTTTTGTCTCTCTCTCTCTCTGTGTATATGTACATTTTTATTTTGGAAATTTTTGTAAATGTTACTATTTTTAATCTGTACTATCATAGAAATGTATACCTACTGTAATGAGTGCTTTATGTGTATCATTTTTCATGTTGCTTATGCAACCTTAAAAGAATTTCACTAAAATTCTTGGCATTTGAATTGGGTATGTTTGGCATTTTAAATCCCCCAAATAAATTTTAAAAAAAATTTAGGGGCACCTGGTTTTCTCTCCAAATTGCATTTTGCGTCAGAATTTAGTATTTCTTTAACTTCAAGCCCATTTGTCATAAAGAAACATGTTTTAAAAAATTACAAGTAATTTAATGAGAATTATTGGGAGTAATTCCTTTTTTTTTTTTTTTTTGTTGTTGTTGTTGAGACGGAGTCTTGCTCTGTTGCCCAGGCTGGAGTGCAGTGGTGCAATCTCGGCTCACTGCAACCTCCACTTCCTGGGATCAAGTGATTTTCCTGCCATGGCCTCCCAAACAGTTTGGACTACAGGCACGTGCCACCATGCCCGGCTAATTTTTGTATTTTTAGTAGAGATGGGGTTTCACCATGTTGTCCAGGCTGGTCTCGAACTCTTGACCTCAAGTGATTCGCCTGCCTCAGCCTCCCAAAATGCTGGGATTACAGTTGTGAGCCACTGTGCTTGGCTGGGAGTAATTCTTGACGTCAACCTGAGTTTCAATCTTGGTCTGCCATTTTTTAATCATAGAAATAAAAAATTAAAGACATCGTGGTTGATAAGATGCATTAATGAAATTAAACACTGTGGCAATATTATTTTTATTTACCTTCAGGGTTACTCTTATGGTCACCTAAGTGTAAATGGGGATGCCAAGGGTTTGTCATATATGCCCCATTTCAGAGATAAAGAAACAGAAGCTTGGTGACAGAGATTGGGTTATTGTCCAAGATCATGGCTAATAAGAAAATTTATAGCTGAGTCTGCCTGACTTAGCCTGTATTCTTTGCTTTGTGTAACACTAATTTTACAATGTGGACCTTTAACAAGTGATATAAAAATGGAGTAGGTATACATAAAACATAGCTATCACTATTACATATGTGTGTGTGTGTTTGTAATATGTATATATAATATACATAATGCAGAATATTTTTAAAGAAATATTGCTATTTTTGCAGTCATTCAATCATTTTATGCCATCAGTAACCTATCTTCAGGATTTTTGAGATTAATTTTCACAGTTAAAAGTAGCAAAGGATTATTTTGACAATTCACAGTATAATCTTGTTTACGCTGATGGATGTTACTTTTTTTTTTTTTGAGACAGAGTTTTGCTCTGTCGTGCCCAGGCTGGAGTGCAATGGCATGATCTCGGCTCACTGCAACCTCTGCCTCCTGGGTTCAAGTGATTCTCCTGCCTCAGCCTCCCGAGTAGCTGAAATTACAGGTGCCCATCACCACGCCTGGCTAATTTTTTACATTTTTAGTAGAGACAGGGTTTCACAATGTTGGTCAGGCTGGTCTCAAACTCCTGACCTCAGGTAATCCGCCTGCCTCGGCCTCCCAAAGTGCTGGGATTACAGGCATGAGCCACCATGCCTGGCTGTATGTTACTTTATATTTGAACATTTTCTCTGTATTAATTCCCCTCAGATAAACATAGTGACAGCAATTGTTATATATTATTTTATCCTTTTAGAGTGAGTCTTTCTCTGCACCTCTTATGATTTGGCAGTGTTAATTTTCTACTTGAATAGCCATGTTTTACATTTGCTACTGAAGATACTAAATAAAATATCTTTAAGCAGTTTAGCAAGTAGCATCTTTGAAAATTATCTCATCAGTATATAAAAGTGATACATGTTTATTATAAAAGTTAGAAATTACCAAGCATGAAAGAAAACAGGACATGATGGAGAAAAAAATTGCCAAGCAAGGAAGATCAAATGCTTTGTGTGATTAACATCATTTAAAACTGAGATCCTACTTACTTTTGACCTCTGGAGATATTTTATCTTCTGTCCCTGATGTGTTTCATTTAATAAACTTTTTATGGACATCTGTTTTGTATTTGTCATGTGGCCCAGGGCTAAACTCAGGAGAGGTGGTTGAGGACAAATCATGTCTATTTTGGGCACGAGTGCACAGGTATTTACTCTTTCCCAGAATGCGTTTATCCCTTTTCCCTAGTCTCCCCCTGCTACTAATAAGATTTTTGGTCACCATTAAAATTCTGAATTTTAAACAGATTATTGGACTGGTGGTTTATTTCTGTCAGCTTATTCAATATTAGTGCCTTTTAAATCTCCAGTAGCTTTTGCAGAATTACCTTTCACTATGAAGCCCCATGAGTTTTCCCAAACCAAACTTGGTTTTCTTCAGTATATTTTCTAATGAATATGTCATAGAAAGGATAAATACATGGGCAAGACTTTTTTTTTTTTTTTTGAGACGGAGTCTCACTCTGTTGCCCAGGCTGGAGTGCAGTGGCGAGATCTCGGCTCACTGCAACCTCTGCCTCCCAGGTTCAAACCATTCTCCTGCCTCAGCCTCCTGAGTTGCTGGGACTACAGGTATGTGCCACCACACTCGGCTAATTTTTTGTATTTTTAGTAGAGATGGGGTTTCACCATGTTAGCCAGGATGGTCTCGAACTCCTGACCTCATGATCCACCCACCTCGGCCTCCCAAAGTGTTGGGATTACAGGCATGAGCCACCGCGCCTGGCCTGGGCAAGCCTTTTCAATGTCTTTCCTAATTTGTCTGGAGTCAGTTTATTGCCCACTTCTTTCAAGTTATTTGTCTGTACCTTTTGGGTCACAACTTCCATCATCATTGGGATTTGGCATATCTGTTGGTGCTGAGCATAAGAGATTGCCCAAGTCTGATTATTGCATTTCTTAGTAAAACCTACACAAAACAGATAACTATTGGCAATCTTGACATCAGCAGGAGCTTCCTATGAAGTGTGCCATGTTTAACCATGGAGCATATTTTGTCACAGAAAAGATTACTGAGGATGTCCAGGTCAAAAACTGTGTGACCAGTTATTATGGCTTGGATCATTGTGTCTGCATTCAAAGACATAGAAAAGGCCTGAAAGCTGATCCAAGACCAGCCATGGAAGCTAGTCACATAGTTTTTGACCTGGATGTCCTCAGTAATTAGTCTGAATTTTCTAAGGGCAGTTTCATCATTATGCAGATCAGCAAGGTTCATTTCAAAAACACAGTTCTTGAGGCCATCAGATGCAGTTTTGGTTCCTTGAGCCCTTTTGACTAGTTTGTTACCAATTAAACGTAGCTGGTGCTTTCACATCATATCAGTCTTTTTTAGGAAATGGATTAACCACTTTCTCCTTTGCTCCCATTCTGCCACTTTTTGTAAGGCACTTGCTTTTGCCAACCACCCTAGTGCTGCTTAGAGTGAAAAGGCCTAGACAGTTTTTAAGGACTATCTATTGTCATGAAACCTTCTTTAATTTCATAGTATTTTTGAGTATGTATATTTGGTGTCTCCATTGTATTTGATATTAAGCAAAAGTTGTCAGAAGCTTCCAGCATTGTAGAAATGAGTATTTGGTTAACCCTCCAAGTTTAGGTATTAAGTGTACAAAAATGTGATCATCTCTCAGATGCAAATAATTGTCCCTGCTGGCTTACTTTAAGTAGGTATTTTCTCTTGCTTATAGTTGTAGGGATAGAATCTCTTCGGACAAACAACTTTCCTCATAGGCGTTATTTTTTCCCTTTACACGAAAATGAACTTAAGGTTATCTGGACATGTATATTCAGTACATTCAGAAAGTAAAAGGAGTTTGTGTGATATATATTCTGTACAGCATTTGGGAAAACACTGTTTTTCTACACTGCCACACCACTTCTGACCCCAGATGTATTTTTTTCTACACTAACCAGCGCTCTGTCTGACATAAGCTGGGTGCCCTACAATTTTAGTTTGGACAGTTTCTACCTGGGTTTAGCATTAGATCTTACAAGTTTAAGGGTTCAGTCCCACGATCTCAGCTCACTGTAACCTCTGCCTCCCGGGTTCAAGCAATTCTCCTGCCTCAGCCTCCCAAGTAGCTGGGATTACAGGTACGCACCACCACGCCCAGCTAAGCTTAGATGGGGTTTCACCATGTTGACCAGGCTGGTCTCGAACTCTTGACCTTGTGATCTGCTTGCCTCGGCCTCCCAAAGTGCTGGGATTACAGATGTGAGCCACTGTTGCTGGCCCGAGTTTTTTTTTTGAGATGGAGTCTCATTCTATTGCCAGGCTGGAGTGCGGTGGCATGATCTCGGCTCACTGCAACCTCCGCCTGCCAGATTCCAGCGATTCTCCTGCCTCACCCTCCCGAGTAGCTGGGACTACAGGCGCACACTCCCATGCCCAGCTAATTTTTGTATTTTTACTAGAGATGGGGTTTCACCATGTTGGCCAGGATGGTCTTGATATCTTGACCTCGTGATCCGTCTGCCTTGGCCTCCCAAAGTGCTGGGATTACAGGCGTGAGGCACCGCACTAGGCCAAGAGTTTTTTATAGCATTTAATCACCAGGCTCTCCTTCCTCCCTCATGCCCCTTCCTGGAGGTTAGTAGATGGAACTACTAACAGAAAGTTCCAATCCTTTAATTACTTGGTCTTTCTGATTACCAGCTCCATCCTGAGGTGATCTAGAGACCCCACCCTAAGTCTCCTCATCAGCATAAATTGAGGTGTGTTCCAAAGGGGCTCTTTATGAATAACTTGAAAATACTTTTATTACTCAGGAAATTCTGAGGATTTTGGATAGGGGCTCTGTGCTAGAAATCTGACAAAGACCAAATGTATTATTATACTGGTTAGCAGAACATGTAGGGAGAATCCTGTGGTGCTATGTCTTAAGGAGAAAAGCTGTGGATATAGTAGAAATTTGGATCAGAGAAGATGGAGCAAAGATTTAATATCTTTTATTTTATTCTCCAGTGCTAAGCCATGTGTAGGCAGCCAGTAAATACTTGTGGGCTGGATATAAGTCTTTTTTTCCTTTTTTTGTTTAATAGGAAAGGTTGTCACTATAGATACAAATTCACTGAGATCCTCCATGAGGCCTGGCTTTGAAGATATAATCCGAAGGTGTATTCAGAGATTTTTTAGTCTAAATGATGGGCAGTCATGGTCCCAGAAACGTCACTATCAAGAAGGTAAAGAATTTTGGGGTTGATTGTTCTTATCATTTTATTCTTTAGAGACAGGGCCTTGCTATCTTGCCCAGGCTGGACTCGAACTCCTGGATTTAATTGACCCTTCTGCCTCAGCTTCTGAGTAGCCGAGACTGCAGGTGCACACCACCATACCTGGTTTTGTGGTTGATTCTTGATCTTGTTTGTCATTATGTTTGGTATACACATGACTAGTTGCTCTCTTGTTGGTGAGGGGTAGGAAAATGATGCCTGAGTGTTCTTATTTTACCCTGTTGATGATTTTGGTGCAGATCCAGTCTTTCCTTGGATTTTTAGAAATGTACTTGAAGTATATTTCCTCCCTGTCCCCTCCTATATATATTTGTTTTGCTGACTGTAGTTACCAGTGATGGGATATTTTCCCCAACAGCTTATCTTAATGGCCATGCAGAAACCCCAGTATATCGATTCTCGTTGGCTGATGGAACTATAGTGACTGCCCAGACAAAAAGCAAACTCTTCCGAAATCCTGTAACAAATGATCGACATGGCTTTGTCTCAACCCACTTCCTTCAGAGGTAATGATAGATTACTGTGTATTCTAATACGAAATGCAGCAGTGTTCTCAAAATGCTTTATTATTAAAGTAAAAAGGGAAGGGATAAAATGAGACAAAATTTAGGAAGGTTATTGGGTTTGATGAAATGAGTTTAGATTCCTGGATTATGATATGTTTAAGGTTGTATTTTTATGTGAAAGTGATTACTTATTAAATACTTTACAGGAAAGCTAGGTGATGGGAAGGCTAATGGGTGGATAAAAGAGCACATAAAATCTGATTACATGTCTTACCACTCATTTCTGATGATGTGTGTTGCTTTGGGGACTGCATTTAAAATTTGAGGGTAAACTTCAAGAATAAAGGTAGTTACTGTCTGGGTTGGTAGTGGCAAATAAGAAATGCATGAAGGGGAAGGATATTCACCCATTAATTATCTTGAGTAATTTGCAGGTACCCCCAGGTGAAGCCCTAGATAATGTGGCAACTCTAATAAAGCCCACCTGAAACTCCAGTTAACATAGCTGTTGGTCTTTCATAATACTACAGTGGTCTCACTCATAGATTCTGTGGCTTACTGAAAAATATGTTACTAGGTAAATAATTGATCGATATGTAGATTGGAACTGTCACTAGGTATTGGAATGCTGCCTAAAAAGTTAAGTTCCTGGGTAGTTAATTCATCCCATTTTTTTATTCCCTCTCCTTCTCTCTCCCTTCTTCCTTTCTTCTTCTTCTTCTCTTCTTCTTTTTTTTTTTTTTTTTAAACAGAGACAGGGTCTTGATCTGTCACCCAGGCTGGTGTGCAATAGTGCCATCACAGCTCACTGCAACCTCGAACTCCTGGGCTCAGGCGATCCTCCCACCGCAGCCTCCTGAATAGCTAGGACTACAGATGTGTGTCACTATGCCTGGCCAATTTTTAAATTTTTTGTAGAGACATGATCTTGCTGTGTTGCCCAGGTTGGTTTCAAACTCCTGAGCTCAAGTGATCCTCCTGCCTCAGCTTCCCAAAGTGCTGGGAATATAGGTGTTAGCCACTGTAGCTGGCTGGCTTTTAAAAATTTTATTTTATTTTAAAGCTGATTAAAAGCTTTCATGCATGCTTAGAATTTTTTAGTAAAAGTTTGATGTTTGTTTTGCAGAGAACAGAATGGATATAGACCAAACCCAAATCCTGTTGGACAAGGGATTAGACCACCTATGGCTGGATGCAACAGTTCGGTAGGCGGCATGAGTATGTCGCCAAACCAAGGCTTACAGATGCCGAGCAGCAGGGCCTATGGCTTGGCAGACCCTAGCACCACAGGGCAGATGAGTGGAGCTAGGTACGGGGGTTCCAGTAACATAGCTTCATTGACCCCTGGGCCAGGCATGCAATCACCATCTTCCTACCAGAACAACAACTATGGGCTCAACATGAGTAGCCCCCCACATGGGAGTCCTGGTCTTGCCCCAAACCAGCAGAATATCATGATTTCTCCTCGTAATCGTGGGAGTCCAAAGATAGCCTCACATCAGTTTTCTCCTGTTGCAGGTATTTGTGTTGACATTTCCTTTTATTTTTTTTCTAAGTAATTATTCTTTCCATACTACTATAATTCTTGTAAAGTTAATCTATTTTATAATAGAAACTTTGAAGAATTAAGTTGTATTTTGTTACAGTGTCTGGTAGTCTAATTCTTTTCCTAAATTTTTTTTCAAATTCAGGTGTGCACTCTCCCATGGCATCTTCTGGCAATACTGGGAACCACAGCTTTTCCAGCAGCTCTCTCAGTGCCCTGCAAGCCATCAGTGAGGGTGTGGGGACTTCCCTTTTATCTACTCTGTCATCACCAGGCCCCAAATTGGATAACTCTCCCAATATGAATATTACCCCACCAAGTAAAGTAAGCAATCAGGATTCCAAGAGTCCTCTGGGCTTTTATTGCGACCAAAATCCAGTGGAGAGTTCAATGTGTCAGTCAAATAGCAGAGATCACCTCAGTGACAAAGAAAGTAAGGAGAGCAGTGTTGAGGGGGCAGAGAATCAAAGGGGTCCTTTGGAAAGCAAAGGTCATAAAAAATTACTGCAGTTACTTACCTGTTCTTCTGATGACCGGGGTCATTCCTCCTTGACCAACTCCCCCCTAGATTCAAGTTGTAAAGAATCTTCTGTTAGTGTCACCAGCCCCTCTGGAGTCTCCTCCTCTACATCTGGAGGAGTATCCTCTACATCCAATATGCATGGGTCACTGTTACAAGAGAAGCACCGGATTTTGCACAAGTTGCTGCAGAATGGGAATTCACCAGCTGAAGTAGCCAAGATTACTGCAGAAGCCACTGGGAAAGACACCAGCAGTATAACTTCTTGTGGGGACGGAAATGTTGTCAAGCAGGAGCAGCTAAGTCCTAAGAAAAAGGAGAATAATGCACTTCTTAGATACCTGCTGGACAGGGATGATCCTAGTGATGCACTCTCTAAAGAACTACAGCCCCAAGTGGAAGGAGTGGATAATAAAATGAGTCAGTGCACCAGCTCCACCATTCCTAGCTCAAGTCAAGAGAAAGACCCTAAAATTAAGACAGAGACAAGTGAAGAGGTAATTTGTTTTCTGTATATTTCAGCTCATATTTCATCATTTTTCGGTGTTAGATAATGTGATATAAAAATTCTTCCATTTTAGGTTTATTTAAAGAAAGTTAAATCTTTAGCTGTCATTTCTTTATAATTATTTTGGATGTCAGTAAAATTATGATGTAATTTAGAAATAACAGATGTGTATGTTTTAAGATGTGACTATAACTCTTTAGTAGCCAATATGAAATTTTTTCATGGAGGTGTTTATTGCTGGAATGGGCAGATTGGGTCACTAAGAGAATGGTAGAAGTAATCAGGAAAAAAAAAAACTTGTATTAAGCAGCATAATTTTTATTTTAAGGTAAAATCAAGTTTCATGCACAAGATGACATTCTGTATAAGCATTTCCCAAACTTATAGGATATATTAATATGCACTTGAGAAAATGAAAGGCTTAAAGTTAGGATGTGGGCTTTAACCTACTGTTCACCAAATTTATTGACCGAAGCCCTTTTTAGAGCATGCCTATGAACATCCCAGCTTGCTCCTTTTATTATTAATCACACTTATTTTCAGAAGGTATGTGTAGATGCAGATATCTGTTAGCTAATTATCAATGCACTGCTAGTGACTGTTACCTGCAAAATATTCTACAGTTTGAGAATGAAATGTCTTGTGTAAATTTAAAAAATGCCCCTTTGAAAGGACCAAATGTAGTGATTTAATCTCAGAGGAGGAAGATTAGAGATGGGGGTCATAATAAACTGGCCTTTAAAGTGGGTATTATCATTGTAGGTAGTTTTTGTATTTTACTTGCTTCTATTTCATGTATCATTTTTTCTGATGGGTATGTTTATACCTGTGTGTCTGGTAATGTATACAGGTTAATTTTTAAAACTTTATTTTCAGGGATCTGGAGACTTGGATAATCTAGATGCTATTCTTGGTGATCTGACTAGTTCTGACTTTTACAATAATTCCATATCCTCAAATGGTAGTCATCTGGGGACTAAGCAACAGGTGTTTCAAGGAACTAATTCTCTGGGTAAGAATGAACTAGGTTTTTTTTTTTTTTGCTGCCTTTGAAACTTTTCTGCATACCTGTAAACACTCTTACACTAAGACCAGGATATAAATAGCATTTATAACTTCAGAACATATATTCTGCCTCTGTTTTCTATACTAATTTATATTATATGTGCTTTAGAAAGCTTTTTGAACATTTTCCTGTTTTTTAAAAATTAAATAAATTTCCCACTTCTAACTAATATGCCAGTAATCATGGCACTTATAGAAAAATATTCATCTTTGATTATTCCAGGTGAGTACTGTAGGTACTAGGGCATATATTTTTCTTAGCCACAGAGAATTGGATTAAAAAGCAACTCAGACTCTAGATTAAAACCTGTCCATTGGTGTTTTAACAGAATCTTGTCATTTAATTAAGATAGTTTTCTTTGGTGTTTGCTGGTTCTTATCTAGCCCCTCTCCTGTTGCTGTGTGTTGACTTCATCAATTTAACAAAGGTAGGCCGGGCATGGTGGCTCACACCTGTGGTCCCAGCTACTCGGGAGGCTAAGGCATGAGAATCGCTTGAACCTGGGAGGCGAAGGTTGCAGTGAGCCAAGATTGCGCCACTGCACTCCAGCCTGGGTGACAGAGTGAGACTCCGTCTCAAACAAACAGACAGAAAAACAAAGATATATTGTGTGTGTCAATTGAAAAGGCAGCATGCACAATTATTCAGAATGGTCATTATTCAGTAGCATTATTTCCTAAACTAGAATGGATAGATCAATTAAGAGTGGGGGGGAAAGAAGAAGGTTAGAAGGGGATTTTACATTTTATTTATTTTCGATCAGAAGGCAACTTATCTGGTTGATTGTTAAAATTATAAACAGTATACTTAAGTACAAATATGCAAGAACCTTCAGGAGCTTGGAACATTTGTGAATTTTTCAATATTAAGTGAAGCGCAGAGTATCAGTGACCATATCAGGCTACAGAAAAGTTCTCAATACTTCAGCCGACATGGAGATTGTTGTTTCTACTTTATTTGGAATATGAGACCTTTTTTTGGCTGGCAGGGGGGCGGGGGGTGGCGGTGGTGGGTGAGGGCCACTGCCCTCACTTATTTTGTAAAGGAAGACAGTGTTTGTTTTTGTAAGAAAGACATTCTTGGGTGGGGAGTGGTGGTATTTGTGTTTTGTACTTGATTATTTATATATTAAATCACCAAGAAATATTTTTGTATTGTGTTTTCAACAGGTTTGAAAAGTTCACAGTCTGTGCAGTCTATTCGTCCTCCATATAACCGAGCAGTGTCTCTGGATAGCCCTGTTTCTGTTGGCTCAAATCCTCCAGTAAAAAATATCAGTGCTTTCCCCATGTTACCAAAGCAACCCATGTTGGGTGGGAATCCAAGAATGATGGATAGTCAGGAAAATTATGGCTCAAGTATGGGTATGTTATTTCTAATTAGTATGTATGATTATTTTGGGAAAAGCATATTTAAAATACTTAAAGCCATCTAAATAATTGGGAGTAAATAATAACTTTTTGAATAACGTATGTTTCTTCCATGAATATCCTTCATTTATTCTATGTTTTGGTTATGTAAACTCTTCAAGAGTCTTTTGGTCTATGACATTTTCCAACCTGTTGAATACATGAGAATAGTGGCCTATGTCTCCACAGTTGGCCAGCCCTTTTCTTACCATGACAAAGTGCTGTTTTGTCAAGGTTGATGTTGTTTATAATGGCTGTACTTACATGGTATAAGAAGGATTTCATTATAATATGGAAAAGACCTAAGTATGGCTACCTGTTTTAGGTGGGCCAAACCGAAATGTGACTGTGACTCAGACTCCTTCCTCAGGAGACTGGGGCTTACCAAACTCAAAGGCCGGCAGAATGGAACCTATGAATTCAAACTCCATGGGAAGACCAGGAGGAGATTATAATACTTCTTTACCCAGACCTGCACTGGGTGGCTCTATTCCCACGTTGCCTCTTCGGTCTAATAGCATACCAGGTGCGAGACCAGTATTGCAGCCGCAGCAACAGCAGCAGCAGATGCTTCAAATGAGTAAGTGTCCACCCTCCCCCCTTCATGAAAAAAGAAAGTTAGATGTTTCAGGATAATTTTTGCTCTTATTTGAGAATTTGTGCTTTCTTTTTGCTCCCCCAGGGCCTGGTGAAATCCCCATGGGAATGGGGGCTAATCCCTATGGCCAAGCAGCAGCATCTAACCAACTGGGTTCCTGGCCCGATGGCATGTTGTCCATGGAACAAGTTCCTCATGGCACTCAAAATAGGTGGGGTGTTATTTTGTGACTCTGTAGAAAATCTCAGCATTGGGTAGTTTAGAAAAGAGTTGGAGCACAGAAGCAAACGTGAAAGAGAATGAGAATTCCCTATAATTGAGGTACTGGGTTGCCAGCTGGGCATTTCTCATGTAACTCTGTGTAAAAATGAGGCTGAAGCAGTAAGCAGTGCGTGTGGCATTCACAGGAGAGGGAGGAGATACAACCATGTTGTCCAGCCATTAGGGCCATTCAGTGGCCAAACTTCTGAGAGCCTCTCTGTGAGACGATTGTCTCTCTAGTCCCATGAGGAGGGGAAAAAAGATAAGTACATGTTTCTAGTGGTTTTATAAATGTTCTTCAGAGGATTAGCCTCAGTTTTCCAGAAAATTAAACTTTTTTAAAAAAGCTTTTCTTTTCCCCCAACCACCTGCTGCCTATTGAGAAAATTCTCAAAAGGATTGGCTAATTGTTTTCTAAAATTATTTTAAACATTTCAATGATGATAGTGAAATAACTATATAGCATCTTTAAAATTTTTCATAAAATAAAGATTGTAGGCCCGATGTGGTGGCTCACGCCTGTAATCCCAGCACTTTGGGAGGCCGAGGCGGGCAGATCACAAGGTCAGGAGATCGAGACTATCCTGGCTAACAAGGTGAAACCCCTGTCTCTACTAAAAAAAAAAAAAAAAAAAAAAAAAAAAAAATTAGCCGGGCGTGGTGGCGTGTGCCTGTAGTCCCAGCTACTCAGGAGGCTGAGGCAGGAGAATGGCGTGAACCCGGGTGGCGGAGCTTGCAGTGAGCTGAGATTATGCCACTGCACCCCAGCCTGGGCAACAGAGTGAGACTCCGTCTCCAAAAAAAAAAAAATTGTAGATTGTATTTCATTTTTATTTAGCTTAGTAATTTACTTGCATGCAAGAGGCCATGGTCAATGTCAGCTCTAACAGGAATTCTACAGTAAGTTAAGCAAGGAAAATAAAAATGAACTGATCTATTGAGCAGACAGTGATGTAACTATATGAATTTATTTGAGTGCTTCTCTACTCTATATGAATTTATTTGAATGCTTCTCTACTCAATAGAGAGCAAATAGTTTCAAGTTAACAGAACTTTTCTGAGGCAGGATAAATGTTTAACTTCATGCCCTTGTATGTGTTGGAGAACTGAGGCAACTTGCTGTGGGTGTATGGGGTTTGTGTTACACTTGCCAATATGGGCTCTGTGGGCCAAGTGTGACAAAGTGATTTTGGTATTTCTCCAGACTCACGTCAGTGATAGCTCAACATTTCTTTTTTTTTTTTTGAGACGGAATCTCGCTCTGTCGCCCAGGCTGGAGTGCAGTGGTGCAATCTCGGCTCAAGGATCTCCTGGGCTCAAGCAATCTGCCCACTTCTACCTCCCAAAGTTCTGAGATTACAGGTGTCAGCCACCACGCCTGGCTCCCTTCTTTTTTTTTTTTTTTTTTTTTTTTTGAGACAAAGTCTTGCTCTCTCTCCCAGCCTGGAGTGCAGTGGCGCGATCTCGGATCACTGCAAGCTCCGCCTCCTGGGTTCATGCCATTCCCGCCTCAGCCTCCCGACTAGCTGGGACTACAGGCGCTCACCACCACGCCTGGCTAATTTTTTGTATTTTTAGTAGAGACGGGGTTTCACCATTCACAGGATGGTCTCGATCTCCTGACCTCGTGATCCGCCCGCCTCGGCCTCCCAAAGTGCTGGGATTACAGGCTTGAGCCACTGCGCCTGGCCATAGCTCAACATTTGTATCCTTCCTTTTATTCTTTTGATTTCTCTAATTTTCAAGTATTATAATTATTACCTCCTTCACTGTTTTCGTGAGGAGTATCTTCTCCCATCCTTCCCTACCCTCCCCCTGGCCCCCATTTCTGCTATACCCCAAATGCCTAGGGTTTGGCAATTACAATTTGGTGGTGGGATTGGGGGTTTAAGCTGTATATGGTGGTCTAAAGTGGCCTGGTGAAATTTCTAAATTGTGGGCCTTAAACTTAAATTGATGCCATTCACTCTTTTTTACCACTTGGTTTATTACTTGTGTTTGTAGCATTTGAGTTACTGTTCATTAAAAATACTATGCATGGTTGCTGTGATCTATTACTCTTAGAAAAAAAAAAAGCACCATTGAAATTGATTGCAAGTCTTTTTCTAGGCCTCTTCTTAGGAATTCCCTGGATGATCTTGTTGGGCCACCTTCCAACCTGGAAGGCCAGAGTGACGAAAGAGCATTATTGGACCAGCTGCACACTCTTCTCAGCAACACAGATGCCACAGGCCTGGAAGAAATTGACAGAGCTTTGGGCATTCCTGAACTTGTCAATCAGGTAGGTTGCATTAACATGGAAGTAGGAGAGTGTATATTTGTGTGTGTGTGCACGTGTGTGCGTGTGTACACATTCATGAAGCCACATACAAGAATGCCTGTGTGTGTCTCTCCTAGTACTTGTGTTATATCACTACATTCATGGATACCAGCATTAAATTTGGAAAATATCCTTTTTTGGTCTCAATTCATATGTTAAAATAGAAAATATACTTATGATTGCGATATTACTTTCAACAACCCACTATTTTTGGCAATTGTAGAAATGATTTAGTTAAGCTACTGTACTGTTCTTAAAAATGTGACCTTTTATTCATGTTAACAGTTCTCATTTTTATAACTATCTTTCTCTACTACTTAGCCAAGCCATGTGTATTCTGAGGCAAGCTTTTTTTTGTTTGTTTGTTTAAACAAAACTTGTTTACAATGGCCAGTCTGAACATCCTAACATCATGGTGTCCTGTTCCTGTTTACATACCCCGCCTTATGAAAACATGCCATTCACATATCTGTATTTCTGAAAGACACATTCTGTAGTGACTGTTTTTTCTTTTTTGAGTCGGAGTCTCGCTCTGTCAACCAGGCTGGAGTGCAGTGGCACAATTTCAGCTCACTGCAACCTCCACCTCCAGGGTTCAAGTGGTTCTCCTGCCTTAGCCTCACGAGTAGCTGTGATTACAGGCACCCGCCACCACGCCCGGGTAATTTCTTTTGTATTTTTAGTAGAGATGAGATTTTGCCATGTTGGCCAGGCTGGTCTCAAACTTCTGACCTCAAGTGATCCACCCGCCTTGGCCTCCCAAAGTGCTGGGATTACAGGCGTGAGCCACCGTGCCCAGCCATGACTGTTTTTATTTAAAGGCTATGGAGGGGCCACTGTATAGGTTTGTGCGTTCAACAGTAAGCAGGAAAGATCATCAGGGGGCTGTCAGTTGTTGTTGGGGAAATAGATGTGTACATATGGAAGTACACTGCCATGTGGCAAATGCTGTCACAGTGCAGATGGGAAACGCTGAGCAGTCCTTGTGTACACCTTCAGGGATACCAGTGACATAGAACCTTGGCACTGAGGAGCCATATTTTATACTCCAACAGAAGTATAGAAGTTCTTTTTTATTTCTTTACTTGTTCAGGCACACTAAATAACCCATCAATTCCTTCCTTCCCTCCTGTAGTTCTCTCTGTTTTACTGTGTCCTTGTGAGGCAAGTCTAGAAATTAATAATTGTCACTATTCCCCTGTGCTGGACTCCTAGTATCCTGAATCTCAAATTGCTTTCTGTCTTGATTTACTCCTTTGTTTTGCTGCAACACAACTTCTATTAACTTCTTCATCCCTACTGCATGAAATAAAATGTTTTGGGTTCTTATGTGTCTGAAAATATCTTTATTCCACCCTCCTACATGTCTGGCTATGTATTACATTCTAGGTTTAAAATAATTATATACTTTTGAAAGATTTCTCCCATAGTTTTCTGGCATCTAGTGTGGCCACTGAATTGTATTTCTTTCTGCTTTTGATTCATTTGCATGTGACCCGTTTATTCTCTTTGGAATGATTTAGGAACTTTTTCTCTCCGAAATTTTATGATGCTGTATCTTGGTATGGGTCTTTTTTCATTCATTCTGCTGTGTACTAGATACACTGATATTCCCTTTGGTTTAGGGGTGTTTTCTTGTATAATTTCTTTATTAACCTTATCTCGCCCATGTTTTTTTTTCTGACCTACTTTTCTGGGATTTCTGTTGACATGTTGGGCATTAAATTTGTTCTATTTTTTTTTTTTTTGAGACGGAGTCTCGCTCTGTCGCCCAGGCTGGAGTGCAGTGGCGTGATCTTGGCTCACTGCAAGCTCCACCTCCTGGGTTCAAGCCATTCTCCTGCCTCAGCCTCCCGAGTAGCTGGGACTACAGGTGCCCACCACCACACCTGGCTAATTTTTTGTATTTTTAGTAGAGACGGGGTTTCACCGTGTTAGCGAGGATGGTCTCGATCCCCTGACCTCGTGATCCACCCACCTCAGCCTCCCAAAGTGGGATTACAGGCTGGGATTACAGGCGTGAGCCACCGCGCCTGGCCCTTCATTCTATATTTTGAAGTCTTCTCTATTTTTCTTGTCTTTGATTTGCTTGAGTCACGTTCAAGCTTGGAAAGTGTTGGACGCTTTTATCGAGTATCTGGTGATCCCTGACTGTTCTTACATGTTAAGAGTGAGACATTAAGAAGCTGATTTGACACTTTGCAAGTGTGAGCAGCATCAGTTGTCTTTACTGAGGGTAATTAAGTGGGGAACTAGCCCTAGCCCTTTTATTTCAGGACTCCCCAAATTTTTATTTATTTATTTTTGAGACGGAGTCTCTCCCTATCGCCCAGGCTGGAGTGCAGAAGCGTGATCTCGGCTCACTGCAACCTCCACCTCCTGTGTTCAAGCGATTCTCCTGCCTCAACCTCCTGAGTAGCTGGGACTACAGGCGCACGCCACCACGCCCGGCTTTTTTTTGTATTTTTAGTAAAGACGGGGTTTCACCATATTGGCCAGGCTAGTCTCGAACTACTGACCTCGTGATCCACCTGCCTCGGCCTCCCAAAGTGCTGAGATTACAGGTGTGAGCCACCGCGCCTGACCAGGACTCCCCAAATTTCCACATGTAGAGTTGTTTTCAACCACCACTACCACTCCTGCCACCTGGTAATCTTTTATTACCTGGTTGCATTTTGGGAGCTGGGCTAGGGAGGCAAGTGTGGGATATTAAATTATAAAATATAAAATTTTATTTAAATTGTAAATATGCTAAATATAAAATTTCCTGTTTTCAGCCTCTGCCTCACTCCTTTCTTAGGCTCTGCTTGGTGCCCCTGAACCCCTGTACCTTTGTGGGTTAGGTAGAAGGTACAGGCCTTTCGGGAGTCAGGGAGCAGGCAGGGAGGTAGTTGACCTCCTGCTCTATACTCAGACTCCTAACCAACCTCCTCATTTCAGCACCATGCTCTGATCCCCTACCACCCTCACTGGAGTCTCAATAGATCTGTGGAATACATTTGCTCGTTTTTCATATGTATTTTTCCTCTGTAGGCACATAAGTCTAAGTTTTTCTGTTCTGTTGAGTTGGTTCCTACTTCTCTATTCACTTTGTATCTTCTATTATAAATATGGAAATACTTGATCTTGTTGTGTTATTAGTGTTTTATGGATAAATACTACCTTTTAAGTATTTTTTTTTTTTAAATAAACTGGATACCTCTTAGTTCCCTTTATTGTCATTTTAGTAGGGTTAGCAAGTGAATGCAGGTAAGCATGCATGATCAGTCTGCCATGTTTAACTTAAAGTATAGTTTGCTTTATTAAGATATCTTCAGCCAGGCATGATGGTGTGTGCCTGTAGTCCCAGCTACTGGGGAGGCTGAGGTGGGAGGATCACATGAACCCAAGTTGATGGGACAAAATAGAAACATAGTTGCCAGTTACTATGGTAACAGTCCAAGAGGTGTCCTGGGAAGGGTCATAAGGGTGAAATGGAAAGAAGGGAGGGATACATGATATGCCCTGGAGGAAAAATTGACAGGACTTGGTGGTCACACGTGTTTACTCTTGGAAAGGGAGAATGGGAGAATGTGAAGAATCAAATTGCTGGGTTTTGGTTCCTGGGCAGTGAATGGTGATGCTGTGTACCGTCACCACTTGATATCTGTGAGGGGTTGGTTTCAGGACCCCTGTGGATACCAAAATCCGTGGATGCTCAAGTCCCTTATATAAAACAGTCTAGTATTTGCATATAGCCTATGCACATCCTCCCACATAGTTTAAATCAGCTCTACATTACTTATAATACCTAATACAATGTAAATGTTATGTATATTATATAGTTGTTACACTGTATTGTTTAGGGAATTATTATAAGAAGAATGATGACTGTGTGTATTCAGTCAGGTACAGCTACCGTTTCCTTCCCCTGGAATGTTTTCAGTCCCCTGTTGGTTGAATCCATGAGTGTGGAACCATGGATATGGAGGGCCAACTGTATTGCGATATAGTAGGGTAGGTTGGAGGAGAACAAGCCTGCTTGGGGGGAAGGGCTGTTGGGAATCATGGTGTCTGTTTTCTGCTTGTTAAGTTTGAGATACCTGAGACATCAGGGTGCGGATGTTAAGTAGGCATTTCCATAAACAAAACCAAAAGTTTAGAGATGTTTTGGCTGGAGACAAAAATGTGATCATTATCACCAGTGGATGAGAGCGCCTAAGTAGAAAATATATCAAGAGAAAATAAGAGAGCCTAGGACTGAACCCTGATGAACAGTTAGCATTCATTCAAGGAAAGGCCAGAGAGATGGGAGAAAAATGAGAAGTGTTGCGAAGTACAGTGGGGTGAAGTATGCTTCAAGAGAGACATGTCAAGCATGCTGGCTGCATGCTTGGCATTCAGTGCTTGTGGATGAGAAAATAAAGGTGAATGCACAGTACACATGGTTCTTGTCTTAGCACAGCAGGTTGTTCTCTTCTTCAGAATATCAACTTTTACTTCTTTTTCTGTCACCTGTGGGTTGTTATTTTGAATGTATCCTTAGCATGTAGAGAAGTGATGCCTGGCACATAACAAGCATTTACTTAAATACTTGTTGAATGACTGGATTTTTTTTGCACTTTCTTTAGAGCATTTGACTTCTGTTGCTTTCATAGATGTTCTTCACTGTTCTTTTATGTGTTGTGTTTAAGGGACAGGCATTAGAGCCCAAACAGGATGCTTTCCAAGGCCAAGACGCAGCAGTAATGATGGATCAGAAGGCAGGATTATATGGACAGACATACCCAGCACAGGGGCCTCCAATGCAAGGAGGCTTTCATCTTCAGGGACAATCACCATCTTTTAACTCTATGATGAATCAGATGAACCAGCAAGGCAATTTTCCTCTCCAAGGAATGCACCCGCGAGCCAACATCATGAGACCCCGGACAAACACCCCCAAGCAACTTAGAATGCAGCTTCAGCAGAGGCTGCAGGGCCAGCAGGTAACCAGTCATGTGTTCTTCCCTCTGGCTTCTCCTTCTGTTGTTTTCAGACTATGTTTCTCAGTGTTCTTACCACTGGTGCAATCTATCCCTGTCAACTAAAGAAATTCTTTTTGTTTTACTTCTGTGTAAGGTTTTATTTGTACAAATGGCTCCTTGTTAAGGAGTAGTTTTATGAGAATATTCTATTTTACAGGTAAAAAGTAAAAAAATGTCAGGAAGGATTGCTCTTGGGGAAGAAAAATGTTACTTGATGACTTTGTAGTCTTAAAGGTAGATAAGGTTTTTTTTGAAAAAAAATCCTTACTGCTAATAACCAAATACTTAAACCTTCTTGATTTCAGCGTTTTTAATGGAACTCTTCTTTCTAGATGTTTTATAAAACTAGAGCTGTCTTTTAATATTCTAAAATATGACTTCTGTTTACCCTATTGTTTTCTTAGTCCCCAAGAAATGTTTTAAAATTCAATTGTTTTTACTGTTTATGTCTTCAAACCATATAAGTAGATGAATGCCTGAGGTTTTTTTGTTTTTTTTTTTTTTGTTTTTTTTTTTGAGGTGGAGTCTTGCTCTGTCGCCCAGGCTGGAGTGCAGTGGCATGATCTTGGCTTACTGCAACCTCCACCTTCTGGGTTCAGGTGATTCTCATGCCTCAGCCTCCTGAGTAGCTGAGGAGCCACGCAAGCCCGGCTAGTTTTTGTATTTTTAGTAGAGACAGGGTTTCACCATGTTGGCCAGGGCCGTCTTGAACTCCTGACCTCAGGTGATCCTCCTGCCTTGACCTTCCAAAGTGCTGGGATTACAGGTGTGAGCCACCGTGTGCGGCCAAATGCCTGAGTTTGGAATCCAAAGAGCCAGAGACTCCATTGCATAAATATTGTTAAAAGTCAGTTTAGGTACTCAGAAAAGCTGTGTTACTGCATTCATTTTACTTTCTGCCATTTCTTCACTAAAAGTCATTTAGGGAAAGCTAATGGAGTTTATTCAGAATTCCTCTGATCAACTTAAAGGTATTTCCCCATGTGCCCGAATAATCCCAGAGAAAGCCTGACTATAAATCTTTTGAGTTTCTGTTGTGTGTGTGTATATATATATAAAATTTATTTACTTATTATTATTTTTTCTGATACAGGGTTTCAGGATGGAATGCAGTGGTGCAGTCACAGCTCACTGCAGCCTCGACCTCCCAGGCTCAGGTGATCATTCCACCTCAGCCTCCCAGGTAGCTGGGACTACAGGAGTGTGCCACCACTCTTGGCTAATTTTTTGTAGAGATGGGGTTTCTTCATGTTGCCCAGACTGATCTCAGACTCTTGGGCTCAAGTGATCTGCCCACCTCAGCCTCTCAAAGTGCTGGGATTACAGGTGTGAAGATATTCTTTAAGCTGCAAAATTGCACTTTACTTTTTTTTCCCCAGTGCCAAACAGTAGCCCATCATATGCTAGCCAAAGACTTTTCAACATTGACCTTTTTGCAGTGTGAAAGTACTGGTTCAGTTTAGATGTGACTTAGCCAGGTTATTGTGTTTGGAGATATTACCTCATTGGCTGGTGCTGAGGGTCTGGAAAGCTGTTTTGGCAGACTGACGTGCTCTGCTTGCATTCTAACCAACTTGTCTCACCTCAGTTTTTGAATCAGAGCCGACAGGCACTTGAATTGAAAATGGAAAACCCTACTGCTGGTGGTGCTGCGGTGATGAGGCCTATGATGCAGCCCCAGGTGAGCTCCCAGGTGAGGATGATGAGCCTCTCCACATGCATTGCTCTGTGCTCAGGACAGGGCTTGGCCTGTGGTTGGCTCTCAGTAAATGTTTGTTAAACAAATGAAGGTAATTCTGAATTTCTTGTGTAAGAAAGCAGTCGCATTAAAGACTTTCGACTCTTCCATTCTTCTCTCTGGCTGGTGACTGGGAGGAATCAGAGGAGGGAGAGCTTTCTTCATTAAAACCATCGATTAGTGTTTCTTTAATTGGTTCCCTTTGTGATCAGTTGCTGTACTGTGAGAACAGCTATCACTTGGCTTTTTAGGAATTTAATAAATCTGTAAATGTTCCTCTGTTCCTGGATTATGAAACAACATGCACACTGGGTAAAATTCTGAAATTATAAAGAAGAAAATAAAGAATACATAATCCTGTTCTCAGTGATAGCCTCTGAGATGACCTGTTTCCTGTAGTAGGAGGGGATATTAAAATTCCCTTCTACTTCCAGCCAGTGGTGGAGACAGTATTGAGGGGTTTTTTAAATGTCCATGAGGCAGATGACCACACAGCAATCCTCTACTGTGATTTGAAATATCGTTTATAATTGTTTTTTAAAAAGCAACTGTGAAATGCTCGATTTTTATTGTCTTATGCCTACTTGGAAGTACTGATATTTACATTTTCTTGATAATAAAACATCTTGTGGAAGCTGAGCTAGAATGTCCTACAGAAAGATGATAAAAGCTTGCTTTTTGGAGATGACCCGTAGCTAGTAGAGCTGCAATCAGCTTCCTTGTTGTACTTCGGTTATGTCACCTTCTGAACCTCCAGATAGCTTCTGCTTGCCCCTTACCTCTTTCTGAAAGTTTAAAGAAAGTACAAGATTTTCTGAGGTGGACCCCTGCTTATCTGAGTATAACCCCATCTTCTTATTTTTTTTGGCTTCATGTTTCAGCCCTCCACCACCCCAACACACTGAATCCTCATTTTCCTGTAATTGTCTTTCATAGTTCCTGAAAAATTTGTCCTCAGATTCCACCCCTAAATGTTTTCTTACTTTGTGGAATGTTTCTAGTCATGTTAAAGCTTGACAGTGTGTTGTCTTTTGTCTTTTAACCCCAAATAATTTTCAGGTCCTTCTTCTTCAGTTCTCCCTCCCTCCCCTTGCAATAGCCAGAAAGCTTTTTTTTTTTTTTTGAGAGTCACTGTTGCCCAGGCTGGAGTACAGTGGCACGATCTCGGCTCACTGCAGCGTCAATTCCCTGGGTTTAAGGGATTTTCCTGCCTCAGCCTCCTGAGTAGCTGGGATTACAGGTGCTTACCACCAAGGCTGGCTAGTTTTTGTATTTTTAGTAGAGACAGCGTTTCACCATTTTGGCCAGGCTGGTCTCGAACTCCTGACCTCAAGTGATCCACCCACCTTGGCCTCCCAAAGTGCTGGGATTACAGGCGTAAGCCACTGCACCAGGTCAGAAAGCTTTTATGTGAAGAATTGTATGTTTTGGCCAGCACAGTGGCTCACACCTGTAATTTAAGCACTTTGGGAGGCCGAGGTGGGCGGATCACCTGAGGTTAGGAGTTTGAGACCAGCCTGGCTAACATGGTGAAGCACCATCTCTACTAAAAATACAAAAATTAGCCAGAGTGGTGGTGCACGCCTGTAATCCCAGCTACTTGGGAGGCTGAGGCAGAAGACTCGCTTGAACCCGGGAGACGAAGGTTGCTGTGAGGCGAGATTGTGCCACCGTGCTCCAGCCTGGGCGACAGAGTGAGACCCTGTTTAAAAAAAAAAAAAAAAAAGGCCCTGGGTGTTTTCTGTCTTATACCTGGTGTATTGTGGGGGTACTATATGTATGCAACTGGCAGGTTCTTGCTATATATATGTAATTGCACTCTTTCTTGGGTATTAGCAGGGTTTTCTTAATGCTCAAATGGTCGCCCAACGCAGCAGAGAGCTGCTAAGTCATCACTTCCGACAACAGAGGGTGGCTATGATGATGCAGCAGCAGCAGCAGCAGCAGCAGCAGCAGCAGCAGCAACAGCAACAGCAACAGCAGCAACAGCAGCAAACCCAGGCCTTCAGCCCACCTCCTAATGTGACTGCTTCCCCCAGCATGGATGGGCTTTTGGCGGGACCCACAATGCCACAAGCTCCTCCGCAACAGTTTCCATATCAACCAAATTATGGTAAATCTGACAGTGAAAATGTGCCTTCCCCAAGTTAACATTACTAAGGACATAAGCTTCATTACATTTATTGCACATGAAAGACAAAAATACGATTCACTCCCTCTTTACTTCACAAGGAAAACCAAATTAATTTAAACGATTGGAAAACAAAAATGCTGCAGCACACAGGTAATTGAGACAGGTGTATCCTGTCATAGTTGAGTATTTTTTTCAGTCCCACTCATTAAGAGTCCCCAAACTCTGGAAGAAACCTGCAAAGTTGTCCCCTTGCCCCTTCTTATATGTTCCAGTATAGTAGAACTCTCTAATCTCTGAATGCTTTGTCAAGTCAGTGAGAGGAATGCACTTTGTGGGCTTTTAAGTTGATTTTCTTGGTGACTTGGATTTATTATTATTTTTTTGAGATGGGGTCTTGCTCTGTCACCCAGGTTGGAGTGCAGTGGTGCGATCTTGGCTCACTGCAACCTCTGCCTCCTGGGTTCAAGTGATTCTCCTGCCTCAGCCCCGAGTAGCTGGGACTACAGGTGCGTTCCACCACCCCCGGCTATTTTTTTTTTTTGAATTTTTAATAGAGACGGGGTTTCACCGTGTTAGCCAGGATGGTCTCGATCTCCTGACCTCGTGATCTGCCTGCATCGGCCTCCCAAAGTGCTGGGATTACAGGCGTGAGTCACCGTGCCCGGCCCTGGATTTATTATTACGGTGATGCAGATACCTCTTCATTTCAGCCTTTGAGAGGTTCCAGGAACATGGTGGGAATAAAGGTGTCTATTGGGGAGCCCTGTCATCTGAGGATTATAACTCCCCTGCCCTTTAAAGAAGGATGGAGTGATGTGAGTTGAGTGATACGGAGTCCCTTTTCTACAGAAAGCCCATTGAAGCAACTGATCTTTCAGTGATCCAGATGGTGCTCCTTTCTGTAGTAAGCCTGTTACTCTAGTCGTCATCTTGGTGAGAATCTAGAATACCTGGGGGGCGGCATCTTATAGCACTCTGTATCTTACACTTATCACTTCCCTCCACCCCCACCTCCTTTAAAAAAAAACATAAAATTACTACAGAAATCTGATATTCTAAGGAGAAGGCATTTGGGCATTTTTATTTCTTCTGTTTTATTTTTGTAAGGAATGGGACAACAACCAGATCCAGCCTTTGGTCGAGTGTCTAGTCCTCCCAATGCAATGATGTCGTCAAGAATGGGTCCCTCCCAGAATCCCATGATGCAACACCCGCAGGCTGCATCCATCTATCAGTCCTCAGAAATGAAGGGCTGGCCATCAGGAAATTTGGCCAGGAACAGGTAAAGAACAGTGACTTATAAAGTTAGTCACATCCTAGTCCCAGAAGTCCAAGAACTTAATGTATTTTTCAATCAAGCCTTTTTGGATGGAGAGGTTGAAAGGACTGGGTTCATATTAGAAGGTGTGATTTGGCTTGTCCATTTTGAGAGTCCTTCAAGCACGCACATATCTATTAGGGTGTCTAGTACAGAAAGCTGTGAAAAATGGATCACAGGCTGTCAGGGAGTTTTCTCTCTAACATTCCCAGCTTAAGTATAGCAATGTTTGACACAATTGTAGTAATTTCTGTGGGCATGCCCTTTGTCGCTAAAGTGACTTCCAGAGGTAATATTACCATTTGTTTACTTACAGCTCCTTTTCCCAGCAGCAGTTTGCCCACCAGGGGAATCCTGCAGTGTATAGTATGGTGCACATGAATGGCAGCAGTGGTCACATGGGACAGATGAACATGAACCCCATGCCCATGTCTGGCATGCCTATGGGTCCTGATCAGGTATGGGATCGATTCCTTACCTTTTTCAAAAAGTTTTTCTTGTTCTCTGGATAGAACTAAAGCCTAGGCTATAATCAGAATGTCCTAGGTATATTTTAACTTGAATGTATAACTTAAAATATAGTAATTGAAAAAACTTGGTTTGAAGGCATTGGGCCATTAGATACTTTTGGTAAGCCAGAGCTGCATTGTAAGATGGGATCTCAGGAACCTGAATCACTCAGCCAGAGCTGCACTGTAAGCCATGAATGTGGACATGGGTATTTTTTTGTTGTGCAAAGCGTGTGTTTTACTCAGTTTTTTTTTTTTTTTTTTTTCTGGTTGCTGACAGAAATACTGCTGACATCTCTGCACCAGGACCTCTTTAGGAAACCACTGTACAAATGACACTGCACTAGGATTATTGGGAAGGAATCATTGTTCCAGGCATCCATCTTGGAAGAAAGGACCAGCTTTTTGAGCTCCATCAAGGGTATTTTAAGTGATGTCATTTGAGCAGGACTGGATTTTAAGCCGAAGGGCAATATCTACATGTTTTTTCCCCCTCCTTCTGCTGTGTATCATGGTGTTCAAAACAGAAATGTTTTTTGGCATTCCACCTCCTAGGGATATAATTCTGGAGACATGGAGTGTTACTGATCATAAAACTTTTGTGTCACTTTTTTCTGCCTTGCTAGCCAAAATCTCTTAAGTACACGTAGGTGGGCCAGAGAACATTGGAAGAATCAAGAGAGATTAGAATATCTGGTTTCTCTAGTTGCAGTATTGGACAAAGAGCATGGTCCCAGCCTTCAGGTGTAGTAGTTCTGTGTTGACGCTTTGTCCAGTGGAATTGGTGATTCTGAATTGTCCTTTACTAATGGTGTTGAGTTGCTCTGTCCCTATTATTTGTCCTAGGCTTTCTCCTAATGAAGGTTTTCATTTGCCGTTCATGTCCTGTAATACTTCACCTCCAGGAACTGTCATGGATGTCCAAATGGCTTTGCAGAAGGGAAATGAGATGACAGTATTTAATCGCAGCAGTAGCAAACTTTTCACATGCTAATGTGCAGCTGAGTGCACTTTATTTAAAAAGAATGGATAAATGCAATATTCTTGAGGTCTTGAGGGAATAGTGAAACACATTCCTGGTTTTTGCCTACACTTACGTGTTAGACAAGAACTATGATTTTTTTTTTTAAAGTACTGGTGTCACCCTTTGCCTATATGGTAGAGCAATAATGCTTTTTAAAAATAAACTTCTGAAAACCCAAGGCCAGGTACTGCATTCTGAATCAGAATCTCGCAGTGTTTCTGTGAATAGATTTTTTTGTAAATATGACCTTTAAGATATTGTATTATGTAAAATATGTATATACCTTTTTTTGTAGGTCACAACAACTCATTTTTACAGAGTTTGTGAAGCTAAATATTTAACATTGTTGATTTCAGTAAGCTGTGTGGTGAGGCTACCAGTGGAAGAGACATCCCTTGACTTTTGTGGCCTGGGGGAGGGGTAGTGCTCCACAGCTTTTCCTTCCCCACCCCCCAGCCTTGGATGCCTCGCTCTTTTCAATCTCTTAATCTAAATGCTTTTTAAAGAGATTATTTGTTTAGATGTAGGCATTTTAATTTTTTAAAAATTCCTCTACCAGAACTAAGCACTTTGTTAATTTGGGGGGAAAGAATAGATATGGGGAAATAAACTTAAAAAAAAAATCAGGAATTTAAAAAAACGAGCAATTTGAAGAGAATCTTTTGGATTTTAAGCAGTCCAAAATAATAGCAATTCATGGGCTGTGTGTGTGTGTGTCTATGTTCAATTATGTTACCTTTTCATCCCCTTTAGGAGCGTTTTCAGATTTTGGTTGCTAAGACCTGAATCCCACATTGAGATCTCGAGTAGAATCCTTGGTGTGGTTTCTGGTGTCTGCTCAGCTGTCCCCTCATTCTACTAATGTGATGCTTTCATTATGTCCCTGTGGATTAGAATAGTGTCAGTTATTTCTTAAGTAACTCAGTACCCAGAACAGCCAGTTTTACTGTGATTCAGAGCCACAGTCTAACTGAGCACCTTTTAAACCCCTCCCTCTTCTGCCCCCTACCACTTTTCTGCTGTTGCCTCTCTTTGACACCTGTTTTAGTCAGTTGGGAGGAAGGGAAAAATCAAGTTTAATTCCCTTTATCTGGGTTAATTCATTTGGTTCAAATAGTTGACGGAATTGGGTTTCTGAATGTCTGTGAATTTCAGAGGTCTTTGCTAGCCTTGGTGTCATTTTCTAGCAATAACTGAGAGCCAGTTAATTTTAAGAATTTCACACATTTAGCCAATCTTTCTAGATGTCTCTGAAGGTAAGATCATTTAATATCTTTGATATGCTTACGAGTAAGTGAATCCTGATTATTTCCAGACCCACCACTAGAGTGGATCTTATTTTCAAAGCAGTATGGACAATTATGAGTTTGCCCTCTTTCCCCTACCAAGTTCAAAATATATCTAAGATTGTAAATCCGAAAACTTCCATTGTAGTGGCCTGTGCTTTTCAGATAGTATACTCTCCTGTTTGGAGACAGAGGTAGAACCAAGTCAGTCTGTCTCTTTTTCAGCTCAATTGTATCTGACCCTTCTTTAAGTTATGTGTGTGGGGAGAAATAGAATGGTGCTCTTATCTTTCTTGACTTTAAAAAAATTATTAAAAACAAAAAAAATTTTTTTGCAATCCTTTCCTCAGACCTGGCTCCAGGCTAACTGGAAGGCAGCACTCCCTTTTTTATATAGTAGAAAAATGAAGTTTATTATAAGTTTTTATATTTTCTACTTGTTCATTTGGTGCAAACTCAAGATTTCTTTTAATAGGTGCAGTCTTTGAGATAATTCGTTTTTACCTGTATTGCCCTTTATCTTTTTTAGGTAATTCTTTGTACTCCTGCTGTCTACCTCTCCTCACACCCCAGCACCCCCCATTTTTTCAAACCTTGGTATCTGTTGGGTGAACAGTATAATCTTTTCATCTGCTTTTAGAATGTGGGATATTTCCAGTACCTACTTTTTTTTTTTTTTGCTGAATCCAAAGATATATAAATAAAATATATATATTTTATAAAGATCAGAATGATATAAAGGAGATACATGTTTCTTCCTTTAAAAAATAAACGGAAGTTACATTGTTAATGTTCATATTATGATGCCACTTTTCTAAACTGCATCTGGATTGAAAGGTGTAAATATCAATAACAGTGCTACTTAGTTATCATCAGTATTTAATATCTGAGGTGAGTTGGGGGTATCTATATTAGGGGTAGGGTATTACAGAAGATAATTGGCTTGATGTCCTAGAAGTTTTGATCCAGAGGTAGGTGCAGCTGAAAGTAAACAGAATGGATTGCCAGTTACATGTATGCCTGCCCAGTTCCCTTTTTATTTGCAGAAGCTGTGAGTTTTGTTCACAATTAGGTTCCTAGGAGCAAAACCTCAAGGATTGATTTATTGTTTTCAACTCCAAGGCACACTGTTAATAAACGAGCAGGGTGTTTTCTCTCTTCCTTTCTAATATATGGAGTTTTGAAGAATAAAATATGAGAGCAATATTTAAATTCTCAGGAACTGACTTATACTCTTGAGAATGAATTCAGTTTCAATCAAGTTTACATTATGTTGCTTAAAAAAACAGAAATTATTCTTTATCATCTTGCAAAGAATTGAAACCACATGAAATGACTTATGGGGGATGGTGAGCTGTGACTGCTTTGCTGACCATTTTGGATGTCATTGTAAATAAAGGTTTCTATTTAAAATTGGAGCCTAAAGAGTTTTTTTTTTTAAATCCCTGTTGGGTTAAGGGTAAAGGAGGTTAAGGAAGCCTATTTCAAATAATGGTAACAGTTTCTGAGAAGTTTAAAAAAAACGCCACTAGGGAGTTGCTAGGGAGCCTTGGCCTGTTTGGGGCATTGAAACAAATGTGGGTGCTTTTAGGGATTATCTCCGTCATCTGTTAAATGAGAAATGGGTTGGACTGGTGATTGATGATAGTTGAAATCTGTCAACTACTTGTATCAGGTTAGACTACCTGATACACAAAGAAGGGTTGGCCAAGGCGAATTTCTTTGCAATTGATTAATACTTTTAAAAAATGAAGTACCAAAGCTGGTATACTATGAGACTTACCTGTAGTCCCTTGAAGTATGGTAGACTTTAGTCAATCTACAACCATCTACTCCCCTTTTAAGAAAATCTTCTAAACCCAAGGCATTTTCTTCCAAAAAGATGTTGACTGGTAGTATCTTGAATACTTTAAAAAAACAGACACACCAAAAAACTCCAAGAAATGGCCTTTTACAAAATGTCAAAGGTTCTTCATACCAACTGCTGGTCATTGGCTGGGGTTTTGAACACTGTATGACAATACTTAAACTACAAAATTTTTTTTACAAATACAGTTTCATCAAAACTTGGGACATACATCAACTTCATTTCTTTTCAGTACCTTAAAAAAAAACATCAGTTCTGGGACATAACAAAGAAATACTAGGAGAAATGGTATCTGGACAGGAACAGAAATGTCCACAACTGTGAGGGATTTTCTTTTACACTGGCCACAGAGCGTTTATTGACATCACCACTCCTGAAAATTGGGATTTCTTATTAGGTTCCCCTAAAAGTTCCCATGTTGATTACATGTAAATAGTCACATATATACAATGAAGGCAGTTTCTTCAGAGGCAACCAGGGTTTATAGTGCTAGGTAAATGTCATCTCTTTTGTGCTACTGACTCATTGTCAAACGTCTCTGCACTGTTTTCAGCCTCTCCACGTTGCCTCTGTCCTGCTTCTTAGTTCCTTCTTTGTGACAAACCAAAAGAATAAGAGGATTTAGAACAGGACTGCTTTTCCCCTATGATTTAAAAATTCCAATGACTTTCGCCCTTGGGGGAAATTTCCAAGGAAATCTCTCTGGCTCGCTCTCTTCGTTTTCCTTTGTGAGCTTCTGGGGGAGGGTTAGTGGTGACTTTTTGATACGAAAAAATGCATTTTGTGCAGCTGGTGAGGTATAATCCAAAGCAAAAGCAGGGGCAAAAATGGACTTCCTGAAGTTATCTCTGCTCCTGCTGGTTATCCTCCAGAATCTGCCATGTTGACTGAGAGTGCGTGCTTGCTTTCTCAGGCCTCCTGGCCAATAGCACAGGTCTGCTGGAAATCACCCACATGGTTTTTCATTGCCTGTGCAGTCAGGTGATGCCTCTATGTTTTTGGAGGTCCACCTCTGTTGTTTCTTAACCTTCCCAGCCTTCCCACAGTTGTCCCCTAAAGAACAAAACAAACTCATCTTAGCACTTAGCTATCACGGTCTTTATCATGACTTCCTAATCGGTCCTACAGCTGAGGAAGCTTTGCTTCAAGGCTGCTGAGAATGAATATTTCTAGGTTACTTAGAACGGGATTGCCACCACCTAGTCACCTCAATTTTTTGTTTACTTATACACTCAATGCCTGGCAAGGATGGCATTTAAGGATCTGGACAGAATAGTGGCTAAGGAGATTGTGATATGTAAAGATTCTGTACCTTAATTCTAGAAGCACCGAAGAAAGGCTTAGGTGACCTGTTACTAATGTCCTATTAAAGCCACACAGGTTTATATGCATATAAAGGAAGAAATGAGTAGACTAGAGGTTGCAAGTGGCAGTTCACCAAGGGCAATAATTTGCCCACATGGTTAACTTAATGTCAAATTAGATGATAATGATAAAGAATTCTCACACATACTTGCATTTTTGGATTTGGTAGACGAATTAGAAAATCTGGCAAACCTCAGCCCATTCCTGCAGGGAGCAAACTGGCCTGCTCCCTTTAGAATAGAGGTGAACTTCACAGGTTGCCAGTCTCTTAGTCCCTGTCAGCCTCCAGTGGCACTGGAGTGAGAGTTTGTAGCATGGGCTTTTTGGAAACCATTTAATGAGGCCATCCTACTACTGATGTTGTATATCAGTTAGCACTTTTGTAGCCACAGCCTTCAAGATGCCTAGCAATTTGTAATATTTAAATGCTTCTCAACCTCTAAGTAATAGCTCAAGTTTACCAAGCACAGGTTATAGCGAGAACAGCAGTGTACTGGACAAGGCATTAATCTAAAACATGAAATGGATTCAAGTGTTTTCTTAGGGAAAGATGTGCATTAGTACTTCCCCCCCACCCTCATCATGAGAACAAACGAAGGGTGGTATGTAAGAAATGGCATGCAAATAGAATAGCATTGGCAAAATGAAGCGGTCAGAACCAGATTTCTATTTGTAAGCTGGTTCCTCAACTCACAGTGATTTGGAAGAAGGTCTCTTCATTTCTGGCCACTTTCGACGCTGAAACTGCCTAAGTTTTCAAGTGTCAAAGGAGAATGAATGTTAACCATCACCAAGAAAGAAAAAGTCCCCAAAGAACTATACAAAGAAGGTCTCCTAGGTGACACCTATCTTTGGTGGGTGATCCTGGTCTCGGGCAGACCAGAGGGAAGGGCAGTTTCTCAAGATAACAGGTGCAGACTCACAGAGATGAGACTGAAGGATGGGCCAAGATAGGAGAACTTTGTTTAGGCTTTAATAATAAAACGAAATACCTGTATTGCTCATAGCTTCCTCCATCTTTAAGTCCTAAATGAAGGAGAAATGAAAAACAAAACAGGAGCAGATAGTTTAGGCAAAACAACCCCAACACACCAGAAAACCATCTTATGCTTTTTTGTCACAATCCCATGATGCTGATAGTGTTCCCTACTCTGAGGGGTAGACTGAATTATGAGGGGAACCTGCCCTAAGTCTCCTAGATAGCCTTGTAGATTGCCTAAAATCCAGTGTCACCATGATCAGTTTCAGGACCCTGATGGCTTCATTCAGCGCTGACCTTAGTTATGGTGAGGGAGGTAGATGCAGGCATGAACATCTGTGCTCCAGAGGACAGAAAGCCAAGAGCCCTGACCAAGTGCAGGAGGGAGTTCCCCTTTGGGCTTTGGGGAAGTTTTCCTGAGGATGTGGCAGGATCAAGTGCGTGGGCTCCGGGGTCAGCCCACCTTGTTCACCTTACTCCTCCATAAAATGAGGATAAGATTCACCTCAAAGCTTATCAGCTAACACATGTAAAATGCTCAGCACAGAGCCTGGCACGCAGTGACTAATATGTCATTGCACTTTGATCACAAGAGTAGCAGCACTTGAGTGGCAGAGGTTAGGAAGCTACTAGTGAAAATTCTGATCATATCAGGCTCCTGACCAGAAGTATTAGTGCAACATCTTGTGTAAACACATTAGCTCTTCCCTCTTCATAACTAGAGCCGACGGTAGCGTCTGAATTCCTCCTAAGCTGTGTAGCCATTTTCCTGACATGAACTCTAGGCATCCTCCTAGACACAGTCCCTTCCCCAAGGGACTTTAAATACCAAAGGTTTTTTTTAAGCCACTCTCTCTCGCTAGTAAGTGAACTTCATTTTTCTTTTAGCTTTGTTTTCTTTTTTTAATATATATTTTTTTATTTTTAGAGATGGGGCGACAGCTCTGTCTCCCAGGCTGGAGTGCAGTGGTGCTACCATAGCTCACTGTAACCTTGAACTCCTGGGCTCAAGTCTCCTCCCACCTCAGCCTTCCAAAGCCCTGGAATCATAGGCATGAGCAACCATGCCTGTTTAGCTTTTTTCATCTTAAAATATCTATCTGGTTGGCATTCTAAACTTAAAACTGCAGATTTTGTCCTGTCCCAAACAAAACTCAGGATTTACCTGGGACTCCTAATCCCGCACCTCCCATCACCATGTTGTCTGGGGGCTTCACCACCTGAATCGGAAATCCATCATCTTTACTGCTCCCACCTCTAGTCCAAGCCACCATTTCTCCCTGGATAACTGGGCCATCTTCGCTGTTTTCTCCCATAAAGTCCCATTCTCCACCTAGCAAATGTCGGTGCCCAGGTTAAAACCCTCCATTGGCTTCCTGATACACCACAAATGAAACCTAAACTCTACCGTGGCCTAGGAAGCCCCGCACAGGGTGGCCCGATGCCCTCCCGCCACTCTCCACTGGCCTCAGTTGTGCTGGCTGCACCCCCTGAGCTGCTTTCTGCTCCTCACACTTTAAGCTTCCTGGAGCGCCAGCCCTCCACGTTTTCTCAGTGGTCGATTGCGTCCTACTTTTCAGGACTCAGTTCAGAGGTCTGACCCTGGTTTTATTTAGCAGTGCCCTTCCCCAGTCACACTGGATTCTACCATCCAGTTTTACCCTTTCCATACAAGCAAGAGGCCTCCCGCTGTGGACTGCTCTTCTTAGGACAACACCGGCTCCACACAAGTCAGCGAGGATGGGGTCATCTTTAGTCAACATGGTTTCAGGTGTAAGTTCTCAGGAAGTGTTTGTTGAATGCATGAGTGGACAAAAGGGAGGACAATGAAATGAGAGGGAATTCCGTGTGTTTCCTGGGTAGTTGGTGCAGGTGTTCCTCTCTCAGGAATCACAGCTTGTTAAAGGTCATCTGCCTGCTATGGACAGGGGCTCCCATGACTCGTCTGGAACTGTATCACCTCCCAAAGCCTGGTGATTTCAGGCTCATTCTTGGGGTAGACACCACCTCCTGAGTCCCTTCCTTTGGTTACCCTGCTGTCCAAGGGCCCCATATTGGGGTGCCTACTCACCCAGGTCCATGTTTCGAGTCCGGGGGTTACACTGCTTGTAACCCTTGCAGCTCCTCAGCTCCATGAGCTGTACGTGTAGCTGGTTGAGGACATCCCTGTCCAGTGTGTTCACTGCGTTCATCAGCTGGTTGCAAAAAAGGTAGTCTGTCAACAAGGTAAGTACAGGGACTCTCCCCTGCCCTTCTACCAACCAGGGGACATATTTCAGGCGGGTGGAAGGTGCTAGGGGCTGGTGACCTGTTTACTCCAACTTCTGCAAGAGCCAGCGTTTGGAAGAGTTAGGTGACTTTTTGGCTTCAAGTCCCACCAGGTTCACTCTTCATGAGAATGAAAACTCAGGAGAATAAAAACCACGTCTGTGTATTTAACGGAGTTCTGCAGCCACTGGTCAGGAAACTTCCCAAGCTTGGAAAGAAAGCCTTCCAAGTCTTGGTTTTATCAGCAGCCTTCATTCAGGGGCCCTCAGCTCCTCCTGATTGCAAAGCAGCCATTTGATGAAAGGACGGGTAAGTGGCCTGGGTTCTTGTGTAGTCTGGGAGCTACCGGTGAGGGACTTAACCTACCCCTTTGGTAAAGTATGAGGGTGAACCTATCTAAGGAGAAAGACTGCACACCTATATAGTAATGAAAGCATTTGTGCTGCTGACATTTAAACATCAGATTTCATTTAAATTATTTTAGGCTTTTCTTGAAAGGTCAAAGCCTGGGCAATACCAAGGCCACAGTACAGGAAAGCTCTAGTGCTGGAGCTCAGTAGTGACTGTCCCTGTACAAGGGCCCACATGTGCCGATGACCAGACATGCCACTGCTCCTTTTGGTCTTGTGTGGTCCTGGGCCACTTCAGTCGCGTGTGTGTTTAGATGGCTTACTGTACGGAAGCACTTAGCAGAGTGCTTGGTGCAGTGTGTTACTGTTACATTAGCTGCGCGGTCCGTGTAGGCCCTGCAGTGGGTAATATTTGGCTTGATCCTACAGCCTGACAGTGTTAGGAGTCTTCACAAGTTCCGGCAAAACCTGGTTGCATGTTGCATGTTAAGTTAGAGGGAAGAAGCCATATATATTACACACGCGGGGTGATGGAGGCAAAAAGCAGAGTGATGGAGGCAAAAAGCAGGGTGATGGAGGCAAAAAGCAGGGTGATGGAGGCAAAAAGCAGGGTGATGGAGGCAAAAAGCAGGGTGATGGAGGCAAAAAAGGCTGATTGAACACAGAACCCCCAATCTCAGCAGCTTCACAACTTACTCCCACTGGCTCAGGGACTCAGTGGCACTTGGACAATTTGTCATCACTTCCCTGAGGTTGGGGGGGCCTACCTGGCAGCACTGGTGTACCCCACACCCCCATCTCTCTAGCTCGGGTTGTCTGTACCTGGTAGGGGTCTGTGTTGAGATCAAAGTACTCTAGGAAGCCAGTTGCAAATTCACAGAAGAGGAAATTGTGAGTCTCATTGATGGTCCTCATGCACCAGTACGTGTTATTGTTGGCGCTGGTGCAGGCACAGAAAGGCCCCACTGCCAAGGAAGAGAGAGCATGTCCTGAGTGCCTGCGGGAGGAGGCCCCATCTGCCAACAGTGATTCCTGTCAGGGACAGCCCCCAAAACCAGTTCGTCAAATGCCAAGAGGCTGTCCCGAGCACCGTGGACCCCTGGTGTTGGGGACCCCCTTTCTGAGAGAGGTCTGGGTCACTAAGTGGAGAAGTTTCTTGAACCCCTGGGCCTCAGCCTGTCCACCCCTGCCCTGGGCTTGCTCACGTGTCCAGAAAGGCGCTGTCTGCCAGTGCTGGTTGTCGTGGGTGAAGCACGTGAGGCCTGGCATGCTGCACGTGTCGTTGTTCTGCAGGCGCTTGAGCAGCTTGCGGAGTTTCTTCTTGCGCTTCTGCTCCCGCAACAGCCACACCTTGTCCTTCTCTTGCAGGCCCTTCCTATGGGCGCAGAGGGCCACACACACCTTGGGCCTCTGAGGGATCAGTGACCCCATGTCTCTGCTCTTCCTGTCCACCTAAGGGCTGCGCTGAGGCTTCTCCAAGAGAGCCATGGGCATAGCAATTCAGGGTCCCAAGTCCCAGTGCTGCTCCAAGGCAGAGCCGGGACCAGAACCTGGGTCTTGTCATTCTACTTTAACTCCCAAGGGGGCACAAGCTGGGGACAGAACCAGGCAGCTACTGGGACTCCTGTTGACACCCCTTTCCCCTCCTTCCTGTGTCCTGCCCTGCTTGATGGAGTTGCGGTAACCCCATTTAGCCACAAGGGGGCGTGGGAGGCCCGCTCAGTGTTGATTGGGAAGTAAGGCCTCTTCGAGGGCCACCGTGGACTTCCCAGGGAAGGGCCTGGACTAATTTCCTTTTCTTCTGAGTTTTAGCTTAAGGGAGGGCCACCTCCTCACGCAGGCCTCTGCATCTCTTCCCCAGGACCTCAAGCTGCTCTTACCTGAAAGGATGCAGACTGGAGCCTTTGTGCTTGAGGCGGCCTTTGTGCTGGGTGTGGTAGCTGTAACAGACCCCCCCAGCCCCAGGCTTCAGGAGTGGCTCCGAGGGCTCCGCTGGCAGGTGCAAGCTGTGATTTCTGGGACTCCCATGTGTTGCTGCTGCCCCACCCCTGTCCCTCCTTCTGAGGTGGTGGTGGGTAGGGTACGACCCTATCCTCAGGGCAGCAGGTACCTGCCTGAGTGGCTTCTTTCTCCAAGCATGAGCCAGGACTCTGCCTGGACTTTTGCTAGACTTTAGCAGGTTGGGTTAATTGTAATTTAGCCACGACTAGAAGCTGGGCCTGGCTTTAGGTGCATCAGCCTCAGCATCCTTTTTCCTTTCTTTTTTGATGGTTAATTTTACATGTCAAAGCCTCAGCATCTTGAGGTTGGTTCCCTCACCACCCTGCCTACTCACACTTGGTCGGGGTCAACACAGGGAAGCCTGTGTTTTGCAGCACTTTCTGGAAAGACAGCAGGGCTTCTACAGCTGTGCTGTCCAGTATGGGAGCCACTGGCCACAGGTGGCTACTTCAATTTGAATTAAGCAAAATAAAAAATTTGGCTCCTTAGTGACACTAGCCACAATTTTAAGTATGCACCAGCCACGTGTGGTGTAGTGCAGATATAGCCCATTTCCGTCAGCACAGAATGTTCTATTAGAGCTGTTCTAGAGTTCAGTCCTTTGGGCCAGGGGACCCCTAAGCCGGGAACATGGACCTCAAACCACATGGGGGATTTCTGAAAGGGCAATCGGCAGAGGCACTTTTCCGGCCTGGAGCTGGCTCTGCGCAGCCAGCACGGGTCTCTTGCTAGCAATACTGGAATCTGGGCGCCAGCCTGGCTGAGGAGCAGGTCCGTGTGCCACACTGGCTGACAACAGGGAGGTAAATTACGGATTTTTTTAATGCCATGAGGGGAGAAGATAATTTTATGCCATGAGGGGAGAAGATAAAGATAAAAATAAAAAATGAAAGGGGTCAATCATGAGAGGGGATGAACTGAACTGTCCTGTAGGAGAGTGGGGTCTTAGGGAGGTCCCTTTGCTACTGCCTTACCTGATTTTGTGACAGTCACATTCTTCTGGCCGCTTTTTCTTCAGGTGACCTCGGACTTCCCTCAGGTTCTTAATTTTGTTCTGCAGGGTTTCAATCTGAGGGAGGGGCAGGAGAGGAGGCCTTGAAACCTTCAAGGCTGGACAACAAAGGCTTGGCCTGGTGACTGCCCCCACGCTGCCGTGTCTGTGCTCAGCAGCGGCAGCCTGCACTCCCCGGGCCCCAGGGCCAGCACCGGCATGTCTGGGTGGGGAGGAGGTACTTGTTCTGCCTGAAGGAAGCCCGCCTTCTCCTCCAGCCAGCCCTTGCAAGGGAACCGAGTCATTTTCCTGGCCTGGCCTGGCCTGCGCAGGAACCCGCTGAGCCCACTGAGGCCTCCAGTGTCTCCCCTGGGCTTGATGAAAGGCCTCCTGTAGCGTAGACTTCTTGTAAGTCAAAAGGGGGACAACGTGGCTAAGCCATCGTCCCTCAGACAGCCTGGGCAGGAAGCTATCTGTCTCATGCTGGGACTGACGCCTATCCCCGGGTTGAGGAATCTGTGGGGACCTCACTTCACCTCTCCGGCCTCTTCCCTGGGTCTGGCCTCACTGCCCTCCCACCGTGAACCGGGGGTCCTGCCAGGCCCGTGGTGGCCGAGAGCACGCTCCTCTCCCGCTCTCCACTCACCTCGTGGTCGATGTGCAGCTTGTGGTCTTTCCAGGCCTGCAGGGACTTGTACAGGTCCAGGTCACACTGGACTGTGTCGTTCTCTAGGATGTAGCACCTGCTTGAGAGAAGGGATCACGTGTGGCTCGGAGGTGGTGGAGGGGGAGCAGCCCAGGTGCCCAGGAGGTGTGGGAAGCCCTTGCCGAGGTCTGTCCTGTCCCCTTCACCCTCGACTTCCACCTGGACACTCACCGATGTGTCACTTTAATGGGGTTGGCGGCTGAGTAGTCGGGAAGGCCTCCAGTGCCACTGAAGTCCCCACCATCCTTGTCATCTTGGTCCTCAGGGGCCCCTGGCCAGTGCCGCTTGGTGAGGTTTCGGGGCTGGGCGGCATCACCCAGGCCTACGTGGTACACCCTGCCGTCCACCTCGATGGCCACTGAGCGGATGGAGCGACTGCGGACATAGCTGGCCTTGTACTCTGTGGACATTAGAGGAGTGGCAGAGTTAGGGAGGCAGGAAAGGCTGGCCAGGCTCCCAGGGCAGTGGGTCCTTCATCAAGATAGGGCCGGGCTTCCAAGCATGAGGCTCAGCTTTGCCTGCGACCCGAGGGGTCGTGGAATCTACCCGCCTGCTCGCAGATCCTGGACCGCAGGGGAGGGCCTCGAGGTGATCACACCGGCAAGACGGAAGTCCTGGAGCCAAGAAGCCACTGACTCAAGAGGATTTCAAGCAAGAGCTGCTTGCGGGTAAACAAAGGGCGGTACATCATCTGTACAACGGAATATGCGACCAGAACCAGGAGCGAGGTTCTGATTCACGCTAGAGCGCGGATGAATGTCAAAAGCAGGCGGAGTGAAACCAGCCAGACACAAAGTGGGCTCGTATTGTTACATTCTATTTATAGGAACTACCCAGAATAGGTAAATCTATAGCGGCAGAAAGAAGATTGGTGATTGCCAGGGGCTGGGGGAGAGGGTAGTGAGGAGTGACTGCTTTGTGGGTACGGGGTTCCCTTTTGGGGTGATGAAATGTTTTGGAACTAGGTAGAGGTGTGCAACACTGTGAACCTATTAAATGCCTCTGCATTGTATATAATTGTAAAAATGGTGAGTTTTATGTTATCTGAACTTCACCTCAATTAAAAAGGAAAAAAAGTATCATGGATGTAAAAATGTTGATTTAAACTGGGAAAAAGGGGCCCTGCAGTGCCTGTCTCTGGGTAGAAATGGACGGGGACTGGGGAAGCCACTTAGCTTCTTTGAGTCCCAGAGAGCTGGAGGCTGCCCACCAGGTGGTAGGCAGGTGCTACACCCAGGTGGGCCGGCAACAAGGCTGAGAGGGGGCTTTTGCATACGCCCTGACGCTGAAAACTCAGGGGTGCAGGCTGAAGTGACACCCCAGGTAGCCTGTATCTTCTGTGTCTCAAAAACAAATCTGAGTTGGTAACGTTAAAGAAACAGGGGAGGTGGTGGCGGTGATGTAGGGATCCAGATTTCCAGCTTCCAGAAAGGAAACAGATGTCTCACGGGCCCACAGTTCCATATGGTCAGGACGGGCTGGGGATGGGCGGCCCCTTTGGCTGCCCACTGTCTTCCCTGTTGGCCACAGCCCCTGCCACTCCTTTCTGTTTTAAAACCTCTGCCCACCTGACACATGCCTGGCCCCAGCAGGCACGCACTGCAGTTGTCATCCTTCTCCAGATGTGCCTCACTTAAAGAGAAGGGCCTGGAGCCAGTTAGTGACCCAGGTTTTGTTGGATCCCAAGTGACCCCGAGATGGTGACCAAAGAGGACCAGCTGGAGGCAGGTGGTGGCGGAAGGCAGTGGAAGGAGGGAGGAAAGGGCTCCCTTCTCACGTGGCCCGGGTGCCACCCCCACTCTTGGGGGATGTTTTGTATCTTTCAGTTCTCAGACACCTTGCATCAGAGTCACAAGGGCCGAAGGATCCTGAGGGGCCGGGAGAGGCCTCCCCTCTCCAGCAGAGCCTTGGGCCTTTTCTGACACAGGGCAGCCTTCTCCTGGGCACTTCTCTCCCTCGGTTTAGTCTCCCGATGCAAGTACACAAATTGCCGAGGATGCTCCCTGTGCCAAGCAGGTCCTGCCCCGAGAGGCTCAGGAAATAGACCCAGCGTGTCCTCTCCACTCCTTTTGTCTCAGTCGGCTCATAAGTGAGCTGCTTTGCCTCTTTCCACCCTCCATCTCCCAGCTCTAGATTCAGGGGTCCCTAAACCATGGCCTAAGGGCCCAGGCCAGCCTCCATCTGTCTTTGTGAATACAGTTTCACTGGGTACAGCTGCTCGCATTCCCTTATACCTCTGCAGTCGCAGGGCTGAGTTGCAAAGCCCAAGACCTTTACTCTCCGGCTCTTCACAGAAGCGGTATGCCAGCCCTGTGTGAATCCTTTCCTGGACTGAAGCCACACTACCTGCTCTCCCCATCACTCTGTGTTCGTGTCCAGAGTCCTGGAGGTACCCTTCCTGCCACACCAACGGGGAATGGGACAGGACTTCATAACCCGGCGGCCAAGAGCTTTGCTGCAATCAGATGGCTCAGGTGCAAACCCCTGAGCACATGTGTGGCCCCGGCGATTTGGGTAACTTCTCAGGATGGTGCCTACCCTACAAAGGCTCCTTGGAGGATGGCACGAAACGGAACTAGTGAAGCATTCATGCCTGATGAGCTGGTGTGGACCAGCTACTGCAGGGGGTGGGGACTCTGCCTGCAGCTGACGTCCTCACCTAAGGTGACAACCCTGGGCCCACTCCCTGCCTCTCCACGCCGGTGACCGCCTGTGTGATGTGGCTGCCCGTGCCCATGGTGCTTCTCACCACCCTCGGCCACACCGGTCACCTCTCTGTGACTGGGACTCACCGCCCTGATTCTGAGCACAGGGTCTTTGTACTCCATCTTCCTCCTCCTCAGAACACTTGCTCTCTGGCTGGTCACAAGACCTGTTCCTTTCTGTACTTTGTTCTCATTAAATGTCCATTGAGCGCCATTCTGGAGCCGCCACCCCTCTCTGCTAGTCCTGCCACCGCTGCATCTCCTTCATGCGTTTTTCACCAGGGGAAGTGGCCCTTTGTTCACTTGTTCACATCTTGTCTCATCCATGAGGTCCAAGTCCGTGTCTCTCCAGGTCAACTCTAATCTCAGTGTCTTGCACAAAGTTCAAGAAATGAATGAACCCCAGTCACCTGGGCCCATCCCCCGAGTCCTCGTCCCCTTCTCCTGTTCCTGGGTCCCCCTTCTGCTGTGAGCTGGCTGGCTCTGCCTAACATCCCCACGCCGCAGCCAGGATCCCCGTGGATCAAGGTGGGCCGGGGCTTCCCAACCTTACCACTGCGGCCACTTTGGGGCCAGATCAAACTCTGTGGTGGGGGCCGTCCTGTGCGTTGCAAGATGTTTTGCCGCATCCATAGCCTCTGCTCACTAGACGCCAGCAGCATCCCTCCATCACACACAATTGTGACAGCCAAAACTGTCTCCAAACATTGCTAAGTGTCCCCTGGGGGACAGAAAGCCCCCAGTTCAGCCTGCTGTAGGCTGACTGCTCAGAAAAGAGGGACAGAGTGTCTTGTCGGAGACTCTAGCAGGGGGAAGAATGCCAGGCAGGAGATGGGGCTGGAGTCCCCAAATCAGCCACGTGACCCAGTCTTTCCTGTCCATCATCAGGGGGTGATCACCCCTGCCCTGCTCACAGGGCTTTTGAGAGGTGCAGGTCCCGGCTCTGACATTACACTCACATGAGGATTCTGACCAGGGCTGAGCTGACTCTCGGCTACTTTTAGGTATTTTTCTTTCCTCTAAGCATTAATAAGGGGAAAAGAGCTGAATTTCTCCCTGCCAGATCTTGTATTATTTAAAGATTATCGACTGTGCCACATATTGAAGCAAGGAGATGCTGGCTGTGTAATCCAATCTGGAAACCAATCATTCTGTTCAGCTAGAAAAGTTAATGTAGTAGTTCGTAATCAGCTGGTGAGGAAATGTAACGGAGGGTCATCAGCTGGGAAACGGTGTTTGAGGCAGTGGCTGGGCTGTTATGGAGAGAGACTTATCTGCTCCACGATGAAGACATTTGCTGCCTGGCTGGCTGGACCAGAGGAGATCACTGCGCCTGCCGTCGGAGACCTCAATCTCTAATTAGTCTGTGGTACAATATCATCCGTCTTACAAAGAATGGAGACTTCTTGTTTTTTTTTGAGACAGTCTTGCTCTGTCACCCAGGCTGGAGTGAAGTGGCATGATCTCAGTTCACTGCAACCTCCTGCTCCCAGGTTCAAGCCATTCTCGTGCCTCAGCCTCCTGAGTAGCAGGGACTACAGGCACCCACCACCATGCCTGGCTAATTTTTGTATTTTTAGTAGACACGGGTTTCACCTTGTTGGCCAGACTGGTCTCGAACTTCTGAGCTCAGGCAATCCGCCTGCCTTGGCCTCCCGAAATGCTGGGATTACAGGCGTGAGCCACTCTGCCCGATCAGGAAGGAGATTCCAACACAGGCTACCATGTGGATGAACCCGGAGAACATTATGCGAAGAGAAATAAGCCAGCCACAGGAGGACAAATACTGTACAATTCCACTTAATATGAGGCCCCTAAAGCAGTCAAGCTCATAGAGAAGAAGAGTGGTTGCTGAGAACGGTGGGAGAATGGGGTGACAGCAGGGTGGGAGAACGGGGTAGGAGAACGGGGTGGGGGTGGGAGCGGGGTGGGAGAACGGGGTGGGAGTGAGGTGGGAGAATGGGGTGGGGGTGGGAGCGGGGTGGGAGAACGGGGTGGGAGAGGGGTGGGAGAACAGGGTGGGGGTGGGAGCGGGGTGGGAGAACAGGGTGAGAACGGGGTGAGAGGGGTGGGAGAATGGAGTGGGAGAACGGAGAACGGAGTGAGAGCGGGGTGGGAGAACGGGGTGAGAGCGGGGTGGGAGAACGGGGTGGGAGAACGGGGTGAGAGCGGGGTGGGAGAACGGTGGGAGAACGGGGTGAGAGCGGGGTGGGAGAACGGGGTGAGAGCGGGGTGGGAGAACGGGGTGAGAGCGGGGTGGGAGAACGGGGTGAGAGCGGGGTGGGAGAACGGGGTGGGAGCGGGGTGGGAGAACGGGGTGGGAGAACGGGGTGAGAGCGGGGTGGGAGAACGGGGTGGGAGCGGGGTGGGAGAACGGGGTGAGAGCGGGGTGGGAGAACGGGGTGAGAGCGGGGTGGGAGAACGGGGTGAGAGCGGGGTGGGAGAACGGGGTGGGAGAACGGGGTGAGAGCGGGGTGGGAGAACGGGGTGAGAGCGGGGTGGGGGAACGGGGTGAGAGCGGGGTGGGGGAACGGGGTGAGAGCGGGGTGGGAGAACGGGGTGGGAGAACGGGGTGAGAGCGGGGTGGGAGAACGGGGTGAGAGCGGGGTGGGAGAACGGGGTGAGAGCGGGGTGGGAGAACGGGGTGAGAGCGGGGTGGGGGAACGGGGTGAGAGCGGGGTGGGGGAACGGGGTGAGAGCGGGGTGGGGGAACGGGGTGGGAGAACGGGGAGATGGCGTTGAATGGGGACAGTTGTAGTTTTGCAAGATGAAAAGAGTTCATTTAGCAGATAGGTTGCGTAGTAGTGGGAATATAGTTGACACTACTGGATACTTAAAAATGGTTAAGATGATAAATTTTATGGGAATTTCACCATAATTTTTTTTAAAAACAACACCTAAAATCTCTCATGAGGCTTTGGCTGTCCTTAGGCCAGAGAAACGGGCTACGTGGGAAGCTGCCCAGCCTTGGAGGGCACACTTCTAGCCGGCGGACCCCGACACCTCCACACATTTTCAGGGCACAGGCTCATTCCTGTTTTAAAGTCATGCAGGGACCATTCTTCCTGTTTGATGGTGGGAGCTGAGCCTCAGAATGGTGAAGTGATAGCCCAGGGTGGTGGCTGAGCCTTCTGGCTGGGTCTAGAAGAGTCCCTCTCTCCACTTCACCTGCTCCCTGGCTTCTGTCTGACTGTCCTCTCCTCGGCCCCTGCCGAGAATGAGGTGTGAAGGTGTAGACACTTCTTCAGCTGAGTGAGGCTTTTCCCCACTCAACTATAGTCTATTTTTGTTCTTCAGGGTAGTTTATTTTTTATTTTTTTTGAGACCGAGTCTCACTCTGTCGCCCAGGCTGGAGCACAATGGCGTGATCTCAGCTATCTGCAACCTCTGCCTCCCGGGTTCAAGCGACTCTGCTGCCACACCACAAGCCCAACTAATTTTTTGTATTTTTAGTAGAGATGGGGTTTCACCATGTTGGCCAGGCTGGTCTTGAACTCCTGACCTCAAGTGATCTGTCCACCTCAGCCTCTCAAAGTGCTGGGATTACAGGTGTGAGCCACCGTGCCCAGCCCAGGGTAGTTCTATAAAGTCACCACAAACACTGACTAATTGAACGCTGAAACATGGCTCCTAGGGGAAGCACAGAGCTGGGTTCCTGTGAACCTCTGGTCCTAGCATTTTCACCAGCCAATCAATACAGAACCTTGTATGTGTGTTTCTTCCTTTTTTTTGAGATGGATCTCGCTCTGTTGCCCAGGCTGGAGTGCAGTGGCACAATCTCGGGTCACTGCAGCCTCTGCCTCCCGGGTTCAAGCGATTCTTATGCCTCAGCCTCCCAAGTAGCTGGGATTACAAGCGTGAGCCACCACATCTGGCTAATTGTTGTATTTTTAGACGGGGTTTTACCATGTTGGCCAGGCTGGTCTGGAGCTCCTGACCTCAGGTGATCCGCCTGCCTCGGACTCCCAAAGTACTGGGATTACAGGCGTGAGCCATTGCGCCTGGCCTTATCTGTTTATTACTACTGCTCCCCACTAGAATGGGTGGCTCGTGAGGAGGTGTGGCTGTGTCCCCAGCCCCTAGATCACCACCTGGCAAAGCGACAGTCTCTGTGGAACTGTCGGAGTGAATGAATGGGCCCCCCAGGCATGGTCTCTCTCCTCCTGTCCCACTTAGCCAGGCTGTGACACTTACTCTTCTTGAAGAGTTTTTTCCGGCGTCCGGCCAGGCTGAGCTTGTAGTCCCCGCTGTCACAGGTGCAGGCCTCGCTGCCCTGCCCGTAGTACTTGGGCACGAGGTTGGAGAGGGCTCTGCTGCCGCCCAGCCGCATGGGGCCCTTGCACTTATGCAGCTTCAGCTTCCCCGTGGCGTCCTCCACACACTGCCACTTCTGCAAGACATGCCAGGGCCTCGGCCAGCTGCTCATCTGCTCCCCTAAACCCGCCTCTCCCCTGCCACCCCCATCCACCCTGGAGACATCCCTCTCCCTGCTTGCATCCAGCTGTTACCGAGCCCCACCTCTGCTATCTCCAATGCCGCTTCTCTCCACTGCCACTGCTTGAACCTTGGGCAGAGCTACCATCATCCCCCAGCAAGATGCCTCCGACAGCCACCTCTCTCACGGTTACCTGCTTCTGTCTGCTCCTAAAATCCACCCACATGGCAGCTAGAGGAATCTTTTTAAAGGGCAAGTTGGATCATATTACTCTCCTACTTAAAACCCTTCAATGGCTCCCACTGTCTTTAAGACAAGACCCAAGCTCCTGATACTAGTCTTTGAACATCCTCTGCAATCTGGCCCTGGCCTACCCATCGGTCCTCCTCTCCCTCAGCCCTCTCTCCAGTATCCCCTGTGGGCTGCTGCCCCAGGGACTTGGCGCTCACTGTTCCTTCTGCCTAGAATGCCTTTTCTCCAGCCCTTCCTGCTGCTGGAGGCTTCTCTTCCTTCCCGTCTGCTCCAGCGCAAGGAGGTCTCCCCTGACCACCTTCCCAGACTCAATCAGTGCAGTGTGTGCAGAGGCTCCACGTGTGCACTCAACTCCAGGCCTGTGGTCAGACGCTGAATGTAGATAGAATCACTGTCCAAATCTCTCGTGTTGATCCCTCTTCTCTTCCCCAGTTCCAGCCTCCTGGATCCCCTCACGGGATTCTGCAACCACCTGTAAACTGGATTCTCTTCCCTTCTGTCCACACCTGCTCCAGCCCATTGACCCAGTGACTCTTTAGGGCCTATTCTGTGCCAAAGTGACCTTTCCAGGCCATGGGTCAGATCTGTTCCCTGTGTCTCTCCAGCACTTAGCATGTGCCAAGCACTGTGTGTTAATATATTAACTTGCTTACTACACCTCACGCTACCCTACGAGGCAGGTGCTGTCATTACTGTGCCGATTCAAGATGAGGCACACAGAGGTAGAGAGATGTGTCCTGGCTCACACAACTGGGAGGTGCAAGAGCTGTAAGGAAAAGTGTGGAATCTGGTGCCACCATCCCCCCCAACCCTCTGCTGCATCGCCTGCCCCCGCCCGCTGCCGTTGAAGGCCCTGGTGCCTTTCACCTGCTCATCTTGCCCCTGTCCCGCCCATCTGTTCTCACCTGGAGGCTGAATCTGATTGCATTCACAGCGCCCTGCCACCCTCCCATCCCCTTCAATGCATGCAGGCCCTTCCAGCAACCTGGATTCCTTAGGGCAGAAGTAGACTGATGGGCCAGCAGGCATGGCCCTGAATGAGGCCAGCCCAGAAGCGCCTGGGGGACCTGGGGAGGCTAAAGTGGGCACTGTGACCGGCTATACCTATCTGACTGTCGCCAGAGGGGAGCACAGGCCCAGAAGCCCAGGTCTGATTTTTCAAGAAAAGCCAGGGCTCTGAGTTCTGCGTGAAGCCCTGAGCTGTGTGCGCTGGCGAGCAGCCTCCTGTCCACTTAGCTCTCTCTGCCTGGAATTCTCCTTCCCCACTGCCTGCTCCCCCTCCAACCCAACAAACTCAGCTGGGGCACGACTTGAGGGGTCGGCAAACAGCATCCCTCTTGCTAGTCAACTCCAGCCCACGGCCTGTTTTTGTATGGCCTGCAAACCAAGGACGGTTTTTACATTGTACATTTTTAGAGTTGTAAAAAGCAAGAACAAAAACAAATGTGTGGCCTGCAAAGCCCAAACTATTTACTGTCTGATCTTGTGCGGAAAGGGTTTGCTGCCCCTGCAACTACTCATGTAGAAGCCGTGTCCACATGGCCCGTCCCGAGGCTGTCCTGGCAGGGGCGGCGCCTGAGCCCCACAGGGTTGGGCCAGTGTCGGCTTGACTTGGGGTCCCTACAGCTGCTGAGAACGAAGGTCCCGCAGCCCAACTACCTGGGTTCAAATCCTGGCTCCACCACTTGAAGCTGTGAGGCTGTGGGCAGTTTGCCTGAGCCCTGGGCCTCAGTTTCCCCGTGTACAGAACATACCTGCCAGATAGGGTGGCTGGAGGTAGAGCTTACACTCACGTGTTGCCCGTGATGATCATCATTACGAGGTGCCCAGGGCACATTTACTCCTGCCCGGCCTGGGCCCTGGTCTGGGCTTTAGCAATGATGACATGAATTCTAGCCGGGCCCTGCCCTTAGGATGTCCCCGTGTCACCGGGAGACAGACAGATGCACATGAGCTCGGTTCCTGGGCATGTTTGTTCAGCAAATGACAAAAAAACATCTACCACGTGGGGTAGCACGGACAAGGTACCCAAGACAATACTATGGCTGGGTGTGAGGCCCCTAAGAGACGTCCTCGGGCCACAGGGTACAGCTTCTACACTGGACAGGGAATTCCAGAAGGCACGGCACAAGCAGGGACATGGCAACGGCACTCGGGGAGTACGGGCTTGTGAGCAGGGCCGTTGCCTGGGATGGGGGGCAGACGTCTGAGCCTGAGGTCCCCACAGCTCCAGGGCTGGGTCGGGGGCCGTGGGTTGCTGCCTCCCAGCTGGCCTAGGCTAAGTGCCCCAAACTCCGCCCTCAGCACTCTCTTCCTTTGGCTTCAGTGGTGTGCTCTGATTGTTTGGAAAATGCTGATATCTCCTCTTTCTTGGCCCCAGCAAAGAGGTCATTCTGGCTGCCCAAGCCCTGATCTGGGTCAGGGGAGACATCAGAAAGAACCAGTGGGGGACTTGACAACGTTCCCTCGTCGAGGGGCAAAGACTTCCTGGCCTCCTCATTTCACTCCTTTTAGCCCAGAACTAAAATCAGAACCACTTCTGGGATCTCGGTACAAAGTCAAGGCTGAACTCTCTCCAGAACATCAGCTCTGGGAGGGCAGGAGTTTCTGTTGAGCATATTCAAGGCTGTGGCCCTGCGCCTAGGACAGTGCCTGGCAAGCGGAGGTACGCGTTCATGCTGTACAACGGAGGGATGAAATCCACAGCTCCTGCCCGGTGGCAGATACGGGTTAATTGTGTGACTAAGAGGGGTCTGTGGGTTTACAAACACACACTGGGTGGGGAGGCACAGTCAGGCCTGTATGGGCCTGTACTAATTCTGTGTGCAGTGTTAAGATGGAGTCATTCAAATGCAGTCCATCAGAAACGCATCCACTTCAGGCCTTGGCCTTCAATACCAGGGCCCTGGTTTTGCTTTTTCTCATAGGTGAAACAGGCACACAGCTCCAGCCCCAGCTCAAAGTCCCAGCCTTTGACAGGCAGGGCAGGGACACACCTCCGGCACCCCTTGGGCCAGCCAAGGCAGAGTTTCCATCCCACTCCCCTCCCTGCCCTGCCCTGCCCCGCCCCCGACCCTCCTCTCCAAGCCTGCCCTGGCTTTCCAGCCTCAGAAAAGCCTCCTTCAGGCTTTCCCAAACATGTCAGTTTCTGGCTATCTCTGATACTTCCCAGATAATTTTCTTTTTTCTTATGTTTTTAGAGACAGGGTCTTATTCTGTCACCCAAGCTGGAGTGCAGTGGCGCAATCATAGCTCACTGCAGCCTCCAACACGTGGGCTCAAGCCATCCTCCCGCCTCAGCTCTGGAGTAGCTGGGACCTCAGGCATGAGCCACGGACTGTTCCTGGCCATAATTTCCTTAATATTTCTCTTGCAATCAATTCACTTTTTAAAACCTTACCTATATTTATTTTAAAAAGCCATGTCTTATTACTCCTATAAAAGGAAAACCAGTCACAAAGAGGATACTGTCAAAGTGAATATGGTGAAAATAAAGTAATTTAACTCCTGCTGGGGCCTTTGTGCAAGAGAGATCGGCAAGGGCTAGAGAGGAGCTAAGGGCATACACACACCCATGGGACACTTGGCCTCTGACACGGTCAGTGTCGAAAGGCTGCTGAGAAATGAATCACTTATTGTGAGCGTCATCCTGCACCACCAAACAACATCTTGGGCATCACACGGCAGCAAAGGGCTACCCGTTGGGAGGCCCTGGCCCTGCTGGCTCAGCGGCTCTCAGAGCCTCGCAGGTCAGGGCTGGCTGCAGTCAGGAGGGGGAGCCGTTGGGAGGGAAGGGAGCCTTCTTACCTGTCCCAGCTGCTCACACGCCGTCTGGTACTCAGCGCGCTGACACAGGTCCTTCACACGCTGGTACTTGGGCAGAAAGTTCTCCTCCTGGGCGTCCACCTTGTCATTGTCTCTCTTGTGTAGCAGCTTGCTATGGGGCAGAGAGCAGGAGCCGCGGGGCCGGCCTCTCAGCTCTGGAGGAGCCCCGGAGGCATGCGTGCCCACCTAGAGGGGTGCCCCTCGGCTCCGGCTTTTCCTCACAGTGGAGGGCGCAGGGCCACCTGCCCGGGTCTTCTGATGTTTAGGAAACTTAAGACATTGGAATTTTATAAGAAACTTCCCAAATTGCATGAGTTGGCAATAAATTAAATAAATTGAAGACATTGTAGAGGCTGGACAAAGCATGCCAAAAGGGTACACGTGACCTCAGACCCCAATTCTGTGTCTATAGGAGCAGTGAATGGGCTTTGTGTTTAGGGGCCTTTGGACCAACTTCAGAGCCATGGGCAGCTCCTGAATAGCATGATGCGGTGGGGCTACAGAAGCTTCCTGGGCAGAGGGAGGGAGGTGGGCAGGGGTGTCCCTCCCAGGACCCGGCACTCACCCTCTCTCCACCAAGAAGGAGTCCCGCCAGACCCTCATCTTCTTTTTCAAGTGAAACCTGGAAAAAAGCACGGCTCCTGCTTCTCAGCAACATGAGGGCTTCCCACGACCCCCTGTTCCCCCAGGAGCAGGGACGGCACCAGGAGTCAGCCTTGGTTTACGGTCAGCCTGGACAGCAATTGTGGTGAGCGTGCCCAGCTGGGCACTGGAGCATTGCCCACCCTCCTCTGAGTTGAGCCACCCCTTCCCCAGAGACTTGGGTCTGGAGACACACACGGTAGAAATGACCCAGGTCAAAATCACTGTAAATCCCACCCAAGTAACTGTGTGTGTGTGTGTGTGCGCGCGCGCACGCACATCTCAAGCCCCTCCCAGGAAGCCCAGCAACTCCCCCAGCGCTAGACAAGCTCTGTCTCGAGTTCAGCGTCAGGCGCAGTGGTTCGGCGTCTTGAGCTCTGTCTTGAGCTCAGTGTCAGGCGCAGTGGTTGCCTTGACGTCAGGTTAATTGCATTGGGTTTTGGGAGTATTTTCTTCTTTGGTGCTTTGCAGTTGCATGTATGAAATTTGTATGTTTCATCCAGTGCCACCTGGTCATTTCCATTTCCTAGATGGGGACTCTGAAGCTGAGAGGGGAAGCTTCCACCCTGTCCCCTGACCCCCAGGTGTCCTGGCTCCCAGGCCAGTGTCCCCAAACATGTCCATTTTATACCATTACAGCTTGCCTGGCCTCACAGTCAGGGGAGGAGCCTCAATGGACACGGTCCCCCTACAGGGCAGCCAGATGTGGGCACACAGTGCTCGCCTGGCTGGAGCCTCTGGGAGGCCACAGGGGAAGGGCTCCGCTGCCAGAGGTGCAAGCCAGGAGTTGAAGTAGCACCTGGAGGCCAGGAACCTGGTGGCTGTTAAGAGCGCTGGCCACCAGATGTCGCTGTGGCCACACCAGCCTCCCCGCCCTGACTCAGCCCACCTCCCACCTGTCTGACTTGCTCACCCTCACGGTTCCTATTCTGCCTCTCTGGACACCTAGGAATATGTTCCCATCACACCCTCCAGCATTAAAGTTATGGGGCGTGGTGAGTCAGCATCTGAATTCCCAGAGCTACATCCAGACTTGCTGGGATACCTCTGACACGTCACTCAATCGCTTTGGGATTCAGATTCCAAACTGGTAAAATGGGGATGATGATAATGTCCACCTCGCTGGATTACTGTGAGAATCAAATTCCTAGATTTCCCTGCACAGTACTTAGAATAGGGCCTCACACACAAGCGCCGTGCAGTTAGCGCCAACTCCTACCATCACTGCTGCTATCATTTCAAGCTTTGGGTAATTTTAGCTCAGAGAAGGTCCCCAACTGGTCACCTTGGCCACATTCCAGATGGGAAGACAGACTCTCGGAGAGGGGACCATGCTTCTCTCCCACAGCAGGTAAGTGGTTGGCATGGCGGGACCTGAGAACCCCAGCTCCCGACCCTTGGAGACCCCACGTTCTAGACCCACAGGGTTTTGCTCTGAGTTCCCGCAGGTCAACGTCCCGGCCCCCTCAACACCTGCCCTGCTCCGTCCTCACCGATTCACCGGCCGCTCCGTGTCCAGCAGCTTGAGGATGGATTTCCCGTCCATATCCGCAGGTATGTCCAGGCCTGCAATGTCCAGGATGGTGGGGGCCAGGTCAATGTTGAGGACGATGTGGGGATTCCTGGGGGAGGCAGGAGATCGGGGACTCAGTCACTCAGGTGGTGGTGCCTCAGCCTCGCGCGGGGGGTGGGGAGCGGTAGGTGGGCAGCAGTTTGTGGGAGGCTGACATCTGCAGGTATGGAAGCTGCAGTCTGGCACCTCAACCTCAGCAGCTCCCCTCTGCGGCCCAGATTCAGCTGAACCCCCACTCTGTGCTCGCCCCCCCTTAGTTTCTGTGTCTCAGCTCATGCCATGCTGTGAGCTGACAGCCTCACCCTGTCCCCCTCCTGCCCTTCCTGTCCCCACTTCCTGAGCGAAGGCGACCCCCCTTTTACAGCCAGCCGAAACCCTGGCCCTTCCCGAACCCTTCCCCTGAACCTCTGGGGCAGACACTGGCTCCTCGCTGTTCCTTGACAGCCCAGGCACAGTGCAGCCTCAGGGCCTTCTTCTTTACCATCCTCTCTGCCTGGAATGTCCTTTCCCTGGAGATCAGGGGCCACCGTCCCTCACCCCTTTAGTTCTTTGCTCTATGACCAAGGAGGCCCGTGACAGGCCTCAGTGGTCCCCAGAATCCCTGTCCCTGGTGATCACACCTTAATGTGACCCCCTCACCTTGGGTGTGGACCAACCTGCACCTGCTGCCAACCAGTGGGTTGTGAAGGTGATGGGCTGTCACTCCCGTGGTTGTGTTATGAGATAGTCAACTACTATCCTGCTAGCAGTCTGGCTCTGGTTTCTTTCTCCCCTTGCTGGCTTTGAAGAAGCAAGCCACTCTAAATCAGCAGCTAGACTGTGAGCAGTTTGGGAGGCAGACTGCATGGGTTCAAGTCCTCTGCTTGCACTTGACCTGCCCCGTGAGCAGGGACGCAGATGCTCCCCAGTCAAGCCTCTGGATGAGACCACAGCCCTGGCCGGCACCTTGATTTCAGCCTAAGCAGACGACCCTGCAGGGCTAGGCCCAGGCTTCTGACCCTCAGACACTGTAAGTTTGTACATGTGTGTTGTCTTAAGCTGCTGAGTTTGTGGCAGTTTGTTCTGCAGCACAGATACCCAACACAAGGCCCCTCCTGAGGACCCTATTCAGAACTGCGCCCCCTCCCCACCCTCCCTGCTTTATCTTTCTCCTGAAGACTTATCACCATCTCATATGCTATATAATTTACTTATTTCTCTGGCTTATTGTCTATTGCCCAGTTAGACTCTAAGCTGCAGGAAGGCTGGCTCAGGTGGTCACTTCTGTATCTCCAGGACTTATACCCTTAGAACACAGAGGAGCTACTCAGTAAATATTGGCTAAGTGAATTCCCATACATCTGCCACCTTTCCTGGCTCCTGTTTCTTTTTTTGAGAGGTGTCTTGCTCTGTCACCCAGGATGCAGTGTGGTGGCATGATCTTGGCTCACTGCAACCTCCACCTCCTGGGTTCAAGCGATTCTCATGCCTCAGCCTCCCGAGTAGCTGGGATTACAGGCATGTGCCAGCACACCCATAATTTTTGTACTTTTAGTAGAGGTGGGGTTTCACCATGTTGGCCAGGCTACTCTTGAACTCCTGACCTCAGGTGATACATCCGCCTCAGCCTCCCAAAGTGCTGGGATTACAGGCATGAGCCACCTCTCCTGGCTCTTGTTTCTGGCTGATGGCATTCCCAATGTAGGGTAAGGGACTTAAGGGGTGTGCCCAGTACAGGACCCAGGACCTGTTGAATGGTGGACAGTCCCGTCAGAGCATCTGAGTGCCTTCCCCGCTAGTTCCCTGGGGACCAGGGCAGGGCCTGGGTCCTAGGGTTTCCGTCATCTTTAACCCCTCATCTCTCCCCAATCCAGTGCCCTGTGAACATCGGGCAGGCTGCCAAGCATGTGTGCAGCTGCTGAAGATGGGGCTGTGTCATGGGGGGCTCGAAGGCCAGCGTGAGGCGCTACAACTGAATCCAGAGGCGAGGGAGCTGGGAAGACTGCCGAGCAATGGGCGCTCTGCAGAACCCAGCAACCGGCAGCTGATGGGGCTGAGCTTGTCCAGTGGTCCCGCTCCCCCAGGCTCAGGGGAAGGAGGACAGTGGTTGCTTCTCCTGGCCAGCACCAATGCCTTGCTCTGTGTCACAGCTTCTAATTCTGTAGGAACTACCTGGCCCCATTCAGAGTCCCCTGCCCAATGCACTCAGCCTGGTTACTCAAGGGTTTCTGTCACCTCTGGCTACAGTGAATGGTTCAGGGAAGGACACGTGACCTAAGTCAGGCCAGTGGGAGTCAGCCTCAGGTCTTCTGTTCAAAGCAGTTTGGCTTCCTAAACAGGATGGCTGAAAATCTGGAGCTGCTGACCCTGCCACAAGGAGAAAAACCCGCCTGAGAATGAAGCCAATTCAGCGGAAGTGGGACTGAGAGATAAGAAATGAGAGCTTTCCAATGGCATTGTAAGACTGCTGGATCCAGCCATGCCTGAGGCTGGAGCTGTGCATGGACTTTTCAGTAACTATATTTACTGTGTTCCTTTTATCTTATATGCCTTATCTGGTTCAAAGGTCATTTCTGCTTGCAACCAAAGGAGTCCTGGCTGACAGATACTGTGTGTCTTTGGTCCCAAACCTGACATGAGCACTCTCTTTTTCTTGACCATGTGGGATGTGGTTTTGGGCCCTATGAGTCAGATCACAGATTCCGAGGCTGACCAAACCCCCAGTGTCAGTGTTTGTAGAGCCCTCAGTGGGTCAGATTCTTTCTGTTCACAGAGATGGTTTGAAGTTTCTGAGAGGTGTGGCAGATGGGAATAGAGACTGCCTGGCTTCAAGCCCCAGCCCCTTCCCTTACTTGCTGTAAACTCAGGCAACTTAACCTCTCTGTGCCTCAGTGGCCTTGGGTGTAAAATGGGGCTACTATGAGCATCCACGTCACAGGGCTGTTGTGATGCTGACATGAATTATTAATTTTTTTTGAGATGGAGTCTCACTCTGTCGCCCAGACTGGAGTGCAGTAGCATGATCTTGGCTCACTGCAACCTCCGCTTCCCAGGTCCAAGCGATTCTCCTGCCTCAGCCTCCTGAGTGCTGGGATTACAGGTGTACGCCACCATGTCCAGCTAATCTTTGTATTTTTAGTAGAGGCAGGGTTTCACCATGTTGGCCAGGCTAGTCTTGAACTCCTGACCTCAAATGATCTGCCCACCTGGGCCTCCCAAAGTGCTGGGATTACAGGCATGAGCCACAGGGCCCGGCTTGCAATGAATTATTATGTAGTTCTTAGACCAGGCCCTGAAGAGTAGACACTCCATACGTGTGGACTGTCGTTATTACAGCTCTTAGTCCAATGGGGACGCTAAGAGCCAAAGACGGGCGTGATCTGATAAGGTCAACAGTCAGTCATCACTTTTTCTAGCCTTGAACTCATGCAGCCTGCCTCCTGGAATTCTCGCAAAATGTCCAAGGCAGTGGGAACATGTCAGTCTGGAATTCCACACTGCACTGTCAACGCCTTTTCAGGAGGAATTCTGCAGCCAGCCCTGTGTGAGTGCTGGGTGTGTGTTCCCACATCTGGGCATGAGCAGAAGGCAGACCAAATGACAGTCTTAATAGCAACACATCTGCTTTTCAAAAACCCCATTTAAGCCAGTCTCCATAATATCCCAGCCGATCCAAGGAAGCTGCTGCCATGAACAGCGGCCTGTCCGCTCCCCTGCCCCAGACGCAGCATGTTCGCTGCCAGAACGTGTCATCTCAAAGGTTAGCCCAAGGAGAATGGCTGGCTGAGGGCTGCGGCCCACGTGGTCCTCCAGGAAGGATGGGAGGGAAGAGCATTTCCCTTTGTGCTGCTGCCCAGAGTTGGCTCAGCTGATCCCAGCTGACAACCAGCTGCCTGTGCTGTGGTCCGGGGTTCCTCCCTGACAACCTCCAGGCCCAATGACTGCCCAGCCCAGAACAGAAATCCAAGCACCATTCCCACCCGCTGCTGACATGCATGTGCGCGCACACACGTATACAGCCCAGCTCCCTGGATTTCCTGGCATACAGCCCCACCACACCTGTTTCCACAGGTGCTAACAGCTCCTGGCCTCTCCTTCCCCAGCAGAGGGATATAACATGCATGACATAATTGCTTTCCGTTGGCCCTGGGGTACATCTGCGAAAACTGTGTGCCACCCAGGGTGGGCTTGGGTTTGGGCTGCACGGTTGAAGCCCTGAGCTGGGCCCAGGGGCCTCCCTGGGTCCCTGGGGGATGACACACTTACAGAGAGCCGGCTTCCACGTTGGGGCCCCTCACGTAGAACGGGACCCTGATGTCAAACTCATATGGCATGGATTTCCCTTTCACCAGGCCAAACTGGCCGATGTGGTAACCGTGGTCGGCGGTGTACACGATGTACGTGTTGTCCAGCTCGCCCGTCTCAACCAGCATGTTGTAAATCTGCAACACAGGCGAGGAGGCAAGGGACAGTGGGGACTGGGTGCCTGACCCGTCTCCGACCCGGGGTGACAGGCGCTTGAGATCTCAGGCCCCGTCCCTCTCCTGCTTCAGGTCTTTGCTCAACTTTTCCAGGGGCTGTCCCCTTTGTCACTGCACCTTCCTGCCTCTTGTCACCCCTGGCCCGCCCTCCCCTCCACGGTTCTTCATGGCCCTTCTTGGCATCCATCTCTTTTACTTATCTTTGGATCATCTGTGTCCCTGCCTTGGCATGCTGCCTCCATTAGGGCAGACACTTTTGTCATTTTGTTCCCTGCCTGCTGTATCCCACGTACACTGGCACTCAATAATGCTGTCGGGTGAATGAATGAATGAGTGAAACTTGGGCTGCAGCCTATGGCAGGATCTTGCGATCTGGAAGGGCGCCGTGTGGCAGAACTTTCTGCATTGGTGGCCGTGTTAATGTCTGCACTGTCCGATATGGACACATATTGGCTCCAGCCACACGAACCTACTGAGCACGTGAAATGAGGCTTGTGTGACAGAAGAACTGACTTTATAATGTTACTGCATTCAGTTTAAATAGCCATGGCTAAATAAAATGTGACAATACCCATACAATGGGATATTATTCAGCAATAACAGCGAATGAGGGGGACTGATTCATGCGACACCAGGGGTGAAGCTTGAACACGTGGCGCTAAGTGAAAGAAAGGCGCTGGGCACGGAAGGCCACAGCGTGTACGATTCCATTTATAGGAAGTGTGCAGAACACCAAATCTATAGAGACAGAAAGAGATCACCAGTTGTCTGGGGCTGGGGGTGAGGGAGATTTAGTGGGCGATGACTAAGGGCTGTGAGGTTTCTCTTTGGGGTAAGAAAAATGTCCTAACATGGATGTGGTGATGGTTATACAACTCTGGGCATATTAAAACCACAGAATTGCACACTTTAATTGGGGGAATTGTATGGTATGTGAATTACATCCCAATAAATGTGTTCAAAAATGTAAATAGCAGGAAAAAATATAACTAGCATATATGGTTACCGTATTGGGCAGCACAGATCTAGAAAATGTTTCATGAAGGAAGAGGCTTTTGTCTGGATTGCTCCAAGCTGTTCCCCAGGTCTAGCACATGGGGCCTCTTCATTCTGCCTTTGATTTCTATTCCTCCAGGAAAACCCTGAAGGGCCAGGAGGTCTCGGCCCTGGCCTGGCTGGGGGTTCGGAGCCACGCCCACCAAGAGGCATGCAGCGGGCGCCTACCGTCTCCATGGAGTCGTCCACCGACATGAGGGTCTGCAAGCGCTTCCGCTGGAGCATGTTGGTGAATTCCATGTGGATGGGCTTCATGGGCCCCGTGTAGCGCATGATCCAGTGTTTGTCCGGGTTGGGCGCGTAGTTGTAGCTCGGCGTGCTGGTGGGCAAGGACATACACATCGGTCAAACCCAGGGACAGCCTGGACCCTGCCTGGCCCCCGCCAGACCCGCCCGGATGAGCAGCCACCCTGTGCTGTGTCTGCAGCCCAGGGCCAGGTGTGATCTCCTGGTGGGAAAGGGGACATTGGCATGTCAGGGGCTTATCCAAACTCTGTTTCAGCATTTCTCCATGTGTGAAGTGTGCACTTGGGAAGCTCCTAAGAGGCACAGCATTCAGTGACCTTGAGTGACAAAGTGAGACAGCCAGTCCCTTGTCGGCTCTCTCAGGGCAAAGTCTGTTTGGTGCTAGTGTTTCTTTAACACCTCTCTAGACTTTGCTCGTCTTCCTTTTGAAAAAAGGGAAGAAAGTCAAGTTCAGAGCCTTCATCGGGAACCAGTACCCAACTCAAATTCCATAGCATTGCTTTGTGTGCCTTGTACCTATTATTGGTAGATGGCAGTTACCTTTGGTGAATGGCAGGTGGCAGCTATTGTGGTTAAGGTAGGACCACGGAATATCCTTTTGCAATAGATTTTAGTTTGAAATAATAGAAATGGATTTAAAAATGAAATAAGTCATAGTTTTATGTGTAAGGCCAGAATTGTGAGGAAGGCACCTGAATGTGCACATTTGGGACATGCCACATTCTTTTTTATTTTTTGAGACAGTCTCGCTCTGTCGCTCAGGCTGGAGTGCAGGGGCGCGATCTCAGCTCACTGCAACCTCCACCTCCCAGTTTGAGTGATTCTCCCGCCTCAGCCTCCCAAGTAGCTGGGACTACAGGCACGTGCCACCACACCTGGCTAATTTTTTTGTATTTTTAGTAGAAATGGGGTTTCACCATGTTAGCCAGGATGGTCTCGATCTCCTGACCTCGTCATCTGCCCACCTTGGCCTCCCAAAGTGTTGGGATTACAGGCATGAGCCACTGCGCCTGGCCTCTTTGTTTTGAGATGGAGTCTTGCTGTGGTCCAGGCTGGAGTGCAGTGGTGGGATCTCAGCTCACTGCAGCCTTTGCCTCCTGGGTTCAAGTGATTCTCCTGCCTCAGCCTCTTTAGTAGCTGGGACTACGGGCTTGTGTCACCACACCTGGCTAATTCTTGTAGTTTTAGTATAGATGGGGTTTTGCCACGTTGGCCAGGCTGGTCTTGAACTCCTGACCTCAGGTGATCCACCCACCTTGGCCTCCCAAAGTTTTGGCATTACAAGCATGAGCCACTGCATCTGGCATGCTGCTTAATCGTGCAGCAGGAGTGTGTTGGGCAAAGTTCTGTCTGAGCACCTGTGATGTGAGGGATGGAGGGACCCCAAGCAGGTATCTATGATGATATCATGGCAGTGGTTGGCTATACCAGCTGCTGGGGTTCGAGCCCCAGTTCTGTCTTTGGCCAGTTAGTCCCCTCCCAAGGCATCAGTTCCCTCATTTCCTATCCAAGGAGAATACAGACAGTGCCAGTTCCCAGGAAGGTTGTGAGCACTGAGGGAGAGGCTGTAAGGGGAACCCTTCTAACCATGGCCAGTGCGTGACGACTGCTTGGGAGAGGTTATCATTGGTGTGTCCCTTTGTCATTAGTAATCACGAGTGACTCCACGGCAGAAGTCAGGTACACTGGGTCTGTCACTCACTCCGTGAGACAGCGGGCAGGTCCCCAAACTTCTCTGATCCTATTTCCTGGTTAGTCAATGGGAGATTAAACCAAAACCAGAGGAAATATTGTGAGCAAACCAAGAGCACCTCCTTGTCACCTCAGTTTATGCCGGGCCCCTGGCTCCGAGCTACTGAAAACCGCAGCATGGGGGAGTCTCCTGGGTGGGGTGCACCATTGACAGGAGGCACTGTTTAAGGCCTCACAAAACGTGGGCTTCCTCGCCCTGGGCCTGATGGTTCTTGAAGGCCAGGTTCTCTGCAAATCTGGCCTCTCTTCCCAGTCAAGGCTGAAGTAAAGGGTGAGTTTCCACTGCTTTTCACAGTGGGTGTTCTGGGGGCAAGGAGCTCCCGCGAAGAAGAGGAGGAAAAACAAGCCTGGTCAGAGGGGCACAGACATGTCTCCCTCTGGCCTGGTACGTCGGGACTTCAGCAGCGTCTCAGATATCACAATCGTCCGGGGCAGAAATTGTGACGCTGCCGCTGGGGTAGCTTGGCAGCTGTGGACACCGTTGCTATGTAAGGTGGGAGGTGAGTCACTGTCTCCAAGGCTCCCCTGGACTCGGCTTTCTCAGCCCCTGGCTGATCTGCAGCCTCGCGGCACTGAATCCATCAGGGTCCACGCTTCCTTTCATTACAGAACGGCCAGGCTCTCCTGTGGGCTGGCTCTGCCGTCTCAGGGCCTGACCCGCCATGTAGAACATTCCCAGGAACAAGCTCAGCTCCCCTCTCAGATCTCTCCCACCGAGGAACTGAAAGGGGGCTGCTGGGGGCAGCATTCGGACAGGGACGCTCTCAGAGCGGCGAGCGTGTGGGAAAATTGGTCCCGCAGGCCCAAGGGCCCGGATTCCAGGATGCAATTTTCAGCAATCATCCCTGAATCCATGAGAAGGTAGGCTGACGTCGGCCCTCGAGAACAGTGAGGGGTGACTTTGTTCAGAGGATGATGATTTCTGCAGCCCCGGCTCGGAGAGAGCGCTTTTGGAGAAGGACACTGAGGCCAGAAGGCAGCAGAGCCGGGTGGTGCTTGGGGTCGACGCCAGCTCGCTGGTTGCCTGTGTCAAGCCAGGCTCCCCCAGGGAGGATGTTGGCATCTTCCCATGGACCCAGCTGCCTGTTCAACAAACATCTGAAAACTTCACCTCCTCCAGCATCCGAGGAATATCTGGTGCGTTCACAAAAGGGCGTGAAGAAGACCATCCCCCTTCCCTTCTGCTGGGGAAATGGCGGGAAGGTGGTGGTGTCCTCACAGCCCCTCCACTGTGTGTCTGGGGCCATCAGCAGCAGCCCCAACATCCCTCGCCCCAAAGCCCTTGAAGCCACAATCAGCGCCCTTTGAAGGGAAGCTCTGAGGGCTGGTAGGCTGTGTCTGTGGGCACGCCTGTGTGTATCTTTGTATCTCTGCCTATGTCTTCGTTTGCGTGTGTGTTTGTCTTTGTGTGTGTCTGTAACTGTGTATTTTTGTGTGTCTGCATGTGTGTGTGTTTTTTTTTTTTTCGAGACAGGGTCTCACTCTGTCACTCAGGCTGGAGTGTAGTGGCGCAATCATAGCTCACTGCAGCCTCGACCTCTTGGGCCCAAGTGATCCTTCTGCTTCAGCCTTTCCAGTAACTGGGACTACAGGCGTGCACCACCACCCCTGGCTGATTTTAAATTTTCTGTAGAGACAGAGTCTCACTAAGTTGCCCAGGCTTGTATGTGTTTCATTGTGTGTGTCTGCTTGTGTGGTATGTCTCTGTGTGCCTGTGTGTATTTGCATGTCTTTGTGTGTGTCTGTATGTATGTGACTGTGTGTGTGTGGGGGTGCATGGGGAGGGTGCAGGGCCCTGGGGTCTGCAGGGTGGATGGTACCACCATCTACCAACTTTTGCCAGAGTACACAAGGCCTGCCCCAGGAAAGGGCATGTGCCGGCTTTCTAGGGGAGAAATGGGATAGGAGACCCCTAACAGAAAGATCCAGTGCTCTAACCGTGCGCCCCGGCTCTGTCCCCTCTCCACCCCTTCTTGACTGTCATCATTTAACATCCTAGCTGTAGGACTATCTCTTTTTTGGTTTCTTTCGGAAATGATTATACTCCAGAGATGAGACAGCCTTCCAAACATGCCCCTAAGAAGGCAAAGGGGGCTTCTCCACATAAGAGCAGACACTGCTCATTTTCAATTTCTGTAATTTTCATTTCAAAGGGAAAATAAACCAGCAGGCAATGCCAAACAATTTCATCATGAAATTCCGGCACCGCTCACTGCTGTTTGGGGTGAAGCCGGCACCTCTTTTAGAGATGCTGCCGAAGCAAAGCGTCCCTTCCCTCACCCACGGCTTCTCCCTTACACAGGGCTGAGTGGCCTCCACCCCCTGCAGGGATGAGTTCTAAGTGGGGGTAGGGCGGGGTGCCAGCTGCTGGGAGAGGCTGGCCTTCTTGGGTGGAGAGGAGTGGGCTTGGGTTTGGAGGGGGAGCCAGACAGATGTGCACAGCAGCAATGCTGCAGCCCCTGGGACCCAGCTCATCATCTTCTGTCAAAGCCTCCTCCCCGGAGATCAGGGGATGGGAAGGTGAACAGTGCCTTCGGTACCCTCTCTGAGCTGCTTCGAGGTCTGTCAAAAAGTAATTACAGGAGAGGCTTGAGGAGGGCAATGTATTCAGATTGTAATGAAGCTAAACACCCTGAATATTCAGGCAGATTCCAAACCACCCCATCCTTGCAGTCCCAGAATGTCACAGTAAGGGCTGCTGAGTCACTGCTAAGCAGGGGGTGGTCTGAGGCAGAGAGAAGCAGGAGAACTTTCCAGGAAGTTTCCCAGCCAGCTGGATAGAGTACTACAGGGGTGGGCAGAGGCATGGGAAGCAGAAGTGGGGGGCTGGACTTGAATCCTGGCTCTGCCACTTAGAGCTGGGTGACCTCAGGTAAGTTACCTTACCTCTCTATGCCTCAGTTTCTTCATCTGTAAAATGGGAATACCAAGTGTGACAGGCAGCCTCCAAGATGGCCCTTGATAATCTCTACTTCCTGGCCTTCACACCCCTGTGCAGACCCTCCACATTGTAGAAGGACCGGTCTGTGTGACCAATAGAATGTGGCACAGTGATGGGGCCACTTCCGAGATTAGGTTGTAAAAGACACTGTGGCTTCCTTCTTGGCCTTACTCTCTCTCTGATCATTTGCTCTGCGCGAGGCCAGCTATCATGTTGTGAGGACACTCAAACACCCTATGGACAGAGGCTCCTGTGGCAAGACCCAGCCATGGGACTGAGCCCCAGTCAAGCCTCAGGTGACTGCAGCCCCAGCTGACACCTTGATTGCAACCTCAGGAGACCCTGGGCCAGAAGCTCAGAACAGCCACTCCCAGATTCCTGACTCACAGACACCGTGAGATAATTTGTGTTTGTTGTTTTAAGTTGCTAGATTCTGGGATGATTTGTTACATGGCAATAGATAACTGGTACACCAAGGGTCATTGTGAGTATTCAGGGACTGGACATAATGCCAAGGGCTTAGCACAGCACCTGCTACATAGCCCACAGCTCAATAAATGGTGGCAAATAATTAGTCTGGTAAAACTATAGACCCCCTCCTCAAAAGAATGTTTTTAGATGTCTTAAATAAAATACACATGGCATTAAAAGGAAACCTATTCTACGCAATTCCATCCACACACCTCTTGGTGGGAGGCCGTGTATCCCAAGTTAAAAATTCTCCTGCCTTGGTCTGTTGCCCAGGCTGTCTGGAGTTGCATCCCAGTTTCACCATGGACAAGCAGTATGTTCTTGGGGTCTTTAAAGCAGGAGGATTAGAGAGGAGGCACAGCGAAGTCATGGTGGTGACAGTACTGTTGCTAAAGCCTGACCCTCCCCCTTCATGCTAAGCAGTGCCTCTGGCAGGCAGAGTGCTGAGGCTTACATGTGCTGAGATGCGTTTGGGAAGAGGCGTGAATATTGTGGGGCTGAATCCTCAGGGCCGTGGGGGGCTGCATGGCTGATGACCATGAGGACTGGCCTGTGCGGGTACATCTTCTTGGACGTGCGGAAGAAGCTCACGCTGTCATTGGTGATGAGGTCTGTGAGGTAATCCTGGGGGGTGGGGAGAGAGAGGAGAACAGGTGAGGAGCCAGGTATTCATACTGGTGTCCACTACGTGCCAGGCACCCTGCTAGGCACTGGGGACACAACAGTGAACAAAACAATTTCTGCCCTTCTGGAGCTGACAGTCTAGGGAGCAGACAGACAAGAAATAAGCAAGTAAAATAAATGAAATGCCAGACAAATGATGCAAATGGTGCTAAGCTAATTGGAGATAAAGCAGAGAAGTGGATAAGGAGAACAGGGCAGGAATTGCAATAGATCACTTTAGATAGATATTAAAATAGGCTGGGTGGGATGGCTCACACCTGTGATCCCAGCACTTTGGGAGGCTGAGGTGAGCAGATCACCTGAGGTCAGTTTGAGACCAGCCTGTCCAACATGGTGAAACACCATCTCTACTAAAAATACAAAAATTAGCCAGGCGTGGTGGTAAACACCTGTAGCCCAGCTACTCAGAAGGCTGAGGCAGGAGAATCACTTGAACACAGGAGGTGGAGGCTGCAGTGAGCCACGACTGCATGATTGCACTCCAGCCTGGGTGACAAAGCAAGACTCTGACTCAAAAAAAAAAAAAAGATATTAAAAGAATAATAGCTAACACTATTGAGTGCTTACGATGTGCCAAGGACTGTTCTGTGTTTACCTGTATTTGCTCGCTTAATTCTGACATAACTATAGAAAGTACGTATGATGATAATCCTTATTTTCCAGAACAGGAAATTAAGGCACAGAGAAGCTAAGTAAATTGCCCAATGGCACACAGCTAGTAAATGTTGGACCCAGCACTACATAGTCTTGGCTCCTAAGTCTGAAGTTTTTTCAAGGCTCTGGGGACACTGTCATGCAGGGTGGGTATATCCCTAAGTTCCTGGGGTGCCTACACTGGGGCAGGAGCAGACACATGTATAAATAAAGAACCAAGGTAGTTAAAAGTTATGACAGATGAAGGAAATATCATAAAACAGAGAGATGTAACAAAGAGTAACTGGGAGCTGAGGTGAGGGGCATATTTTAGCTGGGGCAGTCAGGGAGGTCCTCTCTGAGGAGGTGACATTTGAGTTGAGACCTGAATGATGAGAAGGAGCTGGGCATAGGAAGATATGTATCACTGGATTTTGCCAGAATCCCCTGGAGAGCTTACTGATACCTGGGCCCGCCCCCAGAGATTCTGGTTGGATTGGCCTGTGGTTTGGCCCAGGTATCAGACTTTTAAAAAACTCCCCAGGGGATTCTAATGGGTATTCAGGATTGAGAATCACTGATCCAGGGAAGAGTTCCAGGCAGAGATAACGGGGTCTGAGGCAGGAATGTGCTTGCCATGTGCTCTAAAAATAGAAAAGAGGGCAGATGGCAACTGGCTCCTTGGAAAGAGGATAAAATGTCAGAGGGTAAAATGCAGAAATGATATAAGGAGCAGCACACACACAAAAAAGGGATGGGGATGCAGTAATGTCTCCAGGAAAATAAGGAACTGACTTACATATTGGGCAAGAGGAGAGAAGAGTTGGAGGAAAAGTAAATGGCCAGAACTGGAGGCTTTAAAGGCTCAGCTAAGAAGTTGAGGTTTGCCTATACTCTTAATTTTTTTTTTGGTCATGGAGCAAAAAATGGAGCAATGGTCTTGCTCCATTGCCTAGACTGGAGTGCAGTGGTGAAATCATGGCTCACTGCAGCCTCCATCTCCCAGGCTCAAGGGATCCTCCCACCTTGGCCTCCCAAAGTGCTGGGATTACAGGCGTGAGCCACAGCACCCATACAACTCTTCCTGAATTTAGTAAATATTTAGCTGCTAATCTTTCTTCAAGGTAATGACTTCTTGAAATATACCCTCTGCTAGAAAGCAGCTCTGCCCAAAACAATTACTTTCAAAAAGTGATTATTTTCAAGAAAAAAAGGTGAAGAGGCGTCTACAGCTTCCACCCTGAAGTATACAACATATATACATACCATGATGTATTCATACATCTACAGACACTCTTTCAGGTACACTCATCCACTATATCCATATGCACAAGAATGGCCACTGCAATATTGTTTATAAAACAAAAACATTGCAGTGACCAGCAGGAGGATATATGTTTAACAGTATGCATGTATATATATTATACACACACATACATATTAGAGACAAGGTCTTGCTCTGTCAGGCTGGAGTGCAGTGGCACAATCATAGCTCAGTGTAACCCTGAGGTCCTCAGCTCAAGTGATCCTCCTGCCTCAGCCTTCTAAGTAGCTAGGACTATAGGCATGTGCCACCACACCCAGCTAATTTTTCATTTTTATTCTTATTTTGTAGAGACAGGGTCTCTACAGACAGAGTCTTGAGTATCTAACAGTGGTTAGCCCAAGTAGATACAGCTAGCAAGTGGCTGCCCAGGCTGATCTTCAACTCCTGGTCTCAAGCAATCCTCCTGCCTCAGCCTCCCAAAGTGTAGGTATTAAGGCATGAGCCAACACACCTGGTGGCATTGCTTCCATACTATGCAATGCTGTGCAGACATTAAAAAGGCATGTGTAAAGTTGTCCAAGATACATGGTTAAGGGTAAGAGCAAGCAACAGAGTCAAACTCGGAAACATTCTATTTTTTGTGGGGGCAGAGGGAAGGGAAGGTGAAGAGGAGAAACCAAACTCTAACCTCATATATTTTTGAGCATCAAGGAAAAATCTGGAAGGATATCAAAATGCTGACTGAAGACTGGGAAGAGGAGAGAAGCGGAGAAAGTTACTTGCTTCTTTATATATTGCTCCTTGAATATTATTTATGGATTAATTTTGGGGAGTAAAAATTGTATAAGGGGGCTCTACAGAATTTATTACATAAAAATAATATATGTTATATAAATCAAAGAGCTGCTGCTATAGTTTTGGAACGTGATATAAAGGTATTACAAAAGTTCTTAAAATGACAAAGGTAATTTACAATGGATCTAAAAATGGTGCAAAGCTCTGTACCCTGACATCAACAGTCAGGGCCTGAAGGGGTCAAGTCAGGAAATGGCATGAGAATGAGATGGAACTGCCAGTGGTGGACACTTGCTGCCACCCGCCAGTGGGGTGGGGTGGGAAGCCACCGTTGCTCTTCATAACAGACTCATCTTCACTACTTCGTCTTAGAACTATATGCCTGTTTGGCCGTGGTTAAACTTTTTTAAAAATAAAGCTACCATTAACCTCCATTCCTAGGAGAAGATATACAATGGGATTATAAAGCAGTGAAAAAGAACAGAGCTACCTGGATGAACACGGATCAAACGTGGATAAATCTTACAATGTTATATTGGGTGAGAAAAGCAGGTTGTGGAAGGATGTGTATGATATGATATCATTTATAAGAAGTCTAAGGACACAAACACAGCATTGTACATTGTTTGAGATATCCACCTATGGGATGAAAGAATAAAGGTATGTGTGGGTAGAAGCTCCAGGATACTGGCTACCTCCAGGGGAGGGCTCAGGCTGGGGCAGGAATGAGACCCAGGAGGGTGGGTCAGGGGCTCCCACAGTCTAATGTTTCAAAGTGTGTGTGGGGTGATTACAGTACCTGCCTCTCGAGGCTGACAGGCGGGTTAAAGCACCAATAGATGTGAAGCTCTTGCCATAGTGTCCTGTGCACAGCCAGCTCTCTGCCACCATTCAGCTAAGAATCAGGACTGTCTTGGTGGCTGGGCAGATTTCTCCATGTCTGAGAGCTCCCCTCCTTATCCATCCTCCTCAGTGGCCACTCCTCGGCTAAGTCTTCCCCGATCTCTGCTAGCTCCGCAATGCCACGTGACACACCTGCCTCCAAAGCTGCCACCCTGCTCCACCAGTGGGCAGTTAGTGCCAGGCCAGCCAACAAGAGCCACCCATCCCTCCGGCCACAGGGCTTCAGCCATGCCCAGGCGTCTGAGGGAGAGAACAGGAGGCCTGGGCCAGGGTGGCGGGGGCAGCATCCAGCAATGCTCAGGGGCAGCCAGGACAGCCACTGGGTGGATGTGGGGTGCGGGAGGGGCGGGTGACCCCCACCCCTGTTGGTCTCTGGTTTGGGCAGTTGGGGGAAGGGTAGAGAAGGCCTGGGCCGGGGGAAAGGCTGAGTTCAGATATGGGCAAACTGTGTTTGGGGTGCCCGGGTCGAGCCATGAGGAAGGACTCTGAAATTCAGACCTGTGAGCAGGAGGGTGAGACGGGTGGAGGCCCACAGGCCCAGGTGCATTTTCCAGAACCCGGCGCCCAGGAGTCAGGCTCTACCCAGGTGCTGCTGGCCTGCACGGCTCCACAGGGCTGAGAAGCCACAGCTGGGACCCCGAGGTGCAACCGGCCCCCTCTGGCAAGCACCCTCTGAGCCTCAGGTGATTCCTGCAGGCATCCACAAGCTTCACCGACTGAGTAGCTAGTGTCTGCGGAGACTGCCAGCCTCAGCCCTAGGCAAAAAGCATGTTTCCCTCCAGTGGGCACTCCGCACCGGGCTTCCCTCCAAGGCCAAGGCAGTGCGTGTGGGTGACAGCAGCTCCACAGGCTCCAGACAACTCATAATGAATGATCATAGGCTCTTCATGTTATCAAATACCTTAGCTCAGCTGATCGTCACAGCAACTTTGACAAGTGGACATTATACCCATTTTACAGATAAGGAAGTGAGGTCCCCAAACAAATAAGCCATGCATCCAGAGCTGGAGCCAAGGCCTTTGTATTTTTGGGTCAGGTCCATCTTTTTCTCCCCGCCACAGATAACATTATTAATGAGAAGCATACATAGTGGTTTAGAGCAAGTATGCACAAACCGTTCCTGTAAAGGGCCAGACAGTAAATATTTTAGACTCTGCAGGCCCCCTGTCTCCATTGCAACTACTCATTACTGCCATTGCAGCTTGAAAGCAGCTATCAGGAAAATGAATGGGCATGTCCGTGCTCCAGTAAAGCTTTATGTATGGATGCAGTTTTAATTTCATGTATTTTTCACGTGTCATGAAAATTACTCTTAAAAGCTTTATTGTGGTAAAAAAAAAAATGAGCTGTACGCTTTTTAACAAAGTTTTATCTGTGAAGTAGAGTACTGTTAACTCTAAGCACCATGTTGTACAGCAGATCTCTGGAACTGTTTCATCTTGCATAACTGAAACCTCATACATCTTGAACAGGAACTCCCCAGTTCCCCCTCCCCTCGGCCCTGCCAACCACCATTCTCCTTTTTGCTGCTATTGTCTGACTAATTTAGATGCCTCATGTAAGGGAATCATGCAGTATTTGTCCTTCTGTGTCTGGTTTATTTCACTTAGCATAATGTTCTCAAGGTTCATCCATATTGCTGCATATAATAGGATTTCCTTATTTTATTATTTTGAGACAGAGTCTCGCTCTGTCGGCCAGGCTGGAGTGCAGTGGCGCTACCTGGGCTCACTGCAGCCTCTGCCTCCTGGGTTCAAGCGATTCTCCTGCCTCAGCCTCCCAAGTAGCTGGACTACAGGCATGTGCCACCATGTCCAGCTAATTTTTGTATTTTTAGTAGAGATGGGGTTTCACCATGTTGGCCAGGCTGGTCTCGAACTCCTGGCCTCAAGTGATCTGCCTGGTTTGGCCTCCCAAAGTGCTGGGATTACAGGCATGAACCACTGCACCTGGCCGGATTTCCTTTTTAAAGGCTGAACGACATTCATTTTTGTATATACCATGTGAAAAATGCTCTTCTTTTGATTGTTTCTTCAATTAGGTGAAAATGTAAAAACCATTCTTAGCTCAGGGGCCATACAAAAACCACCAGTCTGGGCCCACAGGCTGTGGTTACTGCATGGACTTTGAAGCCAGATGGCCTGGGTTTGAATTCTGCTTTATCACTTACTAGGCTATGTGGCCCGGTTACATTACTTAGCCTCTCTGGGCCTCAGTTTTCTCATCTGACAGTTGGGAATAGTCACAGTATATACCTCACAGACTATGATGAGAAATGCATGGGTTAATTTGTGTAAAATGATTCAAACAGTATCTGGTACATGGTATGTCTAAATGAGTGTTAGTCATTATTCCTCAAGAACCATATGCCTACATTTTCTTTGTGAAAATTAAAATAGTACAAAGGACAGTGAAGTCTCATTTGATTAGATTACTCCTTACCACCCCCCCACCCCCATAACCTTGGCTCTTCTGTCCCCTACTGGGAATAACCTTTCCAGTGTTTTGTTAGGTACATTATAGTATCACTTTATGCATCTTTTTATATTATTAATCACATCATACTGTACATATTCATTTATCTATCTGACAAATACAGCAGTGAACAAAACAAATGAGCATTCCTGCCTTCATGGGGCTTATATTCTTATGAGAAGAGACAGATACTTAACAAATGAATCAGTAATATACACAGGGTGTAATGCACCAGATGGTGATTTGTTGCAGTAAGGAGTGTGGTGGGGGTGCCCTTATACAAGGTGGTCCAGGAAGGCTAAAGTGAGGTGACATTTGAATAAGGACCTCAGGAGTTCTGGAACTTGCTTTTCCCACTCTGCCTGATGGGCTCAGGACATAAGGCAGACCGGCCTCAACCTTTGCCGAGGACCTTCCAGAGGAGGGATGCTTCACGGTCATTTAGTTATTTCGTGTATTGGTGGACTTTGCTGATTTCTTTCAGTAATAAACAGAGCTACAACCAGCTGCTCCATCATGCCGTCTCCTGCCTATGACTGAGGCTTCTCCAGATACACAGAGAAGTGTACACGCTGCGGCAAGGGGCGGGGCACATGAAGTTCATAGAATCTGCCAGGTCGCCCCCACACTGGCCGTGCACTGCCATCACCTCCCTGCAGAGCCACCCAACACCCAGGCCCACTTTTGCCAGCTACCTGGAAGCCTCTTTTCGGGTGGACTCAACTCTAGGTCATTCTCACTTCCCTTCCCACTAACAACTGTCTTCCCCTCTCCAACCCTCTTCTGCCATTAGCGCTTGTCCTGTATCACTCTTTTCTCATCACCACTGCCTCTCTTTCTGCCCTTGACATCTGGACCCCTTTGGTGGCATGTGCCCATCTGTGGATTAGTGACTTGGGACAGAGTCCTCAGAGGCCTTCTGAGGGGGGCTTACGAAGGGTTGCCGCTTCCTCCCTGCTTGGGCCTCCCAACAAGGCCAGCCCGAGGCCAGCAGTGACATTCTGCCTTGCCAGAGGCATCTTACTGCCTGATCTAGGGCCCAGGGCACAGGGCTCCTGAGCTCTGCCTTGGCTGGAAACCCCGGGCTCACCCCTGTTCCCTTGACGCTTGGGCTCCTGCTGCCCACCGCTACCCTCAGGATTTGAACCCTGGACCTGAGCCAGTTCTGACTTCACCGCCCCGCCCTCTGCCCACGTCCCTGTTAGAGCATCTCTGTTCCCAGGCCCCTGGTAACTGGGGGGCCAGGAATCCTCTCACGCCTCCCTCACAGGGCTGTTCTCATTCACAGGGGGAGATGTGTGTGGGCAGGAAACAGGGCAAAAGGACGGACGTTCTATGTCCCCATGCTTAGCCCCAAAAGAATCCTGAGCACCCCGGGATAACTTGATTATCAGGCTGCTCTGAGATGAGGCGTGGATGTGGTGAAGAATTTTAAAAAGGAGGGAATGTATTTTTCAGGATATTTAGAGAATCCGCCTGCACTGAGGCTGGGAGGAGGGAAACAGCGTGCTTAGCCCTGCGACTGGAATTTATATTCCAAGGAGTCCATGCTGGACTGCCTCATCAGAACTTTGGAATTAATTCCCTTGGGAGGCTGGAGGCCTACTATGTGCAGAATGAGACTTGAGGGCAGGCCGGGGGCGGCTTCTGCCACTTGGGCCTGGACCCATCAGACTTAAGGGGAGCCTAGGATGACCTGTCGGAGGCAGAGGGATCTCCATGTGTGCCGGGGTTTCCAGAACAGAAGTGGGACAGAGTGTTTTTTGGCCATTGAGCACCTAGTCAGCCTTCTCCTGGTGGAAACTCCATTCTTATTTGGGGCTCTATTCTCAGCCAACGTTCCAGCGTAGAGCTCCTGCTACCCCCATGTCTGGCTCAGGAGTGGAGCACGTGACTTATAGTCCAGGGAACCAGGCATCCTCCCGGCCACACTGATTGGCTCAGGGACAGACATGGGACTGATCCAGAGCCAATGAGATGCACTGAGACTCTCTGGGACTCCTGGGAAAGAGACTCCCATGCTTGCAGCTGGCCAGGAAGCTGGGAGGATATAAGGAAGGCCGCACTGCTACCAGGAGGAGAGAGAGCTTCTGTGAATACAGTCGAGCAGAAAAAAACAGAGCTGACAGTAGAGAGAAATCAACTCCTTGGGGGTTCATTTGAACTCCTGGATCCACCCATGCCTGATACCCCTACAGCTGGTTTTCAGTTAAATAGGTGAATATATTTCCTCTTTGATTAAGCCACTGGGAGTTAAATTTCTGTTCACAAACAACTTCAAGAGCCTAGTCTGATTAAAAAAAATTACCCTATAGTGGCTGGGTGCCATGGCTCACACCTATAATCCCAGCACTTTGGGAGGCTGAGGTGGGTGGATCACCTGAGATTGGGAGTTCGAGACCAGCCTGACCAACATGGAGAAACCCCATCTCTACTAAAAATACAAAATTAGCTGGGCGTGGTGGTGCATGCCTGTAATCCCAGCTACTCAGGAGGCTGAGGCAGGAGAATCACATGAACCCAGGAGATAGAGATTGCGGTAAGCCGAGATCATACCATTGCACTCCAGTCTGGGCAACAAGCACAAAACTCTGTCTCAAAAAACAAAACAAAACAAAACTGAGATGACTGTAATAACTAGCAAGCTTGGAGGTTGAAATGGCTCATACTGGGGATGACAAAATAGACGGGTGTGATGTGACTGTGTGTGTGTGCATTAATGATGTGTGCACATCACTTAACAGTTTATATCATATCTTCATGTGCCAGACTGTGAGCTCCAGGAGGACCATGATTGGGTCATCTGTTTTCATTCACCTTGGAATAGCCAGCACTTGGCATGGTACCTGGTACACAGCAGGCTCTCAATGAATACTTGTTGGGGGTGGTGAATGAATAATGGAACCAAATGTGACTAGTCCACTCCCCTCATATGATTGTTGTGAATATCAGAAAGTACTACATGTTATCAGAAGTACTACTGTGTACCCCTGAGCACTACACAGTAGGTGTCCAGGGGTACACAGTAGGTACTCAGTAAATGGAAGTACACATGATTAAGTATGCAAGGGTATGCTTGTTTTTCAGATTTGGGAGTTGAGGCTCTTAGGAGTACGTAGCATGTCCAAGGTCACGTAATATGTGTCAAGGTTGGGGCTCTCAACTTGATCCCACTGACTCCAAATGTGAAACTCACTGTACAGTCCCCGGAGGGTGCTGGCAGAAGAACGACATGGTGGGCTGAAGGGCTGCAGGCCCATGGGTCAGGCATGCTCAATTGATGCAAGATTTTAGAAAAGTCTGAATTAGTTGCCAATATTTACCAATCAGGAGATTTCATAGGTAAAAAATACAAATTTGTGGCTTCTGTTGAAAAATCAGGAAAAGTGGCCATCTGGGCCCACAGTTCTACCTGGGCCTGATCTGCCCCTTTTGGACAGACACCTTCTCCACCGTCTCCACCACTCCCTATTGTCCACACACTCCTGGCTTGCTACCCTCTTTCAGTGACTGCCTGTTCTCTAGTGACTTTAACCTGGGAAGTCACAGTAGGCAGGGCCCAGGACTGGTGGCAGTGGGGATGGGAAAAGAGAAAGAGGGATGGATTTGGCAGCTGGTCTGGGGAAAGAATGTACCAGCTGTGGGGGGATGTCAGAGCTGACTCTGAGGATTCAGATGGGGCAGGAAGATGTGTTCATTTCCATATTTCTTTTAAAATGGGACATCTGGATGAAACATCACTGTCAGCCTCTCCTCCTTCTCCTCCTCATCATCTAAGCCAGGGGTCAGCAAACTACAGCCAAGCAGGTCGACTGCCTGTTTTTGTAAACAAAGCTTCCTTAGAGCATGGCCATGCTTGTTTGTGTATTATCTATGGCTGCTTTCACACTATAACGGCAGACTTCTGCAGTGGTAACAGGACTGTAAGCCTTGTAAAGCCTAAAATATTTAGTATCTGGCCCTTTACAGAAAATATTTGTTGCCCTGATCTAAGCTACTACATACTGAGTATTTACTACGTGCAAGGGGCGCTTCTAATGTTCTACATGTACTAACTCACGTGATCCTCAAAAACCTTTGTGGTAAAACCATAATGAAACACCGCTACATGCCCAACAAAGCAGCCCTGACAAAAAAGACAACACCAAGTGCTGATAAGAGATGCAGGGCAACTCCCATTTCTGGCTGGAGTGTAAACTGGTGCAACATCTTTTTTTTTTTTTTTTTCTTTTTTGAGATGGAGTCTCGCTCTGTCTCCCAGGCTGGAGTGCAGTGACGTGATCTCGGCTCACTGCAACCTCTGCCTCCCGGGTTCACACCATTCTCCTGCCTCAGCCTCCCGAGTAACTGGGATTACAGGTGCCCGCCACCACGCAGGGCTAATTTTTGTATTCTTAGTGGAGACGGGGTTTCACCATGTTGGCCAGGCTGGCCTCGAACTCCTGACCTAAAGTGATCCACCCGCCTCGGCCTCCCAAAGTACTGGGATTACAGGTGTGAGCCACTGCGCCTGGCCGGGCGCAACATCTTAACACATCCTATGTCCCAGCAATCCTTCTTCGGGTGTATAACCAAAAGAAATGGGTGCATATGTCCACTAAAAGCCATGGACAAAGATGTTCACGACAGCTTAGTTTATAACAGACCCAAACTGGAGACAACCAAAATGTCCATGAGTTGTTGAATGAATAAATAATACAGATCTCACAGACATTGCACTGGGTGAAAAAAGGCAGAGGCAGAGAACAGACTATACGATTCCATTTAGGTGAAGTTCTAGAATAGGCAAAAATAATCCACGCTGTCAGAAGTCAGAGTAGACGTCATCCCCAGGGTGGGGGGTCATGACTGGAGAGGGGTCTCAGGGAGTCTTCTGGAAGTGCTCTATGTCTTGATCGGAGCCGCGGTGAAATGGATGCACGCATATGTGGAAGAGATGCGCGGTGAAACAGATGCACACGTATGTGAAAATTCATCCAGCGGTCCACTTAAGATCTGTGCATGTTACCTCATGTCAATTCATCTTATGTTAAAAACAGAAAAAACTACGACTGAGGATCAACCACTGCTGCAGGTGCTCAGGCAGCACCCACTCACTCCAAACATGCACACGCCCTGTGCTCAGCAACGCTGCTGTGAGGAACGGGTATAACAGAAACGAGCCTCTATGCTCACCAGGAGCTAGGTTCTAGACAGTGCTCAGCAGCGCTATTTGTAATAACCTCAAACTGGAAATACCTAAATGCCCAATAAAAGTAGAAGAAATAAACAAATTGTGGTATAAGCGCATGATGGAATGCTGGGCAGCAAGAATGAACTCAACATAATACTAAGCAGGAGAAGCCAGATGCAGAGTGAATCTGTAACGCTAAGAGTCTGAATCATCGTTATCCTCGTGGGAGGGGTGTCGAGTGGGGGGAATTCCGTGAGGGGACTGCTGCGGGCGGTGGTGACATTCTCTTCTTGGCCTACCCGGGTGCTCATTACACATGTCCGTTCAGTTTGCGGCAAGCCCTTGAATGATACACTCTGTGTATGTACTTTCTGTAAGAATATTCTGTCTCGGCAAAATGTTAAAAAACCAAACTCTTGGAAACAGACACTATTCTTTGAGAAATGAATACATTTTTCTTTTCTTTTTTAAAGACAGAGTCTTGCTCTGTCACCTAGGCTGAAGAGCAGTGGGAAGATCCTGGCTCACTGCAGCCTCAAACTCCCGGGCTTAAGCAATCCTCCCATTTCAGCCTCTCTAGTAGCTGGGTCCACAGGCATATGCCACCACACCCGGCTAATTTTTGTATTTTTTTCGTATAGACAGGGTCTCATCATGTTGCCCAGGCTGGTCTTGAACTCCTGGACTCAAGTGATTCACCTGCCTTAGCCTCCCAAAGTGCTGGGATTACAGGCGTGAGCCACTGTCCCTGGCTGAGAGATGAAAAACTGAGGAGGAGGTGTATGTAAAATGCTCAAGGCCACACTTTTAAGTGCCTGAGTCACAATCTGAACCCAAGTAGTCTGGCTCCTGAGTTGGGCCTCTAACTGCTGGGCCACACAGCCTCTCCCAGGCTGGAAAGGTTGCAGCTTACCTTGGAGTAGTCGGAGCCGTGCTTCTCTTTCACCCCGTTCCGACACAGCGTGTAGTTATAAAAGCGGGAGTTTTTAAGGAGTCCGACCCACTCCTTCCAGCCGGGCGGCACGTAGGAGCCGTTGTATTCATTAAGATACTTCCCGAAGAAAGCTGCGGAGGGAGACGGATCAGGAGGCCACGTGAGAAAGTGCCTGACGATGTTTATTAAACTATGTGTGTCCGAGGCCTGAGCATGCACACCTGCTCTGCCATGGAGCCCTCTGGCACACAGAGCAATGGATCCCTTCTCCAATGTTATTACGTGCACTGAATACAAGATATAGGATTACAGAGAAAATCAACTGTTTGGAAATATGGTTATCAAAATACTAAACACATTTGCGATACAGTGTGTCTTTTATTTTTTATTTTTGAGATGGAGTCTTGCTCTGTTACCCAGGCTGGAGTGCAATGGTACGATCTTGGCTCATTGCAACCTCTGCCTCCCAGGTTTCAAGCAATTCTCCTGCCTCAGCCTCCCGAGTAATCCTCAGCTGGGATTACAGGCGTCTGCCACCATGCCTGGCTAATTTTTTGTATTTTTAGTAGAGACAGGGTTTCACCATGTTGGCCGGGCTGGTCTTGAACTCCTGACCAAAGTGTTGGGATTACAGGCGTGAGCCACCATACCTGGCCTACTGTGTCTTTTAAAACCTTGTAGAGAGCGATCATTTCAGAATAGTTACGAGTGAAAATATTATATTTTGCAGTATCTGCAAAAACTGCAATGGGATATTAAATACTGGTGATTTCTACAGATGACAAAGCTACAGATTCTGCCAACATACTGTGGTTTATGGCTTATGCTCATATTGGAAGCAAATGCTAAGTCTCAGCTGTAGGTTAGTGAAAACCAGAGTGTCACTTTTTTTCCCATTGAAGTTTGTGGATCCCTTGGATTCTGTCTGCTATACAGCAACCAGAATGGCTAACATTAAAGAAATGGGCAACACCTAGTATGGGTGGGGATGTGGGACAACTTGAGCCCTCACACACTGAGTGGCTGCCCCAACCGGTCCAACCACGGTGGGGAACTCTTTGGCCGTGTCTGCTAAATTTAAATGCATCGGTAACTTCTACCCAGCAATTTAAATCTTGGGTATTTACCCAACAGAAAAGTATTCATACATTCGCCTAAACTCAGGTATAAGACATGACAGCACATTTGTAATAGTGAATAGGTAGAAACAAATGAAGTGTTTATCAACAAAAGGATGGGTAAAGAAATTGTTGCATATTTACAGAACGGAAGGCTACATTGAAACTCGAACGAAAGACCTAGTGCTACATTCAAGAACAGGGATGCATCTCAACAACCTAAGAATGTTAAGAGAGATAAACCAGATACAAAAGAATACATGCCATATGACGTCATCTATGTGAAATTTGAGAACAGGCCAAACTAATCTATGATGTTAGAATAAAAACAGTGGGTATCCTGGAGACTGGGGGAGGGTGGCTGGGAGCAGCAAGGGGAGTTTCTCGGATGATGATCTTGTTCTATTTCTTGCTGGAGCAGGTGGTTCAGTTGGTGACACCTCATTGGCCTGGACATTTGGGAGCCGTGCACTTTTCCACATGCACGCTTTACATCAACAACAAAGCTTAAAGAAAATCACCCTAATTCATCGGGAAGGGGATGTGCCTAAAAGCTCTGTGATGAGGAGACAGACAAGACCTCTTCATGATCCTCTTCTGTTTTTATTTTGCATGTACATTTTTTTTTTCTTTAAGACACGTCTCACTCTGCCACCCAGGCTGGAGTGTAGTGGCACCATCACGGCTCACTGCAGCCTCAACCTCCCAGGCTCAAGTGATCCTCCCACCTCATCCTCCCGAGTAGCTGGGACTACAGGCGCACGCCACCATGCCTGGTTTATTTTTGTAGTTTTGGTAGAGAAGGGGTCTCGCCATGCTGCACAGGCTGTTCTTGAACTCCTGAGCTCAAGCGATCTGCCTGCCTCAGCCTCCCAAGGTGCTGAGATGACAGGCGAGAGCCACCGTGCCTGGCTTGCATGTACAATTTTTAATAATTATAATCTATAAAGCCATATTTAAGAAATGGGAAAATTTGAGTCTAGAGACAGCAATCCTATTCTAGTCCTCTCCTTCTAGATGAGGACACTGCGGTTCTGAAATTTCTGACGAGTATTGTTGAGAGCACAGAATATGAGCGTTCCAGGAGGTTGTAGGGATGTAAGGAGATCTTGCTAACAGACAGCTCAGCGCTGGGCCTTGTGCACGTGAGTGCTTGGCCGAGAACCCAGGATGAAGAGAGAAAGGCCAGGGAGGTGAACCCCCAGAGGAAGGAGGAGAGTGGGTGGGATGGGGCTCTGGTGCCCCTAGAGGAGAGGACAACCTATCCACCAGTGTCCTTGGAGAAAGCACAGAGCCACCTGGCCCTGGGAGAGCTGTGATGGAGCTGGCTCCCTCTGCAGCGGTTTTCCTGGTGACCTGGCAGATGGCTGACACTTTCCAGGAGTGGGAAAACCCCTTAGGAACCCAAGCAGCTGGATTCTGAAACCCCCAAAGTACAAGGCAAAGGGGAGCACTTCATTAAATGACTTGCCCATCATGCAGGGCCGGGAGGTGACCGCTCCAGAGGGAGGAGCTGATGAAACACCTCCTGGAAGGATCTGGGTACACAGGGGAGGTGAAAATAGGAAGGGAGGATCCCCCAGCAGCCTCAGGGGTAAGGTCCGGGAATGGAACCTCCCTTTGTGTGGGAGGATGGAGCAAAAATAAATGGGAAGAACCTGGCGTTCTGCAGAGGAGGCGGGGAACCGGCTGCAGTCTCTGAGTCTGAGTCATATCCAGTTTTCACAGAGTGAAATGTAATTAGGTGGTGGGTGCCTAATTAAACAGCGACTGGGCGTCCCTGGCTAGGTGTCAGGGAGTAACTGATGGAGTGGAGGCAGCATGAGAGTCCCGGGCAAGCTAAAGGCCTGCGCTTCTCTTTCTCTGGGACCTGGAATGTTGGAGATGCCTCAATGCATCCAGCTCCTCAAAGCAGTGGCTCTTGGCCAGAAAGGGGGTAATTTCCGTCCCCAGGAGACACTTGGCAATGTCTGGAGACATTTTTGGTTTCATCACAACTTGGTGTGCTGTTGATATCTGGTGGGTGGAGGCCAGGGATGCTGCTCAATATTCGCCGATGCACGTGACAGCCCCCACACTACAAAGACTGAGCCAGGACAAAATGTCAGCAGCGCCTAATCCAAGAAACCTTTTTTTTTTTTTTTTCTTTTTGAGAGAGGGTCTCGCTGTTTTCCAGGCTGGAGTGCAGTGGCGTGATGTCGCCTCACCGCAACCTTTGCCTCCTGGGTCCAAGGGATTCTCCTGCCTCAGCCTCCCGAGTAGCTGGGACTACAAGCGTGCACCATGATGCCCAGCTAATTTTTGTATTTTTAGTAGAGATGAGGTTTCATCATGTTGGCCAGGCTGGTCTCGAACTCCTGACCTCAAGTGATCCCTGCCTCGGCCTCCCAAAGTTCTGGGACTACAGATGTGAGCCACCATGCGTCGCTGAGAAACCCTATCTTATTTAAATAAACCTGCCTATGGTCCAACCCTCCAGCATCTCACCCCTCAGGTCTTTAGAGCCATATTGTGAGAGCCAGGAAGGCCCCTGGAGACCAAGTGTAGTTCAGGAAACAAGATTTCCTAAACCTAGTGACCTTGACCCCCACCTCTAACGCTGCCCTCCATGCGGGGGGGCTCCACTTCTGTAACACTCCTGGCCTCTCTCCATGCTCTCCTGTACCTCCTCCGAGGGGGACAATATACAGCAGAGGTCACCAAACCTTTCCTGTAAAAGCCAGATAGTCAATATTTTAGGCTTTGTGGGCCAGAGGGTCAAAGGGTCTCTGTGACAACTGCTAAACCCTGCTATTGTTAAAAAGAAAGAAAAAAAAGAAGTCACAGACAAGACATAAACAAGTGGGCGGGGCTATGTTCCAATAAAACTTTATTTACTAAAACAAATGGAGGGCCTGGTTAGGTCCATTGGCTGTGGTTTGCTGACCCCTAGCATGTGCCTAGTGGATTTGAAGGGCCGAAGTGGGCATGCATAGCCCAATCCCTTCCCTTGCTTTTCCTCTGGGGACTGAGCTGCCCCCGGGGAGGGCTAGTTTTCAGGAGGCTTGTCCTGTCTGCGTGGGGAGGAGAGGTGTGGACCTGTATCAGTGGGAAGTCTGTCACACTCTGGAGTTTAGTCAGGAAGCCCAAATGCTCTCAGAAGGAAGCCATGCGCCTCAAACCCAGCCTTCACCAGATTCATCAGAGTGCAGTGTTGACTTTCATCTGCTGACTCTTGGGTCTGATTTCTTAATCGGCTCAGGACCTCAACAAGGAAGAGGGTAAAATTTAATAAGCCCCCACATAAATCGGTATTCCCATTTTTTCTAAGAAAAAGATGAGTTGTATTATTATTATTATTATTTTTTGAGATGGAGTCTTGCTCTTGTCACCCAGTCTGGAGGGCAGTGGTGTAATCTCAGCTCACTGCAACCTCTGCCTCCCAGGTTCAAGTAATTCTTGTGCCTCAGCCTCCTGAGTAGCTGGGATTACAGGCATGGCCACCACACCTGGCTAATTTTTGTATTTTTAGTAGAGATAGGGTTTCACCATGTTGGCCAAGGTGGTCTTTAACTCCTGACCTCAGGTGATCCACCCATCTCAGCCTCCCAAAGTGCTGGGATTACAGGTGTGAGCCACCCTGCCCGGCAGAGTTTTATTATTTTTTACTCTTCTTTTTTCTCCATTTCCCCCGTGCCCCACTTCGCCCTTTAGAAATGCAATTATAACCTTTTATCTCCTCTACACCAGACACTCTCTTCAGGGCAAGTTCATCTAATCACGTGCTTAGAGGCTCTGGAGCGGAACTTTCACTCACTGGGAGGTTGCCTCGAGAGACAATGGTCCACTACAACCCAAAGTATGCCTGCTGCGAAACTCCCTCCCAGGTGGAGAGCTTCTGGCCACCCTTACAACCTAGTTCCACCCACAAAGGCACCAGTGGCTGCCAGCTGACTTCCCGGTAGATGAAGTACTCGAGTGAGATATGCGGACCCCCCCAGCACTCAATTCCTCCCCTGTGTGCCATTCATGCCAGGCCCCCTTTTAAAAGCACCTCCTTTCTGCTCCTAAAAGCAAAGCAGTACCCTTAAGGCAGGAAGACTGTACTTCTTCCCCTAAGCTAGCTTTGGAATAAAAAATCACTTTCTTTATACCAGATCTCGCTCTTATTACCTGCGTTTTGGTTACACCCCTACAGAGCCCCGACACTTTCTACTCGTGGCAAACAATACTGTCAGTGATGTAAAAGATTCCTTTTGAAACAACTGAAGTCCAGAGTGAAATAATCTAGGGTAAAATGTTAACAGAATCAGTGTACCTGGGCATGGTAAACCTCACGATGGTGGCACTCGAAATTGCTGAATTTGGGGTCCCACTGCCCTAGGGAAGGTATGCATGCCTGTATCCATTCGGCAGGTGTTGATTAAACACCTACGGTATGCAGGGAGCTTCCCAGGCACTGGAATCACAGGAGTGAACAAGACCACCAGGATCCCTTCTGCCCTCGTGCGGTTGATGTCCTAGTGGGGAATGGTGACAAATGCGATGAAGAAAATAAAGGAGAATGACAGGACAGAGTGGCCCCACGCAGTGCTATAAGAGGCCTCGCTGGGCTGAAGAGCAAGAGTCAGAGGGGATAGGAGGAAAACTGCTCCAGGCAGAGGGAATTGGCAGGTACAACTGCTCCAGGCAGAGGGAATTGGCAGGTACAAAGTCCCTGAGGCCAGTACAAACGTGGGGGCATCGCAGAACCCAAGGGGGACAGTGAGGGAGGGAGGAAATGACATCACGGGGAAGAGGGGACAGATCCCATAGGTTCCTGGAGACTGTCATGAGGAGTGGCAGGGTTCGTACCGCTCCTGGAACACTGCATGCCAGATTTTGCCTTTTGTGCATTTTCCTGGAAACAAGTCCACAGCTTTTGACACATTCTGAAAGGAGCCCAGATCACAAGTCATTTAAGAAGCACAGATTTTCACCCCCTCAGTTTGCAGAAAAGTGAACTGAAAGTCAGAGAAAAAGGCTTCACTGAACTCCCCACTGGGGAACTGGGTTTCCCGCTACACTCCCACATCTTCCAAATCTCCAGCCAGTGAACCTACTGGTTCTTGAAGACTTGGGCCAAGGTCTTTCTGATGAATGCTAGAGTTTAGCTTCTTGGCTTGGCTGCTGGGATACGAATTTCTTCATAGGGAGTGGGTGGGGGTCCTCCTCCTGCCCATTCTTTTCAGTGCCACGGATGTCAGCATGTCCCAAGCTGTTTCCTCTGCTAGCATCTCCCCTTTCACGTCTCTTTCCTTTCTCCAACCCCCAACCCTTAAAAACCCAAAAAGGTGTATTATTCAGTCTCCACCAGGCCCTAGAAAACAGGGCTTCAGTCAGAGGCTTTTAGTGCCAAATCAGATTTTGCTCTCATTTGATTAGATTTCCCCAAGGCACTTTTAAAAATGGTTATTCTGGCACCAGTGGAGGTGGGAGAAGCAAATTAGCATGGGCCCTGGGGTTCCTGGGCTGGGAGATACAGCCAAGAGAATGAGCTGGAATTAAAACCAAGATTAAAAGCCCAGCCCAAATTGTGGCAGGTGGCTGGTGCCTGGGAAGCTTGGATTCGCTGAGCTTTTGAGGCAAGGACAGCACAAGAGGAGGGGCAAGCTGGGGGCTGGCGTGGGGGTGGGACAATTTGGCAGGCAGATTAAGAGGAATTAACGGCAGGCCAGGAAAGGCCATTGACAATGAGCTGGCTGGCGACTGCCCCTGGGCAGCAGGGCTGGCATCTGCTGAAAGGCCAGAGCAGTTACTGCCTCCTGTGTGCCCGGCAGTAGGTGGAAGCTTCACCTGCCTGGCTCTGTCATCCTTTGGGCACCAACACTTCCTTATTTAAGTCGCACGGGCTGACCTTGACTGTTGATTCCAGGAATGTGTGCAAATCCTTGACTCCCATCAGGACCGCATTCCCCTGGTGATCATGCGCAAACTGGTTAGTTGAGGCAAAGGCATGTGACCCAAGCTGGGCCAACTGCAGAGAGTCAGCCCTGGGATTTTTAGGAGCTACTAGAAAAGAGAAGGTCTTCTTCCTCCAGGCTTGGAACTGGTGGGATACATAACTGAAGCTGCTGGCAGCCATCTTGCCACCAAGAGGGAAGAGTCTGTGTGTGTGTGTAAAGCAATATGGAAAAATGCGGAGGTGGGAAAGATAGAGACAGAGAGAGAGAAGAGATAGAGAGATATAAGAGATAGAGAGATAGAGAGATGCTGGTTTGAGGCCCTGGGGATCCACTCTTACCTGAAACCACTTTTTTTTTTTTTTTTGAGATGCAGTCTCACTCTGTCTCCCAGGCTGGAGTGCAGTGGCATGATCTCGGCTCACTGCAACCTCTGCCTCCTGAGTTCAAGCGATTCTCCTGCCTCAGCCTCTCGAGTAGCTGGGACTACAGGTGTCCAACACCACGCCCAGCTAATTTTTTAATTTTTAGTAGAGACCAGGTTTCACCATGTTGGCCAGGCTGGCCTTGAACTCCTGACCTGAGGTGATCTGCCCGCCTCAGCCTCCCAAAGTGCTAGGATTACAGGCGTGAGCCACCGTGCCCAGCCTAATGTTTTAATTTTTAGTAGAGATGGGGTGTCACTATGTTGCCCACGCTGGTCTGGAACTCCTGGGCTCAAGTGATCCTCCCGCCTTGGCCTCCCAAAGTGCTGGGAATACACGCATGAGCCACCATGCCCACCATATTTTTACTGTACTCTATTAACATGTTCACGTATGTTTAGATACACAAATACTTCCCATTGTGTTACCACCGCCTACAGGATTCAGTATGGTCACATGCTGTAGGGGGGTTTGTAGCCTAGGAGTAATAGGTCACGCCACAGAGCCTAGGTGTGTAGTAGGCTATGCCATCCAGGCGTGTGTAATGCACTCCATGATGTTCGCACAATGACAGAATCACCTAACGACACGTTTCTCAGCATGTATCCCCATTGTTACGTGACACACGGCTGTACATTGCTTGGAACTGGCACATAGCAAGTGCCTACTAAGGGTTATATTTTCATTATCCACCAATGGGCCCGTCCCCTGTTATAGCCAACTTCTTGCTGTTAACATCTGGCTTAATGGAGTCCCCCTGCCCCCTTGGAGGGGATCGCTAGCTCCCCATATCCTTCCTGCACCCTGCTTCGTGGCCCAGCAGGTCGGCCACTTCCCCTGCAGGCAGCTCTGCGGTGGAGGCTCCACGCGGCTGCTTCCCCATTTGTCTAAGTGCTCCTGGGGAACGATTCGGAGCCTGATGGGAGGAGGAGACCCTTCTGTTTTCTCTCCCAGCCCCAAATCTAACTGAATTGCCTTGTAATAATTGCATTTGTGATCTGTGAAAGCTGTGTCTCGTGGCGACCAGGGACTGAGATTAGCTGGTGAAAAACCCGGCACAGGGGCACACATGGCATCACTGGGGATACTAAGCAAGCCAAGGACAATGGGGTAGACAGAGGGCTCCTGCAACCAGAAACCACTGGGAACCTCGGCCACCTCTCCCTGCCGCAGACATGTCCCCGCCATGCCGGGCCGGCGTAGGAACACGCTGTTCCTCCCAGCATCAGTTCTCCCTTTTCCCAGTAACACAGGTGGTAATGTGGCAGAGTGCCCAAAGCGTCTCTGCAGTCAGACTGTCTGGGTTTGAATCCTGGATCTGCCACCTCCTAGCTGTGGGACCACAAAGGACTTTGTCCCCTGTGGTTGTTGGCAATGAAACGACAGTGCACCCCCACCCACTGCTATGCACGTGGATGAACTGACAGGCATGCGAAGGGTGAAACAGGACCTGATCTGTCCTAGGGACCTCCCAAGAGGCAGCCAGCAGGACAGAAAGCACCCGCTGCTTTCGGAGGACTTTCTCTCCCCCACGACGGGCCATCTGGCTGGAAATATCCACAGGGCTTCTTTAAGGACATCAGCAACTTTCGGTACATGTTCATCCCACACCATTTCCACCCACACACTACATTAAAGGTAATCGACAAACAGCTCTCTAAGAGTCCAAATGTTCCAGAGCTGACTCGCTGAATCATGCAACACCATTTCATTAAATATTTATTCACTTTGATTTGGCAATTTGTCCTCATATTTTGGAACCAGCACACAAACACATCTACACACCTGCATAAATATACAACACATACATATACACACATGCATGAATACATATACACAAGCACAAATACACTACATATACATACGTGAACATACAACACACATATACACACGAGTGAATACATGACATAAAAATACACACATGCATTAATATATGGCACACATATACGCACATGCATAGATATACAACATTCACATATACACAATGCATGAATATACAGGTACATATGTACATATACACAGTGCAGGAAAATACAATAAAAGCACATATACACACACACACGAATACACAACATACACATATACACAGGATATAAAATCCCAAAAAAGACAGAAATGCATCTTGCTTCTTCACCTGTTTCCTTCTCACAGCCAGCTTCCAACTGGACTTCTGCCTCCGCAGCCTTCCCAGAGCCCAGACTTCCCCAAATGGCCAGAGGGCCCTTCTGAGTCCAAGAGCCATCAGGCCATCTCCCTTCAGGGACGCACTGCTGAGCTCACTCTGTTTCAACTTCTCTAGGTCTCACGCTCCCTAGGAGCCAAGCTCTCTACCCCCCCGAGCATTGGCACCTGCTCTTCCTTCTGCCTGGGACGCCTGCCTCCTCCTCACCGTGGCACCTCAGGTCAGATGAGAAGTTGTCCCTGGTCACCCATCCCTCTATAGTCACCGGGCTGTTTATTTCCTCTACGGCACTCTGCACTCTCTGAAATTATCCTATAGATGCATTTGTTTTCTTGTTTATCCTCATCTCCCCAACTAGGGTGTGGGGTCCGTAAGGCAGGAGCCGTGCTGGGCACTGTAGCCCCAGCCCAGTACCTGGCCCAGAGTGTGCACACGGTGAGCAGCGGCCGACAGGAGGGCTGGGTAGGTGCACCTGATTGAGGTACACAGCTGTGCAAGGTGGGGCAGCGCTCTCTAATGTTAAGCGTCACACCCCTCGCCCAGGAGTGCAGGAGAGGTGGCAACCGCATGTCTTACCGAAAGGGATTCTAGGCCTGGTGTGGTGGCTCACGCCTGTAATCCCAGCACTTTGGGAGGCCAAGATGGGCAGATTGCTTGAGCTCAGGAGTTTGAGGCCAGCCTGGGCAACATGGAGAAGCCCTGTCTCTACCAAAAAACCAAAAAATTAGCCAGGTGTGGTGCTGCACGCCTGTAGTTCCAGCTACTTGGGAGGCTGGGGTGGGAGAATCGCTTGAGCCCAGGAAGTGGAGGCGGAGGCTGCAGTGGACCAAGATCCTGCCACTGCACTCCAGCCTGGGTAACAGAGCCGACCCTGTCTGGGGGGTAGGGGTTGGGGGAGAAAAAGAAAGGAAGGGATTTCTATTAAGTGTCTGCAGCACAGTGCTACATGCTGAAAAAAATGGGTCAACGGAGCAGGTAGGGCTGCCAACCTGAAGCACGTCTGTGTGCAGAATACACTGAACCAGGGGTGATTTTGCCCTGCAGGGGACACTGGGCAGTGTGTGGAGACATTTTTCACTGCTATGACCTGGGGGGTGGGGGAATGTGCTACAGGCATCTATCGGGCAGAGGCCAGGGATGCTGCTGACCATCTTCCAATGCATGGGATGGCCCTCCTCCCCCCGTAAAGAATGATCCAGCCCCCAAGTGTCACCAGTGCGGAGGTTGTGAAACTCTGTGTAAAGTGCACAGTTTAAAAAGTTGTCCAAATGTACCATTAACGACAGGGGTGCAGTGTGGCTTTAAAGAGCTTGGTTTGCAGAGTCAGAGGACTCTGACTCCTTGGGCAAGCGAGTGCTCCTGTCTGAGCCTCAGTGAATTCTTCTATAAAAATGGGGGCAGCAACAAATGAGATTGTGCGTAAAGAACTCTGAAAAAGGGCCAGGCGCGGTGGCTCACGCCTGTAATCCCAGCACTTTGGGAGGCCGAGGTAGGAGGATCACTTGAGCCCAGGAGTTTAGGTCTGCAGTGAGCCATGATCGTGCCACTGCACTCCAGCCTGGGCAACGGAGTGAGATTCTGTCTCTGAAAAAAAAAATCATAATAAAAAACAAAAAAACAAAAACAAAAAAGAACTGTGAGTTCCCAAAATACAGCCTGCTTTCCGTTTTCAGGGAGGGGGATGAAAACTTGGGCCTCTGGAGAAATAAAAATGGTTGTTAGAAACCAGATGTGACACCGTTTTGGAAAATGGCAAGGCCCCTCCGAGACTCCAGTAATGAGCTTGGGGAGGAGTGTTCATGCCGCACAGTGAAGTCGGCTGAGCATGACACACATCTATCAGCAGAGATGGGCTGGAGCGCGGAGCCAAGCCAATGACAATAAACAGTGTTTGGCAAAGCAATTCAGAGAGGTCGGCGAAAGATGAAGCAGAAGCCTGTGGAAAGTCCGTCCTTCCCGAAACAGACCCGCGCCATTTCGCAGGCACGGAGTCTGCGGAAACAAAACGGGGTCTTTGCCCTTCGTGGCATCATCTCAATTCCGGCTGTCCGCGTGCCTCTCACACATGTTTGGCCGTTTTTATGTATCATTTGGACCGCTGCATACTTAGTAATTTCCTTCAAATCACTTCATTTGGTGTCAAATCAGCACTTCACACCGGCCTCTTGATTTTCGCCCTGTGATCCATACATCCGTCAATGCCAGTGGGTCAAGGCTACGCATCATGGAGGGGACTTCAGCTCCTCTGTCCTCCCTCACATATGTCCCAGCAGCTTCACCCTCAGGACACATCCAGGTCTGACCACTTCCCATCATCCGCCTGTCACCATCTTGGTCCAAGCCACCACTGCCTCTGCCTGGACCTTGCTGGAACCTCCTCCCTGGTCCTCCTGCCTCCACCTTCAGCCCATCTTCCACAGCAGCCAGAAGGATCCTATTAAATCACAAATTTGATCAAGCCCCCCACTCTGTGCAAAGCCCTTCAGTGGCTCCACATCCACCTCAACTAAAATCCAAAGTCCTTGCCATGCCCTACAAAGTCCTACAACTGTCTCCTGTCCCGCTCCGTGACCGCATCTGCCCCCACTTTCCCCCCAGCCTCCTGTCCTGGGGTCTCCCTCTATCCTACCAGCACCCCAACCCCAAAGCTCATTCCTGCCCCAGGGCCTTTGCCCTTGCTGTTACCTGAAAGAAATCACCTTCCTCAGATACCTGCATGGGCTGCTTCCTCACCTTTCCCAGCTATTTGCTCAAAGCTTTTAATTTTTTTCCAATACAGGGTCACACTCCATCACCCAGGCTGGAGTGCAGTGGTGCGGTCATGGCTCACTGTACCCTCAACCTCCCCAGGCTCAAGCTATCCTCCCACCTCAGCCTTCCAAGTAGCTGGGACCACAGGCACAAGCCACCATGCCCAGATAACTTTTGTATTTTTTTTTTTTTTTTTTGTAGAGACAGGGTTTCATTATGTTGCCCAGGCTGGTCTCAATGCCTGGGCTCAAGCGATCCGCCCACCTTGGCCTCTCTCAGTTCTGGGATTACAGGTGTGAGTCACCATGTCCAGCCTTAAATGTTAACTTACTGGGGCTCAATCCTAACCCTCCTATTAAAATGGCATCTCCCCACACTGCCCAGGCTCTCCCCTTTCCCCCGACATTGCTTGTCCACATATTTATTCACTGGTCACATTTATCTGTCTTCTAGTTTTTAATCACGTGCTTCTCCCACCAGAGTACCAGCCCCATGAGGGCAGCGGCTTTCTGAGTCCCTTGTCCCCTGTGTCCCCACATCTAGAACAGAGCTTGGTCAGTGAAGAGACCTCAATGAATGTTTGTGGAATAAATGGGTAAACGACTGAAGCAACGAACACCTCGTAATGGGAGGCCTGTGGGAGACACAGCTGAGTGAGGGAATGTCGATTTTTTTTTTTTTTTTTTGAGATGGAGTCCCACTTTGTCACCCAGGCTGGAGCGCAATGGCACGATCTTGGCTCACTGCAACCTCTGCCTCCCGGGTTCCAGTGATTCTCTTGCCTCAGCCTCCCGACTGGCTGGGATTACAGGTGTTCGCCACCATGCCTGGCTAATTTTTGTATTGTTAGTAGAGACAGGGTTTCACCATGTTGGCCAGGCTGGTCTTGAACTGACCTCAAGTGATCCACCCGCCTCGGCCTCCCAAAGTGCTGGGATTACAGGCGTGAGCCACTGCGCCTGGCTGAGAACGTAGATTTGTTTTTTTTATCATCCAGTGCACACCCTCTGTGAGTGGAGGAGTGGGTAGAATTGTTAAATTCTTGTCTTCCTATTTGCTTGTATGGTGTTTGGCTGGCTGAACCTGGATCTATTTGGCCCACACGGGACATGACTTCCATTTGTGGGTGTGCTTTATAAAACCAAAAAAGCACTCAAGGTCAGTGTAAGGCAACAGCAGTGCTTTTCAATATGGTCAAAATTTATTAAGGAACCGAGAGTCCTGTGTATGTTGGTTATATCTAGTGATAGTTATTATATTAGAGATGAAAACTGAGAAACTTAAAACATATTTGTTCACTCATTTAAATAATAAACTCACTACTTGTTAGCATACATTTAAAAAATGATAAATAGAGGCTGGGCGTGATGACTTATGCGGTCAGGAGTTCAGGACCAGCCTGGCCAATGTGGTGAAACCCTGTCTCTACTAAAAATACAAAAATTAGCCGGGTGTGGTGGCGGGCGCCTGTAATCCCAGCTACTTGGGAGGCTGAGGCAGGAGAACTGCTTGAACCCAGGAGGTGGAGGTTGCAGTAAGCTGAGATTGCACCACTGCACTCCAGCCTGAGTGACAGAGCAAGACTCTGTCTTGGGGAGAAAAAAAGATAAATAACTATATTTTTCCCAAACAAAATACAATTAATGAGAAGAGTTGCATTGTTTTACATTTTTGCCAATCTCTTCAATGTCTTGTTTACTGGAAGGCAGCAGGATTCTTAAATCTGTTTTGGCATTCAATCTGCTGAGATATATTGTTTTGGTTGTTTAACATGAAAAATCCAGCCTCACACAGACATGCAGGCCAGGGACAGTGGCTCACGTCTGTAATCCCAGCACTTCGGGAGGCCAAGGCAGGAGGAGTGCTTGAAGCAAAAAGTTTGAGACCAGCCTGGGTGACAAAGTGAGACCTCATCTCTACAAAAACTAAAAAATAAATATATATAAATATAGCCAGTCGTGGTGGTGTGTGCCTGTATTCCCAGCTACTCGAGAGGCTGAGGTGGCAGGATCACTTGGACCCAGGAGTTCGAGGCTGCAATGAGCTGTGATTGTGCCACTGCACTTCAGCCTGGGTGACGAGTGAGACCCTATTTCTAAAAAATAAAATAAAATGGATATGCAGATGGAAAAGGGAAGAGTATTTTAATCCTTTTTAGATAACTAGATATGCTATGTACCTGCTAGAAAACTCCACTGTCTACCAGAAGGAGAATGACGGTAAAAAGGTAAATAGTGTCCTGGTATTATCATGAAAATAGTTTTGAGTCTAGAGATCCTGGGACCGCGCTTTGAGAGCCACTGGTTTAGACGATGGCCTACAACATCCCAGTGAGGTAGATCCTTTTTTGGTCCCTATTTTACAGATGGAGAAACTGAGGCACAGAGCGGCAAAGTCCCCTTTTCACCGAACATCCCACAACTGCCAAGTGTCAGAGCTGAAATGAGGCTCAATCCCAGGTTGTCTGTCTCCACCTGGATTTTGGTGACTACCCTGTTCAGCCTCTCAGCAGGACTCCAGCGACCACAGACTGGAGCTCTTCCCATCCACGGGGACGCGGAGAGGCAGGGAAGAGGGAACAGCAGAGGGACTGCCCCGTGGCTAAAGGTGGGGACACACACAAATGGGACTCAGCCTCCGAGAGCTCCTCCTCTCCGACGTGGCTCAGACTATCCCCGAAGTGCTTTCTGCCAGAATTCCAGGCAAAGGGGATTTCCACACTGAGATTATCTTCCCATGCTGCATCCTCCCAGAATTCATCAGGCCGTGGGCTTTTGAAGGAAGGTCATTCCCAGGACCCGGGCACTTTGCCTTTCTTGAAGCATAGGTGGGGGACACAGGTAGGAGCCATAGTCATTATCCAGATCAGTCTTTCCAGAAGTGTAGGGTTTCAGAGATAATTTTTTTTTTTTTTTTTTTTTTTTGAGATAGAGTCTCGCTCTGTCACCCAGGCTGGAGTTCAGTGCTGCGATCTCGGCTCACTGCAAACCTCCGCCTCCCGGGTTCAAGCGATTCTCCTGCCTCAGCCTCCCGAGTAGCTGGGATTACAGGCATGCGCCGCCACCACGCCCAGCTAATTTTTTGTATTTTTAGTAGAGATGGGATTTCACCTTGTTGGTTAGGATGGTCTTGATCTCCTGACCTCGTGATCCACCCGCCTCGGCCTCCCAAAGTGCTAGGATTACAGGCGTGAGCCACCTGGCCTGGCCTCAGAAATGATTTTTAACCTCCGAGGCAGGCAGGCCTGAGGGCTGGGCATGGGCTCTGGAGCCAACAGCCTGCGTTTAAGTTCAGCTAACTCTGCCTTCCAGCTCAGTTTTCTCAACTGCAAAATGGGAATAATAATAATATCCCTACCTGACAAAGCTGCTGGGAAAGATTCAATGAGAAAATATGTTAACTGCATCTAAATGGTTATTGTTTTTATTATAATATTATTGATCATGATGTTATATATTCATTCATTCAATCAGTAAACATTAAAGGAGGACTCCTGTGTGGCCGGGATGGTTCTAGGCACTGGGGATACCAGTGAACAAAACAGAAAAAATTAAAGCAGCAAAAAACCTGCATCTTCCTGGAGCTTCTGTTCTGTCCTAGAATTGAGGCCAGTCTGAGGCAGGGAACTGGAATGTTTGGGGCTCTCACAGTCATTCAGGAGACAGACTGTGATGACTACAATCATGGCAGGCGAAGGGCTTGGGTGGTTGGTTCCAGGCTATTTTTAAAGGTGGAACCAATGGGATTTGCTGATGTGGCATGCGAAAGAAGTAGAGAGTCAAGGATAACTCAAGGTTTTTGGTCCAAGCAATGAGGAGGACAGATTTGCCCTTATTTAGGAAAGGGACACTGGGAGGGGCAGAGTTGGGGACGGGGGTTGATAAAGAAATCAGACACATTAACCTCGAGACTCAGGTTAGACATTCAGGTGGAAACAGACCAGGTTCACAGAAAAGCTACGGAATTACAAACTGAGGAGCTGTAAGCATTTAGATGGCACTTAATGCCATGGAATCGAATCAGATCACCTGAGGAAGAGGTTCTTAATCTGTTGTCCCAAGATATAATTTCCTGAAATTGAATGGCAAAAGTATGTATTTGTTTATTTTCATTAACCTATAACTAGCATCCCCTTCAATTATGAATGATGGTCCCTGGGACTTTGTCACCAATGGGAATTACGGATATTTTCATATCACATTGTAGTCAACATGGACTTCTTAAAATATCATTTGAGCCAGCGCTACTTCGAAATCATGGAAGTTATCAGACCTATCCATTGTCCATTAAATAACCGCTTCATCGTGCCACTTTATGTGTAAAGAAGCATACATATCACAGTTTATAAAATATTTTGATCAATATGTTTTCATATAACTGGCTTCCTTTGTAATTCTCTGTATTTTCTATGAACTGGAGGGGTACACCAGGTGGTGTGTGACTTCTGGAAACTCCCCTCCAGGAAGGGAAGTGAGCTTCCCTTATAGTTTCTGTGTCCTGCTGGCTGGATGCAGACAGGATGGGATGCTGCTTTAGATAAGGACGATCGCCCAGGATGATGGAACGCCATCTGACCATCACGCATCAGAAGCCTGGGAGCCAACACCATGCCTGCCACATCATCTCTAGGCTGTTTATGCCCAAACTGTCAAATGGGAGAGAAATAAGCACCTATCATCTCTAATCCACTGTTAATTAGGGACTGAAGTACCCTCAACTCCACCTATATTCTAATAAATCCTGGGGGTATCTGTGGCACAAATCCAGTGGGCTAGCGCCACTTAGGAGGGCTCAGCAAACTACTTCTGCAAAGGGCCAGACTATGTGTTTTCAGCTATGCAGCCATAAGGTCTCTATTGCAATGATTCAATTCTGCCACCGTAGAGCCAAAGCAGCTACAGACAGTACATACACTAATGGGTGTGGCTGTGTTCCAGAAAACTTTATAAAACCTGGCAGCAGACTCCTGTAGGCCACAGTTTACTAATCCCCACCATGCAGGAATGTTACCAGTAATGGCAATACCATCATTATCATTATTATCTTTTTCAAATTTTTGTTTTATTTTTTGAGACAGAGTCTTGCTCTGTTGCCCAGGATGGAGTGCAGTGGTGCGATCTCACTGCAAGCTCCACCTCCCAGGTTCACGCCATTCTCCCACCTCAGCCTCCCGAGTAGCTGGGACTGCAGGCACCTGCCACCACGACTGGCTAATTTTGTTCTTGTATTTTTTATTAGAGACGGGGTTTCACAGTGTTAGCCAGGATGGTCTCGATCTCCTGACCTCATGATTCACCCGCTTTGGCCTCTGAAAGTGCTGGAATTACAGGCTTGAGCCACTGCGCCTGGCCTTTTTTTTTTTTTTTTTTTTGAGGCAGGGTCTCACTTTGCCACCCAGGCTGGAGTGCAGTGACATGATCTTGGCTCACTGCAACCACTGCCTCCTGGTTCAAGTGATTCTCCCACCTTAGCCTCCTGAGTAGTTGGGAGTACAGGTGCACGCCACCACGCCCGGCTAATTCTTTTGTATTTGTAGTAGAGACAGGGTTTCACCATGTTGGCCAGGCTGGTCTTGAACTCCTGGCCTCAAGTGATCCACCCACCTTGGCCTCCCAAAGTGCTGGGATTACAGGCCTATCGTAATCTTTTTTTTTTTTTTTTTTTTTTAAAGAGAAGTTTGTAATCTGGGTATTTTTGGTGAAATTTCCAGATTTTAAAAAGCATCTTGTAACTCTGACAGAAATTTGGGGTTGAAGTGTAGACTCAGGCTGCCAGCTGCCATTTTGCAAGATCCATATTTGGCCCCCAGGGTCGCAAAATAGAAACTGAGCTGGTTCAGGCTGAGTTTTGATCCTACCCCTGACACCAGTAGAAGAGTCCTCCACTGGGCCACTTTCACCATCTGTCATTTGGCTTCCTGGGGCTCCCGGTCTGGGCAGCAGAGAACAATCCCATTAACCTAGCAGGGGAGCTGGAGGTTCCTGAGGAACAGTGATAAATGAAAAGGAAGCCCTTTTGCAAACTCTAGAACAGCATAAATATTAGATGTGAAATGCCACAGGACTGAAGTCTTTGTTTTTTTGGCAGACAAATTGGCTGAGGAGGCAGGGCTGGGAAGAAACGCATTAGATAAACCCAGAGCTCCACAGCTCTCAGGGCTGGGGTATTTCTGATATTCTGTAACCGGATCCTTTTAACTTTGTGCTGCTTTGCAAGGTTACAGCCTGAGTCGAGTTCTTCTGCTTTTGAAAAAAAAATACCAAATGCAAATCACTGCACGAAGTGATAAATCAATGCTGTAAAAGTTCTGGATGCCAGAGATGGGATCTTGCTGAACTGAAAGCTGTGTGAAAACAAATGAGGAAGGTGGGGTCATGATTCCGCACGAAAGAGGCATCTTATGTTGGAAGCAGAGCGAGCTGGGGGCTGGGAGAAATGCTCTCCTCCCACTTGCCCTTTAGGAAGAAGCTATTTTTTTTTTTTTTTTTTATGAGACAGAATTTCACTCGTTACCCAGACTGCAGTGCAGTGGCATTATCTTGGCTCACTGCAACCTCCGCCTCCCGGGTTCAAGAGATTCTCCTGCCTCAACCTCCCCAGTACCTGGGATTACAGGCATGCGCCACCACGCCCGGCTAATTTTGTATTTTTTTAGTAGAGATGGGGTTTCACCACGTTGGTCAGGCTGGTCTCGAACTCCTGACCTCAAGTGATCCACCCGCCTCAGCCTTCCAAAGTGCTGGGATTACAGGCGTGAGCTACTGCGCCCGGCCTGCATGTGGGTTTCTATAGTGGGTATCTGTTTTATTTTTCTGCCCAGAATCCATTGTCCTGTCTTTTCATAATTGTGCCTTCAGTCACCAAAGAGGGAGGGAACCAATTTTTCCCCTTTCTCAGCCTTACATGTTCTGATGAGGCTCTTTCTAGCTCTGACTCCTGGACCAGGCCCATGAGGTTGGCCTGGACAATCAGGGTATCTCCTTTTGCCTGGCTGCTGTGATTGGGTGAAAGAGACATAAGACCCTAGATGAGCCAATGAGAGCTTTCCCTGGAACTTTTGCTGGAGCCCTTGGAAAGAGGCCTCTCTTTCAGCTGGGGTCACTACACTGGGGAGATGGACCTGTGGGGGCCATCTTGCCATCACAAAGAGGGAACCTTCCTAATAAAGCCAACCCAATGACAGAAAACCCAAGAAGCAGACAGGGTTCTGACAGCGTTTGAGCACTGGGACCTGGCAAAGTTTGCCTGAACTAATTTCGATTATGTTTCTTCATGCTGGATAAATGAGATAGTAATCTAAATTCCATTTTGTTTTCATTTTTTTGCTGACTTCAAGCCTAAGGCCCAAGAGTTCTCCATCTGTTCATTTTTTTTATTCTTTTGAGTTGAGGTTTCACTTGCCCAGGTTGTAATGCAGTGGCACGATCATGGCTCCCTGCAGCCTTAAAGGCCTGGGCTTAAGTGATCCTCCCATCTTAGCCTCTCAAGGAGCTGGGACCACAGGTGTGTGCCACTATGCCTGGCCAGTTTTTAAAATTATTTGTAGAGACAGGGTCTCTCTATGTTGCCTAGGCTGGTTTTGAACTCCTGGGCTCAAGTGATCCTCCCACCACAGGCTCCCGAAGTGCTGGGATTACACGTGTGAGCCACCGTGCCTGGCCTTGTTCAAATCTTTACTGAGTACCCAATACCTGCCTGGTGCTATTTTTGGATGGGCAGCAAACAAAACATGTAAAAAATAAGTTCACTCGCCAGGTGCAGTGGCTCACGCCTGTAATCCCAGCACTTTGGGAGGCCGAGGCGGGCAGATCACTTGAGGTCAGGAGTTCGAGACCAGCCTGGCCAATATGGTGAAACCCTGTCTCTACTAAAAATACAAAAATTGGCCGGGTGCGGTGGCTCATGCCTGTAATCCCAGCACTTTGGGAGGCTGAGGCAGGTGGATCACTTGAGGTCAGGAGTTCAAGACCAGCCTGGCCAACATGGTGAAACCCCATCTCTACCAAAAATGTAAAAAATTAGCCGGGTGTGGTGGCATGCAACTGTAATGCCAGCTACTTGGGAGGCTGAGGCAGGAGAATCGCTTGAACCTGAGAGGTGGAGGCTGCAGTGAACCAAGATCGTGGCACAGCACTCCAGGCTGGGTGACAGCAAGACTCCGTCTCAAAAAAAAACCAAAACAAAAAACGAAAATTAGCTGAGTGTAGTGGTGGGTGCCTGTAGTTCCAGCTACTTGGGAGGCAGAGGCAGGGGAATTTCTTGAACCTGGGAGTTGGAGGTTGCAGTGAGTCAAGATCATGCCACTGTACTCCAGCCTGGGTGGCAGAGTGAGAGTCCATCTCAAAAAAAAAAAAAAAAAAAAAAAAGTTCACAAACATGCAAGATAATTTCAAGGGAGCGAGAAGTCCTAAGAAGAACATAAAGCCGGGTGTCATGGTCAAGAATGAGAGGGGTGAGGAGTACTAACCGACACAGGAAGGGCAGGAAGGAAGAGAGAATGGATGGAGGAAGTTCTCCGCGGTGTGTGAACAACGCTCTAGACCAGGGATCCCCAACCCCTGGGCTGCAGACAGGTAGACAGGTAGCGGTCTGCGGCCTGTTAGGAACTGGGCTGCATAGCAGGAGGTGAGTGGCAGGCGAGTGAGCAAACTTCATCTGTATTTACAGCCGCTTCCATCACTTGCATCGCTGCCTGAGCTCTGCCTCCTATCAGATCAGCAGCAGATTATCATAGGAGCGTGAACCCTGTTGTGAACTGTGCATGTGGGGGATCTAGGTTGTGCACTCCTTATGACAATCTAATGCCTGATGATCTGTCACTGTCTCCCATTGCCCCCGGGTGAGACCATCTGGTTGCAGGAAAACAAGCTCGGGCTCCCACTGATTCTACATTATAGAGAGATGTATAATTATTTCATTACATATTATAATGTGATAATATTAGAAACAAAGTGCACAATAAATGAAATGCGCTTGAATCATCCCAAAACATCCCTCATCCCCAGTCCGTGGAAAAACTGTCTTCCACGAAACCGGTTGCTTGTACCAGAAAGGTTGTGGGCCGGTGCTCCAGACAGAGGTAACTGCACGTACAAAGGGCCTGGGGCAGGAATGGACCTTGGAAGTTCTGAGGAACAAAGAGGCTAGGCAGCCTGAGTGCTGTCACCAAGGAAGGGACAGATAGGAGATGTGGACAGAGAGGTGAGCAGGCCCAGGCCAAGCAAGGTCTTGGCAGCCCTGGCGAGGAGATGCCAGTTTATCCAAAGAGCGGTGGGCAGCCGTAGGAGGTTTTCAGCCGGAAGTGATGTGGTCAGGTTTACATTTTTTAAAAGTGTCCTCTGGCTGTGGGTGGGGAGAAGGAATGGCCAGTTGCTAGGGACAAGCAGATCACCAGGGCGAGAGGCGAGAGCTGCTTCTGTCTTGCCACTCCATGCATTCCTGTCTTCCGCCTGCCTGTTTTTAGTGAGGCTGTGGCTATTGAGGAAGACTGGGCTGCAGGGGACACCAAGGCCCTGCTGACTGGTTGTAGCAGGGCCAGGCGGAGCTCTGGGTGTTGGTGGCATGGAGGGCGGGCTGCCTGTGCCTAATTAAATGCTAGCTCCAGCCATCCGCTCCCTAGAAGGGTCTTGCAGCTCCTGCAAATGAGGATGAGGCCCATTCATTCCCTGGAAACTCAATTAGCTGGGTATGGAGGGCTCCATCTCTAGTGACAGGTTTTATTGCCTGCTGAGTCACCACGAGGACAAGCTGTGTCTTAAATATCTGTCTTGTGCCTTTTAAAATGTGGTTTTATTCAGAGGGATGGACTAGAGGAGGGGGAGAAAATCCACAACAGACCCTCAGAACAAGGCCTGTCACTCAATGGATATTTAATTATCGCCTTGGAGGAATCTGACACTACTTGCATCTTTCAAAGAGCTGTTCTCAGCGCCATCAGACTGACCTCCCATTTCTATGACAAATATTTTGTACAGCACCTTTGTTTTCTTGAAAGGAAATTTATAGGTAACAAAAGCTACCTATGCATGTCATTTCCACAAAATCAATATAATGCTCTAACTGCAATCTACGGGAAAAATAAAAGGAAAGCAATTTATAATGAAGATAAATTTCAATATGAAATTCCCCCAGCACATCCATCAAGAAGGCACAACACAGTAGTCAGGCAGACGCCTGCACCTAGACACAGATTCACTGGGAATGTGACAATTACAAGGGCAGCTGGGTGGGCGGGCGACATTTGCCATTCAAATCCTTTGGCGTAGCACTGTCATCGGGGATGGGACTTTCAGAAATAAGGAATGACTCTTGGGAAAGTTTTGCACTCAAGTATAATATTGCCTCCATTTTCTTGTTCCGTACATTCCTGGGAATATGCAAAAACCCTCCAGTATTTACATATAAAATAGACGTAGGTTCAAGACTCAGATGACAATAAACATAAAATAATCTACCCATATGAGTGATGTGGTAGGAAACTCAGAAGCTATGTGGAATACAATGCAATGTGGGGGCCACGTGGGCTCTGCTGTGCAGAGCAGGACATCAAAGTCCTTCCTAGTCTCCGCCCCCAGGAAGCCAGCAAAGTCAAATCCTTCACCATCACCGGCAATGCTGTCACAGAGTTTAACCCCTAGGGGGCGGTGTGCTCCCTTGAGAACCACCAGCTTAGAAAGAAGTTGGCAAGCTGGTGGCCTGCGGACCAATCCATCCCTCAGGTGTGTTTGCTGTGGGCCTGCCTGGTGTTTTCAGTTGCTCATTCTTAAAAAGTAGAGTGAACAGTCCACAGTTGAAATCTGGGCACCCCTTCCCCACCCAGTCTGCCTCTCTGCTTTGGGCTACCTGCCAGCCCTCTATGCATTTGGAGCCCCCAGGCTAGAACGAGTTCACACAGGGATGGCAGAGGAAGCCCCGCTCCCGGCCTCGGTGTAGGAGCTCGGTTTCCCTTCATTTGCTCAAATCCCCTGCGACACAGATGGATTCCCAAAGGACTCGCTGTGTGGGCTGGCACAACCTGCTGGCCCCAGGATGGATGGTGTCTGCTGCTTGGAGAACAGGAACCTGTCCTGAGACCCTGACCCGAGACCCAGGAAGGTTTGGGAAGACAGATCAAGGTACTGGGAGCATAAGGGGAAGTGAGTGCAGGGATGATGAGGACGAGATTGGATTACAGATGAGGAATCACGAAAAGCACTCACCTAAAGTTCGATAGGCACCACCCCCTGCGTTTTTATTGCCCCTTCTCAATGCTGTGTGTCACTCCCCACTCCCAAGAGATTTTGTTTGATTAGGCTCTATTCTTCTTTCTTTTTTAGAGACAAGGTCTCAGTCTGTTGCCCAGGCCGAAGTACAGTGGTGTGATCATGGCTTACTGTAGCCTCAAACTCCTAGGCTCAAGTGATCCTCCTGCCTCAGCCTCCCAAGTAGCTGGGACTACAAGCATGGACCACCATGTCCAGCTAATTTTTTTTTTTCAAATTTTTTGTAAAGATACGGGTCTTACTATGTTGCCCAGGCTGGTCTCAAACTCCTGGCCTCAAGAGATCCTCCTGCCTTGACCTTTCCAAGTGCCAGGATTACAGGCCCAGCCATAGGCTGTATTCTCATGCTGTCCAAGAGTCCTTTCTGTGCCAATGGAAACATTCTCTATGTGCATTATCCAGTATAGAACCCATGTGCGCCTACTGAATACCTGAACCATGGCTAGTGCACCTGAGAAACTGAAATGCTAATTGTAATTAACGTAAAGTTAAATAGCTCCCTGTGGCTAGTGGCAACGGTATTGGGCCATGTGGCTCCAGCCTAACTCATTCCAGAATGTTCAGGGAGTCGCAGCTAGCACCTAGGAGAGGACTACAAAAGGTCTCATGCACTCTGAAACCCCCTGGAAGCCTCTTGAGGCCCAGGAGACAGGGTGTGCCTGTCTGTCACCACAGTCACCCTTCCCTCACTTTTGACCCTGCAGCTGTTTCAACGCCCACTGCAGGTGGAGATTCCTTGAGAGAAACCATGGTTGGGAAGGGAAGGCTACACACGGAACTGATCTGCAGGGCGGCCACATTGCTCCCCACCCAGGACCACAGCTGGGGCAGTGAAGAGGGGAAGAGCGGCAGGTTTGCTCAGTTTGACATCGGCTCTGCAGCCTTTATGGGGGGGCGGGGTTTAATGTGTGAAAGAACCCAGCCGTCACGAGCTGAACTGTGTTCCCCAAAATATATGCTCAAGTCCTTGCCCAGGTACCTGTGAGGGTGACCGTGTTTGCAACGTGGTGTTGTAAGATGAAGTTACGCTGGATCAGAGCGGGCTCTAGTCCAATCACTGGTGTCCTGACAGAAGAGGGAAATTTGGACACTGATTCAGAGAGGAGCAGGCCACGGGAAGAGAGGGACCCACAGGGAGGAGGCCACATGAAGATGAAGGCAGAGGCTGGAGTGATGCGGCCACAAGCCAAGGGGTGCCAAGATTCCCAGCAACCCCCAGGAACTCAAGGGCAAAGGACCCTCCCCTGAAGCCTGCAGGGAAAGCGTGGCCCTGATGATGCTTGATTTTGGGGTTCTGGCTCCCGGAACTGTGAAAAACGCCTTTTGTTCTAAGCCACCCAGTCTGTGGTCCACTAGGGAAGTGGATACACCTGCTAAGGGGGTGGGACAGAGAGGGTGTCACCTGGAAACAAACGGAAACCCTGCCCCATCGGCCTCGTATCAGCTTCCTCTTTCCCCGTGGCCACTTCCTCTTACTGCGCAGGGAACCTCTCCTCCTGGGTTTGTGGGCACAGGTCACGTATCACTCAGGGTGGCGTCTTATCACAGGCACTGGGTGACTAGTGCTTAGATGTCACAACACGGCTGCACAGATGGAGAGACTGACGCCCAGAGGGGATGAGGTCTCAGCTCAAGGTCACAAGGGCGCTTAAGGCAGAGTCTGATTCTTTAGACTCTTGCTCAAAACAAGTGCTTCACTTATTTTGAAATCCGAGGTCTTAGAGAAAGGAAGTGACTATCAAATTAGAGGAAGAAATTTCGCTTGAAGATGTGCACGGAGGCGGCAAATCCGTGCCTCTCGAGGACACGCTGGGTCAGCCTGGGTCCCAGGAGGGGCTGTGCAATCCCCGTGGATACTCGGATCCCCACAGTGGGGAAGGCTGGGTCCTCGCTGCAGAGAGACAGGAAGGCTACCTGCTGTGAGCAGTGGATACACTCCACGGGGTGAATGGAGAGGCTCTGCTGTCCCCCCACAGGCCGGAGAGGGGGAGGGAAGATGGGCAGATGAGAGGCAGCTGGACCGAGGGAAGAAGGGAGCTGTGTGTGTGCGTGCGTGCGTGCACACTTGTGTGCACTCAAGGGGAGAGGAAGAGAGCAGGGAGCAAACCCAGGAGAAGAGCCAAGCAAAGAGAAGGCTGCCATTGTGAAGGCAGGGACAGCTGCACCAGGGGCCCAGGGACGGCATCCCGGGAATAATTTCAGTCTTCTCTTCCCTGTGTGTGCAGAGAGGCTGAGAAGAAAGAGGAGGAAAGGCTGAGATGGTGGGAGTGGGGGTGGAGAGGAGAGAAATGGGAGAGGAGAAAGGAGTGTGGAAGAGATGGGGGTGGGCTGCTGGCGGGGACAGAATGTGGAGACTCAGTCACCACTCATCCTGGGAAGGTCTCCTGAGCACCTACGATGGGGTGGGCACTCTCTAGGCCTGGCAACCCCCGAGGGCACAGAACAGAGGCCGCTGCTTCCAGGGAGCTGGCATTTTATTTATTTATTTTTGAGATAGAGTCTCATTCTGTCACCCAAGCGACAGAGTGTAGTGGTGTGATCTCGGCTCACTGCAACCTCCACCTCCCTGGTTCCAGTGGTTCTCCTGCCTCAGCCTCCCGAGTAGCTGAGATTACAGGCTTGCGCCACCACATCCAGCTAATTTTTGTATTTTTAGTAGAGATGGGGTTTCACCATGTTGGCTAGGCTAGTCTCAAACTCCTGACCTCAAGTGATCCACCCGCCTCAGCCTCCCAAAGTGTTAGAATTACTGGCATGAGCCACCACGCCCGGCCTGAGAGCTGGCATTTTAGAAACGAGACAATCAACGAGACAAATGGGCAGAATACACAGTCAGTGGTGTTCAGTGGTGATGGGGGCACTGGTGGGAAAAAACTGGGATGAACAGGAGGCATGGGGTAGTCAAGGAAGGCTTCTTTGAGGAGGCAGCATTGGAACACAGACACGAGGAAAGTGCAGACGTGTGGAAGTTTTGAGAAAAGGAAAGAAGTGCAAAGCACTGTGAGTGGGTGCATGTCAGGTATGGCTGACTGCTTGAGAAGCTGTGGCTGGAGGACAGTGACTGAGGGGAGACCAGGAGGCTGAGAGGGTTCAGAGAGAAGGGAAGGATCATTTGGACCCTGAGGTGGCTGACGGGGCCTCTACCCTGAGTAGGTGGGAGCCAAAGAGGGCTCTGCCCAGAGGAGAAAGAGCATCTGAACTAGGTTCTGACCAGACCCCTCTGGCTGCTGCATTGAAAACAGACCAAGGGGTCATAAACGCAGAAGCTGGGGGATCCCAGGAGAAACCTGGAACAGGGCAGGCGGGGAAGACAGTGGCGCGGATGGGCTGGTGGCAGCAAAGGGGACTCTGGGCATATTTTGAAGGCAGAGCTGACAGGGTTTGCTGATGAACTGAATGTGGAGTGTGAAAGGAATAGGAAAAAAAAAATCAAGAATGGCGCTAAGGTTTTGGCCTGAGCAACTGGAAAACTGGAGGTGCCGAGGAGAAGCCTGTGAGAGGCGCCAGGGAGGCGGGGGACCAGGAAGTGATGCTGGACTCATGCTTGATGTGCCGGGGAGAGCTCTGGGGCGATGGCCAGGAGGCAGAGGGGCCAGGGTGGATGGGGTTCAGGGCAAGGGGCTAAGGGTAGATCCAGAGAGTGGCAGGGAAAGAGGGGCGTTGGGCCACTTTATAGCATCACAGAGGAGGACGGCCCACGCAGCAGCCCTCCTGCCCCTGCGGTCCTGAATGAAACCGCTTTAGGGAAAAAACAAGTCTCATTTGTTGGGGATGCCAAAATGCCTAGCGGGCGCCTTTCCATCCTCTTGTGTGAGAGGGCGATGGGGTGCCCCAAGTGTCCCTCCATGGTGGGGTCATCAGGACACAGAGGCCCCCCAGACCCTGGTGAGGGTAGCTGCCCAAGGCTGATGGCCAGGTTCCGGTCCTCAGCCGACCTCTCTACCCAGCTTTGTGCGAGAAGAGTGAAAATAACTGGGGCGCTCAGGGCCAAACCCCAAAACAGGCTCCAACTGAGCGCCCTGGCAAGACCTGGTCTTGTAAGGAGCATGTACCCCCTGCTCCCCTGACGCATTTTAGAACATGATGCGGAAGGGCAGAGGGCCCGCCACCATCTCTGCGAAAGTCTGGACCTGATGGCAGAAGCTGGGGCTGGGAAACAACTTCAGAACTGCCAGATTCAGGTGTGGAAGGAGAAAGGCATTATCCCAATGGGGAGAAAATGGCACTCCAATCTAGTTCACCAGAAAGAGCTGGAAAAGGTTGCCTTTTTGTTGTTCCTTTTTTTTTTTGAGATGGAGTCTCATTCTGTCACCAGGCTGGAGTGCAGTGGTGCAATCTCGGCTCACTGCAACCTCCGCCTCCTGGGTTCAAGCGATTCTCATACCTCAGCCTCCCTAGTAGCTGGGATTACAGGCGTCCACCACCACACTCAGCTAATTTTTGTATTTTTAGTAGAGACAGGTTTCACTATGTTGGCCAGGCTAGTCTCAAACTCCTGACCTTGTGATCCACCCTCCTCGGCTTCCCAGAGTGCTGGGATTACAGGCGTGAGCCACTGTGCCTGGCCAGCTGATGTTACTTTTTTTTTTGTTTTTTGTTTGCCAAAGGCAGTGTAGTAAAATTGTGATCGGCACTCCAGTATGCTTTTCCTTATTCTTTCCAACAGCCCTTGATTTCTACCTGGCAGTACAAGTGCTGGGGAAAAAGGGACTCAGCCAGCTGCTGCAGAGCAGGTGACCCACGCTGGGCAAGTTGGCACAAACCATGTTCTTTTGCGATGATTGGCTCAGGGGCTGGCATGTGACTCAGGGTGGTCCAATCAGAAGGGATCTCATGCCTTGAGCATTCTGGAAAAGGATGCTCTCTTGCTCCTGCCAGATGTGGACAAAGAGGCACACAGCTGCTGGAGTGCCAGCCACCATCTCCAGACCTCCAGCCTCGTGATATGATCATGATACTCGTAAACCACAAGATCCGACTCTGCCTGCTACTCACCTGTATCTTCTCTTTTTTTTTTTTTTTTTTTGAGACAGAGTCTTACTCTGTCACCCAGGCTAGAGTGCAGTGGTGCGATCTCGGCTCACTGCAACCTCCGCCTCCCAGGTTCAAGCAATTCTCCTGTCTCAGCCTCCCCTGTAGCTGGGATTACAGGTGTACATCACCATGCCTGGCTAATTTTTGTATTTTTAGTAGAGATGGGGTTTCACCATGTTGGTCAGGCTGGTCTTGAACTCCTGACCTCAGGTGATCCGCCCATCTCTGCCTCCCAAAGTGCTGAGATCACAGGCTTCAGTCACCATGCCTGGCCTGTTTAGGGAGCAAAAAATTCAATGTTTTTGAAGCCAGCTGCAGTCGGGGTTCCTGTCCGTTGGATCTAAAGGCAATCTATTGCCATGAGCATCACACATCTTCAAGAGCAAACAGGGCAGCCAGGAAGTGTGTTCCCTTGCTCAAGCAGAACTCACACATCAACATCACCTCCTCAGAACCGAGGGGGACACAGCCAGAGTAAAATTGCTGAGTGGAAGGAGATGTCCATTTTCAGCTTTGCCAGAAATTGGCAAACTGCTCTTCAAAGTGGAGGGAACAATTTACCATCATACTGCTAGCACATATGATTTCCTGTTTTCCTACATTCTCACCAACATTTGGTGCGATGGGACCTCTTCATATTTGCCGTGGTCATGGCTGGGATGTGATAATGCACTGTTGGCTGCGTTTGCATTTTGCTGATTACTAGAGAGGGTGAGCACATGCTGCCACATTTTGATCCATGAGTGCAACTTACCATGACATTCATCAGAACACTGGCCTGAGGTGGGCTGTGTGATGTCGTGCTATTGTGCAAATTGTCATCGTCATTGCTAACTTTTTTTTATTATTGTTTTTTAAAAATTGAGAAGGGATCTCACTATTTTGCCCAAGCTGGTCTCGAACCCCTGGCCTCAGGTGATCCTTCCACTTTGGCCCCCCAAAGTGTTGGAATTACAGGTGTGAGCCACTGCACCCAGCCATCATTGCTAAATTTCCCAAGTGCCTACCATGACCATGTACCAGACACTGTTCTAATATATTTAATCTTCACAAAACTCTATGAGTTAAGTGACATTATTAACTGTGGTTGAGGTGGCCAAGACACAGAAGCTAAATAACTTGTCCAAGTTCATGCAGGCAGAAAGCAGCAGAGACTGGATTCGAACCCAGGCAAAGCTAATGCCCTCAACCACTCTGCAGAGAGCTGGGAGGTGTCTCATTCTGGGAACACTGTACAACTTTGACTTGTGGATATATAAGTGATCACAGGCAGGGCAACAGCACTTCAACTGCTGAACTGTGTTAAAGGATGACTATAAAACCTTTGTAAAAACTGAGGATGTGGCGAGGTGCAGTGGCTCACACCTGTAATCCTAGCCCTTTGGGAGGCCGAGGAGGGTGGATCGCTTGAGGTCAGGAGTTCGAGGTCAGCCTGGCCAACATGGTGAAACCCCGTCTCTATTAAAAATACAAAAAATTAGCTGGGCGTGGTGGCACGCACCTGTAATCCTAGTTAGTGGGGAGGCTGAGGCAGGAGAATCGCTTGAACCTGGGAGGTGGAGGTTGCAGTGAGCTGAGATTGTGCCACTGCACTCCAGCGTGGGCAACAGAGTGAGACCCTGTCTCAAAAACAAACAAAAAAACAAAGAAAACAAAAAACCTGAGGATGCAATTGATCCTTCCAAGGGTATTCATATCTGAGATCCAAGTCCCTCAAGTTGTAAGAAGCCATACAGAGAAATATTCATGAACAAATTGATATTTATCCTGCTTAAACTTAGCTTCTCTCATTTTGTCCTTTGTCAATCTCCACTGCAAACATGGAGCCATGCAAAGCAAGATCACTGCAAAATGAAATTGCAAATATTTTAAAAGATGCAGGGTTTGTAAAATTAATTAAAATGACGCTGGAAGATAGCTCAAAAAACACATGCAAATCCACTGACGAATAATTACCTGGTCTATAAAGATACTACATGAAGGAGAAGAGACTATTGAGAAGGATGATGAAGTATGAGATGCACTTCACAGGGGAAGATTCAGATGTCAGAGAATTAGGAGAGGCCCTTGAAAAAATTGATCAAATCCTCAAATACTTTTGCAAAAATGTCCCTAGTGAAGTAAAGGATATCATCTTGTGCCATCCATTTCAATTTGTGAAACACATTATATTCCTCCCTACACTTCGTCAATTCACTTGCTTGAAGAATCAACTCATTAGTTGCAACTAGAGCCCAATATTTGTTAAATATCATTAGATGCAACCTAACAGAGGGCCGGGTGCGTTGGCTCATGCATGTAATCCCAGCACTTTGGGAGGCCAAGGCAGGTGGATCACTTGAGGCCAGGAGTTTGAGACCAGCTTGGCCAACATGGCAAAACCCCATCTCTACAAAAAATACAAAAATTAGTCAGGCGTAGTGGCAGGCGTCTGTAATCTCAGCTATTCAGGAGGCTGAGACAGGAGAATCGCTTGAACCCAGGAGGCAGAGGTTGTAGTGAGCTGAGACTGTGCCACTGCACTCCAGTCTGGGTGACAGAGCAAGACTCTGTCTCAGAAAAAGAAAAAAAGAGATGTAACATAACAGAGTTATTCTCGAAACATTGTAGTTTCATTTCAAGATCAAATACCTTACTAAATACATTAAAAGCACTATTTATTATGAAATGTTGGTCCACTTAAGTAGCATTTTTCTGGGGTCAGTCTTCCTCAGTTTGGGCTGATCTCCTCTATTCAAACGAGTATCACAAACACAAATGGCTAATAACTGTTAGGGTGGCCTAGACTTCACTTGTCCTTCAGTATCCATTTTCTTCTCCCACAGTAAAATAACTTTCATCTGGGCAAATGTCCACCTAGAATAAGACTACATTTCCCAGGCCCCTTTGCTGCCATGCATGGCCATATGACTTGTTTCTCACCAATAGGAAATAAGGAGAAATGGAGTCGGAGTCTCTGACCACTTCATAGAGCAGCGCCACCAGAACAACTTGGAATTTTATTTGACATCCCCGGTCTCTCTCACCCACACAGCCAAACTTAAATCCAACTGAACCAACTTTGCTAGGTGGCCACATGAACACAGGGTTTAACATGGCTGAAGACTCAGCAGGAACAATTTACTTTTGGTCCTTGGGGGATTACAAATTTACAGTATATTCTAATATGTATGTACAAATCAATCTAAAAGGAAAAAATAATCTAAAAGGTTTTGAATTCATTATAGGTTTTTGTCATTTTTCTTAGTCAACACTGATCAGTATAACATATCATGCAGTTGGATCTTTAAAAACATTTCCACTTTAAACAACAACTCAATATAAAACTCAAACCTGAGCTTCCTAGCTGCCAGGGCAAAGAGGGAAACTATACAGGGTATGTGGCTCTTATTATGTAATAACAAGGAGTACACCAGTTCATCAGACTAAACAGGTGTTTTCAGGGTCCTGAGTTCTGAAAGTAAGGCTGGAATGGGATTCTTTGTACAGAGTGGCATTCTAAATATAATGAATAAAATTCTCAGTGGCAGTTTTACAGAAACGTAAATGTTCTCGGTATCTGGCTCTTTACACTTGACATTACGCTCCCAGTCTTCATGAGGGTATAATAATGAAGCATAGTTGAATAAAAGCACTTATTTTAGGGAGACAGCTTTTTGGTGATTTGCATACATTCAAGGACAAGTTTGGGAAATCCACTTTAGAGAATGTTTATTCTTGAAATGACTGATTTTCTCATGTCGCCTGTAAGATTTTGAAACACTAGCCTTTAGCTCCCGCCCTGAGCCCTCAAAATGGCACAGAATATATGAGTTTCCTTTCAGTCTGATGAATACTATTTCCACGCCCCCTCTGAATTCCCATGATCTTGCATTCCATTTTGATTATGCCACAAACACCTCACTTTGACTCTGGGCAGGTCTCTTTTTTGGGCTGCAGTGGCCCTGGCTGTGAAATGAGGGGGATTGATGAGAACAGGTCTAGGGTCTTTACTGATCTTCCAGCATCCAAAACGAAAGGTTTCTGTACAGACCTTTCACCCAGAGGTTGTGAAAAGACAGTCTGTGAGCCACACACTCACCCCTCAGACATATTTTCTTTGGCCCCCAGTATACATTGAAGAAAAAATAAGTTGTGCCGGCATATTTTAAAATAAGATTTTCAGTGAAATATTCAGACTTTAAAACATTTCAAGGCTGGTCACTCTTGAGTGCATGGCTGTACTTTCTAGACCCAAGTTGCAGGTGCATCTTCAATAAGGGCCCACTGCTCTGCTGCGGGCCTGCCTGTCCTGCTTCTGCTAGCAACATCCAGGCCCCCGCCAATCATCTAGGGTGGTGGCCATGGTAACTTCTGACACATGTGGCTTTCTGCAGAGGCTCAGGGGAACCAACAGGTGGTTGATTCTGCATAATGGCATGCACAATACACACGAACAAGGTATAGGAACGAGGCCTTTCTAGTTCTCAGCAGAACACACTTTCTAGGTGATTCTGGCTATGGGATGAGGCTGTAAGAAGACACACCTTACTGGCTTGCTCCCCACACCAAAGCATCCCTGCCAGCCCACACTGTGTATCTGAGAGGAAGCTGCCCAGCCTCGAGGGCTGCAGGTCCAGCGCTGCGGACAGGGCTGAAGGAGGAGTCCATCCTTCCCTTGCGGCACTCCCACCCAAACAAACCCCTTGTCACTTGGATGCAACTTCCTGGGGTTGCAACATCTGAGCCACAATATCTTGATTTCACAACCGCCGCGGCTTCTTACCCAAGGCGGGGAGTATTTATTTATTTTTAATTAAAGCAAGTTAAATGAATTGAGTCTGGAGGGTTTTGCAATGGTGCTAGAGGTAAGTGACTATACTGTAATTGCATCTCTACCTCAGACAACCAGCCTGGCAGGTGAGCCTTCAGAGCCCACCAAAGACCTCCTGCAGGATAAGCAAACAGGAACTGGGTCGCCCTCCACCCAGGATGACACGGGTGAGTGTGGACAGTCAACCACCATGTCAGTTTCTGCACCACCTTGGTTACTGCCACGTAGAAAGCGACCACACAGCCCCATTATCTGTTCCCCTCCATGAATTCCTATCCCCCACCCCTATGTTTTGGAACCTTCTTCCAAGCTGATGGTTTGAAGTCAACGAAACAGTCCCTGATGGGCTTAATAACTATTAACAGAGGATGCAAACTCATGCATGGGCACCTTATGGCCTCTCCACACTATAATTCATAGTTTGAAAAGACTCACTTTTTTGGGGGACTCAAATTCCTTTGACAAGGTCACTTTACATCACTACTGTAGGCAAATAAATCTGTATTTCTTTAATACACACAGAAATAAATGCACAACTCTGAAATTATAAGACAGTTGCTCTAGGGGCTATCCAGAATCAACTCGGGTACCGCAGTGGTGTGCAGACCACACCTAGGGACGCCCGCCCTGGCTGTCACTCCCTTCCTGCACCTGCCCCCGTCCCTGCTCACCTGTCCGGTAGCCGGTGCTATTGAGGTACACGGCAAAGGTGCGGCTCTCGTGCTGTGCCTGCCAGGAGGGCGAGGAGCAGTTCTCGTTATTGGTGTAGGTGTTGTGGTTGTGGACATACTTGCCGGTGAGGATGGAGGAGCGTGAGGGGCAGCACATGGGTGTGGTCACGAAGGCGTTGATGAAGTGCGCCCCGCCCTGCTCCATGATGCGCCGGGTCTTGTTCATCACCTGCATGGAACCTGCAAGTCAAGGGTGGAAGTAAGGCGCAGGGCAGGAGACCCGGGGGGCACCGGCACTGGGGGGCTCTCAGCACGTGGCATTCCTAGGTCTGGAGTGGGCACATTCTGCAGACCTATGGGGCAGACGGGGCAGGGGCCACTGCTGCACGGTGGGACCGTCCTGCACAATCAGGAAGGACCCTGGGTCCCGAGTCCACCTGGACACTCCTGAGGTCCAGGTCTGGAGTCTGGAGGATTTTGCAATGGTGCTGGAGGTGAGTGACTGTAAGTGACTGTACTGTCACTGTCCTGTACTGTAATTGCATCTCTACCTGCAAGGCAGGTAAAAACCTGTTTATAAATGACCTGAGACTGGAATCAAACTGTTTTACAAATTTTAAATACAACATTGTTTTTGCAGGGTATTAATATACATTGTTTTGTTTTTTCTTTTGGAAACCAACCACCGTGTAAATTGAGGGAAGATTATACTTTCTTTTCTTTGGAACTTTCCCAATAATTGTTTGCTCTTACTGAAATCTGGTCACGCCAACCTGGTGGCAAACCTTCTCCCTGAGTATTCCCTGGCTGAGGTGCTCTGCCATCAGCCACAAACCCTGCTGGCCTCTTGTCCACACTTTTCTTCGAGCCTGGAACCCACCACCCCTCACCCCAAATCCAACCCATCGGCCTAGTACGCCTCTCGTAGGGAGCCTCTGGCACCACCCTGGGCTTGAGAGCTCTGAGCAGTCTTGTAGCGTGTGTCCTGAGTACTGATCATACCCCAGGCTTCGAGGATTCGGTCATGTCTGCTCTTGTTTCTTTCTTTTGTTTTTTGTTTTTTGTTTTTTTTTTTTGAGACAGAGTCTTGCTCTGTTGCCCAGGCTGGAGTGCAGTGGTATGATCTTGACTCACTGCAATCTCTGCTTCCTGGGTTCAAGCGATTCTCCTGCCTCAGCCTCCCAAGTAGCCCCTATACGCAGCTAGTTTCTGTATTTTTAGTAGAGACAACGTTTCGCCATGTTGGCCAGGCTGGTCTGGAATTTCTGACCTCAAGTGATCCGCCTGCCTCTGCCTCCCAAAGTGCTGTCATTACAGTCATGAACCACCTTGCCTGGCCATGCCTGCTCTTGTTTCTCAACCAAGCTGTAAGCAGAGCAAGACACTTAGGAAGAAAGGCAAGAAGGAAGGAAGGAAGCAAACGAACGTGTGTGGGAGCCCTACTGTGTGCAGGCCACGGTCCCAGGAGGGCAAAGGCCATGTGCTCCGCTCAGCCCTGAATCCTCAGCACTGCCGCCGTGTGTGACACACAGTGGGTACTCAACATAGGTGTGATGAGTGCATGCTCAATTGTATGCTGTGGTTGGTACCCAGACCCTTAGTGATTTGATGGAAATATTCCATGGAGACCCTCTCTCTTCTTCTATGGCCATCCTTGGTTTTTCCCCTTTTCCTTGCAGTTCTTAAGGTGTGCAGTGGGTTGAATGGTGCCCCCGTCCCCTAAAGATAAGACCATGTCCTAATTTCTGGAAGCTGTGAATGTGACCATATTTGGAAAGAGGGTGATATGGTTTGGCTGTGTCCCCACCCAAATCTCATCTTGAATTGTGGCTCCCATATTTCCCACGTGTTGTGAGAGGGATCTGATGGGAGACAGTCGAATCATGGGGGTTGTTTCCCCCATACTGTTCTCTTGGTAGTGAATAAGTCTCATGAGATTTGATGGTTTTATAAAGGTTTTCCCTTTTGCTTGGTTCTCATTCTCTCTTGCCTACTGCCATGTAAGATGTGCCTTTCACCTTCTGCCATGATCCTGAGGCCTCCCCAGCCACATGGAACTGAGTCCATTAAACCTCTTTTTCTTTCTAAATTACCCAGTCTCGGGTGTATCTTTATCAGTAGCATGAAGACAGACCAATACGGGGGGTCTTTGCAGATGTAATTAAATTGAGGCTACTGAAATGAGATTTGTTCTGGATTCCCCAGGTGGGCCCTAAATCCAGTGACAAGTGTCCACATAGGACACAAAGTGGAGAAGACGCACAGGCACAGAGGGGAAGGCCACATTCAAAGGGAAGCAGAGACTGGAGGGATGCACATACAAGCCAAGGAACAAGGAACTCCTAGGGTCCCCAGGGCTGGAAGAGGCAAGGAAGGGCTCTCCCCTAGAGCCTTCTGAGGAAGCACAGCCATGCTAACACCTTGATTTTGGACTTCCGGCCTCCAGAACTGTTGAGAGAGTAAATTTCTGTTGTTTTAAGCCACCCAGTTTGTGATTTGTTAGGACAGCAGTGGGAAACCAAAACAGGGTCTACCAGGCATGTGAAGGCTGTGATCCCAATCACCTAGCAACCCCCTAGAAACCTGAAAACAAGCATCAGACCCACTGCAGCCTCCTGGGATCTGGGGAAGGCCCTCTGCTCAGCAATCAGCTGCTTCTACTTTAAATTTTTACCACCAATCAAGTCACCAAGGTCGTGCCCTTGAGGTCCCAGGATTGCACATCGGCCGCCCTCCCACCTCCTGGCCCCTGCCTCAGCCGTACCCCCAGCCTGGGATGCTCTCACTCCTCCAATCACAGGGCTACCTCTGTCTCCTTCAAGTTATTGATCAGACACCACCTTCTTGGAGAGGCCTTCCCTGGCCTGTATTGAAACCACCTCCCGCAACCCACAGCACTCTCCACTCTGCTTCCCCGCTCCGTGTCTCTCCACAGCAGTTACTGTCCTCAAACATAAGTCATTTTGATTTCACTTATTTGTACGTTGCTGACTTCACCACAAGGGCAGGGACTCAGCCTACTTTGTTCACTGCCTAGCACAGTGCCTGGCACATAATGTGCTCAACAGAGACCAGCTAACTTAACATATAAAATACTATCTTACACTCGGGTTTTCATATCTCAGGAGTCCAAACCAGTTGGTGTCCACAGACCTGTGTGTTGGTGTCTTGTAGAGTGGGTTTTAAAAATGTGACATTAAATAGCATCACACAGGATATGTGCTCTCCAGTTTGCCACACTCCCCCGTGCTCCCTACAGTCTTACACCACCTGCACCCACTCTCATTTCCTACCCGACCCCTGAAGGCTTGGGTGTTGCAACCTTCTGATATAGCTAAGGAATTGAGAGCACTCCAACTTATTCCTGGGGAAGAGGGCAGTCTTCTATGCCAGTAATAATCATTATAATTAATAGTGGCGACTATCACTGGCTGAATGCTTATGGCTGGGCTGAAGACATTCATCACTTAATTCTCCCAATGGCCCATTTTACAGAAGAGGGAACTGAACCTGGGGAGCTGAATGACTGGCTAAGGCTGCACAGCTGGGAAGGCAGTGAAGACTCAAGCCTAGCAGAGGCGGGGTGCTGAGTTTCACGTTCACAAAATGTCACAGTCACACGGGAGGTGGTAACAGTGTCCTGAGGAAGTGCAGAGAGGTCCCCATGCTCTTGGTCCACTCTTGGCTTCAGTTAAGCTCAGAATGGTCCCTTGGTGACCCAGAAGGGGGTCCTCTAGTGGTGACTTCATCGGGCACACCAGGGGTGGGGGTGGCCCAGGGTCACATCACCAAACACCAGGGATGCTGGTGGTGTGAAAGGCCACTGGGAGCTCCAGGCAGGGGGTGGCATTGCCTTAGATTAATTGCGTGGCTTGGTTTCCTTCTACTTAGGGCAAGTAACCTTAGCTTTTCCTTTAGGGTGGTGGAAATCCTCTTAAAACAACAACAACAACAAACAATTGCAGCCGATTTTTAAAAAGTAAATAATCGTACAAGTGGCACACAGATATATGATGAAAATTGTGAGGGAATGATTAGAATTTGGCAATCATTGGCTTGGTACAACCCGGACCTGACATCCCTTGATATGTGGCTTGGTACAACCCTGACATCCATTGATGTCATTCGGCTGTCGATTAGACCTCGGGTGCCACACCCACAGCCGAGCCCTGATGTCACCGTCCCTCCTGCTCCTCCCGAAGCCACTCCCCTTTCCTCCGGGTACTTGGGCAATCATCTTGGCTACGGTTCCTCCCATCTTTCAGTTCCCACATCCAATCCATCAGCAAAGCCTGTTGCCCTCTCTTCAACGTAAACATCCACGATCGGACCCTTGCCACCTCCCCCGTGGGCCAGGCGATCATCCTCTCTCCCTGAAATCAGGCCAGTTGCTTCCTGATTGGACTCCAGTCACTTATTCCCCACGGTGTAGCCAGAGTCTCCTCTCCTGACACTCTCCGGGGCTCCTGCTCACTCAGAGGAGCCCAAGTCTTTCTGGCCATCCACAGAGTGTGGTGGGACCCAATCCCCTCCCTCCCTAACCCCATCCCCCTCTCCGCCCACTCTCTGCAGCCACAGGGTCCCCTGCTCTGTCCACAGACTGACCAGGCGTGCTCCCATCCCAGAGCCTGCGCCCTGCTGTTCCTTCTGCCTGGAAGACCTCTCCCCCGGAGCCCCACAGCGGTGCCCTCACCCCCTTCTTGTCTTTACTCCAAAGTTCCCTTCTCCGTGGAGCCTTCCCTGGCCCCCAATATTTTCTACTCCCTTCCTTGCCTGACATTTTCAACCCTGCACTCATCATCTAACACACGATATACTTCTATGTATTTATCTACTGATCCCGTTTGTTGTCCCCTGTGACTTTTGATGGCTCCACAGCTTAGCCTAGAACAGTGCCTGGCACGCAGTGGGTGCTCATAAATATTTCTTAAATGCACGAGTCCAGGGCACCCCAAGTGGAATCAATCCTTTGCTCCCTGGTCCCAAACAGTAAGGAGAAAGGATGAAGCAGCTGGTAGTGAGAGCTCAGCCTCTCTCGGTCTCCAGCGCCTGCAGAAAGGACAAAAGCTGGCCACCCACCTAACTGGTCAGACCCTTCTCCTGGAAGGGAACGCAGGGCAGGCCGTCACCTGATGAAATCACCTGCACTCCGCAGCCCCCAGTGCTGCCTTGGCAAACAGTGAACAGCCTCCAGAACCATTTCTTGTTTTTAATGGGCTCAGATCCAGGGTCTCCAAATGCTTAGATCTCCTTCCTCCTCATTCCAGAGGAAGCGAGCTGTGAGGTGCTCTTGGCCAGCACTCACCCTTCCCAAATCAGCTGGCGGAGGAGCGCTGTGTCAATCCACGAGTAAAGGACAACAGTGCCCCGGAATGACAGCAGCATCTGTGCATGGGCAGTGCTATGTGCTAAGCCTCCCCTTGGGGACAGTAACCTGCTTTATTAAAACTGCCATAGCGACGAGGCTGTGTAAACCTACCTCTGTAACACAAAAACATATGATTTCATCCCCTCGCCCAGCCCCAGCCCTAATGCAGAAGGACAGCTCCGACGGGAGGGAAGGACCTGAACGACGCGGCCACACAGAAATGAAAAGGCCAGTTTTCAAGCTTTTCAATGCAGCTGGGCCAGCCAACCTCAACTTCTTTCGTCCAACATAAACCTGGGGACATGCAGACAAAAACAGACCCGGTTTCTTTCCATGACCAAACCTTCCCACCATACTAGGTTGAGGGTGAGGTCACTCTTGACACCTCTGTGACTCTGATGGGCTGGAGAGGCCTCACCCCCAGGCCCATCTGTTGGGATTTAAACTTGGGGGCCCAAACCACCCAACTGCTAGAATGCAGTTTCTCCCATGACACTCCTGAACTGCCTCCCCATTCACGGTGGCTTTTTGGGGGCCTCTCTGTGTACGACTGTGCTATGATTTGTTTGATATTTTTATTTAACGTGATTTAAGAAAAAACCCTTTAATCTCAATCCAAGTTAACTACGTCGAGTTAGAGAATTAAGGTGTGAGTTATATATATATATTTTTGGATGCACCATCCAGTAAGTCCATCGTTGATAAAATCAATATTTTGCTGACCTGCCACAGGTGACGACGTTGCCAGTGTCATAGGAAATGCTGAATGAATTTGCCCTTCTAAAGGTCTAAGTCAGAGCAAACACTATCTATGGGGACTTAGCAAGGTGCCAGGGAGTTTCAGGATTCAAAACATGATTTTTTTTTTTTTTTTTTTTTTTGCCATTCCTGAGGCTTAGGTGGCTCCTATCTGTTGGAGGCCTGCTTCAGCTGGGAGCAGGGGAACCCTGTACCCCTCCCAGACAAACCCCTGCGGCCCTCAACTTGGATGATTTTGATGTATAACTAGTGAGATGCCTTCCTATGGCTAGTTTCTTTAAATTATAGATATTATTAGAGTCTGTGATGGCAGGGCCTCCTAGAGAAAGCAGCAGAAGGAAGAATGGGGCAGGGAGAAAAATAAAGGCGGAGTCAGTAAACACAGGACCTTGACTTAAATTCACTCTAATCACTGTTTTCTCTGCCTGGACTATTGCGGTAGGCTCCCAAGCTGTTCTTCTATTCTCCGTTTGGTGGCCAGAGGCTTTTTCTTTTGAGACAGGGTCTCACTCTGCTGCCCAGGCTGGAGTGCAGTAGTGCGATCATGGCTCACTGCAGCCTCGACCTCCCCAGGTTCAGGTGATCCTCCCACCTCCGCCTCCTGAGTAGCTGGAATTACAGGTGTACACTACCACACTCAGCTAATTTTTGTATTTTTTGTACAGGTGGGGCTTCACCACGTTGCCCGGGCTGGTCTTGAACTGCTGGGCTCAAGTGATCCTCCTTCCTTGGCCTCCCAAAGTGTTGGGATAACAGGCATGAGCCACCATGCCTGCCTGGCCAGGACTTCTTTTAAAACAATCAGTGAAATCATCATATTCGTTGCTCTTTGTCTTCCACTGACTGCCTGCCTCACTCAGAGTAAAAATCAAAGTCCTCCCTCTGTCCTACAAGGTCCTCAGTGATCCGGATGCTCACTTGCCCCAACTACAACTCCTACTGCGCGCTCTCTCTCTAAACTTCCTCTGCTCCAGTCACACTGACCTCCTCCTTGTTGTTCCTCGAACACACCAAGCATGCTTCTGCCTCAGGACCTTTGCACCTGCCACTCCTCAGCCCAGACTCAGTCCCTCATTGCCTTCAGGTTTCTGCAAATATCACCTTCTCAGCAAGGCTTTCTCTGGACTGCGCTGATTAGAATCATGCCTTCCCCTTCCTTCTTGCCTTTTGCTGCTCTTCCTGGTGCTTCCGTGTGAGTAAATGAAGAGTAAACATTCTTAGGGGACATGCAGGCTACAGATTCTTAGGGGACATGCAGATGCCTTTGGGGTGAGTGGTGTACACGGTGGGTGGGGAGTCAAGGGCTATCTCTGCTTTGCATTACTTGGATATTTTAAAGTTTTGCTTGTGTAATTTTATTGATTGTTTTGAGATGGAGTCTCCCTCTGTCTTTCAGGCTGGAGTGCAGCGGCGTGATCTCGGCTCACTGCAACCTCTACCTCCTGGGTTCAAGCGATTCTCCTGCCTCAGCCTCCCGAGCAGCTGGGATTACAGGCAAGTACCACCATGCCCAGCTATTTTTTTTTGGTGTGCATTTTTAGTAGAGACAGGGTTACACCATGTTGACCAGGCTGGTCTTGAACTCCTGAATAAATAAAAAATAAATACATGCAGCAAGAGGGCCACAGGTTTCTAGAACAATGGGAGAGGGCAGGATTTGGCACTTGGCATTCCTGCACGGGTCTGCAGGCCTGTCTGTGTGCTACCCCTGTGTGAAGCAGGCCCTAGGATTTAGGGGAAAAGGGCACACAGTGGGCTTTCTATAGATGACCGAAAAATCTATAGATGGTCTTGAACTCCAGGGCTCAAGTGATCCTCCTGCCTTGGCCTCCCAGTGTTGGGATAACACTGTTATCCACTGTGGCCACTGTTGTGGCCACATATCACCTGCTATACTCTACCTGGGGCCAGTCTGCTCCCAGGGGCCCCCAAGCTGTGCTTTCTTTCCTTGAGGAGAGGGGCATTAAGGTCCACCTGGCATGGGGCAGGCTGAGGATGAAGGGGGCACCACACACCCCTCTCCAGGCCGCGTCCTTCTCCTGATTCCTCTCTTACCTGTTTTGTTTTCTATGTTAAAAGGGTTCAGCTGCTACAAATGAACATGTGTATAACACACACACAAACACATGCACATATACACTTCGGTCCTAGACTGAATCACCAGGCCCTTTTTCATCTGTAGACTTTGGGTGCCAAAGAGCACTGAATTGAGAGGCCAAGAATGAGGTGTGAACTGCCGTAAATCACTGACTTTGAGCCTCAGCTTCCCTGTCTGTAAAAACACAGCCCATAAATAACTTTAGGTATAAGGTTTGACTATGAAATTCTAGGATAGATTCTAGAACCTATCACTATGTCACCATACTCAATAGGATGAAAAAGGTTTTCAGTCAGAAGGCCTGATTCCAAATCTTGATTTTTGCCACTTCCTATTAACCAGGTACCTTGTGCAAATGATTTAGCCACCCTGCACCTCAGTTTCCCCGTCTGCAAAGCGGGAGAATAACAGTGCCTCCTTCTCAGGGTTGTTCTGAGTTTTGAGGGGGAAAATATATATATATATACTTTTTTAGTTCAATGCTTGACATACAGAAAGCACTTAATGCATGCCAGCTTTTATTTATTTATTTATTTACTTATTTGAGACAGAGTTTCTCTCTTGTCACCCAGGCTGGAGTGCAATGGCACGATCTCGGTTCATTGCAACCTCTGCCTCCTGGGTTCAAGTGATTCTCCTGCCTCAGCCTCCCGAGTAGCTGGGATTACAGGCTCCCACTATCATTCCTGGCTAATTTTTTGTATTTTTAGTAGAGATGGGGTTTCACCATGTTAGCCAGGCTGTTCTTGAACTCCTGGCCTTAAGTGATCCACCTGCCTTGGCCTCCCAAAGTGCTGGGATTACAGGAGTGAGCCACCATGCCCGGCCACATGTCAGCTTTTCAACAAGTATCATCTCACACAGAGTTAAAAAACGGAGTCCCTCTAGACTAAATCTTGTCTGCATGTGTGTTTGATTTAGGTCTGCCCAAAAGGAAAGGATTTTAAAAATTGAACGGCCTTTTTCTTAAATTGCGAGATTTCACATCAATTCAACTTTCTGGCTTTGCTTGAAAAATGCAAAGATCTGGCTTTGATGGGCCCACGATGGGCTAGACCCGAGTAGCGAAGGCCCACTTGACAAGGTCTTCCTCCGGTCTTCCACGGCCCCTACCATGCCGACTTCCTCCTTGCCAGCACCTGCCTAGCCCTGTGGGCGTGGAGTTTGCAACCCTTAGCTGATTCAATTCCAAGTGAAGGGAGCAGCTAAATAAATCTGCAAAGGTAACGCTCTACTGGGGCCCAGAGACCTGCAGAGAACAGGCATTCAGCGGGGAAGAGAGGCTGCGGGGTCAGGTACAGGTTGGAACAGAGTCTTGACCTGGACAGGTGGGGGATGAAGAGGGCTATGAGGTCGAGCCACAGGCAGGAAAGAACCTGTGTCCTGCACTGACCTCTGGCTACTGGTGTCCACCTAACAGGCTGGAACTCATTCAGCAGCCCTCTCCTGGCCCTCAAATGTCCCTGGAATGTCCGCAGTGCTGTAGGATCAGCTTGTGAGCTCCCTGTCATGCCCAAGGCAACACCTGCTAATGGGCTGCAGCAGGCTGGGCCCGATCAGACCTGACCAACTGCCCCAGAATAGCTCTGTCTCCAGCAGAGGGGAGAGAAAGGCCTGGGGCACAAACAGCAGAAATCGGGAGCCACACTTGGGCAAAAGAAGGATGAGTTCATGTCCTTTGTAGGGACATGGATGAAGCTGGAAACCATCATTCTCAGCAAATTATCACAAGGACAAAAAACCAAACACCGCATGTTCTCACTCATAGGTGGGAATTGAACAATGAGAACACATGGACACAGGAAGGGGAACATCACACATCGGGGACTGTTGTGGGGTGGGGGGAGAGGGGAGGGATAGCATTAGGAGATATACCTAATGTAAATGACGAGTTAACGGGTGCAGCACACCAACATGGCACATGTATACATATGTAACAAAACTGCACGTTGTGCGCATGTACCCTAGAACTTAAATAAAATATATATATATACACACACACATAAAAAGGGAATCTCTTATTTTTCACCTAGTATAGATGTGCTCACTGCTGCTGGTGGCAACTCTTGCTGTGCCTGTAACTCAATCCAGAATAATTACACTGGATTCTGGAGACCTGTTGCTCACAGGTTGTTGTTTTTCTTTTGTTGGTGCAAAGGTGAACCATTCCTGACTCTTGGACATTACAAAATAAAGACAAATGTTATTGCTGGTTTCAGCTACGAAAAGCCAAGGCTCCAAATCGGTTCCTAAACCCAAAATCAATTAAGCAGATGTCGAGGAGGCAGGACTGAGATTCTATTAATAAGCATCGGGTTGTCAGAGAGACCATGCAGTTAATTTTTTCTCCGTTGCTTTCTGCTGCCTCTGGTTGCAGAAGTTCCTGGGAGAAAATTCTGCTATGGTCATCGTCAACCATAGCAGAGAGGTGGCAGAGCACATGTGGGAAAGGGCAGGGCTTGGGTGTAATTGACGGGGCTCTGCAATGATTGGTCATTTCCTCTCTGAGAAACTCCACCCAGAAATATTCCTCTAACTCAAAATGCTACAATCACCATCCCTGGGAGGGGATATTTATTCAATGGGGCAGGGCTTCCAGGGTGTTTTCCCCACTTTTCAGAAGGGGCTACGCAGAGCTGCCGCCCAGCCACAGGCCTGGTGGGTGATGTTTGCAAAGCAGCTTAATGTCCCCCCCTTCCCCACCTCTCCCAATCTGTTCCTCCTGCCCCCGCCTTCCCATCTCTGTAAATGGCACTGCCATCTGCCCAACGGCTCAGCCAAAAACCTAGGAGTCATCCCCGATTCCTCTTCCCTCACCCACCCACTCAGGATCCATAAAGCAAACCCTGCCGACCTTCCAAGCAGCACCGGAATCCACCCACCTCTCTCGCTCTGCAGTGCCCCGTCCTGCTCCGTACCACCAGCATCTCCCACCTGGACTGCTGCAACCACCACCTGATCTCCCTGCTTCCGCTCTTGTCCCTGGGCCACCCTCTTCACCTACAGCCGGGGTGTGCCTCTGAGAACATGCACGCATAGCTGACCAGCTCAGAACATTCTGGGGACCTTCCATCGGGCGTGCAATCAAATCCAGACCCTGCTGCATGGCCTGCTGGGGACCACCAGGTCTCCCCTGTCTGCTCTCTGCCGCCCTCTTCCCCATCCTCCTCCCCTTCATTCCCATGTCCTGCTGCCCTCCTCCAACGTCCTGGGAAACCTGTTCCTGCCACAGGGCTCTTGCACGTGCCGTGCTTCTGCCTGCAGTGCTCCTGCCTCGGGTTTCCACATGAATGTCTCCTCATGACGCAGGTCTCCCCAGTGTTAGGCCACACAACCCCACTTCCCACTGCTAGGGGAGCTGCCCTCGCTGGGACCCTTGCTCCTGATCTCTGGTGTTGCTGAGACCCTCAGTTGCCCACAAATATCTCTTTCTCCTTCTTCCTCTGATCAGGCTGTGACTTTATTTTCAATGCACCCAGCTAGGAAACATTTCCCAGATTCCCTTATGGCCAAAGATGTGCCAGGAGCCTGCCTGCTGCCTTCCAGCCCTGCTCTCTGTCCAGTTCTCCACCCCAGGGCACTGGCCTGGAGGTGCTGGTTCAACAAGCCCCTTCGCTCTTTGGGCTTTGGGTTGGATTTGACTGACAAGGGCCCCTGGCAGGAGATCGGAGAAAGAAGAAAGTGAGGTTGGTGGACAGATTCCTCCACCTTCCTCTCTGTGGTGCCAACAGAGGGTGACAGCTCTTGTGGGGTGACCCTCTGTGTCCCTGGGTTCCAGTAACCTCTTGTCCCACTGTTGCTAATTAGCCTGGGGCACTGCCCTATCCCTAGTGGTTTCCTCGCACTTGCTCACACCTTAGCAAAAAACACTTAAACCGTCTTCCAATGATTCAAATTTGCATGTGCTTTATAATTCTCGCTGAGATCATGTGGCTAAGTAAATAAGATCTATTCGTGTTGCATGTGACTTCTGAAGTGGTTTTTTTTTTTTTTCTTTTTCCTGCCCTTCTGCCTCTGCTTTCTTCTTCTTGCTGCCTAGAGTGTGGCTATGAGAGCTGGAGCTCCAGCAGCTGTTCTAACCACAAGGTGACTTTGCAGATGGAAGCTACGCAGTAAGTATGATGGAACAGAAAGGCAGAGAAGGAGCTTGGGTCCCTGATAACCTTGAAGCCACCAAGCCAGCCCTAGACTGCCTACCTCCAGACATTTGTATAATTCTGTCTTGTTTAAGCCACTGTTATTTTACGTTTTCTTTTACATGCAGCCAAACCTAATCCTGATACACTTAACTTCCAGAACTCAAGTGATCTCCCAAATGTTGCTGAATTGAAAAAAAATCATCTTACAGGAATGTGCTTGGCAAGCTGAACACCAGTGTGGGTCCGAATGAGCCTCTGTTCTTCCTGAGATAACCTGCATCCACATGTTTTTTCTCCTCTAGTGATCAGCAGCAGGAAGGCCAGGAGGTGGGATCTCAGAGAGGCTGAGCTGGAAGTTACCACTGATCTGGTGTCTGGAATCTGGGTATGTTGTCCTGGGCTTCCAGCCATCTGGCCCCTACAGAGAGTACTTGAGCCTGCGATTTGGAATTGATCTCCTGGATATCAGGCTGTGGCACAGGGTGTGGTTTCCTTGTGTTCACAGATGGAAAGTGGAAAACAGGAGGCTGGCCAGACCTCTGCTACATCTTTCTTTCAAAAGCCTGCCTCTCCCACTGGACAGTTCTCCAGGCTGGATCCCTGCAACTTTCAGGATCTGGGGAGGGCCTCAGATTCAGTAAAGCACAAACAAGCACACAGTTTGTATACGATCCCCACCGTGCCCTACTCTAAGTCCACCCAGGCCTGGGCCTCTCTCTTCAACGTCTGACTGATGTGGCTGCCTGTTGGACAGTTCCTGTTGGCTTTTCACAGGCACCTGCAACTTCCCAGGTCCAGAACTGAGCTTTTTTATTTATTGATTTATTGATTTATTGAGACAGAGTCTCGCTCTGTCGCCAGGCTGGAGTGCAGTGGCGCGATCTCAGCTCACTGCAACCTCCGCCTCCTGGGTTCAACCAAATCTCCTGCCTCAGCCTCCCGAGTAGCTGGGACTATAGGCGTGTGCCACCACACCCCGCTAATTTTTGTATTTTTAGTAGAGATAGGGGTTCACTATGTTGGCCAGGATGGTCTCGATCTCCTGACCTCTTGATCCGCGTGCCTTGGCCTCCCAAAGCGCTGGGATCACAGGTGTGAGCCACCGCACCCGGCCCACAGCTTCTAACCATGGTTTTCCCCATCTCTGTACACAGAAAATCCATTCTCATAGTTTTTCAGGCCACAACCTTGGAGTCATTCTCAACTCTTCTTTCCCATCCCTCATCAGTTCCATCAGCACTTGTATCAGCTCTACCTTTGAAATATGACCAGCACTTACTACTTTCCTCACTCTGGTCTGAACCGCCATCATCTCATGCCTGGACCATTGCAATAGACTCCTCATTGGGCTCATCTCATGCGTGGACTGTTGCAGTAGACTCCTTACTGGACACCCTGCTCTCATTACACCTATTCAGTCTATTCTTCTAGAGGGGTCCTATGAAGACACAAATCAGATGCTCAGTGTCCCCTATTGGTGTCCATCTCACTCAGAAAGCCAAAGTCTTCCTCCCATTCAAAGGCTCATGCCTTGCACGGTCCATCCAACCACCACCTCCCTATTACCGTTCATTCTTCCTGCTGCTCTTGTGCACGCTGCTCTGGCCTCTTTGCTGCTCTGAGCCTGCTGAGACCGCATCTGCCTCAGGGCCTTAGCACACACCGTTCCCTCTGCCTGGAGTGCTCTTCCCCAGGGATCCCTCTTGACTGGTTTCCTTACCTTCTTTGCTCAGATTTCCCCTTCCCAATGAGACCACCCTATAGAAAATCCCAGCGATTCTTTTCTCCACCTTTCTCCTGGTTGATCGCCCCTCCTGGCTTCCCCTCCTGGCTTTATTCTCCTCCTCACTTTCTGCTCTTTTATGTACTATAGATTCGATGTGTCTTGTTAACTCTTGCATTAGAATGTAAGCTCTGTTTAGTTTGTTTGCTGTTGGATCTCCTTTGGCATACAGTAGGTGCTCAGGAAACACCTGCCGAATGAATAAGTCTGGTCCACAGTTTGAGGAGCTGCTTCAGAGAGCGCCATGTGAGGGTGTCACGAGCATCTCTCTAACTGGACTGCACGCCAGCTACCTGCCTTCTTCTGGCACTAGCTTCTGAATTTTCCTTTGGGGAATCTGCTCTATCCCAATCCCAGTCCTCATGGTTCAAGTGGGGTTGGCTCCAGTCCTGGCTCCAGGAATGTGCACGTGACTCCATCTGGCCAACCACTGTGTTCCATTCCCCTGAATCTGGTTGACCAGAAGTCCCAGACAGTGTCAGACCAAAAAGACTCAATTTGGGTACTCTCTTCTAGGTGAGAGAAGCTCTCTTTCCACAGGGATGGCTTGCACCTGTATGGTGTTCATGTGGGTCTAGTGATGCCAGGAATGCTGCCTGGAGAGCTGCCCTGAGAGTGAAGCCAACTTGGAGGAAAGCTGAGGTCAGGGAGATGGAGGGACAGAGGCCATCCAGAGACAAAGCTCCTAGATCCAGCCGCACCTGAAGCTCAATGTATACTTGGACTTATTCATATGAGTCCAATAAAGTCCCCTTTTTGATTCCTCAATCCTGCTCGAGTTGGGTTTACATCACTCGTAACTGAGAGAATCCAGGCTGACAGAGAGTGGTTGTGACACACGCGTTTTTAACACCCAGTGGAAGGCTGGTTCCCATGGCACTTTTGCAGGCCCCAAAACCACCACTCAGTTGCTTTTCACCAGCCATGATGGTGCAACTCTGTTCATCAGCAGAGGCAGTAACGGCAGAAGAACCCATGCCAAACTTGATTGACAAGTGTCACTCAAATTACGGGGTATGTAACCATGCCAGGCTCACATACCTGGCAGAGTGGGTGCCAGCTCACCTGCATGAGCGTGGACAGCACTCACCCCACTGTGTCGGCTGGGAGGAGACTCTAATGTTGCTGTTCAGTGCCATGAGACATTTAGATTTTAATGTCGTTTTGATATGCAAAGCTTGCTGTAGACAAACCACACTGTGGCATTGGCCCAGGGTGCTGTAACAGAGGATGGCTTTAACAACCCAAGTGAGAGCAAACTGTCACACACATGACAGGTGCCAGGTATTCCTCACAAGAATGCCAGGGAAACAGATCATCATCTCCACTTTATAGATGAGTAAACTGAGGCACAGAGAGGGCAAATCTTTCCCAAGGACACACGGTCAATGGTAGAGTGAGGATTTGAACCTAGTGGCTAATGAGACAGCTCTTACCCTTGCAACTTTACTCGGAGTATTTTCATTTAAAGATGTTCTGATAGGCTGGTGCAGCGGCTCGCATCTGCAATTCCAGCACTCTGGGAGGCCAATGGGGGCGGATTGTTTGAGCTCAGGAGTTTGCAACCAGCCTGAGCAACATGGCAAAAGCCCATCTCTACAAAAAAAAAACAAACAAACCCCAAAAACTCCCAAAATTAGCTGAGTGTGATGGTGCGCACCTGTAGTCCCAGCTACTTCGGGGGCTGGGGTAAGAGGATTGCTTAAGCTCAGGAGGTCGAGGCTGCAGTGAGTAGTGATCACACCACTGCATTCCATCCTGGGTGACAGAGCGAGACCCCGTCTCAAAAAATATAAACAAATAAAAATAAAGATGTTCTGAGAGGCAAAGAATTCTTCTGAAATGCAAACATCAGGCCAGGTGTGGTGGCTCATGCCTGCGATCCCAGCATTTTGGGAGGCCGAGGCGGCGGATTGCCTGAGGTCAGGAGTTCGAGGCCAACCTGGCCAACATGGCGAAACCCTGAATCTACTAAAAATACAAAAATTAGCTGGGTGTGGTGGCGGGCACCTGTAATTCCAGCTACTTGGGAGGCTGAGGCAGGAGAGTCACGTGAACCCAGGAGGCAGAGGTTGTAGTGAGCCGAGATTGCGCCACTGTACTCCAGCCTGGGTGACAGAGTGAGACTGTCTCAAAAAAAAAAAAAAGAAAAGAAAAGAAAAGAAATGCAAACACTGGATGCAGTCTCGTGGGGCACACTTCAAATCCGACAATCTGAGGGGCCTCGAAAAGGCACCCATCTCTGCCTGGTGTGAACACTCAGGAAAATGAGCACTGGGGAATCCGCTCTGATATTCCGGGGTTTGGAGTCTGGCTGTGTCCTTAACCCTCTGATACAAAAGCCACCACCAAGTGGTCCCCATGTAAGTGGGACCCCCACATCAAAAGCTTGAGAAAGTTCTTCTCTTTTCTAGTCTCTATCCTGCTGATCAGGCCAAGAAGAAAGTCTCGGCAGGTGCTACTTCACCTTTAATGCCGCTTCTGAAACTGCCCATCACCCTCATTACAGTAGAGACACACCGGCTTTCTGGGAGGCAGCATCTTGCTGAAATTTAAAAACACGACTTGGTTTTCACTGTGTTTGGTTTTACAGTGATCCTTTGCCGAAGGCAATGGGTATTGGTTTTTTCCTTTACAGTCAGAATTTGGAGGTTCCTTTTAAAATAATATTTAAGCTTCAAAAATAAGTCCAGTTAAAGAAATTCTCAAGTCATAGATCAGAACCGGGATGCTGCAAAAATTCTCTTGCTCCAGGCCAGAACCATGTCTTAATCCTCTTGCTGTCTCAGAGCCTGCTGGAGCCCCAGAGGCTCCCCAGAGGTTTAGATCAAATTAAATCAGTAAACCCTGGCAGAGCCCAAAGATTCTACTGCCTCCCTGAACAAAGGATGTCTGCAAACGAGACCTTTACCTCCATGTGCTTCCCTCTTATTCTTTTGGAGTGGAAGTCCAGCAAAAGTCCGTTGGTCTCAGAGGGCCACTGAGACACAGGGATGTCCCCAACTACTTTAAACATGTAATGATAATTTAGGCCACTTACGAACTAGTATGGCCCTGGAAGCAGTTCCCCTGGGCATTTGATAATTCCAAATGACAGCTTAGGGAGTCAAATGCGTGCAGGGAAAGGAAAATCGAATATACGTGGTACAGCCCCGAACCCCCCAACCTTGCAATTAGGAAACAGAACAAGCCCCTCGTCTTGTGTATCTGGCACCAGTCCTCCCAACCGGACCCTAATGAGGATGGACGTCTGTTCTCTGTCCTGGGACTGGAAAGAATCCTGGGATTATCTCAGTCAAGAAGTCTCCAGCCCAGAGGGCTGTCAGAACCGCTGCACGGATGGGCAGAAAATAGCAAATGATAAATTTTTTAGGACTACCCGCTGCACGCCAGTTGTAGCAGAGACTGTGAGATAATGTATTGGGCTTTTTGGGGACATGCATTATTGATCTGGGTCTGTCTAGTGGTTTATAAAAAGCCTATCATGCCCCTCCCACAACCACCTTCCCATCCCTCACCTCCTGAAGGAGGCTCAGCCTCCTTCAAAACCCAGTGCTGCTGGTGGAAGAGGTCTGGCTTGTTTATAGAGGGCAAGACTTGTAGGCCCTAATCTATGCTGTGTAGTGCTGTTGGGCAAGAGCTGACACAGGCCACTGAACACCAGGGGCTCTAAACGCACCGCATCCACCTCCTAGAATTTATCCTTCAGAAGCACTCCCTTGCCTGTGCAAAGATGCCTGTTTAAATTTCCAGCAACAATATCCGTAACAGTGAAAAACTAACAAACGCACACACTACCAATCTGAAAACAACTCAATATCCATCCCAGGAATCTGGCTAAATAGAGCAGTGGCTAAGATCACGCGTTCTGGGTTCAAATCTTGTTTTTCTCTTTTTTTCTGAGATGGGGTTTTGTTCTATTGCCCAGGCTAGAGAACAGTGGTGTAACCTAGGCTCACTGCAGCCTTGACCTCTTGGGCTCAAGTGATCCTCCACCTCAGCCTGCCATCAGCTGCTACTACAGGTGTGTGCCACCATCCTTGGCTGATTTTTACATTTTTTGTTAAGACAGGGGGTCTCACTATGTTGCCCAGGCTGGTCTCGAACTCCTGGCCTCAAGTGATCCTCAGGCTCCCAAAATGCTGGGATTACAGGCGTGAGCCACTGCACCCAGCTCAAATCATGTTTAATCACATTCCAGCTGTGCAAACTTGGACAAGTGACTTCTCTCTGCCTCAGTTTTTCCATCTGTCAAATGGAGAGAAGAAATCTCTGTATTTTAAGTCAGCCACGGCTTTCTTTGTTCTCCTCTCTCCTGTGTCTACTTCATACTTGCTATTGGTTTCCTTATATCTGCATATGCCTTTGGTTTCTTTTTATCTGCATACACTGTTGATTTTATTCACAAGTCACAGATGCAAAATTCAGTCAGATTCAGACATGAGACTTAGCTGGATCATGTTGCAAAAATGTGTTGTTCCTAAGAGTGGGTATTCAGCCACTCACCTGTTGATTCGGGCCCCAAATCTAGCGGCTGCCCTTGAAACGTATCTTTTCCATAACCCACATACCTAACCCATTGATCAGTCTATTTCCCAAATATATATCAGGTGGGACCGCATCTCAGCACCCGGGTCTGAGCTTCCATCATCACTGCCCTATCACCCCATCGGCCTCTGAATGAGTGTCCTGTTTCTGCCCTTACCCCTGCGATTTAATTTCATCAAAAGAGCTGGGGGATCCTGTTAGAACCTAAGTGAGGTCACGGCCTTCCTCTTCTTAAGGCCCCCTCATCCATGTCTATTTTACTAAGAATCAAACTCAAAGCCCCCACCATGTCCACAAGGCCTGGTGCAACCCGGACCAAGTCAGCTCCTCAGCTTCATCTTTCTCCATCACGGCCCCAGCTCCCTCCACTCCGGCTCCCTGGCACTTTTTTTTTTTTGCTCCAAACCACCGAGCCCATTTCTATCTCAGTATCTTTGAATTTCCTGTTCTCCTCACCTGGAATGAGCCTCCCCTAGTTCTCTGGCTCCTGACACAGTGCACTGAATGCAACAAATGCGTAATAAACATCTGCTGGATGAATGAACAAACGTGCAGGGCATCGGAAATTCTAAGCATGACTATAGCCGAAACAGCGTCGGGGCTACACAATGTGAGACCAAGAAGCTCTGAGGTCCAGGTGCTGCCTGCAAGACCCCTCTGCAAAATTCTTCAAGAAACGAAACACACCTCTCTGGCCACAGTCTGCAGACTCCCCATAGTTATCAAATGCGCCTCATTCTAAATGCTGCCAGGAGATAGGTATCCTATGTGTCAAATTGTCAATAAAAGCTCTGGGCTCTGATTGCTTCCTGGCTACAAATTCTTTCTGCACTGAGAAGCTCCCAGAGGAAAAAATCTATACTTGTGATCATTAATACAAAGCATTGCAAGGAACAACTTGGTTTTATGTAAATTACCTTTTCCTGGTAGCTAAAAGACAAATTCGGGTTGTCAAGGCTAACCTAGTCAACCTTCACATTTGTTGCCACCAACAACACGCTGTTATCCTTTAAGAGTGGACAGAGGCTGAGGGACCACCCTTCACGGGATCAATGATTGACAGTCTTTGCCACAACCCACAAGAGCCTCCAAAATTTGGCTCCAGGCTCATGTCTCATCTTTTTTTTTTTTTTGAGACTGAGTCTCACTCTGTCACCCAGGCTGGAGTGTAGTGGCATGACCTCCACTCACTGCAACCTCCTTCTCCTGGATTCAAGTGATTCTTGTGCCCCAGTCTCCTCAGTAGCTGGGGTTACAGGTGTGCGCCATCATGCCTGGCTCATTTCTGTAGTTTTAGTAAAGACGGGGTTTCACCACGTTGGCCAGGCTGGTCTCGAACCCCTGACTTCAGGTGATCCACCTGCCTCGGCCTCCCAACGTGCTGGGATTACAAGCATGAGCCATAGCGCCCAGCCTGTTCTCTTTAACTCTTTGGAGAAATCCAGAAACGGTTGTGCAACTGGAGAAGGGTAGAGACCCCTAACCTTGAGGACCCAGTTGTGACCCCAAACACGTGTGGGTGGCCCGTGTCTTGGTTTCAATGTACTCAAAAGTGAGCACGACACATCATCACCACCGCCTTGCCTCAGGAGCCTCAGCCTAACCCAGGGACCCTGCTCCGAGGGGCCGAGGTGCCACCCTGGGGCCCCGAGGCTTACCCAGCTCCACATCCTGGTCGTCCGTCAGCACCAGGATGATGTTGGGGCGGATGTTCCTGCGGTCCCTCTGAAACCTGCCTTTCAGGCGGTGGTGCGACAGGAAGGCCGAGCTTCCACCCAGCAGGGAGAACACAGTTGCGGACAGCAAGCACAGCATGAGGCTCGGGGGGCCCATCTTCTTTTTTTGCTGATCTGGTGCTTCTTTTGGGATGCGGGAGTCTCAAGTTGCGTCTGTGGCTTTGTTTCTTTTCCCTCGTCCCTCTTCACTCGCAGATCTAGAGGAGGAGGAAGAATCAGGTCAATATTTATGTCAAGGCTGCCGGCGCTGCTCATTCTTGCATAATGATTTGTATGGCGGCTGGCATGAACAATGGGAGTTTCTTTGAACAGGGGTGGCTATGGCAGAGTGAAAACCGAACTCCGCTGAAGTTAGCAAAGTCTTTACAATTTGCTTGGTCAACAGACTGGCAGAAAAGCCTTCTGTGGCCACTTCTGCAGAAACAATTTCTTCCCTGGATCCAGTGAGCCTCTGATGTGTCGGTGGCAGCCCAAGACCCGAGTCAGATAACAGCCGTCTCTGAATAATCCACCCAACTCCACAGACAAATCGTCCCCAGGGAGAGGAACAGCAGCGGGCTGGTCTCAAGGGGTGAATATTTGCCGTCCTCTTGCATCTGCCCGCACCGTGGGGTACAGAGGTGAGGGAGATGAAGTTCTAGCTCCCCAGCAGCGGGGGATTCAATCAGGGGTTTAAACGAGAGCCTGGAGCTGGATGTTTTGGGCTGGACAACTGGCATGTGTGAGTGGCAGATCTTCCACTCACTGGCTCAGTTTTCCCGTGAGCAAGCCCGTTTGGAACCTTGGTTTCCCCATGAACAAAATGAGTAGACAGGGCTGTTGTAAGATTTCAGTCTGCTGGGGATGTGTGTGAAAGCCCCTTGTTAAGGGATCTTGTAGTTGGGCAAAAAAGTATTCCTTTTTTTTTTTTTTTTTCCAGACAGAGTTTTGCTCTTGTTGCTCAGGCTGGAGTGCAATGACGCCATCTGGGCTCACTGCGACCTCTGCCTCCTGGTGTTCAAGCGATTCTCCTGCCTCAGCCTCTAGAGAAGCTGGGATTACAGGCGCCTGCCACCACGCCCGGCTAATTTGTTGTAGAGATGGGGTTTCACCATGTTGGCCAGGCTGGTCTTGAACTCCTGAACTCAGGTGATCCACCTGCCCTGGCCTCCCAAAGTGCTGGGGTTATAGGTGTGAGCCACTGTGCCCAGCCTATTAGTTTTAAGTTGCAGAATAAATGAAATGACAATAGAGAAAATTGAGCGCTAAAAGGTGGAGGGGGAAGACCTGCCACAGGCCACTGTGCCCTCAGTCACCCCCCTGGCCCCAGGTCAGACTAGGTCACCAGCGAAGGTGGGTGAGGGGAGGCGGGGACGTGACTCTGGCTCAAGCAGTCTCTAATCTCGCCCTGCTCTTTGCTCTCCGTGGTCATTTTTTCACTTCTTGAGGAAATAAGCCTTCAAGTCCTGTCCAGATATAGACTTTTGGTATCATTTATTTAAAACAAGAGAGCATGAGCGAGAGAGCCACAGCCTGCAGATGTGCTGGGAGGAAGCCAAGTGTCGTGGGGGCGGCTGTGTTGCTGTGACCTTGAAAGGGTCTGTTTGTCCTTGCCCTCCATGGGGGACCCCAGCCATCAGCTCAAAGTCATGACTCAGAGGCTCAGCAAGGTCTCCGGGTTCAGCAGGGGGATGTGCTGCCTGCTTCATCTCTCCTGGGGACTGCAAGGTGGCCTGAGGGGTCTCCCGCCTCCCTCTTCCCTGCCCCCATCCTCCATTTTCCCAGGGCAGCCGGAGGAATCTTCCTAAAATACAGATCAGATCACAGCACTGGGCAGGGGAGGGCACAGTGCCTCGTGCAGGTACAGACTGAAGGGGGTGCTCGCTCCCAGGCTGCACAAGTGCCAGGCACTCACCTCACCTTAGTGCCAGTCCTGTGCTCACCTGCCGCACCTTCCCTGGCTGCTCATGGCTCACAGGATAAAATGCAAACTTCTTGCCAGGGCTGCCCTGGCCCGTGAGATCTGGCCCCTGCCCACTTCTCCTCGACCTCTCCTTTCCAGCCCTACTGGCTTCTTTCTGTCGAATGGACAAGTCAAGCTTCTCTCTGCCCCAGGGTCTTTGCACCTGCTCTTTTAAAAATAACTCCTGTAGCTGGGCGCAGTGGCTCACATCTGTAATTCCAGCACTTTGGGAGGCTGAGGCAGGTGGATCACCTGAGGTCAGGAGTTCGAGACCAGCCTGATCAACATGGTGAAACCCCACCTCTACTAAAAATACACAAATTAGCTGGGCATGGTGGCACATGCCTGTAATCCCAGCTACTCGGGAGGCTGAGGCAGGAGAATCGCTTGAACCTGGGAAATGGAGGTTGCAGTGAGCCGAGATCATGTCATTGCACTCCAGCCTGGGTGACAGAGTGAGACTCCATCTCAAAAACAACCACCACCACCACCACCACAAACTCCTGCTTTGTACTCCTGGCTCTTTCTGTCAAAAGAACAAACGTCATCACCTCAGAGAGGCCTGCCCTGACCACCCTATTTAAAGCGGGGGCCCCCAACCCAGGCACTCTGCATTTTATAACCGGTTTTGTTTCTCTTGTAATCACTACTACAGCCTGCAATTTCTTATTTATTGTCCAATTCTTCCCCACTAGGGGGTCAGCTCCCTGAGGACAGAGACAGGCTTATGTTATTCATGGCTGTCTCCAGGCCTTGGCACAAAGAAATAGATAAATAAAGGAACGGAGGTTCTGCTAAGGTCCTTTGAGTTCTGCAGAGTGAGGGAAGCTGGACTCGGCAGGGCCGTGCCATAGCTTGGGTCTACATGGCTCAGAGGCATCCATCACTGATGCCTTGCCCCAGCCACCCTCCATGGACACCAACGAGGAGCTGGCCACTGTGTTCTCTGGGCAGCGCTATGGTTGAAAAACCCCAGGAAGGGTCACTCCTGCTCCATTTCTCCCGCAGCTCTGCTTGGCACCCTGGGAGGCTGAGCTCTACAGATGGCATGGTCGGCACGTCCCTGCTCTCTGGCTTCTGGCTGGGAGGCTGCAGCATGGGAGGTGGTGGGAAGTCCGTGCGTTTATTCTCCTCCCGCACGCAGTAGCTCCCCAGGCAGTAGCCTTCATGTCTGTGTGTGTGGATGCAGCTCCTGCCGGGGGCCCCTCCTGGCTCTAGTGTCTCCCCAGTTCTGAGTTCACCTCTCCCTCCTCTTGCCCCATCAAGTCTAGGGAAAGTAAGGGCTCCTATTGCTACCAGTTCCTGGGTGCAGCATCATTTCTTTGCTCCCTTTGCCCACCTGCCTCTGAAAATAGTGCTTTCAATCAACTCTCCCAGCTGCCCCGATGCGCACCCTAATTTACTTCATTCAGGGACCTGTATCCTATGTCAGGCTGGCCAGGACAGCAAGTCTCCCTTCTAGCACCTCCCCTGGGAGCAGGAAGCAGGCTCCGCTCAATGCCTCCTTCCCAGGTGGCTCTGAGAGTCACAATTTCAGGGGAGCTGGGGACACACTCGATGCAGTCGTCTGACATGAGAACTGTGAGTTTCATGGGACCAGAGGGTGAACAACAGCTTCCTTCTCAATCTCTCATCTGCAGAAACATACACCTCATGAGAGCCAGAGCCACTGCGGCAACTTTGCTGGGCACCTGCTTTGTGCCACGTGGTGTGATGGTTAAGGACGTGGACTTTGGAGTTACTTGCTGAAAGACCCTGAGCTAGTAACTTAACACCTTTGTGCCTCAGTTTCCTCATCTATGAAATGGGTGTGCAGGATTAAATGTGTTGATACAGTGTGCTGGGACTAGAGCCTGGCCATAGTACTAACTGGAATACACATTCCACAATGTAAACCATTGTTAGATTGATCCTACCGCTGCAGCTGTCCTGCGTCAGGCACTCTGAAATCTCCTTCAACCTCCACCAAGGCTCCCTCCTGCAAGTACTATTATTAGCCCCAGAGAAAACTGAGGTTTCGTTACTGTCCTAAGGCCACCCAGACAGAAGATGGCAGGGATGGGATGTGAATTCTGCCCTCCCTCACCGTTCAGTGTGGGCTTCTCATCACGAAACTCGGATTTCCCAACTCTTTCCATTCAAGGACCACGGCCCTGATTTCTGCTGAATCTGCAGAGCCCTTCAGTGATTATTTGCTTAACGTGCTTCTTTAAATGGCCTCATTTTAAAATAAAAACACAAACACATGTTTTGGGAAAAGAAAACTTCCTACCCAAAGATAAATGGAAAGTGGACATCGCTTCCCTGTAGAGCTAATTGTACAAATAAAAGTCAAAGAAAGCTGAATCAGTGGAACTTGATGCAAATAGCTTCCCAGGCTTCGTGTGCCCTCGCGCTCGCACTCTCTTTTGAAGTGAGATTAGCAGGTGTTGAAAGGAGTCAAAGCACATTAGCACCATCTGAGACTTTCTGCTGGAGGTAACTGGAGGCTGCCAGACAGCTGAAAAGGAGACAAACTCTAGCCATCGAATCAGTCCCTGAACCACCCCAAATCAGAGTAATCCTCAAACTATGTTGTGTATCTGATATGGTTTGGCTGTGTCCCCACCCAAATCTCATCTTGACTTGTAGCGCCCATAATTCCCACGTGTTGTGGGAGGGACCTGGTGGGAGATAATTGAATCATGGGGGTGGTTCCCCCATACTGTTCTCGTGGTAGTGAATAAGTCTCATGAGATCTAATGGTTTTATAAAGGGTTTCCCCTTTTGCTTGGTTCTCATCTTCTCTTGTCTGCCATCATGTAAGGCGTGCCTTTCACCTTCCACCATGATTGTAAGGCCTCCCCAGCCACATGGAACAATGAGTCCATTAAATCTTTTTCTTTTAAATTACCCAGTCTTGGGTATGTCTTTATCAGCAGCGTGAAAACAGACTAATACATTATCAGTGGCCCATGTCCCTCCATCGGGAAACACTATGGGATGCTTTGCACTTGAAACTACGATTGCAGCAGCCAGCGTGCTAAGATGCACATTCACGTTCCTTCAGAGAGACAGACGTGGAGTGCTAATATTGGGAGAATTCTGATGGGGTGCCCTACAAATAGCAACTCTCTGAAACCAGAAACCAATCACAGGAAAACCTTTCTGAAAGCTTGCAGCACACTCCAGTCTCTGCTCTGAGCTGTTTGCAGGTGTCAACCCAATTAATATGCACACCCACCCATCAATATTTCACCCATTTTATGGATGAAGAAGCTGAGGCACAGAGAGTTAAAATCACTTTCCCACGATCATATGGGTAAGTGGCAGAGAAGGGGTTCAAACCTAGTCTGGCCCGATTTGGGCAGCTCAACCAGGACCCCCTAGAAGCAGATCTTTGAACAAGTTCCTAAGAGTCTCCCAGCCTCAGTTTCCTCATTTGCCAGGTGGCCAGGTGCCCTCTGAGGGCCTTTTTGGCCCTGGGCCTGTGATGCCAGGGTACAGGGGGGCTGGGAAGGGCAGTCTTCATTGGGAGCCCTGGGCTGGGTAAAGATGGAGCCCGGGGCACAGTCAGCTGGACTTCGTTCCTGGCTCCCATGTTGGTTTCAGAGCACCCCCCACTCCTGGGCGGCTATCACCCGCTCTCCTCTGGATGGAAGTCAAAGCTCCGGCACCAGAAGCCAGAGAATAACAGGAGCTAATTATTTCATCAGATCAAGTCATCAGTGGGTCGATTTCTGATGAATTCCCCTGGCTCAGACTTCTCGTGGCCTCATGCCAGTTTCTCTCCGGATGCTGAAGAAATCAATTAAAGATGACACAAGGGATTCTGCCTTGTTTTTTTTCCTTTTTCTTGGTAAAATATTCAAAGTGGCTGAACCGAGAGAGCACCCAGTGAACTCACGCAGCACCAGCTGCCTGCCACTCCATCCCTGCTGTGGACAACACCTCTCCTTCCCACCAGTTCCTTTCCAGGTCTCTCTGACTCCTCCTCTCCATCCTGAATCTTCTCCAGGACCTTGGCAAAGGCTCGCCAGCCCAGGAGACATCTCTGGAAACACCTAACGTCCTGAGCATTTAGAAACATCATTTTTAGTTCTCAATTTCTCTGCCAATCTGCAGAGAGGAACGGGTCTCAGAGTGACTGATGCCCTCACCTTCCCAATGCCACAAACCACGGTGGTGAACAAACACCTGGGACCTCATCCAGACCTGTTTAGAAAGACCCAGATGGGCTGTTTTCCTCTGAGGATCTCCAAATCCAACAACAGGAGGAGAGAGAAGTTTGGGAACAATCAGGCAGCTGAGGTGGTGGGAGAGGAAGAAGGGGCCAGAGGCAGGAGGCGGCACTGGTCAGATGGTAAATGTCCATGAAAGGCGGGAAGAAAGCAAACTGTGGGTGTGCAGATACGTCCCACGGGCTGGGGCCAGAGCCCCGCAACAGACCTAGCAGCCTCCCCAGGTGGTCCAGAGAACCTGATCATTTCTCTCTCTTCCTTCTTTCACTTTACAAATACGTATGAAGGACCTCCTATGAGGCACAGTGTTCAGTGATAGGAGAATCCTGCCTGGATTCCAACAGCCTCCTAACTGGTTTCCCTGCTTCTACCTCGTCCCTTCCATCAAGCAGCCAGACAGATCCTGTTAAAACAAAAGCAAGGGCCTGCCTTCCTCCACTGAACAGCCTTCAATAACTTCCATCCCATGCAGAGTAAAACGCAAAAACCCTCCAAAGGGGCTACAAGAACCCACCCGACCTGCTCCATCACCTCTCCGACCTTATTGCCTTCCCCTCTCTCCCTTGCACACCTGGCTCCAGCCACACGGTCTCTGTACTGTTCCTTGCACATGCTAGCACAGCCCACCCCAGGGCCCTTGAACTTGCTGCTCCCTCTGCCTGGAGCCTTCATTCAGGTTATCTTCACCATCCCTTCTTCCCCCTCCTCAGGTCTTTGCTCAAATTTCACCTTGGCAGGTTAAAACCGAAATCTCTGCCCTCCCCAGTAGCACTTACCACCTCTCACAGCTAGCTCCTTTATTTCTTTGCGGGTGTCCTCCAGCAGAATATCAGCCCCCTGAAGGTACAGGTTTTTGTCATCTTTGTTCAGATCTATATCCTCAACAATTAAAACAATGCTTGGGGCATAGCAGGCATTCAAAATATTTACTGGCTTAACAAAGAATTATCTCCTGTCTCCTGGTAACAGCCCCTGTTAGTGCTTTGAGGCCACAAGTGCTCTTATTCCCCACCCCCAACCCCCCTTATATATGGTTTGACTGCAGGGCAGCTCATGTGAGCCAGGTGGAGCCAATCAGCAATTCCATCTCTAGCTTCAGCGATTGGTCCTGGGGCAGACATGTGACCCAAGTCTGGCCAATAAGCGAGAGGGGGTCCTGGAGGCTGGAGGAGACCGTGCTGGGTGCCAGGAGGCCTGAATCTGGTGCTGATGGTGGCCGCCCATTGGATGGAGCCCGAGAGAGAGGATGCTGGTGACAATGGGGTGGACCAAGTTGCATCTTGTAGCCAGGTACAGACTCAAAAAAGTGCCCTTTGCTGCTTAAGAGAGTCCGAATTAGGGCTGTCATTTGCAACAGGGAGCACCCAGACCAGCACAGGAAACACCCTAGAAGAACAATAATGAATGATAGCTAACATCAGGGGCCCTGCACAATTCTAAGCACTTTTAGTGTGTGACCTCATGCCACCCTTACAACCACCTTGTGAGTTGGGATGCTCCATTTACAGACAAGGAAGATAAGGCACGGACAGGCTCCAGAACCTGCCCAGTGTCGTGCAGCATGGGTGCTGAATACTGTCCCTTTGGTCATCCCTTCCCATCTTCTCTCCACCTCCAAATCCAACAAGAGGAGGAGAGAGGGCTGGGCGCGGCAGCTCACGTCTGTAATCCCAGCACTTTGGGAGGCCAAGGTGGGCGGATCACGAGGTCAGGAGATCGAGACCATCCTGGGTAACACGGTGAAACCCCGTCTCTACTAAAAAAAAAATACAAAAAATTAGCTGGGCGTGGTGGCGGGCGCCTGTAGTCCCAGCTACTTGGGAGGCTGAGGCAGGAGAATAGTGTGAACTCAGAGGTGGAGCTTGCAGTGAGCCGAGATCGAGCCACTGTACTCCAGCCTGGGTGACAGAGCGACACTGCCTTAAAAAACAAAAACAAAAACAAAAAAAAACAAGAGAGAGAAGTTTGGTAATAATTAGGCAGTTGAGGTGGTGGGAGAGGAAGAAGGGGCCAGAGGCAGAAGGCAGCATTGGTCAGATGGGAAACACTCATGAGAGGTGGGAAGAAAGGAAATTGTGGGTGTGCAGATATGTCCCATGGGCTGGGGCCAGAGCCCGGCAACAGACCTGGGGGCCTCCTCAGGTGGTCCAGGGAGCCTGATCATTTCTCTCTTCCTTCATTTACTTTACAAATATTTATTAAGGGCCTGCTATATGTGAGGCACAGTGTTCTGTGATAGGAGAATCCTGCCCGATTACAACAGTAATCCGCTCTTCCCCGTCCCCTGGGAGGTTCACTTGGATGTGCCACCCTCAAGTGACAGACAAAACAAGCAAGCCAGCATGGCTATTTGCACACAGACATTCTGACCCCAGAGCCTACTCTTTTGACACTTATGCTGACTTGGAAAGCAACAAGTGATACAAGGGACTGAGGTTAAGTGTGTTGCATAAACAGCAAGAGGAAAGGGGAAACTGCTGGCCTGGGAGCAGTCAGGGAGGGCTTCCTGGAGGAGTACTTAGCATAAACTGAGCAGCCTAACAGGAGCAAAGTTCTGAAGAATCCACAGGATTTGGATGGCCAGTGAAGAAGAGGGTGGAGGACAGGATGCTTCAGGCAGGAGAAACGGTTTGGGCAAAGAGCAGGCAGAGGAAACAGAGAGAGGCCCCTGGAGGGATGGGAAAGTGTGGTCCCAAACCTCACAAGCCCAGAAGCTGTCTAGACAGGGGATGACACACGCACATCTGTTAAACTTTACACTCCCCTGTGTCTCCCCTTCTTCCTGGCTACAGGCTTTCTCCAGCCTTCTCTCCTCCTCTTTGGGGCCGTCAAAGAAAGGACAGAAGCTCCTGTAACCTATGGGCCACAGCTTCTCTCTGTCTCCCCTACCTAGGTCCAGGCCATCTTGTGGCTCTCCTTGCCTGTTCTTGGAATTCCAAATGGAGGCAGAGAACCAAGCCGGCTCTCAAGAACAGGGCAGGAGACAATAGAAGGGTCATTCAGAGGGAGGAGGGAAAGATCAGGTTTCAAGACAAAGGCTCAGGATCTGGAAAGGAAATTAGGGCATAAAGATTGTAGGGCAAAAATGCAGGGCTTAGGAACCCAGTTACCTGCCTAACTATTGATGTAACAAGACATTCCTGAAGGCTCGTGTGTGCCAGGCACAGTTCTTGGCACTGTGGATAAAGCAGTGAAAAGAAAGCTCCCTGCCCTCCTGGAAGTGATATTCTAAGTCAACACAGGAAAAGCTGGAGTTGAAAGATTCCAGCTACATGTGAGAATGATCAGAAAAGAGGACTGGAAATAATGGCAAACCACAGGCAAGCTGTGAGAACAGAGTGGCCATGGATTAAAGTTAGAGCACAAAGGAAATTTAGAAACAATGTATTCAAGTCTTAGGAAGCTGAGCACCAAAATGTTTTGTATGTCAAGTGGGTAGATGTTTGACAGGCCATATAATTCACACCCTCAAATACCTGAGCATCTGCCACTTGCTTTGTACTGTTTCATGATCAGTAGAAAAAAAAAAAAAGAACAGACAAAACTCTCGATTCTCAGAGAGCTGACAAACAGCGGACAGAGGTAAGCAAACAGCCTGATACTTACTTGGGGGAAAATGCCACAGGGAACACGCTGAGTAGGAGGAGGGTAGGATCTAGAGCTAGCCTGCCTGGGTTTGGATCTCAGCTCTGCCACTTACTAGAGGTTGGGCAAGTGTCTGAACCTCTTGTCTTCTCAGTGACTTCATCTGGAAAGTGAGGACACCTACAAGCACTTGCCTACAGAGTGGATGGTTTAACATGCACGGAGACTTTCAACAGATCTGTATGCAGCAAGTGCCCAATAAATGCTGGCTTGTGTTCTCTGCTAGGTTTGGGCCACCCAGGATTATCTCCTTTCTATAACAGCTCCCAATTTTCTTGGGAATCTGAGGCCGGGTGTGGTGGCTTACACCTGTAATCCCAGCACTTTGGGAGGCCAAGGCAGGTGGATCATTTGAGGTCCAGAGTTTGAGATCAGCTTAGCCAACATGGTGAAACCCCATCTCTACTAAAACTACAAAAATTAGGCTGGGCGCAGTGGCTCAGGCCTGTTATCCCAGCACTTTGGGAGGCTGCGGCAGGTGGATCATGAGGTCAGGAGATCGAGACCATCCTGGTTAATGCGGTGAAACCCCATCTCTACTAAAAATACAAAATTAGCCGGGCATGGTGGCACATGCCTGTAGTCCTAGCTACTTGGGAGGCTGAGGCAGGAGAATGGCGTGAACCCAGGAGGCAGAGCTTGCAGTGAGCTGAGACTGCGCTACTGCACTCCAGCCTGGGCGACAGAGCGAGACCGTGTCTCAAAAACAGCAAAAATTAGCCAGGTGTGATGACATGTGCCTGTAATCTCAGTTACTCGGGAGGCCAAGGCAGGAGAATTGAGCTGAGATCACGCCACTGCACTCCAGCCTAGGCGACAGAGCAAGACTCTGTCTCAAAAAAAAAAAAAAAAATATTGGGGGATCCTTTTCTCCCCACCCTTGGTCCACAAAGTTCAAATTAGGCTCCAGTTCTGGAGCTACAATGCTAGATCGTGGGATCCTAGACCTGGGCCAATCAGAGCCTCCCCACCACTTGCCTCAGTGACGGGCCAGAGTAATCCAGGCCCTTTGGCCTGACTGGTCAGGAAGAGGCATCCAGTCTTTACAACTGGCTAACTCACTCCATGTGGTTCCAATGTGAGGACCAGGGAAGACAGCGACGCCACTTTGAGTGGGGTCGGGAATGAAGCCAACACACCGAACACAGCAGTGCTGTGAAATGCACCATACTTGGGACTTAACAGCACTGGACACCTGCATCCAGCCCAGCCTGAAAGAGGAAGATTTGGGTTGGGTTCTTTGTTTCAGGCCCAATAAATTCCTCTTTAACTAGTTTCTGTTTTCTTTGTAGGTCAGTTTCCCCATACTTTGACTCTTCAAGATCAGAAGTGAAATTCCCTTTTTTCAATTAGGTCATTCCTAGTTGCTCTCTCACTTGCAACCAAATGAACCCAAATTGGGGGGCGGGCTGGAGGCAGAGGGCTGACTCACGTGGCTTCCTGGCCACCTTGTGCCTGTGTGAACAGAGGCCTCAGGGCACGGCCTGCCAGCCCACGCTAGGCCTCCTCGGCCTGTGCCCAACTCTCCGCCTTACTGAGGGCCAACTCGCCCATCCTTCTTTGACAACTGATAAGAGAAGGTAGTGTGGAAAAGCGGAAGGAACGTGGGTGTGGGAATCACAAATTCTGGACCTGACTCGGCCACCCTGGCTGTGACTTGGGCCTTCCCTGGCCCTCTGTCCCTGAAGCAGGCCCTGCTCTGTCACCCCCACCCCCAGTCCCAGCACTGCTCTCTTCAGAGCACTTATCATAACTTGTGATTCCTCTATTTACTCTCTGGCCTGAGTTTGTGTTTGTGTGTTTTTTTGTTTGTTTTTGTTTTTGAGATGGAGTCTCCTCTGACATCCAGGCTGGAGTACAGTGGCATGACCTTGGCTCACTGCAACCTCCACCTCCCAGGTTCAAGTGATTCTCCTGCCTCAGCCTCCTGAGTAGCTGGGATTACAGGCACCCGCCACCATGCCTGCCTCATTTTTTTTTTGAGACGGAGTTTCACTCTGTCGCCCAGGCTGGAGTGCAGTAGCGTGATCTCAGCTCACTGCATACCTCTACCTCCTGGGTTCAAGTGATTCTCCTGCCTCCGCCTCCTGAGTAGCTGGAACTACAGGTGCCCACCACCACGCCCGCTAATTTTTTTGTATTTTTAGTAGAGACGGGGTTTCACTGTGTTAGCCAGAATGGTCTCAATTTCCTGACCTTGTGATCCACCCGCCTCAGCTTCCCAAAGTGCTGGGACTACAGGCGTGAGCCACCGCGCCCGGCCACACCTGCCTAATTTTTGTATTTTTTTTTTTTTTTTTAGTAGAGACAGGGTTTCACCATGTTGGCCAGGCTGGTCTCAAACTCCTGACCTTAAGTGATCTGCCCACCTTGGCCTCCCAATGTGCTGGGATTACAGGCGTGAACCACTGCACCTGGCCTGGTTTTTTATTTTGTAGAGGGGCATCCCTCCACCAGAAGCTCGCATGGGCAGGGGCTGTCTCTTGGTTGCCTGATGCCACGGCCCTAGCTCCTGGCAGAGCCGAGGTGCTAATTCTTCCAGATAGGCAGCTGAGATTTCCTGAGCACCTACTATGTTCCCAGCCCTATTCTTCAGTGCTGGGAATCAGGAAAAACAATCCTTCATGGATCAGACACCAAAATAAATTACACAACATATGAGGCAACGTGTCCCAAGGAGATCAAGTCCTAAGGAGGGAGGTTGGAGTGCTAGGGAGTGAGGGGGTGTAACTTTAAATAGGTTGGGTAGCGAAGGCCTGAGAGATGACAGTTGGGTGGATCCCTGCAGGAGGGGAGGGAACATGCCTTGTGGATATTTAGGGGAAGAGCATCCTAGGCACAGGGAACAGAAAGCGCAACTGTCCTGAGGTAGGAAGATGCCTGAGGGAGGGCCGGAAAGGGGGCACGCATGGCGGCATGGAGCTGAGTGAAGGGGGCTGGGGGGTTCTAACTTGCGGGTGATGTGATCTGGTGTAGTTTTTTGTTTTTTTTTTTTTTTTGAGACAGAGTCCTGCTCTGTTGCCCAGGCTGGAGTGCAGCGGCACGAACATAGCTCACTGCAACCTCCATTTCCCAGGCTCAGGCAATCCTCCCACCTCAGCCTCCCAAGCAGCTGGGACTGCAGGTGAGGACAACCATGCCCGATTACTTTTTAAATTTTTGGTAGAGATGAGGTCTCGCTATGTTGCCCAGGCTGGTGTTGAACTCCTGGACTCAAACAATCCCCTCACCTCAGCCTCCCAAAGAGCTGGGATTACAAGCATGAGCCACCATGCCCAGCCCTGATGTAAGTTTTAACAGAATCCTTCTGACTATGTGAGGGGAACAGACTGCAGGGCATGAGGGTAGGCACAGGGAGGCCACTGAGATGACTAGATGGGAGCAAAGAAGGGGCAAGAGGTGGACGGTTTCTGAATATTATTCAGTGAATGAATGAATAACTGCACGGTGGGAAGCCTGGAATTGGCTGAATGCTCCAGTTACTAATACTGTGTAACAATTTACTGCAAAACTTAGTGGTGAATTAAAATCTTTCTTTTATTCTCAGAGGCTCCTGATCAGGAACTTGTGCAGGACATGGCAGGAAGGGCTGGTCTCTGCTTTGTAACGTCTGAGGCCACTGCTGAGAAGGCTCAGCAGGGCCTTGGCTTGTCTGGCAGTTGTTGCTGGCAGTTGGTTGGGAGCTTGGGAGGGGCTGCGGAGTGGGCACCTCCATGTGGCCTCAGTGTGGCTTGGGCTTCCTCACAGCATGGTGGCCTTGCAGTGGGGTCTGATTTCTTACACAACAGCGAGGGTCCCAGTGATCCAGGGGGAGCTGGCTCATCTTTTCTGCTGTCCCATGGTGTTCCTTCCACCAGGGCTACGCACGTCTGGCCAGATTCAAGGGGAGGGGACACAGACCCACATCTCGAGAAAGGAGCATCAAGGTCCCACCATGGATGAGCCTGCAGGGTACCGTGTGGCCATCCCGTAAAACAGTCAGTCCTGCTGGGTCACAGAGGCTGGCCAGGCCTGGGGCAGCCACGTGGGCCTCCCCTGCAGTACATCCTCCCTCCTAGGAAGTGAAACCCAATCTGATCCCTGGCTGTCGGGGCTGGGCGATTGTGCTCACGTCCATTTCAAAGAATCCGTGAGCCTCGGAAAGTCCTGGGTGGGCAATCTTCCTTCTCACATGACCCAAGGGTGTTAAAGCCACGATGTCAGGTCCAGGGGGTTCTGAGCAGGGCAGAAGGGTGAACTGAAGGGCTCGTACTGGGAGCTAGAGTCACAACAACCTCTCCTCCTTATTCTAGATAACACATCTGCTCAGTTCTATGTACGCCAGAAACATTGATTTCTTCCCATTTTTTAACCACCCCCAGCTTATTTTTAAGTAGAAAGGAAGCCACCTAACAAACCCAGAAAACCCCACAGAAGAATAAGACCTCGTTTGGGGAAAAAGGCCCCAACCTCCCCCAGCGCTTCCCTTCTGCAGAGGCAAGAAATTTTCCAACTCAGCCTCTGCCCTTGAGTCCTGTGCTCAAAGCTGCCCAACAACATGGAGGTTGCCCTGGAGTCCAGGAGGGAAGGGAAGGCTGCTGTCCCTGGGAGCCCCTCTCATCAGGCAGGTATTGGCTTGTCAGTGGCAGGATGGGGCGGGGGCGGGGGGGCGGGGGCAGTGATGATGAGGCTCTGCAGGCTTCAAATGGGGGTGCTGGGCCAGGGCTCCGGGGCCAGGCTTGGAAGGATGCTCATCATGCCTGGCTGGGCAGGAGACCTGGAAACATCTCCCAACCTGCCGGAACTCCGCCTGCGATAACACAGCTTTTCCACCTGGGCCAGAATCAACTGCTGCTAGAGTTTTTTACAGGCAGCTCCCCAGGAAGTTTCTGGCAAGATGGCAGCTTCCAGGGCAGGGGCTCCCGATTTGAGGCAAATGGTACAGCCTGATCTGCTCCGAAAGGAACGACAGGGCTGATCGTTAACCTCTGTGCTCCATCCCATATGCCAGGGTCTCAGAACAAATAAATGAATTTTTAAAAGTCTGGTATAAGTAGAATACCCAAATCTGGGCCTAAATTCATTCATTCATTCCCTTTCTTATTTCAATAAATTTATTTAGAAAGAAAAGTCTATCTTGGAGGAACCAGCACCCATTGCCATAAACCTGGGTCTCTCAACCTTGGCATTACTGCCGCGTGGGCAGGATCATTCTTCGATGGGGGACTGTGCTGTGTATCTCAGGGTGTTCACAGGCCTCTGTCCATGAGATGCAAGTAGCACCTACCCCAGTTGTGACAATCAAAAGTATCTCCAGACACTGCCAAATGTCCCCCTAGGGGGCAAAACTGCCCCTAGGTGAGAACCCCTGCCATACTTAGATGGCAACAGTATAAAGGCAATGACATTGTGGTTACATTCTTGCTTGCCAAGGCCTCTGAGCTTCCCCTTACACTGGGAGTAGGTCTCCTTGAAGACCATAAAGGAGGAGTTCACGCGATTCCCTCCTTGATGACCCAGAGGCTTGGAGGAGAGCAGAAAAGGAAAAGGGGAAAAAGGAAAAGTTAAAGGTTTTTACGTTGGAAATAGCATTTCCAATGTAGTCCAGGCCCCACCCCGTCTCTTATCCTGAATCTAGGCCACTTCACTCACTCAGGTCTCCTGCCCGACCCTCCTCCTGCCATGACCTGCTTATGATGAGATCAACGCCACTTAACGCCCTGTGCGTGGACGGCTAAGATGAAGACTACACCTTGATCCAGTCAATGGGACCTGGTTGGTGGAGGCCAGCGGTCTGGCACAAGACTTGGCATTGCAAGAAGTCTGGATGTTGTCTGGTGACCTTTGGAGAGAGATATCTGTCTGCAGTGGCCTTTGTCTAAAGCAGGGACAAATATGCAAATGCGTCCAAGGGTCGGGCAGGAGACCTGAGTGAGTGAAGTGGCCTAGATTTAGGATAAGAGATGGGGTGGCACCTGGACTATACCGGAAACGCCATTTCCAAAGTAAAAACTTTCAACCTATTTTAAGCACTGAGCGGGCTCCATAAAGCCCCGCTGGAGCTTGGCCTGGGAGCTATGTGCAACTCTTCCAAGCTATCCAATCTTTCCTGAGCACCTACTATGTGCCACATGCTAAGAAACAGCAGTGGCCAGAAGGCAGGCCAGGCCTCTGTCCTCATGGAGCTGTGATACCTTGGTGGAGGAGAAAATGAATGAATGAAGATTGTCTTAAGAGCTTTGGAGGAAGTTGTCAGGTGATAGGATGGACAGTAAATTGGGAAAGGCCTCTCTGGCATGAGGAGGTGGCATAACGAAGTGGCATCTGAGCTGAGAGCAGAGGCGGGCGAGAAGCCAGTTGTGGGCAAAATGCTTTCTATGAACGGAGGAAGTAAGTGCAAAGGCCCTGGGGTGGGAATGTGCACAATGAAACCAACATGGTGCAGCCGAGCACAGCAGTGTGGCCCATGGGAGGCTGGACACCCCTTTGCCCCAGCCCATGCCTTCTGGGCAGGCCACACCCGCTGTCCTTTCTGGCTGTTTAGAGGAAGTAGAAATCAGATACAGAAATTCCCACCTCTGTTCTTTGTTCCTTTGTCTCAGCTGTGGACAAAAGCTTCCCTGGCAGGGAGTTACAAAGTTATTTCTGCAAAAGGCCTTTGGCCAAAAGCAATAAAGTCCGACTTGAACAGAGTCATTATTCACGCCTAATTGTGGGCTGGTTCTCAGTGTAGACTGCCACAGTGAGGACTGACAATTCCACCTTTTTAACCCCCTCCCCCTTTTCAGCCCCACATTTTCTTAGCCCTGCTTACCCCCACAGAACATGTATTTATGTTTCCAGAGATTGTCGTTTCCTTCCAGAAGAATATAAAAGGAATAAAAGGTATTTTGACGGCTTGGTATTAATAATCCAATTACTTCTTTCCTTTTCACCCAATCCACAGGCGAGCGTGCCGTCCTCAGCCAGCTTGCCCCTGCTATTAGCAGATGAGCTGTTCATTAGTTCACCTTGGAAACAGCCCGACACTTACAATTATTTTAGAAGCTGGGGGAAGGAGTCAGAATCAACTTTTACCAAATCACCTGCTACATTTGGAGATGCGAGTGGAGTGCCTTTGGAACGACAGGTCGGCTTCCCAACGTGGCTTGCTGTGCAATCTAATTAGCAGCCGGAAATAGACCGGCAAGTGGGAGGAAAGCCCGGGTCAGAGGCTCTGCGAGCTGAGATGAGTCTGGATCAGTTTTTCCTACTAGCAGCCTCCCCTGCCGTGGGGACTCACTGGGTGTCACCAGGTGTTGGGGTGGAAGGCAGTCTCACTGGTGAGGCGGGGTCTGGGAGGAGGGAGTGCAGGCATTGAGCCCAGGTCCCTCATTACCGCGCATGCTCTCCTTTCAGGAGCCAGAAGCAAACTGCCCCTATCTTCTGGAGGGGGATATTGAGGCATGGCAGGGGTTCTAGGAGTTGACTTTGCCCCATAAAGTGGAGAGAAGCTTCCAGACCCCCAGCAGCACCTGAGCTATGGGGCCCTGGAGCTGGAGAAGCTGCCACACAGGTTTGGGCATTCTACTTATACTGGACTTTCAAAGTCCATTCACTCGTTTTAAAATGTTCATTGCTCTGCCAGGGGTGGAGTCACCTATGCAGGGGCGGTGCAGAGATTTCTAACAATTTTTGTCCATCTGGTCCCCTTCTTTTGACAGCACCCCAGCTTCCTTTTGAGGACTCCCTCCCCTCTGCCAAGATGCCCCCATCCTCTCTGCCAAGGGGTGATCATGTGACCAAGGTCAATCAGACTTTCTCACCATGTCCCCAACTGTCAAATAAAGTGTCAAGGGCAGAAAGAAAAAGCAGGGGTGCATTTGTCGCATTGGGATGGAAACTCTCCTTCAGGAGGCTGCTAGTAACTCCTGCGCCAAGGTCCCCAGAATTTCCTCAGTTCCTGACCTGTCCTTTCCTAAGCCCCCCAGTAAATCCTGTTCCAGCTTGAGGTAGTAAGTGTTGGGCTCTGCTACTTGCAGTCTGTGATGAATGGGTACTTTGGTGGACTCCAAAAAGCCACACTGCCTGGTATTCAAACCCTTGTGTGGGCCCCACCTCATGAAACCGGGCTGGCTTTGTGACCTGTTTTGACCAAGAGAAGGTGGCAGAAGTGATGCTGTGCCGGTTTTGCGGTTAAGCCTTAAGAGACCGTGGCAGCTTTCATTTTTGCACTCTTAGAAGTCGGGCTACCCTGAACCTGCCATACTGCGAGGAAGCCCAAGTAGCCATAGGGCAGAGCCCACATGGAGAATAACTGAGCTCCCATCTGGTCACCAGCAAGAGCTGCCAGCCATTTGAATGGGGTTGTTTTAGACCTGCCAGCTGATATCACATGAAGCTGAAGAACCACCTGGTCAAACCACAGAATGGTCCAAAATAAAATGTTGTTACCTTAAACCACTGAGTTTGGAGTGGTTTGTTATACAGCAGAAACACAACCCAAGAATCCTCAGTGACACTGATCAGAGCCCATTCCCCCAACAGAAATGTCACAAATGACTATGAGGTTAAGACTTTCAGCCTCTTCGGCTAATGAACACTTGGAGGAGAACATCATTCATTCATTCCTTTAATCATTCATTCAAACAGCCAGTAAGCCTAGCACAGATGGTACAAAGATGAACAAGCTTCAGGACCTCCTGTTCTAGTGAGGGCATCACACACAGTGCCTCAGTTTCCTTACTGATAAAGTGAAGATGATATTAGTCCCTGCTTCAAAGGCTTGCTGTGATGATGAAATGCTGGGCAAAAAGTAATCAATAGATATTAGACATTATTATTACTACACACTTGCAATGCACAATGTAAGTGTCCAGGGACACTTGCAATGTCCCTGGAAGTGTAGCCATTGGGTACAAAGTGTCACAACGGGAGACAAACTCAAATGCCTACGTGGGCCAGGCAGATAATGTAAACGGGTGAAGTGGACGCATAAGAAAACTCCACACCCCACTTCCTCTCCAGCTCTCATCTGGCCACTTTTGGTAGAGATGGAACAGAGAAATATTGCTCCACAATGAGAAAAACAGAAGGGAAAGTGCAATGAAAAGCCAAATGAATTGGTTCACAATCTCAGGCTATAGGGGATGGTGGGGACCACATCTCCCCATTTTTCAGGAGAAGCTGAAAATCCAGATTTTTAAAATGTGAAATCTCGTAGTTGTTACAAATCTGACAGCTTTTTAGAAGGTTCAAACAAAACATTTCTGCGAGCTGAACAGAGCCCCTGGTTAGGTGGCCTGTGATGTCCTATTCTACCAGCATGGCAGAGCAAGGAGAGACTTCGTTGTGTCTCTTTCCTCCTTTGTAAAACGGGGTTGGAAGATCCCCACATCGCTGAGTTATTCCACATTCACAGGAGCGAGCACTTAAACCACCACTAGGCTGTACAAAGTGCTCGGTAAATGTGAGCTTTCAGGAGGGTAGGTTGGGGAGTGGAGGTTAAAGAGGCTGCTCTCCTGGGCTGTGACCGCTGTTCTTTCAGGAAGGGACAATTTAGGGAAGGGAGTTGTCTTTTCAAGGGCACATGCAGAAATATTTAACCCAAGAGCCCTCATTAGAATGTCACACCACTGACCTGGAAGACTAGCTTGGCCCCAGAGTCATCAGAAGTGGAGGGTTCCACCAGCCCTTCTGCAAGGCTGTGAGGTCCCTGCCGTGGCATAAAGGGGACGATCCTTCCTCTGCAAGCAATGCTAGCACAAAACCCCAGCTCTGGCACTGGGGAGCAAGTGAGTGTGTATGAAACCAATCCTCCCAGCCACCCGCTTAGCTTTTTGCAAATGACTAACAGGTTTTGACATCCTTGCCCTGAGCAGTCACCTTCGAGCAAACACGCGAGCCAGATCTGCCTGTAGCTCTCCAAGCCTCTTTCTTTTCTTGCTTCCTTCATTCAAAAAAATATTTACTGAGTATCCAAAGAGTGCCACCCTGGTTCTCAGTGCTGGGGATACAGCGATGAACAAGACAGACAATGTCCCTACAAGCACAGAGCTTGCTTTTTAGTGAGGGGAGAGAAGACAAAGGACAAATAAGCAAACCAGGCTAATTCCAGAGAGTGATAAGTGTTATAAAACATAAAACAGGTTGTCCTTCCAGCATTCTAGGGAGGTGACATTTCAGCTGAGATCCGAAGGATAGGAAGGAGCCAGGTCCTTTCCCAGTGTTTGATTTAGAGGGAGTGCAAAACCCAACTCCGGACCAATGAAACAGAAAGCAAAGTCTGCTAGGGTGGGAGTGTTCTGGCAAGGATTTTACTCTCTGATTAAAAGAGAGACAGCAAAGAGTCCTGTCCTATAGTCCCACTTTGTAGGGTGATGCGACGTCTGGAGCTGTGGCAGCCATATTGAGACTATGAGGCAACAAGGCCAAAGACATGATGAGGACAGAAGAAGAGGCTTGAAAGATCCTGGGACCTTGGATGACACTGTTGTACTGAAAAACCAGCCCCTGGACTCCCCTGCTTTGGACTTGGTGTTATGTGAGAATTAAATGTTTCTATTGCATAAGCCACTGTCAGTCAGAAATGTGATTCCTCATAATGAAACCATTTCAATTCACATTCAAATGATCAGGACTCTAAGCTACTAAGAATTATAGTAGGCTTTCCTGGTCTCTGAAATATCCAGATAAGTGGCCTGCAATCAGAAGTCTATGGATAGTATCTGTCTCGAGAGCAGACCAGAAATGTGGCTTTCAGATGGTCTGATTTTCACCAAGCAGGAACATCTCCAAGGCTTCTGTGAGCTAACAGTTTTTTCAATCTCTTTTCAAAAAGTTCCAGGCCAGGCAGGGTGGCTCACGCCTGTAATCCCAGCACTTTTGGAGGGTCACTTGAGCCCAGGAGTTTGAGACCAGCTTGGGCAACATAGCAAGATCTCATCTCTACCACACACACACAAAAAAAAAAAAAAAAAAAAAAAATTAGCTGGGTGTGGTGGCCTGTGCCTGTAGTCCCACCTACTTGGGAGGCTGAGGTGGGAGAATCGCTTGAGCTTGGGAGGTTGAGGTGGTAGTGAACTGAGACTGTGCCACTGCACTCCAGCCTGGATGACAGTGCAAGACCCTGTCTCAAAAACAAAAAAGCTCTTCTTCTCTGGCTACTGGGGTGGGTCAAGTCACCCGCTGGGGTCCTGACCATGAGCCAATAAGAAAAGCTATTGGCCACATTCTTCCCCTAACACATCTGGCTTCCACATGGCCAAACACATCTTTGGTACTATTTGTGGTCCCTGGGGATGGCCCTGTCCACCAACTTACACACACAAGACCTGGCCATAACAACTCTGAGTTTGGGATAGAATTTATCTAAGATTCAAGCTGGGCCCAGGTGTGCAGAGCAGTGGGCCAGGCCTTCTGTAAGATGACGCTCCATGGCAGAGGCCAGGGCCACGGGGCAACGTGTGCTTTGGAATCACATTAAGAGAATGTGGGGAATTCAAAACATTCTGGTTACAGAGAATTCCAAGAAGCCCTAGTCTGGGCTGGAGGAGAAGCTCTGAAGGCCATGCCAACAGCTGTTCCACCCAGAAGGCATCGTGCTGCCCACAAGGCCCGAGATCCCACATGACCTTAAGCAATTTCCCAAGGGCATCTGTGGCAGAGCAATTTAGCTCTGTCTGTTAATCACTGAGAAACCAGGCGATGGAGAAGGGGAGGCTCAGCCCGAGCCTTCAGGAACTTCTTGGAAACGTCAGAGAGGTGAGCATGTGGGATATGCTAAAAATATTCATCAAATAGATTCATGACAGGCACTAGGGGGAGGCTGGGGGGAGAAAACCACACTAGAAAACAAAACACATTCTCTCTGGATGATTGTGTCCAGTCCCACAGCTTAAAATAACATCAATATGCCGATAACTCCCAAACTTAGGTTGCCAGCCCCGACCGGCTGCAGACATCCACATTCACCACCCACTGAGCTTTCAGACATCCAGGTGGGGTTCATCTCAAACCCAACATTTCCACATCGGAATTCCAGATCACTCCTCCTCCCCAAAACCTTCTCTCCTATCTTCCCTATTTAGCAATCACCATGCACCAGGCTGCCTAGTCACCTTTGACTCCTTGGCAGGATACATCATGAATATTTGGGCTGAATCATTTTTTCACTGTGGGGTCATCCCGTACATTGCAGGTTAAGCAGCATCCCTGGCCTCTACCCTCTAGATGCCAGTAGCAACCCTTCCCCAGTTGGGACAACCTATACTGTCTCCGGATAGTGTTAAAATGTTTCCTGGGTGTCAAAATCACCCTCGGTTGAGAATCAAAGCCCTTTCCCTCACTCTGTAATCCAATCCACTAGGAAGTCCTGTGGGCCCTACCTCCAAAATACATCTCCAATCCCCATTTCACTCCATCTCCATTGATACCACCACGGTCCAAGCCACTCTCGGGCCCTCTCTGTTGCCTAACAGTCCCGGTGATCCCACTTCCATCTGCACAGCACGCCTCTCACAGGAGCCAGCAGGATCTTCTCGAAACACAAATCATATCATTCTCTGACTTAAAACCCTCCAGTGGTTCTCCATTTTATTTTTTTATTTATTTCTTTTTGAGATGGAGTCTTGCTCTGTCACTCAGGCTAGAGTGCAATGGCACAATCTCAGCTCACTGCAACCTCCACCTCCTGGGTTCAAACGATTCTCCTGCTGCAGCCTCCCGAGTAACTGGGATTACAGGTGCGCGCCACCATGCCTGGCTAATTTTTGTATTTTTAGTAGAGATGGGGTTTCACCACGTTGGCCAGGCTAGTCTTGAACTCCTGACCTCAGGTGATCCACCCGCCTTGGCCTCCCAAAGTGTTGCGATTACAGGCATAAGCCACCGCGTCCAGACAGTTATCCATTTTATTTAAAATAAAGTCTAAAATTTCTTAGCATGGCCTGTATTTCTCATCTCTGACGTGCCCTCCCCCACTTACTCCTGACCCTCTTCCCTAGTTGACTTCTTTTTTTTTTTTTTTTTTCTTTTTTGAGACAGAGTCTGACTCTGTTGCCCAGGCTGGAATGCAGAAGTGTGATCCCGGCTCACAGCAACCTCTGCCTCCCGGGTTCAAGTGATTCTCCTGTCTCAGCCTCCCAAATAGCTGGGACTACAGGCACGTGCAACCATGCCTGGCTAATTTTTGTATTTTTAGCAGAGATGAGGTTTCACCGTGTTGGTCAGGCTGGTCTTGAACTCCTGACCTCCAGTGATCTAACTGCCTCAGCCTCCCAAAGCACTGAGATTTCAGGCGTGAGCCACCGCGCCTGGCCTACCTCACTTGACTTCTATTTGTGTTTGGAGCAGGTGTCTTGGACAGGCCCCTCCCACCGCCTCTGGGCCTTTGCACTAGCTGTTCCTTCTACCTGGCATGCTCTTCCCCCAGATCTTTCCAAGGTGGACTCCTTCCTAAAATCTAGGTCACAGTTCAAAGGTCACATCCTCACAGAGGCCTCCCTGACAGCCTGCCTAAAGTTGCCTCCCACCCCATCACATCATGCAGTCATTTTTCTTTTAAATTTTTTTTTGAGACTGAGTCTCACTTTGTTGCCCAGGCTGGAGTGCAGTAGTGCGATCTCAGCTCACTGCAACCTCCGACTCCTGGGTTCAAGCGATTCTGGTGCCTCAGCCTCCTGTGTAGCTGGAATTACAGGCAAGCACCATCACACCTGGCTAATTTTTGTATTTTTAGTAGAGACAGGGTTTTGCCATGTTGGCCAGGCTGGTCTCAAACTCCTGACCTCAAGGGATCCTCCCACCTCGGCCTCTCAAAGTGCTGGGATTATAGGCATGAGCCAGCACGCCAGGCCTAGAGCATTTTCCCCGCCTTCTGACAGCCCCTGCATTAGGCAGGAAGACAAAGAGGCCCACGCTCCAGAGCTGTCTTCGCCAAACCCTCCTGCTGATATAGAATATACACATGACATACTGGTCATGCCCCCCAGCATCCAGGACCCTCCCTAGAAGTTTGATTCAACAGGATCTGGTCTTTGCCTTTTTAAACAAATACTGCCAGATGATTCTCATGGTGGGAGGTTAGACAAACACTGCCCCTGGCCCCCCGAAAGCACAGGATCAAGGCCAGGCCCCATCCTTCAGACAGTAAGGCAGAAAAGTCAGGCCTTTGATGCCTCCTGGCTCTGGTGGAAGGGAGAGGCATTGCCCAGGCAGTGTGTTTCCCCAGTCTCCACCTTGGCCAAAATGAAGATGGGTCCATCTGGCCAGCATTGCTCACATTAGTGGCCCATCATCGCAGGCACTGGCCATCTGCCTCTCCAGCAACCGGGCTTCCCTTTCACTGGGGACTCCCCGTGCTGTTTTCTTCCAGGCTTTGGGGTCTCAGCAGTCAGCCTCCATCCAGCTCCAGGGAGAGGCCTGTGAGCCTGGCTTAAGCCAATTGTTGGCAACTCATTTCCTTAGCCAGTGACTGGTTTGGACAAAAAACAGTCCAATCAGAGGGAACCATGGGGCTCGGGCGTGCATTGCCAGATCAGAGGCTTGTTCTTTCCTTTTGGGCTTAAACCAGAGGGGATGAGACCCCTCTGCTCCATGACATCTGTCCTGACACCTAAGTTATGGTAACAGTCAATGCCTACTGAAGGCTCACCTGGGTCAGACGCCCTGCTAAGCACTTGACATTGATCATCTCATTTCATGCGTACCACAAGCAGGAGACAGGTGCTATGATCATCATCATTTGTTGGATGTGAACATCAAGGCACAGAAAGGTTAAGTAGCATGCCCCAGATCCCACTGCTGGGCAGGGAGCCAGGCAGTCTGGCTCTCCTAGCCACGGTGCCCACAGCTGCCAGGGACTGCCTGCCCCAGAGCTGGAGAGAGACATCAGCCTCATGGAAGGCAGAGGAGCGGTGGATAGGAATGGATTCTCATTACAAAATCTGAGCTGTGGGTCCAGCTGTGTCTGAAGCTAGAGTTAGTCACCTGAAGACTTTTGGTTATGAAAACCAGTAAGTCCACTTCTTTTCTCCTTAAGCTGGCTTGAGTTTTTTTCTTCTCTTTTTCTGTTGCTTGCAAGAGAAAGGAACCTGATTACTTTACAGTTCTTCTAAGCAAGTACCCCTAACTGATACTCCATTTGCAACTTGCACACAGCAGCTGCTCAGTAAACACCAGCAGATACGGATGGACTGCTCTCCCTTCCGGTCCATTCACTGCTGGCTCTGTACCCTGACACCCAACTGTGGCCAGCCCAGCGCTTCTTCCCCTTTAGGCTCCAAGTGAGGCCTCGTTCCCTAGCAACCACCCCAATTAGGCAACCATGCCATTTATCGGGATGCCAATTAATTATAACGATCTTAATGCTCTCCCAATTAGACAGTGCCTTCAATCCGGCTGGGCCAGGGCTGTCTGTAGATCTCCACCAAGGCCCATTCCAAGGAGGCCCAGAGAAAGCAGGTTTCAGGGAGGGCCCCCTCACCTGCAGGTCAGCATTGAGAGAGGCCCCCATCTTCCACATCCGCCCAGGCCTGACACAGAGCACCCTGGCACCACCCCCAGGGCCAGGCCAGCGAGACTCCATCACCAACCACAGGAAGGTCTCACCTCTAGGAGAGCTTTTGCCCTCTGGCCACTGTGCTCTGAGTGGGCTGAAATCTTCACCTTGGTTCACCTGGCTTTTCCATCAGCTGCATTTGATGTTTCCCTTTGCATTTTGACTGGGGGAGGGGGACAGTGTGTCTGCTCACAAGCAGAAGAAAAAGCACCAGGCAGACACATGTTTTCCTTGGGGCAAAAAACCTCAAATACAAACCCGGACTCTCTGTCGGAACAGTGGGGGTTTATGGAAAGTTAAGGGCCTTTTACTTTGCAAAGTTTGACTGTCTGAAGGTGTTTTCTTCCCCTGCATATGTGTTTCTTCTACATCTGGGACAAAGGCCAAGGTCATGGAGGAGAGTCCAGTGGTTCCAAGTGGACCCCGGAGCTTGAGGGCCTCTTGAATCCCAGCTCTACCTGTGACCAGCTGTAGGCAAGTCACAATTCTCTCTGTGCCTGTTTCCTCATCTTTAATATGGCAACAATGGCAGTACTTACCTCACAGGGTGTTTGTGTGGATTTAATGAGTAAGGTATAAGGGCTTAGATCAATGCCTCAGATCAGGCCCATACAAAACTACTTAAGTGTTACCAATTATCTTAAGTCTGGACTAAACCTTTTAACTACAAGCTGGTCAGAAATGCTGATATTTTTCTGTAGGACAGGGCTTCTGGACTCCTTCTGCAGGACTAAAGTCTAAGATCAGATAATGGCCAAAGCTTGACAGAGTTGGGTGATATTCTGCCTGGTTAACCCAGCTGCCCTCTTGAGGCAGGTCCAAGCAGATAAACTAACCAGTGCCAGAAAAAGTGAGAAGGAAATGTTATCTCCCAAATCAGGTCCAAATCAGGTGTGAAACTGCATATCAACTGGGTTCTTCGGACAGCAGCTGAACTGGGGGAAATGTACGTGCACGCACACACACTGCTATGCTGTCCTCCTCCAAGACCAGACTTTTACAGTCAACTCATCACTCTACTCTCAAGTTTGAAAATTTAACATGTTATTAGGGTTTCAGAAAAAGCCATAAATTCAAATAAAAAACCCAAGAAGTACACACAAAGCCCAAACCCACATTGACCCTCAGCTGCAGCAGTGATGCCAACATCACGGCCTTTATGTACATAAATTTAGCTGGGGAAGGAAGAGGCCTTCATGTACAAAGGTCCAACATGCCATCTGCCCAGCCCACCACCTTCGCCTTTCAAGCTGCTTATTAGAACGCTAAATTACACATCCGACAGGCTGTCTGGATGAGTTTTCTCTTCTCTATGATGTGGGACAGACGAAGCTGGGGAGAACATCTCTTACAGGGAAGGGGCCTTCGTTCTGTCCTCCCTACCCCGTTCCTATACTTAACGATTGGCTCTAATTTAATTAGAACCCTCTGGTGGTTCTGTAATGGGAGGCAGAGGCTGTCAAGAAATCACCTTCACTATTCACTACAAGCTGAAATTTGGAGAGCGCGCAGATCCGGGGGTGTCCTCCAGAGAAAGCCCGTCTCTCCTGCTCCCTGTCTCCCCCTGAGAACCTGCTCCAGCGCAGCCTCCCCTTCTCTGCCCCAAAAGTGGGGGTGGACCCGGTGGGAAACAGGCAGGGGACAGATGGAGGGGCGAGAGGGCGGGAGTCCCAACACGCACAGATGAGCAAATACCCAGATTGAAACGTAAGCTGAATGTAATTACTTGGTTAATTAAATATTGACTTTTAACTCAAAAAGTGATTAAAACAAGCTGCAGGAAGACTGTCCAGAAAGGGGGCAGGGAATGAATCAAAGCTTTCAAGGGGGAGGAGGAGGAGAGGGTCGTCACAGGCAGGTCTGGCTTGCTCTTCCTACTGTGTGCTGGGCCTACTGCGTGCAGGTGGGGGAGTTGCGGACCGAGGCCAGTGTGCAAACTAGGATTGCAGGCTTCCGTTTCCATCTTCCACCCCGAGACGGCATCTCTCTACCCTGCTGCCCTCCCAGTGAACCGGCAGCTTCTGGCGCGCAGGAGCCAGATCCTGTTCAGCCGCGTTTCCCTGGAACAGAACGCGGTGCCCGGCACGAGGGGGTGCTCCAGAAATGCTTGTAGAACGAATGAACGAACTACTATAAGGAATGTTTGTTTGGAAAAGTGCACTCCTAGAATTCACCGCTAGACTTCTGAAACCCCGAGGAGCCGGGGAGGGGAGCATCCCTCCGCCAGACGATGGAAACTCGTTCTGCCCTGGCCTGGGAGGAAGTCTGCATTTTCGATCCTGTTTGTCCTTTCGGTGTCTGCGAGTTTCCAACCACTCTGAAGATCCGGCCCACTGCTTCCCCGAGTCCTGCCCGGACAAGCCCCACGTGGGCTGGCATCTACCGGTCCCTTGGGTCTAAACCCTAAGGGTCAACAAGGCCATGCCCCTGCGGATGGCCGGCCCAGGCGCGCTCCCCCACCCGGGGCCGCCTGGGCTCGGTGTGGCGCGTCCGCGGGTCAGGGGCGCGGCGGGAAGTCCTCGCCCGCCCGCCAGCCAGCGGGGTCAAACAGGTCATCCCTCTGCGGCCGGCCGGCGCCGGAGCCTCCCGCCCGCCCGCCCGGACCCACCTCCGCAAGCAGCGCTGGGGCCGGAGCCGGGCGGTCCGGACCAGCCCCGGCTCACCTGGGCGGCGCTCGCGGCCGGGCTCACGCCGGGGAAGGCTCCGGCCGCCGCGAGCCCTCGCCCGAGCCCGGCGTCCCCCAGCCACCCACCTGCCCCCCCCCGCCCCACTCACCAGCGCGCACGGCCCCGGCAACCTCACCCGGAGCGGGGCGCCGCCGCCGCCTCTGCCGCAGCCCGGCCGGGCCGCGGGGCGCAGGGGACTCCGCGCCGCCGCTGCTGCTGCTGCCGCCGCCGCTGCCGCTGCTGCATCCCCCGGCGAGCGCTGCTGCTCCTCCTCCTGCCTCCTCCCCGCCCCCCAGCGCCGCCGCCACCGCCCCCGGCCCCCGCCCCGCGCGCCGCCCCAGCCAAAGTCCGGCTCCGCACCCCGCCCGGACCGCTCTTAAATCGCCCCAGCCCGGCCGGCCGCGCTGCCCCAGCCAGCCCCTTGGCACGGCGCTACCGCCCCCCGCTCGCCTGCCCGCCGGCCTCCGCGCAGGGGAGGCGGGCGCGCTCCGGGGCGGGGAGCGTCGGGCCGGGAGCCGCGGACGGCTGGGGCCCGGGGCGCGGGGGGCCCAGCCGCGGTGCCCTCCTCGAGCCCTCCGCGCGCTAGCGCTTTTACCTCCGGCCTGGGGGACGCGCGGCCCGCGACCCGGCCCTGCCTGTCCCCGGCGCACGGCCCCGGCCCCGAAGTCCAGCTCCGGACGGGGCAGTGAACGCAGAGCTGGGGTCCCGGCGGCTCTCGGCCTCCCGATGCCTCCGGACTCGGCTGGCCGCGCTCCCGGCGCCGAGCGCGCACCCTCGCCGGGACACACAGACGCACACTCACCCGACACACTCTCGCTCCCGCTCGCCCTCGGCGGAGAGTTGAAACAGATGTGGGATTCGCCCAGGAGCTGGAAACGAGGGAGGGAAGCGAGCCAGAGCCTTGTGTGCACGTGTGTGTGCGTAACACACAAACCAGGGGGCATCGCTAATAAATCAAATATCGTGATAAATTCAGGAGGGCCATCGATCAGGTCCACTTGGCTGGAAACGACGTGAATCTGCCTCTTTTCCGCATTCTTCTTCTCCTCTCTCGGAGCTGGAGGGAGCCAAATGTTCCGCGGGGAGTGCGACAGCCCCGGCCGGGCGCTCCCCTCGTAATGACACGTTAATAAATGTTTTCTTTTATCTGCTTTCACAGGACTCGCCCCGGTCTGCAAACACTCGACTGCCTTTGCCGAAAGCCTCGCGCTCGCCTCCAGCCACACACATTTGCCATTGGAGAGGCCGGCGCCGGCCGCGACCCGCAGCTCAATCGCAGGGCAAACCGAGCTGCCTGTGCGCGCCCGAGAACTCCCCGAGAAATTAACTTGGGCTCAAGTGAAAATAGCAGCTGTTGTCCAGAAATGGCCCGGGAGTAGCATAGAAAGGAGAAACCGGCTTCCTCCGAAAGGGGAGGAATTCGACTCAAGGGGGTGCTGTCTACCGTGGTTTCTGCTGTCCCTCGCGCCACAGAAGAGGCCGGAGGGGGACCGGCCTGACGCGGGTGGGCAAAGAGCGGGCAGAGAACTCACCAGCAGCTGCAGAAAACACAGCCGAGTTGCTAGCTAAGGGGAAACAGACGCCGCTGTGGGAAAGCACTTGTAAACAGCAGTAACTTATTAAATCTTGTGACAATCTCACACAGTAAGTTACTATGCCCGTTTTACCATGGAAACCAAGAGAGGTTTAGTAACTGTCCGAAGATCACACAATTATAAGTGGTGGATCCTGTGAAGCCAAGAAGCCTTAGCTCCCGGCTTATGCTCTTAAATCCTAGGATGTTTTTACTTTTCAACCTAGCATCTCCTTTCTCTGATATGATCCTCCATGGTAGAGTTGTCAGACTTAACAAATAAATACAGACATCCACGGGGAGGAACTTAGTACTAAAAAATCATTCATTTTTAAATCTGAAATTCAAATCGGATCTCCTGACTGGGTTTGGAGCTCTAGGCTCCTCCCCATAACCTCTGTTAGCCACGCCAATCAAGTTAGAGCCTAAATAAATCAGAAAAACCTTGAACTTGCTTTTCCAAGTCAGGTGCTGGCCCTACCTTTGGCATCACTGATAAGGCTGAACAGCTCCCACCTTCTTTGCCCTGGGACAGAATGTCAGGCTTCACCATCATAGACCGAAAAATAATGGAGACCCCTCTCCTTCCGCCTCATCTCTGCAGAAGGACATATATATCATTTAGAATTTTCTAGTAGTGGCATTAGAAAGTAAAAAGAAACAGGTGAGGGCCGGGCACAGTGGCTCACGCCTGTAATCCCAGCAGTATGGAAGGCCGAGGTGGGCGGATCACTTGAGTTCAGGAGTTCCAGACCAGCATGGGCAACATGGTGAAACTCCATCTTTACAAGAAATACAAAAATTAAGCTGGGCATAGTGGCATGTGCCTGTGGTCCCAGCTACTCGGGAGGCTCATGTGGGAGGATCACTTTGAGGCTGGGAGGTGAAGGCTGCAGTGAGCCATGATTGTTCCACTGTACTCCAGCCTGGGTGACAGAGTCAGACCCTGTCTGAAAAAAGCAGGTGAAATTAATTTTAATATTAATAATACAGTTTACTTAACCTAGTATATCCAAAATCGATCTCTTCAACATGTAATCAATATAAAATTAATGAGATATTTTTACATTATTTTTTCTTACTAAGTTTTGTAATCTGGTGTACATTCTAAACTTACAGCACATCTCAATTGGGACCAGCCACATGTGGCTCAGGGGTCCCATGCTGGACAGTGCAACTCTGGCAGGTTCTGCGGTCAATGGCTGTTTCCACCGGGTCATTTCATGTAATCCTCCTGACAATCTTTCAAGCAAACTGATGCTCAGAGAGATAAAAGGTCTTGCCTATAGTCAAAAACTTGGCCAGTGGGATTTCAACCCTTTTGATGCTGTCCCTGGTTTGGGGACATGTACCCCACTGCAGAAGCAATTTTCTTACTGAATCCTCAGAGCCCCTTGGTGGTGCTTCTGGGGCCTGGGGTGGTGGAGGGAGGCCCAGGAATGGGATCTGCCTCCCTCCTACTTTTTATGTTGGGTTCTGGAGAATATTTCAGGGGTGGGGAAATTTCCATGGCAAAAAAAGTCTAAAAAAAAACCCACTGCATTACCACACTATGCCCTTAGGTCCTCAAGTTCCTGAACATGGCTCTCTCATACCCATATGGATCCTGCCCACAATGTTTCACTCCATCCTTCTCTGCTCATCAGGTAACCCCAGTCAGAGAGGGGATGCTTACAATCCCTTCTTCTGGGGCTGTGGGCCTGGCGGACACGTGGCATTTGCTTATCTTTTTGGATATGTTGTTTCCATTGTTGCTGGACATTACCAAACATGGTAACGTCTATGTTGGCCCCTTATCCTTCCTTAAGTAGACGGGGACAGATCTTGTGTGTGCATGCATGTGTACCTGTGTGTCCGAGCATGTATGTGTGTGTTCATTGTAGGCAGGTGCTATGGGTCATGCGTTTTAGTCTGGACTTACTGGCTCAGACACCCATGAGGTCAGAGGGTCTGCAAAGCTCCTCTGGCCATGTTTCTTCCCCATAATTCCCAGCAAACTCCCTGGTCCTCTGGGTTCAAGGCCTCAGCCTGTTTTCCAGGTCCTTCCAGGCCAGTGGGGACCGCAGGCCCCGTTCCGGAGCTTGGAGCTCGGTGTCTGCCTGGGATACATGAGGGGCCCCGAGGGCTCACATGTCCCCCAGCCTGGGAAGTCGCTCAGCCGGGCCTTGGTGGGGCTCAGCAGAATCCTGGGCACCCCCACAGCCTCCTGATACTCCAGCCCCTGCCGCCTCCACCCACACGGAGACAGCCTTTCTCCTCCCACATCCCTCATCCCCCATGACATCTCTTGGTATGATCCTGACCATCCTAGCTGGACAACCAAGCTTTTCAAGCTCCTCACGCCGCCCCATTCTCCCCAGCATTGTTGATTTAACCTCAGGGGGACCTTTCTCTTGACGCCTCCATGCCTCGTTTCTTCCCTCTGCAGATTCCTTGGCAGCCCTTTTGTGCAGAACAGCCTTCCGGTTCTATCTCCCTTGCAAGGCCGGAGTTGCTGTTTTATTCCCTTGACTCATATGTAACAATAAAAAAAATCATTCTTGCTATGTGTTTCTTTATCTCCATCAAGTGGTTGAAACTCAATCTGATTGTCCGAGCACTTCTGGCTGGATTTGGGTTGGAGTCGATGGGATTTTATGAGGGTTGTAAAAGTCAAGCTTTTAACATGTCTCAAACAAATTGGCGTGTAAAGGAGAAACGTTAGAAGAAGGAACATGGCTGCAGACGGGAGGCTTGGGAATGCGAGCCGTAGTACTGGGGCACAGGTGGCTTTAATAATGCACACAAGTTTGGCTGTAAGTTGCTTCTACAAGAGCAGAAGAGGCTGCAGAACCACTCTCAGGAGGTTGAGATCAAACTTCTCAGCTCCTGAGTGCAGACAGTTTTGCATGGCTTTTAAAATACAGATTCCAGGATCATCCATAACAATATAAACCTGTGGTTAATTCTGCTGAATTTTCATTTAGACCCAAGCTGTGTTGTCAGTAGAAATGCAATTGCGTTAGAGAAAACTGTTTATATTTCTTGAGATACTGTGATAATGAAAAACAGTACCATAAACCCCCATTAAGTAAGAAGAACATTAATTGTATTTCATGCTGCCTCCCTGGGCCAGCACGCTGACACAGACATGCTTTACTTCAGCAAAACACGGCTAATCTTTGCAGCACGGTACCCATTTTCCCCTTTAATTACACATAATTGTATAGTCTAATTTATTCTAATGCCTGACGCCGAAAAGTGCACATTTATGAATCAAGGGTTAGTTTGGGAGGGAGGAGAATTATAAACGGGTATAATTGCAGTCTCCTGGGGGCTGCTTATGAGTGATTTCAAAGAATGATGATGTTTATTCTGAATTCTTACCAGTGAAAGACAGTAGGGCTGCCTCCATTTAAGATACTGTTCTAAGAACGCAGATAACAGGACAATTTGTCTAGTTGCTTACCACACTAGTGGTTTTCCTTTGGATAAGCAGGCAAGAAATATTAAAGATGTGGGTTCCACATATTTTGTGATGTGATGAAATCCAGGCACACAGACAGCATCAGCAAATGTGCAATTGAATATTAAAATGAGTAATGTGGCCCCAGGCAGCACAGCTGCAGATCTCTGTGGACAAGGGAGAGTGCTTGGAACTCTGTTGGATGATAGTTTTCTCAGGGGGAAAAGCAGGATCCATTTGACCATTAGTGCAATTCACTTTAAGGCTCTCTCTGGAACAGTGCATCTAGTTTTGCAATCATATTTCAGAAAAATCACCTTTAAGCTTTGATCATAATTAATTAATCAATTATGATGAATGTTGATGGTGATTTAGTAAAAGTGGAATGATGACTTAGGGCCCCCCCAGGGCTGAGGTTTCTAACGAACCTAGGCTCTGCCTCCACTGTCTGGCCCCTCCTTGGCTGATCTTCCCGGGCCTCAGTTTCCTTATCTTAAGAATGAGGATAATATCGAGGACATTGCTGGCTGTCATGTGGATTAAGTGAGATTGATAAAGGTAAAACGCACACACAACGCCTGGCTGGAAGGTACACAATGAGTGTTCACTAAATCAGAATTGGAAACATGCTGTCTTGTGCTCCTGAGAGAGACACTCCTTCATGGTCTGCAAAGCCAGACTTTGAAATCCAGGGCAGTTGAGGCAATGATGCCAAAGGAAACCAGATCACGCCACTCTTCAGCCTAAAATCTCCTCCTCTTAGATGGAGACGCGATCCTGCTCCTGCCTGGCACTCCAACATCTTTCGCTGCTGTCTTGCTTCCATTTTTATTATGACAATTTCACATGGAAAAGTTGAAAGAATAGTACAGTGGACACACTTATACTCTCCACCTAGAATCAACAGTTGCTAATATTTTGCCATGTGTGCTTTATAAGTTGCAGAAACATTTGAGAGGTGGTTGCAGACATGATGACACATTACCCCTCAGGACTTGGGCAGGCATCTCCTAAGAATCAGTTGTTTTCCCAGGTGACCTCCCTATTATTATCACACCAAAGGAAATGAACAGTAATTCCGTAATCACTCCCTTGCTCACAGAGACACAAAGGTATCTTTCACTTTGTTCCTCAAGCCTTTTCCTGCCTCAGGGCCTTTGCACTTTCTGTGGCCTCTCCCTGGCATCTCTCTCCCAAGATTGTGCTCCAAAGACTCTTTCTCATTACTTGGGTTTCAGCATAATGTCACCCCCTGGGAGAGTTTGTCCCTGTCTGTTTCACCTAAAAATGCTTCCCAATCACTCTATCCTCCCTCCCCATTTTAGCGTCTTCCTATGACATACCACTATCTGAAATTCTGGTTTTATTTTCTGTCTGTGACCGCGGTCTATGTCCCCCTCCCCACTCCCCACCCCACACTACCTGCAGGAGAGCAGGGGCCGTGTCCATTTGTTCACTGTTGTAGCTGCAGTGCCCAGAACACTGTCTTGCATGGAGTAGACACTCGACAGATATTTGTTAAATGAAGGAATGAATATCCCATATGTGATGTTTTCAAACAGAAGAGGTGGTAAAATGGAGGGATTGGACCCTAGTTTTTAGAGCTAAATCCACACAGCTTCAATCCCAGTGCTACCACGCACCAACTGTGTGTTACTGTGGGCCTGTGTTCCTTAAACTCACCTGCCAAATAGGGACAATGACAATCATCTCTCCACCTTCTAGGACTGTTGCGAGTTATTAATGAGCTTATATACCAAGAGCTTAGAACAGAATCTGGCATCTAACGCCAACCTTTCATAAGCACTTACGATTAATGTTGAATAGGCTGGCCAGAGGCCCACGGTTTTAAGCACCACTGGCTGTTCACAGGCTCACACAGAAACTGTCTCCAAGCACAATGCCCCTGGGAGAACTTCTTGGAAGTGCTGATGCTGCCCTGTGTGAGACCAGCTAGGTCAACATTTGCCTGGAAAAAGCTCTGGTTGTTTACAGCAGGCATCTGGGCTGATGGGTCAGGGCCTGTGGTTAAACATTTTGATTCTCACCCCTGAGACCAGCCCTTGGAAGCTCACACAGGAGCCGAGGCAGGGAACCTGGAGAGAAGAGGACAAACAGAGACTTCTCTCTGCTAAATGAGAGTGAACCCGCTGGCAAGGGTCTGACTCTGTGGATTCCCTCCCAGTCCACTCTGGTAGGTAGACTCTGTTGTGAATTTTACCTTATTACTGGCCTGTACTTTTTTTTCTTTTTGGCAAGGTCTTGCCCTGTTGCCCGGGCTGGAGTGTAGTGGTGCAATCATGGCTCACTGCAGCCTCGACCTTCTGGGCTCAAATGATCCTCTCACCTCAGCCTCCTGAGTTTCTGGGACCACAGGTGCATGCCACCACACCTGGCTATTTTTTTGATTTTTTTGTAGAGATGAGGTCTCACTACGTTGCCCAGGCTGGTCTCGAACTCCTGGGCTCAAGCAGTCCTTCTGCCTTGGCCTCCCAAAGTACTGGGATTATAGGCATGAGCCACCACACCCAGCAGCCTGTACATTTTTACAAAGAGAATATTTGGTACTGGATGTCCATATGCAGGGGCATGTAGGTAAAGATGCTTTTCAGCTAAAGCTGCAATAAAAAAAAAAAAATGAGTTAGGACTGGGCGTGGTGGCTCATGCCTATAATCCCAGCACTTTGGGAGGCCGAGGTGGGCAGATTGTCTGGGGTCAGGAGTTCAAGACCAGCTTGGCCAACATGGCCAACATGATGAAACCCCATCTCTACTAAAAATACAAAATTAGCTGGGTGTGGTGGCACACGCCTGTGGTCCCAGGTACTCGGGAAGCTGAGGCACAAGAATTGCTTGAACCCGGGAGTCGGAGGTTGCAGTGAGCTGAGATCGCACCACTACACTCCAGTTAGGAAACTAACAGAAGTGTTGGAAATCTTGACGATAAAAATTGCATTTAACTGGAAATAAATAAGGTAGTCTACCCAGGAAAGTGTGTATGTAATATAGGTAATGGGATGACCGGCTTTAATGCAGTTGACTCAGCTAGCATTTCTACTGTACTGGGTGGAACGGTGTCCCCCCACCCGAATTCATGCCAATCCAGAAACTCAGAATGTGACCTTATGTGGAATTGGGGACCTTGCAGCTGCAGATAGTTAAGATGAGGGTGTAATACTTAGATTAGGGTGGACCCTAATCCAATGATTGGTATCCTTCTAAGAAGAGAAAGTGGGGGCCAGGCATGGTCGCTCATGCCTGTAAACCCAACACTTGGGAGACCAAGATGGGTGGATCACTTGAGGTCGGGAGTTTGAGACCAGCCTGGCCAACATGGTGAAATCCCACCTCTATTAAAAATATAAAAGTTAGCTGGGCTTGGTGGTGTGCACCTGTAATCCCAGCTACTAGGGAGGCTGAGGCAGGAGAATCACTTGAATCCAGGAGGCAGAGATTGCAGTGAGCCAAGATTGCGCCATTGCACTCCAGCTTGGGTGACAGAACAGGACTCTCTCACAAAAAAAAAAAAAAAAAAAAAAAAGAGAGACAGAGAGAGTGGGGACGTAGAGATACAGGGAAGAAGTTCATGTGAAGGAGGAGACAGAGATCAGAGTGATGCTGCTGCCAGCCAAGGACATCAGGGATTCTGGCAGCCACCAGCAGCTGGAAAGACCCTCCCTGGAGCCTTTGGAGGAGTGTGGCCCTGCTGGCACCTTGATTTTGGACTTCTGGCCTCCGGAACTATGAGAGAGTCAATTACTGCTGTTTTGAGTCACCCAGTTCATGGTTATTGTTATAACTGCTCTAGGAAATGGATATGCCCATCAATGAATTGGGGCGGGCGGGGGGATCACTCCTCTTCTCCCAGGGTGAATGAGTGATGGTGGCAGTGGAAAGAGGATGTCCCCACGGTGACACCAGAGCAGGAATCTCAGCCCAGGCCCCAAATCAGAGATTCTGATTTAATGGTTCAGTGATAGATCCAGGCCTGGGTATTTTTTTTTAAAACAAGTTTATTGAGGTATAATTTACATACCATAAAATTCACCCATTTTAAGTGTACCATTGAATGATTTTTAAATGTCCCAAGTTGTGCAACCATTACTGTAATCCGGTTTTGGAACATTGTCAGCTTCCCAGTTCCATCCCTTATGGGCATGGGTGGTTTTCAAAGCTGCCTAGGTGGCTCCAGCCTGCGCCAGGGCTGAGAACTCCCGCTCCCTGGGGAGTCCTGGGGGAAAAGGAGGGTGGTATAAGGTTTCCCCAGAGGTGCTCAGGACTAGTTGACCCTGAAATAAATGTGTAGGTAACTTCAAAACATGCCAATAGGCATCCACAGAAGCAGTTTTGGTTGTGGTGGTGGGGAGAGGGTGGGAGGCCGGCTGCTGAGGTGCATGAAAGCCCATCTGGGCTGTGGATAGTGTCTGGGGAGGGGGTGAGGAGGGAGGGGCTGGTCCCATTTCCACCTGGCTGGAGAGAGCACTGTGTCCACTCCCCAGTGCATACATCCTATCTGCCCTGGAAGTTAGAGTGGGGGGATGGGAGATGGGAACTGGGGTTGCTAGCAGGGAGTCAGTGGGTGTCAGGAGGCCCAGCCTGGCCCCTGCATGGCCCAGAGTCAGGTATGTGAGGCTCACTGTTCCAGAGGGGTGAAGCACCACCCCCAAGAACACATAGTAAGGCTAACACAGGGGAGAAGAGGACCCAGGGCTTCGACTCTTTTATTTATTTATTTATTTTTGAGATGGAGTCTTGCTCTGTCACCCAGGGTGGAGTGCAGGGGTGTGATCTCGGCTCCCTGCAACCTCCGACTTCCTGGTTCAAGCAATTCTCCTGCCTCAGCCTCCCAAGTAGCTGGGATTACAGGCACACGCCACCACGCCCAGCTAATTTTTGTATTTTTAGTAGAGATGGGGTTTCGCCATGTTGGCCAGACTGGTCTCAAACTCCTGACCTCAAGTGATCTGCCCACCTTGGCCTCCCAAAGTACTGGGGTTACAGGCGTGAGCCACCGCCCCCGGCCTCTACTCTTGTTCCACCTTGGCGCAGCTCCCTGAGCCCTGTGCAACCCCGGACAGAGGCTGGGGCCAGCTTGGTCCTGATCAGCACCCAGGGCCGGTCTCTGCTGGGCTCCTGCTGGAGCATTTCCTTGCCTGCCTTCCAGCAAGACCTTGCCTTGCCACGTGAGTCTGACCTGAAAGGTGTCTCCTGTCCGTCACAGCCTGGTCCTCTGCCAGGACTTGGTGGAATCGCTGCCTACTTGGCACCCAGGTCTGTCCTCACCCTGCGATGGCTCTTGGGTGACTCATCAATTTGTGCTTATATCCGGTCGTCTATGGCTCTGGCAGGTCCTGGTACCCACAAGGGCTGGGCTGCCAACCAGGCTTGCAGCAGAGGCCTCTGGGGTGAGCCTGGCTTATCCTAGTCGGTTCCCCTTCACCTCAGAGCCAGTGATTTATGAGTATCACAGCTACTGCTGATTGAATATTCACTGCACATATATGGGACGTCAGCTCTGAGTAGCAGATCCTCGTCGGTAAACGGACTCCCAGATCTCCCCCAGCCTTGGATCCTTTCAGGACCACTGCGTGGATCACATGTGAGTGTGAATGTAGAACAGAACGATAAGGCATTTTCGTCTTCATTAATCATATTCCATGCTAGCAACTTTCCAGAAGTTTCCCCTGTGGCTAAGGAATATGTAACAGGTACTGCCTGTTTGCAGCTGCATTCACTCAGGGTCATAAGGCATCACATGCCGGGCTATTGGAGTTCTCAGCCGGTGGTGTCTGTTTAGGCGATTAGTGAATTAAGGGCTTGTTTCTTTGACTTCAACAAGGGACCACATCCCAGTGGACAACTAACAGACACTATTTGGGATGGATGGCCACAGGCTCTCTGTGTCAGCGGTGAAGACCCCCAAACAGGCATTGTTCTTGGGTTATCCACAGGCTGAGTTCTGACCCTGCAGTGTCACTGCAGAGCAGAGAGCCAGCCTCCCCGGGAGGACAGGCTGACAGGGAAGACACCTGAGCTGCTTTGTAGGGAAGCTGCCGTCCTGGTAGAGAAGGGGCTGCTTTGTGTTTTGTGTGTTTTTGTTGTTGTTGTTGTTGTTGTTTTTGAGTCTTGCTTTGTCGCCCGGGCTGGAGTGCAGTGGTGCGATCTCGGGTGACTGCAACCTCCGCCTCCTGGGTTCAAGTGATTCTCCTGCCTCAGCCTCCTGAGTAGCTGGGATTACAGGCGCCTGCCACCACGCCCAGCTAATTTTTTGTATTTTTAGTAGAGACGGGGTTTCAACCCATTGGCCAGGCTGGTCTCAAACTCCTGACCTCGTGATTTGCCCACCTCGGCCTCCCAAAGTGCTGGGATTACAGGTATGAGCCACTGTGCCCAGCCTGCTTTGTGTTTTGGAGGCTGCCTGCATGGGTTCCAGGAGGGTGTTTTGATCAAGGTGACTTGAGGGTGCAGCAGCCTTGGACATCTTTGGTGACATGTTCATTTATCCACTCATTTGAAAAATCTGTTTAAAGTTGCCACCAAGTCACAGTAACTGTATCAAGACCCCAAGGCCCAAAAAGGTGACTTTCGTGACCCCTTGCTCCCAGGGGGCCTAGAGTCTAGTGGGCAAAAAAGATACAAGTGAGCTCCACAGAGTTTGTGACAGAAAGTCTTGTATTTTACCACCACCTACCTCCTTTTTCCCTTTGATTGGTTTGGGTGGTCACGTACCCAGCTCAAGATCACTGAAGCCAGTGGTCCTCGAAGTGTTGTCCCTGGACTGGCAGCATCTGCATCACTGGGGAACTTGTTAGAAATGCCAAATCTTGGGCCCCATCCCAGTCCCACTGAATCGGAAACTCTGTGGGTGGGGCCCAGCCATCCCTGCTTTAACTAGCACCGCTTACCCTGCGCCAGTCATATGCGTGGACACTTGACTGCTTCTTGCCAATGAGATGTCAGGAAGTATTTGCTGGGTTTTGGGGAAGTCACTTTCTTCCTGTTAAAAAGGCCAGAGTCTTGGAAGGAGGGGGCCTGCCTCATGCCCCCTTCCTGCTGCTCTATGTGTGGTCCTGAGCGCACATGTGCATGGCATTGAAGAGTCAACGTATGGCCAGGAAGGGCAATGTCACTGTCACCAATCGGCTGAGCCTGACTGAGCAGAAAAGACCAGCCCAGGGAGTTCTTATTAACAAGACAGCAAATGCTTTCATAACATTGCTACTTGTAGCCAAGAGCACCCCCAACTGATCCAAGTTCATGAGGTTGATAATGATGTAGGTATGACCAGAACATCTCCCTGGCTTATTATGATGTTGCATAAGTCCTTTTCTTGCTCTGTACCTCTGTGACATCTGTAGTTCAAAAACCTTGGCCAGACCAACTTACACCCTTTACGATGGCTACTGTCAAAAACCAGAAAATCACAAGTGTTGGTGAGGCTATGGGGAAATTAGAACTCTTGTACACTGTTGGTGGGAATGTAAAACCTTTGAGTGCAGCCACTGTGGAAAACAATATGGCAGTTCCTCAAAAAATTGAACATAGAATCACCATATGATCCATCCATCCCACTTCTAGGTATATACCCCGAAGAACTGAAAACAGGGACTTGAAGAGAGATTTGTCTCCCGTGCTCATAGCAGCGTTATTCACAATAGCCAAAAGGTGAAAGCAACTCAAGTGTCTATAAATGAATGTTTAAGATGGTAAATTTTATGTTTGTATATTGTATCATAACTCAACATTTTTTTTCCATGTCCATAGAAATGAAATAATAAACTTTTTTAAAATTAAACTTTTGTTTTTTTAAGAAACATGGCTGGGCCTGGTGGCTCACACCTGTAATCCCAGCACTTTGGGAGGAGGCCAAGGCCGGTGGATCACTTGAGCTCAGGAGTTTGAGCATGGGCAACATGGCAAAACCCTGTCTCTGCCAAAAGCAAAACAAAACCATAGGTTAACTGGGTATGGGTGCACGTGCCTGTAGTTCCAGCCACTTGGGAGGCTGAGGTGGGAGGATCGCTTGAGCCCAGGAGGTCAAGGCTGCAGTGAGCCATGATTGTGCCACTGTGCTCCAGCCTGGGCGACAGAGTGAGACCCTGTCTCAAAAAAAAACAAGAAAATAAAAATAAAAAAAGAAAAAAGAAACATACATACATGACTCTTAAAATCCACACCCTTTCCCTCATTTATGTCTGCAGGGTGATGGTCACTGTTGTTCTTGCCACTCCTCTGAGTTCCAACAGACATCTCATTTATCCAACAGACATCTTGACATCTCCACCTGGATGTTTTGAAGGCAACTCAAGCTAGTGTGCCTGGGTCTGAACTCCTGACCTTCCTTCCCAAACCTGCTCTTCTTGCTGTGTTTGCCTTTGGAGTGACTGCCACTTCTATCCATTATAAGTCAGAAATCACCTCCTCCTCAATCTCCTCCCCTGGCTTAATCCATTTCAAATTCCTTGTGATTGTCCTTCCTAAATACCTGCCAAGGGCGGCCACCCCTCCAATCACCTCTGACAACTGCAGTGGTACCCGACCCAGCTCCCTGTGCAGACCAGGGCACCGCCCACATCCACCTTTCATGACAGGAGCCAGAGTGAGCTTTTCCAACTGCAGATCTGATTGATTTCATTCTAGTTTCACTCTCAGCAATCAATGCCATATGAAAATATTTCACAGAAAAATCCAGCCCCTCCCATTATAAATTGCCATGCAGGCTTCTTCTGGGTTGATTTCTCATCTAGTTATAAGAGCCAAGCTGTCTTCTGGGTCTCTTTGGACTGAGTCTCTCAGATTTGGGGTCTGACCTTGAGGGTGGGTGGGACAGATGTCACTGACGGTTGATGCCTTAGTTTGGGTTGTCCCAGGTGCAGATTCTGAGACAAGAATTTGAGAGCAAGTAGTTTATTTGAGAGGTGACCTCAGGAAGCTCTGGCAGGGCTTTAGGAAGTGCAACAGGAAAGGGAGGAGGCCAATTCAGGGCGTAGTATTCAGCCAGCTGGTGCAGAGGACAGCTGGAGTTCAGTCCCATGGAGAAATCACACACAACAGAGGAATCCCAGGAGCGAGGGAGAGGGGGTATTTATACACCAACTCCTATGAGTTATTATTTGGGGGTTGTTGGAGGTGAGTGTTAATCCCCTGGCACCTCCCACCTGCCACAGGTGTGGGTAGAGTGGACTGCTGAGGTCATGGACAAAAGCCTGCAGGCAAAAAGAAGAAGACATTGGCAGTTAGAAGTGGCTCTGAGCCTGCTGGAGGGTTCCAGGGCTATGTGGAGGGCATGAACAGCATCTGCTCCCCTGGGGATGATGACAGGTGACACTGGGTGACTCAGATCTTCTTGACATAACATGGAGACACATGGTTAGAAAGCCAGTCCAATGTCTCAAGGAGAAGAGTCCCAGTTTGGTGCTAATAATCTTAACACCTTTCCAACATTGTTCATCTCCATCTGGAACCAAGAAAGAGCCAGCCTTGGGCCTAGCGTCTTTGGTAGGCCGTCGTATGTACCTACCTGCAATTGATGATGTTGCTTTGGTTTCTACTTAATTTTTTCCAATAAACTTAAGCATATAAAGTTTGCTGTTGAAATAAATTTATATAGTTAAAAAATAAATTGATCTTTAAAGTGTTCAATGCCATCCCAGGCTGCCCTCCATGAGACAGGTGGCAGGCAATGCCTAAATCAAGGGGACACAGTGCACACTCTGCCATGGGCATCTCAGGCCTCTGCCCTCTGGGTTCCAGCCCCTCTCTAACCTGGTTCTCACTTCTCCCTGTCCACTCTATCCACCAAAGCCGCCTTCTCGCTCCCACTAAGTAAGTTCTGGCTCTGGCTTTTTTCCCACCCCACCCCTCTTCCCTCCTTTCTTTTCAATGTCCTGCTCATGCTTGGAGGCCTGACTCCAACACCACCTCCCCACCCCACCTGAGTCTCCGACCACCCCCTGCAACACACTCCCAGTGGGAGCTGAGGGCTTCCTGCTGGGGCCACCCCCACTCCAGGATTATTTCATGCTGGTGCTGTGCTATTGACTGTTGACAGGTGGGTCCCCGACCAGCCCCGGTGCTTTGTGGGAACAGAGTCCTGGCCCTCTCTGAGCCTGGCCTGGTGCTGTCTCAGAAGAGCCCATGGTCTGTGCTGAGCCAGTGCAAGAGCAGAGTGGACCGCAGCTTCCTCCTCCACGGCACTCCCGAAGCCCCTCGGGTGACTCCGGCCAACCAGGTGTTCCAGCAGAGAGAAGGAGGATTACGGGTGTGACTGTGGCCCTTGTCCTTCCACGGCTCAGGCCGCACTGTGGGAGCTGGTCGCCTTTTAGCCTTTTAGCACTGGTCCATCCATTTCTTTCCATTGCCCCGTGGAGTCTGTGGCCTTTTCTCCGGGTTCTGACTGAGACCAGAGTCCAGCCTGCCTGGGGGCAGTTGTACACTGCCTTGAGTGCCTGGTGACAGGGTGACAGCACTGCCAGCGTCTCTGGGTTGGGTTTGGGGAGGCACCAGAGGCCTGAGCAGACGGCTGGGGTTGGTTATGGCTGCTGGGAAGGGCACAAAGCCAGGAGTGGGTGGGGCAGGGAGACCATGAGGAGCCTGTGCAGCCCGTTTTGTCTCAGCAGAGGGGCGAGTCCCAGTAGCTTCCCCGGGCCAGGGCGTCAGCTGAGTCCTGGCAGTGCAGGCAGCCCCCAAGCTGGGCATCTGGGCAGCGGGTGGGGGGGGCTTCGGGGGGGGCTTCAGGGAGGACGCGGTGGGTAGCACATGTCTCATGGGACACGTGTGCGTGTGAGAGGGTGACAGTGTGTGTATATGTGCGCCTATGAATGTGTATGTGACTGTGTGCGTGACAGTGAGGGTGTATGTGAGTCTGTACATGTGTGAATGTGTGTATGTGTGTATGTGAGTGTATGAGCCTGTGTGTATGTATGCATGTGTGTGTGAATGTATGTGTGAGTGTAGGTGTGTTGGGGCCTGTGTGCGTGAATGTGTGTAAGTGTAGGTGTATGTGAACCTGTGTATGTGTGTGAGCCTGTATATGTGAGCGTGAGCCTGTGTGTGTGTGTATGTGTGAGACTGTATGAGTGTGTGAGCCTGTGTGTAAGAATGTATGTATGTGTGTGTATGTGTGTGTGAGAGTGTGTATGTTGGGCGTGAGAGTGTGCGCATGTGTGGGAGACAGAGTGTCTGGAGGAGGCAGACAGTGGGATATGGGAGCAGAGAGAGCAAGGCGACCTCCAAGGAGAAACGGTGTCTGGGCGACCCTGAGAGCCTGAGATGTGGCCTGGGGGTTACCATGGACGGAAGGGAAGTAGGAGGGTCAGGACGACTCACGCTCTGGTCCTTGTCACTAAAAGTCAGAGCAGCTGAAACTCACCAAGCATCACTCACATCAGACACTGGTCTAAGCACCTTACATGCATTCTCTATATTTTTATTTAACAAATACTTACATGGAGCTTGCTGTGTGGAGGCACTGCTCTAGTTGATTTACAAAACGAAACAAGAAGCATGGAAAACACATCGAATCAACAAACACCATCGTGAATTCTCGCAACTGCCCTGTGTGGGAGGCACTGCCGCTACCTCCATCTGCAGAGGGGTAGGGGAGCCTGGCAGCTGGTGGGCGGAGGGCCGGGTGGGGTGGAACTGGCATCTGCCTCCAGGGCTGGGCTCCTCCCATTGGTGATGCCTGGGTTTCACTGTGCTCGTAAAAGCCACGGGTCAATTATGCTTATTACCTGTTCTGCAGGTGAGAAAACGAGGCACACAGGGGTGAGCAATTTGCTCAGCTTGAAAGTGGTAGAGCCAGGACCCAGCCCAGGCCATGGCTCGGGACCCACTCTGTAATCACTCACTGGGGGACCCACAGTAATGAGCTCTTTGAAGAAAGGTGAGTCACTGACCTTGGCTGCGCCTCAGTTTCTTCATTTGCCAAGTGGGGCTCTGCTGCCCCTGCCTCTGCCCTGCTGACTTGCAAGAAGAGTGAGCGAATGGAATTGGATGAAGGCTTCCGGAAACTTCCATCAGGAAAGCGCCCTGGCCTGGGAGAAAGCCGGTCCTGGCCGGCTTTGCCTGCAATGCCCTCAGTGGCCAGTCACGTCCCCTCCTTGGCCTGCAGGTTCCTCACTGGAGCGGGGGTGGCCCAAGATATACCCTCAGATGCACCAAGCCCCACACCCTGATTGTCCAGCTCTGTCCTGATGGACAGGGGAGCTGCCTGCGGAGACTGTCCAGGAACTGGGTGTCTGGAGACGGGCAGACCCAACCATTTGAGGCTTGTTCTAGGAAGTGTGTTCAGTGCGGCCAAGCTCGGTGACTCTGGGGCTTCTGGAATGGTTCCCATGCCAGAGAATTACAAAAAGATCCTTTGTACTGAGAAGATAAAGTACAACTTATTCTCTTAGGGACACCTTCCTGGAGGGACACCAGACAAGAAGTCCAGGCCCTGGAATCAGATGCCCTGGGCCAGGCAGCTTCTGTCTCCCCGAGTTCTCCGCGGAGGCAGCACTCTCAGAAGATTCCACCGTTTAATCACACTCCAGCTCTTTTCAGAGCAGCTTCTACGTGCCAGGCATGCTCTAGGCACCAGCGATGCAACTGTGGATGAAAAAGACCAAGGCCCTGTTCTCGGGGAGCTGGCGGGGTGGGAGGGGCAGTGAAAAACAAGTACAGCCTGCCCCCGCAAGTACAGTCACATAGACATATGTGTGTATGTGTGCACATATACTTGAAATATCAAGTGGCTGGAGGGTTTACTTTAGACTGGGGGATGTGGAAGTCCTCTCTGAGTTGCGCCCCCTTTGATCAGAGGCCTGAAGGAATTAAATGAGTCTTCCATGTGCACATCCAGGGGAGGAAGTTTCCAGGCAGATGGACCCGCATGTGCAAAGGCCCTGTGGTGGAGTGTGCTGGGTGTGTTCTAGGAGGGTCAGCATGGAGGGAACAAGGAGAAGAGCTCGAGCTGAGGTTATGGAGGGCCTCGTGGGTCATGGCAAAGACATCTGGGTCATATTCTGAGATAGATGTGGTGGGGTTTGGCACAGAGAACTTTATGTATTTTGCCTTAATATTTTAAAAGGATCCCTCTGGCTGCCTGTGAGCATGGATTGTGCAGGATCAATGCAGGGAGTCGATGTAGGGAGACCAGCAAGGAGGCGATTGCCACAGTCAAGAAGGGATGATGGACGCCCAGGCCTCCGTATTCGGAGTGGTGTGGCCAGGCGATCGCATGGTGGCCATCATCACAAGCTAAAGCCAGCAGGTTTGGTAGATGGTTGGGATATGGAGGAATAAGAGAAAGAGAAGGGTTATGCTGACTCTAAGATTTGGCCTAATCGCCAGAAGGTTTTAGGTGCCTTTTTTTTTTTTTTTAAATGGGAGTGACCGGCTTGGAGGGAAGATAAGGGGCATCAGAAACCTGCACAAACCTGCAGGAGTGTGCACTGTGTGACCCTGACGCCCAAAGGTGACCCTGGGGCCAAGCAGTGTCTCCACCCTTAGTCTCTGGGGCCCCTGCCCACCTGCAGAAGGGACCCTAAACACTAACCTTTGATTTAAATCCAAAACATTCTTCCCTAACCTAAAGTTGCCCAGGGCAGTATTGGTTTCTCTTTTAAAGACGCCACCTGGATTCTATTCTAATGGTGGGGGTGCATATCTAGAAAGGATGGGCGGCCCCTGCGGGGAAAGAATGAATGGGGCCAGGTGCAGTGGCTCACACCTGTAATCCCAGCACTTTGGGAGGCCGAGGTGGGTGGATCACTTGAGGTCAAGAGTTCGAGACCAGCCTGGCCAACATGGTGAAACCCTGTCTCTACTAAAAAAATACAAAAATTAGCTGGGTGTGGTGGCACGCGCCCATAGTCCCAGATACTTGGGAGGCTGAGGCATGAGATTTGCTTGAACCTGGGAGTCGGAGGTTGCTGTTGTGGTAGGAGTTATTAAGAAATTATTTCAGGCAGATAGAAAGGAAAAGGGGTCCTTGGGAAGTTTTCGTTTGTTAAAGCATCTCCGGAAGTTTCTGTAAAGCCCGGGCTCTTAGAGCCAGGCGGGCAACCTTTGATATGCAAATGCCAGCCATTAGAAACTGGGTCACGAGCCTTCTTGCCCTTTCCCGACCAGTTCCTGGCAACATGGCCGCCCCCACATATCCCCACGTGTGTAGAACATTGTGGCGCCCTGTATTTGCATATTAAAAGACTAGGGTGGGAGGGCCAGCTTTTTCATGGACTACCATGAATGACATGCCTGGTCAAACCAATCCCCTGAGCCCTATGCAAATCAGACACCGCCCCCTCCAGCCTCTGTATATATACCTGGCTGGTATCCATGGCAGGTGGGGACCTCCTCTTTCGGCTTTGGAGCCCCCATTCCTCTGCCTCTGTACAAGGGAGCTTCTTCCTTCTCCCTTCCTTCTTGCCTATTAAACACTCCGCTCCTTAAAACCGCTCCATGTGTGTCCGTGTCATCTTACCTAATTCGACATGAGACAAGAACTCTCCTCCCCTCATCGGAACTGTATCACAGTGAGCCAAGAGGGAGCCACTGCACTCCAGTCTGGGTGACAGAGTGAACGTTCGTCTCAAAAAAAAAAAAAAAAAGGAATTAATGGAAGAAGCCCGGCCTGGTGGCTCACACCTGTAATCTCAGCACTTTGGGAGGCTGAGGTGGTGGATCACTTGAGGTAAGGAGTTCAAGACCAGGCTGGCCAAATAGTGAAACTCTGTCTTTACTAAAAATACAAAAATTAGCCGGGCTACTCGGGAGGAAGGCTGAGGGAGGAGAATGGCTTGAACCAGGGAGGCAGAGGTTGCAGTGAGCCGAGATCGCACCACTGCACTCCATCCTGGGTGACACAGTGAGACTCTGTCTCAACAACAACAACAACAACAGCAACAAAAAGAATGAATGGAAGAAGATTCCATGAGTACCCAGAGTGCTGCAGTCCCATGCACGAGATTTAACGTGGCTGCCACCTGTCCAGATGGGTTTGTGGGAAAGCACTACATCTGTTTAAGGGAGTTTGAATGTTAAAGAGGGATGTTCATCACAGGAAGGAAATTACTGAGTCTGCAAATATCATCAAGTGGGAGAAAGACGGATGGGACATTTATGGACATGTAGTTTGTCCCAGTGAAATAAAGCATCTTCAAACCTGTCTTTACTGGCATAGAAGTACTGCAGTGCCACCTAACAGAGCCGTTTACATCACAGGGTGAGTTTCTGAAAAACAAAAAACAAAAGAGTGCTTTCCACCCATCTGTCCAGCTTTCTAAAGCAACTGCAATAAAATATGTTTTTGTGCGATGGAATTTACAAAGCACCTACTAATCGCAGAACCCTGGGCTAAGGAGAAGAGTGAAGAAACAGAGCTCATCCTCAGTGGGCCCATGGCTGGTGGGAGAAACACACGGACATAAATGGCACGCAGGATGCAGTGGGTTGGTGCGGTGAGAAAGGTCCCAGGGTCCAGAGAACGGAGAGGGTCAGAAAAGTCTTTTTAGGAGGGATTGTATGTGAGTCAGCTTGCTATTGGCTGCAAGTGACTGAAACCCCTAATGAATCTGGCTTACACAGTGAGGGAGTATGTTATCTCCCATAACAGAGGTGGACTTCAGGGTGGGTTGATTCAGTGGCTCTGCAACACCACCAGTCTCCCTCGCCTGTTGTGGGATGTCACAATGTGGCTGCCACCAGCAACTGGCACATGTCTTCTTGTCCAGGTGAAGCAGGAAATTTTCCCCGACCCCTTCACAGGTGGGACCTGGAGTATCAGAAGCTGGAGCTGGAGCTACTTCGGTGCCAGCAGGGCAAACTCCATTCACTGTTGCGCTCAACCCCTTGTGGAAGGGAGCATGTAGATGAGCGGGTTCAGGAGCTGCGGCGAGTGCCTTTGGGCGCTGGCAGGAGCAAACTCTGTGCTGGCCCCACAGCAGCGTCTAAGGGAGGGGGGTACCTGCAAACCCGGAAACCCCAGAGGACGGGCGTCACAGTGCTCTTTTAGCTTTGCTGTCCGCAGATGGCTTAAATGTTAAACAGCTCAGTGGGCCCTCTGCCTTTTTGCATGAGGTTGTTGCTCTCCACCAGCGAGAGCAGACGGTCAGTATGACAGCCTTTAGTGTCCACACCTGTGGCACCTGAGCTCTTGTTTTGCATCCAGGAAAAATCAGGTCACATGAACGAATTGGACGGTGGTGAATATGGAGGATTTTATTGCCGATGAAAGGGGAGATGGAAAAGGGATAGAGCGGGAAGATAATCTTTCCCTGCTGGGGAACATTCTCTTCATCCTCTTCGAAGCAACACTGTCAAGCCGTCCCTCTGAAGTCAAGCTGCTTCTCTCCAACGTCCAGCTACTTCTCCTCTTCTCTGCTGGAGAAGCCTGGGGTTTTTATGGCACAGGATGGGGGGTGGGGCGTGTCATGTGTGGTTTTGGAAAGGCAACATTCAAGTCAGAAAACAGGAATCCGTGTTCTCACTTCGGGCCATGGTTCCAGGTTTGAGGGTAGGACCCTTGCTGGGGACCGCCCTCTTCTGCCCAGAGTTTCTCTGCCTCCTGTCCCTATCACAGGTCCCCTGGCATTGAGAGAGAAATCACTCCTTCAAGTGTGGGATATACTCCTTGTCTTCAGTACAATTGGCCATCTTGGCCCATGTGTCCCTTCCGGGACCACTGACAATCACCAGGAGATTGCTGAATGTAGTAACTGTAGACTAATTGGGATGACCCTGAAGCTGAGGACCACGTCAGCATCCCCTGAACCAAGGGGCTGCATGGGGAACAGGTAGACACCAGGACAAAGTCAGGCTTCTGTCAGGAGGAGGAACGTGAAGAAGGATATTGGTTAGGCAGCCGTCTGAGCAGGGCTTTGGTGGAGTGGTGTGCTTTTAGACTAGCAGAGATGACAACAATTACTTTTTGCGTGCTACTCACTGAAATTAGAGCTTTCAATGCAGAGTAGAATCTTCTCTGTGCAACTCCCTTAACTCACTCCCCTGTTGCTTCCAAGCCCTCCGTTCCTCTGTAAGTAGAGGGACAAGCCCACAGCTTGGGGCTATCTGCTACTCTCTGAAATGCCCATCGTGTTCTCTGCCTGCTGAAATTCAGGGGTTTGTTTCCAAACCTGTTTACTCTGGATATACCTGGCATTGCAATTGCAAAACTTAGTAAACATAGCAAACGGATAATTAGGAGGGGAAAAAGAAAGGGAGTCGCTGTTTTTATGAAAACCAAGTTGAATTGTCTGGAAAGATCTCTTAAGGGCAAAAAGCTGAAAAAGAGATCAGAAAAATATCGAGAACTGCCCAGTAACTGCCCAATATAATAGTCATTGCTGCAGGCAGGGCACCGTGGCTCACGCCTGTAATCCCAGAACTTTGGGAGGCTGAGGCCAGAGGATCACTTGAGCCCAGGAATTCAAGACCAGCTTGGGCAATGTGGGAGATTCTGTCTCTACTTAAAAAAAAAAAAAAAAAAAAAATTAGCTGGGTGTGGTATGCACAACTGTAGTCCCAACTACTTGGGAGGCTGAGATGGGAAGATTTCTTGAGCCTGGGGATTCGAGGCTGCAGTGAGCTATGATTGTGCCACTATACTCCAGGCTGGGCGGGAGAGCCTGTAATCCCAGCACTTTGGGAGGCTGAGGGGAGCAGATCACTTGAGAGGTCAGGAGTTTGAGACCAGCCTTGCCAACATGGTGAAACCCCATCTCTACTAATAATCCAAAAAAAATTAGCCAGATATGGTGGCACCCACCTGTAGCTCCAGCTACTTAGGAGGCTGAGGCATGAGAATCGCATGAACCTAGGAGGCAGAGGTTGCAGTGAGCCGAGATTGTGCCACTGCACTCCAGCCTGGGCAACAAAGAGACTCTGTCTCAAAAAAAAAAAAAGGGTTGAAAGAAATAGTCATTGCTGCATGTGACTACTGAGCACATTAAATGTGGCTGATGTGACTGGACGTGGTGGCTCACACCTGCAATCTCAGCACTTTGGGAGGCCGAGATGAGAGAATAGCTTGAGGCCAAGAGTTTGAGACCAGCCTGGTCAACATAGCGGGACCCCAATCTCTAATTTAATTTAATTAAATTAATTAATTTATTTTGAGACTGAGTTTCTCTCTTGTTGCCCAGGCTGGAGAGCAATGGCATGATAGCGGCTCACCACAACCTCCGCCTCCCGGGTTCAAGTGATTCTCCTGCCTCAGCCTCCCAAGTAGCTGGGATTACAGGCATGTGCCACCACGCCCAGCTAATTTTTTGTATTTTTATTTTTTTTTTAGTAGAGACAGGGTTTCTCCATGTTGGTCAGGCTGCTCTCGAATTCGCAACCTCAGGTGATCAGCCTGCCTCAGCCTCCCAAAGTGCTGGGATTATAGGCATGAGCCACCGCGGCCGGCCTCCATCTCTAACTTAAAAAATATTTTTTAAAAATGTGGCTGATGTGACTGAGAAGTTGAATTTTTAATTTTGTTCAATTTTAATTAATTTAAATGATTAAAAACTGATATGTGATTCAGTTATTGGAAAGCTTTTAAATATGTTTGGGGATAGTTGTTTATGTGAATCTACTTTTTCAGCTGTCAAATTTCTAAAATCGAAATAGAAGTCAAGTATATCTGATACACATGGAGGTGCACCGGAAGGGTAAAACTCACACCAGAGTTTGAAGACTTAGAATGAAAAATTTAAATGACCTTCATTTTTACATTTATTGTATGTTGAAATAATATTTTAGGTACGTTGGGTTAAATAAAATATATCATTGAAATTAATTTATTCTGTTTCTTTTTAGTTTTTTTTTCCTAATGCGGTTACTGAAACATTTTAAATTATGTTTGTGATTCACATTCTATTTCTACTGGACAATGCTGGTGTGGAAGGATCCTGCACTCGAATTGCGTGGCAAGTGTTTTTATACCCTCATTCCACTTCAAAGAAGCCAAAACTGAACATTGTAGAATTATATAAAGAACAAAGACAATGGGAGAATCCAAAAGCAGGCCCACATTATGAAGAAAGTCATTAGCCCTGGCATGAAAATATTCGCCAATTATAGGAGAGTTGCATGTTTTCTTTTAACTGTATAAAGCTGTGAGTGTAAACGGGTTTTTTTTTTTTTTTTTGGATTCCCCACCCACTTTAGCATATTTAGCTTTCTTAATGAGCCCGCTGCTGGTCCCAGCTGTGCTGGGTTTTCTGGACAGTTTCTCCTGGTTTTATGGCAGCCCTTGGAGGTCAGGGCAGTTATGACGATTCTCACTCTGGAGCTGGGGAAACAGGCTCAGGGAGGGCGCGTGACAGGCTGAGGGTCCCACAGGCAGTGAGCAGAGAAATAAGGAGTGGCCAGCGGGGGTGCCAGCCTCTGTGCCCTGGGATTCTCTTCTGCATTTTGTGTTCACCGCCTGGCCCTGGTGGCTGTACCTTCCTTCCCCTCCATGGGCCACACCTCTGGCTCTCATAAGAGGATGGCCCTGGGGCTCCTGGATCTGCCTTGCCTCAACAGAGAGCTGGTTGTGTCTGGAGTGCAGGTGTCCGGAAGCCCAGCTCCCTGCCCTGAGGCAGGACAAGGAGTGGCTGTGACTCACACCCTGGGCTGGATTCCCCTGCAGGGTGGGCTGAAGCCTGCCTCCCTCCCTAAGGGGCTTGGCTTAAGGCCACACCCTGGCCCGGCTTCCTGCTCTTCCTGATCCCCTCTCCCCACCCCTTTCTCATCTTCCCTGGTGCAGATCCTAGATCCAGTCCTTGCATGAAGGTCTTCCTCTCAGGATCTGCTTCAACGGTACCTGACATAAAATAGGTGCATGGGACGGGGGGAGAGCAGCGTTCAGAAACACGCTGGGGCTCCATACTGCATGCTTTTCAGACACTGGGGTGCTGGGAATGCACCCCTTGTCGCAAACCTCACCTTCAATTCCTGCCCCATGTAAAGCCTTAGGGAACCCCCATTCAGCGGACCCCTTCCCAGATGGGTCCAGTCCAGCATCCCCTCTGCCCTCGGAGGTTCCCAGCACTCTTGGGGGAAGAATAGTCTGAGAGATGCTGTCCTGCTTGGAGAGTAGCCCAGCCTCTGCCGGTGGTTTCTCGAAGCCCTGCTCTTTGTCTTGGGCCACAGTGTCTCCTCCTGCTAATTCCCTCCTAGAAATCTCCTTTCGAATGTCCCTCTTTCATGTTAGGGTGGTGACTGGTGGCTTTCATAGAGATTTCCATACTCTCTTTAGAACAAATTGGTTCCAACACTTCTAACTGTGGGAATGCAGCCAAAATTCTGAGAGCTCTGGAAAAGTCGGGTTCACTGGATTCACTGTCTCAGAAGAGGACTTTTTCCTGGAAAGAGGCATCTGGAGCAATATTGGTATCAGGGCTGTCACTGAGGCCCCTTTTCTGTCAAGAGCGCCATCAGTGGGCAGTGGTCAGTGGTGTGGGCCTGGTGCTGGCCAGGGGTCCTGGAAGTGGCTCCGCTGTCCTGCAGCCATGGGCCCAGGGAGCATTGATTCTGCCCAGCCCGGCTCTGTTCATCTGTGAGCTGAATCCCAATAGCATCGTTGAGTTCAGTGAGGATTAAGCAAGTTCATGCACCCGGAGAGCTCAGAACTGCAGTCCCCGACCCGCAGTAAGTGCTGTGTGTGTCAGCCCATCGTCGTCCGCTGGTGCCAGTCAGGGTCACAGATGAGCCTTGTCAAAATGCACCCCGGGATCAGGGCTTTGGGCTTAGGAAGTGAGATTTCTGTAGGAGCGCTTTGAGATTTAGCCTGTAATGGGCAGCTTTGCTTCTAATCGCTCTTGAGAGACAAGCCATCAAACATTGGTTATCCCTAAACTGAGAGCAGAAAGGGCTGAGGGGAGGAACAATGGCCCTGGCTCCCCCTGCCAGGCACCCACTCTGCCAGCTGATGACAGACGCAGACGGATGGAGGACGTTCCAAAGTCGAGGCTCAGGGCTGCTGCCTTTTCTCCTTCTGCTTCTTAATTTAAAAAAATTTATCCCAGAGTCTCCGTTACTGTAGATTCCCTGACACTCTGCTGTGGGCTAATCTTCAGGATAAAGCATCACCTTTTTTGAGTGTTTTTCTCCTTCAGGTATCCTCTTTTATCTTGAAACCAGGAAGAAACCTATGCTCTCATTCAATGCTGGAAAATGCATCCCTTGCTCATTTTTAAACCTTTTCATCTTCCCTTCATTTTCTGCCTAAATGTCTCAATTGTGTTTATCTTTCTCTTTCAGGGATGGCAGATGCTTAAGTACATGCAGGCTGTGAAGTGAGTTGTAAATAAGATATTGTTATTAGGACTATCCCTGATAAGAAAGGCATGTCCTCTGCACCTCCAATCCTGGGCCACTGCTATGCATCCCCACTTAGATGACCGACTGCAGTCGCTCAGAGCAATTGTAGAGGATGGCAAGGAATCAACCTATTTGGATGAAGACGTTTTGTGGGCGGGCAGAGAAGAAAACTCTTGAGAGAAGGAAGCATTGCCAGGGGCATGGGAGCCTACATCTGCTGGTGCCTCAGTCCCATCTTTGACCAATTCATTCAACAAACATTTATCAAGGAATGTCTTTGTGCCAGACCCCATCCTAGGCATGGGGCATGCAAGAAGGACAGGTCCCTGTACCCATGGAACCCCCGTGCAGGAAGCAAAACAGGAAATGAACAATGAAACAAATACACAGTGTAATTTCAGATCATACTAAATGGTGTAAAATAAAGTGTGTTGATGTGATAGCAAGGGACTGGGGACTAGGGAGCGTCCGGGATTGCTGTCTGTTAGGAGATCATATTTGAGTTGAGACTCGAATGCAGAGAAGGAATCTACTGAGTGAAAACTAGTGGAAGAACCACTTCTGTTCAACATAGCAGTGGAACTCCTAGTCAGAGCAATTAGGCAAGAACAATAAATAAAAGGCATCCAAATTGGAAAGGAAGAAGTAAAATTATCTCTGTACTCAAGTGACATGATCTTATATGCAGAAAACCCTAAAGATTCTACAAATCCCCCTGTTAGAACTAATAAGTGGATTTGACAAGTTGCAGGATATAAAATCAATGTGCAAAAATCAGTGAATATGAACAATTCAGAAAGAAAATTAAGAAAACAATTCAATTTACTATAGCATCAAAAAGAATAAAAGACAGGAATAAATTTGAAGAGGCAGAAGATTTGTACCAAAAACTATAAAAAACTATAAAAATTGCTGAAAAATTAAAGCAGACACAAATAAATGCAGATACCAGATGATGCTCATGAATCAGAGGACTTAATACTGGTAAAATGCCCTTACCTTCCAAAGGGATCTATAGATTCAATGCAACCCCTATCAAAATTCTAATTTTTTTGTGGAAATAGAAAAATTTATACTAAAATTCATATGGAATCTCAAGGCACCTCAAATAGCCAAAACAATCTTGAAAAAGAAGAACGGTTAGAGACATCACACTTCCTGATTTCAAAACTTACTGCAAAGCTACAGTAATCAAAACAGTATCATACTGACATAAAGACAGGTGTGTAGACCAAGGGAACAGTACAGACAGCCCAGAATTAAACCCTCACATGTAGGGCAGATGATCTTCGACAAAGATGCTAAGACCACTCAATGGAGAAAGGACAGTCCCTTCAACAAATGGTGTTGCAAAAACTGTATATCTACATGCAAAAGAACCTTATATCATATATAAAAATTAACTCAAAATGGATAAAAAACCTAAACACAAACCTAAAACTGTAAAACTCCTAGAATAAAACATAAGAGAGAAGCTTCATGACACTGGATTTGGCAATGATTTATTGAATGTGAAACTAAAAGTGTAGACAGCAAAAGAAAAAATAGATACATTGGACTACAGCAATATTAAACACTTTGCATCCAAAGACACAGCAGAGTGAAAGGTAACCTATGAAATGGGAGAAAATGTTTGAAATATATATAAGGGGCTAATATCCAGGATATTAAAAACAAACTCCTACAACTCAACAACAAAAAAAGAAATAACCCTATTATAAAATGAGCAAAGGACTTGAATAAACATTTCTCCAAAGAAGATATACAGATGGCCCATAAACACAAGAAAAGATGCTCAGCACCACTAATCATTAGAAAAATGCAAACCAAAACCACAATGAGATACCATCTCATGTTCATTAGGATGTCTACTATCAAGAAAACAGAAACTAACAAGTGTTGGTGTTGGTGTGGAAAAACTGGAACCCTTGTGCACTATTGATGGAAATGTCAATTGTATACCCCTATGGCTATACCCTATGGAATTATACCATAGGGGTATACCATGGGGGTATAATTGCATACCATAGGGGTTACCATGGGGGTATAATTGTATACTATAGGGGTATACCATGGGGGTATAATTGTATACCCATATGGAAAACAGTATGGCTGTTCTTCAGAACATTAAACATATAATTACCATGTGGTCCAGCGATTCCTTTCTGGGTATATACCCCAAAAAATTGAAAGCAAGGACTTGAAGAGGTATCTGTACACACAGGCTCATAGCAGTATTATTTACAATGTCCAAAAGACGGAAGCAATCCACGTGTCCATTGACAGATGAATGGATAAAGAAAATGTGGTATATCCCTATGATGGAATATTACTCAGCCTTAGAAAGGAAGGAGATTCTGACACATGCTGCAACACGGATGAAGCTTGAGGACTTTATGCTGAACGAAATAAGCCAGTCACAAAAGGACAAATACGGTATGATTCCACTTGTAGGAGGTACCTAGAGTAGTCAGATTATAAAGACAAGGTGGAATGGTGGCCGCCAAGGGCTGAGGGGAAGGAAAATGGAGTCGTATTTAATGGATACAGAGTTTCAGTTTTGCCAGATGAGAAGTTCTGTTGAGGGATGGTGGTGATAGTAGCACAATGGTGTGAATGTAGTTAATGCTACTGAGCTGTACACTTAGAAATGGTTAAGGTGGTTAATTTATGTGTGTAATTTACCACAGTTTGGAAAAATGATCAGAAGAGAGTTCCATGCTTAGGGAACAGCAAATGCGGAGGCCCTGTGGGTAGGAATGAGCTTGGCAGATTTGAGACAAAGGAGTCCCGTGCTCTGGGAGCGAAGTGAATCAGGTGGGGGAATGGAAAGAGGTGTGACCACAAGGACAGACAGGGGACAGAACAGGCTGGATCTTCTGAGTTTGCATTTGGTATCAGAGATGTGAAATCTGAGATTCACAACAAAGATCCCCAGTAACTTGCCCAAGGTGAAATAGTCAGTAGGTGGCAGTGGCAGGGAGTCCAAGTGGTTCCCTAATAGATTAGCTGTTTCCCCTTCTTCCTTAGTAATAGAACTACTGCTGACTATCAGTTGTGCCTATGGTCACCCAGAGTCATGACTACCTTTCCCAGCCCCTTTGCAGCTAAGCATGGCAAGGGAACTTAGTCCTAGACAGTGGGAAAGTAGGCAAAATCATCATGTGCAACTTTAAGGGTGTGTCCTTAAAGACAGAGGTATTCTCTTCTTTATCTTTTGTGCTTTCCTGGTATCTGGAATGTCAGTGTGATGGTTGGAGTTTGGCAGCCATCTTAGACCCATGAAGCAAGGGAGAGTGACATGACAGATGGGAGAGCGTGGCCGACATTGGACTTGGGAGTTGGGAGGGCTCCTGAGGTGGTGTCACTTGACCTGCCTTGTCTGATGAGGAGGAGCCAGTGGAGGGTGGGCATATTTAAGTAAGGTCACTCCTGGTAGAAGGATCTGAGGTGGGACAAGCTGGGAGTAAGACGGGGTGGTGGTTGGACACAGCAGGGAGGCTGGAGGGACTGAGGGCAGGTGTGAGGGGAGCTTGGGCAGAGATAGGAGCTGAGAGGGGGCAGGGCCTGGCCCATCAGTCCCGTGATGGGGGCACTGGAAGGTTGCGGTCAGAGAGCTGCCCAGGGCTGATTCAGCATGAGAAGGATCCTTCTAACTGCTGTGTGGGGAAGGGGCTGCTCATGACCAGGACGGGAGGCCAGGGCAAGGCTGGGGAGCCATTCAGGGTCAGCAGATGCTGGAAGATGGAATGGGAAGCACATGTTCTGTAGAGTATAGAGTGCAACCACCTGTGGGATGATGGGCCAGCACCTGCCCTGGGCTCAGGGACATCTGTGGCTGATGATTGTGATAAAGATGGCGGATGACCTCAGAGCTCCCTTCCTAGCCTGCGTTTCTGCAGGGAAATGTCAAATCCAGGGAATGGAATTGATCCCAGCATAAAAAACACATGACACTGTGGAGCCAGGAAGGAAGGTCATGAGAATGTTATCAGATGCCATATAATACTCAATATAAAACCAATCAATAATAATCAGAAGTAATCAATATAAAGCCAATAATCAATATAAAATTCAAGGCACCCGTAATGAGGGTGATGATGCCTAACATTTTAAACCCTTGCATCCCATGGGCAGACGGTGTACTGAGCACTTTACTGGTATTTTCTGCCTTAACTTGTCTGATAGTCCTATGTAACAGGAACTATCATAATCCTCAGTTTATAGAGGAGGAGACTCAGGCACAGAGAGGTTTAAATAACCTGCCCAAGGTCACACAGCTAGTAAGTGGTAGGCAGTGGGCTGGGATTTGAACCCAGAGAACCTGCCTCCCATGCAGGTGTTGTGTGCAAATTTGGCTCAGCCAATTGGATTCTCTTGTCTAGATCCGGGAGGTCTTCACCTTTCTCGATATCTGGCTCACTTGCATCCTGTGATTGTGCCCCCCCAGAGTGAGGGGGCGCATCAGGGCTGAGGATGCTGGTTTGAGTCTTTGAGCAGCATGAGAGACAAACCGAGCAGCAGATGTGGCCAGGTGGGAAAGCCGACACCTCCTGGACTCTCGAAGGCTGAACTGGAGACCCAGGGACAGGGACGGGAGGGTCCCATGGGAGTCCCCAACTCTTATCATCATTTCTGTGTTCATTTGTTCTTGGGAGAGGGGACATCAGACCCTCCTTCCCCCATTAGAATTTTTGCTCCAAGAAGGGGTTTTTGTTTGATGTGTGTCTCTAGTGCCTTGGGCAGTTCCTGGCTCAATATGTATAGAAATATTATTGTAATAAAGATGAGGGCAGCGACCTTATCTGTCCCTTTCAACCCAGCAGCTAGCAGAGTACCTGGCATGTGGTAGGACTCAATAAATATTTGTAGAATGAATGAATGGATGAATGAATGAGTGACATCTCTCAATCCTTCCCCATACCTGCCTCCTCTGTCTTCAGGACCCTTTCCTCCCCATCTCATTCCAACATCCCTGTTTTGGGGCTTTCTTGGGTGGATTTGGGGCCCCATTGTGCTCCCCCAGTGCCTGTTTTAACAGCCTCCCTCCTGCCAAGATGACAAATGTCTCTCAGCCCTGGAAGCTGAGGCTGCCTCCACTGTGAAGCTGATACCACTGTTGGAAGATGCTTCCTCCCACATTGGCACTGCTCTGCTGTGCCCCGGGGTTGCGGCACCTCCTCTGACTGGCCCTTCACTTCAGTCACACTCCTGGAAACAAGTTCCCAGGCAGACCCCGTCCCCAAAGTCTAGGATTCAATTGTCTGCTTATACGAGTGCTAAAAACAGCATGATTTCCCCCAACTCAGCTGCACCTGTGCAGACAAGAATAAGACAGCATATTTTTAGCAGGTAACAGACTGCACACATGAAGGCTATAATTAGCATTTCATTCAAAGGGAGGAGTTTCCCATCCAATGCAAGAGTGACTGACCACGGGGTCTTCTCACTGCAGCCTCTGTCTCAGGTGCCTGGTGCGGGAAGGAGCCAGCAGCACCGAGGGAGACCCTGGGGTTCCCTGGGCACCCAGGAAAGGGGTGGGGCCTTTTTGGATATTGCTCCCATCACTGCTCATACCTTTCCCTCTGGCCTGTCCAGAGCCTTGGTCCTGCCCAGACCCTAGTGCTGTCCTCCTGTGAGGATGACCTGGCCAGGCCATGTGATGAAGGTGCCCTGTCAGGTTGGTATGGGGCTTGCGGGTCCTCTGTCCTGCACTCAAGCTGCCCCATGGGGGACAGGGACAGGGCTGGGGTTACCCAGCTGTGGCAGAGACTGCTGGATGACCTCAGCATCCCTCCTGGTAGCAGTGAGCCTGGCTGCCTGGAATAAAGACTGCATTTCCCAGGCCTCCTTGTGACCAAAACATGGCCAGTGGGGTGTGAACATTGTCTCTTTTTCCTTCTCTTTGGATGGGAGAAAACAGGGGACAGATGTCTGGGATGAAGCAGAAGGCAACGGTCTCAAAAATCCGAGGATAAAGATAGAAGGAGGTGGGGCCTCAGTTTCCTCTGCTGTAAAATGGAAGAGTAATTATGTCTATGTTCTGTGGTTTCTGTAAGTTAAGATTCTTTCAGCTGCTAAGTGAAGAAAAATTAAACCCCAATGGTCTAAGGCAAAGGTGGATTTATTGGCTCAGGTAACTGGAAAAAAAATATTCAAGAAAGAGGCTGACTCAGGCATGACTGTTTATCCATAGCCTGGGGGGACCTGACTTGCCTGAGTTACCCGTGGCTGTTATTTTCCCCGTAAATTTGTTCATGTGACCAGCAATTCCGGCTTGAAAGGACCATAGAATCTTATTGTAACCCCAGTGTTTAAATCCTGAGCGCACGGGATGTCCAAAATCATCATCGTCACGATTTCTGCCATTCAGAGAGCTGACATTTTTCCTGCTCCTCCCAGCTCTTTTTTCTGGCCTCTGCTAAGGTCGAATTCTCCACTCTGCATCTCACAGCTGCCCTTCTTGCTTCTGCAAGGGTCCCTCCATCCAACCACATCGTGGGCTTCTTCTTCTGCTTTTCACATCTCCAAGTTCCACATCCCCAAGTAGCTGCTAGAGACACATTTTACTGAACATTTTGGAGCAACCCAGGAGTGTGATTTCATCCGTGCCCCGGTCCTTTGGCCATTTCTGCCAACTCTAACATCAGTGTATGTTGCTTAGCAACGCCATTTTTGTTTTTATTAAGAAACTTTAATTCAAAAGGAAAACTCTCTCACCAGAGTAAATAGAAAACCAGCATCTTTTCCATGCAAAAGGATGATGACTGTAGAACTAAAAGCAATAAACCTAAACAGAAGTGCTTCATTCTGCAGGAAGCCTGGGGCCTGTCCTTTCTTTGTTCAAAAGGATGAAATGCAAGGTCTGGAAAGGAGCTAAAGGCGCATCAGCACCAAATCAAGGTGTTTTCTTTGAGGTGATTGAAGAATTGGAGAAGAACCACTACAGGATTCAGCGATCTTAGTGCTAGCCCCGTTTGCTCTGTCAAATCATCTCATGTTTATCCTCTGGGAGTTCCTGAGCTAGGAGGGCTGTTGCGGGGCTGGGAGAAGGGACTTCCAGGCAGCGGGGCTAGTGTCACACAGGCCTGACAGGAGGTGGGGGCCCTGGTTCAAAGAAGTAGCAGAAGGCCGGGTGTGGTGGCTCACGCCTATCATCTCAGCACTTTGGGAGGCTGAGGCAGGAGGATCACTTGAGGCCAGGAGTTCCAGACCAGCCTGGCCCACATGGTGAAACCCTAACTATTTTTAGTCTCTATGAAAAATACAAAAATTAGCCTGGTGTGGTGGCACACACCTGTAATCCCAGCTACTCATGAGGCTGAGGCGAAAGAATCGCTTGAACCCGGGAGACAGAGGTTGCACTGAGCCGAGATTGAGCCACTGCACTCCAGCTTGAGCAACAAAATGAGACTCTGTCTCAAAAAAAAAAAAAAAAAAGTAGCAGAGAGAAGCCAGTGAAACAGGAGGAAAGCAGAGGAGGTGGAAGAGGAGAGCAGGCAGGGGCCAGATGGCACAGAGCCTGGCAGCCACAGTCAAGGATGCTGCCGGGCTGGAAATCTGGGGTATGAGGGCGTCAGGTGAGTGCTCTTAAAATCCAGGTGGCCTGGGAAAGAGATAAAGCATGGGGGACATTCAGCCAGGCAGGACCGGGTCCCATTCATGTGCCAACCCCAGTGTGGCCTCTGCCCCTCCCTCCCAGCAGGTGACCCCGCATCCCTCGGAGGCTGAGGTGTGGGGTAAGTGGAGGCTTTGAGTCTTTATTTCCTGAGCCCACGTGTCCCTGTCTCTAGGCAGGGACCCTCGGCCAGCTCAGGGGTAAGAATGCAGTGACAGTCAGCGGTGATGTCCCCTGTGAAGAGCCCTGATTGGATTTCCGAGGCGTCTCCAGCCATGAGGGCCGCAGAGAGGCCCTGGCCAGGGACCTTTATCCACATGCCTCTCACTCCCCTGATTGAATCTATCGATTCCCTGTCTATCACCACCTTCCCCGAGACACAAGGATGGGATGGTTTAAATGATTTACTTATTTCAAGCCACTGGGGCTTGGCAGAAAAACCAATAGGTGAATGTTAGAATGTTTTCCCTTAATTATTCAGGCTCTCTGAAGAAGAATCTGAAATATCTCGCTGTGAATGGAGCCAAGGTAGAGATGAGGCTGCAGCTACAGGAAGTGTTCTCTGAACCACCTGCCCTCCTGCCTGGGTTCCCCCAGGGCACAGGTGTATTTAATTCACCTGTAGTCAGTGAATGTTGGTGGAGCACCTCTGCCACATCGAGCACTGGTCTAGCTGCAGAGACACAGAGATGGAAACCATGCAGCCTCGGACCCTTCAGCTACTCACAATCTATTGAAAGAGGGGGTGTGTTTGGGGCATGATTAGAGCTATAGTTTAAGGATGGATAGACCAGGTTAGGAGCGCAGTGAAGAGGAAATTCATGGAAGGGATACAGAAACAGAGCTGGAAATGTACACAAGGGTGAGGATATTTGATGCTTAAGAATTTTTAATAAATTATTTCCTTCTTTTGTTTCTTTGAATACAAAAGAAACCTTTACAAAATTTAAAAAATAAAGATTATAGGCCACGCTCTGATCATTACAAATGACATTAAAATAAATGGTAAAGAGATAGCCCTGGCCAGATGTGGTGGCTCATGCCTGTAATCCCAGCACTTTGGGAGGCCGAGGCAGGTGGATCACTTGAGCTCAGGAGTTCCAGACGAGCCTGGCCAACATGGAGAAACCCCATCTCTATCAAAAATACAAAAAAATGGCCAGATGTGGGGGTGCGCACCTGTGGTCCCAGCTACTCAGGAGGCTGAGGTGGGAGCTCTCATTTGAGCCCGGGAAACAAAGGTAGTAAGCTGAGATCGCATGCCACTGCACTCCAGCCTGGGTGACAGAGTGAGACTCTGTCTCAATAAATACATAAATAAATAGAATAAAAGATAGCCCTGCTAGGAATGCTCTGTGTCTTGATTGGGATGATGTTTACTTGAGTAGACACATTTGTCAAAACGCATTGAATGGGACACAGAGAACAGTGCCTTTTACTGGGGAAGGAATTCTCTCCCAGATAACTCCCAGATCAAAGCAGAAACCAAAACTAGAATAATGGTTTCTAGAAAACAACAAGAATAGTTTACACCAGCATCTGAGGGACTCGGCTAGTGCTGTACTCAGAAGAAAATTTATAGTCTTAAATGCTTGTATTGCTCCAGGGTTTCAAAAGGGCGATGGTAAAAGTACTGAGTTCTCAAAAAATAGGAAAAAACAAAAAACAAAACAAAACACAACAAAAAAAAACCCCTAAATAAGCCAAGATAAAATGGGGAGAGGAAATTATAGATAAGAGCCAACATCGAATATGCACAGGGTATGGACGGTGAGTTTTTGGGGGAGTTAGTGATGGGAGCACGCCGCTTCGGAAGTGTATTTTTCCATTTCAGGAGCTGGAGGGTTTTTACGCAGTAGAGTGACCATGCGTGGAGCTGGATGGAGAAAGACCCTGGAGGCCGCAGGGTGGAAAGCTGACTGGGGAAGACCGATAGTCACTGTCTGCCTTGCCTGTTCTTGTTCTCTTTCTGGGCTCTAAGATTTCTTTCTTTCTTTCTTTTTTGACAGAGCCTCTCTCTGTCACCCAGGCTGGAGTGCAATGGCGTGATCTTGGCTCACTGCAACCTCCGCCTCCTGGGTTCAAGCAATTCTCCCGTCTCAGCCTCCCATGTAGCTTTGACTACAGGCACGTGCCACCGCTTTCGGCTAATTTTTGTATCTTTAGTAGAGACAGGGTTTTGCCATATTGGCCAGGCTGGTCTTGAACCCCTGACCTCATGTGATCCACTTGCCTCAGCCTCCCGAAGTGCTAGGATTACAGGTGTGAGCCACCACGCCCGTCCAAGATTTCTTTTCCTTCTCTAAATCATTACAGGGGGTCTGGATGCTAGCTGTGCCCTGCCTCTGGGTTATGCAGCCCAGAAATGAAATTTCAAGAGAGTGGGTTCATCTGTGCCAAGTCACATCTTCACCAAAGAAATCTGGGTTCTGATGGGGTCTGCGATGGACTTGTACGTGTGCCATCTGGGGGATGGAGGGTGGGGTGGTGGCCAGGACGGGCCTGTCTGGGAAAGAGGCTTCCCTGAGCCAAGACAGTGGGGGCCACAGGGGACTCTGGGATGGGAAAGCCAGCCCAGCCAGGGTCCTTGGGGGATCTGGAGGGGACGTGACAAAGCAGGAGGGTAGGAGGGGAGCCAGGAGTGGGAAGCTGGGGAAGCCAGAGCAGCAGAGGCTGAAGCAAATCCTGTGGGAAAGAACCAGGAATGGGTGGTTCCTGAGGGAGTGGCTCAAACACCCTCGCAGAGGGGTGGCTCACCTTTAAAGAATGTCTTGCTCAGGCCAGGCACGGTGTCTCATGCCTGTAATGCCAGAACTTTGGGAGGACAAGTGAGACGAGGTTGGTTGCAGTGAGCCGAGATTGTGCCATTGCATTCCAGCCTGGGCAACAGAGCGAGACTCCATCTCAAAAACAAAACAAAACAAAAAATGCCTTGCTCTTCCTCAATCAAAATCCCCCTGGGAGTAAAAAATATTGAATGATAGCATACATAAGAAAAGTGACCAGGCCAGGAGTGGTGGCTCACACCTGTAATCCCAGCACTTTGGGGGGCTGAGGTGGGTCGATTACTTGAGGTCAGGAGTTTGAGACCAGCCTGGGCAACATAGTCAGACCTCATCTCTTAAAAAAAAAAAAAAGAAGAGGAAGAAGGGGTAGGAGGAGGAGGAGGAGGAGGAGAAGAGGAAGAGGAAGAAAAGAAACGTGCCCAGATCATAAGAGTACATTTCAATTAATCCTCACCAGGTACACGCACCTGTGCCCAGACCCTAGATAAAGAAACAGCAATCTCACTACACAGAGTCCAACTGAATGCCTCTCAGAGGGCCACATTCTCCTTTTCAGCGCTGAGGAAATTGGATCCAAAAGAGCCTTGGGTCTCTTTTGGTTGTTTCATTTGAGTATTCTATGGGCAGATTTTTCTGTATTGGACTTCTTGAAATGGGACTTACCTGTGCTTAATTTATCTTGATTTCAGCCCACTGGGTAATAAATACAATGGACCCTTGAACAGCACAGGTTAGAACTGCCACAGACCACATCTACGCAGATTTTCTTCTGCCTCTGCCACCCCGAGACAGTAAGACCAAACCCTCCTCTTCCTCCTCCTACTCCTCAGCCTACTCAATGTGAAGAGACAAGGATGAAGACCTTCATGATGACCCACTTCCACTTAATGAAGAGTAAATGTATACTCCCTTCCGTATGATTTTCTTAATAACATTTTCTTTGCTCTAGCCGACTTTATTGTAGGAATACAGTATATGATACATTTAACATACGAAAACTGTTTATGTTATCAGTAAGGCTTCTGGTCAACAGTAGGCTATCAGTAGTTAAGTTTTTGCAGAGTCAAAAGTTATATGTGGATTTTTGACTGCGTGGGATTTGGTGCCCCCAACTCCCACATTGTTCAAGAATCAACTGTATTCCAAATGACAGAATGTAATGCCAGACATCTGGAAAAGACTGATACATTTTTCTGACCACCAGAAGAAAATCCACCCAGGGAATTGGTCAGCGGAGGCAGGCACTCAGGTTTCACGGAGCCATGAGTTGGAGGGATTCTGCCAGCTTGGGTGAGGAGGGGCTCACAGGTCCCAGGAAGGTGGCAGTAGCCTGGGAGCTGCTTCCTTGAAAAGTCTGAACGGGCTGGGACCTGTGGAGAGGGACAAGCGAGGGCTCAAGGGATGGGTCTGAGCTGGTTTTTAAAGTTTATCTGTGTTAGAGAAACTGCCGCTCCAACACCAAGAATAAATCAGCTCCATTTCCCATCACCTCGGTTGCTTCTTTTTCCCATCTCTTCCTCTCTGTAAGTTTTGCCTAAGAAAAATGTATTATGTTTTCTGAAGGCAACCGCTTCCCCCTCCTCCCTTGTGAACAGTCAGGCAAAGAATGAATTTAGATTTTTTTGTAGTGTCAAGGCCTCTCTCATTAAATTACTCCCACCATCTCTTGTCTCTCCTGGTGAGTGAGTTTAATGATCTCTTGCTCCTTATTCTCTTGAAAACTGCCTCGTGTGCTTCTGGCTTGGGCAATCTTAATGCTTTGGGCAGCTTTCAGTTTCCTGACTGTAGCTTGCACTCCAGACCTCATCCCCAGCCCGTCCCCATCCTCTTCTCCGCCCAGCGCTTCCCATCTTCCCACATTCCTCTTCTCATCCCCTGTTCTCTCTGCACGTATTTGCTCACTGACATTCCCATATTTTCTACTTCTACTGAAATCCTGATTGTATCCAGTCATGCTTTTTTGATTTTTTAAAAACACTGAAATGTCTGTAATTCCAACACTTTGGGAGGCCGAGGTGGGCGGATCGCTTGAGCCCAGGAGTTTGAGACCAGCCCAGGCAACAGGGCAAGGCCGTATCTCTATAAAAAATACAAAAATTAGCCGGGCATGGTGGCATGCGCCTGTATTCACAGCTACTCAGGAGAGCGAGGCAAGAGGATCGCTTGAGCCCAGGAGGTTGAGGCTGCAGTGGGCCATGATCACACCACGGCATTCAGCCTGGGCAACAGAGAGAGCACCTGTCTTAAAGACAAACAAACAAACAACCCTGAAATTTTGGCTAGATGTGGTGGCTCACACCTGTAATCCCAGCACTTTGAGAGGCCGAAGTGGGCAGATCACTTGAGGCCACAAGTTGAAGACCAGCCTGGCCAACATAAGGAAATCCTGTTGCTACTAAAATTACATAAATTAGCTGGGTGTGGTGGCGGGCACCTGTAATCCCAGCTACTCGGGGAGACTGAGGCACAATAATTGCTTGAACCTGGGAGGCTAAGGTTGCAATGAGCTGAGATTTTGCTACTGCACTCCAGCCTGGGCAACAGAGTGAGACTTCGTCTCAAAACAAACAAATACACACACACACACACACACACACACACACACACACAAACACAAACAAAAACCCCTGAAATGTGATGATGACCGTTGTGTCCTTATCAACAGCCATTGCTTGCCTGCTTACGTTAGTTGCAGTGGGAGGGTAGGCAGCCAGAAGTATTGGGCATTCCCCTGGCCTGTGCATTTTGAATGATGAATACAAAACTGCTCAATTCACCAAAAACAATCATGTAAGAAAGGAACGTTTCACTTCTTCATATGGGCCCCTGATTGCATGTGATGCAGGTGACAATTACATATGTCCCCTTAACAGTCTGGAAAATTCTAGTGAAGAGAGGAGTTTAAGTCCCTTCACACTGAACTGAAACAATTAATTCTCTATAAAAATCTCCGCATGATGGATCATGTTGCATTTCAAACCTCTACAGACTGTCTCATATAAATATCTGTTTCTCTTTTTTGAGACAGAGTCTCGCTTTGTCACCCAGGCTGGAGTGCAATGGTGCAATCTTGGTTCACTGCAACTTCTGCCTCCCAGGACCTGCAGAGGTCCTGGTCTCAGAGTTCATGCCCTGCAGTTGCTGTGTGTCCAGCAGCTGGCAGGGCAAGAGGGTTGGGGGGTGGGCGTCACTCCCACAGACACACAGCACCCGGCAGAACCCTGGCCTAAAGGCGTGCAGCTCTGGGGTCTCCCAAGCCCACCTGGGAGTAGGCCCATGGGGACAGCTGTGGGGGCAGGGACTCCCAATGTACAAAACAGGCCATGAGCTGGGCAAGCTGCTCCTTCTCATAACCTCAGACCTTTCTTCTGACCCAGTCAGGACCAGCTCCTGGGAGCCTGCAGACAATCCTGGGCCCAGAGAAGCAGGCAGATGTGGCTGTTGGTAGCACTAATATGGGTTGTGAATATCATCCTGTGGTTATTACTTTACTTACGTTACCTGCCAGTACACTCGATCCTGCATATGTCCCCTCACTTCACGCTCACGGGGTTTGCATGATGGGACGAGCACTCCCAGCAGGTGATGAGGTTGATAAATGGCACCTGACATTCCTGGAGCACCTGTTGGTGCGCAGGGCGGGGCTTAGTGCTCTGTTTGAGTCTGGAGACTTTACTCTGCAACAGCAGCTGTGTGACCCCCGGTGAGTGGTTTAACCTTTCTATGCCTCTTCTTTCTCAACTCTAAAGGTGGATAATAAAGTCCCTGCCCTCAAGCAATCAAAGATGTGTAAGAAGGGCCTGGCACATGGCAGGCAGGCAGTATACATGGTTGGGATTAACCCCACTATACAGATGAGGAAACTGAGGCTCAGAGGCACTGGCCTGGCAGGAAGTAGGACCTGCGCCCAGGCTCGTCTGATGCTGAGCGCTTTGGCCTCCATCCCTTATGGCTGCTCCCCACTCCACACTGGGACAGATCCTGGAGAGGCAAACCCCAAATACCCTCCCTAACCAGAAACCGAAATACCAAAATCCACTAGATCCCAGCCCTTACAGCTGCCTTCAGAAGGGACAGAGCAGAGGGCCACACCTTCACACGCACACAGGGGCTGACCATCCAAGGACCCCAATCACCTGGCTGAGAGCAGCCCTGCTCCCACGGGGACACTGACTGCTCCGAGTGCCCGGCATTTAGGCCTCAAGCCACCCACTCTGCACGGCACGGGGCCTCCTTGGAACGCATCCCTCCCCAGAGGCTGTTTCTCTGCGGGATGGCGCTGCTGCTGTGGGGAGGACCCTTCCTCCCTCCTTCACGACGACCTGCCCTCACCTGGCTCGTCTCTTGGTAGACGCTGTCCCACGCATCTCTGTCATTTGTATGCCACCAAGGTGACAGTCTTCCTGGCCACGGGTGTGACAGGGCCTTTTAGTTTCTGACTGACACAGTCACAGCCCGATTTCACCTGATTCCACTTACAAAGGCAGGTTTCCCTTCCCAGCCGCACATGGGGGTGGTCTCAGTGGAGTTCAAGAGGATGTGGGCTGGGAGGAGGGGCAGCAAAGAATCCCCAGCCCACCCCAAGCAGGAGGTGGCAGGGTCCATCCGGCCGTCTGGAGACAGCCGAGACCCTTGGCCACTGCAGTTCCCCCCACTGAGCCTGCCCCCATCCCCACTCCACACTGGAACAGATGCTGGAGGGGCAAACCCGAAATACCCTCCCTAACCAGATACCAAAATACCAAAATCCACCAGATCCCAGCCCAGCCTGGCCAGATAGTCTGACTTTCCAATGAAGACGAAAATACAGATTTTTAGAATTAAAATGTAAATGCTGGCAACTAATTCAAATTCAATTTTGTGGTGGTGTTTTTTTTTGTTTTTGTTTTTGCATGGAGGGCTTTCTGGTGAAAACCAGACCCCACCTGGGAGCAGGCCCTGGGGGGACGGCTGTGGGAGAAGGGGACCCCTTCCCCTCAAGTACAAAGAACAGGCCACGAGCTGGGCACAGATGCCTCTTCCCGAGCCCACCTGGGAGTGACAACCGGAAAACGTGCTAGACAAATTCTGAAAGAGCTGTAACACCTTACATTATTTTAAAAGTCCCCAGGTTGAGTTAATCCCAGACCCTTTACAGCTTTTGCCTTCTGATTGGTGAGGCCTCAGCTCAAATGTCACCTCCTCAGAGAGGCCCTCCCCCATGGCCCTATTTAAGTAGCCCCCACCAGAGTCTCAGTCAGCGACACGCACCCTTCATTTCCTTCTTGGCGCTGACCCCTACCTGCAAGTGCCTCGTCATTTGCGGTTGGCATCTGCACTGTCCGTCTCCACCAGCACTTAGGCTCCGTGAGGACAGACGCACGACGCCTTGTGCCCTGGTGAATCCCAAATCCCTGCCCTGAGCGCAGTGCCTGGCACAGAACAGACACAGGCAATGAGTGCTGCTGAAAGTTCCCCATGGAGCCAGTGGTGATCTGTCCAGGCTCTACAGCCCTCCCGCTAAACGTGTTCAGAGACGGGGACGCTGGGGCCACCCTCCTTGCTCCACTCCTGGTGAAGAGCCCTCAGACCCATAAGATGGGCTTGTCCATATCACCTTCTCAGGTGAGCCTCATACATAAGCAGGTTCAGTGGGTTAACCAAGCCTACATCTTTAACCCACGTGATAACCACAGTACCAGGTTTCTGCCATCAAATCTTTTCTATCCTCAGTCCTGCCTTGGGAATTCAAACTCACCCAGAATTCAGAGTTTCACAGACTCAGAAGAGAATGTGATGCCAGATTGTTCTGAAATGTTTGGTTTTAAAGCAAGATCAAATGATTACATTTGTGATCTGAAATCATTTGATTGTGTCAAGCCATATCCCCTTCCAAATTATTCTCTTTAAATTCTCCCCAGAACGGGGAGCAGTATTAATTGTTTCCAATGAAAAGACTGCCCCTTTCATCAAAGCCATGAGCTTTATCTGCTGTTTTTGAATATAATGCTGGCTTAGTGAAAGTTGATTGTAAATAGCAGGTCTTCTTTGTGCATTTTGTGCTTCCAAATGTGCTAGTTGGAATAAAGAAGTGAAAAGTTTAAAAATCCTCTCTTGTAAATGTTTGGAAATTGCACTAGAGTTATTTCTTGCTCTTTGAGGGTAGAGGTCACCCTGCAAACATACAGTCACACCTGTTCAGCTCCTCCGGGTTCTGAATGTCACTAGACCCCCACTTCCCCCCCCACCTTGGCAGGCCAGACTCTGTGAAGGACACTCACTGTCTGTGTGACCTCACACCAGGTACAGGGACCGGGGGAAAGAGGCACGTCTAGCTTGTGGGACAGTCCTGCAAGGCCACTTTTCTGGTAGGGAGGTGACACCTTCAAAGGAATCTCTCATTTCTCCCAGCTCCAGCCAGTTTCAACAACAGGTGGGGTTTTCTTTCCTCTCAATTGTTATAGATTTCTTTTCTAATAATCAAAGTCATGTCTCATTTTGAAAGTTTTTAAAAATAGAAGAAAACAAGATTTTAAATCACGCGTGATTCCAACACCAAAGATAAGCAGCATTTGCATTTTGCTATGTAGTGCTCCTGTTAGACATACACACACATATGATCACACTTACACACTTATGCATTTTTGCTTCATTAAAATAGAATAAAGCTTTATGGGCCAGGTGCAGTGGCTCATGCCTGTAATCACAGGCGGATCACTGAAGGTCAGGAGTTTGAGACCAGCTTGGACAACATGGTGAAACCCCAGCTCTACTAAAAATACAAAAAATAGCTGGATGTGGTGCGTGTGCCTGTAATCTCAGCTACTCGGAAGGCTGAGGCAGGAGAATTGTTTGAACCCAGGAGGTGGAGTTTGCAGTGAGCCGAGATCTCACCATTGCACTCCAGCCTGCACAACAGAGTGAGACTCTGTCTCAAAAAACAACAAAAAAAAAGAGCTTTGTTTACACTAAACAATATTTTGTGTCCATATTTACACATAGATAACCAACAGATCACTATCATTTTTGGTATGGGCATATGTAGATATAAGTATTACATGAATTTCCTACTTTTTATCCAGTTATGGTTATATCACCTATCAGTGATTTAACTTCAGCCAAGATAGAAGTTTATCTCATAAAAACCAAGACTGGGCCGGGCACAGAGGCTCACGCCTGTAATCCCAGCACTTTGGGAGGCTGAGGCGAGTGTTTCACTTGAGGTCATGAGTTCGAGACTAGCCTGCTCAACATGGTGAAACCCTGTCTCTACTAAAAATAAAAAAAATTAGCTGAATATGGTGGCACGCACCCGTAATCCCAGCTATTCAGGAGGCTGAGGCATGAGAATCACTTGAACCCAGGAAGTGGAAGTTGCAGTGAGCTGAGATCACGCCATTGCATTCCAGCCTGGGCAACAGAGCAAGAGTCTGTCTCAAAAAATAAAAAAGTAAAAACAAAACTGGAGGTTGTCAGTCTAGGGTGGCGTTAGGGACTTTCATTTCCTTCCAGAGGACATTCTGCTATCCACAGGGTAGAAGCCTAATCCTCAAGGTTCAAGGTGACAAGAATAGCTCCAACCATCATACACTTATTCCAGGAAGCAGGTCAAAGGATGGAACAACTAAGAAATGACATTAAAGATATGGGTCAGTCCATCTGCGTTGCTATAAAGGAATACCTGAGGCTGGTTATTTATAGAAGAGAGGTTTAATTGGCTCACAGTTCTGCAGGCTGTACAAGCATGGCACCAGCATCTGCTCCTGGGGAGGCCTCAGGAAGCTTCCAATCATGGCAGAAGGTGAAAGGGAAGCAGGTACATCACATGGCGAGAGAAAGAGCAAGAGAGGGAGGAGGATGTGCCAACCCCTTTAAACAACCAGATCTCCCATAAACTCAGAGCAAGAATTCAGTCATTGCCATAGGGACGGCACCAAGCCATTGTGAGAGGGATCTGCCTACATCACTAAAACACCTCCCACCAGGCCCCACCTCCAACATCAGGGATCACATTTCAACATGAGATTTGGAGGGGACCAACATCCAAACCATATCAAGACAGAAGTTACAGAAGGGGGTCTCCAAAAATACCACCCAACACTTTTATTGCCTCCCATTGGCCAGAACCTGGTCACATGGCCACAACTCACTGCAAGGAAGCCTGGGAAAATGTAGCCTGTGCCCACCCACTAGGAGAGGGGAGCACTGGTGCCAGGGTGTGGGACCACCAGCGGGCATTTATGCTTCCTACTTCTTTCTTCTTATACAAATCCTTGAGATTCATCTTTGCATATTTTTCTGACTATTTCCTAGGGATCAATGCCTATAAATGAAATTTGGGACCAAAAGTTATGCACTTTCATTGGCCAGTTGCAAAATTGCCCTCTAGAAATGTTGTACCAACGAACTCACCCAAGAGATGGGGTTCTATTTCATGAAATGTTTCTCCACCCCACATTTCCTTTTAATCCATACCCTTTGGCCTTTATTAGGCTTACACATCTCTTCAGAATCCGTGCTTCCTACATCATAATCTTGGGGTTTAATACATGTTTTTCATTCGGGTTATTATTAATATCAGATTTATCTAACTATGCGTGAACCCAGCCACAGCCTTAGGGAAAGAGATGTATCTTTCAGCGCTGAAGAGAAGAAAAATGAATAATCCTCAGAGACTTTGAAACTGAAGTGGGCAGGCAAGGGTGGAAACAACAGATCTCATTCTACGAAGTGCATGGAAGGATATTCACAGAGCATGTAGTGCTGAGTACAGCGGACCAGGCACCTGGGGACACCCAGAGAGCAGCCTTTCCTCAACAGAAAAGGAGTGAGCACCACAGAGAGCTGCAGAAAGGGAATCCCAGACAGGGGTAACGATAGATGCAACGGCCCCATGGCAGGCACCAACTTGTCCAAGTTTGCCCAGAACTTTCCCAGTTTTAACACTAGAAATCCCATGTCCCAGGAAACTTCTGAGTCTCAGCCAAGCTGGGATGATTTGCCTGGAACTGCCCCTGTTATAAAACTGAGAGGTCAGTGCCCCATGACCCCCCTCAGTCCTGAGTAAGCTGAGGCAGTGGGTCGCCCTAGACTGGAACGACATGCATGATGGTGGGAAGAGCCAGTGACTCTCTTTCATGTCCTCTCTCCCCTCAACCTCAGGAGTCACCCAGGTGGGCACTGACATCCAGGATGAAAACTTCCCAGCATCCCTTGCAGCAAGCAGTGGCCACATGACCAGGCAGTGACCAATGCACATGAGGCCAGTGCACAGCAACTGCCATTAGAGGAAGGAAGATTTGTGTCCTCTTGTTCTCTTCTCCCCTCCCTGCTGGCTGGCAGTAGATAGGATGGACACTGTGGGGGAAGCTATACCCTAAGGAAGTCAGAGCAGCAAGATGGAAGTAGCCTAAGACCCTGAAAAATGCACAGAGAAGAATCACCCGACTGGCTTGAACTTTCATGTGAAAGGAATGAACCTCTGTCTTAGTAAAGCCACCGTTGATTCAGGGTCCTTGTCACATTCACTGAGGCTGTAACATAATTGTTAGAAAGAACAGGAGCGGGAGAGGGGATGCAGTCGGAGAGGCAGGCAGAGGTCAGATCACATCAGGCCTGTAGGCCAAGGCGGAGGAAGAAACAGGCAACATAGGACTCAAGGACCACACCTGCTCCCAGGCGAAGGGAGTTTGCTGTGGGTGCCCCTCTCTGTCTGTGTGTCCAGTGTGTGGATATTCTTTATACCTTGCCCATATTGTACAAATACATTTTTCTATTCAATATTTAGAAGACATCGCATTAAATAGCAAGATGGCAGATGAACATCAGGAAGGAACATTAGGAACATCCACAGTGTTCCATCCAGGAACCTTCACCGTGGAAACCCTTGTGCTCATAGGCGTGGTCTCAAGACAAAGGCAGCTGTTGGGGATCAGCGGCCACACTCATCGTAGCAGAAAGGCAGGACCAACTGGGAGAGGGTCCTTCTGTGACACCTACTGCATCACCGGGCTGTGTGAAGTGACTCAGCTGCCAGAACTCACACAATATCATTCTGCACCAAAACCTCATGGGAAAAATGGTAAGTTCTCAGTTTCTCCATTAATAGCAACTCTCAGGTTAATCTCTGTCCTCCATCGCTTCTCCATGAAACAACTTTTTATAGCTTTGCTTGGGTCTATTTTTCCATTTTTTAAAAATTTTGCTAACTGATTGAAAGATATACATTGTGTGTGTGTGATTTTGTCTCTGTCAGCCAGGATAATCATGGTTTAATTCTTATTATTTTTATTACCAACATCCTTTAGTTTTTTAAGCTTTTCAATTCCTAAGGGTATTAATCAAGATCTTTCTGTCTCATGAGACACAGAAAACAAATCCAAACTGTGTAAGAGGAAAAAGAATGCACTCAACACTAGCATTGAGGAGTTCCCAAGCTTAGCTTGCTTGGGGTACAGCTACGTCTACCATTTCCAGGGTCATCCTGTAATGCTCTCTCTCTACTTCCCCAACTTTGGCTCCATGTTTAGCTCCACGACCCTCAGGCTTAAACAGCAGTACTGGCCGCTCCCCAGATCTCCAGCTCCCTGACCCTTAAACTCCAACTGCAGCACCAGCTCCGCCCCGGGTCTCCAGCTCCACAATCCTCAAACTACAACAGCAGCACCAGCTCCCCTGTGGATCTCCAGCTCAATGACTCTCAGACTTGGGAGGCGGCACCGGCTCCCCACCAAGCCTCCAGCTCCACAACCCTCAAACTAGAAAGCAGCACTGGCTATTCCCTGGGTCTCCAGTTCCCTCAAACTTCAGCTATAGCACTGGGTCTTCCCCGAGCCACCAGCTCCACAACCCTCAACTTACACAGTGGTAGCACCAGCTCCTCCCTAGGTCTCCAGCTACACTACTGTCAAACTTGAACTGCAACACCAGCTTCTCTTCGGCCTCCAGCTCCACAATCCTCCAACAACAACAGCAACACTGGCTCCTCCCTGAATCTCCAGCTCAACAACCCTCAGTCTTGAGAGGTAGCACGGACATCTTCCCCAAGGCTCCAGCTCCATGACCCTCAGATTTGAACAGCGGTAGCACCAGCTCCTGTCCAGGTCTCCAGCTTCACGATCCTTAAAGTAGAACAGCAGCACCGCCGCCTCCTTGGGTTTCCAGCTCCATGACCCTAAGACATGAATGAAAGTACTGGGTCACCCCAGGGCTCCAACTCCAAGACCCACAGATTTGAACGGCAGCACCGGCTCTTCCTGGGATCTGCAGCTCCACAGCCTTCAAACTAGATCAGCAGCACCGGCTCCTCCCTGGGTCTCCAGCTACACAATCCTCAGACATGAACAATAGCACCGGCTCCTCCTTGGGTCTCCAGCTTCACTACCCTCAGACTAGAACAGCAACACCAGTTCCTCCCTGGGTCTCCAGCTCTACAATCCTCAGACATAAACAACAGCAGCACCGGCTCCTACCCTTGTCTCCACTTCCATGACCCTCAAACTACAACAGCAGTACCGGCCTCTCCCCAGGTCTCCAGATCCATGACCCTCAAAATAGAATGGCATCATCGGATCCCTCCTGGGTCTCCAGCTCCCAAACCCTCAAACTTCAATTGACACACCGGATCCTCCCCACAGTTAAACAGCAGCACGGGCTGTTCCCAAAATCTCCAGATCCACGACCCTCTGACTTAAATGACAGTAGCACCGGCTCCTCCCTAGGTCTCCAGTTCCACAACCCTCAAACTACACAGCAGCACCGGCTCCTCCCCAGGTCCACAGCTCCACCACCCTCATACTAGACACCAAGACTACCTCCTCCCCGCTCTCCAGCTACACGACCCTCAGTCTTGAACAGCAGCAGCTCCTCCCTGTGCCTCAAGCCCCATGACCCTCAGACTTGAACAAGAACAACACCATCTCCCCCCAGGGCTCCAGCTCGGGGACCCACAGATTTAAACAGCAGCACCGGCTCTTCCTGTGATCTGCAGCTCCACTAACCTCAAACTAGAATAGCAGCACCGGCTCCTCCTTGGGTCTCCAGCTTCACTACCGTCAGGCTAGAACAGCAACACCGGTTCCTCCCTGGGTCTCCAGCTCAATGACTCTCAGATTTGAAAGGCAGCACCGGCTCCTCACAAAGTTTCTGGCTCCAAGGCCCTCAAACTAGAATAGCAGCAGCTGCTGCATCTTGGGTCTCCAGCTCCACAACCCTCAAAGTAGAAAAGCAGCCCTGGCTCCTCCCCGAGTCTCCAGCTCCTCAAGTCTGAGGGTTGTAGAGCTGGAGACCCGGGGAGGAGTCAGTGCTGCTGTTCTACTTTTGAGGCTCGTGGATCTGGAGACCCAGGGTGGAGCCGGTGCTGCTGTTCTAGTGTGAGGGTCATGGAGCTGGAAGACCCCGGGAGGAGCTGCTGCTGCTGTTCTAGTGTGAGGGTCATGGAGCTGGAAGACCCCGGGAGGAGCTGCTGCTGCTGTCCTAGTTTGAAGGTCATGGAGCTGGAGACCCGGAAGGGAGTCATTTGAACAGCAGCACTGGCCCCTCCCCAGGTCTCAGGCTCCACGACCCTCAGACTTAAAAAGCAGTAGTAGGGGCTTCTCCCTGGGTCTCCAGCTCTACAACCCTCAGACATGAACAGCAGCACTGGCTCCTCTCCCTGTCTCCAGTTCCACGAACCTCAAACTACAACAGCAGTACCGGCTTCTCCCCAGGTCCCCAGATCCACGACCCTCAAAATAGAATGGCATCATCAGCTCCTCCCTGGGTCTCCAGCTCCCAAACCCTCAAACTTCAATGGACACAGCAGATCCTCCCCACGTTAAACAGCAACATGGGCTGTTCCCCAAAGCTCCAGATCCACGACCCTCTGACTTAAATGGTGGTAGCACCAGCTCCTCCCTAGGTCTCCAGTTCCATGACCCTCAAACTACACAGTAGCACCGGCCCCTCCCCAGGTCCACAGCTCCACCACCCTCACATTAGACACTAAGACTACCTCCTCCCCGCTCTCCAGCTACATGACCCTCAGCCTTAAACAACAGCAGCACCAGCTCTTACCTGGGTCTCCAGCTCCACAACCCTCAGCCTTAAACAACAGCAGCACCAGCTCCTCCCTGTGTCTCAAGCTCCACAACCCTCAGACTAGAACCGCACCCCTCCTCCCTGAGTCTGCAGCTCCATGACCGTCAAACTACAACAGCAACACAGGCTCCTCCCTGAATCTCCAGCTCAACAACTCTCAGACTTGAGAGGCAGCACCAGCAACTCCCCAGAACTCTAGTTCTGTTCAGACTAGAACAGCAACACCGGTTCCTCTCTGGATCTCCAGCTCAGTGACTCTCAGACTTCAAAGGCAGCACCAGCTCCTCCGTGGATCTCCGCATCCATGACACTCAAAACAACATGGCGCCTCCCTGGGTCTGTAGCTCCACGACCCTCAAACTACAATAACATTGTTCCTACCTCGGTCTGCAGCTCCACGACCCTCAACCTAGAACAAGACTTCTCCTCCCTGGGCCACCAGCTTCCTGACCCTCAAACTACAACAACACTGCTCCTCCCTGGGTCTGCAGGTCCGCGACCCTCAGACCAGAACAAGACCTCTCCTCCCTGGGTCGCTAGCTTCCTGACCCTCGAATTACAACAACCTTGCTCCTCCCTGGATCTGCAGCTCCACAACCCTGAAACTAGAACAAAACTTCTCCTACCTGAGTTGCCAGCTTCCTGACCCTCGAACCACAACAAAATTGCTCCTCCCTGGGTCGGCAGCTCCACGACACTCAAACTCGAACAAGACGTCTCCTCCCTGAGTCTCCAGCTTCCGGATCCTCGAATTGCAACAACGTTGCTCCTGCCTGGGTCTTCAGCTCCACAAAAATCAATCTAGAACAAGACCTCTCCTCCCTGGGTCGCCAGCTTCCTGAACCTCAAACTAAAACAACAATGCTCCTGCCTGGGTCTTCAGCACCACGACCCTCAAACTCGAAGACTTCTCCTCCCTGGGTCGCCAGCTTCCAGACCCTTGAACTACAACAAAATTGCTCCTCCCTGGGTCTGCAGCTCCACAACCCTCAAACTAGAACAAGACCTCTCCTCCCTGGGTCGCCAGCTTCCTGACCCTCGAACTACAACAAAATTGCTCCTCCCTGGGTCTGCAGCTCCACGACCCTCGAACTCGAACAAGACTTGTCTTCCCCGAGTTGCCAGCTACCGGACCCTCGAACTACAACAACATTGCTCCTCCCTGGGTCTGTAGCTCCATGACCCTCAGACCAGATCAAGACCTCTCCTCCCTGGGTCACCAGCTTCCGGACCCTTGAATTACAACAAAATTGCTCCTCCCTGGGTCAGCAGCTCCACGACCCTCAAACTAGAACAAGACCTCTCCCTCCTGGGTCGCCAGCTTCCTGACCCTCGAACTACAACAACATTGCTCCTCCCTGGGTCAGCAGCGCCCCGACCCTGAAACTAGAACAAGACTTCTCCTCCCTGAGTCGCCAGCTTCCTGACCCTCGAACTATAACAACCTTGCTCCTCCCTGGGTCGGCAGCTCCACGACCCTCAAACTCGAACAAGACTTCTTCTCCCCACGTTGCCAGCTACTGGACCCTCGAATTACAACAACATTGCTCCTCCCTGGGTCAGCAGCTCCAAGACCCTCAGACCAGAACAAGACCTCTCCTCCCTGGGTCGCCAGCTTTCTGACCCTCGAACGACAGCAACGTTGTTCCTGCCTGGGTCTGCAGGTCCACGAACATCAAACTAGAACAAGACCTCTCCTCCCTGGGTCGCCAACTTCCAGACCCTTGAACTACAACAAAATTGCTCCTCCCTGGGTCTGCAGTTCCACGACCCTCGAACTCGAACAAGACTTGTCTTCCCCGAGTTGCCAGCTACCGGACCCTCGAACTACAACAACATTGCTCCTCCCTGGGTCTGTAGCTCCACGGCCCTCAGACCAGATCAAGACCTCTCCTCCCTGGGTCGCCAGCTTCCAGACCCTCGAACTACAACAAAATTGCTCCTCCCTGGGTCGGCTGCTCCACAACCCTCAAATTTGAACAAGACTTCTCCTCCTCGGGTTGCCAGCTTCCGGACCCTCAAATTACAACAAAATTGGTCCTCCCTGGGTCGGCAGCTCCACGACCCTCAAACTAGAACAAGACGTCTCCTCCCTGAGTCTCCAGCTTCCGGATCCTCGAATTGCAACAACGTTGCTCCTGCCTGGGTCTTCAGCTCCACAAAAATCAATCTAGAACAAGACCTCTCCTCCCTGGGTCGCCAGCTTCCTGAACCTCGAACTAAAACAATAATGCTCCTGCCTGGGTCTTCAGCTCCACGACCCTCAAACTCGAAGACTTCTCTTCCTTGGGTTGCCAGCTTCCAGACCCTTGAACTACAACAAAATTGCTCCTCCCTGGGTCTGCAGCTCCACGACCCTCGAACTCGAACAAGACTTGTCTTCCCCGAGTTGCCAGCTACCGGACCCTCGAACTCAACAACATTGCTCCTCCCTGGGTCTGTAGCTCCATGACCCTCAGACCAGATCAAGACCTCTCCTCCCTGGGTCGCCAGCTTCCGGACCCTTGAATTACAACAAAATTGCTCCTCCCTGGGTCAGCAGCTCCACGACCCTGAAACTAGAACAAGACCTCTCCTCCCTGGGTCGCCAGCTTCCTGACCCTTGAATTACAACAAAATTGCTCCTCCCTGGGTCAGCAGCTCCATGACCCTCAGACCAGAACAAGACCTTTCCCTCCTGGGTCGCCAGCTTCCTGACCCTCGAACTACAACAAAATTGCTCCTCCCTGGGTCTGCAGCTCCACGACCCTCAAACTTGAACAAGACTTCTCTTCCCCGGGTTGCCAGCTACCGGACCCTCGAACTACAACAACATTGCTCCTCCCTGGGTCTGTAGCTTCACGACCCTCAGACCAGATCAAGACCTCTCCTCCCTGGGTCACCAGCTTCCGGACCCTTGAATTACAACAAAATTGCTCCTCCCTGGGTCTGCAGCTCCATGACCCTCAAACTCCAACAAGACTTCTCCTCCTCGGGTTGCCAGCTGCCGGACCCTTGAATTACAACAACATTGCTCCTCCCTGAGTCTGCAGCTCCACGACCCTCAGACCAGAACAAGACCTCTCCTCCCTGGGTCTCCAGCTTCCGGACCCTCGAATTACAACAAAATTGCTCCTACCTGGTTTGGCAGCTCCACGACCCTGAAACTAGAACAAGACCTCTCCTCCCTGGGTCGCCAGCTTTCTGACCCTCGAACTACAGCAATGTTGCTTCTGCCTGGGTCTGCACCCCATGACCCTCAAACTAGAACAGCAGCACCAGCTGCTTCCTGGACTTCCAGCTCAATGACTCTCACACTTCAAAGGCAGCAATGGCTCCACCCCCAGGCTCCAGCTCCAACACCCTCAGATCTGAGCAGCGGCAGCACCAGCTCCTTTCCGGGTCTTCTTTTTCACGATCCTTAAATTAGAACAGCAGCACCATCTTCTCCCTGGGTCTCCAGCTCCACGAAACTCAAGCTAGAATAGCAGCACCGGCTCCTCTGGGATCTTCAGCTCCACGACCCTAAGATATCAGTGGCAGCACCGGCTCCTCCCCTGGACTCCAGCTCCAGGACCCTCAAACTTGAACAGAAACACCAGCTCCTCCCCAGGCCTCCAGCTCCTTGACCCTCATAAACAATCCCTTCTTATGAAATGTAGCAGTCAGGAAAACTGTAGAGGAAGTAAATAAATAAATGTTTTCCTTTCAAATTGATGTTTCTTTTCTGTTCACGCAAGTCAGAAAACTTCTACTTTCCATCAACCTTGCAACCTACTTGCATTCAATTGTAAGATGGAAATCCATCATTTGAAATAACCTTTAAAAACTTAGTAGTTCTTTTTTACTATGATCTTATCTCACAGCTCTAGAAACGATCTTTCACTTTGCTTGTGCAGAAGTCTTGTGAACATTCAAACTATGAATTTACTTGTTTGAGATTCCTAGAATACACATTATCCCCAGATGTTCCTGCCCTCCTTAAAATCTTCTAACACGTTCCCCTCACCCGAGCATAAATGCCAGGTCCTATCCACAGCCCACAGTGCCCAGCACGGCCCTGCCCTCTGCCCTGACCTTATGGTCTCCCCTCTGCTGTTACTTTCCTCCCAGACAGGCCTCTGTCACTTCCTCAAACCACACAGGCTCAGGCCTGACTCGGGGCCTTTGCCCCTGCTGTGCCCCCTGCGTGGAGCGCCTTTCCCCGGCTCCCCATCCTCCTCAACCCGCTCAGCTCCAGCCTGCTGGCCGCCCCTCAGTCCATGAACACATGATGTCGTCCCCTCAGGCCTTTGCACATGCTGTTCTCTGTGCCTGAAACCCTTCCCCCCTCACCATCTGCGTTCACTTTTCTAATTTCCGTTCATCCTTGGAGTCTCCCCTGAAATATCGCCCCCCGCCTGCCCCCACCACTTGGACTTAACCTTGCTTAGGTTGAAAACCCCCATCTCCTGACTCCGGGAAGCTAGATGCTATCCTGGCACTTGGAACTTTCCCATCACAGCGTTTTGCACACTCGTGATTTATTCTATTAGGTTGGTGCAAAAGTCATCACAGTTTTTCCATCAGTTTTAATGAACGGCAGCGCCGGCTCCTCCCGCTTTTGATTGCCATTACCTTTAGTGGCAAAAGCCGGAATTACTGCTGCATCAACCTAATAGAATAATTTATATTTATTCACCTATCATCTGTCTTCCCCTCTAGAAAGGAAGCTCCATGAGAATAGGGACCAAATCTACTCCAACCACTCCAGCTTCCTAGCACATTGTCAATAATTATTTACCGACTGACTGATAGAGAAATATCTTCATTGTTGCTGGGATGAGCCACATAACATGACACGCCCCTTTGAAAGTCAATGTCATGGACAGTTAGCATTTGCTTTTCACTCCTGCACCCGTGGCTTGGCTGGGCTTAGGCTGATCTAGTCTGGGCTTGACTCCAGGCTGAGGGTTGGAACCCTGCGTACTCCACACGCCTCTCATCCTGCAGCTGGAGCCGAAGTTCCCTGGGGCACGCTCGTCTCGTGGGAAAAATCAAGAGCATTAGAGGGCAGGCCTGGCAGTGCCAACACATTCCAGGCTTCTGCCTGTGCCGTGTCTATGAAAATCTTGTTGGCATAAGCAAGTTACCCAGCCACGAGCAATACCTATGGGATGGATAAGTCTATCCACCCTCCCTCGGGCCCTGGTAAGGACGTGGATGTGTCATACTCTTACAGGGGGAGTGAAATACTGAGGCCCAACATTAAATCACCTACAGCACGATACATCAGCCTCTGTGTCCCCACGCTGAATCATGCTTCACCAGCGGGTTTACCTGAGCTGACTCCCCTTTGCAATGGTGCCTGCAGGTTTAGGCCAATGCTGTTCCTTGTGGAAGACAGAGAAGCCTCAGTTGGCCTCCGACTGTTGGCAAGAACAACATATTAAGTTGGCACAAAACAACCAGAAGCCCCAGGTGGCCCGTGCCCAGTGAGATAGGAGAGGGGCAGGAAGAACTGTGGGAGCTCAGGGAGGCTCTCATCCCCAGCCCCCTCCCCACTAGTCCCCATCTCTGCTTTCTTTTTCCTGTTTTTTTGTTTTGTTTTGTTTTGTTTTGTTTTTTTGAGACAGGGTCTGACTCTGTCACCCAGGCTGGAGTGCAATGTTATGATCTTGGCTTACTCCAACCTCTGCATCCCAGGCTCAAGCAGTCCTCCCACTTCAGCCTCCTCAGTAGCTGGGACCACAGGCACATGCCACCACACCCAGCTAAATGTTTTATTTTTGTTTTGTAGAGACGGGGTTTTGTTGTGTTGCCCAGGCTGGTCTCGAACTCCTGAGCTCAAGCAATCTACCCACCTCTGCCCCCCAAAATGCTGGGATTGCAGACATGAGTCACTGAGTCCAGCCTGCTTTATTTTTTTTTACAGTACTTGGAACCTTGTAATGTACTAAGTACACATCTATTTTCTTTTTTTCCCTCTCTTCCCTAGAATAGGAGCTTAACGTGGGCGAGTATTTTTGTTTATCTCATTTATCACCCTATCCCCAGTGGCTGGAATAGCGTCTGGCACATGAATGGTGTGTTCTAAATAAATATTTTTAACAAATAAATGAAATATCCTACAAGAGAAAGCTAGTATTTGGAACTCACCCATCAACAGAACCAAAAAGCCGAAGACCTTCAGCCTGTCCCTACCTCTGAATGCACCCAGCCCCAGCAGATTAAAAACAGGAACAAATTTGGGGAAGGGAGCAGGTGGTGCCACCTCCGACCAAGGACCCCTGAGGCTTAGGCTGAACTTGAGCTGGAGAAGGGACTAATCTAGGCACTGGGTGTGAGATTAAAGTTTAGACTTGTCTGGCCTGGATTTTGTAACACCGAAACATGAGCTATTCCATTCATTTTTGTTTTTGTTTTTTTTGAGACAGAGTCTTGCTCTGTCTCCCAGGCTGGAGTGCAGTGGCATGATCTCAGCTCACTGCAGCCTCCGCCTCCCAGGTTCAAGCGATTCTCCTGCCTCAGCCTCCTGAGTAGCTGGGATTACGGGTGCCCATCACTAGGCCCAGCTAATCTTTGTATTTTCAGTAGAGACAAGGTTTCACCATGTTGGCCATGCTGGTCTCGAACTCCTGACCTCAAGTGATCTGCCCACCTTGGCCTCCCAAAGTGCTGGGATTACAGACATGAGCCGGCGCCTGGCCATATTCCACTCATTATTAGCAAGTCTGTTATTATAAATCAAAGTGACCAAAATCCTAGGAAAACTTCCCCAGATGTCATCAAGGAGCAGAGACCAGAGACCTATCAGCAGGATGGGGACTAGGGCGAGGCAGGGGAGGGAGGCGCTCATCTCTGGATTATCAGGGTGCAGCAAGTGAGGCATAAAATTTAAGGGGGCACCAAAAAATTCACGGATCAAAATAAATAATATTTTAGTGCAGAACTTTTTTAAAAAGTTAAATTCAATGCAAAAAAAAAAACCAAAAAACCCTAATGGGAAAGTTAACAACATTTCAACTAAGACACAATTTGACCCTGTATTTGCATGACTTGGCCTCACTCACTCACCCTAATCTGGCCCCTGCCTCACAGAAGCTGCTGGAATGCAGCGGCTAGAGAACAATGAAGCTGTTTTCTGCTCCTATCCAATTCAGACCTTCCATAAAGCAGCTACAGGTGAGACCGTGATGAGCCGCCTATGCCAACCAGGACCACAATCTACCATTAGGACCACCATGACCGGGTCCATGTTGGCTGTCCCCAGCTGTGCCCGGACGCTTTGGCTTAGAGGCTCAGGCCAGTGCTGCTTCTCCCGTTGACACCGGGCACTCATGAAGAGAAAACAGACACGGCCGGGCACGGTGGCTCACGCCTGTAATCCCAGCACTTTGGGAGGCTGAGGTGGGCAGATGACCTGAGGTCAGGAGTTCTAGACCAGCCTGGCCAACATGGTGAAACCCCCGTCTCTACTAAAAATACAAAAATGAGCAGGCATGGTGGTGCCCAGCTGAGGCACAAGAATCACTTGAACCCAGGAGGTAGAGGTCGCAATATCGCGCAGCTGCACTCCAGCCTGGGTGAGAAAGTGAGACTCTGTCTCAAAAAAAAAAAAAAGAGAAAACAGCCTCGGTTATAGGAACTCAGACCTCCACACGACACAATCAAGGAGCTTAGTTATTTAAAACGCAGCTCCGTGTGGGGGTAGGTTGGGGAATGATTCTTATTTTCTACTTTATTCTCTTTCTCTGTTACTTGGCGTCTCTGGCCATGAGCCCGTCATTTCTGTAATGAGAGCACAGATTGTGGGGAGGGGAAGGACAGGCCGCCTGGCAATGTGGTCCTGTTTTTCCTGGACCAGCCTTTGTGTGAGGACCTGTGCCCAGTGGGCAGATTCGGGTCCCTGAGGAAAGAGGAGGAGCCAGGTAGTGGGACATTTGAGGTGACGGCCCTTCCCCAGCTGCCCAGGGCCCGCTTGACACCGATGGTCATTCCCAGCATGTTGGGTTGGCCTTCGGGGGTCTGGTCAGGACTCTCGGGGCCATCAGGGTCTGGCAGACCCTGGTCTGGGTGTGAAGACACCTGGGGCATCTCAGACGCCCTCTCTGGCCACTCACACACCCAGCACTGAGAGGCCACAGCACGTCTGCCCACGCCTCTGTCCTTGTTCACTTGGTGGCTGGCCAGTCATCGTGGACACTGACCGTAGCTCAAGTGTGGGGTCCTCAGGTTTCTGCTGGGCCAGCAATTGTGCCCCTCGTGCTGCTGTATCTTGGGGTGCCAGTACAGGGTCTCCATAGGGATAGAGACAGCATCTCTGCACCAACCAGTGGGCACACAGCTGTGTTTCAGTACAAACACCTGGGCCAGCTGGACAACGCAGCCTGGGCCCAGCAGCTCTGATTTGCCTGAATCCCAGAGTTGGCATGGTGGGGTCATTCTTTCCAGCCAAACCAGAGAGCACGTCCTTGGGCAGGATGAGGAGTACTCAGAGCAGGTGAATGGAGCTCTGCAGGGAATGACATCTCCTCCAAGAAGTGAGGGCCCTGAAATAAATCCAGGGACACTCTCTGAGCATCCCCAGGGTGCACACCAGGCCTCAGGGAGCAGGGAAATGTCAGCCAGCAAGGACAGGTCTGTGCTCTGTGGATGGGCCAGAAAGAGGGGGTGCAGCAAAGGAATCATAGTCGCAGAGGAGAAAACGGCCAGAGTCACAGCCTGATTTGTCCCTTTCTCACTGGGTGCTGCCAGGAGTCCAGTCCAAGCCAACTACCCCCGAGCACAGGTATCAAAATGGACTGAGACCCTCTAATCCCCTCCTGGTGTCTTGAGATAGCCTCCTACCCACCGGCCCCCAACGCAGAGCCCTGCACTGGCTTCTCCAAGAAGAAACTGGGAGGCTGAGGGGCTGACTTGCGGGGACACATTTCATTCAGTGCCCGAGAACCTGTTGAATGTTTAACTTATCCTTAAAAAACATGCCTGCCTCTTTGCATGTCTAACTCTCTGTAAGGAGCATGTGTTACTTTGCTAAAGAAAGAAAACATCACTCCAGACCACCTGTGCATTTAGCAAACACCAATTCCCAGCCCAGAGCAGATTTGCTGCTGCAAAAAAGCAAAAGCTCAAAACCCATGTGGAGCCTTCAGAGGCCGCCTGGCCCCCAGCTCACCCTTCGGAATTCACTGACAGGTGTGTTTGTGGCTCTTTCTTCTTGGCGTCTGGTGTCAGGAAAGAGAAGACACAGGGACACCAGTTGGGGTTTAATCCCATCAGACCCAATCCTCGGTTCTCTGTGCCCCTTACCTTATCCCCATCGAGACGTCGCTGGAGCTGAATGAACCACAAGCTGCTGCCCTGAGCAGGGAGTTGAATCCACCCTTGATCAGACGGTTGAAACTGCACACACCCTCTAGGGCCCTGCATGGAGATGGGGAGTTACACCTCGGTTTTATCTCACAGCAAGGATGACCCCTCACTGGGCACCCCAGCTCAGACCTCAAGGGAAACAGGCCCGAGGAAAGATGGGTGGAAGGATGGGGCCCCTGGTGGGAGGACTCACAGGGTAAGAGACCCCACCCACTCAAGCAATTCACACTCAGGGTCTTTGGGGCTCTCAGAGGAAACATTGGTTCACAGTGAACACAGGTCCAGCTATTCAGGGTCACAATTATCTGCAGCAGGCACAACAACCCACTCTCAAAAGTTGAATTCAGTAAGGCAGAAACTTAAGCTCAAGATGGATTTTTATTGAAAATGATTTCTGTAATAATGTTTTATTTACCTGTATTTACAGATTAAAGTTTGAATATGGCACCTTAATTCCTTATCAAAGAGAAAGAATGCATATCTTGTGGTAATGGGGACCAGCAGCTCCATGAATCGAAGTTTTCTGTGGCTTGATCTAGTTCAGAGTCTGAGTGATACATTTAATGTGCCAGCAAAAGCCTCTGGTAAACAGGGAGCAGCATTACAGCCAGCAGAGCCCAAGGGCTTGCGGAGCTGATGGAGATTTAAGGGAGCAGGTTCGAGCTCCTCCTGAGGCGGTGTGAGAGGAAGCCTCTCCCCATCTCCTGAGTGTCAGGCTGGACTCAAAGGGGAGAGAAAATATTTTAAATAAAACAAAACAGTGTCGTCGCAATAAAATGTGACAATTCTCTTCCCTTTCCTTTTTTTCTTTTCTTTTTTCTTTTTTTTTTTTTTTTTTTGACACAGGTTCTTGTTCTGTCACCCACCCAGGCTAGATTACAGGGGCATCATCTTGACTCACTGCAGCCTCAACCTTCCAGGCTCAGATGATCCTCCTGCCTCCTCAGTAGCTGGGACCACAGGCATGTGCCACATCTGTTTTTTTTTTTTTTTTTTTTTTTTTGACATGAGGTCTGGCCACGTTGTCCAGGCTGATCTCAAACTCCTGGGCTCAAGCAACCTGCCCACCTCTGCCTCCCAAAGTGCTGGGATTATAGGTGTCAGCCACCACACCTGGCTCCCTTCTCTTTCTTTTTCACCTGACAGTGTCTCTGCATCCCCATCTCTTAGCACTCTCCTGACTTCTTAGATACCCTGGCCTCATCTCTGATCTGCCTGATCTCTGGCCTTAGCACTTGCTGTTCCTCCCACCTAGCACACTGTTCCCTCAAATCACCCATGGCAGCCCCTTCTTATCCTTCAGGACTCAGCCCATATGTCACCTCCTCAGAGAGGCCCTCCCAGACCACCCAAAATGAGACAGTAGCTCCACCCCCATGACTCTTTATCCCATCTCCCAATCTGTGTCCTTTATTGCATTTTTCACAGTCTGAATGATGTTTATGTGTTGACCTGCATGCTGTCCATCCTCATAGACTGGAACTTCCTGAGAGTGTCATGAGATCAGATGGCTCTTACTCACCGCTGTGTCCCAGACACCAGCACAGCAGCCTGTGTTTAAAGGTGGTCCGTCAATATTTGTTAAGTGACTGGACAGATACGGAAGTGGACAGTTACACTGACAGTTTTTACAGGGGGACGTGTTGCTTTGCCTTTGACTTGTTCCATTGTCCTCGTATGTAACGTGGGCCTGACCAGGAAGAGGTGGTGCCTGGACATGACGAAAAACTTTCACACGATCTGTCGGACAACAAACCACATAAGTACCCCTTCTCTATCCGTTATTCTATACCTTCATGGATAAATCACTAGACCTCACGTGGGCACAGGAATTTTGAAATATATTTTTAAACAAATTGCTAATGTAGACAGGGATCCTAAAATATAGACAGACGTATAGACATTAACCCGAGCCCTGCACACTCTACACATGACTTTGCAATCCATCCTTCGAGGAAGTCTGCAGTGAAGACGGCCCTTCAGAGCTGTGATGAATTGAGTCAAGGGGCTGGACCTTTAGACCCCTGTGTTTACCACCAGTCTTTGGAGATGGAGGGACCCCAGGAAGGGTGACTGGGCAAAGCAGCTCCTGTCAGCCAGGGGCATTTTCTGGGGAGGGTCTCAGCTGTGAGCTCTCAGCAGGCAACCCCCTGGGCAGTGGGGCATGCGTGCCTGCTCCTGAAAGGGGATGTGGGGGACACATCCCAGCATCTGCTCCAAGCCATGAGTCTTTCTCACCCGAGCCATTGTGCAAAAGCTTCCTGACAGGCCTCCCTTCTTCCACTCTTGCCCTATTTACCTATTTTCCACACAGCAGCCAGAGGAAGCCTGTGAAACCCAGGTCAGGTCCTGTGCTTCCTCTGCTCAGAACTCTCCACGGCTCCCGTGTACTCAGAGTAAAACCTGGAGCTTCATGATAACCATGAGGCCCGCAGCTTCTGCCCCCAAGGCTTCTCTGACCTCACCTCCCGCTGCTCCTCTCCTCACTCGGCCGCAGCTGTGGCTACCTCCCTGGTTTTCCTGGAACATGCCAGCACACCTGTTGCTGGCTTTGTACTCACTGTTTTTTTGCCTGGAAGGCTCCACCCTCGATGTCATCCTGGCCCACAGCCTCAGCTCCTCCAGTCTTGGCTCAAATGATGGCTTCTCAGCAGGGTCTTCCCTGACCATCCTACTGAAAATCAACAACCATCTTCCATAGGGGGCTGAACAAGGGCCCCCCATATGTGTCCACATTCAAACCCCTGGGACCTGTGTGTATGTCCATTGCAAAGGCGCTTTGCTGGTGTAAAGTGAAGGATCTTGAGATGGAAAGATGACTCTGGATGACCTGGGTGGGCCCAGTGTAATCACAGGGTCTTTATAAGAGGAGGGCAGGAGGGTCTGAGTCAGAGGAGCTGTAGTGACAGGGCAGAGACTGGAATCATGTGCTTGAGGATGGAGGAAGGAGCCACGCTCCCAGGAGTATGAGGGGCTTAAAAGGAAATACAGGCCAGACCAGCACTTTGGGAGGCCGAGGCGGGTAGATCACTTGAGGTCAGGATTTCAAGACCAGCCTGGCCAACATGGTGAAACCCTGTCTCTACTAATAATACAAAAAACATTAGCTGGACCTGGTGGTGCGCATCTGTAGTCTCAGCTACTTCGGAAGCCGAGGCAGGAGAATCACTTGAACCCAGGAGGCAGAGGCTGCAGTGAGTCAAGATTGCACCACTGCACTCTAGCCAGGGTGACGGAGCGAGACTCCGTCTCTAAAAAAAAGAGACAAAGACAGAGAGGAAAAAAAAGGAAGGAATGAAGGAAGGGGAAGGGAGGGGAAGGGAAGGGAAGGGAAGGGGGAAGTGGAAGGGGAAGGGGAAGGAAGGGAAGGGAGGGAGGGAGGGAGGGAGGGAAGGAGAGGGAAGGGGAGGGATAAAGAGAGAAAGAGAGGGAGAGAAGAAAGAAGGAAAGAAAGAGAAAGAAAGAAAGAGGAGGGGAGGGGAGGAGAAGGAAGGGAAGGGAAGGAGGGAAGGGGAATGAGAGGGAGGAGAAAGAGAAGGGAGAAAGGAAGGGAGGAAGGGAGGAAGGAAAGAAAGGAAGGGAAAGAAAGAGAAGGGAAGGGAGAAAGAAAGAGAGAAAGAGAGAAAAAGAAAGGAAGATGGAAAGAAACAAAGAGAAAGAAAGAAAAAAGAAAGGGGTGGAGGGGAGGGGAGGGGACGGAGGGAATAGAAGGAAGGGAAGAAGGGAAGGGGAAGGAAAGGGAGGAGAAAGAGAAGGGAGAAAGAGAGGAAGGGAGGAAGGAAAGAAGGAAAGGAAAGGAAGAGAAGGGAAGGGAGAAAGAAAGAAAAAGAAAGAAAGGAAGAAACAAAGGAAGGAAGGAAAGAAGGAAGGAAACGCAGACACTGAAAATGCAGAGTCCTGCCCTCAGGGCGTCCAGCAGGAGCCAGCCCTGTTGACACCTTGACTTAGCCCAGTGAAACTGATGGCAGACTCCTGACCTCCAGAGCTAGGACAGAGTCCATCTGTGTTGTGTGAAGCTATCAGGTTGGTGGTGATTCGTCACAGCAACCACAGGAAGCTAACACACCCTCCCACATACCTGGAGCTTCCTATCCCCAAGCCTGCTGAATGTCTCCCTGTAGCATGGATTAGCAGCTGACATGCGTACCTTTCACTAATTTGTTTCTCCTTCTCCACTTACTGAATGTCTGCTCCATAAAAGCAGGAATTTTGTTTGTTGCAAGATCCCCTGCACCTAGCACAGTGCCTGGCAGATAGCAAGTGCTCAGCAAACATCCTCTGCAATGCTGCACTTGAGTCCTGAGGAGGGAGGAGGAGCAGATCCTGGGATGAGCCAGGGGACAGAGCTCCCGGCAGAGGCAGCAGCAAGGGTAGAGTCTGTGTCACAGCCAATCCCATCCTTCTAGATGGCTGCTGTAGGACCCATGGATAAACTTCCTCCTAGCCCTGCCTCCACAGAGAAGTCCCTTCAACTGAAGCCATGGAAGCTGAGGACTCACTTAAGAGCCCCTACAGTGAGAGATTAAGAGCATAGGCCCTGAAGCCAGGCTGCCTAGGTTCAAATCTCAGCTCTGCCACTCACTAGCTGAGTGACTCTGGGCTAATTAATTAACCTCTCTGTGCGAATTTCCTCGTCTACAGAATAAGGATAATGATAGTGTCCATCTCATAGGGCTATTGTGAGGATTGAAATAGCTAATGCATTTAGCACAGTGCCTGGCACACAGTACACATGATCTACTGTTCCTATTTGGGTGGAAAAGTCCAGCAAGTTGCAAAGATTGCTAAAAAGCAATGAGAGTATACCAGGGTGTCTAAACTGACAAGCAAAGGGTATGATTAAAAGACAAGCCAGGTTGGCTGCAGAACATTCGCTTTCCTTGGCCTGGGCCACAGACAAGGAATTGAAAGGTAGCCTGGCAACGCTTTGAGAAAAATTAATCACCCCTGTGGCCTGCCTGCCCCTGCCCATCCCATTTAACCTGCATTCCCCCGCCCCCTACCCTACCCCTAAAGGGATCCTGGAGCCTCCTGTTGCACAGGCCGGGCTGTGACATCCACAACACACCCCAGCTGGGCCCAGCAAGTTGTTTTCCAGCCCCATCTGCCCAGACACAGCCCTGTGAAGAGAGGGCCGAATACAGAGCCAGGGCTGTGTTGACTGCAGAAGGGACAGAAGCAAATAGATGGGGTGCGGTCTGCACAGTGGGAGGTTGGTGTGTCATGTGGGTCTCACATGTGGCTTCCCTCCAACAAGCCCCCTGCAATCCCCACCAGACGTAAGGAGGGAGGGGTGAAAATGGGGTTTCCGCCAGAGGCAGCAGAGCTGAGGAGGGGCCCAGGCTGCAGGGACCTGTGTACAGGGCATGAGATGTCACCGGGGGCTTCCTACATGAGATACAGTGAGTCATCAGGGTGCAGGGTGGAGGCTCTGAAGGAAGAGCCCAGGGGAATACAGGAAAAAGGTGACATGAGAACCCATCAGCCACCACCCCAGTCCTTCCCTCCTCTGTTCAGGAGCAGGACCAGGGCCCAGGAGACAGGGTGAGCTTCCTGCAGGAGGGACACCCGCCCTGAGAGGAACCTGGGCTGTCACAGCCGCACAGACACTGCAAGCCAGGAGCAGTGGCCACACCCGTAGAGCAGGGGCATCAGAAGGGGGCAGAAACACAAGCTTGTCACCTGAGGGCTGGGAGCATCTGTCTTTGTGGTGACCAAGGGGAGACAAAGCAAGTGACGGAGACGCCTTCTCGTCAGCAGTGGTTCCCTCTGCAGGTCTCCAGGGACAGTGGGTCTGAGGGGCAGGAACGGTGGGGGGCTGTCACGGGTGCCGCATTAGGATGTCCCCTTCTACCCTGAGCAGCAGGCAGTCCCCTCGAGGATTCCACGTCATCAGCCTCTGGCCCGAGGGCTTCCCAGCGCCTCCCTTTCTCTGTTTTGGGTGACTTGGGCAGGCACTGGTGTCTACATCTGTGCACTCTTGGCACCTGGTGGGTGTGACCTGGGCCCTCCCATCAGACACACTTCAATCTCATCCCACACAGCCCAGGGCCAGACCTTGGCACCTCATGCAGACTCAGACTACGCACCTGGGATCCGGGCACTGAGACTGCACGTGGCCTCTTCCCAGTGTCTCAGAGGGAAATGAGGCTGGAATTTCTCCTGGGACACTGGACACCCTGCATCTCATGGTGCTGCATAAGAGGATGCTTGGCCCTGCATCCTCCCTGCAATAACCATCATTTAATCAGGCCAGAAGAAGTGGAGAAGGCGCGGCCCACGGGGCAGCCATGTGTTCAAAAGCAGCCCCCACCCGTGCACAAGCAGCCCTCAGAGGTGTCCAGGCAGCTCCAACCAGCAGATAACGGGCACCCAGAATGTGCAGAGCCAGCCCAGATCACAGCCTGGATCTCAATTTGCAAGAAAGAACTTGCCAGGTTGAGCAGCTGCCACGAGTCCCAGCGGCTTGGCAGTTTCTCTTGGAGGCTGTTCGCAGAGCCAGACCAGGGACAGGGTCTTGGCCACTGTGGGTCCCCGCAGTCTGCACCGAGCTTGGAGTCACCAGGCTGATTTCACGGATGTTTATGGAGCCTGCAGGAGACCTTAGCTTAGTGTGTCCCCTGCTAATTAAAGGACAACGGCCAGTTGTTCCCCGTCAGAGATTATAAAGGATGATTGCTTAGGTCCCCAGGGAGTGGATGGGAGCGTATCAGATGCCAAAACCTGGTGCCTGCCACCTGGCATTCTTTGGAAGTAACCCTTTGAGGCGCATTGGCCATTATCGGGGAGATGGGTATTGGGGAGCCTCCCTCTCAGCTCTGGGGTCTCAACTCTGCCCACATAGGGCAGGAGGACAATGTCCTGAAGCTGTGCCTGTCCTTGCCCAAGGAGGGTTGGGGGCTTTGCCGGGGGGTATGTGAATGCCTGCAGGCCTGGGGGTCAGGGGACCCGTGCAGGGCTGGAAGAGGGGTTCTTGGCCACAGGACAGCTCTGCTTCTGCCAGTGAAGCCATGTGTGGAAATACAGCTCAGCATTGCTCAACCTTCCAGCAGCCAGGACACCCTGGGTTTGAGTCCCCGCTACAGATAAAAGAACCGAATCTGACCATTTGTCTCCAGCCAGTCTCAGCCTCTGCCTCTCTCCCCAGCCCCTCCACCAGGTGTTCAAGGAAAGCAGAGCCCAGAACCTGTCGTGTAGGGCCTTGGGCTTTCCACGGCCTGATCAGTGCTAGTCTCTGGGGAGCACTTTGGGGGACACATTCAGATTCTCTCGAATGCCTCATACCCGGACTGCAATCCCCCATTCCACCAGCGATTTCAGGACCATGTGGGAAATTTCATCAAATTTGCAAGTGTGTTGTTTCTCCTTTTACCCCCATTCTATCTGTGAGATGCTCTAGAATTCACCAGATGTAATATATCTTTGGGATTCATATTCTATGTTAAGTCCTTTGAAAGCAATCAACAACTGTAATCCAATTACTATTGGCTGTATCTTTCTCTTTTGCCCCAAACCTCATCCTGTGTGCCAAGCTCACCACACACACACACACACACACACACCTCTCACAACAGATGCTAATTTTGTGCCTCGCTGCCTCACATAACATGAGAGCGTTGAGTAGTGAACAGCTGATCTGCATGAATTAACGTGGGAGGTCAGGTGGGCCCTGAAGCTTTCACACTCACAAACCAGTATCAGGATGGGTTGTCATGGAGATCACATGGAGGGACACCAGAGTTCCCCCAGGACTCTGGGCCTTCTCTGATGAGCAGGTCACATGGGGATCTGGGGGGAGGCACAGGCACGAACTGCATATTAAATACACCTGACTCACTGTGTCTGTGAGTGCGTGGGCGTGTGTGGGTGTGGGAGAGTGCATATAGGAGTGAGCATGTGTGTGAGTGTACATATAAGTGTGTCTATGTGTGTTAGTGTGTGCATATGAGTGTGTTTGTGTGAGTGTGTATGTATCAGTGTGCATATATGTGTGGGCATTGTAGGCACACATGTGCATATATGTATATGTATGAGGGTATCTGTGTGTGAGCAAATGGATGCATGAGTGTTTGTGGGCATGTGTATCTGTGTGTGCATATGTGTAAGCGTGTTAGTTTGCATGCATACGTGTCCAGAGCCCACATGGGATGAAAACTGAATGGCTCTAAAGATCTACTGGACATATTTCAGATCCTAACAGAGCTCTTAAAGCTCCAAGGGGTCACTGAATGGACAATGAGTGTTTCTGAGTCCAGGTGGCACTGACTCAGCAATGCAGGAAGGCAGCTCCTTGAGTTCCAGGAATGACCTGCACCCCTTTTCTCTCCCTCCCGGTCACCCACCCCTCCCCACGTCCCTTCCTCTTCCTCTGTTTGCCTTCATCACTTCTACTTCCTGCAGTTCAATTCCCCTCCACCCCTCAGCATAGACTGTGGGATGAGAGAGCCACAGCCTTATCCCTGACGTAACCAAAACTTTTGGCACCAGCTTAGACCTGTTTTTCAGTCTTATAAACAGGTCTCAAATCAGGGAAATGTAAGGTTCTGAGGAAAATGATCACCACCAGGTGATTCCCCTCTGTGTTACCGTAAGGCGGTGAGACAGAGATTCTCTAACGTTTTTAGTGCAACCCACCGTAAGAAACCCACTGCAAACTGCCACCCAGCAAACACGTGCACATCCATTTATACAGAAACGCAGCACGTTTCCCCAAACGACAGTCACCCTCGCTGCACACAATGCGCTCTGATGTCTCCTGACCTAGTCTATCCTGGTCTATTGCAGATTTTCAATGCGGGGCTCGACACTCTAAATTGATTTCAAGACCCACTAATGCATCACAGCCTGCGATTTGATAAACTCCACGCTAAGACACATCCTGTTGTGAGGTGTTCGACCCAGAGGCCATTTATCCTGCAGCGAGTGGGGTGAGGAGGAGGTGGGGAGGCAGGATTAACCCTGAGGCACCCCTCCTCCTGCTCCTCCCATGTATTTTTGGTAGAGATGGGTTTTCTCCATATCGGTCAGGCTGGTCTTGAAATCCCAACCTCAGGTGATCCACCCACCTCGGCCTCCCAAAGTGCTGGGATTACAGGTGTAAGCTACTGCACCCAGCCCCCCAATAGGTAGTTTTTCAGCCTTCCCCCCCTCCCTTCTTTTCCCCTTTAGTAATCCCCAGTGTCCATCATTGCCATGTTTATGTTTATGTGTAGCCAATGTTTAGCTCCCACTTATACGTGAGAACATGTTGTGTATGGTTTTCTGTTGCTATGTTAAATCACTTAGGATAATGGCCTCCAGCTGCATCCATGTTGCTGCAAAGGACGTGATTTCCTTCTGTTTCATGGCTGCATACTATTCCATGGTGTATATGTACCATAACAAATGTCTGTTTCTTTTCCCTGAGTCTTTTTGGGCCCCATGTAGAAGGATCTGCAGGAAAGTTAACCAGCAACAGTGTCAGGATTGGGGAAGGGCAAAGCTCACAGGGATCTTGGCTGGGGGGAAGCTCGGGAAGCCCCCACCTTCAGCTGGGCCCAGGGCTCAGGCTGAAAGAGAAAAATGGAGTTGATCCCGGAAGGCTTGGCAGTGGAGAGGACGAGACATTGCTAGATCACTGTAAGAAGGTGATAAATGCTTGACCCGGCTCAAAGTGTTTTGTGCCAGGGTTATGTTCTGAGATATAGGAGGGTTAACTAAGCTGGGGCTGTGGATTAGTTATCTATTGCTTTGTAAATAATTACTTCCAAAACTTAGTAACTTAAAACAACAAACATTTATTATTTCATATGTTTCTGAGGGTCAGGATTCTGGGAGCAGCTGAGCTCCCAGAATCCGTCACGAGGTTGCAGGCAAGCTGTTGGCTGGGGCTGCAGTCTTCTAAGACTTGTAAGAGCTCGAGGCAGATGGGCCTCCAGGATAATTTACATGGCTACTGGGAGGAGTTTTTGGTCCCTAACCGCATGGGCCTCTGTACCACATGGCTTCTGAGAGAGAGAGAGAGAGAGAGAGAGAGAGAGAGAGGATGAAGATGGAAACAGCTGCCTTTATAACCTAATATTGGAAGTGGCACATCATCACTTCTCCCAAATGCTCTTGGTCACCCCCACCAAATATGGTACCACATGGTGGGGGACAGCTGAGTTCCAGAAAGGAGGGCTCACTGGAGGCCAGTTACCAGAGGCTGGGTGTCTCTCGCTGATTCAATCTTTTATTCAAATACTGGCCTGGCGCAGTGGCTCATGCCTATAATCCCAGTACTTTGGGAGGTTGAGGCACAGGGTGGCAGGGGTGGGGGGGTATAACTAATCCACAGCCCCAGCTTAGTTAACCCTCCTATATCTCAGAACATAACCCTGGCACAAAACATGCTGAGCTGGGTCAAGCATTTATCACCTTCTTACAGCGATCTAGCAACGTCTTGAGGTCAGGAGTTCGAGACCAGCCTGGCCAACATGGCGAACCCCCGTCTCTACTAAAAACATAAAAGTGAGCCAGGCGTGGTGGTGCACACATGTAATCCCAGCTACTCGGGAGGCTGAGGCAGGAGAATGGCTTGAACCCAGGAGGCAGAAGTTGCAGTGAGCTGAGATCGCGCCACTGAACTCCAGCCTGGGTGACAGAGCAACACTGTGTCAAAAACAAAAACAAAAACAAAACAAAAAAACCCAACAATAGAAAAACAAAAAGTATGTAGTGAGCTCCTGCCACAAGCAGAGCATCGCTCTGGTCTCTCAGAAGTCAACAGGAAAATAGACAATGTCCCTGCCTCATGGAGTTCCCACTGGAGGAGTGAAAGAGACAGACAAGATACACGTAAATGTCTAATACCTTTCGTTGGCTCTAAGATGTGCGTTTTCCCGCATCTTTAACGTCTCTAAAATTGCCATCTATCTTATGAGTTGATGCTGTGTCATGGCACATTTGACGGTGTTTTATATCTTCTTCTCTTCAGGGTGGGACAGGAAAACCTCATGAAAAAGAAGAGCTGGGGAGAGTTAAGGAAGGGACTGTTCAGCGACCATGAGCAGTGGAGCTGGGTTGCAGGGACCCAGGTGGGGGTGCTGCCCCTGGGACAAGCTCCAGCCTCCCAAGGCCTGAAGGGGCAAGAGGAGGAGGTAGTGTATCAGAACCTGGTTGAACATGAGCCAGGGGAAGGGGCCGCAGAAGCTGCGGGTGTTGAGAATTGCAGCTGCTGCCAACGCCACAGCTGTTGCCTGGCACCCTGGGGCAACTCTCTTTACTCCCGTCCTGCATCCCCTGCCAGAGTGCCTGTGGGCTGAAGCCAGGGAGGCTGGGGGAAGGTACCTAGAAACCAGGCTCCTGGGGCATCAAGTAAGGTGAACAAGGGATATGGAGAGAAGGTAACCAGCTTTTGGAATAAAGGCATAAGGAGAGAGGGATATCCCAAGAGGACTGCTGGGAAAGGCCACTCTATGAAGTCTCAGCTAAGATGCGGGCCATGTAAATGTCTGGGGAGAATGTCCCAGAGAGGGCAGGACCTGAGTGGGCCGAGCGTGGGCTGCAGGAAGCTGAGGAGCTGGTGGGCCTGGGTGGAATGGGCAGTAGGAAGAGAAGTCAGGGATGAGGTCAAAAATTAGGTAGATTCTGGACCACGTGCAGGACCTTGTGCCATGGTGAGGAGTGTGGATTTGACTCAAGCATGACAGAGCCGCTGGGGGGTTTTGAGCAGAGAGAGGACGTGATCCAGTGGGTTTAACAGGAGCCCTGTGGCTGTCATGGAAGAAATGGCCCCATAAAGGGTGAGAAGGAGGCGGGGGCAGTGAGGAGGCTCTGGAATATTCCAGGCGAAAGATGAGGGTGGCCTGGTGGTCCAGGGTGGGATGGTGGAGGTGGGGAGAAGCGGTGGGAGTCAGGACTGATTTTGAAAGTAGAGCTGGCAGGATTTTCTGATCAGTTGGAAGTGATGTGAGGGAGAAAGGAGTCAAGAGCATATCCAAGGTCACTTCGCGCTGTTCCTATGGAGATGCTCCAAACATGGGACTTATGAGCTGTGATGAATTTATAATTAAGAGTATGTCGGCAGATGCCTCAAGCTTCCAGGACTTCTCTAGAATGTTCTCATGATCAAAAAACTTGAGCAAGACCCACACTCATGATGTTCACCCCTCAACCCATGAAGTGTGTGCTGCAATAGCCCACATGTATCACTGGAGTCCTCCTGTGGCCATGTATGTGCTGGGAGGTGATCAAGCTGCTTGCTACAAACCCAAAGATGTCGGCGTTGGGGGAAATAGGGTTGAGACAGGAAGATGGAGCCTATAAGGATGAATGAGCCCAAGAAAGGTGTCTAGCACCCTGTCTACAGAGGGAGGAGGGCCTTGTGGTTCCTCCAGCCCCTGGCTGGGTGAAGTAACATCACCCAGACCCTGCTGTGGTCGGTCAGTTCAGGAGGAGGCAGGGCCACAGGTGAGCCTGTCCAGAGGAGCAGGTGCCATGAGGCCCAGAGAAGGGAGGTCAGGAAGGTCTACCAGGAGGAGCTAACATGTGAGCTGGGCTGGGCTGGGCAGGGTAGGTGGGAGAGAGAGGAAGGAGGTCCCAGGAGGAGACAGCAGGACCAGAACATGCAAAGGTACAGCCGGCAAGGCCAGAGGGAAGTGATCTGGGACCTGATCCAGGATGATGGGACTGTCTAGAGCAGCGGTGCCCAAATTTTTGGCAGCAGGGACCACTTTCATGGAGGACAATTTTTCCACGGACTGAGGTGGGGGTGGGGATGGTTTCAGGATGATTCAAGTTCATTACATTCAGTGTGCTCTTTGTTTCTATTATTATTACATTGTAACATATAATGAAATAATTATGCAACTCACCATAATGCAGAATCAGCGGGAACTCTACACTTGTTTTCCTGCAACTAAACGGTCTCATCTGGGGGTGATGGGAGACAGTGACAGATCATCAGGCATTAGATTGTCACAAGGAGCACGCAACCTAGATCCCCCTCATGCACAGTTCACAATAGGGTTCGCCCTCCTATGAGAATCCAGTGCTGCTTCTGATATGACAGGAGGCAGAGCTCAGGCGTTCACCTCCTGCTGTGCAGCCTGGCTCCTAACAGTCCACAAATCAGTAGTGGTTTGTGGCCTGGTGGTTGGGGACCCCTGGTCTAGAGCCATTTAGATCCATTAGGGCCCTTTGGCTGCAAGTGGCAGACACCTAACTCAATCCAAACAGGGCCTTCGTGGCTGGCTCTGTGTGGAGTTCTCAGACACAGGAGGGGCTGGGGACCAGGAGTAGAGAGGACAAGTCCGGGGCCACACCAGGAAGTCTCAGAAGCAGGAACTGGGGGGCAGCCTGTGCAGGCCCTACCCTCGCATCCACGACACGGCTGGTCTTTGCATTTGAGGGAGAAGAACCCACAGGGCCATGGCGGCCTCATGGGGTGCTGAATTCCAAGGTCATGCAGCGTGTCCACTGTCACATGACCAGCAGGTGCAGAGGGAGGGTGCCTATCCCAACCCACAGGCTCCCAGGCTCAGATTTTCCTACTGCAACAGAGCTCTCAAATCTCAGACATTCCCGAACTGCTGTCATAATTTTTATCATTTGCATTATAAATCTCTTCTAATATTAATTTTTAAAATTCATGTTTCATATGCTAGTTTTATTTTTGTCTAATGTCCAAGTACTCTTATACTATTAAAATAAGCAGCACAGGCTGGGTATGGTGGCTCATGCCTGTAATTCCAGCACTTTGGGAGGCCAAGGCAGGAGGATCGCTTGAGGCCAGGAGTTTGAGACCAGCCTGGGCAGTGAGGCCCTATCTCCATTAAAAAAAAAAAAAAAAAGCAGCATTCATTTGTGAAAGACCCAAATCATCTTTGGAGGTATGTGTACCTTGTTTTGGGAAACCCTGTATCATAACTAATGCTCCTTTCTATCTGGAGGATGATGTAGGCTGAGTATTTGCAGTCGCTTTTAGCAAAGAACTCTTGTTCACTGGAATCATTTGCAGAAGAATAGGGGTGGCTCTGCCGGGAGAGAAGCATGGGGACCACCCGTCCTCATTGGCTCAGAACTGAGGGGTTTCCTGGGATATGGGACTATTGGTGCTAAAACTGGAGAGTTCCGGGCGATCCTGGATAGTCGGTGACCATGGAGATGAAGTTGGAGAATCAGAGTCCAGCCCACCTGGTTTTCCAGCCCTCACTATGTGGCAGATATGAGGATGCTTCCTTGGACCCCGATACATGAATGAAGGGGGCCTGCATCAGGAAAGCAGAAGCTGCAGCCCGAGGTCAGTGTGTGATGAGTGCTGTGGGTGGGCACCTCCACCTGGTCCGCTTCCGGGGCTGCAAAGGCTGGAAAGCTGAAACCTGCATTTCCCAGGCTCTTGGACGTGGAGGAGTTGAGGCCCCCGCTTCAGTGAGTGCCTCCAGCCGGGGGCACAGTGGGAAGGGTTGGGTCTTCTGCATCAGGGTTCCAGGGCATGGCCATTCAGTTTGTGGGTTTGTTCCAGGGATTTAGGAGCTGAGCCGGGGGAAATCTGACCATGAGGTGGCAGTAGCACACACTCGCTTCACTGGGCAGTACTTTGACAGGTTTGCAAGCAGAGAAGGTCCCTCGCAGCAGAAGCCAGGGAGGGCAAGGGAAGTCTGGGGGCAGGAGCTTGTGTGACGAAGTGATGTCGTTCAGCAGCGTAGCCCAAGGAGTCTCTGGCTCAGGGTGCTCCCAAGGGCAGAGAACATTTGGGGGCCCTATAATGGCAAGGCTTTCTATCTTTAATGCATGAGTAAGAGCTGTCACTTGAGGTTTTGCAGGGTAGACAAAGCAGGCAGGCTCTAAATGGCTAAAAATCTCTTTGGGTTATTTAAAAAATAATCAGGTGTGTAAAAATTTGAGTTTGGCACCAGTGGGCTTTCAAGGTAATGGGGCTCAGTTTGCTGTGAAGAAAGAAATGGGCCAGGTGCAGTGGCTCAAGCCTGTAATCCCAGCACTTTGGGAGGCTGAAGGGTGGGGGGGCACATCACCAGAGGTCAGGAGTTCGAGACCAGCCTGGCCAACATGGTGAAACCCTGACTCTACTAAAAATACAAAAACTAGCTGGGTGTGGTGGCATGCGCCTGTAGTCCCAGCTACTTGGGAGGCTGAGGCAGGAAAATTGCTTGAACCTGGGAGGCAGAGGTTGCAGTGAGCCGAGATTACACCACTGCACTCCGGCCTGGGCAACAGAGTGAGACTCTGTCCAAAAAAAAAAGAAAGAAAGAAAAGAAAAGAGAAAGAGAAAGTACGAAAGAAAGAAAGAAAGAAAGAAAGAAAGAAAGAAAGAAAGAAAGAAAAGAAAGAAAGAAAAGAAAGAAAGAAAGAAAGAAAAAGACAGCCCAGGGGCCAATCCTCAGAGTTTATATTTGGCTCCTCTGTGTAACAGTGGGGTAGGGGTGCATTTTGGAGGCAGCTGCTTCTTGACCCCTGGTGTGTTCTTCAACTCAGCAGTTCCTCCCCATGCTCCCCAACCCCACAGCCCATTTCTCTGGAGTGCCTGGCTATGTGGTTTGTTTATGTCCCTGGCGGATCAGTTCTGGGGTCCTATTCTGGGTGTCTCTTCTGAGGACCCAGACTGCAGCCTGTGCCCCTGCCCTTCTCATGATTTTGGGGGGATCCTAGTCCCCTGTATTCAATCTCTTTCTGCCTAACATGGCTAATGTTGTTCCTGGTATCTGGAACTAAACCCTCCTGAGACAAATAATGGCTGACATCCGGTCTTGGTGCCAGGGAGACAGCGGCCAGCACCGGGGGCTCTGGAGGGCTTGGGAGGGGGTGGCCTCCACTCAGCTCCTGCCATGTAGGGTTGGCCAGTGTCTAGAGTTTCAATGAAAGAGATTCTTATGTAAAATAATTTGAGTCTTGAATGTTGGCTCATTTAACAAAAACAAACACAAAAGAGAAAGGGCCAAATGAAACATGTCTGTTGGTGAGGGTGCTAATCTGCAGGGGCCGTTGTAACCCAGTACCCTGGACTGGGCACTTTGACAGCAGAAACATATTGTCCTGCAGTTCTGGAGGCCAGGAGTCTGAGATCAAGGTGGCAGTGGGGTTGGTTCCTTCTGAGGACTGTGAGGGAATGCTGTGTTCCAGGCCTGTCTTCTTGGCTTGTAGATGGGCCATCTTCTCCTTCCATCTTTCCTCTATGTGTGTTTCTGTGCCCAAATTTCTTTCTTTTTTTTTTTTTTAATGAGGACACTGGTCATGTTCTATGAGGGCCCACCCTAATCACCTCATTTTACTTTTTTTTTGTTTGATTTTTTTTTTTTTTTTTTTTGACAAAGTCTCACTCTGTTGCCCAGGCTGGAGTGCAATGGCATGATCTTGGCTCACTGCAACCTCTGCCTCCCAGGTTCAAGCGGTTCTCCAGGCTTGGCCTCCCGAGTAGCTGGGATTACAGGTGTGCACCACTACACCCAGCTAATTTTTTGTATTTTTAGTAGAGATGGGGTTTCACCATGTTGGCCAGGCCAGTCTCGAACTCCTGACCTCATGTGATCTGCCTGCCTCGGCCTCCCAAAGTGCTGGCATTACAGGTGCGAGCCATCGTGCCCGGCCCTTATTTTACTTTGATTACTTCTGCAAAGAAGGTCACATTCTGAGGTACTGGAGGTTAGGATTCCAAGAAAGGAATTTTGAAAGGGACACAGTTCAACCCAGGGCAGTGAGACGTGTGGAAAGGGCCCCAGGTCACAGCTGCTGGAGGATCCAGGGCTAATGAGCAGCTAAAGGAAAGAAGGACTGGAGAAGAGCAGATTTCCACAGGCCTGGGTGCCCTCCCCTTTAGGAAGCCTGCCCCAGAAGTCCCTTTGTGGCAGCTTTGAAATGCTCCTTTCTGACCCAGGCCAAGGGCTGTGCTATTGTGATGACGCCTGAACCAGAAAACACCCATTGGTGTGCCCGTGACACAGCTCACAGACCCGAGACCGTCCTCTCCTCCCAGAAGTGAGTCAGCGAGTTTCAGAATCAGAGCATCTGGGCAGATGACAGGTCAGCGATGTCCCCTCTGCACAGTTCCCAGGGTGTCTGGGGCAGATTAGCTGGGCAGCGAGATCACAGAGCAACCAGGCCCTAAACTGCTCCAACGAGGAGGCAGGACTTTTCCTCCCTGCCCTTTTCAAACTTGCTGTGGTGGATTCCTTTTTTTAGTTCAGGGAAGATTGATGATTTCATTACTTGTGGCACTCAGCAACAAATCCCAGAGTTGCAGCTAAAGTGAGCTCTTTCCCCACGCTGCATCTTCCGCTCTGGTATTCATCATGTTTAATCATTCACTTACCTCGGACCGCTGCCGGCCTCGGAAGGGCAGGGTATTATGGACTTGGGACAGTTTTACACTTTAGAAGCTGAGGGGAGGGGACCGTGTTAGGAAGGAACAGGGCTGGGGTGGGAGGGTCATGGCTCAAGGTGGGCGGGAGCCAGTGAAGCTTCAACGGAGGCGACAGAATGACCAATAAAGGGAAGTGACAGCAAAACCCTCCTGGGACCTCAAAGGCTGGCCCTGTTTGCCAAGAAAATCTCTCATAAAAGGGGTGAGACTTAACGCCAAAAAGAAAAGGAGAGAAATGGCCGGAGGGTTCTCTGCCAAGGGAATGTTGAAGAATTTAATTCGAGATGAAATGTGCTCTTGTTTGTGTACAATTAATTTTCTCCCCAAATGAAAGGTTTTGTCTGTCACTCGAGTGTTTCAATAGCAACCGCGTAATTAAGGTAGCATGTGCCTCTTCAGTTTGGGAAGCGGCTGTTTGTGTTAACATGTTGGGGAAGCACACATTGCTTGGACTGGTTCCTGGGTCTAAGAAGGTAAAAAACAAAACAAAACACACAAAGAATAGAAGAAAATACCTCCAACTAGAGCCTTGGCTCCCGCGGGGATGATGTCATCTGGAAAATGTGAGCAGGACCTTCCCTGAGAACCAAGAGGCCTGGGCTTCCTGGGATGGGAGGCTGTGAGGAGGAGAACTTAGACAGTTTCCAGAAACTCTAAAAACGGAGTCATGAATTCAAACGCCCGCGGGGGCCAGGTAGGAGGTGTATGTCCTGGAAGGGGTTGGCTGTAGTTTTTCAACACAAGTGTGTTTTGTTTGCGTAGCAACACACAGGTGTGAATACTTTAGTTCCACAAAGGAGTATGCACTCTCATTTGTGTTGAAATACCTGGGTCTCTTAATTTAACTTTCATGGGTTTTTTTTTTTTCCTTTTAATAAAGAGATGGTGCATTACTTCTCTACTGCTGTGTAACAAATTGCCACAAATTTAGGGGTTTGACACAGCAACCACGTCTTATCTCACAGGTTTTCCAACATGATGTGGCTGGATTCTCCTCTGAGGGTCTGACCAGGCTAACATCAGGGTATCTGCCAGGCTGTGGTTCTTATCTGGGACTCAGGTCCTCTTTCAAGTTTCCTGGTTGTTGGTAGAATTCATTTCCTTCTCATGTTTTCCATGTGGTCCTCCCTATGTTCAAGCTAGCTATGGTGGGTGGAGTCCTACTCATGCTTTGAATCTCTCTGTCTTCCTTTTTAGCTTTTAAGGGTTCCTGTAATTATCTTGAGCCCACCTGGATAATTCAGGATCATCTTCCTATTTGAAGGTCAGCTGACTATTTAATCTTAATTACATCTACAGAGTCACTTTTGTTCTGCAGTATAACATAATAATGAAAGTCACATCTGGTGGTGGAGGTTATGGAGACCAACTCAATGTTGAGAAGTGAAAAATCTGGTTAAAAAGAGATGAGAGATCTGAACAGACATTTTACCAAAGAAGATATATGAGTGGCAGCTGAGCATATGAAAAGATGCTCAATGTCTTTGTTGATGCAAAGTAAAATCACCATGTGATGCCACGACACACCCAGTAGAATTGCTAAATTGAGAGAGACTGACAAGACCAAGTGTTGGCAAACATTTGGAGCAGACGGAACACTCCTACATGATTGGTGGTTGTTCCAATGGTATCACCACTGTGTCAAAACAGTTCCCAGTTTCTTACAAAGTGAAACTCACACTGTTTGACCCAGTGATCTCACTCCTCGGTATTTATCCAAAAGAAATGAAAACATATGTCCACACATAGCAGCTTTATTCATCATGAAACAACACAAATGCGCATCACCCGGTGAATGGGTAAACACACCAGTGTATGCAGTTACAATGGAATATGATACTACTCAACAGCAATGCAAAAGAAATGATTTACCGATAAAAGCAGCAGGAATGGAGTTCAAAAGTATAATGCAGCCGGTCCCAGTGTGCTGTGGCTCCACATGGCCTGTAGTCCCAAGTCCGTGCCCCACATTGCCTGCCTGCCATGGAGCCTGACCCTAAGGGCCCTGCTGCCTCCAGCCTCACTGCCATCCCCGAGGGCTGGTTCCACCAGACGTGTAGCCTGTGGTCCGGGCAGGCCTTGTCTCTGCTCCACGACCAGCACTCGCACTACCAGAACATCCTTGTCTTCTGCAGTAAAACCTACAGCAATATGCTGGTGTTGGATGGCATCGTCCTGGGCACAGGAAGGGATGAGTTCTCCTGCCAGGAGATGGTAGCCATCCTGCCTCTCTGCAGCCACCCCAACCCACGAAAGGTGCTGATCATCGTGGGCAGAGATGGGTATCTTGCACAAGGTGGGGAAGCACCTCTCCATGGAGTCTGTGGTCCAGTGTGACATTGACAAGGATGTCATCCAAGTCTCTAAGAAGTTCCTGCTAGGCATGGCCAGTTGCTACTCTAGTTCAAAGCTGATCCTTCATGTGGGTGACAGTTTTGAGTTCATGAAGCAGAACTAGGATGGCTTTGATGTTATCACTGACTTCTCAGACCACATGGGCCCGGCTGAAAGCCTCTTCAAGGAAGCCTATTGTCAGCAGATGAAGGTGAAGGTGGCCCTCGCGGAGGACAGCATTCTCTGCTGCCAGGGAGAGCACCAGTGGCTGCACCTTCACCTCATAAGGAGATGCGGCAGTTCTGCCAGTAGCTGTGGTGGGCTACACCTACTGCATGGTCCCCATCTACCCCTGCAGCCAGACTGGCTTCATGCTGTGCAGCAGAACATGATCACCCATGACTGGGAGCTGGTGCAGCACCTGACACAGCAGCAGGTGGGGCAGATGCAGCTGAAATGCCACAGCCCAGACGCGCACCGCACAGCCTTTGTGCTGCCCAGGTTTGCCTGCAAGGCCCTGAATGGTGTGAGCTGAGCCCCACTGCCACCACCAACACCACCTGGGACCTCGGACAACGGAGTCTCCAGGGTGCCTGGGTGCCTCCAGCCCTGGGCCAGACCTCCTGCCGGCTCTCACCGATCAACCGAGTGTTACAGGCCCCAGAATGCTGCCCGGACTGCCCTGCTGGGTGGACTGTCTGTCTGTGTGTCTGTGTTGCTCTGTGTGGCATTCAGCCTCCAAGCCTATACCAGCTGTGCACACCGCTGTCTCTCTCACTTCTGTTACCCTCCTCACTCACCAAACACACGTATTAACAACAACAACAAAATAGTATGTTTAGGAAGAAGCCAGGCACAATGCGGTTCCCTTTGCATGCAATTCTAGAAAATTCAAAACAAAAGTGACAAAGAGTAGTGGTTGCCAGGGGCTGATAGTGGAGAGAAGAGATTGACTGCCAAGGGGTGGGAGAAAACTTTTTTGGGATCAGGGAACATTCTGGATTACGATTGTTATGGTGGTTATTTATATGACTGCATACAATTGTCAAAACTCAACAAAATGTTCACTTAAAATTGGTGGCTTTTATTATATGCAAATTATACCCTCATAGAGCTGACATTATATCATTACTATAATGGAAAAATCAGTGCTCCCTGCCAAAATTTCAGGCAGCTGTAAAAAGAAATACACATATGTGGCTGGGTGCGGTGGCTCACTCCTGCAATCCCAGCACTTTGGGAGGCTGAGGTGGGTGGATCGCTTTGAGCTCAGGAGTTAGAAACTAGCCTGGGCAACATGTCAAAACCCCATCTCTACAAAAAAATACAAAAATCAGCCAGGCATAGTGGCTTGCGCCTGTCGTTGCAGCTGCTTGGGAGGCTAAGGCTGGAGGATCGCTTGAGCCTGGGAAGCAGAGGTTGAAGTGAGCTGAGATTGCGCCACTGCACTCCAGCCTGGTGACAGAGTGAGACCCTGTCACACACACACACACACGAAATACATATACGTAAAAAGTATATGAAAATATATAAAAAGAAAACAGACATCCCAGGTGTTGTGTGTGCCTCCTTGCACCCCCAAACCCATACTATGGCTTACTAGGCACTAGATTCCAGCTGTGGGTTACATCTGGAGAGCCCCCTATTGCCCCCCATAGATGACCACAGCTGTATAGATTGTGACTATGAAGATATTTGTATGCATTGTAGAATCAGCTTAATATGTGAAATGGTAGATGTTATTCAAGGGTGCTAGTCTAAACCCACAACTGGAGGTTTGTTCAGTGAGAAGTGATTGTACACACGGTCTGTCAAATAGGACCACACTTTGTGCCTCCAGGACTTTGCACATACTGTTCCCTCTGCTGGGATTGCTCTTCCTGCAGCTCTTTGACCAGCCGGTTTCTTCTCTTTCTTGGGATTTTTGCATCAAAATAGTCTCAGAAAAGCCCTCACTGACCACCAGCCGTGCTAATGCAGCCCCCACCCCAATTACTCTCTGACTCAAAGCCATGCTCATGTTTTTCGAAGTCTTTTCATAACTAGCTTGTTTATTGATTTAACTGTTTTTTTTTTTTTCAGAGACAGGGTCTCACTCTGTGTCCCAGGCCGGAGTACAGTGGTATGATCATAGCTCATTGCAACCCTGAACTCCTGGCCTTAATAAAGGGATCCTCTCACCTCAGCCTCCTGAGTAGTTAGAACTACACACAAGGTTTTTTTTTAATCTAAAATTTTTTGAAATTTATTTTTTGTAGAGATGGGGGACTTGCTATGTTGCCCAGACTGGCCTGGAACTGCTGGCCTCAAACAACCTTCCTGCCTTGATTTCTCAAAGCACTGGGATTACAGGTGTGAGCCACTGTGTCTAGCCACTGATTTAAATGCTTGAGTGTAGATTTTCTTTCCAACCAGACCATGAGCCCCATGAGGCTAAAGCCAGGTCTGGACCATCCCATGCAGTTTCTCCACAGCCTTGAGTGGGGGCAGTCACAAAGCAGACTGGATTAGTTTTCCATTGCAATGTAATAAATTGCCATAAACTTGACAGCTTAAAACAATGTGCTTTTATGATCTCACAGTTTCTGCAGATGAGAAGTCTGGGCATGGCTTAGTCAGGCCCTCTGATCAAGGTCTCAAAGGCGGCAATCAGAGTGCTGGCTGGGGCTGGGGTCTCATTTGAGGCTTGGCTCCTCTCCCATGCTCCTGTGGTGTTGGAAGAATTCATTTCCTTATAGCTATAGAACTCACAGCAGCTTGCTTCTTCAAGGACAGTGGGAGGGCATGTCTCTGGCTTCAAATCTCTTCCTTCAAAAAGCCTGATATTCTCTTTTAAAGAGCTCACTTGATTAGGTCAGGCTCAACTGAGATAATCTCTCTTTGGATGAATTCAGGGTCAACTGATTAGGGACCTTAATTACATCTGCAACATAACATAATCTAATCACAGGAGTGAAATCCCATCCTATCAGCAAGTCCCACCTACATGCAAAGAGAGGGTGTTATACCGGGTGTGTTCGCTGCGGGGTGGAAATCTTGCAGGCCATCTAGAAAATTCTGCCTACAACATTGGCTCTCAATACATTTGTTGAATGGATAAAACACCTGCCCTTCCAAATGCCTTCCTTTGTTTAAGATTATTTCCTTTGCCAGGAGTTCTTTCCATCTTGCTGCCGACTTTGCTTGTCAAATCTCGTTTATCCTCTGGCTCAGATTCCCTTCTCATTCCTGACTTCCTCACTGTTTCAGGCAGACAAAGGTTAGGATTTACCTTCCTCACTACATATGTGAGGCCAGATGGTTTCTTAGTTGTAACGTTCTTATGTAGAGACACACAGGTACATTTACATAAAAGGGATCACATGACTCCTGTTGGAGTGTGGACACTTTTTTCTTCTCTACCTTTCCCCTCACATCTGTCCCTCCATCTCCAAATATAACTTGTATTTTAAAAAACCAGCATATCCTTCCATGTTTTCCTTTGTATTCCTATAACCCCATAACCCTGCAAAGCTCATTTCTTTCTCTAGAACTCCTTTCTCTTTCTCTTTCTTTCTCACACACACACATACAAAGGTATAAAAGGAACTTTTTTTAAGGGAGGATGAGTCATTGTTTTGGAAAAATGGAATTGTATGACATACATTTTTCTGCATCTTGATTTTCTCACTCAATATCTTGTAGGAATATCTTCAAGTCATCTTGTATAGTTCCAAATTAAAGTTAGTTCCTTACAACAGATGTGCATTATGTCACGAAGTGAATATACTCGCAAAGTGCTCAGCCATTCCCCTGGAAATGGGAATTTGTTTGCTTCTGGTTCTGCACCACTATGAACAACGTTGCAGTAAGTATCTTTGTACATTTTGGTACAAATAGGATGGATTGTCAACGGTTCAAGAGCTGGGTGCATACACAGGGTATATGCACTTTTAACAATTTTACTAAATGCTGCCAGATTGCCTTCAGAAGAGATTGTATATTCCATGTTTCTACTAGACTGTAGGAAAGTATATCTTCCCCACAGCCCAGCTGCAATAGGATTTATGGCACTTTTAAATTTTTGCCAGTACGCTAGGCATAAAGCCATAACTCAGGGTTGAATATGAAATTTCTTGAATACTGAGGAATTCAAACATCTTTTCTTTTCCTTTACTTTCTTTCTTTTTTTTTTTCCTTTTTCTTCCTTCCTCTCTCCTTCCCTCCCATCTTTCCTTAATTTTCTTTTTTAAATATTGAGATTTGCTCTTCTGGGAATGGTCTCTTTATAACCTTTGCCTCTTTCTGGTTAGTTTGTAAGAGCTCTCTGTATATAATAGAAATTAACCCTTTATCATTTGCCTTACAATAATTTTGCAGATTTATAGTGTATATATATATTGTATTTACATAATCTTGCAATGTACAAAATTTTAATATTCAAATATGCTTTTTTTTCTTTTATTGCTTCAGGATTTCCATTCTTGGTTTGTAAGATATCCCTAACCTTTAGATTATATCTGTAGTATCCTAGATTTTCTTGCAAAATTTTAATTTAACTTCGTACAATGAAGTCTTCATCTTGTTAGAATTTAACTTCATAGAAGACATGAGACAGGGATGCATTTTACTTTTAGCCTTAATTTTCTGGCAAATAGGAAACCAGTTGTTCTGGCATCATTTGCTAAACAAGTCATCCTTTTCCTATTCGAATGAATTGCTGTCTTAAGTTACCTGGTGGTTTCTTGGGAGCTCAGCCAGCATCGTGAATGTTGGGTATAAGTTTTGTTTTCTCTCTAACCAGCTTGAGTGAACAGAGCATCCTGGGGTGCCTCTGTTTAATTTGTTTACTCATTCATTTAACATTAGTTATCATCTATTATGTTCCAGGCTGAAAAACATGCCCATTCTATGTCCTCAAGCCCTTTTTGGTTGAATACGAGATATAAGAAAAGTACAGGAGGTCTTTGTCAACCAAGAAAAATAGTCCCTTAAAGTCAATTTACTTAAGACAGGGACACCATATTTCAAAATAAAGAGTGGAAAGAGTGATTGAGTCTTTATCTTGAATAGTCAAATGAAAAGTTTTAGAGAAAGTGTATTTTCTTATCTCTAACAAAATTGATGCCATAATTGCAATGAAGGAGGCATTGATTTGGGGGTATCATTTTCCTATAAATCCCCTGCACTTCGCATTTAACGTTCACAGTTCTATAAAAGAAATTCAGTTTTGCAAAATATTTCATTGCTCATTCATTTCCACAAAGGACTCAATTCTTTTGTATGCAAATAATTCTCTTTTTAAGTACCCATCAGGTAGTGTGTCGTTAACTGGTCTAATTACCATGTCTTCATGTGCCCATGGCTTCATGAGCTGTTCTCACTAAAAATTCATGAAATCCCATAGTCTTTGCAAGATTTGCATTTCCATTTGGCACTGGTTTTCATCTACTTGCATTATGTGCACAGATGTTTTCACGTCACCCTCAGGAAACCTGGCCTCTGAGGACCTGTTGGGGTTGGCACAGGGGAGAAAAGTGCAGCTGAGACTGAAGAGGTGGATTTTGGAGATGAATGTTGTAATCGGCCAGTTCATTAGTGAACTCTTGGACTATGATGGCTTCATCTCTCTATGCAACTTTGTAATAACTGTGGGGACTCCATTCATAAAGATTTGGACCATGTGAATGCCTTTATACAAAAAACTGTGATCTACAAAATAGGAGAGAAATATTGCTGGAACACTCTGGGAGTTCTGAGAGGGAAGTGGCTACGGCTGGGTGAGAGGCTCATGGGGAACAGGTGACGGGGTTTGCAGGAGTGGCAGGAGCCCGCTAAGTGGTTCCTGAGGGATGAGTTGGGTTTGGCTGTGCAGAGGGCATTCTAAGCTAAAGGGAACAGCATGACCAGATGCAGAGAGGAAGACACGAAGAGCAACATACGGGTCTCCCTTCAAGGAAGGATTTGCTGCTGGGCTGTGGCAACATATGGTCAGCAGACGGTCTCCAGCTGGCAGCTGGAACCACCTCTACCATAATCAATGTCTCCCCGTGCCTGGCCTGTCTCCCACTTCCTTTCACAAATGTTGATCCCTACAAACAACTTCCACTGAAAACTCCATCTCAGTCTCTGCTTCTGGAGACCCCAGCCCGAGGCAAGAGCAATGGGTTGGTGTGGGGGCTACTGTGGGATCCACGTGGTTCAGCTCCAACAGCAGGAGTCCCCACTTGGTTCCAGGTTTTCATCATCAAGCCCATGCATTCCTCAGATCGAGGGGTTCCACGGTTGATAAAAGGTATCATGTGTCATGTTTTGGGGATTTTGATGAGATTTGCCTGTGACATCAGGAGTAGCCTTTTATTTTTATTTTTAAATGCTTATTTCTGTGCCCAGCCCAGACCTTTACCTGATGTCCAGGTTCATGCAATCAGCTGTGGTTGGGCTGTCTCCAACTCAAATAGTCGTGGGTTTCCCTCGCCGCCTTCTCCCTGCATCCCCCACCTCCATGATGGCCCTTCTTCCTGCCCAGGTGCTCAGGCCGGCATGGCCAGCTCCTCTCCTCCCCTGGCACTCACCCTCTGACCGCTCAGCACCTCTGTCCATCTGCTGTCCACGTGGACCAATTCCCGAACTGCGGCCTCCTGTCTTCTCCCGCTGCAGTCCCTGCCCGGCTGCTCTCGGAGGATGATCACACCGCGGCCCTCCCTGGTCTCCCTGCTCAGCCTCCACCTCAGTCTATTCTATTCAACGATTCAGATCAGCCAGGCCAGCACCGAGCCCAGGTCTCCAGCCTCGCTCTGTGCAGCCACAGCCTTTTCCCGGTCGACAGGGCCCTGAGCCTCTGGCACCTTCCACCTGCCGGTCTCTTTCCTGCTTCTCTCCCATGTCGCCTCGCTCTGTTCAAGCCAGGAGCTCCCCGCCTCGGGGTCTTACCCTCTGCCCCATCCGCCCTGGGATGCTCCTTTCTGGGATGTCCACCCACTGTGCCCTCACTGCCTGGGCACCTGCTGCTGAGACTGCAGAGGTGGATTTTGGACCCCTTCTCCGGGGGCTCCTCTGATGTCCATGAGCAATCACAGCCCCTCACCGCCACCCCCTCCCTTCCCAGGGTTGTCTTTCTCCAGTGCACTTCCCACCATCTGACATAGTTTGCCTGTCGCACACCTTAGGTTGGATTCTGTGCAGCAGAACCTGAGCACCCATGTGTGGGAGCCCGTGCAACACTCGACACAGCAGCAAGTGGGGCAGATGCAGCCTCAGATGCGCACCGCGGAGCCTTGGTGCCTTTGAGACTGGGCGTGACTCAGTTCATCTGGAGAAGTCCCCGGGAAGCGAGGGCAGGACCGCAGGGAGGGAGACGGGAAGGAAAAAAACGCCCATCCTGATGGGATAAGGAGCAGGTGCCCACGGTGGGCCACTGGTGCTCAGCTGTGCTGGGGACCTCAGGGAGACGCTGAGGAGCGGCCTCAGAGGGGTGCACTGGAGAGGCGGGGAAGCCAGATCTGCTCCCCCGCAGCTTCCATTCGCCCAGGGCAGCTTTCCAGGACTCCACTCCCAGGTCACACAGGCTCCTGCAGCCCGAGGAGGCCCCGCAGGAGAGCAGGGGCAGCAAGAAGCCATCGTAGGGCAGAGACGGTGAGGCTTGCGGGACCCACGCGGCACCACCAGCTTCTGCTTTGTGCACTGTCTTGGGCTGTCACCTGCTTATCCTCTGGGTCATGAGCTCCCTGAAGACAGGGGTCTGTTTTGTTCTTTGCTGTGGCCAGAGACTACAACTGTGCCTGGAGCACAGTTGGCCTTGCTTAAATATGCGCTGAGTGAGTGACGCCTCCTGGGTCCGCCTCTGCAGGCTTCTGAGATGGATATTTGGCATCTTTAAAGAACCCAGATCCCAGGCAAAGTCACCCCTGATTTGGCTGATGCAGACTCCACCTCCTGCTGCTTCTGGGCTGACTCCGAAGCCTGTTGCTACTGTTTGCAGCCAAGTTGGTGTTCCCAACAGCAGCAGCTCCAGAGAGGGACTCAGACCGCTGATAAAAGCTCCCATTACACCGGGTGTTTTTCTGATGCTTTTGTACAGCTGCCCTTTGATGCTGCAGTCATGAATCCTGATGGCAGAGTGACGATAATGGTCCCTATTACCCCTGGCATCTCACTTGATAGGATGACCAAGAGCCCACAAATCGCTCCTGAGTGTACCTCTAGCGACACATTTTTTTTTGGAAACGGTTCCACCTGGTTTGTTCAGGAGAAGAAACAACAGATATGTATTTTCATTTCTTCCTTTAGTGGAGGTGTCACAATTGTTTTGGAAGTTGTCCAAGTGCCCAAGACCCCGGTCACAGACTCGACCCTCCTCCCCATCCTTGAAAGCAAAGCATCCGTCTCCACATCTCCAGCACCAGCACAGGGCCTGGCAGGAGGTAGGGCTCAAAGCAAAGCGTGTCTGTGGGCCACCCGAGTGAGGTTAGATGGGAGCCCGGACCGCTGGCCTGCAGGAGGGCCCGAAGTCTGCGTGAGTCTCCTTCTTTCCCTGGGGGAGGTTCAGCCCCAACACCGTGGCCAGGATTGCTGCAGAAGGAGCCTCCGCCTGGCTCATCGCAGCCTGGAGTGAGGCTTGTGATGTCTCTTCACGCTTCGTGCTGAGTTTGAGTTGGGTGCTTGGTTAAGGTGCTGGCCATCAGAGTTCTCTGTTGTAAAGGATCCCTTTCCCTTTGAAATTGCCAAATAACATGTGTAGTGATATTTTGGGACCTTGTGGACACCCTGTTTGTCAAAATCTTCCCCCAGTGGTTTTGCATCCACTGATGGTCTACGTACAATGATGACATTGAAGGTTGCAAATGGTCTTGTACATTTACCAGCAGGCCTTCCTCCAGGAAGAACTGTCCGTTCTCTCAGTCACTATTTTCAGTATGGTTATGGACTCAGGGATTCTTTTTTACTCCATGCATTCACAGCCACCACCGAAATTGTTTTATGTTCTTACGTTCCTACATCTGGCCAGTGGGAGCCCTATTCCTCCAGCTTCTATTTTGTGGTTTGTTCTGATTGCCCCCTTTGAGGACTTTCTGATTTTCTGGTACAAGATGAAATCTTAACAACACGTCAATATCATGAGAAACAAACGAGGAGGGTGCACTGTTCTAGGAGATGGGTCATGACAACCAAAGACCATGCATGACCATCCATAGGATCCCAGAATGAGGGAAAAAAGCTCGAAATTTGGACTTATAAGCCAGGGATATTCAATCTTTTGGCTTCCCTGGGCCACACTGGAAGAAGAAGAATCGTCTTGGGCCTCACATAAAATACACTAACACTAACAATAGCTGATGAGTTTTAAAAAATTGCCAGAAAAAAAATCCATAATGTTTTAAGAAAAAAATTTGTGTTGGGCTGCATTCAAAGCCATTCTGGGCCATATGTGGCCTGCGGGCCATGGGCTGGACAAGCTTGGTATAAGCTATATTTCTGCATCAATATTACATTATTGGAGGTGAAAATGGTTTGGACACTTTGTAGATCTATTTTTTTTTTTTTTTTTTTTTTTTTGAGACAGAGTCTTGCTCTGTTGCCCAGGCTGGAGTGCAGTGGCACGATCTCGGCTCATTGCAAGTCCTGCCTCCCAGGTTCACGCCATTCTCCTGCCTCAGCCTCCAAAGTAGCTGGGACTACAGGTGCTTGCAACCACGTCCTGCTAATTTTTTGTATTTTTAGTAGAGACAGGGTTTCACCGTGTTAGCCAGGATGGTCTCAGTCTCCTGACCTCGTGATCTGCCCGCCTCTGCTTCCCCCAGGTTCAAGCGATTCTCCTGCCTCAGGCTCCTGAGTAGCTGGGATTACAGGGGTGCACCACCACGCCCTGGCTAATTTTATGTATTTTTAGTAGAGACGCGGTTTCGCCATGTTGGCCAGGCTGGTCCCGAACTCCTGACCTCAGGTGATCCACCGTCCTCGGCCTCCCAAAGTGCTAGTATTACAGGCAGGAGCCACCATGCCCGGCCAAAATTTTTCTATAGCTTTAACATTTTTCCAAATAGTAAGTTGGAGAAAATAAAAATAAAATCAAATAAATCAGACAAGAAACACGTATTGAGGTTGGAGGCAAACCTTTGGCCCTTTGACTGCTCTGTAAATATATCTCCTATCACTGCTGCCTGTGTGTGCCATTGAAAGCGACACTTTTTTTTTTTTTTCTGACTAAAGGATAAATGTGGACAGACTGAAAAGCAATTGTCTCTCTCTCATTCAGGAGAAGGATAATAAGGCAAAGAGGAGGGAGGAAGGAAAGGAGGGAAAGAAAAAAAGAAGCAAATGTGGAAGGCAGAATGGAAGGAAGGGATTTATTGATTAGCATGTCTGAACCAGGCACTGTGTTAGGTACTTGCTTTTACGTTATTCATCTCCTTCCAACGGCAACCTTTAAGAGGCAAGAAAATCAGGGCTTAGAGAAGCCGCAAACCTGTCCCTTGGCCACAAAATAAACACTGGGCATCTCAGATAATGATGTTCAGCAAAGAAATATGATTAAGCTAATTAGCCATAAGGTGATATTGGTGGAAAGCTTCCTGGACATAGAGATTTAAAAAATCCTTGGCTGGGCATGGCGGCTCATGCCTATAATCCCAGCACTTTGGGACGCCTAGGCTTGAGCCCAGGAGTTCGAGACCAGCCTGGGCAACATAGTGAGACCCTGTCTCTACAGAAAATAAGAAAATTAGCTGGGTGTGGTGGTGTGCACCTGTAGTCCCAGCTACTTGGGAGGCTGAGGTGTTAGGATCACTTGAGCCCAGAAGGTGGAGGCTGCAATGAGCTATGATTGTGCCACAGCACTCCAGCCTGGGTGACTTAGTGAGACCCTATCTCAAAACAAAAATAAAAGCAAAAAATAAAAAACCCTGACCAAGGTTTATCTGTTTGTAAAAGGAAGCTTTGTAGCAGGAAGGGTTGTGTCCCTTGAGCTGAAACATGAGTAGGGACAGCCTGGCCCTCTCACCTAAGTTGAACCTTGGCTCATTGGACAGGCCTTGGAAAGCAGGTGCTGTCTCCTTTGCTTCTTACACAGTCTGTGGGACATGACCCTGGCAGGACCCTTCCCCATCAGGGTGCTCCACTTCTTGCTTCACAGTGAGGAGTGGAGGCCCTTGGGGGACTTGGTGGCTGGGGTGAGCCCTGAGTGGAGGGTGGGGCTGATCTGGGCACAGCTTCCCCACCCCTGGCCAGTCCTTTACAGGGTTCAGAGCACCATGGGCATAAACTCAGGGGCTTCCTCTGCAATTTGAAGATGGTCCCGAGAAATAATCTTAGGCACAGGAAGGCTTTGCCCTGTGCTGTTACAATGGAGTCAGCGGCTGGGTGTGGAAATTAGGGTGAGAGGGTGGGAATATATTGCCCCTTCCCCAGCCCCAGCCACCCATGACACCTGCAGCTCTGGGAGGGAAGGACACTTTTGCAAACTTAAACAGCACTGACAAGGACTCTTTCTGATTGCTCTCCAGTGAGACATGAGTAAATTAGCTAATTAAGGCAGCTCCACTGAATACATTCTACATGCAGGCAATTTGCTGTTTATTTCCCACATGGACAAAGAAATGAAAATAGGAACTAAATCAACATCTCAGAAAGAAAAAATACCTTTGATGAATGAATTATAATGAAAGATTTCTTGATTATTGAAAGTGTGTGAAATGGTTCTCACCCCAAGGTCAAAAAGTTAATAGCCCCCGTCCAAACCAAAGTGTCCATCATTCGTTAAGGAAAGTATTTGTTTAGCGCCTGCGACGTGCCAAGCTTGTGGCTGGGCCTGATGATGAAATGGTGGGGAAGGCAGAGCAAAGGAGGATATTAATCAAATAGTCAAACAGATGAGACAGATCAGAGCCCTTCTGTCCACATTTCCTGGGGTCTGGCATCTCTTGAGATTCTGGTAACAACAGGCCAGGAAGGAGGCAGATGCTGTTTGTGCAAAGAAGACAGAGTCTGTAGATGGGACTTGCTGGCAGTTGAAGCATCTGATATGTTTCAGATGCTCTTTTTTGAGGCCACGTCATCCTGCGGGGTCCTGTCCTCCCCCAGCTCTCACCCTCCTGGGCAGTTCTGGACCAGACAGGAATGACTGACTGTCACGCCACAGTGGGGGCAGAAGAGATAAGGTCTGGGGCGGAGTGGACAGTCCAGGGAGTTGAGGAGTGTCAGTGGAGGAGGGGAGAAAGTGAGGGGGTGAATGGAGAAAAGGGTGGGGCCAGCTTCCTGCCGGCCGAGGGGGGGTTTTGTGGTTCTCCCTGACAGCTTGGGATGGAGGTGCATTCCCATGGATAAGCTTGGGAGGCAAGTGGCCAGAGAACTCCTGTCCCACCCCGTTCCTGTGTCACAGGGAGGATGCCACATGGGTTGCGATGTGCCTGAATCCGGGTGAAGTACTGACTGTTCACTGTTTCTTCTTTGTGTGTCCCTGGATGGCAAAGGAGGCCTATTTTATTGCAAACTGTTGCACTCCTCTCCTCTCTGATGAGTGCATTCAGCCAGAATGTGCATTCTCACATGTCTGAGATCCCTGAACTACTTGGTGACCAACCACCCCCAAGAAAATTGCTCTAGTTCTTAGGACAGTCCTTGGACACAGTGAGCATTCAGTAAACATCTGTGGACCCACTGAATGCGTGTCTTAGGACTCAGGCAGGGGCCCTGTCAGGGGATGGTGCTGTTGGCTTCCTGCTCAGAAGCTAAGCAGCATTGGGCCTGGCTGGTACTTGGATGGGAGACTGCCTGGGACGGTGCTGAGGAGCAGGAGTGGTGTCAGCATAGGGGCTTTGGGATTCAGTGTCCCCTTTGAGGGAAGCAGGTGAAGAGGAGGCAGCTGGGGCCTGGATGTTGGAGTCCCTGGGTAAGGTGCCCGAAATTTGGTAAATTTGATAACAAGTGCCTCCTCTCAAAGTGAGGGCCATGGGTGGGTGTGACTGCAGTGGGTGCTGGTTAAAAAAAATGTAAAAAGCTCTTCTGGAAAAAAGACCCCAACAACCCTGATTTGTAGCAATTGCCAGTTTCCCTGGTGTAAATATTCCCACCATGACTGATTTCAAGCTACCAAAGATGTAACTGCCAATTAGCAAAGTTTCTGAACATTTCACAGTTGGCTCTCAGAGCCAGCTGCCTGCACTCCACTGGGTGTGAGGGACTGTCTGGTCCCTACTAGGGGTCTCACAGTGGATGTGGGGTGGGGGCACCATGGGGCTGTGGGTGAGCCTATATATCCTGCCATGCAACGGGAAGCATCACTTGAATCACGCACAAAGTCCAGCAGTGAGGACCTGGCAGATGTAGACCAATAAACACTGAAGAAGTGGAACCAGCAGGGATGAGGATGAAGCAGGATCTCCCAAAGGGAACGCAGACCATGTCAGGAGGAGGAGAGACCCCTGTGGAGGCTCTGAAGCCCCTAACGGTTTTTGAAAATGTCTCCTTTGATCAGGCTGCAAAACTCAAACCTGGGGGGAAAGAGGTTGACTGTCGCTACAATTTTATTAGAAGAATTATGTTGAAAAATGAGAACTTGATTCATTCTTTGATTAAGAATTAGGGCACAGGCTGGGCGTGGTGGCTCAGGCCTGTAATCTCAGCACTTTGGGAGGCCAAGGTGGGCGGAACACGAGGTCAAGAAATGGAGACCATCCTGGCCAACATGGTGAAACCCCATCTCTACTAAAAATACAAAAATTAGCTGGGCGTGGTGGTGTGCACCTGTAGTCCCAGCTACTTGGGAAGCTGAGGCAGAAGAATCACTTGAACCCAGGAGGTGGAGGTTGCAGTGAGCCAAGATCGTGCCACTGCACTCCAGCCTGGCGACAGTGAGACTTTGTCTTAAAACAAAACATAACAAAAAAACAAAACAAGAATTAGGGCACGTTTGCCACTATAACCTAAATGTTGTTGAATAGGAGAGAAAAACTCATTTTCACCAATTTAATTTCATATTTTTTGATAAAGCTGTAGTTAAGCTTTTCTCTTTTCTTTTTTCTTTTTTTTTCAGAAGGGGTGGTGAGTGCGTGGCTGACAGCAGGGGCTCTGGTGCAGGGTGACCTGATCCAGTCCTGAGGATGCCAATTTCTACACAAGCAACCACCTTTCTGTGCCTCTGTGTTTTCATCTGCAAAATGGGGACGGTGATGTAGTAGTGCCTGTTTTGGAGAGTACATGATTTAATACACATGGAGTATGGGGAACAGCGCCTGGCCTAAAGTGAGTCCAAGGTAAATGTTTGTTAACTAAATCACAAAGCATTTGTTGTGAAACTTTGGTACTCAATTTAATTGAATTTACCTTGAATGGGCTTTTTAGTTGTATGGGTTGTCCTCAGATAACAATGGCCTTGTTTCATTACATGTGGTCCTGGCTGGGAAGAAAAGACACCACAGTGTGATAAGAGGGGCCTTGGGGGACCTGACCTGGGCCCTGGGCCTGGGCGAGGAGGTGATGAGGACACAGGAGAGGGGGACCTGACCTGGGCCCTGGGCCTGGGCGAGGAGGTGATGAGGACACAGGAGAATCCCCCCAAGGAGGTGACATTCATCTGAGACGTGACAGGTGACGAGGCTCCTGGAGGTAACTGGGTGAGGATGGGGGTGGGGGTGGGGGCATATTCTAGGAGGAGGGGCCAGCGCGTGCCAAGACCTTGAGGTTCTGGGAAGCCTGGTCTGTCCAAGACCAGCGGAGAGGCCAGTGTGGCCATGACCGAGTGGACACAGGGGTGAGTGGTGGGAGGTGGGACTGGAGGGGGGCAGGGACCTGTGGGGGTTTGGTCCAAGGGCAGCCTCTGTGGTTTGATGGGTCCAATCTTTCTCTTTGGACGTCCCCATGGGAGGGCCTCCTTGTCTAAGGCTGATCCTTTCCTCCCCATTCCCACCATGGCCTGTTTCACAGGTAAGAACCTGGGTGGGAGGGGAGACCTCTGTTTCAGGGCCTTGGCCACATCTCAGGAGAAAATCTGTGAAGACTGATTTCCAGGAAATGCTTGGCTGGGAACTCTGCCATGGGAAGCAGAGGTCTGAGAGCCAGGTCAGCGATGCTGTCTTGTACTCGCGACTGAACTGGAGGCAGGGCAGCCAGGAGAAGCCCCAGGACCCTCCTGATTCATGCGGGCCTATGCAGGGAACTGCCAGGGGTCAGAATGAAGGCGTCTGGCTTCGGGAGCATCCAGTGGGAAGCAGCCCAGGCTGGGAAGTGCAGATTTTACCGGAGCTGTAGGTTTTCATGAGGAACCTGGGGGTCACTCAGGCATCTCCCTGCAAACAGCTGCCTGCCCATGGTGAACATCCAGGGGCCGGGTCCCAGGGCTTCTCCTGGCTTCCCTGCCTCCGGTTCAGTCCCAAGAACAAGATGGTGTCACTGACCTTGCTCTCAGACACCCGCTTCTCACAGCAGAGTTCCCGGCCTGCCTGCAAAGTGCTAACCACACTGTTGGAATTCCTCAGGGGTGAGCACGAGCCTCTCCATTTCATCTGTGCCTATCGTGGACGCATTAACTATTTCATGAAGTAACACAAGTAGCATTTGGAGTAAAAAAATTAACTAAAAATAGGTGAAACAGTGAAATTCAGTGACAAGGATGCTCATGAATAATTAAGAGGCCAACACAGGACCACGTTTTAAGGAGATTCTCATTCCTAAGCCTGTTGCTTTTCCCTGCACAGCACAGGCAAGACCTGACTTCCCAGCAGGAAGGTTGTCTTAATTAAATCTTATTTGTCAAGAAGGCAAGATGTATTTGTGTTTCCTCAGGCTCCCATTGTTATAAACTTCGCAATGTTTTCTCTGAGAAATGCTCCTTTTCTGCTCAAAAGAGCTGATTGTTGCTGTTTTTCTCTCTTCCATTGTGAGGAGGAAATGCTACAAGTTCTTTGTCAGGTAATCAATTATCCTCCTTAAAGGATCCGTGAAGTTGTCATTTGAAAATTATGGCTCCTGAAAAATAATAAAATGGCCACTTTAACATATTGTTGCCTGTCAGAGTGAGTTTCTCTCCCCTGCAGAGTCACAGAGCCTGCAAATTGCCCGTGGTAATGACCTCTGGCTCCAAATGCAGTCACTGGTCTCTGCACAGATAGACACTGTCTGTCACTTCTGGGGTTTCACTGTTAACGCTGTGTCTCTTGTAGCTTCTAGGAAGCCCTGTAATGATGCTGTAATTAGCAATGCATCCTTCCCTCTCTCCCAACTCCAATTGCTGTAATTTATGTCCCTCGACAATACTTACACCAAGCACGCCATCTGTACCACTGTGTGGGGAAGGAAGTTCTCAGGTTCAAGGTCTCAGGGACATAAACACAATTTTAAGTTCACGGACATCCTCAGCAATCAACATCAACTACCACACCAAGAAAGCAAGACCTTGGTATTGTTGGCGAGTAGCAGGTAATTGATGATCCTGTCAGCATGATCTACTGTCCCTGATCTGTATCAATATGAAATAAACCATTTAAGAGGTGTCAGGAAAACATGTCAGGCCCCCCTCCTCCTCCTCCTACCATTTGACATTGACTCATTCATGTATAAAATTGAGTCTTTGTGATGGTGAAGTGTTAAAGACCCTGTGTGGTCAAATTACTATCATGATACCAGTGAGTGGAAACAAGTTATTAAATGTCCCTGGTTCCTCCTCATTCAAACAGGTGGAAGAAAACAAACAGAACGCTTAGATGCAAATGTGACTTCATGCCCAAGTGTTCGTGAGAACCAACATATGCCAAGAAAGGGAAAGCCGGGTGGTGCCCCAGCTAATTCGGGTGAAAAAGACTTCTACCAGAAAATCAAAGACATCCAGGCACAGCTTGAAGATGCAGCCGTAGTCCATCCATTGTGTCTTCTTGTGAATGAGCCTCAAGTTTCTTAGCAACACAGGAGACGCTAAGTGTCCCTGTGACATTCAGTGGAAATGTTGAAGCATCACTGAAATTCCTTGAGCCAAGGTGCACCTGTTTAGGTCTCAAGACCTTTTCTGAGAGCTGGGCAGACCACCTTCCCTCACTGGGCTTTAGCTTCCTTATTTAAAACTACACATTCCTTTGGACATTCCTGTTTCTGCCCAATGCAAGATAAAGGAGAGGTGGCAGAAAAGTTGAACTTGTTTCTGCTGGTGTTCCCGGAAGAAAAATCTTGATCTCAGGGCATCCTGAGGTGTGTCCTTGGGAGAATGGATCCTTGATGTTATGAATGAATTGTGTAGGAATCGCACCCTCTAATGGAAAGTCGAACTTTCAGACTCGCCAAAAATCCAAAAAGAGGGTTCTGAAGTGTATGTGGAATCTTCATGTGTCTTTTTGCAAGGACATTACTCATTCATTCCCAAGGCATTGGGCCGTTCCACTGTAATTCACAGTTGGTTAATTGCTGGTGTAGACCCCAACATTTAGATATCCTACTTCCTTGCAAGGAGAGCCCTGGTTTTGCTCAGATGCTGGGAAGCAATGTGCTCTCTGACACCAGGGAGTGGATTACCATTGGTCTGAGCCCAGCATGGCAGTCTCACTTACTTTTAGTAATTGGCTTGGAGGGGACATTGAGTCAGGGCTAGTCAATGAGATGTAATTTGGGAGTCTATTGGTGGGGGCTTCTGGGGTCTCTAAGGGGATCTGTGAGGAGCAACTCTCTCTTTTCTCTCTTCTTTATTCTGGTCATGGTTCTGAGTGGATGTCTTGGCAGGTGAGATGGCAGCCATCTTGTCTCTATGAGGGCACAAGGCAGAGGAGAAGGCTGGCACACAGAGGAAGGGAGAGCAGAGCCAGGGGGCATCAGCAGCAAGTGGCTGAGGTGACTAGCAGGGGACTTGCCTACGTGTGGCTCTCAGACCTTTCCTTATTGCTGCAAGCATTTCCCTCTGAGAAGGACCAGCTCTACCCACACTCTACCACTCCATCTGCAAGCCCAGAGGTGCCCAGGAGTCCCTTGGCCTCCATATGAAGCTACCCCTTCCCTGGCCCACACCTCAGCTGACAGGGGCTGATAGGAAGCTCCACAATGCTGCGTGAGCCTGGAAAGATCCCCACCTTCCTGCTCCTAAAGACACACCTTCCCCAGCACATTCCACCCTGAGAGCATGGAATTAATCACCGGATACCTTCTATTCCTGTTGAAGTCCATCTCCTCGTGAAGCCCGCCTCCTGGGTCATCCTCTGTCCCCTGGACTCTCAGCCCTACATGACCCAGTGGGAAATGAGGCCTGAGCCCTATTTCTCTGGCCCTTCCTGCCCTATTTCTGTGTCAGTTTCCTTTGTAGCATTGTCATTGTCTGACTCGGTCTTTCCTGGGGATCCTGGAGACAATCATCTTAGCCCAGGTCTCCTCACCCAGAGCCAAGGCCAACTGAAAGAGTCAGTGCCTTTGGGGCGCAGTGCCTTCGGGGCAGATGCAGTCCCAGGGGTCCAGGGTGGGGAAACGGGAAGCGAGGTGGGGAGGCTGGGAAGTGATGACTGAGCTGGTGACAGCCTCCCAAAGACCCAGCTGGTCACCAGGTCACATGGAGCATTTCCAGACAAGCTGTGCAGAAACGCTCCCCACAGGATGGCCCATATGGGGATGGTTGGGAGGGGCCATTTATAGCTAATCTCTCTTTTTTCCTCTCCCTTGAGGGTGCAGGTTTGCTCTTCAGGGAGTCATCTCTTTCTTTTCTTTTCTTTTCTTTTTTCTTGTTGAGACTGAGTCTTGCTCTGTCATCCAGGCTGGAGTGCAGTGGCATGATCTCAGCTCACTGCAACCTCCACCTCCAGGGTTCAAATGATTCTCCTGCCTCAGACTCCCGAGTAGCTGGGATTACAGGTGCCTACCACCATGCCTGACTAATTTTTGTATTTTTAGTAGAGACGGGGTTTCACCATGTTGGGCCAGGCTGGTCTTGAACTCCTGACTTCAAGTGATCCACTTGCCTCGGCCTCTCAGAGTGCTGCGATTACAGGCATGAGCCACCACACCTGGCCGAGTCTTCTCTTTCTTAACACCAGGGTGCATCACCCAGTCCCTTGGCAGCTGCTGGGGAATCCAGATCCCACGCTCATTTTTGTGGCAACTTAGCTGAATCCAGAATTGGTGGAGGATCCAGAATCTTGGGGCGTTGGTCTCAGGCCGTGTGTGGTGTAAGGCCTGAAACTGAAGTGTAATATTAAGTACGGCCTTGATGTCTTTGAGCTTCACAGGGCTGCAGAGGCCAAACTACTAGTTCCCTTCCCTCACCAATATGCTCCCAGCTCAGTGGGAAAGACTCCCACCTGGTAGGTTTCCTGTCAACTGGAGCAGCCACGCTCCACCTGGTCCTCAGCTTAACTGGCTTCACCTCTCTGCCCACAGGAACCAGGGGTACCTCACCCCGTTGTTACTTCAAGGTCTGCCTCCCACAGCCCCTCCTGTTCTCTCTGTTCCCAGGTGCACACCCTGTGGCTCTGCAGGGCGCGTGTTGTCCTCCCCTGCGGGCTGTATTTGTGGCCGACCCGCTGCCCGTCTCATGTGTCCAGCGCTGGGTGTTGTGTGCTCGGCCATCTCATACTATTTAGGGCGAGGATGCGTCCCTCACCGATGGGGTGAACGGGAGGTAGCCGGAACACAGTGGTGTCCTGTGGACCTGCGCTGAGTCAGTTCCTGCAGTGGAAGGTGGGGAAACCAGAGGTGACACGCTGCATGGGTCTGATACACAGCCCGGATAGTTTGCATCTCATTTGCTTGACAGTTTTTCTCTAGTGGAAAATATACTTATTTTTTTTTCTTTTTCTTTTCTTTTCTTTTTTTTTTTTTTTGAGATGGAGCCTCACTCTGTTGCCCAGGCTGGAGTGCAGTGTCACGATCTCCGCTCACTGCAAGCTCCGCCTGCTGGGTTCACACCATTCTCCTGCCTCAGCCTCCCGAGTAGCTGGGACTACAGGCGCCCACCACCATGCCTGGCTAATTTTTTGTATTTTTAGTAGAGACGGGGTTTCACTGTGTTAGCCAGAGTGGTCTCAATCTTCTGACCTTGTGATCCACCTGCCTTGGCCTCCCAAAGTGCTGGGATTACAGGCATGAGCCACCGCGCCTGGCCCAAACTACTTTTTAATGAATGGCCTCTTCGGAAACTGCTCTAGGGGGAAAGATGACTCTGGTTCTTGCAGCCAAAGTCTGTTTCCCTTTGCACTAAGACTGATTTGTAATACTCATCATAGCCGTTCATTTTACTTTTGTGGAATGAATTCCAGAAGAATTTCTCTTTTACAAGCCTATCAAATATTAGGTGGTTTTGAGCAAGAGCTTTCATAAGCAGTGTGTCAGGCTAACCCGCAATAATGTGAGAAATTTAAAAAATAATTTGATTATCTTCCTTACCTCTGCCTCCCCAGTGAATGGGATGACTGTGAAAAGTGTGATGGGGATGACTTCGGAGGCAAGGCTCCGTCTTCACAGAGAGAGGCCATGCAGCCTGGCTTCACCCAGTCAGACCACATCTGTGATTTTCTTGCTCTCCTTTTAGCCTGACACACTTTGTTTCTTCATTTCACTTTGATTTTTGAGATATAAATCAAAATCCACATACAATTCACACTTTAACAGTATAAAATTCAGTGTTTTTTAGTATTTGCAAGGTTGTGCAACCTTCAATATCAAATCCCAGAACATTATCATTGCCAAAAAGAAACCTTGTACCCATTAGCAGTCATTCTCCAACTGTCCTAGGGAATTACTAATTTATTTTCTGTCTCTATGGACTTGGCTGTTATGGACATTTCATAAATGGGACCATATACGATGTGATCTTTTGTGTCTGGCTTTTTTCACTTGCTATAATGTTCTCAAGGTTCATTCACATTGTAGCATGAATCAGCATTTCATTCCTTTTTATGGCTGAATAATATTCCATTGCATGGATAACTCTGTCATTTTTGTTTGTTTGTTTTATTATGTGTTTTTGAGACAGAGTCTTGCTCTGTCACCCAGTCTGGAGTACACTAGCATAATCTCAGCTTGCTCGAACCTCCACCTCCTGGGTTCAAGCGATTCTCATGCCTCAGCCTCCTGAGTAGCTGGGATCACAGGCATATGCCACTACACCGTGCTAATTTTTGCACTTTTAGTAGAGATGGGGTTTCACCATGTTGTCCAGGTTGGTCTTGAACTCCTGGGATTACAGGCATGAGCCACCACACCCAGCCTATTCTTTTGGTTTGAAGTGAGGAACAATTCAAGTTACCTTAAACAAACAAACAAAAGAATGTTAGGCCTCACATCACTGAAGAGTCCAGAGGTGTGGTGGGCAGATTCCAGAATGATTCCCAATGACCCTTGTCCTTGAAAAGCCTCTTCCCCTTGAGTGTGGGTGGAGCTTGTGAATAGGCTAGTACTCCTGTGACATCATATGACAACGGGGATTGTGCAGATCTAATTAAGTCTATTAGTCAATTGACTTTGAGGTAATCAGAAGGCAGATTAGCAGGTGGACCTGACCTAATCACACTAGCTGTTTGAATCTGGGCCTAGAGATCAGAGACAGAAGTTAGGAATTCATATCACAAGAGTGATTCAAAATGCCATTGACTTAAAAATGGAGGGGCCCAAATGCCAAAGACTCGGGAGGCCTCTAGGAGCCGAGAGTGGTTCCTGGCCAGAAGATGGGAATCTTGGAACCTTAGTCTTTTCATGTTTTGTTTTGTTTTGTTTTGTTTCTCTGCACCCCCATGTTTATTGCAGCACAACACACAATAGCCAAAATATGGAATCAACCTAAGCGCCTGTCAGTGGGTGAATGGATTTTAAAAAGTGTTCTATACACAATGGGTTATTATTCAGCCATAAACAAGAATGACATCCTGTCATTTGCAGCAACATGGATGGAGCTAGAGGCCATCATTTTAAGTGAAATAAGCCAAGCACAGAAAGACAAATATCACATATTCTCACTCCCATGTGGGAGCCACAAAGGTGAACATCGTGAAGATAGAAAGTAGATGGGTGTCTACCAGAAGCTGGGAAGGGTAGGGGGTGGGGTCATGAAAAGAAGTTGATTAATGGGTATGAATGCATAGTCAGATGGAAGAAATATTTAGTATTGTGTAGATCAGTAGGGTGACTACACTTTACAATAAACTATTGTACATTTCAGAATACCTAGAAGGGGGAGCCTTAGTCTTGTAACCAAATGGAATTAAATTGTGCCAACAACATGAACTAGCTTGGAAGCAGCTTTTACCCCCAAAGCCAATAAGAACTCAATACCTTGTTCTCAGCCTTGTGAGACTCTGAGCAGAGCCCAGTACTGCTGGGCCGAACTTCTCACCTGCAGAATTATGAGCTAATAAATGGGTGTGGTTTTGAGCCATTAAGTGCATGGCAATTTGACACAGGAATAGAAAACTAACACAAAAGGCCAGCTGCTTTCAGGTACTGCTGCATCCGGGTGCTCAGATGACATCAGGAGGCCTCCCTGTCTCTGCGTCTCTCCAGGCTCATTTGCTTAGACTTGTTGGTGCATTTGGAGGATGGCTCTCTCCTTGTGGTGATGACGCCTCCAGAAGTCCCTCTTCCTTCTCCCAGCTTACCTATCCCAGGGGATAGGAAGCCTCCTTTGCCATTCATACAACAGCCCTTGGATAAAGTTTCATTTGAAGGGTGATTTTCACAAGCTCCTCCCTAAACCAATTGCCACAGCCAAGGCTAAGCCCTGGACTGAGCGAGCAGGGCTGGGTCCACCCCACCCATGGATGGAGAGCTGGGGAGGGATCGCTTTTCCAAAGGGGACTCAGGACCCAGAAGGAGCAGCAGGTGCTGGGTGGGAAAACCAAGGGTGTCCCGCACACTCATGCATCTGTCTCTCCTGCAGCTCATGGGGCACAGCCTGCGCTACCTCCTCTGTCCTGGAGGACCCAGTGCCCATCCTCCATGGCTCCAGGATGGAGCTGGCCCTCCCACAGCCCTCACCACGGGCTGTGGAGGACAGGGTGTTGAAGGGACAATGATTCAGGTCCTGATCAGACAGCTGGCTGGAGCCCTGACACTGGGCATCTCCTCATCCTCCTCGGCCGTGACTGACTCTTCCTTGTCATTTCTGAGATGGTGGAAGGGAGACTTTAGAGCATCTCAGCAGACCCTGGTGAAATGGCTCTACTCTAGACTTTTTGAAAAACTAAAAAATCACTTTAGGGTCTTAGAGAGCCATGCAAGGGAGAGACTTCAGTGTAGCTGGATGAAGACAAACTTGGACACTTGGTTGTCCCTTCAGAGCTGGGTCTCGGAGCTTTCATGGAGCGCCCCGGGGAATACACAGGCTCAGGAGTCAGACCCCATGGGCTCAGGTCCCAGCTCTGCCTCTTACAGCGCTGCAACATTGTATAAGTTACTTTAGCTGCGCCTCAGTTTCTTCATCTGTAAAATGGATCTGATAATAATGCCCACCTGAAAGTGTGGGTGTGAGGATGAAATGAGCGAACATGTGCTTAGTGTGGTACATAGTGAGTGCCTGCTGAATGCACCTGCCACGATGCTATCTGAGTGTGAGTGCCTGCTGAATGTGACCTGCCATGATGCTATCTGAGTGTGAGTGCCTGCTGAATGTGACCTGCCATGATGCTATCTGAGTGTGAGTGCCTGCTGAATGCACCTGCCATGATGCTATCTGAGTGTGAGTGCCTGCTGAATGCACCTGCCATGATGCTGAGTGTGAGTGCCTGCTGAATGTGACCTGCCACGATGCTATCTGAGGTGTGTGAGGATGAAATGAGCTAACATGTGCTTAGTGTGGCACATAGTGAGTGCCTGCTGAATGCACCTGCCATGATGCTGAGTGTGAGTGCCTGCTGAATTCACCTGCCATGATGCTATCTGAGTGTGAGTGCCTGCTGAATGTGACCTGCCATGATGCTATCTGAGTGTGAGTGCCTGCTGAATGCACCTGCCATGATGCTATCTGAGTGTGAGTGCCTGCTGAATGCACCTGCCATGATGCTGAGTGTGAGTGCCTGCTGAATGTGACCTGCCACGATGCTATCTGAGGTGTGTGAGGATGAAATGAGCTAACATGTGCTTAGTGTGGCACATAGTGAGTGCCTGCTGAATGCACCTGCCATGATGCTGAGTGTGAGTGCCTGCTGAATTCACCTGCCATGATGCTATCTGAGTGTGAGTGCCTGCTGAATGTGACCTGCCATGATGCTGAGTGCGCATTTCTGCTGAGATAGTTAATTCTTAGGTCCATTTCAAAGATCAGGAGCCTGTGACCAAATGTTCAGTACTTCTGGAAAACACTTCCATTTATGCTGTCTCTGAATTGGCAGCATTAGGAATGAAAGAGAGATAAATTAGATCATCCAAGATGATTGCTCTGAATGCCCTCCTCAGGAGCTCTTTACAGTGTCACCTCCTAATGTACAATGAAACCGTGCTTGGTGCTGTCCTAGCCAAGGCTAGGGAAAGAAGGGAACTAACCTCCTCAGTTATTGGCCTAAGCATCTCATAACCTACCAGGTAGGGCACAAGATGTTATATCTGTGCCGTTTCCTTTACTGTTACATCAACCTTTGCGGCATCACATGCATTTTGTGGATGAGTAAACTGAAGTCCAGGGAAGTTAAGTAACTTGCCCAAGGTCACCCAGAAAGTATCGGAGCTAGATTTGAATCTATGATGGTCTGCTTCCAAGGGCCAGAGGATTTCAGCTCTACATCAGTTTTATTTTTTCCCAGAGAAACAAGAGAGAAGCTGAGGGCACCATCTGCGGTGGATTCGGGCTGTGGGATTGCTGAATAGTGTCTACATTTGTATTAAGGAGTCATTTTGAGAGAACATTTCGAAGGCTCTCCAATCCATAGCACAGTGTTTTACCATCATTTGTCTCCAGGTGCATTGGGAACCATGTATTCACTCCAGGTGGTTTGAGAGGGAATGTGGCATTGCCCTTTCCTTGTTTCTCAGAATCCTTATTTCCTCTCCTCATTTTGCCCCTTTCTCCACAACGTTCTTTTCAAGACTTTGACTTTGGGCAAGAATCGGGTGATAGGTTGCATTGTCAGGGGCTTAATGCCTCAGATTTTCTAAGGCAGTCCTGCTTGCCAACCTTCTGTTCCCGGCTCATTTCTGATCTGAGACCCAGGTTGTGTTGGTGGCTTTGGTGACTGCAGAACCACTGCTCTGGAGCCATTCACTCCACAGTGAGGTTGACACCCTGAGTCCCACAGGCCCCCTCTATTGCACCCACACTCTGTTGTGTTGGTGTGGCCAAAGAAGAGGAGGACAGAGAAGCTTCCCCAGAGATCTCTCCATGCTCCTCACAAGTGTTTTTTTTTTTTGAGATGGAGTCTCTGTCACCCAGGCTGGAGTGGAGTGGCATGATCTCGGCTCACTGCAACCTCTGCCTTCTGGATTTAAGCAATTCTCCTGCCTCAGCCTCCCAACTAGCTGGGATTGCAGGCGCCTGCCACCACGCCGGTTAATTTTTGTATTTTTAGTAGAGATGGGGTTTCGCCATGTTGACTAGGCTGGTCTTGAACTCTGACCTCAGGTGATCTGCCCGCCTCAGCCTCCCCAAGTGCTGGGATTACAGGTGTGAGCCACTGCTCCCGGCCACAAGTGTTCTTGGCTTTGTTTGTCTCTGCATTTGTCTCTGCGGAGGTATCACATTAACTTTCCATGTTTGTGGACTTGTACCTATAATATGATTACAGTCTATACTTTCTAGAATTTTCTCAGATCCTCCATAGAACGACGTTTTTCGTGGCAGAGATTGTGTCTTCAGTGTGTCCCAACAGAGCTTGATCTGGAACCTCACCCAGAGTAAGTGTGGATTTGAAGCACCAGGGTCTTGGAGATCCTGGAGGGGCTTGGCCCTCTTAGCCAGGCCTGTGTGGTGGGGATGCCGAGGGGAGGAATGATGGATGGGAGAGATCACGTGACAGCACAGGACACTCTCCTGGGGCTAAAACAACTTCAGCGTCTGCTGTTGCAGTCTGGCCAGCCTGGTGGGGATAGAGGTTTGGTGGGAATTTTTTTGTAAGATTCATTAACCTTTTTCTCTTCTTGTTTTCCCCTTTTCTTTTCCTCCATTTTAAGCAGGCAGGCAGTCTTGCTAATGTCAGAAGTTAGGGTTTGGGGTGATGTGAAAGTTAAGGTTAATGTTTAGCAGATAGTCAATCCCCTCACTCTCTGACTGTGGTTAAAGAACTCATCCCTGCCCCACTGACTTTGGGCTTGGCCATGTGACTTGCTTTGGCCAACAGAATATGAGTGCACATACTGTGAGCAGAGGCCCTGAGTGCACTGCCACGAGAAGCGTGTGTCCTGGGGAGCTGCTGCCTCTTGTGCCCGGGTCTAGAAAAAGTCATGTGTCGTCAATCCAAGCCCAACCCATAGCCTGGAGCAGAGCTGCCCTTAGACCACCCCAGATCATCCAAACCTTAGTCACCCTGCAGACTCCAAGTGTGAGGACAGAAGCTCGTGTTATAAGCCATGAGTTTGGGCGATGGTTTGTTATGCAGCACCACTGTGACAACAGAAGACTGATATGGGTGGTGTCTGTTGGGAGGAACTGGGTGGCAACGGCAAGTGAATCGAAGAAGGCCGAAGTTATTGGCTTTTGCAAAATACTGAACCAGTGAAGAGATTTGCCCAAGTGTCCAGGAGGGTGGGAGCCTTTGGCCAGCAGCCAGGTGGGCCGAGCCTTCTGCAGAGCTGCGCAGGCTTGCTGATGCCTGTGTTTGGACAGTGGTGGAGACCTGGCTGAAGCCTGTGTTTGGACAGTGGCGGAGACCTGCATTGCGTTCCCTAGAGTGTCGGGGGTATTGCCAGTCTTGGGCCTCAGACAGAACAGCCTCTACTGCCTGAGGAACCCCTGTTTTCCAGGGATTGGTTTAAGCATCTCCTATGACCTTACTGTACCTCCTCAGCAGGTGGGTGCTGTCACTGGACAGATGAGGAAACTGAGGCATAGAGTGGTTAATCACTGCTCAGGGTTGCACAAGGGATAGGTGGCAACACGTGGCGTGGAGTCTAGGCAGTCCGCTTCTGGATGCTGCGCTCATCGTCGCTACACTGCCCGCCCCAGTGCACCTGAGGGACTGCAAAGGCCGAGTGGCATCTCATGATAACCAGGGACTGAGAGCAGAAAGCTTGGCTTCCCTCATTCCCAACGTTAGACCCTGGCAAGGCCTGTGATGTGGACCTCCCCTCAGGTTGGGAGAGGAAGAATGGCTGAGATGGCATTTCCTAGCAGCCCAGGGGGACGGAGGCTGCAGTCACAATGCAGTGGACTTAAAGAAAAGAAAGAGACACAGCCTCTCTTACACCCCGGACTCAGCACAGATGTTCACCCTTGCAGCCCGTGGCGTTGGATGGCAGGCTTGATGCCACCTGTCTGGCACAGGCAGCATTTCTGTTGGACTCAGGGACCACAGGCTCTAGGTCCCTGCAGGATCCTTGGACATCACTGGCCACAAAGAAGGGGTCTCCCAGATGTCACATGCAGGTGGCCTTGGGCTGGAGCCAGGGCCAGGGTCTGACCTGGAACTGCAGAAAGCAGTATGTCCTGAGCTTGCTGCTGACTCTGGGGAGGAGGCGCAGCTGGCCACGGAGCTGCCCTGAAGCCATCGGAGGTGGGGGGACCACGTGGCTGGAGCACAAGATGCACATTTCCTGAGAATACTTTTTCCCCAACACTCCCATTGCTTCATTTTTAAACACCACACTTAATTCATGTATAGATCTGAAATCACACTGAACAGGAATGTGAGTTTTCCGGGTTTGCCAAAAGGGGACCTGGGTTAGCAGCAGTGGCGAGGGGGCCTGGCCTTGCAAGGGTGAAGGTGAAGGTGTTGGTGAACTCAGCTTCCCTCCTGCATGTCTCGGGAAGATCATTTCCCGGCCCCCATGGTTGAGGAAGAGCAATAAAGAACCAAATCTCCTTTGAAAGGCATTTGACAACATTTAAACTCCGTCAGGCAGCCTAAGGATCATTTTCAATAAATTCATCTTGAGCTAAAGTTTCTGCCTTACTGAATTCATCTTTTGGGAGTGGGTGGTTGTCCCTGCTGCAGATAATTGTGACCCTGGATGGCAGGACCTATGTTCACTGTGAACCAACTTTTCTTGCGAGGGCCCCAAAGACCCCGAGTGTGAATCGCCCGAGTGGGTGGGGTCTCTTGCCCTGTGAGTCCTCCTACCAGGGGCCCCATCCTTCCACCCACCTTCCCCCGGGTCTGTTTCCCTTGAGGTCTGAGCTGGGGTGCCCAGTGAGGGGTCATCCCTGCTGTGAGATAAAACCGAGGTGTGACTCCCCATCCCCATGCAGGGCCCTAGAGGTCATGCGCGGCTTCAACCATCTGACCGAGGACGGATCTGACTCCCTGCTCAGGGCAGCAGCTCGTGGTTCATTCAGCCCCAGCGGCGTCTCGATCTGGGTAACGTAAGGGGCACAGAGAACCGAGGATTGGGTCTGATGGGATTAAACCCCAACTGGTGTCCCTGTGTCTTCTCTTTCCTGACACCAGACACCAAGAAGAAACAGCCCCAAGCACATCCGTCAGTGCATTCCGAAGGGTGAGCTGGGGGCCAGGCGGCCTCTGAAGGCTCCACATGGGTTTTGAGCTTTTGCTTTTTTGCAGCAGCAAATCTGCTCTGGGCTAGGAATTGGTGTTTGCTAAATGCACAGGTGGTCTGGAGTGATGTTTTCCTTTTTTAGCAAAGTAACACATGCTCCTTACAGAGAGTTAGACATGCAAAGAGGCAGGCATGTTTTTTAAGGATAAGTTAAACATTCAACAGGTTCTCGGGCACTGAGTGAAAGGTGTCCCCGCAGGTCAGCCCCTCAGCCCCCCAGTTTCTTCTTGGAGAAGCCAGTGCAGGGCCCCGCGTTGGGGGCCGGTGGGTAGGAGGCTATCTCAAGACACCAGGAGGCGATTAGAGGGTCTCAGTCCATTTTGATACCTGTGCTCGGGAGTCGCTGCCTTGGACTGGACTCCTGGCAGCACCCAGTGAGAAAGGGACAAATCAGGCTGTGACTCTGGCCGTTTTCTCCTCTGCGACTATGATTCCTTTGCTGCACCCCCTCTTTCTGGCCCATCCACAGAGCACAGACCTATCCTTGCCGGCTGACATTTCTCTGCTCCCTGAGGCTGGGTGTGCCCCCTGGGGATGCTCAGAGAGTGTCCCTGGATTGATTTCAGGGCCCTCACTTCTTGGAGGAGATGTCATTCCCTGCAGAGCTCCATTCACCTGCTCTGAACCCTCCTCATCCTGCCCAAGGACGTGCTCTCTGGTTTGGCTGGAAAGAATGACCCCACCATGCCAACTCTGGGATTCAGGCAAATCAGAGCTGCTGGGCCCAGGCTGCATTGTCCAGCTGGCCCTGGTGTTTGTACTGAAACACAGCTGTGTGCCCACCGGTTGGTGCAGAGATGCTGTCTCTATCCCTATGGAGACCCTGTACTGGCACCCCAAGATACAGCAGCACGAGGGGCACAATTGCTGGCCCAGCAGAAACCTGGGGACCCTACACTCGAGCTACGGTCAGTGTCCACGATGACTGGCTAGCTGCCAAGTGAACAAGGACAGAGGCGTGGGCAGACGTGCTGTGGCCTCTCAGTGCTGGGTGTGTGAGTGGCCGGAGAGGGCGTCTGAGATGCCCCAGGTGTCTTCACACCCAGACCTGGGTCTGCCAGACCCTGATGGCCCCGAGAGTCCTGACCAGACCCCCGAAGGCCAACCCAACATGCTGGGAATGACCATCGGTGCCAAGCGGGCCCTGGGCAGCTGGGGAAGGGCTGTCACCTCAAATGTCCCACTACCTGGCTCTTCCTCTTTCCTCAGGGACCCGAATCTGCCCACTGGGCACAGGTCCTCACACAAAGGCTGGTCCAGGAAAAACAGGACCACATTGCCAGGCGGCCTGTCCTTCCCCTCCCCACAATCTGTGCTCTCATTACAGAAATGATGGGCTCATGGCCAGAGACGCCAAGTAACAGAGAAAGAGAATAAAGTAGAAAATAAGAATCATTCCCCAACCTACCCCCACACGGAGCTGCGTTTTAAATAACTAAGCTCCTTGATTGTGTCTGTATGGAGGCCTGAGTTCCTATAACCGAGGCTGTTTTCTCTTTTTTTTTTTTTTGAGACAGAGTCTCACTTTCTCACCCAGGCTGGAGTGCAGCTGCGCGATATTGCGACCTCTACCTCCTGGGTTCAAGTGATTCTTGTGCCTCAGCTGGGCACCACCATGCCTGCTCATTTTTGTATTTTCAGTAGAGACGGGGGTTTCACCATGTTGGCCAGGCTGGTCTAGAACTCCTGACCTCAGGTCTTCTGCCCACCTCAGCCTCCCAAAGTGCTGGGATTACAGGCGTGAGCCACCGTGCCCGGCCGTGTCTGTTTTCTCTTCATGAGTGCCCGGTGTCAACGGGAGAAGCAGCACTGGCCTGAGCCTCTAAGCCAAAGCGTCCGGGCACAGCTGGGGACAGCCAACATGGACCCGGTCATGGTGGTCCTAATGGTAGATTGTGGTCCTGGTTGGCATAGGCGGCTCATCACGGTCTCACCTGTAGCTGCTTTATGGAAGGTCTGAATTGGATAGGAGCAGAAAACAGCTTCATTGTTCTCTAGCCGCTGCATTCCAGCAGCTTCTGTGAGGCAGGGGCCAGATTAGGGTGAGTGAGTGAGGCCAAGTCATGCAAATACAGGGTCAAATTGTGTCTTAGTTGAAATGTTGTTAACTTTCCCATTAGGGTTTTTTGTTTTTTTTTTTGCATTGAATTTAACTTTTTAAAAAAGTTCTGCACTAAAATATTATTTATTTTGATCCGTGAATTTTTTGGTGCCCCCTTAAATTTTATGCCTCATTTGCTGCATCCTGATAATCCAGAGATGAGCGCCTCCCTCCCCTGCCTCGCCCTAGTCCCCATCCTGCTGATAGGTCTCTGGTCTCTGCTCCTTGATGACATCTGTGGAAGTTTTCCTAGGATTTTGGTCACTTTGATTTATAATAACAGACTTGTTAATAATGAGTGGAATATGACCAGGCGCCGGCTCATGCCTGTAATCCCAGCACTTTGGGAGGCCAAGGTGGGCAGATCACTTGAGGTCAGGAGTTCGAGACCAGCATGGTCAACATGGTGAAACCTTGTCTCTACTGAAAATACAAAGATTAGCTGGGCCTAGTGATGGGCACCCGTAATCCCAGCTACTCAGGAGGCTGAGGCAGGAGAATCGCTTGAACCTGGGAGGCGGAGGCTGCAGTGAGCTGAGATCATGCCACTGCACTCCAGCCTGGGAGACAGAGCAAGACTCTGTCTCAAAAAATACAAAAACAAAAATGAATGGAATAGCTCATGTTTCGGTGTTACAAAATCCAGGCCAGACAAGTCTAAACTTTAATCTCACACCCAGTGCCTAGATTAGTCCCTTCTCCAGCTCAAGTTCAGCCTAAGCCTCAGGGGTCCTTGGTCGGAGGTGGCACCACCTGCTCCCTTCCCCAAATTTGTTCCTGTTTTTAATCTGCTGGGGCTGGGTGCATTCAGAGGTAGGGACAGGCTGAAGGTCTTCGGCTTTTTGGTTCTGTTGATGGGTGAGTTCCAAATACTAGCTTTCTCTTGTAGGATATTTCATTTATTTGTTAAAAATATTTATTTAGAACACACCATTCATGTGCCAGACGCTATTCCAGCCACTGGGGATAGGGTGATAAATGAGATAAACAAAAATACTCGCCCACGTTAAGCTCCTATTCTAGGGAAGAGAGGGAAAAAAAGAAAATACATGTGTACTTAGTACATTAGAAGGTTCCAAGTACTGTTAAAAAAAAAAATAAAGCAGGCTGGACTCAGTGACTCATGTCTGCAATCCCAGAATTTTGGGAGGTGGAAGTGGGCAGATTGCCTGAGCTCAGGAGTTCGAGATCAGCCTGGGCAACACAAAAAAACCCTGTCTCTACAAAACAAAAACAAAACATTTAGCTGGGTGTGGTGGCATGTGCCTGTGGTCCCAGCCACTGGGGAGGCTGAAGTGGGAGGACTGCTTGAGCCTGGGATGCAGAGGTTGGAGTAAGCCAAGATCACAACATTGCACTCCAGCCTGGGTGACAGAGTCAGACCCTGTCTCAAAAAAACAAAAAAACAAAAAACAAAAAAAACAAAAAAAAACAGGAAAAAGAAAGCAGAGATGGGGACAAGTGGGGAGGGGGCTGGGGATGAGAGCCTCCCTGAGCTTCCACAGTTCTTCCTGCCCCTCTCCTATGTCATTGGGCACGGGCCACCTGGGGCTTCTGGTTGTTTTGTGCCAACTTAATATGTTGTTCTTGCCAACAGTCGGAGGCCAACTGAGGCTTCTCTGTCTTCCACAAGGAACAGCATTGGCCTAAACCTGCAGGCACCATTGCAAAGGGGAGTCAGCTCAGGTAAACCCGCTGGTGAAGCATGATTCCAGTGTGGGAACACAGAGGCTGACGTATCTTGCTGTAAGTGATTTAATGTTGGGCCTCAGTATTTCACTACCGCTGTAAGAGTATGACACATCCACGTCCTTACCAGGGCCCGAGGGAGGGTGGATAGACTTATCCATCCCATAGGTATTGCTCGTGGCTGGGTAACTTGCTTATGCCAACAAGATTTTCATAGACACGGCACAGGCAGAAGCCTGGAATGTGTTGGCACTGCCAGGCCTGCCCTCTAATGCTCTTGATTTTTCCCACGAGACGAGCGTGCCCCAGGGAACTTCGGCTCCAGCTGCAGGATGAGAGGCGTGTGGAGCACGCAGGGTTCCAACCCTCAGCCTGGAGTCAAGCCCAGACTAGATCAGCCTAAGCCCAGCCAAGCCACGGGTGCAGGAGTGAAAAGCAAATGCTAACTGTCCATGACATTGACTTTCAAAGGGGCGTGTCATGTTATGTGGCTCATCCCAGCAACAATGAAGATATTTCTCTATCAGTCAGTCGGTAAATAATTATTGACAACGTGCAAGGAAGCTGGAGTGGTTGGAGTAGATTTGGTCCCTATTCTCATGGAGCTTCCTTTCTAGAGGGGAAGACAGATGATAGGTGAATAAATATAAATTATTCTATTAGGTTGATGCAGCAGTAATTCCGGCTTTTGCCAGTAAAGGTAATGGCAATCAAAAGCGGGAGGAGCCGGCGCTGCCGTTCATTAAAACTGATGGAAAAACTGTGATGACTTTTGCACCAACCTAATAGAATAAATTACGAGTGTGCAAAACGCTGTGATGGGAAAGTTCCAAGTGCCAGGATAGCATCTAGCTTCCTGGAGTCAGGAGATGGGGGTTTTCAACCTAAGCAAGGTTAAGTCCAAGTGGTGGGGGCAGGCGGTGGGTGATATTTCAGTGGAGACTCCAAGGATGAATGGAAATTAGAAAAGTGAACGCAGATGGTGAGGGGGGAAGGGTTTCAGGCACAGAGAACAGCATGTGCAAAGGCCTGGGGGGAGGACACCGTGTGTTCATGGACTGAGGGGCGGCCAGCAGGCTGGAGCTGAGCGGGTTGAGGAGGACGGGGAGCCGGGGAAAGGCGCTCCACGCAGGGGGCACAGCAGGGGCAAAGGCCCGGAGTCAGGCCTGAGCCTGTGTGGTTTGAGGAAGTGACAGAGGCCTGTCTGGGAGGAAAGTAACAGCAGAGGGGAGACCATAAGGTCAGGGCAGAGGGCAGGGCCGTGCTGGGCACTGTGGGCTGTGGATAGGACCTGGCATTTATGCTCGGGTGAGGGGAACGTGTTAGAAGATTTTAAGGAGGGCAGGAACATCTGGGGATAATGTGTATTCTAGAAATCTCAACCAAGTAAATTCATAGTTTGAATGTTCACAAGACTTCTGCACAGGCAAAGTGAAAGATCGTTTCTAGAGCTGTGAGATAAGATCATAGTAAAAAAGAACTACTAAGTTTTTAAAGGTTATTTCAAATGATGGATTTCCATCTTACAAATGAATGCAAGTAGGTTGCAAGGTTGATGGAAAGTAGAAAAGTTTCCTGACTGGCATGAACAGAAAAGAAACATCAATTTGAAAGGAAACCATTTATTTATTTACTTCCTCTACAGTTTTCCTGACTGCTACATTTCATAAGAAGGGATTGTTTATGAGGGTCAAGGAGCTGGAGGCCTGGGGAGGAGCTGGTGTTTCTGTTCAAGTTTGAGGGTCCTGGAGCTGGAGTCCAGGGGAGGAGCCGGTGCTGCCACTGATGTCTTAGGGTCGTGGAGCTGAAGATCCCAGAGGAGCCGGTGCTGCTATTTACTAGCTTGAGTTTCGTGGAGCTGGAGACCCAGGGAGAAGATGGCGCTGCTGTTCTAATTTAAGGATCGTGAAAAAGAAGACCCAGAAAGGAGCTGGTGCTGCCGCTGCTCAGATCTGAGGGTGTTGGAGCTGGAGCCTGGGGGTGGAGCCGTTGCTGCCTTTGAAGTGTGAGAGTCATTGAGCTGGAAGTCCAGGAAGCAGCTGGTGCTGCTGTTCTAGTTTGAGGGTCGTGGAGCGCAGACCCAGGCAGCAGCAACGTTGCTGTAGTTCGAGGGTCAGAAAGCTGGCGACCCAGGGAGGAGAAGTCTTGTTCTAGTTTCAGGGTCGTGGAGCTGCCAAACCAGGTAGGAGCAATTTTGTTGTAATTCGAGGGTCCGGAAGCTGGAGACCCAGGGAGGAGAGGTCTTGTTCTGGTCTGAGGGTCGTGGAGCTGCAGACTCAGGGAGGAGCAATGTTGTTGTAATTCAAGGGTCCGGCAGCTGGCAACCTGGGGAGGAGAAGTCTTGTTGGAGTTTGAGGGTCGTGGAGCTGCAGACCCAGGGAGGAGCAATGTTGTTGTAGTTCGAGGGTCCGGAAGCTGCCGACCCAGGGAGGAGAGGTCTTGTTCTAGTCTGAGGGTCGTGGAGCTGCCGACCCCGGGAGGAGCAATTTTGTTGTAATTTGAGGGTCTGGAAGCTGGCAACCCGAGGAGGAGAAGTCTTGTTCGAGTTTGAGGGTTGTGGAGCAGCCGACCGAGGGAGGAGAAATTTTGTTGTAGTTCGAGGGTCTGGAAGCTGGCGACCCAGGGAGGAGAGGTCTTGATCTGGTTTGAGGGTCGTGGAGCTACAGACCCAGGGAGGAGCAATGTTGTTGTAGTTCGAGGGTCCAGTAGCTGGCAACCCGGGGAGGAGAGGTCTTGTTCTGGTCTGAGGGTCGTGGAGCTGCTGACCCAGGGAGGAGCAATTTTGTTGTAGTTCATGGGTCAGGAAGCTGGCGACCCAGGGAGGAGAGGTCTTGTTTTAGATTGATTTTTGTGGAGCTGAAGACCCAGGCAGGAGCAACGTTGTTGCAATTCGAGGATCTGGAAGCTGGAGACTTAGGGAGGAGACGTCTTGTTCTAGTTTCAGGGTCGTGGAGCTGCAGACTGAGGCAGGAGAATTGTTGTTATAGTTCGAGGGTCAGAAAGGTGGCGACCCAGGAAGGAGAGGTCTTGTTGTGGTCTGAGGGTTGTGGAGCTGCTGACCCAGGGAAGAGCAATTTTGTTGTAGTTCGAGGGTCAGGAAGCTGGTGACCCAGGGAGGAGAGGTCTTCATCTGGTCTGAGGGTCGTGGAGCTGCAGACCCAGGGAGGGGCAATGTTGTTATAATTCGAGGGTCCGGCAGCTGGCAACCCAGGGAGGAGAGGTCTTGATCTGGTCTGAGGGTCGTGGAGCTACAGACCCAGGGAGGAGCAATGTTGTTGTAGTTCGAGGGTCCGGTAGCTGGCAACTCGGGGAAGACAAGTCTTGTTCGAGTTCGAGGGTCGTGGAGCTGCAGACCCAGGGAGCAGCAATTTTGTTGTAGTTCGAGGGTCAGGAAGCTGGCGACCCAGGGAGGAGAGGTCTTGTTCTAGTTTGATGTTCGTGGAGCTGCAGACCCAGGCAGGAGGAACGTTGCTGTAGTTTGAGGGTCAGAAAGCTGGCAATGCAGGGAGAGGTCTTGTTCGAGTTTGAGGGTCGTGGAGCTGCCGACCCAGGGAGGAGCAATTTTGTTGTAGTTCGAGGGTCAGGAAGCTGGCGACCCAGGGAGGAGAGGTCCTGTTCTAGATTGATTTTTGTGGAGCTGAAGACCGAGGCAGGAGCAATGTTGTTGCAATTCGAGGATCAGGAAGCTGGAGACTTAGGGAGGAGAAGTCTTGTTCTAGTTTCAGGGTCATGGAGCTGCAGACTGAGGCAGGAGCATTGTTGTTATAGTTCGAGGGTCAGAAAGCTGGCGACCCAGGGAGGAGAGGTCTTGATCTGGTCTGAGGGTCGTGGAGCTACAGACCCAGGGAGGAGCAATGTTGTTGTAGTTCGAGGGTCCGGTAGCTGGCAACTCGGGGAAGACAAGTCTTGTTCGAGTTCGAGGGTCGTGGAGCTGCAGACCCAGGGAGGAGCAATGTTGTTGTAGTTCGAGGGTCAGGAAGCTGGTGACCCAGGGAGGAGAGGTCTTGATCTGGTCTGAGGGTCGTGGAGCTACAGACCCAGGGAGGAGTAATGTTGTTGTAGTTCGAGGGTCCGGTAGCTGGCAACTCGGGGAAGACAAGTCTTGTTCGAGTTCGAGGATCGTGGAGCTGCAGACCCAGGGAGGAGCAATGTTGTTGTAGTTCGAGGGTCCAGTAGCTGGCAATCCAGGGAGGAGAGGTCTTGTTCTGCTCTGAGGGTCGTGGAGCTGCTGACCCAGGGAGGAGCAATTTTGTTGTAATTCGAGGGTCAGGAAGCTGGCGACCCAGGGAGGAGAGGTCTTGTTCTAGTCTGAGGGTCGTGGAGCTGCCGTCACAAGAAGGAGCAATTTTGTTGTAATTTGAGGGTCCGGAAGCTGGCAACACGAGGAGGAGAAGTCTTGTTTGAGTTTGAGGGTTGTGGAGCAGCCGAGCCAGGGAGGAGCAATTTTGTTGTAGTTTGAGGGTCTGGAAGCTGGCGACCCAGGGAGGAGAAGTCTTGATCTGGTTTGAGGGTCGTGGAGCTACAGATCCAGGGAGGAGCAATTTTGTTGTAGTTCGAGGGTCCGGTAGCTGGCAACCGAAGGAGGAGAGGTCTTGTTCTGGTCTGAGGGTCGTGGAGCTGCTGACCCAGGGAGGAGCAATTTTGTTGTAATTCAAGGGTCCGGAAGCTGGCGACCCAGGGAGGAGAGGTCTTGATCTGGTCTGAGGGTCTTAGAGCTACAGACCCAGGGAGGAGCAATGTTGTTGTAGTTTGAGAGTCCGGTAGCTGGCAACTCGGGGAAGACAAGTCTTGTTCGAGTTGGAGAGTCGTGGAGCTGCCGACCCCAGGAGGAGCAATTTTGTTGTAATTTGAGGGTCTGGAAGCTGGCAACCCGAGGAGGAGAAGTCTTGTTCGAGTTTGAGGGTTGTGGAGCAGCCGACCGAGGGAGGAGAAATTTTGTTGTAGTTCGAGGGTCTGGAAGCTGGCGACCCAGGGAGGAGAGGTCTTGATCTGGTTTGAGGGTCGTGGAGCTACAGACCCAGGGAGGAGCAATGTTGTTGTAGTTCGAGGGTCCGGTAGCTGGCAACCCGGGGAGGAGAGGTCTTGTTCTGGTCTGAGGGTCGTGGAGCTGCTGACCCAGGGAGGAGCAATTTTGTTGTAGTTCGAGGGTCAGGAAGCTGGCGACCCAGGGAGGAGAGGTCTTGTTCTAGATTGATTTTTGTGGAGCTGAAGACCCAGGCAGGAGCAACGTTGTTGCAATTCGAGGATCCGGAAGCTGGAGACTTAGGGAGGAGACGTCTTGTTCTAGTTTCAGGGTCATGGAGCTGCAGACTGAGGCAGGAGCATTGTTGTTATAGTTCGAGGGTCAGAAAGGTGGCGACCCAGGGAGGAGAGGTCTTGATCTGGTCTGAGGGTCGTGGAGCTACAGACCCAGGGAGGAGCAATGTTGTTGTAGTTCGAGGGTCCGGTAGCTGGCAACTCGGGGAAGACAAGTCTTGTTCGAGTTCGAGGGTCGTGGAGCTGCAGACCCAGGGAGGAGCAATGTTGTTGTAGTTCGAGGGTCAGGAAGCTGGCGACCCAGGGAGGAGAGGTCTTGATCTGGTCTGAGGGTCGGGGAGCTACAGACCCAGGGAGGAGCAATGTTGTTGTAATTTGAGGGTCTGGAAGCTGGCAACCCGAGGAGGAAAAGTCTTGTTCGAGTTTGAGGGTTGTGGAGCAGCCGACCCAGGGAGGAGCAATTTTATTGTAGTTCGAGGGTCTGGAAGCTGGCGACCCAGGGAAGAGAGGTCTTGATATGGTTTGAGGGTTGTGGAGCTACAGACCTAGGGAGGAGCAATGTTGTTGTAGTTCGAGGGTCCGGTAGCTGGCAACCCGGGGAGGAGAGGTCTTGTTCTGGTCTGAGGGCCGTGGAGCTGCTGACCCAGGGAGGAGCAATTTTGTTGTACTTCCAGGGTCAGGAAGCTGGCGACCCAGGGAGGAGAGGTCGTGTTCTAGATTGATTTTTGTGGAGCTGAAGACCCAGGCAGGAGCAACGTTGTTGGAATTCGAGGATCCGGAAGCTGGAGACTTAGGGAGGAGACGTCTTGTTCTAGTTTCAGGGTCGTGGAGCTGCAGACTGAGGCAGGAGCATTGTTGTTATAGTTCGAGGGTCAGAAAGCTGGCAACCCAGTGAGGAGAGGTCTTGTTGTGTTCTGAGGGTTGTGGAGCTGCTGACCCAGGGAGGAGCAATTTTGTTGTAGTTCGAGGATCAGGAAGCTGGTGACCCAGGGAGGAGAGGTCTTCTTCTGGTCTGAGGGTCGTGGAGCTGCAGACCCAGGGAGGGGCAATGTTGTTGTAATTCGAGGGTCCGGGAGCTGGCAACCCGGGGAGGAGAATTCTTGTTGGCCTTTGAGGGTCGTGGAGCTGCCGACCCAGGGAGGAGCAATTTTGTTGTAATTCAAGGGTCCGGAAGCTGGCGACCCAGGGAGGAGTGGTCTTGATCTGGTCTGAGGGTCGTAGAGCTACAGACCCAGGGAGGAGCAATGTTGTTGAGTTCGAGGGTCCGGTAGCTGGCAACTCGGAGAAGACAAGTCTTGTTCGAGTTCGAGGGTCGTGGAGCTGCAGACCCAGGGAGGAGCAATGTTGTTGTAGTTCGAGGGTCAGAAAGCTGGCGACCCAGGGAGGAGAGGTCCTGTTTTAGCTTGAGGGTTGTGGAGCTGCCGACCCAGGCAGGAGGAACGTTGCTGTAGTTCGAGGGTCAGAAAGCTGGCGATGCAGGGAGAGGTCTTGTTCGAGTTTGAGGGTCGTGGAGCTGCCGACCCAGGGAGGAGCAATTTTGTTGTAGTTCGAGGGTCAGGAAGCTGGCCACCCAGGGAGGAGAGGTCTTGATCTGGTTTGAGGGTCGTGGAGGTACAGATCCAGGGAGGAGCAATGTTGTTGTAGTTCGAGGGTCTGGTAGCTGGCAACCCGGGGAGGAGAGGTCTTGTTCTGGTCTGACGGTCGTGGAGCTGCTGACCCAGAGAGGAGCAATTTTGTTGTAATTTGAGGGTCAGGAAGCTGGCGACCCAGGGAAGAGAGGTCTTGTTTTAGCTTGAGGGTTGTGGAGCTGCCGACCCAGGCAGGAGGAACGTTGCTGTAGTTCGAGGGTCAGAAAGCTGGCGATGCAGGGAGAGGTCTTGTTTGAGTTTGAGGGTCGTGGAGCTGCCGACCCAGGGAGGAGCAAGGTTGTTATAGTTCGAGGGTCAGGAAGCTGGCGACTCAGGGAGGAGAAGTCTTGTTCTAGTTTCAGGGTCGGGGCGCTGCTGACCCAGGGAGGAGCAATGTTGTTGTAGTTCGAGGTCAGGAAGCTGGCGACCCAGGAGGGAGAGGTCTTGTTCTAGTTTGAGGGTCGTGGAGCTGCTGACCCAGGGAGGAGCAATTTTGTTGTAATTCAAGGGTCCGGAAGCTGGTGACCCAGGGAGGAGAGGTCTTGATCTGGTCTGAGGGTCATGGAGCTACAGACCCAGGGAGGAGCAATGTTGTTGTAGTTCGAGGGTCCGGTAGCTGGCAACTCGGGGAAGACAAGTCTTGTTCGAGTTCGAGGGTCGTGGAGCTGCAGACCCAGGGAGGAGCAATTTTGTTGTATTTCGAGGGTCAGGAAGCTGGCGACCCAGGGAGGAGAGGTCTTGTTCTAGTTTGAGGGTGGTGGAGCTGCAGACCCAGGGAGGAGCAATTTTGTTGTAGTTCAAGGGTCTGGAAGCTGGCGACCCAGGGAGGAGAAGTCTTCGAGTTTGAGGGTCGTGGAGCTGAAGACCCAGGCAGGACCATTGTTGTTTTAGTTCGAGGTTCAGGAAGCTGGCGACCCAGGGAGGAGAGGTCTTGTTCTAGATTGATTTTTGTGGAGCTGAAGACCCAGGCAGGAGCAACGTTGTTGCAATTCGAGGATCCGGAAGCTGGAGACTCAGGGAGGAGACGTCTTGTTCGAGTTTGAGTGTCGTGGAGCTGCCGACCCAGGGAGGAGCAATTTTGTTGTGGTTCGAGGGTCAGGAAGCTGGCAACTCAGGTAGGAGAAGTTTTGTTCTAGTTTCAGGGTTGTGGAGCTGCAGATCCAGGGAGGAGCAAGGTTGTTGTAATTCGAGGGTCAGGAAGCTAGCGACCCAGGGAGGAGAGGTCTTGTTCTGGTCTGAGGGTCGTGGACCTGCAGACCCAGGGAGGAGCAGTGTTGTTGTAGTTTGAGGGTCAGGAAGCTGGTGGCCCAGGGAGGAGAAGTCTTGTTCTAGGTTGAGGGTCGTGGAGCTGCAGACCGAGGTAGGAACAATGTTATTGTAGTTTGAGGGTCGTGGAGCTACAGACCCAGGGAGGAGCCATGTTGTTTTGAGTGTCATGGATGCGGAGATCCACGGAGGAGCTGGTGCTGCCTTTGAAGTCTGAGAGTCACTGAGCTGGAGATCCAGAGAGGAACCGGTGTTGCTGTTCTAGTCTGAACAGAACTAGAGTTCTGGGGAGTTGCTGGTGCTGCCTCTCAAGTCTGAGAGTTGTTGAGCTGGAGATTCAGGGAGGAGCCTGTGTTGCTGTTGTAGTTTGACGGTCATGGAGCTGCAGACTCAGGGAGGAGGGGTGCGGTTCTAGTCTGAGGGTTGTGGAGCTTGAGACACAGGGAGGAGCTGGTGCTGCTGTTGTTTAAGGCTGAGGGTTGTGGAGCTGGAGACCCAGGTAAGAGCTGGTGCTGCTGTTGTTTAAGGCTGAGGGTCATGTAGGTGGAGAGCGGGGAGGAGGTAGTCTTAGTGTCTAATGTGAGGGTGGTGGAGCTGTGGACCTGGGGAGGGGCCGGTGCTACTGTGTAGTTTGAGGGTCATGGAACTGGAGACCTAGGGAGGAGCTGGTGCTACCACCATTTAAGTCAGAGGGTCGTGGATCTGGAGCTTTGGGGAACAGCCCATGTTGCTGTTTAACGTGGGGAGGATCTGCTGTGTCCATTGAAGTTTGAGGGTTTGGGAGCTGGAGACCCAGGGAGGAGCTGATGATGCCATTCTATTTTGAGGGTCGTGGATCTGGGGACCTGGGGAGAAGCCGGTACTGCTGTTGTAGTTTGAGGTTCGTGGAACTGGAGACAGGGAGAGGAGCCAGTGCTGCTGTTCATGTCTGAGGGTTGTAGAGCTGGAGACCCAGGGAGAAGCCCCTACTACTGCTTTTTAAGTCTGAGGGTCGTGGAGCCTGAGACCTGGGGAGGGGCCAGTGCTGCTGTTCAAATGACTCCCTTCCGGGTCTCCAGCTCCATGACCTTCAAACTAGGACAGCAGCAGCAGCTCCTCCCGGGGTCTTCCAGCTCCATGACCCTCACACTAGAACAGCAGCAGCAGCTCCTCCCGGGGTCTTCCAGCTCCATGACCCTCACACTAGAACAGCAGCACCGGCTCCACCCTGGGTCTCCAGATCCACGAGCCTCAAAAGTAGAACAGCAGCACTGACTCCTCCCCGGGTCTCCAGCTCTACAACCCTCAGACTTGAGGAGCTGGAGACTCGGGGAGGAGCCAGGGCTGCTTTTCTACTTTGAGGGTTGTGGAGCTGGAGACCCAAGATGCAGCAGCTGCTGCTATTCTAGTTTGAGGGCCTTGGAGCCAGAAACTTTGTGAGGAGCCGGTGCTGCCTTTCAAATCTGAGAGTCATTGAGCTGGAGACCCAGGGAGGAACCGGTGTTGCTGTTCTAGCCTGACGGTCGTGTAGCTGGAGACCTAGGGAGGAGCTGATGCTACCACTGTGTAAGTTGAGGGTTGTGGAGCTGGTGGCTCGGGGAAGAGCCAGTTCTATCGTTGAATTTTGAGGGAGCTGGAGACCCAGGGAGTAGCCGGTGCTGCTTTCTAGTTTGAGGGTTGTGGAGCTGGAGGCTTGGTGGGGAGCCGGTGCCACCTCCCAAGTCTGAGAGTCATTGATCTGGAGATCCACAGGGGAGCTGGTGCTGCTGTTGTAGTTTGAGGATTGTGGAGCTGGAGACCTGGGGCGGAGCTGGTGCTGCAGTTGGAGTTTGAGGGTCAGGGAGCTGGAGATCTGGGGAGCGGCCAGTACAGCTGTTTAAGCCTGAGGGTCGTGGAGCTAAACATGGAGCCAAAGTTGGGGAAGTAGAGAGAGAGAGTTACAGGATGACCCTGGAAATTGTAGACGTAGCTGTACCCCAAGCAAGCTAAGCTTGGGAACTCCTCAATGCTAGTGATGAGTGCATTCTTTTTCCTCTTACACAGTTTGGATTTGTTTTCTGTGTCTCATGAGACAGAAAGATCTTGATTAATACCCTTAGGAATTGAAAAGCTTAAAAAACTAAAGGATGTTGGTAATAAAAATAATAAGAATTAAACCATGATTATCCTGGCTGACAGAGACAAAATCACACACACACAATATATATCTTTCAATCAGTTAGCAAAATTTAAAAAAATGGAAAAATAGACGCAAGCAAAGCTATAAAAAGTTGTTTCATGGAGAAGCAATGGAGGACAGCGATTAATCTGAGAGTTGCTATTAATGGAGAAACTGAGAACTTACCATTTTTCCCGTGAGGTTTTGGTGTAGAATGATATTGTGTGAGTTCTGGCAGCTGAGTCACTTCACACAGCCCGGTGATGCAGTAGGTGTCACAGAAGGACCCTCTCCCAGTTGGTTCTGCCTCACTGCTCCGGTGAGTGTGGCCTCTGATCCCCAACAGCTGACTGTGTCTTGAGACCACGCCCATGAGCACAAAGGTTTCCACGGTGAAGGTTCCTGGATGGAACACTGTGGATGTCCCTAATGTTCCTTCCTGATGTTCATCTGCCATCTTGTTATTTAATGCAATGTCTTCTAAATATTGAACAGAAAAAAGTATTTGTACAATATGGGCAAGGTATAAAGAATATCCACACACTGGACACACAGACAGAGAGGGGCACCCACAGCAAACTCCCTTCGCCTGGGAGCAGGTGTGGTCCTTGAGTCCTATGTTGCCTGTTTCTTCCTCTGCCTTGGCCTACAGGCCCGATGTGATCTGACCTCTGCCTGCCTCTCCGACTCCATCCCCCCTCCCGCTCCTGTTCTTTCTAACAATTATGTTACAGCCTCAGTGAATGTGACAAGGACCCTGAATCACGGTGGCTTTACTAAGACAGAGGTTCATTCCTTTCACATGAAAGTCCAAGCCAGTCGGGTCATTCTTCTCTGTGCATTTTTCAGGGTCTTAGGCTACTTCCATCTTGCTGCTCTGACTTCCTTAGGTTATAGCTTCCCCCACAGTGTCCATCCTATCTACTGCCAGCCAGCAGGGAGGGGAGAAGTGAACAAGAGGACACAAATATTCCTTCCTGTAATGGCAGTTGCTGTGCACTGGCCTCATGTGCATTGGTCACTGCCTGGTCACGTGGCCACTGCTTGCTGCTAGGGGTGCTGGGAAGTTTTCATCCTGGATGCCAGTGCCCACCTGGGTGACTCCTGAGGTTGAGGGGAGAGAGGACATGAAAGAGAGTCACTGGCTCTTCCCACCATCATGCATGTCGTTCCAGTCTAGGGCGACCCACTGCCTCAGCTTGCTCAGGACTGAGGAGGGTCATGGGGCACAGACCTCTCAGTTTTATAACAGGGCAGTTTCAGGCAAATCATCCCAGCTTGGCTGAGACTCAGAATTTTCCTGGGATATGGGATTTCTAGTGTTAAAACTGGGAAAGTTCTGGGCAAACCTGGACAAGTTGGTGCCTGCCATGGGGCCTTTGCATCTACTGTTACCCCTGTCTGGGATTCCCTTTCTGCTGCTCTGTGTGGTGCTCACTCCTTTTCTGTTGAGGAAAGGCTGCTCTCTGGGTGTCCCCGGGTGCCTGTTCTGCTCTACTCAGCACTACATGCTCTGTGAATATCCCTCCATGCTCTTCCTAGAATGAGATCTGTTCTTTCCACCCTTCCCTGCCCACTTCAGTTTCAAAGTCTCTGAGGATTATTCATTTTTATTCTCTTCAGCGCTGAAAGATACATCTCTTTCCCTAAGGCTGTGGCTGGGTTCACGCATAGTTAGATAAATCTGATATTAATAATAACCCGAATGAAAAACATGTATTGAATCCCAAGATTATTATGTAGGAAGCAAGGATTCTGAAGAGATGTGTAAGCCTAATAAAGGCCAAAGGGTATGGATTAAAAGGAAATGTGGGGTGGAGAAACATTTCATGAAATAGAACCCCATCTCTTGGGTGAGTTCGTTGGTACAACATTTCTAGAGGGCAATTTTGCAACTGGCCAATGAAAGTGCATAACTTTTGGTCCCAAATTTCATTTATAGGCATTGATCCCTAGGAAATAGTCAGAAAAATATGCAAAGATGAATCTCAAGGATTTGTATAAGAAGAAAGAAGTAGGAAGCATAAATGCCCACTGGTGGTCCCACACCCTGGCACCAGTGCTCCCCTCTCCTAGTGGGTGGGCACAGGCTACATTTTCCCAGGCCTCCTTGTAGTGAATTGTGGCCATGTGACCAGGTTCTGGCCAATGGGAGGCAATAAAAGTGTTGGGTGGTATTTTTGGAGACCCCCTTCTGTAACTTCTGTCTTGATATGGTTTGGATGTTGGTCCCCTCCAAATCTCATGTTGAAATGTGATCCCTGATGTTGGAGGTGGGGCCTGGTGGGAGGTGTTTTGGTGATGTGGGCAGATCCCTCTCACAATGGCTTGGTGCCGTCCCTATGGCAATGACTGAATTCTTGCTCTGAGTTTATGGGAGATCTGGTTGTTTAAAGGGGTTGGCACATCCTCCTCCCTCTCTTGCTCTTTCTCTCGCCATGTGATGTACCTGCTTCCCTTTCACCTTCTGCCATGATTGGAAGCTTCCTGAGGCCTCCCCAGGAGCAGATGCTGGTGCCATGCTTGTACAGCCTGCAGAACTATGAGCCAATTAAACCTCTCTTCTATGAATAACCAGCCTCAGGTATTCCTTTATAGCAACGCACATGGACTGACACATATCTTTAATGTCATTTCTTAGTTGTTCCATCCTTTGACCTGCTTCCTGGAATAAGCGTATGATGGTTGGAGCTATTCTTGTCACCTTGAACCTTGAGGATTAGGCTTCTACCCTGTGGATAGCAGAATGTCCTCTGGAAGGAAATGAATGTCCCTAACGCCACTCTAGACTGACAACCTCCAGTTTTGTTTTTACTTTTTTATTTTTTGAGACAGACTCTTGCTCTGTTGCCCAGGCTGGAATGCAATGGCATGATCTCAGCTCACTGCAACTTCCGCTTCCTGGGTTCAAATGATTCTCATGCCTCAGCCTCCCGAATAGCTGGGATTACGGGTGCGTGCCACCATATTCAGCTAACTTTTTTTATTTTTAGTAGAGACAGGGTTTCACCATGTTGAGCAGGCTAGTCTCGAACTCATGACCTCAAGTGAAACACTCACCTCAGCCTCCCAAAGTGCTGGGATTACAGGCGTGAGCCTCTGTGCCCAGCCCAGTCTTGGTTTTCATGAGATAAACTTCTGTCTTGGCTGAAGTTAAATCACTGATAGGTGATATGACCATAACTGGATAAAAAGTAGGAAATTCATGTAATACTTATATCTACATATGCCCATACCAAAAATGATAGTGATCTGTTGTTATCTATGTGTAAATATGGACACAAAATATTGTTTAGTGTAAACAAAGCTCTTCTTTTTTTTTTTTTTTTTTTGAGACAGAGTCTCACTCTGTTGTGCAGGTTGGAGTGCAATGGTGAGATGTCGGCTCACTGCAACTTCCGCCTCCTGGGTTCAAACAATTCTCCTGCCTCAGCCTTCCGAGTAGCTGAGATTACAGGCACATGCACCACATCCAGCTTTTTTTTTGTATTTTTAGTAGAGCTAGGGTTTCACCATGTTGTCCAAGCTGGTCTCAAACTCCTGACCTTCAGTGATCCGCCTGTGTTTACAGGCATGAACCACTGCACCTGGCCCATAAAGCTTTATTCTATTTTAATGAAGCAAAAGTGCGTAAGTGTGTAAGTGTGATCATATGTGTGTGTATGTCTAACAGGAGCACTACATAGCAAAATGCGAATGCTGCTTATCTTTGGTGTTGGTATCACGTGTGATTTAAAATCTTGTTTTCTTCTAGTTTTAAAAACTTTCAAAATGAGTCGTGACTTTGATTATTAGAAAAGAAATCTATAATAATTGAGAGGAAAGAAAACCCCACCTGTTGGTGAAACTGACTGGAGCTGGGAGAAATGAGAGATTCCTTTGCAGGTGTCACCTCCCTACCAGAAAATTGGCCTTGCAGGACTGTCCCACAAGCCAGATGTGTCTCTTTCCCCCGGTCCCTGTGCCTGGTGTGAGGTCGTACAGACAGTGAGCATCCTTCACAGAGTCTGACCTGCCAAGGTAGGGGGGAAGTGGGGGTTTAGTGACATTCAAAACCCGGGGGAGCCGAATAGGTGTGACTGTATGTTTGCAGGGTGACCTCTCCCCTCAAAGAGCAAGAAATAACTCTAGTGCAATTTCCAAACATTTATAAGAGAGGATTTTTAAACTTTTCACTTCTTTATTCCAACTAGCACATTTGGAAGGATAAAATACAGAAAGAAGACCTGCTATTTACAATCAACTTTCACTAAGCCAGCATTATATTCAAAAACAGCAGATAAAGCTCATGGCTTTGATGAAAGGGGCAGTCTTTTCATTGGAAACAATTAATACTGCTCCCCGTTCTGGGGAGAATTTAAAGAAAATAATTTGGAAGGGGATATGGCTTGACACAATCAAATGATTTCAGATCACAAATGTGATCATTTGATCTTGCTTTAAAACCAAACATTTCAGAACAATCTAGCATCACATTCTCTTCTGAGTCTGTGAAACTCTGAATTCTGGGTGAGTCTGAATTCCCAAGGCAGGACTGAGGATAGAAAAGATTTGATGGCAGAAACCTGGTACTGTGGTTATCACGTGGGTTAAAGATGTAGGCTTGGTTAACCCACTGAACCTGCTTATGTATGAGGCTCACCTGAGAAGGTGATATGGACAAGCCCATCTTATGGGTCTGAGGGCTCTTCACCAGGAGTGGAGCAAGGAGGATGGCCCCAGCGTCCCCGTCTCTGAACACGTTTAGCGGGAGGGCTGTAGAGCCTGGACAGATCACCACTGGCTCCATGGGGAACTTTCAGCAGCACTCATTGCCTGTGTCTGTTCTGTGCCAGGCACTGCGCTCAGGGCAGGGATTTGGGATTCACCAGGGCACAAGGCGTCGTGCGTCTGTCCTCACGGAGCCTAAGTGCTGGTGGAGACGGACAGTGCAGATGCCAACCGCAAATGACGAGGCACTTGCAGGTAGGGGTCAGCGCCAAGAAGGAAATGAAGGGTGCGTGTCGCTGACTGAGACTCTGGTGGGGGCTACTTAAATAGGGCCATGGGGGAGGGCCTCTCTGAGGAGGTGACATTTGAGCTGAGGCCTCACCAATCAGAAGGCAAAAGCTGTAAAGGGTCTGGGATTAACTCAACCTGGGGACTTTTAAAATAATGTAAGGTGTTACAGCTCTTTCAGAATTTGTCTAGCACGTTTTCCGGTTGTCACTCCCAGGTGGGCTCGGGAAGAGGCATCTGTGCCCAGCTCGTGGCCTGTTCTTTGCACTTGTGGGGAAGGGGTCCCCTTTTCCCACAGCCGTCCCCCCGGGGCCTGCTCCCAGGTGGGGTCTGGTTTTCACCAGAAAGCCCTCCATGCAAAAACAAAAAACAAAAAAAACCCACCACACAATTGAATTTGAATTAGTTGCCAGCATTTACATTTTAATTCTAAAAATCTGTATTTTCGACTTTGTTGGAAAGTCAGACTATCTGGCCAGGCCGGACTGGGATCTGGTGGAGTTCGGTATTTTGGTTTCTGGTTAGGGAGGGTATTTGGGGTTTGCCCCTCCAGCATCTGTTCCAGTGTGAAGTGGGGGTGGAGGCCCAGGCTCAGTGGGGGGATCTGCAGTGGCCAAGGGTCTTGGCTGTCTCCAGATGGCCGGATGGACCCTGCCACCTCCTGCTTGGGGTGGGCTGGGGCTCTTTGCTGCCCCTCCTCCCAGCCCACATCCTCTTGAACTCCACTGAGACTACCCCCATGTGCGGCTGGGAAGGGAAACCTGCCTTTGTAAGTGGAATCAGGTGAAATCGGGCTGTGACTGTGTCAGTCAGAAACTAAAAGGCCCTGTCACACCCGCGGCCAGGAAGACTGTCACCACGGTGGCATGCAAATGACAGAGATGTGTGGGACAGCGTCTGCCAAGAGACGAGCCAGGTGAGGGCAGGTCGTCGTGAAAGAGGGAGGTGGGGTCCTCCCCACAGCAGCAGCGCCATCCTGCAGAGAAACAGCCTCTGGGGAGGGACGCGTTCCAAGGAGGCCCTGTGCAGTGCAGAGTGGGTGGCTCGAGGCCTGAATGCCGGGCACTCGGAGCAGTCAGTGTCCCCGTGGGAGCAGGGGTGCTCTCAGCCAGGTGATTGGCGACCTTGGATGGTCAGCCCCTGTGTGCGTGTGAGGGGGTGGCCCTTTCCTCTCTCTTCTGAAGGCAGCAGTAAAAGAGGGAGGCCAAAGAGCTCAGTGTCAGATGAGCCTGGGTGCAGGTCCCACTGCCTGCCAGGCCAGTGCCTCTGAGCCTCAGTTTCCTCATCTGTATAGTGGGGTTAATCCCAACCATGTATACTGTCTGCCTGCCATGTGCCAAGCCCTTCTAACACACCTTTGATTGCTTGAGGGCAGGGACTTTATTATCCACCTTTAGAGTTGAGAAAGAAGAGGCATAGAAAGGTTAAACCACTTACCGGGGGTCACACAGCTGCTATGGCAGAGTAAAGACTCCATACTCAAATGGAGCACTAAGCCCCGCCCTGGGCGCCAACAGGTGCTCCAGGAATGTCAGGTGCCATTTATCACCCTCATCACCTACTGGGAGTGCTCGTCTCATCATGCAAACCCCGTGAGCGTGAAGTGAGGGGACACGTGCAGGATCGAGTGTACTGGCGGGTAATGAAAGTAAAGTAATAACCACAGGATGATATTCACAACCCATATTAGTGCTACCAACAGCCGCATCTGCCTGCTTCTCTGGGCCCAGGATTGCCTGCATACTCCCAGGAGCTGGTCCTAGGTGGGTCAGAAGAAGGGTCTGACGTTATGGGAAGGAGCAGCTTGCCCAGCTCATGGCCTGTACTGTGCATTGGGAGTCCTTGCCCCCAACAGCTGTCCTCCAGGGCCTGCTCCCAGGTGGGCTCAAGAGGCCACAGAGCTAAGCAGCTTTAGGCCAGGGTTCTGCCGGTTACTGTGTGCCTGTGGGAGTGACACCCCCACCCCCAACCTTCCTGCCCTGCCAGCTGCTGGACACACAGCAGCCACAGGGCACTAACCCTGAGACCAGGACCTCTGCGGGTCCCATGGCACACAGCCCCCTCCTCCCTGCCCGACTGAGAAGGAGGAGGCGCGCCTCAGGGTGAATCCTGCCCCCCCTCCCCCGCTCACTGCAGGATAAACGGCCTCTAGATCGAACACCTCACAACAGGATGTGTCTTAGCGTGGTTTATCAAATCACAGGCTGTGATGCATTAGTGGGTCTTGAAATCAATTTAGAGTGTCAAGCCTGGCATTGAAAATCTGCAATAGACCAGAATAGACTAGGTCAGGAGGCATCAGAGCGCGTTGTGTGCAGCGAGGGTGAGTGTCGTTTGGGTAAACGTGCTGCGTATCTGTATAAATGGATGTGCGTGTGTGTGCTGGGTGGCAGTTTGCAATGTGTTTCTTAGGTGGGTTGCACTAAAAATGTTAGAGAATCTCTGTCTCACCGCCTTACGGTAACACAAAGGGGAATCACCTAGTAGTGATCATTTTCCTCAGAACCTTACATTTCCCTGATTTGAGACCGTTTATAAGACTGAGAAACAGGTCTAAGCTGGTGCCAAGAGTTTTGGTTACGTCAGGGATAAGGCTGTGGCTCTCTCATCCCACAGTCCATGCTGAGGGCTGGAGGAGAATTGAACTGCAGGATGAAGTGATGAACATGCAAGAAATGAGACCGGGAATGGGAGAGGCTTGCAAGGCAAACAGAGATGGGGAGAGGAAGGGACGTGGGTAGGGGTGGGTGACTGTGAGGGAGAGAAAGGGGGTGAGGGGTTATTTATGAAGCTCTAGGAGCTGCCTTCCTAGAGTCCGTGCCACCTGGACTCAAACACTCATTGTCCATTCAATGACCCCTTGGAGCTTAAGATCTGTTAGGATCTGAAATGTGTCCAGCAGATCTTCGGAGCCATTGAATTTTCATCCCATGTGGGATCTGGACACATATGCATGCAAACTAACATCCTTACACATATACACACACAGATACACATGCCCACACACACTCATGCATCCACGTGCTCACACACAGATACACTCATACATTCACGCACATGCATGCATACAATGCCCACACATATATGCACACTGATACACACTCACGGACACACTCATATGCACACACTAACACACATAGACACACTTATATGTACACTCACACACATGCTCACTCCTACATGCACTCTCCCACACCCACACATGCCCACGCACTCACAGACACAGTGAGTCAGGTGTATTTAATACGCAGTTTGTGCCTGTGCCTCCCCCAGATCCCCGTGTGACCTGCTCATCAGAGGAGGCCCGGAGTCCTTGGGGGAGCCCTGGTGTCCCTCCACCTGATCTCCATGACAACCCATCCCGACACCGGTTTGTGAGTGTGAAAGCTTCAGGGCCCACAGGACCTCCCACGTTAATTCATGCAGATCAGCTGTTCACTACTCAATGCTCCCAAGTTATGTGAGGCAGCGAGGCACAAAATTGGCATCTGCTGTGGTGTGTGTGTGTGTGTGTGTGTGTGTATATGTGGTGAGCTTGGTGCACAGGTAGGATGAGGTTTGGGGCAAAAGGGCATGAACGATACAGCCAATAGTAATTGGGTTACAGTTGTTGATTGCTTTCAAAGGACTTAACATAGAATATGAATCCCAAAGATATATTACATCTGGTGAATTCTAGAGCATCTCACAGATAGAATGGGGGTAAAAGGAGAAACAACACACTTGCAAATTTGATGAAATTTCCCACACGGTCCTGAAATCGCTGGTGGAATGGGGGATTGCAGTCCGGGTATGAGGCATTCGAGAGAATCTGAATGTGTTCCCCAAAGTGCTCCCCAGGGACTAGCACTGATCAGGCCGTGGAAAGCCCAAGGTCCCACATGACAGGTTCTGGGCTCTGCCTTCCTTGAACACAGGGGTGGAGGGGCTGGGGAGAGAGGCAGAGGTTGAGAATGGCTGGAGACAAATGGTCGGATTCGGTTCTTTTATCTGTAGCAGGGACTCAAACCCAGGGTGTCCTGGCTGCTGGAAGGTTGAACAGTGCTGAGCCGTATTTCCACACATGGCTTCACTGGCTGAAGCAGGGCTGTCCTGTGGCCGAGAACCCCTCTTCCAGCCCTGCACAGGTCCCCTGACCCCCAGGCCTGCAGGCATTCACATACCCCCTGGCAAAGCCCCCAACCCTCCTTGGGCAAGGACAGGCACAGCTTCAGGACATTGTCTTCCTGCCCTATGTGGGCAGAGTTGAGCCCCCAGAGTTGAGAGGGAGGCTCCCCAATACCCATCTCCCCGATAATGGCCAATGTGCCTCAAAGGGTCACTTCCAAAGAATGCCAGGTGGCAGGCACCAGGTTTTGGCATCTGATACGCTCCCATCTGCTCCCTGGGTCCAAAGCATTCATCCCTTGTAATCTCTGACAGGGAACAACTGGCTGCTGTCCTTTAATTAGCAGGGGACACACTAAGCTAAGGTCTCCTGCAGGCTCCATAAACATCCGTGAAATCAGCCTGGTGACTCCAAGCTCGGTGCAGACTGCGGGGGCCCACAGAGGCCAAGGGGAGCCCCCGCCCCCGGTCTGGCTCTGAGAACAGCCTCCAGGAGAAACTGCCAAGCCACCGGGACTCATGGCAGCTGCTTAAACTGGCAAGTTCTTTCTTGCCAATTGAGATCCAGGCTGCGATCTGGGCTGGCTCTGCACATTCCAGCCACCTGTTTTACCTGCTGGTTGGAGCTGCCTTGGTACCTCTGAGGGCTGCTTGTGTGTGGGTGGGGGCTGCTTTTGAACACATGGCTGCCCCGTGGGCCGCGCCTTCTCCACTTCTTCTGGCCTTATTAAATGATGGTTATTGCAGGGAGGATGCAGGGCCAAGCATCCTCTTATGTAGCGCCGTGAGATGTGGGGTGTCCAGTGTCCCAGGAGAAATTCAAGCCTCATTTCCCTCTGAGACACTGGGATGGGGCCATGTGCAGCGTCTTAGTGCCTGGATCCCAAGTGTGTCGTCTGAGTCTGTGCATGAGGGGCCAGAGCCAGGCCTTGGGCTGTGTGGGACGGGATTGAAGCACGTTTGATGGGAGGGCCCAGGTCACACCCACCAGGGGCCAGGAGTGCACAGATGTAGATGCCAATGCCAGCCCAAGTCACCCAAAATGGCGAAAGTGAGCTGCTGGGAAACCTTCGGGCCAGAGGCTGATGACGTGGAATCCTGGAGGGGACTGCCTGCTGCTCAGGGTAGAAGGGGACATTCTGATGCAGCACCCGTGACAGCCCTCCAGTGTTCCCGCCACCCAGACCCACTGTCCCTGGAGACCTGCAGAGGGAACCACTGCTGACGAGAAGGTGTCTCCGTCACTTGCTTTGTTTCCCCTTGGTCACTGCAAACACATGCTCACAGCCCTCGGGTAACAAGCCTCTTTCCGCCCCCTTCTGATGCCCCTGCTCTATGGGTGTGGCCACTGCTCCTGGCTTGCAGTGTCCTGTGTGGCTATGACAACCTGGGTTCCTCTCAGGGCCGGTGTCCCTCCTGCAGAAAGCTCACCCTGTCTCCTGGGCCCTGGCCCTGCTCCTGGACAGAGGAGGGAAGGACTGGGGTGGTGGCTGATGGATTCTCATGTCACCTCTTTCCCATATTCCCCTGGGCTCTTCCTTCAGAGCCTCCACCCTGCACCCTGATGACTCAGTGTGTCTCATGTAGGAAGCCCCCGGTGACATCTCATGCCCTGTACACAGGTCCCTACAGCCCGGGCCCCTCCTCAGCTCTGCTGCCTCTGGGGGAAACCCCACTTTCAGCCCTCCCCCCACTCCTTACATCTGGCAGGGATTGCAGGGGGCTTGTTGGAGGGAAGCCACATATGAGACCCACACGATGCACCAACGCCCACTGTGCAGACCCTACCCCATCTATTTGCTTCTGTCCCTTCTGCAGTCAACACAGCCCTGGCTCTGCATTCGGCCCTCTCTTCACGGGGCTGTGTCTGGGCAGATGGGGCTGGAAAACAACTCGCTGGGCTGAGCTGGGGTGTGTTGTGGATGTCACAGCCCAGCCTGTGCAACAGGAGGCTCCAGGATCCCTTTAGGGGTAGGGTAGGGGGCGGGAGAGTGCAGGTTAAATGGGATGGGCAGGGGCAGGAAGGCAGCAGGGGTGATTAATTTTTCTCGAATCGTTGCCAGGCTACCTTTCAATTCCTTGTCTGTGGCCCAGGCCAAGGAAAGCGAATGTTCTGCTGCCAACCTGGCTTGTCTTTTAATCACACCCTTTGCTTGTCAGTTTAGACACCCTGGTATACTCTCATTGCTTTTTAGCAATCTTTGCAACTTGCTGGACTTTTCCACCCAAATAAGAATCATGTGTACTGTGTGCCAGGCACTGTGCTAAATGCATTAGCTATTTCAATCCTCACAATAGTCCTATGAGATGGGCACTATCATTATCCTTATTCTGTAGACGAAGAAATTGGCACAGAGAGGTTAATTAACTAGCCCAGAATCACTCAGCCAGTGAGTGGCAGAGCTGAGATTTGAACCTAGGCAGCCTGGCTTCAGGGTCTATGCTCTTAATCTCTCACTGTAGGGGCTCTTAAGTGAGTCCTCAGCTTCCATGGCTTCAGTTGAAGGGACTTCTCTGTGGAGGCAGGGCCAGGAGGAAGTTTATCCATGGGTCCTACAGCAGCCATCTAGAAGGATGGGATTGGTTGTGACTCAGACTCTACCCTTGCTGCTGCCTCTGCCAGGAGCTCTGTCCCCTGGCTCATCCCAGGATCTGCTCCTTCCCCCTCCTCAGGACTCAAATGCAGCACTGCAGAGGATGTTTGCTGAGCACCTGCTATCTGCCAGGCACTGTGTTAGATGTAGGGGATCTTGCAACAAACAGAATTCCTGCTTTTATGGAGCACACATTCAGTAAGTGGAGAGGGATAAACAAATCAGTGAAAGGTACGCATGTCAGCTGCTAATCCATGCTACAGGGAGACATTCAGCAGGCTTGGGGATAGGAAGCTCCAGGTATGTGGGAGGCTGTGTTAGCTTCCTGTGGTTGCTGTGACGAATCACCACCAACCTGATAGCTTCAAACAGCACAGATGGACTCTCTCCTAGCTCTGGAGGTCAGGAGTCTGCCGTTGGTTTTACTGGGCTAAGTCAAGGTGTCAGCAGGGCTGGCTCCTGCTGGAAGCACTGAGGGCAGGATTCTTTGTGTTTTCAAGTGTCTGTATTTTTCTTTTTTCTTTTCTTTTCTTTCTCTTTCCTTCTTTCTTTCTTTCTTTTCTTCTTTCTTTCTTTCTCTTCCTTCCGTCCTTCTCTCTCTTTCTCACTTTCTCTTTCTTTCTTTTCTTTCCTCTCTCTGTCTCTCTTTTTCTTTTCTCTCTCTCTCTTTCTCTCTTTCTTTTTAGGCAGACTCTTGCTGTGTCACCCAGGCTGGAGTGCATGGGTGTGATCTCGGCTCACTGCAGCCTCTGCCTTCTGGGTTCAAGCGATTCTCCTGCCTCAGTTTCTCAAGTAGCTGGGACTATTGGCATGCACCACTATGCCCAGCTAATTTTTGTATTTTTTAGTAGAGATGGGGTTTCAGTATAAGTTGGCCAGGCTGGTCTCAAACTCCTGACTTTGGGTGATCTGCCTGCCTCGGCCTCCCTAAGTGCTGGGATTATAGGCATGAGCCACCGCACCCGGCCTGCATTTTCTTTTAAGCCCCTCATACTCCTGGGAGTGTGGCTCCTTCCTCCATCCTCAAGCACATGATTCCAGTCTCTGCCCTGTCACTACAGCTCCTCTGACTCAGACCCTCCTGCCCTCCTCTTATAAAGACCCTGTGATTACACTGGGCCCACCCAGGTCATCCAGAGTCATCTTTCCATCTCAAGATCCTTCACTTTACACCAGCAAAGCGCCTTTGCAATGGACATACACACAGGTCCCAGGGGTTTGAATGTGGACACATATGGGGGGCCCTTGTTCAGCCCCCTATGGAAGATGGTTGTTGATTTTCAGTAGGATGGTCAGGGAAGACCCTGCTGAGAAGCCACCATTTGAGCCAAGACTGGAGGAGCTGAGGCTGTGGGCCAGGATGACATCGAGGGTGGAGCCTTCCAGGCAAAAAAACAGTGAGTACAAAGCCAGCAACAGGTGTGCTGGCATGTTCCCGGAAAACCGGGGAGGTAGCCACAGCTGCGGCCGAGTGAGGAGAGGAGCAGCGGGAGGTGAGGCCAGAGAAGCCTTGGGGGCAGAAGCTGTGGGCCTCATGGTTATCATGAAGCTCCGGGTTTTACTCTGAGTACGCGGGAGCCATGGAGAGTTCTGAGCAGAGGAAGCACAGGACCTGACCTGGGTTTCACAGGCTTCCTCTGGCTGCTGTGTGGAAAATAGGGAAAGCAAGAGTGGAAGAAGGGAGGCCTGTCGGGAAGCTTTTGCACAATGGCCCGGGTGAGAAAGACTCATGGCTTGGAGCAGATGCTGGGATGTGTCCCCCACATCCCCTTTCAGGAGCAGGCACGCATGCCCCACTGCCCAGGGGGTTGCCTGCTGAGAGCTTACAGCTGAGACCCTCCCCAGAAAATGCCCCTGGCTGACAGGAGCTGCTTTGCCCAGTCACCCTTCCTGGGGTCCCTCCATCTCCAAAGACTAGTAGTAAACACAGGGGTCTAAAGGTCCAGCCCCTTGACTCGATTCATCACAGCTCTGAAGGGCTGTCTTCACTGCAGACTTCCTCGAAGGATGGATTGCAAAGTCATGCGTAGAGTGTGCAGGGCTCGGGTGAATGTCTATATGTCTCTCTATATTTTAGGATCGCTGTCTACATTAGCAACTTGTTTAAAAATATATTTCAAAATTCCTGTGCCCACGTGAGGTCTAGTGATTTATCCATGAAGGTACAGAATAACGGATAGAGAAGGGGTACTTATGTGGTTTGTTGTCCGACAGATCGTGTGAAAGTTTTTCGTCATGTCCAGGCACCACCTCTTCCTGGTCAGGCCCACCTTACATATGAGGACAATGGAACAAGTCAAAGGCAAAGCAACACGTCCCCCTGTAAAAACTGTCAGTGTAACCGTCCACTTCCGTATCTGTCCAGTCACTTAACAAATATTGACGGACCACCTTTAAATACAGGCTGCTGTGCTGGTGTCTGGGACACAGCAGTGAGTAAGAGCCATCTGATCTCATGACACTCTCAGGAAGTTCCAGTCTGTGAGGATGGACAGCATGCAGGTCAACACATAAACATCATTCAGACTGTGAAAAATGCAATAAAGGACACAGATTGGGAGATGGGATAAAGAGTCATGGGGGTGGAGCTACTGTCTCATTTTGGGTGGTCTGGGAGGGCCTCTCTGAGGAAGTGACATGTGGACAGAGTTCTGAAGAATAAGAAGGGGCTGCCACGGGTGATTTGAGGGAACAGCATGCTAGGTGGAGGGAATAGCAAGTGTAAAGGCCAGAGATCAGGAGGATCAAATATGAGGCCAGGGTATCCAAGAAGTCAGGAGAGTGCTAAGAGATGAGGATGCAGAGACACTGTGAGATGAGATAGAAAGAGAAGGGAGTCGGCCTGGCACGGTGGCTCACGCCTGTAATCCCAGCACTTTGGGAGGCTGAGGCAGGTAGATCATGAGGTCAGGAGATCAAGACCATCCTGGCTAACACGGTGAAACCCCATCTCTACTAAAAATACAAAAAATTAGCCGGGCGTGGTGGTGGGCACCTGTAGTCCCAGCTACTCGGGAGGCTGAGGCAGGAGAATGGCGTGAACCCGGGAGGTGGAGCTTGCAGTGATCCGAGATCGCGCCACTGCACTCCAGACTGGGAGAGAGAGTGAGACTCTGTCTTAAAAAAAAAAAAAAAAAAAAAAAAGAGACGGGAGCCAGGCATGGTGGCTGACACCTGTAATCCCAGCACTTTGGGAGGCAGAGGTGGGCAGATTGCTTGAGCCCAGGAGTTTGAGATCAGCCTGGGCAAAGTGGTGAGACCTCATCTCTACACACACACACACACACACACACACACACACACACACACACACACACACACAAAGCCAGATGTGGTGGTGCATGCCTGTGATCCCAGCTACTTGGGAGACAGGAGGATCACTTGGGCCTGGAAGGTTGAGGCTGCAGTGAATCAAGATCATGCCCCTGTAATCCAGCCTGGGTAGGTGACAGAGCAAGAACCTGTGTCCAAGAAAAAAAAAAAAAAGGAAAAAAGAAAAGGGAAGAGAATTGTCACATTTTATTGCAATGACTGTGTTTTATTTCAGTTAAAAAATTTTCTCTCCCCTTTGAGTCCAGCCTGACACTCAGGAGATGGGGAGAGCCTTCCGCTCATTCTGCCTCACAAGGAGCTCGAACCTGCTCCCTTAAATCTCCATCAGCTCCGGCAAGCCCTTGGGCTCTGCTGGCTGTAACGCTGCTCCCTATTTACCAGAGGCTTTTGCTGGCACATTAAATGTATCACTCAGACCCTGAACTAGATCGAGCCACAGAAAGCTTTGATTCATGGAGCTGCTGGTCCCCATTACCCCAAGATATGCATTCTTTCTTTTCGTTAAGGAATTAAGGTGCCATATTGAAACTTTAATCTTTAAATACAGGTAAATAAAACATGATTACTCTACAGAAACAGGACCCCGAGGGAAATATGTGTTTAATAGCTCTAGCATTTGGGGCAATAATTTCCACATTCCATTCTGTTTGTATAATGTATTATACTTTCCAAAAATATTTTCTCATGCACCAGTTCATTTGTGCTCATTTAATATGTGGAAGGTATTTACATGTTGCACATATTTATAGCAGTTTTCCCAACCAAGTAAAAAGAGAAAAAGGGAAAAGAAAAATAAAATGCCTGCGGGTCCTCAGTTGCATGTACTTTCTGGTCAGTACAATGAACTCACATTTGCATTCTTTCCTTGTCTCTTATTTCACCCTTTTCTTTCTCCATGGTGTGTGTTTAACATTAACCATAAACCAGTTCTTCTCCTCTCTCTTTCACTCATAAACATGTAGGGGTGGGCAGCTTTTGCTCTTGTCCATCCAACATTCATTCCTCCTTCTAATTGCACTGCCCTAATTTTATTCTCAGCAATGACCCCTCCCCTCTTCAATCCACGTGTGTGTGTTGACTTTACTAAGACCCCAGCCCTAAATTTGGTCTCATGCCCCAGGCCTGGACAATCAGTGTATTCTCTCTCTCCACCTCCCCTTTCATTCTCTTAGGTCAGAGTGATTCCTGGATGGCCAATGAAACTTTGGTTTGATTTACTAGACTTTGGTTTGATTTACTAGACTTTGGTTTGATTTACTAGAAAGAACACCTCTCTTTTTATTGGATTGGTTTCTGTGAGAGTGTAAGCAGGGCCACAGAGCAGAAACTTCTTGTTTGTGAAGGCACTGCACAGGAAAATGGAGCCTTGTAGACATCAATCATTTGAGCGACTGGATGCAGCCATGCCTGAAGCCATCACCCTTAGGGCAGGTTTTCTCAACCTTGAGACTATTGACAGTTTAAGCTGGGCATTTCTTTGTTGTAGAGACTGTCCTGAGCATTGCCAGATGTTTAACAACATCCCTGACCTCTACTCACCAGATGCCAGTAGCATGCCACCCTCCCACCCGCCACTCCCATCATGACAACCAAAGATGTCTTCAGGTGTTGCCAAATGTCCCTGGGGAGAAATTTCCTCCACTAAGAACCACCATCCTAGACTGCCCATAAGTTATGCAGGTCAATAATTATCCGTTTTGCTTATTTCTGCTTGAGTTTCTGTTCTTGTCTTCAAGGGGCTTTCTGCCCGAAGGAGAGCTGTACCTTTAGGATGGACCTTCCAAAGGAACTTTCTCTGAATTGCCCAGTGTGGATGGTGAGAGGGACAGTCTGCATTTGGTCAGGTCCATGAGGGAGAAATGTACCAGAGAGAAAGTGTTGAGTGAGCACTTGTTTATGAGGTCCTGAAGGATCAGGAGAGGAATTGATCTCCGTAGCCTCTCATGCTTAGGGAAGGCTTCCTGGAGGAGGTGAATCTTACAGGGTTCATAGGGGTAGTAAAGAGGGAGGACAGGTTTGTGTATGTGTATGTGTTGGGGGGAACCTGTGAGCATGAAACAGGATGGAATGGGGTGGGTGGGTTGGCAGGAGGTGCTGAGGAGATCATCTGGCCAAAGCCAAAGAGGGGTGTGTCAGGCAATCATTTGCGCTGGGCTGACAGATGGGTCCAGAGTCAATGCCAAGCTAAATAAGTTAGAATTTAAACGTCCAAAACATATTTACCACCATCACCATGTGTGGTAGACAAAATAATGGTCCCTTAAAGATATTCATGTCCTCACGCCCAGAATCTGTGACTATGTTACACAGTGTGATAAACGGGACTTTGCAGAGGTGACTAAGTGAGGGACCTTGGGATGGGGAGATGGTCCTGGATTATCTGGGGGGGACGAATGTAATCACAAGGGTCCTTGTAAGAAGGAGGCAGGAGGACCCGGGTCAGAGGTAATGAGATGATGCGAGCAGGGGGAAAGAGGAGGAGGTATGAGGACGAAAGTGGAAGGGGGAGTGATGTCTTTGCTTCCTTAGGAGTGGGAAGAAGGGCCATGAGCAGTGGAATGTGGCAGCCTGCAGAAGCCAAAGCAGGAAAGTCAGCAGCTTCTCCCCCAGAGCCTCTGGAGGGATGCAGCCCTGTGGACCCCCAGATAATAAATTTGTGTGTGATTTTTCAAGCCACTAACTTTGTGGAAATTTGTTACAGTGGCAATAGGTAACTCATATACTGTGCTTGCCCAATTAGCATGCAATTTGTATGTTATTACTTGATTTTTTTTTGTTTGAATTGACTCTATTTACTTTACTCCAAATGAAGATTTCACCCTCGGTGTTCATATCTGTGAAAACATGGGGTTGATGGCTGAGTATACATTTTTCCCCAAAATGAATGGAAATAAATACATGACTTAAACATGACTTTAAAAAACTTGTTTGTCCATGTTACGTGTGAAATCATCTAGTGTCTTGCTGGTGGTCTGGTCACATATACTTTGGACTCATTAGTGGGATAAGGAGAGTTGTGGAAGTCTTCTGAACAGGGGAGGGAGGTGATGGAAAGTGCCACAGTCTTAGTAGACTCCATGTAGATGGAGTGCTTTGGATGTGTTGGCAAAGGGAACTACAGCCAGGGTCAGCGGGGAGGGGTTCCAATAGTTAGCAAGAAGACATGAGGTCCAAACTGTGGTGGAGGATGGGAATGAAAAAAGAGCAAAAGAGCCAATGGGAAACAAAGGAAGAATGATCAGGATCATTACTGATCATGAAACTGACCCAATAGTCCCACAGAGAGTTTTTTTTTTTTATAAACATGGAAATTGGCCTTTCTGGTCTTAAAGCTTGAAACTTATATTTGTTTTATCTGAGTTCCTTCCTCAAGAAAGGATCCCTAGGCCTTCAAAAGTATCAGAGAACTGAAACTCACAGATTGCCACATGCAGACAATGAAATACATTCAAGATGATTGTTTCTTTGCCCCTCCCTAACTCCTGTTTGCTTACTCATTGTTACATTTCTTCTCTGCTGTATAAAAACCCCTAGTTTTAGTTGATCAGGAGATGGATTTGAGACTGAGCTCCCATCTCCTTGGCTGCAGCACCCGATTAAAGCCTTCTTCCTTGGCAATACTCATCATCTGAGTCATTGGCTTTCAGTGTGGCGAGCAGAAGGACCTAGACCAAACCCCTGGTGTTTTGGTAACAGTCAGGTTGCTGAAAGGTCCAAAACTAAGTCAGAAGGAATTGCCAAGGAACAATGGGGCTGAAAGTGTCAGGAAGGATTGTCTGATGGCAAGCAACAGAACTCAACTTGGGCTGTACTCACAGAGGAGAATTGATCGGTAGGCTATTTGGCAGCTCAGAGAATCAAAAGAAAGGCAAGAAACCAGGTTTAGAAAAAGAATAAGAACCGAAATCATGTCAGGGCGTGGAGAGTAGGAAGTTATGGGCAGGCCCGGAAGGGCATCACTGGTCATATGAATAGTTCTTGGTTGTTTCTGTAGCCCGTGCTGCTTCTGTTAAGATCCAAGGTCCAGAGAGGGCTGGGTCCTCCCAGCTGAGGTCTCATGCCTATTGTTTGGTGAGGGGAGGGCAGGGCACTTCAATTTACCATCTGTCTCAGACTTCACAACAGGGAAAGTTAATTCTCCAAAACAAAGTCTGAATGTCAAGCACAAGGTGAGGTAAGGCTGAGTCCTGAAAGATTTGGCCAACGAAGGAACAATGAGCCCTATTTAGATTCAGCTGGCTTTTGACTTACCTAGAGTAGCCAAGGGTGGTAGTTCTGATATGGTCTGGATATTTGTCCCTGCCCAAATCTCGTGTTGAAATGTAATCCTCAATGCTGGAGGTGGGGCCTGGTGGGAGGTGTTTGGATCATGGGGTCGGACCCCTCATGGCTTGGTGCTATCGTCATGATAGTGAGTTCTCATGGTATCTGGCGTTTAAAAGTGTGCGTCACCCACTCCCCCTACTCTCTCTCCCTCTTGTTCCTGCTTTTGCCATGTGGCATGTAGGCTCCTGCCTGGCCTTCCGCCATGACTGTAAGCTTCCAGAGGCCTCCCAAGAAGCAGATGCTGGTGCTATTGCTTCCTATACAGCCTGTAGAGCCACGCACCAATTAAACCTTTTTGCTTTATAAATTACCTAGTCTCAAGTATTCATTTATAACAATGCAAGAGCAGCCTAATGCAAGCTCCTAGGGCCCTTATGCAGATGACACCTAAATAGGGCCTGAATGACTGCCACAATTAACGGGACACCCTATGCAGAGGAGCCAGTCCTAGAGTGCAGCCAAGTAGTTTTATGGTCTGCAATGATGTTCTGAGGGGCAAGATGGAAAACATACTGGAACCTGCCTGGTAGTGAGAAACTGTCCCGTGAGCCTCTCAGGGAGAGAGGGAGGTGAGTGGAAGATGCCTGGGGTACCTCATGTTCCTGGAGGATACTAAGACATTCTGCCAAGAATCCAATGAGCCATGGTTCAAGCCTTGCCTGCATGGCTTATGTTGATATGTGCAAGACCATCAGGGTGCCATGGCAGATTTGTTCCCCTGTATTATTTTGAAAAGAAGGGTAATATGTGTTGGGAGGTTAAAATAAAATTTTGCCACTATAATAACCAGTCCAAAACAACTCCAGGGCTTCAGTCATCTGGGAAAATGGTCGGTAGCTGGCCAGTGGGATCCCTTACCCAAGTAGACATTTCTAGACATTCCCACATGTCTGAAGGGTTGGCATTTTGGAGGGCACATATCCAAGATTTGTGGCTGGTATTTTGTGTAGATGTGGCAGACACTTAAGGGCACTGAGAGTGACAAAGCTGACTTTTACATCAATCTCAGAGCAGGGGAGGGTAGGGCTGAGCAGGATCACAGCTGAATCTGAAATACTTTCCTGGGAAACCCCCACCCTCTCCTCAGGTGTGTGTCTTGTGTTCACAAGGATGATACTGGGATCCTGGTATTTGGGGGTTTCATCTGAGAGACCCTCACACAAAGAACTTTCTGGCACTCTGCTGTTCTGATGTGGAATAATCCTGAAAGTGCGATGGCAGCCATGCCACACGTCACAGTGAGAACACAGAGAGAGAGGGGAAAAGAGAGGGTAAGACAGGTGGTGGGAAGTGGATGGCATGTATCAGTGGCTCACTTGGTATTTAATTCCTGACGTCAGTAAGCTTCAGGAGAGCTGAGACCTGCGGCCAGCTACAAACTCTTAAATCTTCCCTCTTTCCAAGACAGAGCTGTATTAGTCCATTTTCACACGCTATAAAGAACTGCCTGAGACTAGGTAATTTATAAGGAAAAGAGGTTTAATTGACTCACAGTTGTGCATGGCTGGGGAGGCCTCAGGAAACTTACAGTCATGGTGGAAGGGAAGGGGAAGCAAGGCACGTCTTACATGGAGGCAGGTGTGTGTGTGTGTGTGAGAGAGAGAGAGAGAGAACTTTAAAAACCATCAGATCTCATGAGAACTCATTCACTATCAGGAGAACAGCATGGGGGAGTCTGCCCCCATGATCAAATCACCTCCCACCAGGTCCCTCCGTTGACACATGAGGATTACAATTCAAGATGAGATTTGAGTGGGGACACAGAGCAAAACCATATCAAGATCCAAACTCACCATCTCAATGAGGGAAAGGCTGGGGGCCCCTAAACTTCTGTCCTCAGAAGGGGACCCCTAAACTCACTTCACCCTCGGGCTTGAAGTAAATTCTGGAATGGGACTAAGATGAATCAATTAACATTCTCCCCCTGGGCTTTCTTGAGGGGGGATGCCAAAACTCTGAAAAATCAAGATAAATATTATTGTAATGGAATAGTTTAAATGTCAAAACCAAAGCAAGAAAATCCACAAATAACAAAATGTTAAATCTTTAAGGACAGGATCTGTCGTTGAGATTGATGCCTCTAATTTCCTGATTGCTAAACCAATCCTATTCTTAAAAGTACTATGATGAGAACCATGGCTTATTAAAAAAACAAAAAACACCCATCGTGGTGGCTCATGCCTGTAATCCGAGCACTTTGGGAGGCTGAGGCGGGTGGATCATGAGGTCAGGAGTTCAAGACCAGCCTGGCCAAGATGGTGAAACCCCAACTGTACTAAAAATACAAAAAAATTAGCCAGGCGTGGTAGTGGGCACCTGTAATTCCAGCTACTCGGGAGGCTGAGGCAGAGAATTGCTTGAACCTGGGAGGCAGAATTTGCTGTGAGCCGAGATCGTGTCACTGCACTCCAGCCTGGGTGACAGAGCAAGACTCCGTCTAAAAACAACAACAACAACAACAACAACAACAAAAACACAAAAAACAACCCTAACGAACTAATTTATATCAGAAACAAACCTGTGATATATTTTCTAAAGCAACTGAACAAGATTTTCACAATATTCAATCATCTGAATAGATACTATGTCTGAGTCATTGAGGGGAATGCCCAACTGAGTTAACAGGAATGATCAAACCCGAATTCCCAAGGCAAACCCTTTTGGGGTTCATAAATCCAGCCCCCAGAAATCTTGCAAATTGCCCTCTTTGGGTCGACGCCTGCCCATCTGTCAACTCGGGACCCTCACTCTTTCCTCTGTCCCAAAGGACCCTCCTCTGTGTCTTGCAACACGTTCCAGAAGAGAAGGGTATTTCTCAGGTCTGCAGAAACCCAAAGAAGAAAATTCGTGTTATGATCTGAAGGGAGATGAAAAGCATATTTTAGCAGGGCATTGCAAATGCATTCCGTGCTCATGACAGAAGCATCCAAAATACCTACATTATTTAGAAAGCTGCAGGAGAGGGAAAAATGAATGCAGAATATGTGAACGATTCATTTTGTTTTTTAAAAAATGCAGCCGAGCCAGAAAAAGCTTCACAAATGATCCAAAGACAATATAAAATCTCTTCTGTTTGCAAAGTCAACACGGTAAAGAGATGATTAAACGAAAGCAAACCTGAGACTTAACCTTAAAGGAATTGAGCATTTTAATTTTTTAAAAGGTGGAAAAAATGCCATAAAAGCATGTCTGAAGGTTAAGGAAACTGTTATTAAAATGAGAATTATGAGCTCGGAGCTGTTCTCAGCTCTGTCCCTGGAGTGTGAAATTAGTGACTGAAGGCAGATTTCACAGGCACTTCGTTGGAGCGTGTTGGTGTGGCAGTGGATTTGTGATGGGGTCTCTCTGCCAAGTCCTGCCCACTTGCAAGCTGCTGTCGTTATTCATGCACAGCACAGATAATCATGAATATCTGGAGCATTTTGCATTTATGTTGAACGCAGCCTCTCTCCTTCCCAGCCGGAGTGAGTTTCGGGCTGTGTGCATGGGTGAAGTGCAGGGGAGGAAGCAGCTGCAAGACCAGCATTCCCACCAAGGCCATATTTTCTCTTCGAAGAAAAAAATCCATCCATATGGATTACATTCAGCAGAAATGTTGGAAAATATATAGAAAATAGGAATATGGTTTAAATTTTAAACCTTAAAATAGCTCCAAGGGCAACAAGGAATTCTCTGGGTCTGGGTTTCAGGTCTGAAACAATTGATGCTAATGATGTCCACATTCCCCATCACACCGATATTTCGGAAAGTTGGTTTGGGGAAGTTTAACAGAAGAGAGAAAACTCAGGAAACAGTGAATTGGGAGAAGTTGTTGCATTTCCTCATTCTCTCTCCGTCTGTCTCGTTCTCATCCACTTAGTCACACACGGCAACCAAGCAAAAGTGTAAATATTACTTTTCATGCATTTATCTAGGCATAGTTAGGCAAGCAGAATTGAGCAAGGCCCCAGGTAAAGGGACCTTTGAAGTAATAGCACTTTTTTGGCTGTTTTGTTGGTCAATTTTTGGGTGCATTATGCTTTTAAGATAGAACTTAATACCAACCATTAAAAAACCACCTCCTTTTCAAAATGAATATTCTCCCTTGTATGGCTTCTTTGGTGATGGTAAGGTATTTGGCACCTCCCAAATGTGGTTTGAACTTTGAACACTCTTGTTGAAAATGTGAGAGAAAATAAAAATCAGCTCACAGCTCTCCAAAGCATACTGCAAATTAACTGTGTATCGGGATGTTTTTCGGAACAAATAACAGAAACTCATATGGCAATTGGCTTAAACAATTACAAAATATGTTGGTTCATATAATCTAGAGGTGATCCAGCAATCCCAAGATGTCTTCACGGATCAGACCCTTTCCATCTCTGCCCTGCTGTTCTGTGTTGACTTTATCCCAAGGCTGGACTTCCTCCTGGGTGAAGATGAAATCAGGTAACCTTTGCAAGCATTCTCAGAAGAGCAAGCAGGGAGTTTCCTAGAAACCACAAGCAAACCCATTTTTGAATCTTCTTGACCTCAGTTGCATGATATGTGTGCTCTTGACCAAAACCCTGTCAATGGAATGACTGGGATCACCCTTAGAACAGTGCTGTAGCTAGGATGGGAGCAGGATGAACTTTCTTGAATCCCTGGGATGCAGGGAAAACAGGATTCCTGAAAAGTGAAGAACTGCATGTGTGTGTGTGTGTGTGTGGATGGCATTAAAATGTTGGGTAGGCAGTCAACAGTATTCACTACACCTAGATTCCAAAGGTATCTTGGTCACCTTGATTAGCACTCTAAATGTGTTTAATGTGTGTATGTACGCATGTTCACATTGTGCTGAATTGGTTAGAATTTCAAATGGATTTGGCATTGTTCTGTATGGACATGGCTTCCTCTTAAAGTTCCTCAATTGATCCACAGGGATTAAAACCATTCAAACCATGGGTATCTTTGGGCTGGAGGGAATCAAATCTCTGTTCTTCTTGGGAGCTTCTTGGAGCTTCTCTGTAGACTGGCTTCCCTTGCTTTCTGGAAGCCTCTGCCCTCACTTCACTCTGTCTTGCCTATGATTTGGGCTGAGAATGGCACAGGGAAGCCTCCTCTTCACATGAATTTAAGTTCCAGAATCTACCACTTACTGGCCATGGAAGTATTGCCCGATGGCTGGACTACTCACCTACATGGAGTTGGGGGTAAGGGGTCACCTGAATGCACACATCTTGATTCCACCCCCTCAGCTGGGCATGTGACGTAAGCATTATACACACCTCCAAATTGCTCTACCTTAGCTGAGAGCATGTCTTTCTTAACTTTGGAAACCCTAGAGCTGATAGTTGCATACTGGTCATTTAGTAATAACTCACTTAGTGAATAAATGAATGAATTTATTGACCCATGTGGTCTAGGACTAGAATGTAAACTTAATGAGAGCAGCAGTCATGTTTGTTTTTCCTCATTACAACCCCAGTGCCTAGCACAGTGTGTGGCACCCAGTAGACAGCTAATGAAAGTTTATGGAATAAACAACCTGCAGGGCAGTCAGAGGATGGAGGTTGAGCACCTGGAATCAAGTCAGAGAGCAGGGTTGAATCCAGACCTCACCACTTTCTGGCTTTGTGACCCTGGGCAAGTTTCCTAAGGTCTCTATGCCTACTTTTTTCCCACCTGTAAACTGGGGATAATAAGAACACCAGATTAGAGAATAATTCCGGAAGATTTCACCAGAGAACACTTGTAAGGCACATAACCTATCGCATGGCACGTGGTAAGTGCCATAGAATTATTCACTATTATCACTTTCTTCTCCATAACCCAGCTTCCATGGCTGTAAACTTTTCTCTGTCTTGTTCACTGCTGTGTCTTCAGTATGCAGCACAGCACCTGGCATATAGTACATGCTCAGAAAATATTTGTTCAATGAGTGAATGGAATTCTGGAGACATACAAAATGAGGATGTTAAGGATTAGACCAAATAAAATCCACCATTCTAGAATTCTGTGGATTGAAATTCTAAGAGCTACTCAATGAATGTGTTGAGTTGAAAGTATTTCTTTGGTTAAATGGTAACTCTCCCCCTCCCCCATTTGTCTGAATGCCCAGATGTTGACGCACTGGGAGAATTTTGGGAGGGCACAAAACCTGTACAGGAGCCACTTCTTTCACTTTCGGGCAACTCTCCTGAGAGACCAAAATCTACCCTACAAAATCCTATATCAACCCTTTGCTTTGTCATTCCAGTTGCCATAGGCGGGAGAGAAATGTTCCGTTTTAATTCTGTGGAAGGTAAAGCAAAGCAATACCCTGGGATACTTGTAATAGTCCAAAACATTCCTGAAATAAAACATTGGTTCTCAAGAGTGCAGGAAATCTTCCATTTTCTTAACATGTGGGAAATCATTTAAAGGCAGCCATCTTGCCGCTTAATTTTGAACTTCCATTAGCCTTTAATAAGAAGATAATCAGTCACTGCAGATCTTGTCTTCCCTACCTCCATAGGAAATAGTCCTCCTGCCATTCAGAGAGAAAAACTATTTATTACATCTCAACTATGTACGTGTCAGACACCTTTCTATGCACTGGGGATGGGAGTGTGAAAGTAAAGCTAATTCTTTTTTCGAAGACCCTCAGAATCACACAAAAGCCAAGGTCATGTGTAATGTGTGGCAGATGCTGTTGGTACCCTGCCCGCCTCTCCTAGGTACTCACTGTTCCTATAAATAAATGCCAGTGACATCCACTGTGAGCACCTGCGGCTCTCCGCCTAAGAACTTTCTTTGGTTGTTGGAGTGTGCTCAGCCTGTGTGTGGGGCAGACTGGAGGTGCCAGAGAGTTAATGCCCCAGGGACAGCCCCTAATCAGTGATGGAAGTGAGCTGGTGGCTCAAAATCCCAGTTTCTTTGCCCTTTGAGTGGGATAATTCACCATGTTCTTCACAGCCTTCAGCCTGAACTGCCTATTCTAGAACGTGCCTATTAAGTCACCTTGGATGGTTTCCTTTCTTTTTCACATCTCAATTTCCTATTCCCCTACTGTTGCTTTTATGGCTCCCAAATAAATGACTTTCACTCAAATTTGTCTTCATGCCTGCCTCTGAGAGAACCCTACATAAGACAATCAGTATGGCTCTTCCTACTCAAGGGACGAAAATCTCAGCTCAAGGTTGCTTGAATAAAAGGATTGCCTGAATCATGCTGTGATTCACAGGAAAGCCCAGGGGACATATTGGCTTCAGGTATGGCTAGATTGAAGCACTTAATCGTGTGAACACTGAGTTTCTCTCTAATTCTGAGGTTTTCTTTCTGTTGTATTTGTTTCTTTCTCAAGTTCTTTTCTGTGGTCCTAGGAAGTTTCAGTCTCTTCCTTTGGTTCAAAGGAATTGCCTGAGAATTAGCTTCACATTTTGTCAAAGTCTTTTCCAATAGCTCACATAGCAATTCTGAGTTTTGCTCTAATTTTGATTTCCTATCTATTCATTCCTTATGAATGAATTTTCCTTTATGTCCTTTAGCATACGTATAACAGCTACTATAAAATCTTTGCTAATTTGAACATATGAGTTATCTTCAGATAAGTCTCTATTCTTATTTTTTTATGTTGAGGCTTTGTCATATTTTCCTGCAATTTTGCATTATATCCAGAATATTGTGACCAATACAGTAATTCTGGATTCCGTTGTTTTCCTGTGAAGACTGTTGATTTTTTGAGCAAGCGGCTAAAGTGGCTGAACTCAAATTGAAAAGACCTTGCGTTCAGTTACTAAAGGTAAAAGAAAAAAAAAAAATGAAAAGGTTTGTGTTTCCTGGAGTGGGAAATAGCTCAAATTTCAGTTCAATTCTGTGGCAACCCTAGCTGGGCTACTTGTAGTCTGCCTACACATATGTGGTTTAGGGACCAGCTAGACATTTGAAAAGTTTATACATAAAATTTGGGGCTCCCTGTCTCTGATGTCTCTCTGCATTTGTAATTTCCCTGCTCCATTCCAGTGGCTATGGTTTCCCAGAGCCTGGTCCTCTGGTTCTTCAAGTGGGTGAGATGACTGATTTTTAGTTGGAGTTTTAGTTGTCCCTCTTTTGCAGACTGAAACCTCCTCTCAGGTGAAAATCTGTCCAAGCATCAACTCCCCTCCCATATCTGTCTGCCTTTCTTCATTGTCCTGTGCTTTCAGGTCGTTGTTTTTAAAATTTTGTCCAGAGTTTATAGCTGTTGTATGTGAGAGGACTGGCCTCCCAGAGGCTTACTTGGCCACAAAAGAAGCATAAGGCCTAGTCTCAAGATTCATTCTGATTGGACCAGCTTAGGTCACATGACTATACCTGGACCAATCACTGTAATCAGAGTAATGATATATACCGATTGGTGAGGGCTTCATTCTTGAGGCCAAGGGAGGGGCCACACCAGGTCATGTGAACTGGAAATTGGGAAGGTAAACATCCACAAAAGCTAATAATGTTGAAAGAAAAGAGAATGGATACTGGTCAAGAGACTACAAAGTGCTCAGGATGTGTTTGCAGATGTTCAGCATATATTAGCGTTTGTCCAGTGATGGACGTCTGACCACTGCTCTCGTAGGGTCTGAGAGAAGGCATCTCAGAAGAGGGATCACTCAAGTAGGGCCTGGAAGCTCAGATCAGGAGCTGTCAGTCAAGGATCGAGGACAAAGCATGCAGTCTAGGAAAAAGCATGATATTTTCTACCTCGACCTGTCAGATTCCTTTTAAACATGGCTTTACAGCTCACACTCATGAATCTTCTTTCCATGTTTTTGCTTCACCTAAGACCATGACATTTGAAAAAAATAGAAAAGAAAGGAATAAATAAACCTCTGAGGCAGGATGAGTCAGAATGACTTCATTGTCTCTCCTCTCAGTTCCATATATTGAAAAGAGGATGAACAATACCCTTTGCATTTCCAGATGTGGAATATTTTGCTGTATCAATTTGTGTTATCTCCTCTGTGATGACAACTCTTATGATTTATGATAAACAAATTACAACTTAATGTACCAGGTAGGATTATCTGATCCAGATTACTGCTGTGAGTAATAGTGCTCCCAGTCACAGACATCTGAACAGACGTGCATGTACTTTTCTCCCACGTGGTAGTCTGGGGCGATAGCTCAAGGCTGGCATGTGGGCACTAGTTGACCAAGCACCCAGGGACTTGATTTCTTCATTCGGGTTTCCCTGCCAGGTGCGGCTTCTATTCTCAGGAACAGTACATGGTCCAAGATGGCAGCTCCAGCTCTAGCCTCAGCCCCAGACGTGTTGCCCCCAAAGCAACCAGAATGAAAGAAGGTATGAAGTCAAAAAGGCTCAAAGCATCAGGTTTCTTTTCAAGGAACATTCCAAGAAGCTGTCACACCTCACTTCCACTTACACCCTATTAACTCTGTTAAATTAAATAAGTAGGAGGTCATTAGCCTGAGGCTGTCTCTGTACTTTGAGTTCTTCCATAAAGCTCTGCAACCTAACTTAGTATATAAACAAACTGAAACCTAATTTAGGAGTGTAGATTTTTTGTAACAGATACCCAGATCTCAGCCAATCACCAGCTGCCAAGCTTCAGCCAATCAGAAACTGCTGAGCTTCAGCCAATCAGAAGTAGCCAAGAGGTCAGACCATGTCCAAATAAGGCAAATGCCTAGGTGTAATCAATCAAGTTAATTTTCTACTTTATTTATATCTTCTGTCTATAAACACTTGCTCTCCACCTTGCTGAGTTGAGCCCTCAGAATGTCTTCAGGTTCTGAGTGCTGCCTGATTCTTGAATTGTTCTTTGTCCAAATAACCTCTGTTAAATTAACTTTGTCTACAGGTTTTTTTTTAATGCCTTCAAAGCCACGCAGAGCTGCAGCATGTTTTTTGGATGACTTCAATATTAAAAAAGATTCCTGAATACTGCGTAGTACTGTTGGTGCTGTTGCTTCCACCACTATGACTACTACTGGGATAATGATTGTTGTGCTAGATACACCTCTAAGCACTTAACACGTTGAATCCTCTTAACAACTCCAGCATGTAGATACTATTATTATTCCAAGTTACAGAGGAGGAAATGGGAGCAGGGAGAGGATAGGTAACTTGCCCACAGCCATGCAGCTGGTAAGTGTCAAAGAAAGGATTCAAACCCAAATAGTCTTGTTTTAGAGAGTACACTCTAAAACACTACTTGCTATAATTACTGCAAACACTATCTGATTGGAAATTCCTTTGATTTATTTAGGAGTTTTGATCCAGTAGTTTTTTCCCCACAGGTCTTTTAATTTAATTTATATAAAGTATATTATGCGTATTTTCTTTTTTTTTTTCTTTTTTTTAAATTTTATTTTATTTTATTTTTATTGATCATTCTTGGGTGTTTCTCACAGAGGGGGATTTGGCAGGGTCATAGGACACTAGTGGAGGGAAGGTCAGCAGACAAACAAGTGAACAAAGGTCTCTGGTTTTCCTAGGCAGAGTGTTTGTGTCCCTGGGTACTTGAGATTAGGGAGTGGTGATGACTCTTAACGAGCATGCCACCTTCAAGCATCTGTTTAACAAAGCACATCTTGCACCGCCCGTAATCCATTTAACCCTGAGTGGACACAGCACATGTTTCAGAGAGCACAGGGTTGGGGGTAAGGTCATAGATCAACAGGATCCCAAGGCAGAAGAATTTTTCTTAGTACAGAACAAAATGAAAAGTCTCCCATGTCTACTTCTTTCTACACAGACACGGCAACCATCCTATTTCTCAATCTTTTCCCCACCTTGCCCCCCTTTCTACTCCAGAAAACCGCCATCGTCATCATGGCCCATTCTCAATGAGCTGTTGGGTACACCTCCCAGACGGGGTGGTGGCCGGGCAGAGGGGCTCCTCACTTCCCAGTAGGGGTGGCCGGGCAGAGGCGCTCCTCAGCTCCCGGACCGGGTGGCTGGCTGGGCGGGGGGCTGACCCCCCCATCTCCCTCCCGGACGGGGCGGCTGGCTGGGCGTGGGGCTGACCCCCCCGCCTCCCTCCGGGACGGGGCGGCTGGCCGGGCGGGGGGCTGAGCCCCCCACCTCCCTCCCGGACGGGGCGGCTGGCCGGGCAGAGGGGCTCCTCACTTCCCAGTAGGGGTGGCCGGGCAGAGGCGCCCCTCAGCTCCCGGACCGGGTGGCTGGCCGGGCGGGGGGCTGACCCCCCCACCTCCTTCCCGGACGGGACGGCTGGCCGGGTGGGGGGCTGACCCCCCCACCTCCCTCCCGGATGGGGCGGCTGGCTGGGCAGAGGGGCTCCTGGCTGGGCAGAGGGGTTCCTCACTTCCCAGTAGGGGCGGCCGGGCAGAGGCGCCCCTCAGCTCCCGGACCGGGTGGCTGGCCGGGCGGGGGGCTGACCCCCCCACCTCCTTCCTGGACGGGGCGGCTGGCCGGGTGGGGGGCTGAGCCCCCCACCTCCCTCCCGGATGGGGCGGCTGGCCGGGAGGGGGCGCTGACCCCCCCCCACCTCCCTCCCGGACGGGGCGGCTGGCCGGGCGGGGGGCTGAGCCCCCCACCTCCCTCCCGGACGGGGCGGCTGGCCGGGCAGAGGGGCTCCTCACTTCCCAGTAGGGGTGGCCGGGCAGAGGCGCCCCTCAGCTCCCGGACCGGGTGGCTGGCCGGGCGGGGGGCTGACCCCCCCACCTCCTTCCCAGACGGGACGGCTGGCCGGGTGGGGGGCTGACCCCCCCACCTCCCTCCCGGATGGGGCGGCTGGCCGGGCAGAGGGGCTCCTCACTTCCCAGTAGGGGCGGCCGGGCAGAGGTGCCCCTCAGCTCCCGGACCGGGTGGCTGGCCGGGCGGGGGGCTGAGACCCCCACCTCCCTCCAGGACGGGGCGGCGGGCCGGGCGGGGGGCTGACCCCCCCACCTCCCTCCCAGATGGGATGGCTGGCCGGGTGGGGGGCTGACCCCCCCACCTCCCTCCCGGACGGGGCGGCTGGCTGGGCAGAGGGGCTCCTGGCTGGGCAGAGGGGCTCCTCACTTCCCAGTAGGGGTGGCCGGGCAGAGGCACCCCTCACCTCCCGGACGGGGCGGCTGGCCGGGCGGGGGGCTGACCCCCACCTCCCTCCCAGACGGGGTGGCTGCCGGGCGGAGACGCTCCTCACTTCCCAGACGGGGTGGCAGCCAGGCGGAGGGGCTCCTTACTTCTCAGATGGGGCAGTTGCCAGGCAGAGGGTCTCCTCACTTCTCAGACGGGGCGGCTGGGCAGAGACGCTCCTCACCTCCCAGACGGGGTCGCGGCCGGGCCGAGGCGCTCCTCACATCCCAGACGGGGCGGCGGGGCAGAGGCGCTCCCCACATCTCAGACGATGGGCGGCCGGGCAGAGACGCTCCTCACTTCCTAGATGGGATGGTGGCCGGGACGAGGCGCTCCTCACTTCCCAGGTGGGATGGCGGCCGGGCAGAGACGCTCCTCACTTTCCAGACTGGGCAGCCAGGCAGAGGGGCTCCTCACATCCCAGACGATGGGCAGCCAGGCAGAGACGCTCCTCACTTCCCAGACGGGGTGGCGGCCGGGCAGAGGCTGCAATCTCCGCACTTTGGAGGGCCAAGGCAGGCGGCTGGGAGGTGAAGGTTGTACGGAGCCGAGATCACGCCACTGCACTCCAGCCTGGGCACCATTGAGCACTGAGTGAATGAGACTCCGTCTGCAATCCCGGCACCTCGGGAGGCCAAGGCTGGCGGATCACTCGCGGCTAAGGAGCTGGAGACCAGTCCGGCCAACACAGCGAAACCCCGGCCCCACCAAAAAAACACGAAAACCAGTCAGGCGTGGCGGCGCGCGCCTGCAATCGCAGGCACTCGGCAGGCTGAGGCAGGAGAATCAGGCAGGGAGGCTGCAGCCAGCCGAGATGGCAGCAGTACAGTCCACCTTTGGCCCGGCATGAGAGGGAGACCGTGGAAAGGAGAGGGAGAGGGAGATGGGAGAGGGAGAGGGAGAGGGAGAGGGAGATGGAGATGGGAGAGGGAGCGCGTATTTTCAAATACACACGAAGTATAGGAGAAAGTGTAAGAAACTTCCATTTATTTACCCATTACCCAGCTTTAACATGTGTGGTAAATCTCATTTCATCTCTATGTCACCTTATACTAGTTTATTTTCTTTTGGATTATTTTGAGGCCTAGACCTTGTATCATTTTTATCATAATACTTTAGTATGTGTCTCTAAAAGCGAAAGACTCCATATTAAAACACAAATATAATACCAGTATCTTGCCTACAAATAATAAGCAATAATTCTTTTAATATTATCAAATATCTAGTCAACATTCAAATTTTCCTGATTATCTCATAAACTTTTCTTGAGCTACTTTTTAAAATAAAGATTCAATGAAGGCCCATACTTTGTTTCTTCCATCTGTTGTTAGTCTGTAACTTTCCTAACATCCTCTGTGTGTGTGTGTGTGTATGTGTGTGTGTGTGTGTGTGTGTGTGTACATTTATTTCATGTTCTGATGAAAACTGTGTGTCTTACAATGGATCCTTCTTCAAAAGTTTGGGGGGAAAAACCTGCTCTAGAGAATTTGAACACTGCTTTTTTTTTTTTTTTTTTTTTCCATAGCCAATTGGATTACTTCCCCCTTGCAAACTTCTCTGACTCAGATGTCATGAAAATCCTGGCCCAGGAGTCCTGTCTGACTCACAGGGACCAGGAAATTCTACCCCTCTCTAGGGGACAAGGAGGGATTTGTGTGATTTTAGGGAGCAGATGATGCTGTGGAAAATACTACAGGCCTCAACTCTTCCCCTAGTTATAAAGTCTGCTGACTCCAAAGTGTGCCCCATCTGCTCTTCCTTTGATTCTAGGGGCAGACATAATTACATAAAGTAGGACATTGATCTTTTTGCATTTTTAAAGCCAGAGTCATGTCTGGGAAAGCCAAGGTCTGCCGTATCTGTAATAACCACCTTAAAAATGCAGGAAGGAGAAGGGACGTGCATGGAGTTGAAAAGTGTCGAATGCAAAGCAAGTCAGTAATTATGGCACAGAGTGAGGGCAGTAAATGTGCCTGATTATGCAAATCCAGGTGGAATGTGGATGCCAGTGGTGTTCTCATCTCCAGCTAAGAAGGTGGCTGTCAGCACGAGAGTCCTGGACTGAGGGAGTAGGAGGGAGGGGGGAGGCCAGAAGGGGCAGGAGCCCCGGAAGCTGGATGTGGTCCTGGGTGGGCACAGCCTCAAGCAGTGAGGGCCCTGCATCCAGGGACAGCTAGGTATGGAGGGTGTGCAGGGGCCCCCAGATGGAAATAAAGCTCCACCAGCATCTGGCAGGCCACCCAGGTGAGTAGACTGGGGCCCCAGGTAGGAGGCACCTGAGGCTGGGAAGATGGTTCCCAAATTGTGATCTACCTGTCCGTGGTGGCTCATGAAATGAGTTAGACAGCAAGAAAAATCTTGCTATCTGATGGTTATGGGTGTATTTGAATGTTATTTCACTGATACACAGGGGACTGGTGATGGGTGTGAGCTCTGCAGCTTGAATGCCTGGGCTTGAATCCTGACTCTGCCATGGACTTTCAGCTGTGTGACTCAGCCCTGCTGTGCCTCAGTTTCCTCACCTATTATTATATGCATATGCATATAATAATAGACCTACCTCCAAGAGCTGTGGGGAGAAATCAATAATGAGCTAGGAAAGTGTCTGAAATGTAGGAAGAAGTCGATAGATACCAGTGGTTATTGTTGTTGTTCAGAGAGGTAGTTGAGAATTTAGACTCGGGAGTTGGACAATAGGGAGTCAGGTCTCACCTCCCTGGTTTTCTAGCTGTGAGGCCTTGGGTAACCTCTTCGTGCCTCATTGTCATCATCTGTAAAATGGTGACAATAATAATATCTTCCTCATAGGGCTGTGGTAAAGATTAGACAAGCGACCGTATGGAAAGCCCTTAGAGCTATGGGTGGCCCATGGTAAGTGCTCAGTCAATATGCACAGCCATCATTAGTATTACTAGTTCTTAGTAGCAGGCTACATTATACAAATGATCCAACTTTTATAGTCCATTTGAAAAAAAAACATGTTAAGTAATTGTAGAGGTATTATCCAGGAGTGGCAGGGAAACTGTTCTCATGGTAGGCTAGCTCTGAAGTTTGGGACATAGAAAAGCAGGCATATTTGAAGACCTAGCTGGTAGTTCATATCAAGGATGTAGCCAAAACATTTGTCTATGAAAGCACCATGTCTCAGTTATCTAGAGCCACATAATAAACAACCACAAACTAGTGGTTCAAAACAACAAACATTTCATTATCTTTCATGGTTCTGTGGGGTAACTGGGCTCCGCTGGGCAGTTCTTCTGGCTGCTTATTTTCAGCTGGTGCTGCAAGCCAGAGAAAGGGAGGAGCTAAGAAGATGCCCAGGGTTGTAGCCAGAGTAACTGGAATGGTGACATTTCCATTTGCTGAAATGGGGTAGACTGTGAGAAGAATAATTTTGGGGCCTGAGGTTGAACAAGAGTTCAGCTTTGTTAAGATCATGTTTGAGGAGTCCAGTGGGCAGTTGGATATACAAGTAGAGATCTCAGGAAGAAGTTGGGGTAGGACTGAAATATTTTAGAATGCTCAGCATAGAATGAGTATGTAAAGCCTTCAGTCAGGATGCGATCGCCTGGGGAGTAGGAGGCCTAGGAAGACACAGACGCGGAAACTGAAGCAAAGGGGTTCAAGGACTTGCCTTGTCCACAGACTGTTGTGGAGGAAGCTGCACTTTGAGTTCAGGACGTCTGGGCTCTCTCCCAAATGATGACCGAAAGGCAGTTGGGCCAGGATGCCCGAGGATGTCAGAAACTCATGCGCTTCTGAAGGCTCTTCTCAATTAGCAGCAAACCCACAGATGAGCTGGTGTCTCTGTGTTCCAGGCCAGGGAGAATGTCTTCAAATACCTCTTATTCCTTCCTGGGTGGATATCTAATCTGATATGAAAATAGAGTCCACGTGCGGTGGCTCACACCTGTAATCCCAGCATTTTGGGAGGCCGAGGTGGGCAGACCACCTGAGGTCAGGGGCTTGAGACCAGCCTGGCCAACAAGGTGAAACCCTGTCTCTACTAAAAATACAAAAATTAGCCAGGCGTAGTGGCAGGCGTCTGTAATCCCAGCTATTCGGGAGGCTGAGGCAGGAGAATCGCTTGAACCCGGGAGGCGGAGGTACAGTGAGCCAAGATCACACCACTGATTCCAGCCTGCGCGACAGAGCGAGACTCTGTCTCAAAAAAAAAAAAAAAAAAAAAAGGAAAAAAGAAAAATAGAATTCCACTTTTCCTTAAACTTTTATGATGTACACCTTATTTATAGAGACAAATATGCCTGGCGGAGGCTGGGAGGTGGGTAAGGGTAAGGAGGGCCTGGACAAAGAGGAGGCCCAAGAGCAGTGGGGAAGTGTGGGGGCCCTGGCTTCCGCCTGCCTGGGTCCCAGTCCTGGCCCTGCCACCTCTGGGCTGTGGACTTTGGGTGGGCCATCTCACCTCTCTGCTCCTACATTTCCCCATCTCCATCCTGAGCATAATTAATAATACCTGAATCAGATGTTTGATGTGAAGACTATATTACTTTATGAATGATGTTTCCCAAACAGTGGCACATAGAAGGCATCTTTATGTGTATTTTAGGAGCATTAGCTTACAAAGCGGGGAGCCAAGAGACATTGTCCACAGTTGGACAAAGAAATAAAGATGTTCAAATCCTTAAAATGACCAGGATACCCCAAAATAGAATAATAGTAACTAATAGTAACTAGAATAACAGAATAGTAGTAACTAACATTTATTGTTTACTACATATCATACAGTCTTCAAATTGGTACTTTTGACATTATGGAGTAGGAACTATTATTGTCCCATTTAATGGATGTGGAAACAGAGACACAATGAAATGCAACAGCTCCTCCAAGTTTCTACAGTAGTAAGTGACAGAGGTGACCTTCAAATCTGTGCAGTTTACCTTCACAGAGCCATCTTTGCTACTTCCAAAGTAGGAGGTAAAAATTATGCTACTGGGAAGAGCCCTCTGCTAAATCCTTCGTATGTTACAGCAGCAAGCCAGCAACCGATTTCTACAGCTGGCCAAATGAGAGTGTGGAGCAACTGGAAGTCCCATACATTGATGGTGGGAATGTGAAATGGGATAAGCCACTTTGAAAAGTGTTTTGGCAATTAAAAAAAATTAAACATGCATCTCTCCTATCACCCAGCAATTCCACTCTGAGGTATATCTACAAGAGAAACAAAAACATGTCAACAAGAATGTTCATAAGCAGCTTTATCCATAACAGCCCCACACTGGAAATTACCCAAATGTCTACCAATAGGGGAATGAGTGACTAAGCTGTAGTCTATTCACTCTGTGAAATACTACTCGGCAATAAGAAGGAACACACTACTGATCCATGCAACACCATGGATAAGGGCTGTTACTCTTGAGATGTCTTGCTTTCAGAAATACAGACATGGTTCAGAAACTATCAAAAGTGGTTGGCCCTGGATGTGACGGAAGGTGAGGGGGCAGGGGCCAGGAACGGTTGTTTTACACTTCCAGCCTTTCTGCACTTCTGGTAATTTGAAAAACTGCATGCTATTTAATTTCATCATGCTTCCAAGGTCTGTTTCTGCTTTTTAGCCAATTGACTGCCAGCTGAAGTCTAGTTAAATAACTGGCAGCCCCACTTCTTAGGTTCAGTTTGGACACTTAGGGTCCAACTTGGAGGAGATGAATATCAAATGCATGGAATTACATAACTTGGCCCAAAGTGAAGGAAATGAATTATCTAGGTGACCAGGACTGGATGGCTGTGGTCCAAGAGTGGCGGGGCAGAAGAACTCATTCCCGAGGAGGGACGAGTTGGGGGCATCTCACATGAAAGTGACCTTGAGAATAAAGCCCCACAAGTGCGGGTCACCTGTGTCCTCTGAGAATGTGGCCATTAGTTTTGACAGCACCTCAGCCAGGAGCCTATAAATGAACGAAAAAGACTACTAGAGAAGGGTGCTGTTTAACATAAATTGAGGATTGTATGAGAAAATAGTTTCTCATGCTGATTGGCACCGCAGTCTCTGGTGTATTCAAAATGCAAATGAAAACAACCTTTGCTGAACAGGACTCTTTGCATCTGGAATGCTTCAGACAGTAAATCCAGAACTTCAAAGACAAGAGAAATTAGGGGTTGGCTGCCCATATTACATAAGATTTATCATTTTTACAAAGTAGCAGATCTTGGCATGTGATTTGTTTCACAAAAACTCTATTTAGACACCTCCTTCCGTCCTCTTATAAGGCCCGCCTGCAGTAGTCAACCTGGCCATTTCCTGTGTCCTGTCCCCCCATTGCCATCCCATTCACTCCATGGGGACAGGGATCTTCTCTGGGTCTGTCATCATTTTATTCCCACTGCTCAGCACAGGGCTTGCCCCGCATTAGAAGCCCAGGATATATTTCTTGTGTGAACAGTGTTAAAGAAAAAATTATTCCCATGCTTGTTAAAATAATAAGGAAGACTTTACTCAGGACAACTACAATAGCTGTCAAGATGATTGTAATAGGGAAAAGATTTAGCTCAATTCTGAATACAAGAACACATTTGGGTTTATAGCCAAGGAGCAGGTCGCAAGGTTGTGGATGGAAATTTACCAAAGAGACATCAAGAGTGGAGGGATTCTTGCTGGACTTGATCAAGTGAGGTTCTGGCTGACGGCAGGCCAGGGTGACCAGATATCTAGGGTGGGCGTTGAGGGGATGCTTTCTAAACTGTCTTATCAGGATTCTTGCTGAAATTGGGCTAGGCAAGCCTGGCAAGGATGGGGCCAAGGTAAAGGTCTGGTTGAGAAGAAGGCTTAGAGGACCTGATTAACGTTTGGTTAAGGAGAGAGTCTTTGTCAAAGGCTGAATGCAAGGTTTCTTTGTCTCGAACTAGTTCTTTAGGTTTTCAAGTGCATCATTATTAATATTTTAGGTCGACATTCCAGTAAGACTTGTCTTTTATTGGGTTTCTGCTTGTGGTTTATTTTCTTTGTTATGTGTTGGGTTGGGGCTCTTCGTAAGCAACAGGAACTGACTCAGGCTGCAGAGTAAAGCAGTTTCAACTGCATTTGATGTTTTGGTCACCCTACCTAAGATGCAGCTTCTAAGAGGAGAGCACAGATTGGCCAGTACGGGACTTGTCACCTTGATTGGCAGGTCCTCCAGACTGTATCCAAGGCGGCAAGCTTTGTTCCCCCAAAGAGAATTGGGATGCTGTTACTGGAGAAACAGAAACAACTGAGGAAACAGTGGTTCTCAACCCTACCAGACTAACTCAACAGCCACCTTTATGACAAATATTGTATAAAGCCTCCTTACACTTCTGAAATGAAATTCATAAATAATATGACCTACCTATATACAAAATTGAAGAAATCAGACTATTGTCCTCGCTATAATATCAAGGAGAGATAAAAAGGAATCTAACTTGTAGAATATTGCTTATAATAACAATAACAAAACAATAGAATTGCACAAAATTAATGCATATATGTGCTTGGGGACAGATGTGCTACAAGGCATAAAATACGAGTGAAATATTTGCTTCTACCATTGATGAATATGTCTGGACTTAAAAATGCAAGATAACCAAAAGTCATCCTGTCTAAGAAGTACAGAAAATTAAAAGGCAGAGGAGGAGTGAAGAAAACACATTTAATGTGCATTAAAAGATGCATCAAATGCTTTGTGTTCCTATGGAGTTAGATTTGAGGCTCATTTATTATAAATAGAGTTTTTGTCTGCGGGAATATCCAGAAAGACATTTAAAAGTCATGGAGGATGCAAGATAATTATTTGTTGTGTGGGATTGTTTTGCATGCGATGGTAGTGATAGCGTCCTGTGCTCCTGTCTACTAAATGCCAGGAGCCCTCGTAAGGAAAATATGGGGAAAATTTTGAAGTTTAGTGTGTGTCTTGACTAGCTCATCAACCCAGGTGATCTTTGTCTTCATTGTCTCTAACTAGACTATTTTCTAGTTCTTTATAGATACAAGTCTATTTGTAGCAAATTCAGAGCAATGCAATTCCTGTCCATGGAGATGTACATTATGTCTAGTCGGGTTCAATGCACTCCCTTCCTCCATTATGAAATAAGCCCGTTTTGCATCTACTAATCAAATGCATTTCAGCATTCCTAATAGCCTATAAATGTGTCTGCTCTTTGAATTTCCTTTTGAATTGGTTTTAAAACCTTTCTACTTCCCTCATCCATTACTGAGTTAAATAAAACTGTTGACACATATTCTTTTAATATTTGTTTGAGAGTCATGATTTTATCTTAAAAAATTAGGCTTTGATAATTTCAATCATTGTGGAACCAAAAATTCACCCCTCATAATTTCAAAACTCCCTAGAAAACAATACTATACCCACTGTGAGTCACTGCATCACACACACACACACACACACACACACACACACACACACACACAGAGAAATGATAAACCTACAGATACTGAATTTATTTTCTCTTCTGTGTATCGTGTGACCTGGTAGTTGACTGAATGCTATATTGCCCCTGTTTTACAAATGTTCTACTTTGGAATTTTAGGGTTTGAAACTGGAAGCTCAAGATGGGCACCTGCAGATCACACTTTATTCATAGCCATTTTTCTTTAACCAAAATCCTCAGCTTTTTGGCTTTCGTACGAGGAGAGGAAAATCACAGTTCCAGAGATGACCGGACACTCTTCAATACTTTTATGAAAGGGAATTACATTTTGTATAATTCTAATCTTCTCAGCCATGGTTGTTTCTTTGTTGTGGGGTATTTTTAAGCATCAAAAGGAAGAAGAAGGAAAAAATCCAGAGACCACCCCCAAGCCTGAAATCCTGTTAAACCTCACACAAAACCAAAGCCAACAGACCTTGACAGAATAAGCTCATAAACGAACAGAGCACAGTCTTAGGGGTGAGATCCTGTGCGGTCCTTCATAAGCTCAATTCCTCCCATCTGGACAACGGGGGACAGAGCAGGTTTCCTATTTTCCAGGTATTCTGGTTGGCTGCTTGCCACAGAAAGAACCATTCTTTGATCTTTGGGTTTAGTGCTTGTTTTCATAGCTCCGGTCCTTTTACAAGGAAGGGGCAGAAATCATCACTCAAGGTAGGCAGCAGAACACGAAAGAGGCTCGGATGTTTTTTGTGCCCTGTTGGATGAAATTAGCATCCTGACAAAGTTCTTGCTAATAGATCAGGGGGTCACAGTAGGGAGGATAAGATCTCTTTCCTAAAATACTTATACCCTGATCAATGTAGGACATATTTCCAATACTGAGAACAGCTTCTAAAGCATTTTTTCTGAAGGGTTTTATGATAGTAGAATACTAATAATTGCTAGCAAATACTCAAAAATACTAAAAAATCCCCCAAAGTGTGGTGCGAATGCACGATGGTGTGTGACCCATGCATCAGCTCCCATGTGTTGTGGGTGTGCACCTCCCGTGCTCCCCGGTATGCCTCTGGGACCACCTGCTTCCCCTCCTGGCCTCCTTCCCTCCAGCCAACAACCCCGGCCCCTTATTCTTCCTCTAAGAGGCCAAACTCATGCCCATCTTGGCTTGTTTCTACTCTCTGTTTACACCTCTGCAATGCTCTGTCCCTGGGAGCCAAATGACATACTTTCCCTCCCTGTGATGAATTCAGGTTTCTTCTCCAATGTCTTCTCTCTCAGGAGGCCTTCCTGACCACCTGTCTAAAGTAACTCCTTGGCCAGGTGCAGTGGCTCATGCCTGGAATCCCAGCAATTTCGGAGGCTGAAGTGGGTGGATCACTTGAGGTCAGGAGTTCAAGACCAGCCTGGCCAACATGGTGAAACCCCGTCTCTACTAAAAATACAAGAATTAGCCAGGCGTGGTGGCGGGCACCTGTAATCTCAGCAACCCAGGAGGCTGAGGCAGGAGAATCGCTTGAGCCTGGGAGGCGGGGAGGTTACAGTGAGCTGAGATCACGCCACTGCTCTCCAGCCTGGGCAACATAGTGAGAATCCATCTCAAAATAAATAGGCAAGTAAGTAAGTAGATAAATAAATAACTCCTCCATCCCTCTTGATCCTATTATCCCACCTTATTTTTTTCATAGCACTTTTCATTTGACGTTGCAGGTGCTTCTCAAGATACAATGAGGCCACGTCCTGACAAAACCACTGTAAGCTGAAAATGTATTAAATCAAACAGTTGTTAACTCCAGCTGCTCCTTGGGTTATGATGGGGTTATGTCCTGATAAACCCATCATAAGTAGAAAATATTGTTAATTTGAAAATGCATTTAATACACCTAGTCTACCAAATATCGTAGCTTACTTATCCTAGCCTACCTTAAACATGCTCAGAACACTTTTACACCATTGTAAAGTTGAAAAATCATTAAGTCAAGCCATCCTAAGTTGGGGATCATCTGTATTGCATATCTATTTTTTAAAGTTGGTTATTGTCTTTCTTCCCATTAGAAGGTCAAGTCCAAGAGGGTAGGGATTGTGTTTTGTTCACAACGCTGTTTTGCTCCTGTGCTTGGGACAGAAGATGGTACATAGTAGGACCTCAACCAATATTTACTGACTGAATGTGAGTCTGCTTTTCTTTGAAGCACCAGCCTAGATCTGCCTCCTTCTTGATCCTCTTAGGATGCCCATCAGACTCAGTTCCTCTTCCCTCAGTGGCCTCATCGTATGTTTGTGGCCAACACATGCTTTTTGAGGCCTATGGCTGGGAGGCTAGATCTAGGAAGACAACAGAATTCCTGCCTCCCGGAGCCGACATTCTCACAGGGGAAAATGGGTATTAAACATGTGGCTTGTATCTCCATCTAGTTCTTAAATTTCCTTCTACCTCATTTTATATTTACTTTGATCATTTGTTCAAAAAGCAATTTCTCTGTGTGTGTTTCTCTTACCATTTGAAAAAACTGGGTGAAGCACTAGGGAAACTGAACTATAATAGAGACGGAGGGATCAATGTTTGGGCTAAGGATGGGAGTGGGACAACAAGGGAGAAATCAGAGAAGGCTTCACAGAAGAAGTGACAGAAATAGAAGGATGAGTAAGAGTTCACCAGAAGTGGGACTGAGAGGGAGAGGCACCTGAGCGGAGGGAGTGGTCTGTGTAAAGGTGTAGAGGCCAAAGAGCTGCTATTGATGGAAGAGAGCGTCATCTGAAATACCCTAAAAGTGATCAAACTTTCTAGATAATAACTCAGCTTCTCATGTCCCAATGCAACGCAACCCAACCTGATCCAACCCAAACTGACCCAATCTGATTCAATCCAATCTGATTTGATCCATCCAATCCAATCCTGGGGTATCTTTTGAGAGCTGGCCAAGTGCAAAGCATTGTGGAGGATGCAGAGAGGCACAGAGCACACCCCTTGCCCTCAAGGCATTCTGGGTCTTTCCAGGAAGGCTGGTATTTACAGGCAAATAAGAGGAAAGAATCTGATTTGTGTTTAAGGCATCACAGGACGATGGGCAAACACACACGGCTTGGAGATTTGTGCCCAATTCACTTGGTAAGTGAAAAGTAGCAAACCTTATTAGATAGTGGCCAGGTCATCCATCCATTCATTCATTCATTCACTCACTCACCTGACAAGGATGTATTGAGCACCTACACCACGTACTTGGCGCATTCTAGGTGTCTGGGAGAGGGAGGTAAACAGGAACGATGAGACCCTTGCTCTCATGGGGCTTACCCTGAAAATTCACCAAAATATAGGTGAACAGCTGAGTAAATAAGACCTTTTCAGAGCGTGACTGTGCTGTGAAGAAAGTACAGCGGGGCAGTGGACTAGTGGGGTGTGGGAGCAGCAGGATGGGTCCCCCCCTTCAATGCAGTATCTGGGGAGAAGCCCCTCTGACCTCTATTAGGGCTGAGACTTGCATGTGGAGGACAAGGTGGGCATGTAAAGGTCTGCCAGAGGGCACAGCGAGTTCAAGGCTGGGAGGTGGGGACAGCCACCTGGGTGTATTTTGGGGAATAGAAGGGCCAGAGAAACTGTGGGGAAAGTGACATGGCTTTATTCTAACTGGAGATGCAATGAAATAAATTTCTCATTTTCAACTCACTGCTTGCAGGGATCCATTCTTCCCCTAACTGGAAGACTGTGATATGTAGAAAGCACTGACAAGGTTTAATTTAATTTAGATTGTTGAAGCCCATCAAATTATTCCATTCCCACCCCCTGGGCCCTTTTCTTTCCTGCCCTTGAATCTCATCTTCCACTTGGTCCTTTGACAGGGATGACTCGCCTTGTGACGCGGAGTCCCTAAGCCATCCAATTTCCTGCGCATTATTAAAATTGTTAAAACACAAAATCCAGGTACAGTTGTTATCTCTTTTATTGATCCATACAGAAAAGAAACAGCCAAGAAAAGGAAAAAAAAATCATGTGACCTTGGATCCATATCAGCTCAGCACAGCTGAACAAAGGCTGGGGAAATTTTCTGGTTGATATGTGAGATTTCATTCTTGGAACAATGATGCTTCCAAACAATGATACCACCCATGGCTTTTGTTTATGGAGGGCTCATAGAGGCTGTCTGGTGCTGAGGGGTCAGGGAAGGAACTGCTTCTGCACAGGACATTCTTTGTTTCAGCAGGCACTTAGTGAGCACTTGGTGTGTACCGAGCATGGCTCTAAGCACTTCACAGGTGTGATCTCATTGAATCTGCCTGACAGCCCTTGGAGAAGTGATGTTATTAGCTCCATTTCACAGATAGGAAAACTGAGGCCTGGAATGGTGAAGTGTTTCCTGTTCATCATAGAGTGAGTAAGAGATGGCACCTGGATTAACAGCAGTCTGTTTCACAGCCCGTGCTGGTCAGCCCATCTGGTTGACTGATGCAGATGGGCGACCTTGGCCCAGGTATTTCACCTCCCGGTGTCTCAGGTTTCTTCTCTGGAAAGTGAGGACGATAGTCACACTTTCCCGATGAGGCTGTTGAGAGGATCAGATGGGCGCCAGGAGCCTGGCAAGGGCTGCATAGCTATGAGCTGTCATTGCATCTGAAAACCTGCCATTGGAAAAAAAAGGCAGATGATCTTCTGTGGGAGCCACAAAAATCAGGATTCCAAGATGCCCCCACCTCTGCCTACACACGGGGCTGTAGCTCCAACAGTCACAGTTAGTTCACCGAGATCAGCCTCCCAGATATCACATAGGCCATTCTCCGTGGGAGGTTAACAGTCTCCTAGTAAGTGCTTCACTTGTGGCTTCTCTGGAGTTGCTGGTGTGTGCGTGTATTTGTGTGCTTGTATGTGTACATGTGTGCATGTGTATGTGTGTATATATGGGTGTGTACATGTGTGTGATTGTGTTTGTGCATGTGTGTGTGTACCCGGGTTACAGAAGCGGCTCTGGGGTCAGATGGCCTGAGATTTAACCCCCTCTTCAGCTACTCGTTAGTCCACAACCTCAGGCAAATGACTTAACCCCATGGTGCTTCTGTGTCCTCCTTCATGCTGTCGTGACTATCATAGCCCCGACCTGTAGGGTTGATGTGAAGATTAGATGAATTAGTCTGTATGAAGCTCTTAGAAGGGGCCCTGGCACAGGACTGGTGCTGGACACATGTCATTACCACCCATGATCCCCAGGTGTCTACCGCACACCAGCTCTACGCAGGACCCTGCGGTGAATGCCACATAGACCCCTTCCCCTCAGGCAGCGCCAGCCTGGGTGGAGGGGGAGCATTCCAGCCCCACTGGTAACTAGCTGGGTGGCCTGGGCCAGCTTCTTCACCTCCCTGTGCCTTCACTCGCCTCTGGAAAGTGGGGACGATAGTCACACTTACCCGAGGATGACATTGAGAGGATTCAACAAGCACCAGGAGCCCAGCTAGGGCTGGTTAGCTATGAGCTGCCATTCCTATCATTGTCATGTCTCTGTTTGTTCTCTGTCCTTGGCTGCTTCACTGTTCCTCCAGCAATCTAGATGCGTTCCTGCCTAGTGGTCCTGCTGCTCCCTCTGCATGGCCCTCATCTCCCCTGGATCTTCATTTAGTGACTTCTGGTCACACATTGCTCCCTTGGGAGGCCTCCCAGCCAGGCCATCCAATGGAGCTCTTCATCCACCACTGGCCACTCTCCAGCCAACAGCAGCAAACTACAGCTAGGGGACAAATCCAGTCCGCTGCCTGTTTTTGTCAATAAAGTTTTATTGGGATACAACCACATGGATCTGCCTGCGTATCATCTATGGCTGCCTTCTTGCTTCAAGGGCTTGGTTGACTACTTGCGACAGAGACTATATAGATCAGAAAGCCCAAAGCATTTGCCATCTGATCCCTCTGGCTGCATGGAGGAGATGGGGTGGGTGTTGGATGTTGGGTGAGGTTGTGGGGAGACCTTCTGTCCTTGCACAGCATAGAGAATGCTGTGGGTTCTCAGACACTGGGCCTGCAGGCAGAGAGATTATGTCGAGCAAAGCTGAGTCTTAGAGGCCAGGTAGGCCCTGACCGTTCCAAGGGTGGGTCACATTTCTGGCCCCCAGCGTTGTTGTCTGAGAAATGGAAGATTAAAGACTCTGGGACTCAGATAAGGGCCTTTCTGCCTCTAAAGTCTTGCGTGTCTGCCCAAGGTCATGCTGCCCATGACTTCACAGAAAGTCCGTTGGCTCCTGTTCTGTTCTGCTATCCCATTTGATTTCCATCAACCCTGAGTTGGGTACCCAGAAACAGACTCTGGGACGAGGATTTGAGAGTAAGGAGTTTATTTGGGAGGTGATTCCAGAAAACCCTACAGGGGAGTGGGGCAGTGAGATGGGATGGGGGGTGTGCTATCACACAAGTCCCCTGCTTCACATCCATCGTTGGCAGAGGGCCGCATCTGGGGCATCAGCTCCCAGCACTTCCCAGGGGCCAAGAGAAGCCCTCAGCTAGAGCCTGGGGCTTGTGGTCAGATACCTGCCCAGCAAGGACTGGCTGTGTGTCTAGGGCATGTGGGCTACACCAGCAGCTCTCACACCATCACAGCAACGATCACTTTCCAAAGGCATTTAGTTAAGTGAATTGCATGTCTACGCCTGTTTCCCTGTCTGATTGGGGCCTCATCACCTGGGCCTTCATGGAGGGTGGGCATCGACGAACACTGGCTGAGGGCAGCAGGGGTGTTTCTCTCCTTTGGTCTCTCTGCCTTCACAGGATTCCATGCTGCCTCTGCCCCTGCTTATATCTGATCTTATAAGCAGGACCGGATGTCATGATTCTACCACTCCTTCTGTTCATTTCTGGTTCTTTCTGGTTGAGTAGTTGTGACAGAGACAACCTTTTCTTCACTGATTTCCCCTTTTATACGTGCAAATTGGGAGTGACCCCATGGTCTCCAAGGCTGTGTCTGTCCCAGATTTGTAGCACACAAAACTCTTCCAGGCATAGCCACATTCAGCCCGGAAACGTGAATGCATTGAATGATTCCTCTGGGATCCTTCTTCTTCTTCTTTTTTTTTTTTTTTTTTGAGATAGAGTCGTGCTCTGTCACCCAGGCTGAAGTGCAGTGGTGCAATCTCACCTCACTGCAATCTCTGCTTCCTGGGCTCAAGCGATCCTCCTACCTCAGCCTCTCGAGTAGCTGGGACTACAGGTACGTGCCACCACACCCAGCTAATTTTTTGTATTTTTTTTTTAGAGCCTTGTTACCCAGGCTAGTCTTGAACTCCTGAACTCAAGCAATTCATCTGTCTCAGCCTTCCAAAGTCCTGGGATTACAGGTGTGGGCCATCCTGCCCAACCTCCTTCTGTTCATTTCTGACCAGGCATGGTGACCTTGCCTGGGATAGTGAATGAGCCAAGACACTGAGCAAGAAACTCAGACAGCAACATCTGGTTCAAGATTTACCCCTCATGGGTTATGGGAGCTTGGGCAGACACATAAGACTTTAGAGGCAGAAGGGCCCTTATCTGAGTCCCAGAGTCTCAAATCTTCAAATTTTCAGACAGGGATGTTAGGGTTTGGAAATGTGACCCACCCATGGAACAGTCAGGGTCTACCTGGCCTCTAAGACTCAGCTTCACTCGACATAATCTCTCTGCCTGCAGGCTCAGTGTCTGGGAAGCCTCAGAATCCTCTATGCTGTGTGAGGACAGAGCATCTCCCCCCAACCCCACCCAACATCCAACACCCACCCCACATCCAACACCCACCCCATCTCCTCCATGCAGCAGAGCGATCATTCAATGCATCAAACCTACGCATCACTCCTGCTGTCTAAATGCTTCTATGGCATCACCTGGCCCTAAAAATAAAGACGGAAGCTCCTGAATGTGCTGTGTCAGGGGAATTGGGTTTGATTGTGAGCAGCAGAGACCTAGAATGATAGAGGCCCAAATAAAGTATAAGAAACAGAGAAAAGGCCCCCGTGCCTGGGCCCAGTCATCAGGGCTGAGTGTCAAGAGGATAGTCAGAGAGGTAGGCAGGAGCTGCATCTCAGGGGGCTGGTAGGAGGCTGGATTGCACTCTGTGTGTGTGGGATGAAGTCATAGGAGGATTTTGAGCAGGGGAGCCACATGATTTTACTGTCTTTAAAAAGGTGTACTTGTCTTAGTCTCCATATTACATCTGTTTCAATGACTATTAGGTTAATATCTCCCCTCCCCAACCTCTACCCCAAATGAACTGTCCATGGCAGTAGGAAGCACAGCTATGTTTTTCCCAGCTTCTGTATGTATCTATGTATGTCCTGCTTCTAGCACATTGCTTGGCCTGTGGCTGATACTCAGTGAATATTTATAAAGGAGAGAAGGGAGGAGAGGAAAGGTGAGTCTTGAGCCAGGGCAACCCTTTTTTCACTGATTTCCCCTTTTATACATGTAAATTGGGAGTGACCCCATGGTCTCCAAGGCTGTGTCTGTCCCAGATTTGTAGCACACAAAACTCTTCCACATCGATGCTGAGGTTGACTGTATGTTGAGCAAGAATAAGTAACGACGGGAGTCACGTTGACTGTGATTCAACCATCTAAAAAGACAGGGGCCTTCAGGCATGTGGGTTTGGCAACATTTGTCATCACTGAGGAGAGAGGTAACTAGAGGATGATTTATTGCAACCTTTTCTGGTGTGATAAGAGCCAGTTGCTTAAAGGGGGAAAACAGATCATCCATGGCTGCTTGCTTAAAGAGTTCTGTGAGTATTTGTTCTTCTTTTCAGCCATATAGAAACTTGGAACTACTTTCTTGTGTTCAGCAAACTTTACATCTTCTGCAGACTTCAATTACTCAGTTATCCGACCCTCTGGCTTACTCTGGAAGGGCTAGGTCCAATGGCTCTGGTTGTTCTAATCCTGTGTACCCATAGACATTCATTTTGAACTGGAATCTTGTAACTTTAAGAAACAGCAGCCTCATTCAATCATTTCTCAGGATGGCCCATTAGTGGGAGGAGCTGCATCCAGGTCCACAGGATATACTGACAGGGGATATGTATCAGACGTGAGAGTCCCATATTGGTATTTTGGGTAGTACATGCTATAGTGTTGGTACCCAGAGGTATTTTCATGTGAACAGCTCTGTGGTAAGATTTGGACCAAGTTCCTGGGTATGTAACTTTAAGTCTAATTATCTAGCCCTTCTGGGTAGATCTCCTAGTTACCTGCTATGTTTTAGCAAGTTTCTGCTTAAATTTACTGGACAGAGTTCTGTTGTTTGCAACTAAAGCCCTGACTCATACACGGTACAGGTGTGTGAAGCTGCTTACGGAGTACCAGAGGGGCACATGTACTTGGACTTAACTGGGACCCTGGAACCGGGAAGCTGGCACACAAGGTGGGCTATCTGCAATTGATCATACACATTTCCTTTTATTTAGTCATTGAGCAAATATCTGTTGTGCACAAACTATCCCAGGCGCTGCGCTAGGCGCTGGGGGTAAAGTACTGAGCAAGACAAAGGTCCTGTTCTCACTGAGCTTCCATTCTGGTTGGAGAGATAGCAAGAGATGGAAAATGAATAAATAGGATATTTTCAGATTGTGATAAGTGCTGTAAAGAATGGTTTGATAAAAAGTGATGACTGTGGAAGGCTGCTTTAGCCGGGGTGGTCAGGGGAGGGTTCTGAGGAAGCCAGCCCTGGGGATGTGGAGGAGCCAGCCATGCCAGGTGCTGGGGAGCACATGTCCCGGTGGGAGAAGCAACAGCCCAGAGCAAGAAAGGTCTCCATGTTAAAGGAACACTAAGGGCCAGATTGTGCAGGGCCTCTCGGGCGCAGTAAGGAGTTTGGGTTTTATTTCACTACAGTAGGGGGTCATTGGTGAGATTTAAGCAATGGAGTGACATCATGATGTGAATTTGTGAAAGCAGAGTTTGATCCTGTGGGGGTGGCAGGGAGCAGGGGCACCTAACACGAGTGGAGAGCTGCTATGGAGTGGATGTTTGTCCCCTCCAAACCTCGTGCTGCAATTTGATTCCCAGTGTTGGAAGTGGGGCCTAATGGGGGGTGTTTGAGTCATGGTGGCAGATCCCTCATGAATAGATTAATGTGCTCCCTTGCGGGTGAGGGAGTTCTCACTCTGTTAGTTCCCATGAGAGCTGGTTGTTAAAAAGAGCCTGGAACCTCCCCATCTTGCTCTTGGTTCCTCTCTCGCTGTGTGATCTCTGCACACACCAGCTCCCCTTCACCTTCCACCATAAGTGGAAGCAGCTTGAGGCCCTGATCAGATGCAGACGTCCAATCTTGAACCTTCCAGCCATCAGAATCATGAGCCAAATATTTTTTCTTTATAAATTACGCAGATTCAGGTATGCCTTTATAGCAACACAAAACAGACTAAAACAGGAGCTGTTTAGAGACCTAGCACCCAGGGTTTTTACTGGGGCGGGTCCCATGGGCACCCTCTGCTTAGCACGCACCAGGATTCCACACACATGGAATGAAAGTAGATGCCCAGCCTAAACCACATTGTTTGCAGCAAGGAGGCTATTGTAATTTTCCGACTAAGAGATAATGAGGGCTTGGATAAAGGTGGGGTGATAGAGAAGAGAAAAGTGAGTGGATTAAGAATCTACTTTGGAGGTAGCACTGTCAGAAAATGCTGATGGATTGGGTGTGGGGTGTGAGAGAAAGTGAGTGCCAGACTTAGCCAAATGGGCACAGATTATCATGGGAGAATCCAGCACCATCATTAAGCACTTTAGAGTTCAAGAAATGCTGCTTCATACATACCCTCTCTCACTTAACCATGGGCAATTCACAGTAGAAAGGATCTCAGGGGACATCTAGTGTAACTGTGTACTTTGACAGGTGAGGAAACTGAGACTCAGGGAGGGGAAGTATTTTTTTCAAGATTAAACAGAGAGTTCATTGCAGACACCAGCTTGGAATCTGTGTTCTTTGATTTCCAAGTAAGTGATCTTTCAATATGCCATTTTTATGGGAGGATTGGAAATATTACAAACAATAGAATGTTAAAGCTGGAAAGGATCTTGTGCTGGTTCTTAAGCTACTGTTTCTCATCCCCAAACTCAACCTTTTAAATTTCATTCTATAATGCTGAACCTGAGACTTTACATTTATTCTTTATCAAGTTTGTTTCTTGCTGGGTTCCATCCACTTGGGATAGCAGCCTGGGCCCAATCAGGGGATAAAAACCACACAGTGATTTAAACAGAGAAAATGTTACATAAGTAAATATTAAACGATGATAAAAGAATAACTGTAGAATATTTTAAAAAGTATATATGGCTCCCTAGGGCTAAGAGAATGAACCCAAGGAAGGACAAACTTGGAAAAGGGCCCCTTCCTATGGATGGGGTTTAGAGCTCCTTGTAGAAGGTCGTTTGCTGACCCCTGGCTTAGCTTATTGGTATACAGGAAGAGCACCTAACACAGTCACTAATATTCTAAAGTCATCAATCCCTTCTCTCCATCTCCACTGTTGCCATTTTGGTCCAAGCCATCATCATCTCTCAACTGACTATTGCAGTAGTCTCCTGACTAGGCTCTTGGTTTCTGTCTTGACCCTGTATTAGGTCAGGTTTCCTAGAAGCAGAGCCTATGACAGAGGGCTTATGCATGTGACTTATTGAGAAGCTACTCCTGAGAGAAGGGAGTGAGGGTGCAGAATAGGTCAGGAAAAAAAAGCTAAGCAAGGAAGGAGAGTAACTTCAGCCTGGTCCCATGGAAAGCCCGGGAGCATGAACTGTACCCCAGAGTTGGTCCCAGTCTGAGGCAGGGGGCTGGCATTTGCATCTCCATGCTAGTCATTGGCTATGGGCTGCCCTAGGATGAGCATGGGGGTTGCAGCTTATTGGACAAGGAAGTTCTCATGTGGCCTAGGGCAGTACTCTGGGGAGGGGGACACCTGCGAGCCATTTTCAGACACCACTCAAAACGGCTGGGGCAGGCCAGGCACGGTGGCTCATGCCTGTAATCCCAGCACTTTGGGAGGCCGAGGCAGGAGGATCACCTGAAGTCAGGAGTTCAAGACCAGCCCGGCCAACATGGTGAAACCCCATCTCTATTAAAAATTCAAAAAATTAGCTGGGCATGGTGGCAGGTACTTGTAATCCCAGCTACTTGGGAGTCTGAGGCAGGAGAATCACTTGAACCTGGGAGGGGCAGAGGTTGCAGTGAGCTGAGATTGTGCCATTGCACTCCAGCCTGGGCAACAAGAGCGAGACTCCGTCTCAAAACAAAAAACAAAAAACCAACATAGTTGCACATGCTCAGTAAGGGGGATCCACGCAAGGGTCTGATAGCATCCACGCCCACTCCAACAGTCTATTAATAGACAGTGGTCAAGGTGGTCCTCCTCTTCAAGTTCAGGTTCAGGTTCCAAGACAGAATGGGTCAGTCTTGTAATGGGGACTGTGAGATTTGCTGGGCTGCTGTAGGATCTGCCAAGGGACATTAGAAGAAAGGCAGGAAACCACACTGGGGTTAGAGTCCCACAGAATTTTATTTCAGCTCTGGCCCTTTCTGGCTGTGAGGTCTTGGGTGAGTGTCTTCTCTCTCTGGATGCATTTCATCACCTAAAAATGGGACACCCACACCTGCCCGAGGGACTAGCTCTGGGATCATCCTCTGAAGCCCACCACTGCTGCTGCTGCTTCATGCATTGGCACTAATTTTGAATGCCTTGTTGGATGTTCACATAGGTTAAAAAGCTGCTTGAAATGATCTGAGCCCAGAACTGAAATCCATTTTACATAGAAATAATTTTTATTTTATTTTATTTTTTTTACTGTTTTAAACTGAGTTTTACCACACTGTTCCCATGGTGTAAACTACGGGAAGATTGTACTCTGTTCTTTTCAGGATTTATTGAATGTTGCTCACCTGTTTGAAAAAAATCACCTTACCAATGGCAGAGCCTCTTGTGGTGTCTGAGTTGCCCAGAACAGTACAGCTGTAGTCAGTCCGCATCTGTGACTTCGTTCACTGTGATTCTGCATCCAAGTTCAAGCATCTGATGACATAATTACATGGTCTACCTTAGTAATGCCAGGTGTATTAGTCTTCTCAGGCTGCTATGAAGAAACACCCGAGACTGGGTAATTTATAAAGGGAAGAGGCTTAACTGACTCACAGCTCTGCAGGGCTGGGGATGCCTCAGGAAACTTACAATCAAGGCGGAAGGGGAAGCAGGCTTGTCCTCCTTCACATGGTGGCAGCAAGGAGAAGTGCAGAGTGAAGTGGGGGAAAAGACCCTTATAAAACCATCAGATTATCCTGAGAACTCATTTACTGTCACGAGAAAAGTATGGAGGTAACCACCCCCGTGATTCAGTGACCTCTCCCCAGTTCCCTTCCATGACACGTGGATATTATGGGAACTACAGTTCAACGTGAGATTTAGGTGGGGACACAGCCAAACCATATCACTAGGGCACTTACATGTTGAACTATGTTTTGTTTTATTATAAATTCCTTTCTTTTTCTCTTTATATCCCTCTGGGGAAATTACGTTGTTTAAGAAAATGCCTGTAGCTAGGTTATATTTTCTATGAATTTCATTTCAGTTGAGTAAAGAGAAAGTGATAAAGTATTTGTGTTAAAAGCCTGGCATTGACTCTGATAGAGTCGAGAATCACACATCTACAAAGAATTAGCAACATCTTCTCTTTCCATAGGAAACCCATAGCCTCACTGAGAGACACCTTGGAGCTCTTTGTTAGTTTGGGCCACATTTTACAAGGAAGGACTCTTTTCTGTCCTCTCCCAACTGCTGTCCTTTGCTAGGACTCCTTAAGAGGGAGTATTTTCCCTCTTAAGGAGTCTGCTGGGGACCTGTGTAATCATTTAGCCCACATCCTGGGCCATGTCAGCTCTCCTGGAATTGTCCCTACTAGCGTTGAGTGTGGCTGTCTCACTCCCCTTTGCTGGAGGAACAGACCTGGACTTCTGCCAAACTGAGGTCCCTGCCTGGTGAGTAAGTAATTTGTTTCCTCCATAGGAGATGGAGCGACAATCAAGAAACAAACAAACACATTTTTTTAAAAAAAGGCATAAAAGCTTAGTCATGCAAATCAAGGCAGAGGAGAGAGGGTAAAGAAAATGGCCTCATTCATATTCTGCAACTTCAGCAGGCCCTGGCCCATGGGCCGATTTCTATTAAAACACTCAGCCTAGAGCAGCCAACACTCCGGCTCATTAATAAAGGTTTGTCCCAAGTGGAGTAAACACCACCCGTTCCCAGGACACCCAGAAGCAGAAAATTAACCAGAGGTGAACTGGGTCATTAGCTGCTGCACAATATGGGTCATCCTAGATTAATTTAGTTCCCTTCAACTGGAGGCTCAAAGAGAGTGACCGGTTCTCATAGCGGGGAACAGTGACTTAGCAGCGTGTTGAGGTCTCTTGGATACCAGGCCAGGAGCTGTCATTATGATTCATGGCGCCTCTGACATCACTCAGTGGTTTTGTGATACAAAGTTCACATGTCTGAGCACACATAAGGGACTCTGTGAATATGTGTGTATTTGTTGCGTGCATGCCCGCAGAATGGGATACAGAGACTCACTCTATTCATCAAGGATTTGTTTTAATCAGGTATGGTAAGACCCCCAGACACAGAAAGTACTGTCATCCGGGAAGACATTCATTACATTCTAGGTCCCAAGAAACGGGAGACATGGCATGCTCTGCGGTCCGCATGGGGAACCCGGGAACCGTGCTCTGCAGGGCCACACGGGGAACCTGGGAACCCGGGAACCATGCTCTGCAGGGCCACATGGGGAACACTGGGAACCCGGGAACCGTGCTCTGCGGGGCCACACGGGGAACCTAGGAACCCGGGAACCCGGGAACCGTGCTCTGCAGGGCCACACGGGGAATCTGGGAACCCGGGAACCGTGCTCTGCAGGGCCACATGGGGAACCCTGGGAACCTGGGAACCGTGCTCTGCAGGGCCACACGGGGAACCTGGGAACCCGGGAACCGTGCTCTGCAGGGCCACACGGGGAACCTGGGAACCCGGGAACCATGCTCTGCAGGGCCACATGGGGAACACTGGGAACCCGGGAACCGTGCTCTGCGGGGCCACACGGGGAACCTAGGAACCCGGGAACCGTGCTCTGCAGGGCCACACGGGGAACCTGGGAACCCGGGAACCGTGCTCTGCAGGGCCACATGGGGAACGCTTCCTTTCAAGAGGAAGAGGGAGGAAGTGAGACATGAGCAAGAGACTTTATTGAGGAATGAATGGATAGGCAGTCACCAGGCTCAGGGTTGTGAGTTTGAGTCACTTCAGCAGGCTCTGGGACATAGGGGCTGTTCCTAGTTGTCTGGTACCTGGCCCTGGAGAGGGAGAGCCCAATAAAAGAGGTGGTTGGGGCGTGTGGGCTCTTGATTTGTTTTTCATTTGCAAGACATGCTCCAGATGAGTTGTTTCCTGTCTCTTAGGAATTGGCAAGCATGGGAAGAGCACGCTGTCCAGGGTCGGCAAGGCCTGGAAATGTCAGAGCATCAGAATACTGAAAATAAAAGACATGGTCAGTACTCATACATAGACATGACACACACATACACACACATACGCAGACTCACACATGTCAACAGCTGAGTGAAAAATGTCTTTCATTCCTGGAAGCAGGAGTCCTATCACTTTCTCCAAAGCATGTCTTTTTCTATGCAATGGTGTGCTTTAGGTGCAAGAACACTCGAGAAGCGGCAAAGATAAAGTTAAACAAATCCAAGTGTTATAATTCTGCATTATGCATATGTTTTGACTTTTCATCTTTTATTCAGAGAGTAAGAAAACCAAATAGAGTAAAGGAAGCCCAGCCAACCAGCTCAGTTTCATGTGGGCAGAACCAGCAGGAAATTGAAAGGGGAGAGAAGCCCCTTGCCAAAGCCGCCTCCACTTGCACTGGGAAGCCCACCACAGGCCACCACCTGGGCTGGGAGATTCGTCAGCAGGCGTTGGCCTGTGACAGTCACACTTCCTGCTCCTCAGTCTGAGATGCCCCAACCAGATGGCGGAGGCCCGATGGGGAAGGAGCAGCCTCCACGGAGGCCCGCCTGGTTTTCCAGCCCTGGACTTGCAGCCGGGGCATGAGGGCTCCCTCCTACTCTCCCACCCCTCCTGCTGGTGAAGCAAGCCCCTCCTACTCAGAAGGGAGCTTTCTCTGCCCTGGAAGATGCTTGGAAACTTGGCGATGCTTCCAGACGTGCAGGCGCCAGGGGCCTGTCCACTCCTCCTCCCCCTTCTCCTGGACTCACTGACCTTCCTTCTGTGCCACAAACAGCCAGGTTTATTCCCAACCCAGGGACCCTGTGTGACTGACCATTCTCCTCCCCGGATGCTGTCCCCAGCCCTGTGCATGGCTGCCCCTTCTCACCTTTCAGGGCTCTGCCAGGTGCCACCTCCTGGGTGAGCACTTCCCTGGCCACCCTGTCCCCAGGAGCCCTCTCCACCAAGGCACTTCCTAGCATCTCACCCCATTTCCTCTTCTCAAGATCCCTCATCACCATCTGAAATGAATTTGAGCAAGTGTTGACTTGGGGAACATATCTCCCCCTCCTTACCTGTGTGTGAGCTCCAAGGAAAATCAGTGTCCGACCTGACTTATGAACCTGTGTCCCCAGAGCCTATAGCGATACCCAGCCCAGAGGTGCTGGCTGCACATGATGCTGATGACTCCTAGGGTGAGCCTGGCATCTGAGTCCTGGGTTCAAGTCCTGATTCAGCTGTTCCCAGGCACCTGACTTTGGGAGAGATGCCTCCTCTTTGGGTCAAGTTTTTTTCCTTTGTGGCATGAACCAATATTCCAATATCCATCAGTCACGACTGCTGGGGCTCAAAGACCAAGGTGACATATGTCAAGGTGCTTGGCCAACTCAGAGAGTTGTGCAAAGAGAAATGACCATGTTAAGTTGCTGGCCCACGCCTGGGTAGAAGCCAGGGAATGGGCTAAGGAAGAGCATGGTGATGGCCCGCCTGGCGGAAGTCTGCAGTATGTGGGTGTGTGTGTGCGGATGTGTTTGTGCATGCGTGTTATTAATGTTGTTTAATTGCCATTCAGGCTCCATAAATAGTAGCTAATTCTTCCTATGTGCCAAGTATATACACTCACTTAATTCTTGCAACAGCCCTGAGTGGTAGGCACTGCTGTTACCACATCATCCCCATTCTGCAAATAAGGGAACTGAGGCAAGGGAGAAGAAATGACACAATCTCCTGCACCCTCTTGATGCCATTGTGGACAACAGGCCGCCTGAACTCACGTTTCCAGGCTCCACTTGGCCATTTCTGTGACTCTAATTTCCCCAGTCAAAGCTTAAATTCATCACGCTGGTGTCCCTTGAGGATAAAAAAGTGATTAATTTTCTGCAGCTCACTTCTCTTTCTAGGTTAAATCTATTTTGGTGGCGAGGCTGGGGGCACTGGGAATATGATACTGATCAATCTAGAATGTGTGGAGGAGTGGACAGCAGTTTTTAATCAGACAAGACCTTCAACCCCGGCACAGACCATCAATTGGCAGGTTCTCCTGGGACATGGACGTGGTGCATGGGGCTGCGTTCACCTGTGGTGGGGACATGTCAACTCGTTCTGGGGTTTCAGGGCTCCACTTGAACAGAACCAGTTCTCATGACACTGTAGGCAGAAGAGAGCAGCACATGTCACATGGGGCTGGGGCTGGGGTCTTCTGAACACCCTGAAGGGGCATCTCTGGGTTTCACCTACCTGGATAGTTTCTCTCTGTTTTGCTAGTTCTTAGTGGGCTTCCCTTTGTGGGAAACAACCTTCCTCCACTATGGTTTTTTTTTTGTTTTTGTTTTTGAGACAGGGTCTTACTCTGTCACCCAGGCTGGAGTGCAGTGGCTAGATCAGGGCTCACTGTAGCCTCGACCTCCCAGCATCAAGCGATCCTCCCACCCCAGCCTCCCTAGTAACTGGGATTACAAGTGTGCACCACCATGCCCAGCTAATTTGGGTTTCGCCATGTTACCCAGGCTGGTCTCAAACTCCTGGGCTCAAACAATTCACCCACCTCTGCCTCCCAAAGTGCTGGGATCACAGGCATGAGTCACTGTGCCTGGTGCCCCCTTCCCCAACTCTTAATCCCCCAACTCCCCAGCTCCAAGATTGGCAAGTGACCCAGACCCAGCCAATCAAACATACTCAGTGATGGCATCAGGAGGTGGGTTTGTGAGCCCAGCTTGTCTGATCTGAGTCAGTCCCTGGACCTCTGCTGGGGAATCGGGGAAGAGGCTTCTCTTTTCTACTGACCTTGCTGGGCTGATGGGAGGATCAGGATCTGCTGGGGCATCTTTGCCACCTCATGAGAACTGTGTGACCCAGAAGGGAGCCCACCCAGAAGGATGCCAGCCTGAGAAATGGAAGAGACCCCTTCCTGATGACGTCATTTTGCACCAAGATCCAGCTGTGCCTGTAGTCAAATACTGCTGGGACAGTAAGTTTCTGGAGTGAAGATATTCATGTTTTCACTCATTTAAGTTTGAGTGGGTATTCTGTCCTTTGTGATCAAGAGTGCTGCCTGATAGAGGTTGCAGTGAGCCGAGATCATGCCACTGCACTCCACTCCAGCCTGGCGACAGAGAGAGTCTCTGTCTCAAAAAAAAAAAAAAAAAAAAAAAAGTGCTGCCCGATAGATGACAGTTCCCCCTTTTTGTCTCAGTGACTTTTAGAGCTTTTGGAGGTCTGCTGTTGGGGGCCCTAGGCTGTAGGGAGGAGATTCATATTTGTCCTGTATTCTTGGGAAACCTTTGAGCTAAGATTGGACTGAAATGGCCTCAGGTGCTCTAATCAAATTGAGACCTGGTTCAATCCCTGTGGGCCCCTAAACCAAAGGTGAATAAGGTGCCTGCCTAGCAGGAGGTTGTGACCCCTAGGCTGATGGTGGGGTGAGAGCTGGGAGTCTGGATGGAGCAGATGTAGGCAGACAACAGGATGAGATTTGAAGGCCACAGCTAAGAATGACATTGAAGATCAAGACCTGTGCTGTCCTCCATGGCAGTCACTGGGCACCTGGGGTTATTTCAGTTTATATCAATGAAAACTAAATAGCTTTAAAAATTCAGTTCCTTAGTCACGCTAGCCACATTTTGAGTGCTCCATAGTCACATGTGGCTAGCGGCTGCTATATTGGACCGTGCAGACACAGAACATTTTCACCATGTGCAGAAAGTTGTACTCAACAACACAAGACAGACATATAAGGTTTTGAGTCCAGAAAACATCAAGTTGGAGAGAGGCAGTAGCAAGAAAAAAAGAGCAACAATAAGGGGGACTGTGACCAAGAGGTCCCCACTCATTCATTCCATCCTTCCTTCATTCATCTCTTCACCTCATATTGATTGAGCTCCTATCAGCCACCCTCTATGACTGCAGGCTCCAGGGAAACACAAAAGAATTACACAGATGTAGCCTCAGACCACACAGAGCTCACATTTAGTCTGAGGAGTCAGACACTAAAGGAGGTAAATAAGTCACTAAACAAGACAATTCCAGAAAATAATAAATGCCAACATGAAAAGAGAGCAGGTAATAGGACACAGTGTCTTTGGTGGGAGGATCAGGCCTCAAGTTTGGGGAGACGTGTCATCTTTGGGCAGCTAAAAACTACAGGGCTCAGAAAACCTCAGACATACAGAAAGGAGAGGAATGCACTGCTCTATAGCCCACTCCCTGGAAGGCTGGGAAGCCCTGGTCCAGGGAAAGCACAGAGTTCTAGGAATTGGGAAGGGGATCCAACCACAAGGACAGGAAGTGGACAAGGGCCTCCAGGAAGCAGAGAAGAAACGAAGCACAGAAGTGGCCATGGGGCCATCGTGGAGTCTGTTTCACGGACAGAAACACAAAGGGACTGTTAGGAACAGCCACCCCTGGCCAGCCCCGCCTGTGATTGTGACCTGACAACTCGTGGTTTGTGAAGGTTGTTTGTTTCAGAGGCATTTCGCCTCTCTGCTTTTGGAACCTCCACGAGTGGACTTTTGTCTTGGGGCTCACAGTATTTTACCCCCTTCAGGGAGGTGGCTGGTTGTAGTTTAGCAAAACAGCCACTGACATCGCTGCTCCTTCAGCCTCTGCAGACAGAGCTGCAAGATCCTCAAGGCCTTTTTAATCCCCAGAAACAAGGTTCGCAGGAGGCCAGAGCCTTTGGTGGTGGGGAGCGGAGTCAGCAGGGGGAGGGGAGAGGCCCTTCGGAGAGACTGAGCCGCCAGGCCATCGAGGGAACCTGGGCCAGGGATGAGGCACTTCAGCCCTCGGAGCAGCTGCAACAGCAGAGTCTGACCTCCCAGCAAGGAGCTCTGGCGGCAGGTTTGTTTTCTTTGAGCAAAATCTCAGAAACAAAGATGCCTATGATGACCTCTGCACGTAGGAACTTTCCATTTCTGCATTACACAGGGCATATGTGTGTCATTTAGGTGTTAAAACAGACCAAAATGTGTTCTCCCACCCAGAAGCAAGCAAAGCCAGCCCCAGCTGCGGTTCCCTGACAGTCCAGTGAATTCAGCCAAAGGAAATGGCCCCACATGGAGGTGGGTGAGGCCCATGGAGGATGACTGTGGTGGGAAACTCAGCAGGCGGAAATGTTCTCTTGGTTTCTGGGCAGGCTGGAGGTTTCCCAAGGGCCGGTGAAGTTTCAGCCCTAATAGCTGCAGGATTCTCTCAGGGCAAGTGACAGAAGACCTGATGACTCCGGTGGCTCAGCGGAGAGTGCATTAATAGGCTTGACCACTTGTGCTCGATCTTCAGGCAAGCTGGGTCTGACCCCTGGACACTGTCCCCTGGAGCACCTGGCCTCCACGTGTCCACCCACTGCCATGGTCATGGCTCCTCAGCAGGAGGAGGCCCAGCAGCCTCCAGGTGCCCCTGCCTGGTGCTAGCTGCCCACCGAAGCTCTAGCCTCACACTCTCAGGTTCAAATCCAGTGACAAGAGCGGATCCCACAAAGGCCACGAGAGTCACCCTAAACGGTCAGCTTAGGTCCTTCGTTCACTGAGCCCATCGCTGTCCAGGGCAAGTGGTGCTGGCTGGGCTAGGTCCAGCTCCCGTGTCCACCCTGGGACCTGAGGTTCAGGGTCAGCTCACCCTAGACACATGGATCGAGTGGGGAGGGTGAATCCTCAAATGCTAATCAGGTTCTGTTGTACAGAAGGGGAAGCGGAGGCAGGAGGATGCAGCAAGACCTGTTCCCTCCTCTAACGGCACTCATAGGACAGCCCAGCCACACATTCAAAGAATCTTGAAGGAATAGGATGGTTGGTATGGTTGGTGTGGAAGAAGGTTCATAAATTCTGGATTTAGCTTTGTGGGATTCAGCCGACCTGAAATTTATACCTGTGCAGGTAGGTGGTTGCTGGGTAGGGTGACCACTACTGTCTCTCTCCATCACCCAGGGCTGTTTTCAGCTCAAAGCCACAGAAGCCCAGGCATGGTGGCATCTCCGGGGGAAGTTGCCTTATTCCAGATTCACAGGTCCGGGACGAAGGGGCCAGGCAGGGCAGGTGTGGGGCCGCAGGATATCGCCCTGGGCCTGGCTCCTTCTGCCTTTCTGCCACCATCTTCAGCTGGTGCCATTACCTCGAGGCCTCCTGTGGTTGCTGGTGCTGCCACGCTTGGCCTCCTGTCTGCCTCCAGATGGGAGAGGAGGAAGGAGGAGGTGAGAGCAGGAAAGAGCTTACATAAAAGACCACATTTTCCCAGAATCCCCAGCAGCTGCCTGTTCTCCCCCTCCACTGGGCTAGAGCTGTGTCACACAGGCTGAGCGGCCAGGAAGCTGGGCACCATCCAGGGAGTGTGTGATTGTCGGGGTCCTGTTGGTAAGAAAAGGGCATGTGGGTAGACATCTGGAGTGCCTGTCATGGTCCAATTAACTGGCTAAAGGGATTGTGGATGTGCAGCTGTTTTCAATCAAAAGTACGTAATTCACATCTTCCCAAACACAGATTCCTGCTTTTGAGTAATGAAGGTGAGCAAACCACATGACCCTGCCTGCAAAGATTCCACCTGGACTCCCAGTTCCTCCAAGGAACCATCATGTGGTTCAAATCCAGTGAAATTCTCTAAATCTCCACCCTCCTCAGGGTGCAGAGTTGACTGCTTTTCTGTGCCCCCCGCTGATCACGGCAACCCCTGGGTGCCTCGGCCTGCGAAGCCCCAGCTGTCCTCCGTCTGCAGACAAGCTGAGGTATGAAAGCCTCCTCGCTGGCCCAGGAGCCTGTCATTGTCCTCCAGCAGCTCTAGCCTGGATGCCGTCCCAGAGATAAATCATATCTCTTTAAAAAGCCACGGTGGCCCATTATTTCTGCTTGAAAATACCCCTGGCTCTCTGCTGGTGAGCTGGTTGACAGGCCCCGGCTGTTGTGCTCAGTGCTGCAAAGAGTCACGTCAGTCTGTCAACTTGTGTAGTGAGCAAGCTGGTAGCTTCAGATGGCGTGCAAATAAAATCCCGTCCTGGCATCCAGGACTTGGCTGGGGGTTGCAGAGAGAACCACATCTGCAGAAGAGTTGGTATTTTACAGTCCCAGCCTCATGTCCTTGTGAAATGCCCTGTTCATACTGGGCTACAGGGGCAGGAGCAAAAATGATACAATGACAATTCCTGGGCTGTGTTCTGCAATATTCTGCAACACTTCCACAAGAAAACTCCAATCTTTAAAAATAGACTGAGCACAATTAAACAATCACTATAGATATTTCTTTTCTTTTTTTTTTTTTTGAGACGGAGTCTCACTCTGTCGCCCAGGCTGGAGTGCAGTGGCGCGATCTCCGCTCACTGCAAGCTCCGCCTCCCGGGTTCACGCCATTCTCCTGCCTCAGCCACCCGAGTAGCTGGGACTACAGGCGCCCGCCCCCACGCCCGGCTAATTTTTTTGTATTTTTAGTAGAGACGGGGTTTCACCGTGTTAGCCAGGATGGTCTGGATCTCCTGACCTCATGATCCGCCCGCCTCAGCCTCCCAAAGTGCTGGGATTACAGGCGTGAGCCACCACGCCCAGCCCACTATAGATATTTCAACCAGAGGAATATAGTGAATCATCATCTACCCATCACCCAGGTTCAACAGCTCTCAGGGTTTGTCCAGCTCTTTCCCCTCTTTCTGCCAAATTATTTTAAAGCAAATCCCAGACCTCAAGTGGACATTTTCTAACAAAGTTGCAATATCCTAGTCATCTCCGATGTTCAAATTCCCCCAGGTGTTGCTCAGATATTTTTTTCTGGTTGCTTTTCCAGAAATTCAACAAGGACCACATGGCATTTCGTTGTTAAGTTTCTAACTTCTCTTTGGTTGACAGTGATCCCCTCTCCTTCATTTTACTTTTAATGCCACTGCTTGTTGAATTCCTGGGAGCAGTTGCTCTGTGGGATGCCCCACATCCAGGATTTGTCAGTCTGCTGCCTCATGGTGTCATTTCAATTCCTTCTGCAGGTGGATGCCGCTGGACATCCTTGCCAAGGTGTGTCAGTTTCAATTAAACCCAGAATGGGGTGTTGGAGCTCCAAGGAGCCATTGTCAAGCCATTGCCTGAGCAAAGGAAGGTGTTTTTTTTTTTTTTTAATTCTTGTCGCACAGGCTGGAGTGCAGTGGTATGATCTTGGCTCACTGCAACCTCTGCCTCCAGGGTTCAAGCGATTCTCCTGCCTCAGCCTTTTGAGTAGCTGGGATTACAGGCGTGTGCCACCATGCTCAGCTAATTTTTGTATTTTTTTAGTAGAGATGGGGTTTCACCATGTTGGTCAGGCTGGTCTCAAACTCCTGACCTCGTGATTTGCCTGCCGTGGCCTCCCAAAGTGCTGGGATTGCAGGTGTGAGCCACCGTGCCTGGCCTGTGTTTTAAGATGATTTCCTGGATTCTTGTTGAACTACCAAGGCAGGTGTTTTCTCCCAGGCTTCACCATCAAATTCCCTCACGGCTGTGTTCTGGGTTGAGTCACTTTAATGAGCTGCCCTGCCGTTCCCAGGTGAGATGTCAATTAGAATTTGCAGTCCCAATACCAGGGCCACGTTCTCACCACCTGAAGAAACCCTAACAGTCGAGACAGAATGAATGAAGGACAGATCAATGGGCTGGGTCTATACAAGCACACCCATAGGGCAACCCAAGGGCACGTTATTTTGGTCTGAGTTATCTCCTGAGTCATGGACATGAGTCTGGGAAGGTCAAGGTTCGCTTGTTATCGTTATGGAAAGACACTGACCTTGTGTGCTGGGCTCTGCCGTGGGCGCCTTCTTATTACATCCTCAGAACAGCCTCAGGATGGCTCATGATTCCCTCAATCACAGATGAGGACCTGAGGCTCAGGAAAGATACATTTGCATCTTGTAGGTCTGGGTTCAGCCTGGACCCACGGTTTCCATGCTTGCCCTGACCCTTCATTCCCTCCATTCCCTCCCAGCAGCCAATCAGTGGCTGTCCAGACATGTGCACCAGCCGTGCTGCACCTCCACCATAAAAACTCCTCCAATCACTTCCCACTGCTCCCCATGTGAACCCCAAGGGGGCTCACCCTGTCCCAGGAGGTTCTGCCTGATCCACACCCCCCACCCCTTCCTGCATCCCTGCAACCTGCTCTCCCTACGTCCTCAGTCCTGGCATCCTCTCTGTTCCCTGGACTTGTCCAGCCCAGTCCTACCTCCAGGCCTTGGCACCTGCTGTGCCCTTGACCTGGCGTGATCTCCTGATGGCCGTTACTGGGCTGGAAACTTCTCAGTGCTCAGCTTGAGCTCAAAGCCCACCTCTTCAGAGAGGCTGTCCCCATCCAATGTGGCCTTTCTTCCCTTTGCTCTTTCAATTCCCAGTTTATTTCCTGTAGAGCAGTTTCACCCTCTTCACCAATCTTGTTTATTTCCTTGTTTATTGTGCCTCCTTTACCAGAACGTTCACCCTCTGAGGGCCTGGGCCAGGTCTGTCTGTTCACAGCTCTAGTGCTCAGAGAAGTCACTGCATAAATAAACAAATACTTTGCTCAGAAAATTGTGGATATGTAAATGAAATAGGTCTGAATAAATGAATTAAATACAAAGCATATGTGAGTCATCTTTCCCAAGTAGTCATATCATAATGTTAACAACAACAACAAAAAAAGGAATGGGGGGAGAATAGAATGCCTGCCTGGGGGAAGCTGGGCTGTGTCCCTGGACTTCCATTCCAGCAGGAAGAAGTGAAAACAGACTCCAAGGATTTCCACCAGACAGTGGCATGGCCGGACACTGTTTCTATGTCTGGTCAATGGAGCAGTGCCCCATGTTATGGTTGGCACGGTGCTGCCTGCCCTTCTGGGGGCATGACGACCACGTACTGGCCCTCAGGACACGGGAAACTTTGGCTGTTTATTTTATTTATTTATTTATTTATTTATTTATTTATTTATTTATTTTTGAGATAGAGTTTCACTCACTCTTTTGCCCAGGCTGGAATGCAGTGGCGTGATCTCAGCTCACCACAACCTCCAGTTCCTGGGTTCAAGTGATTCTCATGGTGCAGACTTCCAAGTAGCTGGGATTACAGGCCTGCACCACCACACCTGGCTAATTTTTGTGTTTTTAGTAGAGATGGGGTTTCACCATGTTGCTTAGACTGGTCTCAAACTCCTGGCCTCAAGTGATCCTCCTGCCTCGGCCTCCCAAACTGCTGGGATTACAGGCATGAGCCACCGCGCCTGCCCCCCTTGCCTGTTTATCTCCTTTATTATTAAATTCCAAAGAGCTTTGGATGAATCTCTGTTTTTTAATTCTCTGTCTATCCCAGAGGATGTTCTCAGGCCTGATGGAGTCACTGAGGGACCCTGATGAGGGCTCTGAGTAGCCCTGGATGGGAAGGAGACCTCTTCATCCCCAGGCACAGGGAGGCCAGCCTGTGCAGTATTTTCCTCTCCTGCATTTCAATCCAGCTAAAGGCAGCCTTCACTTCCTGCTTCACTTCAGGGGTCCCCATCTCTGAAGCCAGATTCACCTGAGGCAGCTTCTTCCTTGTGACCTGACATCGCTTTTATGATGTTTTTATTCCAGAACCACCTGAGAGAGGAAAGAGAACTGGTTATAAAAAAGCACTGCTTCTCTTAATGACTCTTAAACTCCAGAGCGACCAGCCCAAGGGCAGGGAGCAGTGGGGCCCGGGGGGGTTTCTGAAAGCAGGGGCCATCCATCACCTGGCCCTGCCTCTGGCTATGTGCTGCCTTCTGCAGACCTCATCACTGCTGTCCTCTGTGGCATTTAATCAATGGCCTTTCTAGGGGTTCTGAGTGATGCTGTCTCTTGTCAGATGAGAATCCACCTGCAGCTGCCTCTGGAAGGAGTGTTCCAAAAGAGGGGGGTCCCAGGTTCTCCCTCTGCTGGGAGGGGGGAGGTCACAGGAGATGCTTTGGCCCCTGGGCAGCCCTTGGGGTTCCTGAAACTCCACAGGGGCAGTGACAACATGGAACATGCTGCGGACCAGGCTCCTCCAGGCTCAGCCCCAGAGGTGGGACAGAAGAGATGCCCAGAGCTCTGGGCCCCTGCGAGACCCAGCTCCCTTGTCTGCTTACAGCCGTGGCTCTGCCATCACCTACCTGGAACCTGGCAGCCTGTTCTCATCTCCCCTCTATCCCTGGTCATGTCAGCAGCCAAGAAGCCCAGGACCCAAGTCCTCCCTCATCCCCACTCCAATCTCCCCCAGCTCTGAGGCATGAGGAACCCCCCAACTCTTCCTGATCCCCTTGCCCCCCTCCTACTCCCTGAGCCTGGGGTCCCCTTACTATCCTCCCTCCCTTCTTTTCCCCACAGCATGGCTACCCTTGCACACGCTCAGTTTCTTGCTCATTTATTTATCTGAGTTCTAGAACGCATGCTCTGGGCAGCAAGAGCTTTTGTCTGCAGATTTTTATCTCATGTAAAACAGGCCACGGCTCTGGAGAGGGAGAAGTGCCATGGCTGGCCACTGGAGAAGGGGCTCAGGGCCAGAGGCACCTGCGTTGAGGGGACAGTGAAGGCTGTGGGGACGGAAGACCAGAGCTCAAGTGCTGCCTGCCTTTAGCTTTCTGGACAGGCCATGGGAGAGGCTAGGCGGGGCTCCGTTTCCAAGTGTGGCGAGGAAGTCACTTGTCACCAGGGTTCCCTGCAATTGAGCCACCCATTAATGCATAATGATGTCAGCTCCTGCAAGCCTGTGAAATAAGTGCCAGGCCAGGGCTTTGAACTCCTGAGCAGCAAGGTGATTTGTATGTGCAGAGACCACTCACGAGGAGGCCCTTCAATACAAGTGTCCCCCCATAATCCGGGTTTCTCTCCAGTTTCAGTTCCTGGGCAGGTAAGCCAATTTCAAAATAATTTTTCCATAAGGTGATTATGAGGCATCGGTGCCGTGGAAGTGTGGCTGACACCTCTGCCCTGGTTGCATCCTGCATCCCTGAAGCTCTGTGCTGTGACTCAGTGAGGTAATTGTCTCTGTAGCCCCATCACTACCCAGTGGATGCAGCCAGGGGCATGGTTTTCTCCCTTAGTTTACAATGAGATTAAAGGGGACGTTCAACACTCCTGACTTTAAAGAGACAGATATATGCTTTTCTTTTTCTTTTTTTCCTCTTTTCTCTTTTCCTGTTCCTCCTTCTTCCCTGTCTCTGGAAATCTCTACATAAAAGGGTGCTCACTAAAGTGCTATTTTCTTTTTCTTTTTCTTTTTTCTTTTCTTCTTCTTTTTTTTTTGAAACGGAGTTTCACTCTTGTTGCCCAGGCTAGAGTGTAATGGTGCAACCTTGGCTCACTGCAACTTCCGCCTGCCGGATTCAAGAGAGTCTCCTGCCTCAGTAAGGTGCTATTTTCTAACAGCAAAATGCTGGGAACGATCAAGATGGGGAAATGGGAGAAGAAAGCATGATATAATGATTCAGTAGACTATTACACAGACATTCAAAATAGCTCAAGTAGTATGAACTCAAGTGAAAACTGTAAAACAGCATGAAATGCATTTTGTTAAGTAAGAAATAGTATAATGTGATAAGAGGTACACCAATCAGGAGGCTAAGTTGAGGCCCTGCTGTGCACCTAATGGCAAGGACGTGCTTGAAGACAATGCTTCTCACACGTTAATGTGCTCACAAACCACCTGGGGGGCTTGTTAAAATTGAGATTTCTATTCAGTAGGACCTGGATGGGCCCTGAAATTCCGTATTTTTTAGCAATCATCTAGGTGATGGCTGCTGGTTTGCAGACCACACTTCAAGAAGCAAGTCCTTAATAATACATTTTGACTTTGAACCTTCATAATAATCCTTAAAACTGAGTAAAACTGGTTCAGAGAAGGTCAATGACCTCCCCAGATAGTGGCTTCTCAGGTAAGTGACACTGTCATGTGAGTGATGTCCTCAGGTGAATGATGTCCCCGGACTCACATGGCAGGGACATGGTGGAGTCAGGATTTGAACACAGATACCCAATTCCAAAGCTCCTAGTCTCAAACACATTGGCTGTAGCTGCAACTACATGAGTGATTTTTCTTTTTCCATAAAGTCTGTTTTTCATCATTGTCTCATTAATTAAAAATTGATTATAAGATTGTAAAAAATTAATGAGATGTTTTCCCCTCCAATAATCTCTGAGGGGGATGATGAAAATCACTTTTTTTTGAGACAGAGTCTTGCTCTGTCAGCCAGGCTGGAGTGCAGTGGCGTGATCTCAGCTCACTGCAACCTCCGCCTCCTAGGTTCAAGCGATTCTCCTGCCTCAGCCTCCTGAGTAGCTGGGATTACAGGTGTTTGCCACCACGCCCAGCTAATTTTTGTATTTTTAGTAGAGACGGGGTTTCCCCACGTTGGTCAGTCTGGTCTGGAACTCCTGACCTTGTGATACGCCCACCTCGGCCTCCCAAAGTGGGATTACAGGCGTGAGCCACTGTGCCTGGCATTCATTTTTTTTTTTTTTAGACGGAGTCTTGCTCTGTCACCTAGGCTGCAGTGCAAGGCGCAGTGGCATGATCTCGGCTCACTGCAACCTCCACCTCCTGGGTTAAAGCAATTCTCCTACCTCAGCCTCCCAAGTAACTGGGATTACAGGCACCCACTACCACACCGAGCTAATTTTTTAATTTTTGTAGAGATGGGATTTCACCATGTTGGGCAAACTGGTCTTGAACTCCTGACTTCAAGTGATCCACCCGCCTTGGCCTCCCAAAGTGCTGGGATTACATGTGTGAACCACCGTGCCCAGCCTGAAAATCACTTTTGTATGACACTGTTCTGAATGGATTGACGGAAGTAAGTCAATGTGAAAGAGGCTTTGGAAGGACGGCAGATGCCGAGTGTTTATTGCTTAAGTTCTCACTCTCCATGGCTCAGCACAAAACAAAAGATGTTTTACAGTGGCCTAAAATTGCAGTTGCTTTTGCCATGAAAATTCAACACAGCCTCTTTGCTGTAAGAGTGACACAGACTTGAAGGGTCTGCTGTTACCGTGATGAACATTTTCAACCAAGTGAGACGCTGAGAGTGAGAAATCTCACCTGGACAGTGACACAAAGCCCTCCCAAGCTACACTCTCTGAGTGGCTCCTGCCTTTTGCACCCTTGAACGTGGCCACGCACAGAAAAATCCCAATTTGGGATGCATCTCTCACAGCCGTGCTTCAAGTAACCTGGAGATTGCATGTCAGTCCATGTGTCCTTGTCTTAATAGAAATTAGAAGAGAAGAAAAACAAAAGCCCCAGCCTCGTGAGAGAGTCTATAGGGAGTAGGGATAGAATAAAAGGTAAGTTAATCCATTCTCCATTTCTGCTCCTTTTTAAGATTTTTTGTTGGTATGGAAATTTGTGCTTAGAAAAACACTACAGATCTGTACCCAAGTGATATGATCGAATAAAAATAATCTTCAAAAAAGTCATCGAATTTAGCAGAGAAAAGCAAAAATACCAGATAGTCAAAATAGTAAAGTCACTCTCCAATTTACAATCAGGACTGTATCCAGATATTTGGAACAGAGGAGGTTTTCTCGCTGAGTGGTCTGCAATGGCTAATGTTTGCCACCTCATTTTGGGTGTGTAGATACAGACTTTGCATTGACAGATGAAGCTCAGGTTGTCTTGTCACAGGTGGTCTCTTAGATCATGTTAACTTAAAAACAGGAGCAATCGGGGATAGAAAGTCCAGCCCTGTGATCCGGGCTCACGACTTCTTCCCAGGCCTCACTTTGCTCAGGGGTTACACTAAGGGGCTGCACTAGATGACCTCTAGGGTCTCTCGTCTGACTCTGAAGTTTAGATGTAAAGAACCAGGTTGGCTGTAAGAAGATGTGTATTGCACACAAAGAGCCAGCCAGGGAAGGTCTTGGCTTAATAATCTACCCCTTACTATCATGCGACACGAGAGCCAGAATCAGATAGAGAGCTATGGCTGCAGGGAATGGAAAACTCAGTGCAAACAGGTGTGAGCAGGAGGGAGCTTCATGGGCTCAAGCCTTCAAAAATCCCAGAGATAAACAGCATCAGGAATGATTGGATCAGGCTGTGGCTCAGTTTCCCTGAAGTTCTCTTGGTTCTTTCCTCTCTCACGGGTCATGATTTCAGACTGTCCTCTCTCATGGGTCATGATTTCAGACTGGCTTTTCTTGTGGTAGCAGAGAAGGCTGCAGTGGTTCTAAGAGCTGCATCCCATCCACCTTGCCCAGAGCAAACCATGGAAAAGCCAGGGCTCCCAGGCAACATCTTACCTTTCACTGGCCCACCTGGGCCAGGTGACCATTCTTGAATCAGTCAAGGTCAGAGAGTGGGAAGAGCTGACTGCATCAGGCCAATCACAGCCCACTGCTGGGGCTGGGGGCAGGGACAGGGCCATGGGCTACTGTGCTGGGAGATTTGGGGTCAGGTGAAGAAGGGCCTGGTGAATTGTTGCTGTAATCCTTCAGTAGGAACCCATTGCAGGGAGAAAGTCACTCCATCTTCTTTGGCAAAAGAGAAACAATCACTTTGGGAGGCCGAGGCGGGCGGATCACGAGGTCAGGAGATCGAGACCATCCTGGCTAACACGGTGAAACCCCGTCTCTACTAAAAATACAAAAAATTAGCCGGGCGTGGTAGCGGGCGCCTGTAGTCCCAGCTACTCGGGAGGCTGAGGCAGGAGAATGGCGTGAACCCAGGAGGCGGAGCTTGCAGTGAGCCGAGATCGCGCCACTGCACTCCAGCCTGGGCGACAGAGCGAGACTCCGTCTCAAAAAAAAAAAAAAAAAAAAAAAGAGAAACAATCATACTCCTCTTCTTCCAACCTTGCTGCGTTGTCATAAGGATGGAAACAGGTCATGAGAGGCAAAGCTTTGGTAGGAGCAAAGCCCTGAATAACTGTTAGCAGGAGGGGCAGGCATTGTAGCTATTTCTGATCTCGTTATTAAGGGACTAAAATTTGTTTACTGTAAAGTTGGTTCTTTCAGGATGATGCAGTGCCTACTGTCAAATATCTCAATCAAAAAAATTAAAAATTATGTTACTTTATGGTGAAATCTGTATTGTATGAAATTGATTTTTAAATTAAAATTAATTTTCACAACACAAGTAATATATCATGTACTTCCCTGTAAGAAAACCAAGACATTAAAGATAAGCTCAAGTCCCCATTTACCTTCCCCAGTCTACCACCCCCCTAAATTCTCAGAAAGGGACATTTGACCTGAGATCGCCTCCTCTGGAGTGCTCATCAGTGAAGACCCAGCAGATCCCCAGTCAGTGCTTGAATTCCTTTAGGTATGAATGCAGTTGAGTTCATCCTGAGAAAGACCCCTGAAGGCCAGGCTGACGTCAGGTGCATGGAGGTCCCCAGAGAATAGCAGATTCATTCTATCCATGTCCATGCAGCAGCTGTTGGGTGTGAGTTGGCCGTGGGGAGGCAGGATGTGTCCTCTTTGCAGAGTGGTGGGAGCTGGCACACACCGGGCACTATTCCCCGTGCCCTGTATCTATGATCTCACTTAGTCCTCACACCAACCCCATGAGATATGGCAGGCACTATTACTAAGCTCCCCATGCTGCAGATGGGGAAGCTGAGGCAGAGTGGTCAAGGCACTTGCTCAGGGGGCAGTGCTGGGACTTGAGCCTGGGCAGTTTAGCTCCAGGGACTATGTTCTTAACCACTAGGCCATGTGGGCTCAACCTGTGTTAAATCTGGTTGGGAGGCAAGAGTCCCAAGTGAGAGAACTATACACCATCAACACCAGTACCAACACATACATACACTCATACCTCCCCTGCCCTCCCCCTCCCCACACACACACAGACACACACACAGACCCACACAGGCATGGTTGGCTGGAATACTGGGGCAAATCCATGAATGTTTCACAATTCCATCTTCAGATTCCCGGGGAGTCCAGAATTAACCAGCTTAACAAGCCCTTCCTCACTCCGCTTAACCCCACCTGTGAGTCTCAATTCCCCTTCACAGCTGACAATGGAAACCCACAGACAGGACTGGCCAGGCCTAGCTGAAGTGGCAGGGCCATCCCTCTGGGCTCAGGGTTCCACTTGGTGGAGGCTGGACCGTCTCTTCTCAGCGTGTGCTCACAGCGGGACCTGCTGTCTCTTTCTGAGGGGACACAACCCCCATCATATGTCCCCCAGGCCGCGATGGTGGGGTCAGGACTGAGCATGCCCTGCACCCACCCCCACGCTCAGCCCGAGTCAAAGCCTTCGAGGCTCCCCAGTGTCATCTGCACAGGACCCAGGTGCCATCGCCCCCAGGACTCTCAGAAACTCAGGGCGGTCCCCGAGCAGCTCGCATCTCCTGGGGCTGAGCGTCCGCAGATGCTGTAGGCAGGAGGCGACTGCGTGAGGGGAAGGATCGGGAAGCACGGTTTGGCCAAGGCTTTGTCGGAGCCACTGGTCCCACACGCACGGAGCTCTAAGCAGTTCCTACCTCTCTGAGACGGGGACGGGACAGGCCCCTCATCAACCTCTCGCTCTCTGGACTTCGGTTATAAATCACCCCACAGGGGTAGAAACCACCCAGAAAGCCGGGAGCTTCTCCAGGAGCTTACGACTGGGGTGGGCTAATCTGCGGAGTGGTCAACCATGTGCTCATGGCCCTGGAGTCCCTGTGACCAGCCCTGGAGACGTCACCTCAGAGGGAGGGCGCTTTGCCCTCTTCCTTCACCGTTGGGGCCGGGACCTGAAACTTGGGCACAGAGCAGATCTCAGTAGGTATCTGTTGAGTGATTCGGAGCCCATCTGTCCCACATACACCACGAGGAGGCCTCCAGGGTGTCAACAAAGGAGGCGGCTGGGCTGGGGAAGAAATGCAAGAATTCCTGCCTGGACAGGTTTCATCCGCACAGAAAGAGGAGATTCACTCCCGAAAGCTATTTGTCAGGGTCTACCCTAGCCACAATGATGTCTGACAGCCTGGAGGTGTGACCAGATTTGCGGGGGGAGAGGGACATGGTTTTGTTAGGGGCAGGGCCAAAGCAAGGCATGCAGGGGCGTAGCCAGGATGGGGGTGTGGCCAGAATGAAGGCGGGGCCACCGTGGAGCGGGGCCATGGTGGGGGTGGGGCCATGGTGGGGGCTGAGCCTTGCTGCAGGTTGTAGAAGGGCTGAGCCCATATAAAGGATCTGCTCGCCCTTGACCTTCCCCAGGTGTCTCATGTTCCCATCACTGATGGTTCATTCTCCCATCTCCCATTGCATTGGCTGCTTTTCATTAAAGTTGTGACAACTGTCATATTAACTCATTCCTTTGGAAAAGGTTACTGAAAATGTGCCACCCTGGAGATGCTACTTAGGAGAATAACCCTGCCGGCGACTGCTTTCACCTTCTGCCCCTGAAAGGGCTTGACTGTGGGGGGTCTGAGCTACCCTACAAACATCGTCATATCCGAGGGAATGCAACATTGAGTAGCAAATAATAAACACCATGACAGGTCAAGAGACAGGCTGCAGAAAGAAAGCAAAAGCTTTCTTATTGTAGTACCTATAATGACATTTTGTTCTTGCTTTTGAGCATGTGGCCTACATTTGCATTTTGCACAGGCTCTGAAAATTATGTACTTGGATCTGCTGGGAGAATGCAATAAATCTGCTAAGAGTCACCCTCATCCACCCTGTCCCGCTCTCCTGTGTCTCTCAGAGTCGGCAGAGAGCCTTGTCAGAGCACAGTCCTCCCGCAGTCTTCCTCATCTCTGTAAATCGCAGCCCCACCCTTCCAGCTCTCAGGCCAACACCTGGGAGTCATCCTCCCCTCTTCCCTGCCTTCCACACTCCGCTTCTCATCCATCAGTAAGTCCTGGCAGCTCTACCTGCAAGGGATCTGCAGTATTGGACTCCCTCACCTCCTCCACTTTGACCACATGGCTCCGGTCACCATCACCTCCACCTGGCCTCCCTGTTGGTCTTGCTGCTCCAGCTGTTGTCCCACACCCCCAACCTGTCCTCAGACACAGAATCCCATTAAAAAGTAAACCAGACCACATCCTGTCTCTGCTCAAACCCTCCAATGGCTCCCACTTCCCTCAGAGTAAAAGCTGAAGTCTTCACAGGGTCGCCTAAGGCCTGAGATGACCCATCTCTCTCTCTGCCCCACTGTGACTCATCACCCCTCTGGCCTCATCTTCTAACACCCCTTGGCCCCAGCCACACGGGGCTCCTGGCTGCTCCTCAGCCTCATCCCTCCCCTCGTGTCTCTGGACTCTGTCCTCGCTATCCCCTCTCCTGCATCGCTCTGCCCCCAGGTCCCAGTCAGCTCCCACACCTCCTTCCAGGGCCCAGAATTTACACCAGATACACAGTTTTCTGCACATTTGAACGAATGAACAAAAGAAGGAATGAGCACATGCTTCCTCAGCGGGGAATACTGCTCCCAAGAGGGCCAGAGCTGGTTCCTGGAGGTGAAAAGATTTTTCTCTCATTATGTAAAAATACAGATGTACGCACAGTGCATAAACCATTTTGCGGTATTTCTGTAGTATTAAATTCATGGCGGGGGCGAGTAAGAAAAACCTCTATGAAGGTTCCTTAGGGGTTGATCATGAATTAAAGGTGAGAAAGGCTGAATTAGAGGACAGTCCGCTGAAATCACAGGCTTCTCTCCCACACATTGCCGGGGCATTGGGGAGGCTGTGGAAGACAAATCAAGATCCATGCAAGTGCCTGAAAGAGTCACAGCCATTCTTCCTGGTGCTTAATAGAAGGAATGCCTTGGTGCTTTGGGGAAACCTTTTTTAATTTCCTGCCAAGGGACAGACTTACAAAGGATGATATTTGCATTTTCCTGAAGCCTCTAATTTTCCCATTCATCACTTGTCAGAACCCGAGGCCCTTCCTCAGCTGTATGGAATGTTTGCAAACACGTAATGATCCCTTTTACCAAAGAACGTCACAGGCTCCACATGGAAATGTGTTTGTGTTGCAGAGGCTGCTAATTTAATGCATTAATGTCACTCTGCACCATGGCGGGGTCTCAGGGCATCTCATGTCACCGTGAGCGAGCTGGTCTAAGACACAGGAACCATGGAAACCATCCCGTGCCTGGTTAGTGAGTAGATGCGCAGTGGGGCACCGTTCACCGCCTTGAGGGTGAATGTGGACTCCAGGAGCGAGGGCCAGGCCTTATAGAGCTCCACCCACCCTGAGATCACAGGGCTGGCTCAGGCTTGCTGGACTTGCGCAGTGGGGAACTTTCAGGGGGGAGTTTAACCAGCCTGAGGGGCAGGCAGATCAGGGAGAGGCCAAAGGCACCCGTGGGGTTTCCCCAGGACCGCCGTGAATCCCCTTCTCCTCCCTCTCTCCATCAGCGCCTCTGTCCTTCCCACCTGCCCAGCCCAGGTGCCAAACACCGGCCTCATCCGAAAAGTCCAACTGGGCCCAAGACAGTGATTCCCAGACCCAGCTGATCCCGCAGGGAGCTTTGGGTCCTGCTGGTCCCTGGGTTCTGGTGATAAAAGGACATGCAGGAAGGCGAAGTCCCCTCTGGATTTTTCATCATGAACCACCCTAGGTGCTGCGCACTGCCAGGCTGCCTGATTCCACCAAGAAAATCTCAGGAAATGAAAAATAAGATTTTAGTTGTTAAATTTCAGGAGTCGGGGCTCTTTGAGAGATTGAAAACACCTGGAGGTTGGGTGCACAATGGAGATGGGGCTGTGGGGACGTTTCCTATTCCCAATGGAATCCGTGATTATTTACCGAGCAGCCTGGAGAAGCCCAGTCTTCGTGGAATGGAAAAGCTGAGCCGGGTTTTCATGCACAAACCGGAAGCCGGGTGGTGCCCTCACAGCAGAGCTCCTGACCTTCCTGCCTCGCACGTCCTGGCAGGGGGAGGGCGGCTGCCTTGGAGACAGTTTATTGTGTGACGAGGAGGGAGACAGGAGAGTACAAGGCAAAAAAACCCCAACAAATGGCTACGCCTTAAAAACTAACTTTAAAATGCCCAGTTCAGGCAGTTTTCTGGCATTTTACCAAATCAGGCAGGTTTTTTTGGCTTTTCCCACCGTGTGACTCGGTCTGCCTTGCCCTGCCCCACCCCTGCTTGGGCAATCATGCCCCCCGCTGAGCTCAGCAGCCTGGCGTGAGGTGAGGTGTCTGTGTGGCTGCTGTTAGCAAATCCACCATTCCGGGGGCTTCCCTGGGTGGTGATGTGGCTGTTCCCTAACTTGCTTCTGGCCCAGTGACCTGTGGTGGCTGTAGGAGCCACTGCGGGGTCCGGGCAGCAGTAGTGAAGGGCTTTGCTGCTCTCTGCAGTTTCGATGTCGCCCTCATTGTCCATTTCCTCAGCCTAAGGAGACCTGGTGGCCTGATGGACTTGGCTTCGTTCCTTCTTTCAGCTCAGGGGGACGTGCATTTTTCCTCCTTTGAGTCGAATTAGCAATGAACTTCCCCTCCCCAGATGGACAGCGTGGCATCGTCAGGGCCCAGCTGCAGCTTTCCGGGCCAATGGGTCTTCGTGCATTGTCTGATTTGGTTCTGACAAGCATGCGAGGCCGTGAGGTCATTATTCCCACTTTACAGATGAGAAAACACAAGGTAAGGAACTCGCCCGAGGTCACAGGGATGGCTGGATGTCAAACAGACTCCTGCGTGTACAGATATAGAGATTGATAAGAAGAGAATTTCAAATCTCAGCCAAAGCGAAGGTCAAGTCACTGTTCTTGGGGACGTTCCCTTCACACCCCAGAACGTTCCAACATGGCCAGTGAAGACATTGTGTCCCCCTAACCCTGGGGAAGAAGAGGACGGGGCTTAATGAAAAGTAGAAAGTTTCCTCTTTCCCACTGTTGGAGATGCCGGCGTCCCCACATCACCGTCGGCGCTGCATCTGGTCCACTTCTGGGACCCATTTGGGTCCCTGGGCCGGGGCTTCCTGTGGATGAGCCGGGATCACACAGCGATGTGGGGTTGCTCAGGGCGCCCCGTTCACTCCAGAGTGACCCCTGACCCAAAGCCAGTGCTGGGTGTTTGCGGAAACTGAAACCAGGGCAGGTCTGAATCAGACCCTGCAGAACAATGAGGCCTTTTGTGCGAATGAGGCGGGGGAGGGGCCGGGGGAGACCAGGAGCTTCCTGACGGGGTCCGCAGCACAGGTCACAGCGAGTGAATTCACGGGGTGACCCTCGAAGGTCAGGTCACAGCCGAGCAGCACAGGCGCTGAGCTAAGTGTCCACAAAGGAGACGAACAAAGCGGCCGCTGTGGGAACAGAGTCAGTGTCGGTCAATGCTGAGTCCAGGAGCTCGGGCCTGCCGGTCGGCGACGGGGGCTTCATGCTGGTTCCCCCAACAGTCAGGAGGGCCATGTGCTGAGGAGGGAGGGTCCTCAGTGTCCCCAGGATTGCTGGTGGGTTCACCTAGTGGAATCGCAGGGGTGAATCCACTAGTTGAGATATTTTTCTCCAATGGATATTAAAGTGAATAAATAACTATTGATATAAAAATTTACTTCCCATATTTACTTGTAAGTAAATTCATCAGACCCCAAAATACCCATGACTTCACGAGCCAGAGGTTTGCTTCTCTCCCATGTGACAGCCTCAGCGTGGGGGCCCCCTGGCTGGTTGGGCAGCTCCCAGGGCTGAGCCTCGACACTCCAGTCCTGTGATCTGTCATTGACAAAGGCTGTTTTTGTCTACCTGGTCCGAGGAGGTGCAAGTCACATCAGGCAGGAGGGAAGAGGAAAAGGGCAAGTGGAGCATACCCATGCATTTAAGGGTACACTGGGAAGGTACACACCAGCTGCAAGGCAGAATGGGAAATTTAGCTTCGGTCCGGGCAGCTAAACTTTGGGATTTCCAATGTGAAATGTAGGGGATGAGGGGTATCAAGGGTCAGCCCGCAGCCTCTGCCCCCTCTATGTGCTCCTGGAAGTCATCTACTCTCCTACCAGGGGATCCCACCAGGGCATCCCACATTTTCTGAAAATTAGCTGATTAGGAGAGCATCCTTTCTGCGCTACTGTGGAGGGGGTGGGGGCTTAGGCACGAGCAGTTCCCTAAGTCATGGTACAGGGCCTCCCCCATCTTGGGAGAGCAAAGGCTGTCTACTGTGTCCACCAACCCTGATGCACACCCACACAGCTTTCCTGCTGCCTGTGCTGAGCCAGGCACTGTGCTTGAGATGTGCACGGTATTTGACATAGAGTCGGGGTGGGTGGTGCCCAGACTCCCAAGTCACTCCACGGTGAGACAGATTCACAGGGCTCCAAGGACAAGTCAAAATAATTTGGCCGAGCCTCTTTGTTTTAGAGGTTGGTCAACTGATGTCAAAAGCTGGAGAAGGACTTGTTCAAGGTCACAGGGCTGTAGGTGATGGAGCCAAGAGCCACCTGGGTCCCTGGGGTCTTTCCAGTGAACACCACCGTGACCTCACTGGTCCTGAATTGTCCCTTTTTAAATAAAGAGATACATGGTCATCAAATGCAACACCACTGAATCTGTCTGTTCCCTGCCCACCTCTTCTCAGAGACATCCACAAGTGATCCTCTAGCTGTTTCCGCACATTATTTCCAAATCCTGAAAGAGGAAGCTTGGCCAGGTGCTGAGGCTCATGCCTGTAATCCCAGCACTCTGGCAGGCTGAGGCGGGTGGATTGTTTGATTCCAGGAGTTCAAGACCAGCCTGGGCAACATAGCAAAACCCTGTCTCTACTAAAAAGACAAAACATTAGTCAGACGTGGTGGTGTGTGCCTGCAGTCCCAGCTACTTGGGAGGCTGAAGTGGGAGAATCACCTGAGCCCAGGAGGTCAAGGCTACAGTGAGCCAAGATCGCACCACTGCACTCCAGCCTGGGAAACCAGAGTGAGACCTGTCTCAAAGAAAAAAAGAAAAGAAAAGAAAAGAAAGAGGAAGCCAGGGAAGCTATTCATAGAGCTTTCAAGGTCTAGTGTTATCTAATGTCTGCTAAGCTAGATGAGAAGTTAGCTCTTACACCACTCACCAGCTCCCTTCCTGCCACCCTGTATGATACATCACTATTTTTAATTGCATCATAATCAGCCTTATGTCATGTGACCAGGTAAATGCTATTCTCTGCAGAGCGAAGTACTGTAATATAGTTGTATTTTCTTTCTTACACACCTTTCATTTTTCCTAGAGTTCGTAATTTTCTTGTTCTTTTTTTTTTTTTTTTTTTTGAGATGGAGTCTCGCTGTCGCCAGGCTGGAGTGCAGTGGCATGATCTTGGCTCACTGCAACTTCTGCCTCCCAAGTTCAAGCAATTCTCCTGCCTCAGCCTCCCGAGTAGCTGGGATTACAGACGTGATGCTGGCTAATTTTTGTATTTTTAGTAGAGACGGGGTTTCATCATGTTGACCACGATGGTCTCGATCTCCTGACCTCGTGATCCGCCCACCTCAGCCTCCCAAAGTGTTGGTATTACAGGCATGAGCCACCGTGCCTGGCCTTCTTGTTCTTTTTATTTGCAAAATTTACTTACAGATACTTAATTATTTCTCAATCCTCCGTCAGTGAAGCCACTCCAGTGTTTTTCAAGCTGTTTTGATCACAACCCATCATAAGAAATTATTTTACAATGGAACCTGGTACACACACACACACACACACACACCCCATATATATGAATATAAAGTTTCACAAAACAATACTGACACCTTTTGATATTTTCTACTCAACTCTGTGATTAATGTTTTAAAATGCTAGTTGCACCCGCTGAACTGACGTTAGTTTGAGGAGCTCTAGGCCAGTCCCACGAGGTCCTGCTCTGTGCACACTCCTGAAACTGACCAGCTCCCATCTGGACTCTTCTCTCTGCTGCTCTCCTGAGGTGGTCAGTTTTTTTTGTTTGTTTTGTTTTTGAGAAGAAGTCTCACTCTGTCACCTAAGCTGGAGTGCACTGGCGCGATCTCAGCTCACTGCAACCTCCGCCTCCCAGGTTCAAGCAATTCTCCTGTCTCAGCCTCCGGAGTAGCTGGGACTACAGGAAACTGCCACCATGCCCGGCTAACTTTTTTTTCATGTGTTTAGTAGAGACAGGATTTCACCTTGTTGGTCAGGCTGGTCTCGAACTGCTGACCTCAGGTGATCTACCTGCCTCGGCCTCCCAAAGTGCTGGGATTACAGGCGTGAGCCACCCTGATCAGCTTTTTGATAGATCTCATGTCTTCTCTAATTAATTTTCTGCTTTTTATGAGTCATTGGCAAGTTACTTTTTTATTGACAGAAACAAAATCGTAACTCTCCAGCATTTTATGTTTTCTTACCATTCCTCCAATAACAGAAAATACTAATGAGAAGGAGAATATTACAATGAAAGGAAGCAGGAGAGCAAATAAGCGATTCGACCTACACACGGTTTTGATTCTGCGTGAGGCCGGTCATACCCAGATGAAAAGCTAGACATCCAGCTACGTACATCCCTGGAGATACCCAGAGGATGGAATGGAATGTTCACTGTGGCTCTAAGTCAGAGCATCTCATTTAAGCTTTATGGACAGTCTGCGCAGGATGTGTCTGTGTGGGGACTTCTCCTGTGCATCATGGGAGGTTTAGCAGCATCCTTGGCCTCACTCGCCAGATGCCAATAGCATCCCCCTCTCCTAGTTGTGACAATTGCAAACATATCCAGACATTGCCAAATGTCCTCTGGGGGGCAAAGTTGCCACAGCTGGGAGCCACTGCTCTGCAGGTTTGGACGCTGTGCCTGCAATTCCATGCAGCATCACGGGCTATTGATCATGTGTCAGACGGAGCTTAAATTGGTCGATCGCATCCTCAAGTAGCCACTCCAGAGCGTGATTATCTGACACCTGTAATTTACCATTCTGGTTACATGGGGGGCAAATGTGGAATTATGCACATCAGCGGGCCCAGGGCCTGTTTTCCATGGACTCAGTGTTCCTGCTGAGCATGGCCTCGGTCTCCCCGAGTTGTTAAAGACATTGACGCCTCAGAACTGACTCTGCCTCCACTTAATCAGCTCACCAGAAAATTACAATAAAAATCATCTGCCACTTATGAAATTGCCGTTAAAATGGACTATTTCCTGCCACCTGGGGACAGGCTGCTGTTTCTCTTTCAGCATCGGTATCTGAGTGCTGTCTCTGGGAAACAGCGATCATAGATGCTGTTGAGACACTCCATTGGCCACGGTGTGTCCCTGGATTGAAACCAAAGTCACAACAATGAGTCTGAAACGTACTGAGGAATCGGTTCCAAACATGGCAAGAGCAATTTCAAACAGTGCTGCGAGGGCCCTTTGGGGTCAGGACAGGCGCTGATCAGCTGAGAGCACAGGCCCTGTGCCGCCACGGCTCCTCCAAGCCAGCACTGCTCACTCCGTCCGTGAAATCCCAGCCAGGAAGGCCAATGTATCTGTGCCAGTGCCTGAAATGTCAGTATCACAAAGCCAGCAGGAGGGGTGACCCGGTGGAGCTCAGCAAAGATGACATAAAACAGGCCACGAAGCTGGTGAGCCAGGGTGCAGGAGGATTTGTCTGTTTTCTCCTGAGAATGGCTGCTCAGCTCACTCCACACAGCATTTCCATGCTTCATCTGTTAGCCCTGGAACGGGTCCCCTGGGAGCCACGGACCTTGGCAAGCTCCACTGTAGGAGACCCTCAGGCTGACAGTCAGCTCACCCTTGTGGATAAATCCTGACTCTTCCCTGCATCTGGAGCCACCCCCAAGAACCTGATCACATAGCACACAGGAGGGGCTGTGAGCTGAGATGAAATCTGGGCATTGTCTTGGTTGTTATTAATTTGTCATTCTGTCTGAGCAGTTTCATTTTCGGAGAGTAATTCGATCGCCCTTTTAGAACCTTGATCATCTCAGTGTCATGTTCTTAGAGGGAGGCATCCCTGGAAGAGGTGCCCACTGTGGTGTTCTTTTAATTAAATTCATCTGTTCCTGCAATAATGTGGATGAAACACCTGCCCTGCAAGCAAAATACGCACTTGTTCCTACTCCCGGGACCCAGAGTGGGGTGGAGCTGACCACAGCGTGTGCGTTAGACGCCACTCTTCAGGCAGGTTCACTCCTGAGTCTGCACTCCGGGGACTTCTGCTGTTTCCCATTGTTGTGCTCACACCCACCCGGTTAGCAAGTGTGCATCAGGAGACGGATTTCGCAGGTGCTGAGCTGCTGGGTGGGTGAGCCGGGAGCTGGTGGAGAGAACGCAAAGGCCGGATTTCGTTTGGTTCTTATCTGGAAGATTTGAGGTTGCAAGAAGAGAACTTTCCTTCTCTGCAGTCAGGCAGAGCTCAAGGCAGGTCCTCAGCCTTGTAAGGTCAGCTTTTCAGCCCTGTCTGCCCACTTCTGCTCATGGAAGTCATGTTAGGACGCCTGTTTGTGTCCACGGATGAAGGGCTTCCCCTGCCCCCCAGCCTCATGAGTGGCAGCTGACTCTTTCCCGTCCCCAGGTGAACCTCGCTTCCATTTCTCACAGTGCTGAACCAGGAGCAGGGGGAAGCTGTGATCCATGATCCCCCACAAATCCCAACAGACATGTTTTATAGTTTAAAATGGTTATACAAGTTCTTCTTTTTGGATATTATTTGTATGTGATCAATTTACATGGTGTTTATAGTGTGTTTGTGTTTTTTATAATGTCGGTTTGTGAGATCTGGGAGAAGAAGGGTTTTTATGAGGAAGATCTTTGGGGAGACAGAAACCTTGATGCGGGGAGCTGTGAGCGCTCCACTCAGGGCAGGGAGCACATTCAGGACAGGCTGGGCAGAGCCTCAGAGGCTCCTGGCTGCCCCTCTCTGGGTGTGGGGCGACTCCGTTTAGGAAGGGTCTGTCCACTTGACGCAGGAACAAGCCCAGTAAAGCCTGCACTGCAGCTGAAGGAATGATCTGTTTGTTCTCTAAGAGGCCCCTGCAGGCGGGAGATGTCTTAAATAACCACCCGCAGGCAGAGAGTAAAGGACTCGGTGAAGAAAGAAACTGGAGCTCAGTCCTTTGAGGGCAGAAACGCATCCCCCACACCCGCCGTGAGCTGAGCATGGACACGCCTAGGCTTTGTGGGAGCCTGGCCAGGCCCAGCACCTGCCCTTTGTTGAACAGGGAGTAAGGGGAAGTTAGCTGCAGGGACGTCCTTGACCTGACTGGTCCAGCCACCTCACTAGCATGTGGGGCAGATGAGGCTCAGGGAAGCCAAGGGACTTCTCCTAGATCCCCGGGGAATAGGACCTGAGGTCCCAGCTCCTGACTCCCAAGTCAGTGCTCTCTCTATGGTCCAAGGTTGCTCAGTACCTGCCAGGCCTGCGCAGAGCACTTTAGAATCATTAGCCCAATTAACCCTGACTGCCACAAACACATGAGGTTGGGATTGTACCCATTCTACAGATGAGAAACTGAGGCTCAGAGAGGCAGGTAGGAGGAGGAATGAGACCCAAACCCAGCACTGTGATTTCAAGGAGCCCTTAACTTCTATATGCTCGTCAGATAAATATTCTACCCTGTGACAATTAGTATTTTCTCAGATTCAAAAAAAAGCAAAAGAAATGTTAATTGTTGGGGACATGGTTCTCTAATTAGACATTCAAAGAAATTCCCAGAACTTTGTGGGTTAGCAGTGATGTTAAGTTACTATTGGCTTCTGCCCCTCCTACCCGGCCCTGCCCTAAGCATTTTTCTGGTGTTTAGTTGTTGAAACATCATCACAAACTTGTATGATATGATTTGATGTGACATCATTGCCCCTGTGTTAAGGGTGTGGAAACTAGGCAGGGAGAGCAGAAATTGCTTGCTCTAAAACCTGAACCCATGATTCCATTTCCTTGGATATATGCCTGGGTTGGGGATTTGGAAACCTGTGGGAGGTTGTGTTATTGAGGGTCATTGTTCTCATTCTCCATCTTCCTTCCCTGGATCCGTGTCCTCTGTCCGTGACTCTGTAGTTTGTGCATCTAGAGGCGGAGTCTGTTTCCTTGTCCTGTTGATGTTGGCTTTGGTTGTGTGACTTGCATTGGCCAATGGGACATCAGCAGGTGTGACGTGGGCAAAGAGGTGGCATGTGCTAGCACAGCTGCTCTTGCCTCGTTGTTCTCCTGCCTTCCATCATGAGATAAATAGGCCTCTGGTTGTCCCTGTCCAAGGAAGATAGGAGACCCTCAGTACAGCAGACCTGGACCCAGCTTTCAGCTTGCAGCCAAGAAAAGCCAGTCCTGGCTCAGATGTGATGAACCCCATCAGACCTGTGGACATGAGAATGAGAAATGAATACTATTGTTTGTAACTGAGTTTGGGGGTGGTTTGTTACACAGTGTGACTGTGAGAGTAGCTGACTGATACAAAACTAGAGACCCAACATGCTGCAGCACTCACTAGCACCCGAATGCACCTGCCGTCAGGGCCATCTTCTCCGGACACACCATGCTTTCCATTGCCCCTGGGGCATCTTCATGTCAGATGATGGGTCCTTGCCCACTGCATCATGTTGGCCCCTGTTTCCAAGGGGAAGGACAAGCTCTTCTGGTCTAGTTCAGTGGAGCACTAACTCTGTGCATCAGAGGAGCTTTTGCTTGTTTGTTTTGTTTTTCTCTAATCAGACGTGCAAGGACCTATTGAGTTCTTCTAATGCAGAGAAAGCCTGTTTGGCTATCATTATGTCAGTTTCTTTTTGACTTTTGCAAACTTTCTTTCACTAAACATTCGTCAAACCTAGAGCTGGCCTTTCTATGGTGACAACAAAATAGCAGGAGTGTTTGTGTCCTCTTTGGATCACGCTGACATTTCTGTCCACCCTGACATCTTTGCTGGAGAGAATCCAACTGTGCCCCCTCCTGACAACTGTTCCTGTTGGGAAGTTTCTTACTAAATAACCATCAGCATCATTATCATTGTGCATCTTTGGGACAGGAAGAAGGGAGGGCAAAGTTCTGTCCCAGCCTATTAGGAGTCAAGAGGGAAGCAGACGGGAGCGGCTGACCTCTGACGGCTTCCCCAGGGGGCTCTGGCTGGGCTGCTCAGCTGTGTTGTCTCACAGCATATGCTTCACAGCTCCCTAGGACCTCAGTATCATTCTTACCATAGGACAGAAGAGGACAGCAAAGCTCAGAGAGGCTGTGTCAGTAGCTTTAAGATTTAGTTTCAACCTTAGATTTAGGCTTTCCCTCTTCCTGATTATAAACTGAAATTATAATAACAGCAAGTCAAGGCTTTCTAAACTAAGCATATTCACAGCAATATTGATTATAATAACCAAAAGCAAAACAAGAAAAAAAAATAAAAATTGTATTGTCCAGAAATAGAAGATTGGTGAAGGCAGTTATCGTATATCTATATGAAATACATTGTAACTAATGAAATTTATGTTTTTGAAGGCTGCTTGATGGCCTAAAGAAATGAACATGGTATAATGTGAAGAAAACTCAAGGCAGAATCTGATGAGTAAATTAACAAAACTTCCAAACTAACTAAATTAAACATTTAGAATAAATCCTAATTTTATAAACCAAGTAGATTTTATATGTGCATTAAAAACACTGGAGTTAGATTTTATTTTTTCTCTATTTTCTAGGAATATTTTATAAACTTTTCAATTACTTTTTAAAATCAGAAAATAAATGAACATCCTTAAGAGTAAAAATATAATAAAAGCATAGAGAAGCCTTGAGGTGTGACGTGTAACTGTCTTATCATCTGGGACATTTTTTCATTTCACAAATGCTCCCTTCTTCTTTGGGATGCCTCAGGGCAGGGACCCTGTCTCCTCTCTGTCTTGGTGGCACCAGGAACAAACATGGCCCAATAAATAATTGATAACAACAATTGATAGCGCCTTGAAAGGAGTCCGTTCACTTCAGGTGGCCCACTAACTCCTCAAGGCTTTCTCTTAAGTGCATTTCATTTGTTTGATTTTTTTTCAACTTAAATGGATGAAAATTAAAGCCAGGAGAGAGCTGTTGGCTCGTGGACAGCCAGAAAGAGAAAAATAAATGAGTGCAGTCCCTGAAGGGCCACAGGGTGGGGGCTGGACCTGAGCACCTGCCTTGTCTGAAAGTCCATTTTTTGCCCAGTTGTTCTCTAAGGCACTATGATCTGAAAGTCAAAAAAGAAAATGGATGATGTATGGAACAACATTCAACATTGTTACTACAACATAAGAAAGTTGGATTTAGAGATCAGAGAGAACGGTCCCTGCATCAGAGTCACTTGCTAACAGGTGTGTACTGAGTACCCACCCCTGCCAGGCACTGCTCTGGGTGCTGGGACAGGGCAGGGAACAAAACAACGCCCCCTGCCCACCGCCCACTGCGAGGTTACTTTCGAGTCTGGAGGACAAGCAGTAGCCATTGAACCGGCAACTGCATGATGTGCGGGAGGTGGGGGCTGTTCTAAAGGACGATAGCGGTGAAGGGCAAGGCCGTGTCAGGGGTCAAGAGGCCTCTCTGAGGAGGTGGGTGAGCCCTGGGAAGAGCACCCCAAGCAGAGGCACAGCAGGTGCACAGGCCCCGGGGCAGGAGAGACCTTGGTGATCCTGGGTGAGGAACAGCAGGGGGGCAGGTGTGGCTGGAGCCATGTGACCCAGGGGGAGGTGGGAGGAGATGAGGTCACAGGAGAGGGCGTGGAGTGAAGCAGTGAGGGGTGACCTGTGGCCTGTGGTCACTGTCTCCAGGTGAGCAGGCCCCAGTGGAGAGCCAGGGCTCTCAGGGGTGGTCCTAGGGGGAGGAGCATCAGCACCCCGGGGCCCTGCTGGGAAAGCCAGCTCTCAGGCTCTGCTGAGTCCTCCTGAATTGGAACCTTAGGGTGGGCCTGGCCATCGGAGTTTTAACAAGGCCTCCAGAAGATTCTGACACTCACCAGAGTCTGAGAGACACAGCAGAGCTAGAACCCGGGCTCCAGTTTTCACCCAGGAGACAGGAGGATTCTGGGTGGAAGGGCATGAGGGACTGGGGTCCCCCCAGAAGGAGCGCCCCAGGACGATGCCACACAAGGTGGACATTCGCTCCTCCTGGGAATGTTCTCTAAGGGTTCCTTGGACAGGAAAGTGGCTCTCTGAGCTGCCTGGCATTGGAGATGCTGGGGGTGAGTGCCCCAGGAGCAGGCCTGCACCTGTGACTGAGGGGCGGGGAATAAACACCCCAGCTTCCCCTGTGTTTGGGTGACTCTGAGGGGCGTCCCGTACACAGATCCCAGGCTGCTCAGCAGGATCGAGTTGGGAAGGGGGTTCCAGGACAGGAAACAGCATGACTAGAGGTGGAAGAACCTTGGCCTATGCAAGGCACTGTGTGTAATTCCATCGGGCTGCAGTGTAAGCTTGCAGAGAGGAGGAGGGAGAGTGGAGTGAGATGGAAAGTGACTGATGAAATGTATGTCTCCCCAGGAACGTCGGTCATGGATAAGCCCCCAGTGAAGGGACTTAGGAAGCCTCTCCCTCTTGGTGTTCTTTCCCCAGAGAGTCTTCAGAGACTGGAAATGCTTGCCAGGAAGGAAGAACCACTTTCTGTCCTCCATCCTCAGGAGCACAGAAGGGTGAAGCTGAGCCCACAGAGAGAAGCATCTCATGCTGTCTGCAGCAGCTGCAGCGCTCTCCTGGGGCAGGAGATGCTCAAAGGTCAACAAGACTTTGAAAAGGGGCTGGGAGAAAAGCCCCCAGTGCTGGCTCTGGACTCACTATCCCAGGGCTCCTAAAGGGCTAAACATGACTAGATTGTAGTGAGCCTTTCCTAACATGCAAAGAAGCATCCAGGGATAATGTCTAAATACAGATGTGCTATTTCTCTCCTCCTTCTTTTTCAACTTTTCCGTCACCCTCAGTGTCCTCACAGCAGCTTCCCCTTGTCCTGTGACAAACCTGGAGCAAGGTGCTTTGGGTGGGAGGCAGAGTAACATGGGAGACCCTGAGTTCTGCATGTCTCTGCCTGTATTTCCCTCCTTCCTTCTAGTTCATGGAGGTAAACAGGGGTGGCGACTCCTCCTGGCAGGGACTTTCACAGGACAGAGGCAGAAGCTACTTGAGAAAGATTTAGCTCATCGGAGCGAGGGGCGGGGCGGAGAGGGAAAGAGATGGAGGAGAAGATTACTGAAGAATGGAAAGGTGCAATGTCCCCCAGGTCCTAGGGATGTGCTGGAATGCAGAGGGTGGCTGTGAGGTCCCACACCTGCAAGCAGGAGTCACTGGATTCCACAGGTGGCTGACCTGCTGACCAGAGATGTGAGCCCAGTTTCCTCTTCTGTGAAATCAGGCGTAGCCCGGTGGCTTTCAACCCTGGCTGTATGTTAGTGACACCTGGGAAGTTTTAAAGATTTCTGACGCCCACATCGGACCCCAGATCTATCAGATCAGAACATCTGGGTTTAGTATCTTTAGTGTCCCTCAGGTGACTCAAATATGCAGCCAAGATGGAGAGCACTAACCTAAGCTAAGTCCTGTTTATGAGAATTTAGAGACCAAGAAACACTTAGAGCAGGTAGGATCCTAAGAAATCACCTGATGCAACTCCTACCATTCGCAGGGGAAGAAACTGGTTTTCAGAGAGGCCAGATCATTCGCCCAAGGACACAGAGCATGCTAGTGGCAGAGCCATTTCCAATATTCCCTCTGCCTCTTGACCTCCCTAGAAGACCTACTTGAAGCTCTCAACTTCACAGTAGAGACGGGTCTGAGAGGCCCACATGGGATCCCTGATTCCAGGAAGGAAGCCCAGGCCTCCTGGCGGCTCAATGAGTCACACTGTAGCAGTGGCCCTGAGGCCCCTCCTTGAAGAAAAATTCCAGGAGGCTTGAAATGCTCTCCAAGATATAGAAAAGGAAGATGTGCCTGGAAACTGGAGAAGATTGCACAATGGATATAAATATTTGGGTTTTGTGGCTTCTTTCCCCGGCAAAAAATAAACATGGCAGAATTGCTTCTCACTGAAAGCGCATCTGGGTTTCATAAACAGACCATAAAGAGGCACCTGGAGACCCAGAACATCCCCAAATCAGCATCTGTCCCTGCCATCTGGCTGTACCTCCATCCTCCTCGGTCTCTCTCTCTCACCCAGGCTCACAACACAAGGAAGCACTGTTGCCTTTTGGAAAAAGGACGGCCTTCTCCCCACCGCTTGTCTCTTGGTTCCTCCCACAGGTGGAGGGTGAATCTGATTGGTGGGAAGATAAGACTCTGGGCTCCTCCAGTGGGCGGGGCTAATATGCAAATGGTCAAAAGAGTTAGGATGCTTTTGGTGGCAACTAACAGAATATGCAGCTAAAAGTGGCTTATTTTCTTGCAACCTAAAATGAGTTCTATGAACCAGCAATATCAGTTCATTAGAAATGCAGAATCTCAGGTAATACCCAACACTTACTGAATCAGAATCTGCTTTTCTTTTTTTAACAAGATTACCCAGGTGATTCATAGGCATATTAAACTTTTTAATTACTTAGAGTCAAGTTTATTTTGCTTAAGCTTTCTACCTGGCTAAATATCTAATTATATATTAATTCCAAAGCTTCCCCAACACCCCCGCTACGTTTTCCTGTTTGAAAAAAAAATCACAATACCAAAAGGAATTGATTTCTGATATGTAATATATATTATTTAACTGCCTTCGTGCAGTTCAGGAAATGGGTTCCCCACATTAATTCATGGAGCCACAAAAAATTTAGTGCAATTTGGCTAAATAATTTTAGATTCACACGTGATTGTAAGAAATATGAAAAATCTCACATGCACTTCACTCATTTCCCCCCAATAATACCATCTTCCTAATTATAGTAAAGTTTCACAACCAAAATATTGACTCTGATACAATCCATCTATCTGACCCAGGTTTCACCAGTTTTATATGCACTAATTAGTGTGTATTTAGTTCTTTGAAAGTTTATTGTATGTTTAGATTCATGTGACCACCACCATTAAGATTGAAAACAGTTCCTTCCTAAGCATTCCTCACGCTGTCCTTTTATAGCTTGTTCCATGAAGAGCAGGTCTATGTAAACCTTTCCCCAAAGGCCCAGCAAGCTGAGAGGCTGAAGAAAGAAGCTGACAAATCCAGCTTCTATGAAAGAAACATTTAGTAGGGACCTACTAAAGCGATATCTCAGGTGGCTGCCAGACTGTGGATCCCTACACCCACTCTCCAGAAAATATCCTTTAGATAGGAAGCTTCTGTTTTTGTAAAATACGTGCAACTACTCACACCTCAGATTGTGACACTTGTGACCGCTAAGGAGGTTAGATAAACATATTTATGAGGGGTTATCTATGCTATAGGCATTGTTTCTTTTTCTTTTTATTATACTTTAAGTTCTAGGTTCATGTGCACAACGTGCAGGTTTGTTACATATGTATACATGTGCCATGTTGGTGGGCTGCACCTGTTAACTCATCATTTACATTAGGTATATCTCCTAATGCTATCCCTCCCCCCTCCCCCCACCCCATGACAGGCCCCGGTGTGTGATGTTCCCCACCCTGTGTCCAAGTGTTCTCATTGTTCAATTCCCTTTATGAGAGGTTATCTACACTATGAGAGCAACTTAGTATGCAAGAGTCAAACACCGGTCATCATGGCGGTTTTGCTTCAAGATGGTGTCACTCTTGCCACACAAAAGGTTGTTTTCCTATATAGCTATACTCTTCTTCTTCCTTCCTTCCTCTACTCCTAATGCTTGGAAACCACTATTCCACTCTCCATTTTGATAATTTTGTCATTTAAAGAATGCTGTAGTGGCTGGGTGCAGTGGCTCACGCCTGTAATCCCAGCACTTTGGGAGGCCGAGGTGGGCGGATCGCTTGAGGTCAGGAGTTCAAGACCGCCCTGGCCAACATGGCGAAACCCCGTCTCTACTAAAAATACAAATATTAGCCAGGTGTGATGGCGGGTGCCTGTGATCCCAGCTACTTGGGAGGCTGAGGCAGGAGAATCGCCTTAACCCGGGAGGTGGAGGTTGCAGTGAGCCGAGATTGCACCACTGCACTCCAACCTGGGCTATAGAGCAAGTCTCGGCCTCAAAAAAAAAAAAAAAAAATCTAAGTGAGATCATATAGTGCATAACCTTTTGAGATTGTTTTTTTTTTCACTGAGCTTAATTCCCAGGCGATTCATCCATGCCATCACAGGTATTAATAGCTTGGTCCTTTTCATGGCTGAATAGTATTTCATAGTAGAGATGCACCAGTTTGTTTAACTCATTCATCGAAGGACATTTGGGTTGTTTTCCAGTTTTTCACTATTATCAGCAAAGTTGCTATGATTATTCGTATATAAATTTTTATCTGAATACAAGTTTTCATTTCTCTGGGACAAATGCCCAAGAGTGCAAATGCTGGGTTATGTGGTAAGTGCATGTCTAATTTTTGGAAGAAACTGATGAGCTGTTTTCCAGAGCATCTGTGTATCAGCAATGTATTGTACGAGCAATCCAATTTTTCTATACCTTTGCCATCATTTACTGTTATCACTATTTTTTATTTTAGCCACTTTCATGTGGGTATTTAGTGATTTTAATTTGCATTTTCCTTATGGATAATGATGTTGAACATCTTTTTGTGTACTTACTTGCCATTCATATATCACCACTGGTGAAATAGCTAGCTGTTCATGTCTTTTGCTCATTTCCTAAATGGATTTTTTTTTTACTGTTGAGTTTTAATAATTCTTTATATTATTCTAGGTATTAAATCCTTTGTAGGAGAAGTGGTTTGAAAATATTTTCTCCTAGTACATAGCTTGTCTTTTCATCCTCTTCACAAGGCCTTTCGCAGAGCAAAAGTTTTAAATTTTATTGAGGTCCAGTTGATCCATTTTTCCTTTTGCGCATTGTGTTTTCTGTGTCAAGTCTAAGAACTCTTCTTCTAGCCCTGGGTCCTGAAGATTTTCTCCTAAGTATTTTTTTAAAAAGTTTTATAGTTTTACATGTTACATTATGAGTCCAAAATCCATTTTTGAGTTAATTTTTGTATCATGTGTGACAGTTAGGGTGTGATTAATTTTTTGTCTATGTATGCCCAATTTTTTTTCTGATACTATTTGTTGAAAAGGCTATTGAATATTAAAGTTCTAGAAGCACAGGCTTAAATTACAAAGGCATTTTTTTTTTTACTCACTTAACAAGACGTCCAGAAAAGGCAACTCCAATTTGGCTTACTCTGTAGCTCTAGGAAGTCTCTGTCTGCATCTCTGGGATTCTGTGGTCTTCGCCTTGGGGTTTCCGGTGGCTGTTGTGGCTCCAGCATCACCAGCCTGTGTCCAGAACAGAGGAAGGGAAGGAGAGCTGGGAGATTTTTCTCCTGTGTGGCTTGGGAAAGCTTTCCCAGAAGGCTCTAGTAGATGTCTCTTAGGTCCCATTAGCTATTAATAGAACTGGATGACAGGCCTACTCGCAAACCAATCACAAGCAAAGGGGAGAGGATTACTGTGATTGGCCTTGAACCACTGACCAATCACGTTGCTCTGCTTAGGGCTGAGGCAGGGCCGCCTTCCTTCAGCACATTGTTTTCTACTGGAGGGGTGAACAAAAGTGTGTCTCTGTTACCAAGGAAGAAAGGAAAGTGGTTGCTCAGTGTCTGCTGTGAACCTGGCTGTCCCTATGTGTCCTCTCTCCTCTGTGTGTGTGTGTGTGTGTGTGTGTGTGTGTGTGTCTTGCAGACATCAGTGCACAACACACCACAGTCCCATAATTCAGTGGAGTGTGTATCTGCTCGGCAGACTCCACTGTCCCCACAGTCAGGGTCCAGGCACTAGAAGATATGTGGCAGGAAGGTAGAGGAAGACCCAAGCCACAGACCCCCATCCAACTTTGAGTGCAAGCAATGGAAACCGACTCTGGATTCCTTGATTTAATTTTTTGAAGACATTTATGGGAAGAAATGGGGTAAGTCTGTAGGAAAATTAAATATGAAGAGCCAGATTCACGGGGCTTGAGGACATCAGGGCAGCTCCTGGGTCCTCTGTGTGGCTATCATGGTGAATCCACTCATGTGTCACTGTCCACCATTCAGGTCCCCACAGGAGGACAGGATGGTCCTGTCTTGGCCACATGTTACCCCCTGGACTCGGGGACAGTGTTGTCATTTGACTGAAAGTCCCTCCTCACCACAAGGACAGGGATGGGGAGTTTCTCAGCAGAAGCCCAAGGATTTGCTTAGGCCTGGAGAGCAAACCCCACATGCCCTCCACACATCACCTGCACAGACGCCCCTCCAGCTGAGCCAGCCTGCTCACTGCCCCTCAGACAGTCTTCCCTCCCATCCTTGCTTGTGCTGGAACCCCTCCTGGAAGGCTCCCCTCTCCTGCCTGCTCTTCTAACTTTCATGGTCCTTCAAGACTCTAGTTAAGCCACCCTCCTCCTCCAACAAGCACCAGCCATTGCTGCTGCTGTGTCGAGGTTTCTGAACCTCAGCATTATTGACATTTTGGGCTGGGCAGTCTCTGTTGTGGGACTGTCCTGCACATTGTAGGATGCTTACAGCATCTCTGGCCTCTACTCAGTAAATGCCAGTTACACCTTTACCTAGTCGTGACAACCAAAACTGTGTCCAGACATTAGCAAGTGTCCCTGGAGGGAAAAACTGCCCCTGGTTGAGAGCCACTCCTTTTCTGAACCTGAGTCACTAAGATTTACTGCCATAGCAACTTAATTACATTGTGATGTTTACTTAACTTCTCACTGCTGCTTATTACTTTGGCAGACTGTAGCCAGCCAGAGAACAGCCAGGTTAACCCATACGGTGGCCCCACACTAAGTTGTCTCCCACACCGTGTAGGGATGGCTCAGTGCACAAGGAGCATGGCGGGGTTTGGGCTTGATGGCTTTGAAGCCTCTGCTAGACTGGGAGGCACACAGTTTGGTACCATGTCCGGATGCAACGTCATGTTCCTGAGGCAGGATGGTGCTTGTGTACTGAAGACAGTCTTGCTGGCTGCGGTGAAGGACAGAGCTCTCAGTGGATCCAGTGGGAACCAAAGCCTGCTGTAACCCTCCAATAGTAACAGCCATCCGCTCCACCTCTGGGCCCAGGCACGCCTCACAGGAGCTCTCTACGGGCACTGTCTCATCCATAATAAATTAGGTATCAGTGTCTAGTTTTTAGAGATTCAGAAACTGAGGCCAGAGCATTCTAATGTCCTAAGCACTTTCATGGCGAGTAGGAGCAGAGATGGCTTCCACCTGCAGGGTCTGAGTCTAGGGTCAGTGCTCATAGCCACGATTCTCGTAGGCTACCCAGGCCCACTGTCTCCTTGAGCACCCATGTGCCCCATGCAGCATGTAACTTGTAGGAAATGAAGGCGTTTGCCAGCCTTTGCCTGTGTCCGGTGTGAACTCATCTCCTATTTAGCACAAAGTTATTAAATTAGAGTTACTGATTTAGTGGATACATCACTTTACTCTGTCATCTTGACAGCGATAAGATCTGCATTTTGCTCACTTCTGGATCACGCAATCTAGCAGAATTCTTCATGCATGGCAGGAACTCATCATTATTTGCCTCATTTAATTGAATTGTATTATGGTTCTGTGGACACTTCGTCACACCTAACAGTGTTTTGCACAAAGCAATTGTTAAAAAATACTTTTCAAAGGGCTAAATGTTTGATCAATCAATAGGTTTTTAATTGAGCATCCTTACAAGTTAATATCATAAAGTGATGATAAAAGTGTTTTTATTACTGTGTGTTGGTTACCCGGATTAAATGTTTCTTGAAGCCTCAGAGTGCATGATGATTCAGTTCTTCTGATTTTAAGCTCGGATCTATTCAGTGACGAGATATGCAGGTCTGGAAGCCTCTGAAATTTATAATGTGGATGCTGAGAACCCATGATGCTGGTGGCCAATTTTGAAAATTGTTACAGAAATTTATATTCATTAGACATGATGGCAAGTTCTGGAATGGTATTCTGCAGAGTCAATTTAAAGAAATTTGTTTCAAGGAGATAACTGAGGAAGCAGCAAGCAGAGACACTAACTTGGATGTGACACCGCTGAGAGACAAAACTCAGCTTGATGAATGCAGCCAAGCCAGGAAAGGGCTGTGGACCTGTCCCAGAGGGGCCACCTATTTTCTGACTATTGGCAATGTTATCTATTAACTAGAAATCTGTTATGGGACAAGGAGAAGATTGCCTGCAGCCCTCGGAGAATAAGACAGTTGTCCTCTTGGCTTCTATATAATATGTCTCTAAGCAATGTTTTAGGATTTATCAGCGGTGAGATCCTTGGATATTTAACCAAGTCCCCCTGAGGGCTATAACATGGTAGTGATGGGAAATAGAGCTGGGGGCAGGGGAAGAAAAGCTGGGATGTAGCTGTTACCCCTAAGCACATTCTCCTGAAGTGATACCTTTGCAATAATCTGTTTCAATAATATGTTGACATGGGCAGTATTAAGACAATAATCAGAAGAATTTGGAGGAAGCATTCTGAAATATGCGAGTGCAGCGTAAGTGGCCAGAATGTGAGACTCCCAGGTGAAGTCCAGGGTGAAGAGTCTACATGGAAGTGTGCTCTCTCACGGCCCCCCTACAAATGGCACAGACTCCATGCAGACTCACCCCCAGTCCACCGCCAGAGTTAGGATCAGCTTCTGACTCTGCGACTTACAAGATGGGAGAGTGGGAGTGCGGGAACTATCCCCCTCTCTGGAGGAGGAGGAAGCCTCAGGGCTGCAAAAGCTGCAGGCACATTCTTCTCTGGTGCTCTGCCATGGGATTCATGCTACAGCCTGCATGACTTTCAGAGCCAGAGCTTGGAACTGCTTATCCTATGCTGAGAGTTTCTTTTGCCAAGGGTTGTGTCTCCTGCTGGGAGTGCAAACACATCTACATCACCTTCCAGGCAGGGAGGGAGAGGACTAAAAGAACAGCACCAGCAAATCACTTTAAGCAGGCAACAAAACCACAAAAATAAACCCTTGAAAATGGGACTGAATGACACGCCCACATCACTGATAAATGCCGTTTTCAGCGGCCTCATCTCTTCGCCAGAGAGATCAGTCAACTTGGACTCTTGTTACCATCACATTTGGCACCAGGTATCTGCTACGCTCTACAACCATTCTCAAGTTCGTGTGCAGTTGGCCCTGTAACGGGGAGCTGAGTTGGTTTGAAAAGCCCTAATTACAAGGCTTAGGGTTTTTCTTTGTAAAAGGGATTTTTGAGCTTAGAAACAAAGTGACTGTAGGTACAAACAGATGCAAAGCTTCAAAAAGTAGTTTATTTTTCATTCTGTGCCTCTATTCACCCAAAGCACAACCCTCCACCTCACTCCATCCCTGGCCAAAAACTGTGGCAGGGGAGGTTGGAGAAGTAAGCACAATATTTTCTTTAGGCTTGGAGAGTAAAGACCTCCCTAGGTAGCATGTCATTTCCAAATGTTACTATCTTTCCAATTGATCTCATCCAGAGTTCTTTGTCTCAGGACCAAGAGAATTAAGGAGCATGGACACAAAGGGTGAGGTTGGAGCGAAAGTTTAATAAGTAAAAGAAGAAAGCTCTCTGCCACAGAGACGGGGCCTGAAAGAGGGTTGCCGTTTTTACAGTTGAATGCAAAGGCTTTTATAAGAAACTGGTGAGGGCTGGGCATCTCATTTGTATAAGGCTCGAATGTCTGGTAGCTCCACCCCATCCTCCTAATGCACCTGTGGCCCCTTAGCTTGAGTTACTTCATATTGTTTGTTCTTCTTACTGTGCATGTGTTAGGGGATGGAATTTTCCATTATGGGCATGTCTGGGCAAGTCACCTGTGTAGCCTTTATTACCTGTGCAGACGTGAGCATGCCTCAGGCAAGCTCCCCTGTGCAAGTTCCCTTATCTGTGCCTGTAGCTCGAGTTATCAGGCTGTTCCTTTGTTTGAAAGAATTCAACTGAGGACCCACCCTAACTGCCTGCCTGACTGGTTTCTGGTTTTCTCTTTTCTCACTAATTGCCCTTGGAAACTCAACATTGGAGATCCTCATGGAATACTGAGGTGCAAGGGGCCCTTGGAGTTGCCCTGTTGTTGGGGTGGGTACCTCAGTGAGTGAGGTCCTGCAGGGAGGCTGGGCTATGAGCCCCTGCACTCGGCATCAGGACTCAACTCCTCTGGTCTGTCTGGAGTCCTTCCTGGGCATTACCCTGACTTCTGAGCCCCTGCACTCGGCGTCAGGACTTGACTCCTCTGGTCTGTCTGGGGTCCTTCCTGGGCATTACCCTGACTTCTGGGCCCCACTCATGACAGAGATCTTTTTATACAGATGACTTTCTTGCTGGACGTCATCTCAGCCTCCTTTTTTTGTGCAACAGTTTAGAAGCTCCATTAAGAAAAAAAAAAAAAAACTTTATTTTTTAGAAGTGGACTAATCCATACCTCCGTCAACCCACATTGTGATGGTGGAGCCGTGGGGGTCTCCAGGAAGTGGATTATTCCCTAGACCCCTCTCTTCCAGAGAAGTGCATGGTGTATGTGTGTGCATATGTCTATGTGCACTGGGGTGTGTGCCTGTGAGCACATGTGCAGGGTGTGTGTGTGTGTGTGTGTGCACGCACATGTGTACATATGTGGAGGCCAGAGAAGCTCCATTTCGGAAGCGAATCCACCATGTTGGCTTCTGATTACTCCCCGTTTCAGGAAGACTTCTAAGATTTTCAGTTTATCTATTGTTCCTTGTGTAAGAGCAGGTACTTACTGTAAATCCTGCCCTTAGTTCAAACAACCTTGATGTTATCTTACTTCAATAGTTCTACACATCCCTTCTGAATCACCCCTTCCCTGTGGGTCTGGGGAGTAATGGTGTGGGGATGCATCACCTTGTCTCACCTCCAACCAGGAGACAGACATGGCTTTTGTTTGCACATCCCTATTACATGTTTCTTCCTAAGAAACTGGATTTGTCAGCCTCTCTGTTCATCCTTTCAGCTTCCTCGGAATTTTGAGGGTAGGCTTGCATAGGCCTGGCTGCTGTGGAACAGTGTGCTTGTGTGAGCACGTGTGTTTTGCCTCTTCTGTTAGCATGATGGCCCTGGAGGCCAGCTCTCTGCATCCGTTTTCTCTGTGAGTTCTGCAGCCCCCATCCTTAGGAGTTAACAGTGTCTGGTTTAACTCAGGTGTATGGGAAGAGAGCTGGAAGAAGAGTCAATTACTTTTTCAAGTCTAGACCATCCAGACTGACTAAGAAAGGTGAAATATTTCATCATGAAAACATTTGGAGATCTGAAGATGGGTCCACAGCAGGATCACATTCCCCTCGCCACTGAGATTGGTTCACAGGTGATCACATAACCCAGGGCTAAGCCAATGAATGCACAGTATTCCCCTTAGCCACTGGAATTGGTTCAGAATTGATCCAATCAGAGTGAAGACAGAACTTTTTCAATTGCAATAGACTATTTTTTGGAGCAGTTTTAGATTAACAGCAAAATCAGCAGAAGGTTTCAGAGGATTTTCACATATCCCTGGCCCCCTCACCTGTACATCTTCCCCATCAACATCTCACACCAGATGACACATTTGCTAAAATCAATGAACCTACATTGACACATCATTATCATCCAAAGACGATAATGTTCACATTAGGCTCCATTCTTGGTTTTATACATTCTATGGGTTTGGATACATGTACAGTGACATATGTTCATCCTTATAATATTACACAGAGTATTTTCACTGCCCTAAAAATCCTTTGTGCTACACCTGTTCATTGCTCCCTTTCCCCAATCCCTGGCAACCACTAATTTTCTGATCTTCTGTCATAGTTTTGCCGTTTCTATAATGTTGTATGGTTGGAATCATATAGTACATGGCCTTTCAGGCTGGTTTCTTTCATTTAGCCATAGGCTTTGAGGGTTCCTTCTTGTCTTTTCATGTCTTGATTGCTCATTTCTTTTTGGTGCTGAATAATATTCCATTATCTGGATTTATCACAGTTTATTTATCCATTTGCCTACTGTAGGACATCTTGGTTGCTTTTAAGTTTTGACAACTATGAATGAAGCTGCTGTAAATATCCATAAGCAGGGCTTTTTTTGTGAACATGAGCTTTTAACTCATTTGGGTAAATAGCAAGGGGCATGACTGCTGCTGGATCATATGGTAAGAGTAGGTTTAGTTTTGCAAGAAACTGACAAATTGTCTTCCACAGTAGCTGTACCATTTTGCATTCCTGCCAGCAGTAAATTAGAGCTCTTATTGCTCCACATCCTCATCAGCATTTGTTGTCAGAGTTTTGGATTTTCTCTATTTTAATAGGTGGTTACTGGTATCTAATTTTTTTTTTTAATAGAGACGAGGCCTCCCTACATTGCCCAATCTGGTCTCAAACTCCTGGGCTCAAGGGATCTTCCCATCTCGGCCTCCCAAAGTGTTGGAATTACAGGTATGAGGCACCAGGGCCAGTCTCATTGTTTTAATTTGCATTTCCCTGATTGCGTACTACAGCGGGCATCTTTTTATATGCTTATTTGCCATCTGTATGTCTTCTTTGGTGAGGTGTAGTTTAAGATCTTTGACCCATATTTAGTTGGATTGTTTTCTTATTGTTTAGTTTTAAGAGTTCTTTTTATATTTTGGGTAACAGTCCTTTATCAGATGTGTCTTTTGCAAATATTTTCTCCCAGTCTGGGGCTTGCCTTTTCATTCTCTTGACAGTATCTTTTGCAGAGCATTACATTTCAATTATAATGGAGTTCAGCTCATCAATTCTTTCTTTCGTGAATTATGCCTTTGGTGCATCTATAAAGTCATCACCAAACCCAAGGTCATCTTGATTTTCTCCTACGTTATCTTCTAGGAATTTTATAGTCTGCATTTTATGTTTAGGTCTGTGTTCTATTTTGAGTTACTTTTGTAAAGGATGTAAACTGTGCGACTAAGTTCATTGTTTTTTTTTTTTTTTCAGGTAAATGTCCAGTTGTTGGAGCACCATTTCTTGAGAGGTCTTTGCCTCATTTGTATTGGTTTTGCTCCGTTGTCAAAGATTAGTTGACTCTATTTATGTGGGTCTATTTCTGGGCTCTCTATTCTGTTTCATTGATCTATCAATGTGACCAGTACCATAGTGTCTTGATTACTGTAGCTTTACAGTAAGTCTTGAGGTCAGGTAGTGTGAGTCCTCCAATTTTGTTCTCTTTTACTATGTGTTGGCTATTCTGTCTCTCTTTTTTTTTTTTTTGAGACAGAGTCTCACTTTGTTGCCCAGGCTGAAGTACAGTGGCGTGATCTCAGCTCACTGCAACCTCCGCCTCCCACATTCAAGCAAATTCTCCTGCCTCAGCCTCCCAAGTAGCTGGGACTACAGGTGCACACCACCATGCCTGGATATATATATATATATTTTTTGTATTTTTAGTAGAGACGGGGTTTCACCCTGTTGGTCAGGATGGTCTCGATCTCCTGACCTTGTGATCCACCTGCCTTGGCCTCCCAAAATGCTGGGATTACAGGCGTGAGCCACCGTGCCTGGCTATTCTGGGTCTTTTACTTCTCCATAAAAACTTTAGAATGGTTTGTCAATATCCTCAATATAACTTGCAGGAATTTTGATTGGGATTGCATTGAATCTGTTGATCAAGTTGGGAGGAGCTGACATCTTGACAATATTGAGTCTTCCTATTTATGAACCTGGACTATCTCTCCATTTATTTAGCTTAAAAAGTTCTTTTCCTCAGAGTTTTGAAGTTTTCCTCATATGGAACCTGTACATATTTTGTGAGTTTTATAACTATTTCATTTTGAAGAGTGCTAATGTGAACGGTATTGCATTTTAAATTTCAAATTCCACTTGTTCATTGCTGCTAAATAGGAAAGTGATTGACTTTTGTATATCAACCTTGTATCTTGCAACCTCACTATAATAATTTATTAGTTCTAGGAGTTATTTTGTTGATTATTTCAGTGTGTCTGCATAGACAATCCAGACCATCTATAGGCAAAGATAGCTTTATTTCTTTCTTCCCAATCTATACGCCTTTTATTTCCTTTTCTTATCTTAGCTAGGACTTGCATTATCTAGGACATCCAGTGCAATGTTGAAAAGCAATGGGGAGAAGGAACATCTTTTTCTTGTTCCTGATCTTAGTGGGAAAGCTAAGTGGAGTTTCTTGGTATTAAGTGTGATGTTAGCTGTGGGATTTTGTAGTTATTTATTAAATTGAGGAAGTTCCTCTCTATTCCTAGTTCACTGAGTTTTTATCAGGAATGAGTGTTGAATTTTGTCAAGTGCTTTTTCTGCAGCTATTGATATAATCATGTGATTTTTCTTCTTTAGCCTGTTGATGTGATGGATTACATTAATTGATTTGGAAGATAAGACTTTTGATTCACAGCTGGGAAACAGAAGCTTTTTCCCTCCCGGAAAGTGAGGATGCAAACAGTAGTCTGTGACCACGAGGAAATTCAGAGGGAATGAAGTCTCTGGCATTGGAGTCAGAGCAGGAGATGTACAAAGAAACAGAGCCAAGACTGATCAAACCCATTTGAGGCCCTCTACCTCAACTGGAGAAACCTAATGCTTCCTTTAAGGTTTAGTTCAGTTTGATTTTTGTTGTTGTTGTTTGCAACACCAAACATGCTAACTGATATATGCCATACCCTTCAGGTATTTAAGAAGACGGGGGTCAGGGCACGGTGGCTCATGCCTGTAATCCCAGCACTTTGGGAGGCCAAGGCGGGCAGATCACAAGGTCAGGAGATCGAGACCATCCTGGCTTACACAGTGAAACCCCATCTCTACTAAAAATACAAAAAATTAGCCAGGCGTGGTGGTGGATGCCTGTAGTCCCAGCTACTCGGGAGGCTGAGGCAGGCGAATGGCGTGAACTGGGGAGGCGGAGCTTGCAGTGAGCTGAGATCGTGCCATTGCACTCCAGCCTGAGCCACAGAGCAAGACTCCATCTCAAAAAGGGAGGCTGAGAAGGTGTCAGGGATGTTCAGAAAGGGATTTTTTTCTGTGAGTTGAAGACAGGTCTGTGAAAAGCTGTGTGAACTTCCTTCTAGCTGAATGACATAACAGATAACACTTGTTCTCTTGAAAATAGATGTGCACACATGCATGCCTGTGTGTGTGTGTGTGTGTGTGTGTGTGAAAGGTGGGAAAATAATATGTCTTACAGGAATAAAAAAAGAACACTAATATGGCTCTTTCAAACCTCAGCAAAGCTGGTGGGAAGAGCAGCTCAGGTGCATTTTGTGAACTGAAGGTTCTGTGCACCCGAGTAGGGCCTGAGCACTTCCAGGGAGGATGCTCGGCTTCTGTCTGCAGAACAGGGTGTGCATGGTCTACAGGGAAGCTCCTGGCCTCCTGCTGAACCGAGAAATAACTTGACCAAGGGACGGAGCAGGGAGAGCAAACGCTTCAATATCTCTGCCTAACTGTGTTTAGGCTTGCCCTTGAAGAGACCAGGGTGGAATTGATTACCACAAGCACTTCCCTAAGACCAGAGATGCTGCCACATTTTCCCAGATGAATCCATTGTGTTGTCACCATGGCAACCACCACAGTTGGGGTCTGGCCTGGCTGGCGCATGCTTGCAACAGTTCCCTTTCAGGATCCAGGAGCATCCTAGGTCTATGAAATCTTGCCCTCAGCTACCACAAAGTCTTACTCCTCTCAGCAGCAGGTCCAAATTATCCATGCTGTAGGCCTCAATGTTGGCATGAATTGGCAGCATGGAATTCACTAGGAAGCATTCTTTATTTAAAAAAAAAAACACCCAACATTATTATTTAGTTCAGTTCCTCTGTTCTGGCTTCATGAAACTTAAAAATGCCCTTTGTTGGAAAAAAGAGATGATTTGGTCAGCTCTTGCTGAAGCCCAAATAAAGAGGGCTGGATTTCCCCACCTTGGGTCACATGATCTTTGCTAATTTTCTCTCACCCCCATCTAAGGGCACCCTGTAGCTGGACTTCAGCCATAGAATGTGAGTAAGATGTATAGTCAGCTGTTTCTATCCATGGGTTTTGTATCTGTGGATTCAACTGACTGTGAATAAAAAACATTTGAAAAAAAAAACCCAACAATTTAAAAATACAGATTAAAAAATCAATATGTTATGCAGAATCTGGATTTAAATAAACTAAAACAAAAAAACCAAAGTTAAAAAGTAAAACAAATTTGAAAAGTCAGTATAGTATAAAAACTATTTACCTAGTATTTACATTGTGTTAGGTATCATAACCTAGAAATGATTTAAAGTACATGGGAAGATATGCATAGGTTACATGCAAACACTATGTCTTTTTATACAAAGGACTTTAGCATCTGTGGATATCCGTGGGGGGCGGGGGTGGGTGAGTCCTAGAATCAATCCCCCAGGAATACTGAGGGACATCTATAACTGTCTTTTTATGAGGAACTCATCAATATGCTGCCCTAAGGCCAATTCTACTGACACTATATATGGTAATAGTCAACAGGAGTCACAGTACCTGTAACTGTGAACAAATATAGGTCCACCGAATGGCTAAACTTGAAAGACCGCAGATTCACTAGAAGAATCTCAGTGGGAGCATCTAAGGTTAAGTTCGATCACTTCTTAAGTATAAACACAGTACACTTTTCCATGGACACACACATGTGACAACTCTCAGGGGCAGATACAGATCATTTCCAACAGCCAGAAGGCTTCCTCACACCCCTTGTGATTCAACACATACTGATATGGTTTGGACCTGTGTCCCCACCAAATCTCATGTAGAATTGTAATCCCCAGTGTTGGAGGTGGGGCCTGGTGAGAGATGAGTGAGAGATGGGTGGAGTTTTTATGAATGGTTTAGCACCATCCCCCCTTGGTCCTGAGTGAGTTCTCATAAGATTTGGTTGTTTAAAAGTGTGTGGCAGCTCCCCTCACTCTCTCTTGCTGCTCCGGCCGTTTGACATGCCAGCTGTCCCTTTGCCTTCTGCCATATTTGTGAGATTCTTGAGGCCTCCCCAAAACCAGAAGCTATTATGCTTCCAGGATAGCCTGTAGAACCATGAGCCAATGAAACCTCTTTTCTTCATAAATTACCCAGCTTCAGGTCTTTCCTTCTTTCTTTTCCTTCCTTCCTTCCTTCCCTTCCTCTTTCTATTTCTTTTCTTTCTTTCTTTCTTTCTTTTTTCTTTCTTTCTCTCTCTTTCTCTCTTTCTCCCTCTTTCTCTCTCTCTCTTTCTCTCTCTCTCTTTCTGTCTCTGTCTCCCTTTCTCTGTCTCTCTCTCTTTCTCTCTCTGTCTCTCTCTTTCTCTCTCTCTCTCTCTTTTTCTTTCTTGACGGAGTTTCGCTCTTGTTGCCCAGGCTGGAGTGTGACGGCACAATCTCTGGCTCACCGCAACCTCTGCCTCCTGGGTTCAAGCGATTCTCCTGCCTCAGCCTCCTGAGTAGCTGGGATTACAGGCATGTGCTACCACACCTGGCTAATTTTGTATTTTTAATAGAGACAGAATTTCTCCATATTGGTCAGGATGGCCTCGAACTCCCGACCTCAGGTGATCTGCCTACCTCGGCCTCCCAAAGTGATGGGATTACAGGTGTGAGCCCCAGCGCCTCACCCAGCCTCAGGTATTTCTTTATAGCCATGTGAGAATGGACTAATACATACACCCACAATAAACCACTACTCTGGTTTCTACTTCCATAGGTTAGTCTTGAGATTAGCCCTGCTTGTCCTTGGACTTCGTATAAAAAAGATCATAGCATATTTACTCCTCTGTGTCTGGCTTTCCTGGCTCCTTGCTGGATCAGTAAATGTCTCCATGCTGTTTCTTGTAGCAGTGGTCCATTTTTTTTTCATTGTTACATAGCGTTCCACTGCATGCATAGACCTCAATTTACTTTTCCATTCTATTCCTAATGGATATCTTTTTATTTATTTATTTTTTGAGGCAGAGTCTTGCTCTGTCGCCCAGGCTGGAGTGCAGTGGTGCGATCTCAGCTCACTGCAAGCTCCGCCTCCCAGGCTCACGCCATTCTCCTGCCTCAGCCTCCTGAGTAGCTGGGACTACCGGCGTCCGCCACAATGCCTGGCTAATTTTTTTGTATTTTTAGTAGAGACGGGGTTTCACCGTGTTAGCCAGGATGGTCTCGATCTCCTGACCTCATGATCCGCCTGCCTCGGCCCTCCAAAGTGCTGAGATTACAGGTGTGAGCCACCGCGGCCAGCCTAATATATTTTTCTATTAGGCATACAATTGCCATGGACATGCATACACGTCTTCTGGTGAATATACATACTCATTACTCTCGGGTAAGTTCCCAGGGTGGAAGGACTGGGTAATAGGGGAGGTGGATATTTATTTAACTTTAGTAGATGTTTCCAGACATTTTTCACAGTGGCTGTAGTGACTTGCATTCCCGTCAACAGCATGGGAGTTACAGTTGTCCTACGTCGTTGCTAACACTTGGTATTGTCTGTCTTTTGACATTGTGGCTATTTGGTGGATGTGTGGACGTTATCTCATTATGGCTTTAATTTGCATTTTTCTTAGGAGTCATGACATGAAAAATATTTTTACATGTTTATTGGATGTTCAGATCTCCTCCTTTGATAAGGTTTGTTGAAATCCTTTGTTCCTTATCTAATTGGTTTGCCTTTTTCTTACTGATTTTTAGGAATTCTTTGTATCTTCTAGATACAAGTCACTGTCAAGTATACGATATTACAAATGTCTTCTTCCCATCTGAGATTTGCATTTTTACTCCCTTCCACTTTCTTAATGATGCTTTTGATGAATAGAACTTCTGAATTTTAGTGAGTTTGAATTATCATTCTTTTCTTTCATGGTTCGATTAAGAAATTATTTGCCTACCTTTGCATGCAGTTTGATGGTTTCTGTGAATCAAGTAGTTAAAGTGTTGCTGAAACACCAGGGGTTCAGTCTGGGTCCTGCTGCTTGCTACACAGAAAGCCGATCATTGATATAAGTATTGTCAGGGAAGAAAGCTTTAATCAGATGCTGCAGGAGTATTGTCAGGGAAGAAGACTTTAATCAGCTGCTTCAGCCAAGGAGATGAGAGATCAGCCTCAAATCCGTCTCCTTGACTAACGAAAATTAGGGGTTTACATAGCAGGTACAAAATGTAACCATGTATGGGAAGACAGGAAATAGGGAGGGGTAAGGAAGAGGAGTTGCTCAATAGGGAGCAAGTGATGGCTTAGGCAGACATGGGTGAGGGGTCTGGTGTTTCATTGTCTAAATGTAGTCATCTGGTGAGTTTCAGTTCCTTGTTACTATCTGGGAGGCCTGATGGTTGGTTTCCTGAGAAAGAACTCAGATAAGAGAAATGTAACTTTCTCAAGCTTTGAGACCAAACAGGGAGGATCAGGTTTTATGTTTATTCAGAAAAACCGTAAGCATCAGCTCTATGGGACATTTGGGCTAGTTTCAAAAGATAGGCAGGTGGTGCAAACCAGGCCACTGAGAACCTGTTTGCAAAGCTAAACAGCTTGAACAGGAAGCACCAGGATTCAAACCTGGGCTTTCTGGTTCCAAAGAGCACACTCTTACCTGTTGCATTGTGCTGCTTCTTTACTAATCAGGACTCCTTTGGTTGTGAATGATTGAAATATAGCTCTTAGGTTAAAAAGATAAATTATTGGTTCATGTACAAGATCCAGGATGTCTGGAGCTTCAGGCATGGATGGATCCAGGTGCTCACATGACATTATTAGCATTGGGTCCCTCCCTTCTTATGCCTCTACTTTCCTCTGTGTTGGCTTCATCAGTAGAAAGCCTGTTTCCTTTTGCAAGCACCAGCTATGGCAATAGCTTCTATTTTTCAAAGATGGCTACAACAATATCCCCTGTTTCAGGCACTCATTTACAATGTGGCCTTGATATTCCTCCTATTGAGAAGTCAGTCTATGTCCTCTCTCTTTCATGCTGGACAGGCTTGTGACTCATTGGAAACCAGTATATAGAGGTGAGAATGATGCTGCACAACTCGTGAGACTAGGTCAGAAAAAGCAGTGCAGCTTTTGCTTTTTTTGGGGGACACTTGCCTTTGGAAGCCTGAGCTGGCATGTAAGTCCTACTGTCCTGAGGCCGCCATGCTGGGAGGAAGCCCAGACTGTATGAAGAGGCCACATGGAGGTGCTGAGGTTGACAGCCTCAACTGAGGGCCCAGCTGATTGCCAGCAGCAACTACCAGATTGAGTGAAGAGGCTTCTAGATGGTTCCCTGTGTTTGATTTTTCCTAGCTGAGGCATTGGACATTGTGGTGTAGCGACAAACCACTCTGCTCTGCTCTGTCTGAATTCCGGACCCACGGGACCCATGGAATAATGAAATAGTTATTTTGAGCTCTTTGATTTTGGAACAATTTGTTATGCAGTAAATGGAATACCAGGTGTATCTTCTTTCAGCCCTTTCAGCCCTACCAGAAAGAGGGTCTTCTTGCCTTCTTGCCAACTGTTATGAGGCAGGGTAATCCTTGGGCCAGGCTGGGTCACATTCCATCCTAAGTCAATTGCTGTGGCTAGGAAGATGTGGTACACGGATGGGCCAGAGCTGGGTCACAGGCCCACCAGGAGTGGACCAGCCCTGGGAACTGCCACATGGATTTGGGGAAAGGAAGAGAGGCTTTCTCAAGGAAAAACGGAATTATATGGAAAAAAGTTGTAGATGGAAGATGGGAAGATGGGCAGGGAGAAACAACAGCTGCTCCTTCAGTAGTTTACTATGAGGTCACTGTCCTTTGCTTCTGGAAATGAGAAGTGCCCAGCAGTGAGTGACTTGTCTGTGTGTTTCGGCAGCTCAGCTGTTATGGGAGCAGGTAGGAGGGGCAAACCCAGGACAGGCTTCCAGGAGGGCATGTGGCTGCGCTGACTTCATGATGATGAGGACTCAGGCAGGCAAAAAGAGCAGGAAAAGGAGTTCCAGGCAGGGGAATGGCATGTGCAAAGGCCTGGAGGCAAAGATGGTGCAGCAAGTTAGAGAACCTGAGTGAAGTTCAGTGGGGTTTAAGCAGAGTGTTGGGGTGAGGATGACAGGGAAGAAGGCAGGGGTTGGGGCTGTAGGGGCAGACAGTGCAGGGCCTTCCCAGTCACATGTGGCACTGGGGGTGTCTTAAATGCAGTGGGAGACCTCAGTGAGGTTAGCAGGGATGTGACGTGACCACAGAAGGTCCCTCTGTCCATGGTATGGGGGATGAGGAGGAGGGGCTGCCCAGGGCCAGGGTGGTCTGTGAGGTGGGTGAGGCCATCACGTAGGTGAGAAACGATGGTCACCTGAGCTAGCAGGGTGATGGCAGAGGAGGAAGGAATAGAACAGAGCCAAGAGCCATTTAGCAGTCAACTCAGTAGGACTTGGGTTTGAGACGAGAGGGAGAGGGAGGAGATAGGGGATAAGAGAGCTTCCCAGGGTTCTGGATGGGCCTGGAGGGACGGGGTCACCAGTCACTGAGGCGGTGACCCCCAAAGAGCCTACATTTGGGGGTGAATTTATCGGGCTGAGTTGAAGGTGCCATGGGACAGCCATGTGGACCTGCAGGTCTGAAGCCAGGAGAGCGGTTGGCTGGTGTGGCTAAGGAGTCCCCTGTGTGTCTGTGACCCCATGTGTCTGTGGTCTAAGGGGGGCTGAGACCCCCAGGAGAGGAAGCAGAGTGAGCAAGAGGCAGACTCAATGGAGGGACCCCCTGGATTTAGGGGCAGGAGAAGAAGAGGACAAGGGTGGCAGAGAAAGCCTGGCTGAGCATGGGAACAAGAAGGGGGCCTTCATCCATTCCTGCTACTGTGACAATATGCCTGAAACTGGGTAGCTTATAAATAATAGAACTTTATTCCTCACAGTTCTGGAGGCTGGGAAGTCCAAGACAAAGGCGCTGACAGGTTCAGTGTTTGGTGAGGGCTGCTGTCTGTGTCCAAATGGGTAGAAGGGTGCCAGTCACATCCGGGAGCTTGGCCTCATGCTGGAATCACCTCCTGAAGGCCCCGGCTCTTAACACTATCACGTTGGCAATTGGGTTTTAACATGAGAATTTCGGGAGACACCTTCAGACAGTAGCAGAGGGGTAGACCGGGAGGGACGACGGCCCAGGACCACCCTCTGTGGACACCCAGGAGGGACTGGGCGGGTCCTTAGGGGGAGCACAGGGAGCTCCATAGGAGAGGCTTCGGGGAGCAGGGCTGGGAAGCCCAGTGGGAGTGGCGGGGTGAGTGGTGGTGAGGCAGGGGTGTAGACACTGACCTCAGGACATAGAATTTCCTTAAAGGGAGGAATGTGGGCTGGAGCGGGGGTTAAGGAGAATATGTATGCATGGAAGAAATCTATGCAGTGTCCACAGTCTACAGAGAGGCCTGGGCTGCAGAAGGCAAGCCGGGCAGGTCGTCCCAGGCACAGGGAAATCCCCAGAGCTTGGGTTTACTGAGCCCGTCCTGTGCAGGTCTGGATCTGAACACTGTGCATGCAGTATCTCACTGAAGCCCCTCCCACCCGATGAGGCAGGGCCATCATGCCACCCATTTTAAAGGGTAGGAGACTGAGACCAGAGAGGGCAAATAACCTCCTCACAGTCACACAGCTTGGAAGGGGCCAAGTCAGGGTTCCAAGGAGAGCCTGTACCCCTCCCTGCTGCTCTTAGCCTGGCTCAGCTGCAGGAGCCGAGCCCCAGGGAAGGTTGTGGTTTGGGGCACCCGGTGGCATTGTGTGCACAGGGCCAATGAGGCGCAGGACTGGGGATGGGGGGTGGCCACGTGTGGCATCGTTGGTTTCTGTGGCAGGAACGAGAGTTGTGGCACCCAGGGCTGCAGACTCTGGTTCCTCTCTGCTGAGCCCCCTTTGGGTCAGGGACTCAGTTCCTGATTGTTTCCTGGGCTCTGGTTTGTGCAGTGGCTTGATCTCAGCTCGGTGCAAACTCTGCCTCTCAGGTTCAAGTGATTCCGTGCCTCAGCCTCCCAAGTAGCTGGGATTACACTCGTGCACCACCAGCCCTGGCTAATTTTGTATTTTTAGTAGAGACAGGGTTTCGCCATGTTGGCCAGGCTGTTGTCAAACTCCTGACCTCAAGTGATTCGCCCTCCTCGGCCTCCCAAAGTGCTGAGATTATAGGCATGAGCCACCGTGCCTGGCCTTGGTCTAGCAGTTTTTTTCAGACCCAGCCCCAATGGGAAACAGAGGCATGCGCTGCAGAGGTTTGGGGCAGAATTAAGGGAACTGCTAAATGATGAAAGCACCTGGGGACCAGCAAGAGATGGAGCAGCCCAGAGCCCAGGGCTGGAGGGGTGGGTGGAGGAGAGTGCATGGGTAGCCCAGGGAGAGCACTGCAGGGAAGGTCACACCACAGGGAGAGTAGGGAAGAGGCACTCTGACCTTTCCCCTCCTGCCTTTGACCTCCAGGGGAGAGTCCCCTTGGCTGAACATAACTGGACGCCAGAGGGCAGGGAGCCACGGAGATGCGATTCTCAGGGGCCAGTTCTGGAACAGGGAGCCCTGGGCAGAGAAGGGATCCAAGTACTGGGGAAGGAGTTGGGGAACAACAAGCTGAGGCATCTGTACCTTCTCCCGACACTTGTGCCCCAGGCTGCAGGGGGAAAGTGGAGGAGAACAGAGGAGAAGGTCCCTTCCAGGCCCAGTCCAGGCTTTGGGAGCACAGGGTGCCAGCCAGGGGAGGAGAGGGAGCTTTGGAGATCTGGAAAAGCCAGCAGAGAGGAAGAGCTTTAAGGAGAGCTGAAGGTTTGTGACCATTGAAGTGGAGGGAGGGAAGCAATGACTGAGGGGCAATGAGTGGGCTCTGTGCTCAGCATGAACTCAACATGGGTTATTCTATGTTTTCTCATTTTAATGCATTATTTTTTTTCGAAGTTCCATACTCTTATTACAAAGTTTAGGTAATATGAGAGAAGCAGGTGGCAAGCACTTGTCTCTCCAGGTCTGCTTCCTAATAGAGAGGCTGGCCAGTTCAGGGCTTGACATTTCTGCTCAGATTAGTTTTTGAGATATGATCTAACTGCCTGTTACTTTTTTGGTGGGAGTTGGAAAGTATTTCAAATACTAATGTAAGAAGGCCGCTTCCTTTTTTCACGTTGGGATTATAAATCATTTGAAACTGTTGGGGGACAACGCATTTTACAGACACTCTATCTGGCCAGGTACAAATTGAACATTTAAGCTCAAGTTCAAAGTCTCTCATCCTTGACTTTGATGTAAAAACATGTCATATTTCACTCACAGATTGCATGTGAATAAGCAATATCAGTTCTCAGAGAATGGAACCACAGCGAAAGGGAAGATAGTGGTTGTGTTCGTTTTCAAGGGTTGCCGTAACAAATTACCAAAGACTGGGTGGTTTAAACACAAGAAATGTATTTCCTCGGCATTCTGGAGGGTAGAAGGGTTGATTTCTTCCGAAGCCTTTCTCCTTGGCTTGGAGATGGTCATCTGCTCCCTACATCCTCTGCACGTGTCTGTGTCCTCTCTTCTTTGAGATGCTGGTTGTATTAGTCTGTTCTCACATTGCTGTAAAGAAATACCCAAGACTGGGTAATTTATAAAGAAAAGAGGTTTAATTGGCTCACAGTTCTGCAGGCTGTACAGGAAGCATGATGCTGGCATCTGCTGGGCTTCTGGGGAGGCCTCAGGAAGCTTCCAGTCATGGTGGGAGGCAGAGGGAGAACAGGCGCCTCATGTGGGAGCAGGAGCAAGAGAGAAGAGGCAGGCGCTACACACTTTTAAATGACAAGATCTCACAAGAACTCGCTCACTATCACAACAACAGCACCGCAGGGATGGTGCTAAACCATTCATGAGAAACACCTCCATAATCCAATCACCTCCTACCAAGTCCCACCTCCAACACTGGGGACTACAATTCAACATGAAATTTGGGCAAGATCCAAACCATATTACTAGTCCTATTGGATTTGGGGCTGGCACAAATGACCTCACTTAACCTTAATTACCTCTTTGAAGACCCTGTCTCCAAATACATCATTCTGAGGTCCTGGAGGTTAGGACTTCACATATGAATTTGGAGGGGAATCCAATCTGGTCCATAACAGCTACTTTGTTTTTAATGAAAGCAAGGCTTTTCCTTCTTTTTCAATGATCCCAGTTCACACCCAAATCTGTCATCTCCTGATTCTCAGAGATATTAATCAAGCTGTCAGTAAGAATTTACCAAGGACTTGTTCTCAGATTCAAAGGATAGTGAATGGCACTAGGACAGTTAAAAATCAGATGCTAAATTCATAGCACATATGGTCTAGCTGGGAAGATAAAAATACTTAGCTTTTGTATTAAGTACTTAATTAAAAAAAAACTCTCCCTTTTTATTGCCAGGAAAAACCTACAAGAGAAAAACCATGCTTGGAGAACATCAGAGATTCTTTTGGCTAGCAGAGTTTGTAGTTTTCAGTCTCTTAAGGGATATTTCATGTTGCCCATATACAAGCCTCAGACTCCCCATTTTGCTCACATGCAATAGAAAATTAGGCCATTTCTGTTCCAGTGACTCAGCACCAAAGAAGTCATCCATCTCAGATTTAAAATTAACTGCGAAATGCAAAAGAGACAACTCAGTATAGGGGGAGTGAAACAAGTAAGATATTTTGCAAGCTTAAAAACATTTTGGAATGAAAATCATCCTTGTAAAGCTGGAAACTAGAAGAAAATTCTGCCAATTTCTTTTTGTAAAAAAAATGTATCTTGAAACTTTTAAGGAGTATTTTATCAAAGGATCCATTCCCAGCAATGTTATTTTGAGGATCTATTTGATACCAGCTGACATGCTTCTATTTAGCATTTCACTGACTTCAAAAATCACAGCACCCAAATTACAGGCTCTAACTGAAGAAGGGAGTAGGTCTGTGAGCTGAGTTTGATTAATGTATTCACTTCTATCCCTGTCTCTTTCTTGCCTTTGATAATGAGTGAAACTGCTGCATGAGTTACTCATTTATTTTGGAAGAAAAGAAAAGGAAAATGGGGTGTGGTGGCTCCCAGGTGAGCTGACTCTTCATGTACGTCTTCCTTGTGGTCATCCACATTGAAGCAGGTCACTGTACACTGGCCAGGCTTGTGCAGATGACTTATGAACCTGGCTGGTCTGCTTTAGATGAAAGCATGATGGTGCAGGAGGTCCTGTGGTCCTTCTCACAAATGGCGAGGAAAATTCTTCACCAGATGAGTGTAGCCTGAGATGCTTTTGTGAAGGTTGACATCTGCTTGTGATGTGATGTGATTGATGTGATGTGATGTGATGTGATGTGATGTGATGTGATGTGATGTGATGTGATGTGTTCCTTAGTCAGTTTCCACTGAGGGCAGATAAAGAAAGGCTGTATTAGTCTGCTCTTGCATTGCTATAAAAAGCAAATTACCTGAGACTGGGTAATTTATAAAGAAAAGAGGTTCAATGTGCTCACTGTTCTGCAGGCTGTACAGGAAGCATGATGCTGGTATCTGCTCAGCTGCTGGGGAGGCCTCAGGAAACTTTCAATCATGGTGGAAGGCAGAGGGGAAGCAGGCACGTCTTACATGTCCAGAGAAGGAGGAAGGTGGGGAGGAGGTGCTACACACTTTTAAACAATCAGATCTCACAAGAGCTCTATCACAAGAACACCAAAAGGGGAAGTCTGCCCCCAGGTTCCAATCACCTCCTACCAGGCCCCACCTCCAACACTGGGGATTACAATTTGACTTGAAATTTGGGTGGGGACATAAACCCAAACCACATCAAAGGCTCATTTTTTCAAGAGAGAGATTCGTTTATATGGTGTCTTCAAACAGGGACTTCTTTTTCTAAGTTACTCCACAGTTGACCCAACTGAGGAATCCCTAATGCTTCCTCTTGAGCTGAAGCAATGCATTCTCCTAGAGATCTGCATGGTAACCACCTCTTCAATCCCATCCAAGGAAACCCTGACCCAGTGATGTGACCTGCACTGTTGTCTGGAAGGACTCATCTGGGTTCAGGTGTTTCTGTGGTTAAGGTTCTCAAATTGGGATCTTTCGTGATTACCTGTGAATACTTCAATGAGGTTAAAAGTGTAACCAGATGCACCAGGAATGTGAAAGGAATATTTTGTATTTTTCAATGAACTATCCACAGCTAATACTTTTTATCTTCAATCAGTGTTTCCCACGTGAGAAGCCAGCACCACCACCTTCATCAATATCACCATGACTCTCATCGTCATCACCATTACAACCACCATCATTAATATCACCATCACCTTCACGTAACTACCTCCACAACCACCATTCTCAATATCACCATCACCTTCATTACCACCACTACAACCACCATCATAAATATCACCATCACCTTAATCATCACCACCACCACAATCACCATCAATATCACCATCACCTTCATCATCACCACCACCACAACCACCATCAATATCACCATCACCTTCATCATCACCACCACCACAACCACCATCAATATCACCATCACCTTCATCATCACCACCACCACAACCACCATCAATATCACCATCACCTTCATCACCACCACCATCAATATCACTATCACTTTCATCATCACCACCACCACCACAACCACCATCAATATCACCATCACCTTCATCACCACCACCGTCATCATCAATATCACTATCACTTTCATCATCACCACCAGCACCACAACCACCATCAATATCACCATCACCTTCATCATCACCATCATCACAACCACCATCGTCAATATCACCATCACTTTCATAATCACCACCACCACAACCACCATCAATATCGCCATCACCTTAATCATCACCACAACCACCGTCAATATCACCATCACCTTCATCACCACAACCACCATCTCACAATCACTTTCATCATCACCACCACCATAACCATCGTCAATATCACCATCACCTTCATCATCACCACAACCACCATCAGCCATACCACCATCACTTTCATCACCACCACCACAACCACCATCAATACCACCTTCATCATCACCACCACCACAAATCACCATCATATCACCCTCACTTTCATCATCACCACAACCACCATCAATATCACCATCCCCTTCACCACCACTACCAACACAGCCACCATCATCAATATCACCCTCAACTTTATTATCACCTCCACCATCAGCAGCAGCATCAACTTCGTCATCACCATCACCACCTCTGCCATCAGCAGCATCATTATTACCTTCATCATCATGGTTTCAGCCACAATCGGAATCAACAGCCATCACCCAGAGTTGGAGGAGGTAGGAAAATGCTTTTGTAAAGCACACCTCAAATGAAAAAAAAAAAAAGCTTATTGCCTATAAATCGACCCATGGATTTCTTGGAAATAATTTCTAATTCATTCAAGATTTTAGGCATGCTAACTGCTTTTTATTATGAAAATGCTGCAGGCTACTTTTAGGGAAGGGCAAGAACACAGGGTCTAAAAATGGTCCTAGTTAATGGTGAATTTTGAAATAAATCGATGCTATGCTTGATATATTCTGAATTTTATATGTTCAAAGTGGATGGGAGAAAAATGAATCACCTGTAGAGAAAATATATGTGAATTCCCAGAGGACTTTTAAAAAGTGAGACCACTTAGATTTGATACAATTTGAGTTGATCCAAATCCTGCCATGTCACAGGGTTTATGAAGCCAAATCAAAAGAGAGGGGAAACATTCACCTGTGTTAATATTCATGCATTTATTATTGTTCTTTCTCTTCATAAAGTAGAGAATTTAAAGGTTATTATAAAGCTGTCCCATGAATTATTCTGTCCAGTAAAAGTAAGCAGCTGCTAAGGGGGAGAGAAATAAAACTGGAAAACCCAAGTATTCCTATGAAAGAAAGAGTGTGTGACTATGTCAGATTTTGGGGTGTTTTCCTTTGCTCCAATGACCATTAGAAATTCCAATTGAAGTGAACTCAATTTAGAACTCATTTATGCCTAAACCAAACCACATCTTGCAAACCTGGAAGGTCCCCAAATTGTTTCAGGTTGAAGCTATGGGGAGTGTCTTTGCTTGGGTTCTCCCACAAGCAGAGCCTGAGTCAAGGGCTTGTGTTCAGATAGATTATGGAAGCAATCCCAGGAACTGGGATGGAAGGACTGGGAATAGTGAAATAGAGAAAGAGAAGAAGCTAATAGAAGGATGCATTTTGAGTTAGTTACTGTGTGGCAGTTTTAAAATATGGCTGCAGATGTTTGATGCTCCTCCAATCTAGAGGTGGGCTCTATGCCCCCTCTCCTTTCCTGTGACTCTTCCGGCTAGCAAAAGTTATGCTATGTGATTTTCCAAGGCTTGGTCATAAAATATCATTTAGCTTCCACCTTATTTGCTAAAACACTTGCTCTTGGAATCCTGAGCTACCATGCCTGAAGTCTGCCATGCTGGGAGGAAGCCCAAGCCACATGAGGAGGCTACATTTAGGCCCTCTGCTGGGGAGTCCTAGCCAAGGCTAATCTGTGAGCCATTGCAGGCAGACATTACACAAGTGATTGAAGAATTCTGTCATGATTCAAGCCTCTAGTGATTTGAGTTGCTGGCAGAATTTCAACTCTTTCCAGCAGAGGCCTCACACACATTAGGGCTATGTCTTATCTGATTTTCTGACTCACAGAGTCAACGAGCAGAATAAACTGGTTCTTGTTTTATGTCACAAAGTTTTGAGGTGGTTTGCTATGCACCAATAGACAACTGGGTACACAGGTGGCCAACTAGGCTCAATCCACTGGAGACCCTCTCAGAAACCATGTAGAATGTGTCCCTCATTGTCTGCTGAGACATCAAGAGGGGAATATTTGAATATTTGCCACTGACTCCAGACTCCCTCCCTTTCCAACCTGGCACTGTTTTTATTTATTTTATGCTTTGCATGGACTTTTTCTCCAGATATTTGCATGACTGTATCATTTACTCCCTCAGATCCATGTGCAAAGGTTGCCTCCTCAAGGAGCCCTTTTCTCCCTATTCCTGTTAAATTGCATCCTCTCAGCCTTCTTCTCCTTCCTGCTATATTGATCTCCATGGCACTCATCACCCTCTAATAAACTATAACATTTCCTTATTATTTGGGTTACTTCTTTCTTCTCTTTATTAGAATATAAACTCTGTGAGAGCAGTAATGTTTGTCTGTTTGCTCAGTGATGTAGTCTTGGCCCCTAGAAAGTGCCTGGCATAGAGTAGGTACTCCATAGACACATATGGAATGAAACAAACATGAAGTGAGGTGGAGAATCCTGGGGGTGAGGGAGAGGAAAGCCTGGTGGACAGGTGTCAGGGAAAGTTTGCTGGAGGAGGTAACAGTTAAGTGTGGCCCAGAAGGATAAGAATAGGCTCATTGGCTGAAGGTGTGGCAGAAAGGGTATCCCAGATGGAGGGGACATCTGTGTACAGAACTTGCCACACACGAGGAACTTAAAGGAGACCAATGTGGAGTGGTAGGAATGGGGGTGGGGTAGTGACACAAGATGAGACTGGAGAGATGGCAGGAGTGACATTGTACAAAGAAAGATGTGGCTCTTTGTAAGAGCTATGTCATAGGAAGGAGGAAAGCATTTGCCAGTTTCCTAATAGAGCAAAACATCAAGCTTTCTTCTATGCCCAAGTGTACCCAAGACCGCTACAAGGTTTGCCTGGAGAGGAGGCACAGTGACTCTACGTCATCCAAGATCCCCTAGAAATGCATACTCAACTTGATCACTTAAATATTCAAATAACATTTCCCAATTATCTTCTTTTTTGAGACAGAGTCTTGCTCTGTCGCCTAGGCTGGAGTGCAGTGGTGTGATCTCCGCTCATTTCAACTGCTGCTTCCTGGGTTCAAATGATTCTCCTGCCTCAGCCTCCCGAGTAGCTGGGATTACAGGCGCCCACCATGATGCCCAGCTATTTTGTATTTTTAGTAGAGATGGGGTTTCACCATGTTGGCCAGGCTGGTCTCGAACTCCTAACCTCAAGTGATCCACCCACCTTGACCTCCCAAAGTGCTGGGATTACAGGCGTGAGCCACCACGCCCAGCCAAATAAACAGAATTTCAAGCCACGTATTTTACAAGTTAAAAATCCCAACTGGCAAAGAAACTCTCAGTTCTTTTTATCCCCTAGCCGAATACCGTGACCTCTTTACAGATCCTAAATGTTTTACTGAAAAAATATAGTGACCTCTTCCAAATGCATGTGGTCAGGGTCCTCTCAAAAGCCTCTACGAGGACGTGGATCCACAATGAAGAGGTCTGCTCGCCCCTCTGCCGCTCAGCCTGTTCGTCACCCGAGTCACCGTCTCTCCTCTCCAGGCAAAGGTTGGAGGGGCCTTGGGTATAGAAGAAAGCTTGAAAGGATGTTTTCTATGAGGTCTTAGAGCTGAAGTCCTCAACCAGTAGACTCCAGCATCCAGATCTTTCCTAGGTTTGGTCTCTGCATTAATCAGGACCCTAGATTACAAGTGACGTTTTGCTCTATTAGGAAACTGGTGAGTGCTTTCCCCCTTCCTATGACACAGCTCTTACAAAGAGTCACATCTTTCTTCGAAATCTGAGACTGGGGGCTTTTCTACAGTGGCATGAGTTAACTTAGGACTGAACTGTCAGAGTGTTCCAGCCCTTTTGGCCACAGAGACTGGCTCAATGAGACAGCCAAGGGGTCTAGTCAGAGCCAATGAGACTTAGCTCTCCCATGGAAACTGAGGGATACGAAACTCACATCTCTATGGGAGTTGCTGGATCTGCCAGAAGCCACGCCACGCCACAAAGAGAGGCTGCCCAAGAATGAAGCCCACAGAGGGGAAGGCAGACCTAAAGATGGGGAAGAAGGCTGCCTAGACCTAGAACCTGAAGTTAACCATACCTGAAAGTCTATATTTGGAGTTTTAAAAAGATATGATGAACTAGCAATTGTCCATTTTATTTGAGCCATTTGATTTGATTTCTGCCACCTGTAATCTAAAGTCCTGATGAATGCAGGGACCAAACCTAGAAAAGGTCTGAGATGCGCTGATGGGTGCCGGAGTCGACTGTGCGAGGACTTCAGCTCTAAGGCCTCATAGAGAACATCCTTGTGATTTAAATGACATATCGTCTTTTAATTGGGGCTGATTTAGGCTTTCATCTTAACATTGTTCCAACTTCTGCGGGCCTCAGTTTAGATCACGGTGTGGTGAATGATGCCCTGATGCTGTGTAAGCCGAGGACTGGCTTCCTGTGAATAAGGAGGCTTCCCAGGCTGAACCACACCCGAAACTCATCAGCCTCTTTTTATCATTTCCTGAAAGAAAAAAAAAAAAGGAAATGCAAAAGACACAATAGTTACTATTTGGCAGAAACAGATACATTAAATTAAAATTTAAAACTTTGATTTTTTGGAAACTTCCTATGAATACCGTTTGGTTTGGACTTTCCTTTTGTGTCTACACTTTTCCTTCTCATTACAAGTTCAAAATGTTAGCTCTGGTTCATTTTTTATTTCTTCTTAAATACTGGCTTTAATTCCCAGAGGGTCCCATTGTCTACTAAAGATGTTTAAACATGATATGTTCAAGGTTACAAAGACACTTTGAGTATTTTCTTAAAACTTCTTTTGGTTTTGGCAAGGTTTAGAATCCGTAAACACACTCTGTTCTGCGTTCTTTTACTCACTATTTACCTATTTCTTTATAAAGTGGTGATTTTCCTTCTGTTTGAGTTACGTTCATGCTCCTCATTCGTCTCATAGTTTGCTGTCATAGGGACAAAAAATTTATTTCCAAGGAAAGAATAATTTATATGTGTTTCCCCAATGGCCCCTAAATACATAAATTCCATCAATGTATATATCTGGTATTGGTGTATGAAATCTTTTATTCAGAGACATACAAATGAATCTTGGCAATAGAACGTGTATAATACAATCTTGGCATTACAAAGTGTATATCATAAGGGAAAAGAAGATGTCAAGCATTCGTATCTTTCCCACCAGTGGTTTCCATAAGCCGAAGCCACAAGGATCAGGATCGTCATGAGAGAAAGATGAGGCAGGATTTTGGCACCAAATTTCCTGTGGTTGGAATGTTGCTTAAAGTGAGTAACAACTCGCTGCTTTGTGTAACTGTATATGTGGAGTAATAAAGGCAGCCTTCTGTTATCAGTAATAGAGATATTTGTTTAAATTCTTTTTAGCCTGGGAAAACATACAATGATCCCACATGAGCCTGAGACTCTTCCTGGAGGCCAACTTTCTAGATTTTGCCGGGAAGCATCTTGAGGACCTCTTGCCTTGTGGTTGCAACACAGGAGGCAGCATTGATTCTCTGCCTCTGTCTTTGGGTCCTGCAGGGCAGGCAGCTGCCAGGGGCTGGTGGGCGCAGCCCCAGCAGGGTGAGCGCATCATCTCCAGGCCTCCCCTAAGAGACAACCTGAGCTTCACTTTGCCAGGTTTCCACTGCTCTGGTTCCATCCAGAACTGACCAGGAACTCGCCAAGGACAGCCAGCTCCTCCCACTTGGCAAATCCACTATTTACGTCCAGGGCAAGTCCTCCAAAGGCCAGGGTTAACCAGGAATCATCTATCTGGCCAGAAGATAAATCCACCAGCTTCTTCGGTCCACCTCTTTGGAGAAGGGCCCATGGAAGGGGGTCCTGGGAGCACAACCTGCCCTGCGGGCTCACGTGTGACCCGGGAAAGTTCTCCACCTCCTGTGCCTTTTTTTCCTCCTACAGGAAGTGGGCTGAGAGAAGCTCTGCCTTCATAGTTCCTGGCAGGCATGAACTGGTTGCTGCATGCTGAGCATTTCAAACTGGCACACGGTAGGGCTACCCATGTCTGAGTTATTGTTACATTGGTGATTCTTATAGCCAAAGGGGAGTTTCTAGTGCTGACTTGAGAAAGTTACCAGTGCCCCTGATATGGTTTAGATATTTGTCCCCTCCAAATTGCATGTTGAAATGTGATCCCCATTATTGGAGGTGAGACCTGGTGGGAGGTGTCTGGGTCATGGGGGTAGATCTCTCATGAAAGGCTTGGTGCTCTCTCCCTGGTAATGAGTGAGTTCTTGGTCTGTTAGGTCACTCAAGATCTGGTTGTTTAATAGAGCCTGGCACCTCCTCCCCTCCCTCTTGCTCTCTCTCTTGCCATGTGACACGCCTACTTTCCCCCATGATCGGAAGCTTCCTGAGGTCTCACCAGAAGCTGAACAGATGCTTGCATCATGTATCCTGTGCAACCTGCAGAAACGTGGGCCAGTTAAATCTCTCTTCTTTATCAATTACTCAGTGTCAGGTATTCCTTTATAGCAACACGACATGGACTAACAGACCCCCAAAGGGGGAATGTAGACAAAGTCTTGGTTCTTAGAAGGCTATTTTTGTGGCTAACATCCAGCATCAAATAATGTCTCAAAAATTTAAATAAACAAAAAAATATTTAAAGTCATCCTGTCCAGAGAACATTTGAAGAAATCAATGAAAATTTGGGGTCTCATCTGGATGTTGAAAGCCCTCTTTCTCCTTTCTCAGTTTTTTCTGTCATCCTCTCTCTCATTCATTCTTCCTTTCTCCAGCTTTCATTCTCTCTCTTTCTTCCTGTCTCTTTCTGTCTTCCTAATTGCACTTACAAGATGACTCAGTCTCTAATGAGGGCGCCGGAGTCTCCTGAGAAGTAAGTACAACAGCCGGAGTAATGAAGAATGTGTCCTTGATTATGTCGGGTATCTGGAATCTTGACATTTGTATGCAGTTAAATTTATTTCCAGTTTACAGCCTGGGCTTATGGAGGGGGCTGGGGCTAAGAAAGCACAGCCTTGTTCAAATGCAAATGGCAGTCTTGAAGGACCCTGTAAGAATGCCATCCTCTAACCATTCTCCCTCCTGCGGTTGAGGGTGCCACTGAGGATGGTGAGGAGCAAGGCGCTGTTTGAAGGAATTGCTCTGTTCCTGCCAGTTTCCTTCATAAATCCTGGGCTCAGTTCTGCCCAGGCAGCACCAGATCTGGGTATTATGCTGTTCCGTGGTCTGCCTGGGGCTCAGTCCCTGGGTCGGGACTGGCATATGGGAACCAGGATGCTGGTCCCTCTGTACCCATGACCTCCTGTCCAGAAGGCCCTTGGGAGGGCAGCCTGGAGGGTCAGTCATTGGCGCCTCTCAGGCTTTCAGATCTGGCAATTTTTCAACAAAGCCACCAAAGACGCAGTGGCCCCTTCCCAGTTTGTGGCGCCACCAAATGCCCGGTTCCTCAAGCCAGTGAGCAGACAGCATCCTCAGGCCCTCCCTCATCTTCTAGGTGCCATGGAATCTATTAAATTGAAAATGCACCCCTGTCTGTCCACTCCTCTCCACACCCTGCTGCTGTCCCCAAGTCTGCACCTCTGTCCTCACCCGGGTCACTACAACAGCCCCCATGGGCCCTCCTGCTCCCACTCCTCTTCCCATGCCTGAAATCTACTCTCTGCATGTACCCAGAGTGAGCTCCTGAAAATGACCATGTGGCCCTGAGCGGATGTTTCAGCGGCTCACACTGCACTGGGAACAGCAGACTCCACCTCCTCATCACCTCCCACAAGGCCCAGCAGAGTCCTGCTGGTTCCCCAGATCACTTCCCACCACCTCCCCTCACTCCCCCATCCCAGCTGCACTGGCCTCTGGCTCCTCCTCCCACGCCCCAGTCCTCCTGCCCCAGGGCCTGTGCACAGGCTGCTCCTGCGTTCTGGAATGCTCTTCCCACAGCCGCCCTCTGACCTGCGCCCTCTTGCCCTTTGTTCTTCACCCAGGTGTCACCCACTCAGAGAAAACCCCTGACCTTCCCAAGGAAGCCCTCTGCACTCCGACGCCATATACCCGTGATCTGCACAGGACTGTCACCATCTGGAATTGATTGCCTCTCTTCCCGTTTTGCTATTGTCATTTGCACCCACAGGAATGTCACCCACATGAGTGTGAAATTTCATCTGTCTGTTCGCTGCTGGATCCCTGCTCTAAGTAAGAAAAGGACCTGTGGCAGAGTGAGCTCTGGATGAGGATTTGCTGAGGAATTGAATGAGGGAAAGACTCAGAGAATGGAATGCTGAGAATTCTACAATAAATATTTGAATCCTAGAGTGTTGGAGTCAAGAGAAGCCCTTGGAAGCCATCTAGACAAACCCATTCATTTGCAAAGGGGTAAACTGAGGCTGAGGAGAAAAAAGTGACTTGCTCCACATCCCAAGGCCTGAGGGTCTTCTCCCTGCTCTGATGGGAGAGGGACCCCCTTTGTGCTGTTGTGTGTATAATGGTGATGTGTGGCTGGAGGGTGAAGGGGCTTCTTCTGCCCTTTGACTCATTGCCTAGGAAAATAGGGACAAAAGGCACAAATTTTTTCAAAATGCAAACAACTAAAGACAACGACATTCAGTAGACACAAAGTGGGTGTTTGGGTTGACAGAGAAACGGAAAAGCTTCCCTGAGGATGAGGAGGGAAGAGGGGGCTTGAAGGTGGGTGAGCCCCAAATGTGACCTTCAACTCCTGGGAAGCTGTAGGCAAGGACATAGCCAAGGCAAAACCGTCAAGAATGTAATTCACCAACAGAAACATTCACTGACCACCCTCGGGGCCTGAAGGTCTTTCCGAAGTTGAGTCAGAGTGGGTGCTTGGATGCTGATCTGGGGAAAAGGGGAAGCTGCCCTGAGCTGAAGAGTGTCCCTGCCAAATTCCTGTCCACTGGAACCTCAGCGTGTGACTTAGCTGAAAACAGGGCCCTGTCATCTCATACTGTCCTCCTCGGTCACACTGGCTGGAGGCAAAGCCCTCTCCCCTGTTTCCGGAAATCTCCAACCCTGTGCACCTTTTATCAGTCTTCACTTGGGTGGATTGTTCTGTTCTCTAGAGCTCAACTCCAACCGTCCCTTTGCCAAAGGGCTTCCTTGAGAGCTGTTCTGGCAGCCGAGGCTCCTTCCCCTCCTGCTGGAGGTCCAGGGTCTGTGGGTGTATAGAGGGGCAGCCTGGCGAGGGCAGGGACTCTGGATCTTTTGTCCTCTGGTGTGTCCCCAGGACCTAGACCCGGCCTGACAGTAGGTGCTGCACTACTCCTGGTGAATTTATTGGTAGAAATTGACAGGTCCTTGCTATTCATGTCTGTTTCCTCCAGCCTTGCTGCTGAGCACCTGATGAACTTCAAACAATAGCGAAGCCAGGAGCCAGGCGCTGATGACCCCCAGGAGGAAGGTTGCAGAGGATGATGGGACAGAGGGGGATGGGCAGGAGTCTAAGCAGGCGCTCAGGGAGGCCGCTTTCGTCAAGGATGCTGAAAGAATGGGGGTCTCATGGATTCTGGGAGAGATGGTCCAAGGCAGAGGGACAGCCAGTGTGGGCCTGGAAAGATGTGTGCCGCATGTCTGAGGGGCAGGGGCCAATGTGGCTGGAGGTAGATGGGAGAGGAGGACACTAGGGGCTGAGGTCAGAGGGGACACAACTGGATCTGTGCGAGACCTTGCATGCCACTGAAAGGGCGCTGGCTGTCACTGTCGTGACCAGAGCCTCTGGGCAGGTCTTCACAGAGGTCAGGCTGACTGCACTTGCGGATGGATTGAACAGCAGTAGTTAGAGGACAGCATGCATGGCTCAGGGAGGATTCCCAGGATTTGGGATGCACAGCTGGAAGAAGGGAGGAGCTCCTGAATGAGGAGTGGGAGGTCCGGGAAGGGCAGCCTTGGTGGGGAGAGACGCCGGGACCTGCAGAGAAACTCCCTGAAAAGAACAGGGCTGAGCCATCTTTACCCCAGGCTCAGGACCTTCCTTCACTGTAACTGCCAGGACAATCCACTGTGCTGTCACTCAGAGAGCGAAACCAGCCTGACTTTGCACCTGTGTCTCCAAGGGATAAAGGTCAATGTCACAGCAGACTCCACTCTGATGCTGTCTTCAAGCCAAAACCTTAATATTCAATAAGAAATCTGCATTGATGAAATTTTCATTAAACAAAACTTTATCCCTCTCACTCCTCTTGTTATTCGTGGCTTTGAGTATCAGGCTAATTTGGGTTTGATTGCCCCAATGATCTGCAGATTAGAGCATTATTAAACATTTAGATGAGCAATCATGAGCCTGAGCCTCCCTCTCCTCTCTCAGCCGGAGCACAGGGGGCTCTGCTAATGATCACAATGGATTTGGGGCAGACACAGCAATTAGAGAATTATCTATAGTTTGAGCAAGATTTGACCCCTCTGTCTTCAAGGGAAATTAGCTGCTTGACTTACAGAGCACACAATTTAATTGATAAAATGTATGAAAAGAAAATTCCAGCCTTAGAGCCAGTTTTACAACTAACAAGCTGTGCAAATGCCTGAGCAGGCCCCTCTTTCTTTCTGTACCTCCTCTTGCCCCATCCGTAGAGTAAGGAGGGCTGGACCAGGGCAGAGGCTTCAACATGTGGGCTGTGGGCTGAAATCAGCCTGGAGAGGGGCTCTGTCTGGCAAACTGTTTCATTTGTTTGTTTAGTGAACACTTTCCTAGCACTCATGATTTTGGGTTCTGTGTGTTTCATGTATGTTAACTTGTCTCATTCTCCCAATACCCCTTGAGATAGGCACTCTTATTATTCCCATTTTAGAGATGGGAAAACTCTGACCAAGAGGGGTTCAATGCCTTACTGTGGGTCACCTGCTGGGCAGGAGTAAGGCAGGGTTTGGACCCAGATGGTCTGGTTCCACAGCCTATGCTATAAACTTCTGTGCCAAACTGTTTTATTATTATTATTATTATTGGAGGCATAATGTTTAAAATGAAATTGTCAGAAATTTAAGTGTGTGTGTTCTTGACATCAAACAGCTTATATGTTACAATAACGGAGCTCTCCCAATACTCAGTCCGCCTTCCTATCTTGCCACAGGCAGCTATTACCAATGTGCCCTTAGGGTGGAACATTCTCCTCCTGGTCTACCTCAGTCCCTCCAGTCCCAGAGTCTCCCCATCACCACGGCCAAATATAGCTCATCTTTGATAACTGAATTTACCCTCTTGATCCTGCTTGGATTGCTTCATTGTTTGACTTACCTGCCTGGTGCTGGTAGGCACTTAGGAGTTGTTTGAAGGCATCAGAAAGCAACCCAGGCTGCCAGGACTTGAGGGTCCACGATCCCACGGAAAAGTGAACTGCAACGAGGTAAGCCCTACATTCTCCTTGAAGCTAGTAGCCTTGAATCTCCTTGAGCTAGTAGCCAATTTGTAAGTGCAGAGGGGTTGAGAAAGCAGAAAGCAGTGGCTCAGAGTTGTATGCCAAGTTCACAGATCTGGGGAGACGAAAGTTGACATTCAAGCTGACAAGAAAGCCAGGGTTTGAGGGACAGAGATGTCAGAGAAAATGGGACCCCTGACAGTGAGTCTGAATTTCTGTATCAGTGTTTGCTGATCCAGAATGAGATGCTCAGAAGCCGAGCTGAATGTGGGCCCCCAAAAGCTAAGAAACCAAGCAGTTTTCATCAATATCATGATGCCGTAACAACAAAAATTAGGGTTTAAGACTCAACAAACAGGAGTTCTGGAAAATATGCAAGTCTTTCAGTTGAGGTCCTCCAAGGAATTGCCCTAGAAGAAAGATCAAACCAAAATAAAGTAGGCCTCATAAAGACAGAAAATCAGCCTTAAATTACCTTAATCCCAGATTGATTAAGGTAATCTGTGCCTACCATCGTGGTTGACAGAAGAATTTACTCTCTGGGAAAAGATATCAAGAGACACTCAGTTTTTCAAATAAAATAGCCAGAAGTCATAAAAAAAAAGTCATCAGAAGTATTAATAACAGGAGCAGGTGCAAATGACCAAAAACCAAGCAATAAAAAAAATAGACAACAAGAAAAGACCCACAGATGATTAGTTACTGAAATGATCAGATACAAACTTTGAAATAGCAATTCGTGATATATTAATTTAAAAAATGAAAAGCTGGAAAATTTCATCAGAAAAATGGAATTTATAAAGCAGAATCAGATGAATAGTCTCAAATTGAAAAATAAAATAACTAAAATTGAAAATACAAGTGATAGGTACATCAACAATTTAGACAAAGCAGGAGATAGGTGTGTTGAAAATCTACAGGCTGAGGTATGGCATAAAAACTTTGAAAATATAAAAAAGAGCATCAGAAAATATAGAATATGATGAAAGATCTAAATACACGTAATTGAAATTCTAAGGCTGGGTGCGGGGACTCATGCCTATAATCTCAGCACTTTGGGAGGCCAAGGTAGGTGAATTGCTTGAGCCTAGGAGTTTGAGGCCAGCCCGAGCAACATGGTGAAATCCCATCTCTATGAAAAATACAAAAATTAGCATAGCTTGGTGGCAGGCATCTGTAATCCCAGCTACTCGGGAGGCTGAGGCAAAAGAATCACTTGAACCTGGGAGGCACGGGGTGCAGTGAGCTGAGATTGTGCCACTGCACTCCAACCTGGGCGACAGAGTGAGATCCTGTCTCAAAAAACAAAACAGGAAACAAATTCTACAGAAGCACTATATGAAAATATATTAGCTGAGGATTTTCCAAAGCTAGTGAAATACGTGAAATCAAAGATTCAAGAACTCCTAGCATAATAAAAACAAGGAAAGATACACTTCACCACATCATAGTAAAACTGCCATGAGTGAAAGACAAAGGGAACATCTTAAACACAGCCAGAGAAAAACTATACATTTCCTTCAAAGAAGAAATCATAAGTAAACGGCGAATTTCTCAATAAGATCGATGGAACTGGAAGATAACAGAATGACATAGATTCAACTGCTGAAAAAACATAATTGCCTGTCTACAATCTTATACCCATCAAAAATATGCTTTGAAAGCGAAGATGAAATAAAGGCATTTTTAGATAAGTGAAAATCGAGAGACTTTATTGCCAGCAGATCTGCACTACAATGAACACCAGACAGAGTTCTTCGGGCAGAAGAAAAGTGATTCTAAATGGAAGTGTAGACGCGCAAGAAGGAACGGAGAGCCACAGAAAGGGTTAATACATTGGTAAATTTAATGAGTACACAAAACAATAACAAGAATGTCCCGTGGGGCTTACCGTATCTGTAGAATTAGATGATGTGACAGGGATGATGCGTCTATCCAGGAAAAATGTTTAATGATGTTACAGTGCTCTATGGTTCCTCATTGTCCAGGAAGTGGCAAGACTCTAATTTAGGGCAGACCAGAATGACTGGAGGAGATATGTTATAATCCCTAGTATTACAGTGAAAGAATAATGAAGAGATTAAGATGAACGAGTTAATTGGAATTGACAAACTGGAATAATAAAAATACTCGATAAGAAAAAATAAGGCAGAAGAAGAGAAAGGTGATGCAAATCGAAAACAAATAGTAAGAAACCAGACCTAAATTGTATGAATAACTGCATTAAATATAAACAGAAAGACCAGTCTTATTTTTAATCCGTAGAGATAAATGGGTCTGTTTCTCATCTACTCCAAAATATTTCAAAGGTAGATGTGTGTATGAATCCCCTGAGGAGCTTTTAAAAATGTTTAATTCTCTGAGCCCAATTTCAGTAGTTTAGGGGTGGGATTTGAGAATCCGCATTTTTAATAAGAATCAGACCATTCCTGGAGAAACAGTGACCTCGCCTGTGGAATGGGAGGGATAGGGACGAGGGATAAACTGTTCACAGACTGCTTTAGTTGTTGTGGAGCTTGGAGCTTAGCAAGGGGCTGATACAAAAACACAAATCAATGCAATGCAATAAATTGTGAAAGAATTGTCTTCTAGGAGGGACCTCTGTTCTCCTGCAAATAGCAGATGAGAGGAGTCACAGGTTTTCTCTCCTCTTAATTATTCAGATCTTGGCACCTGAGGAGCAGACCAGCTGGGGTTAGGAATCCAAAGCAGGGCAGGATCCGTCCACACACTCGTGTGTTTATTTATTTATGCAGCTCCAGCAAAGAAAGTTAAAAACAGGGCTGGCCCCTGGCTGGGAGATGGAGCCTGATACTGCATATGCGTCTGTGAGACTCAGTCTGGTCCCGGATGCCCGACTCCTCGAGGTCTGTCTGTGCACTGGGCCAAGGCCCTGCTGGCCACAGAACATAGGCGGTGAGGGCTGCATAGGGAGGGGCTGTGGTTTCAGAGGCTGACGCAGCTGGCTGGCCTTCTGCTCCTGGTCTCCCGGAGGCTCCCTGCCCTCAGCAATAGAAGGTAAGACAAGGATCACATCCCAAGTTGGGAGGGGGCTCGTGCCAGCCCTGAAAGTGGTTGGAAGGTCTTTTTGTGGCAGCCAGGAAGGGCTGGCTCTGCTTCTAGATCCACAAAGCTGCTTGGATGGGGGCCGTCTCAGGCGGAGGGCCACGAGGGCTGAGGAGCGCAGGTCTACTCTGCCTCGGGCTGCCCAGGCGACATGCCCAGGGGTCTGTGTTTCTCCTGGAGCCTGTCAGGTTTGGGAGCACCCAGTGTGGTGGCCCAAGGTCCGAGGTCCAATCTAGGGAGGCAGTGGTGTTGGTGAACCTGGCCATGCTAACTTTGCTTAATTCTACCAAAAATAAAAAATAAAAAAAAAAAGAAGAAAGAAAGAAAGAAAGAAAGGTGTGGTAGGATATGGATGACTTCTCTCTTTTGTCTTTTTCTGTTTTTAAGTTGATAGAATGTTTTTGTGTTTTGAACAGTTTAAGCAAAAAGTACAGAACGTTCCTATAAATCCCTTCAATACCCTGGCCCTTGCCACTTTCCCCTATATTACCATCTTACTATACATTTGTTAGAATTGATGAGTCAGGGCAGGGAATTTAGGGGTGGATTAGTAACTGCTATGGAGAAAACTAGGGAAGTGGGAAAAGTTCAAAGTCATTCATTTTCGAGAAAACAAAAACGAAACAGAACAAGAAATGTGTAAAAGAAAGATGATTACATTTTATACCTCATGGCTCAGTTGTGGATGCTTTTACCCACGGTGGTGTAAACACTGAGCATTTCTCTTTCTCCAGCTTTCTGGAGGTATAATTGACAAATAAAAATTATATATATTTAAAGTGTGCAAAGTAATGTTTTGATGCATGCATATGTTGTGAGATGAATACTACAATCAAAGTAATGAACATATCTGTCACCTGACATAGTTGCCTTTTTTTGTGTGGTAAGAATACTTAAGATCTATTCTCTTAGAAAATTTCACGTGTACAATATTGAGTATAAATATACAGTATATTATTCTTAATGAGAGTCACCATGCTGTACATTAGGTCTCTGAAAATGTGTACCCTTTGGACTGTCTCCCCATTTTTAACGTCTTTCTCCCTCCCCTCCCCTCCCCTCCCCTTTCCTTCCCTTCCCTTCGACAGGGTCTTGCTCTGTTGCCCAGGCTGGAGTGCAGTGGTGTGATCTCGGCTCACTGCAGCCTCTACTTCCCAGGCACGAGCGATCCTCCCAACTCAGACTCCCAAGTAGCTGGGACTACAGGCATGTGCCACCACACCCAGCTAATTTTTATTTTTTGTAGAGACGGGGTCTGGCCATGCTGCTCAGGCTCCTCTATATTTCTTACGTATGTGAAGGCTCGATATGGCTCTCCCAGGAAGATGGGCAAAGGGGAATGTGTGAGGGGCTCTGGTCTGAGAACAAAATCCTCATGATTTTTGCTTCATAGCCAGTAGACAGTAGGTAATAACTAGAAAAATGAGCAAATAGCAACCTAAACATATTACTCAGACATGAGTTGATACTTGTAGACATGCTAAAATTGCTGAAAATAGTTGTTCCTGGAGAGTAGTAGTGGGGGTTGGTGTGGGAAACTGCAGCTTTTCATTATCAGCCATGTAATCCTATTACCTTGTATGACTTTGATAAAAATTTGAAAGAATATGTATTTTTGGTGTCGATTTCATATGTAAATAGATGCCTCTGAGCCAGAGTCAGCCCTCACACCTCTCTCTGTCCTTCCCACCCCCAACCTGGTAGCAAATCCTGTCGGTTTCACTGAGTTCACCTCTTAGCATGCCACCTCTCCCGCTGTGGCCCTAACTACCATCATCTCCCGTTGGATTCTTGCGGGTGCCTCTTCCTGGGTCTCCTTGCTCCTCCTTGGCTGCAGACTGCCTTGCAGATGGTCTATTCCCCACGGAGCCCAGAGGGTCTGCCAACAGTGGAGTCAACTCACAGCAGCCTGTGGCTTGTCTCCTCCCATGGAGTAAAAGCCAATGATGTTACAAGAATCCACAAGGCCCTGGAGGGCCTCACCATTCCCCTCACATCTATCTGTCCTGCAGCACAATGCCGGTCCATGCCCAAGAGAGACTCTGTTGCCTGGAACACAACAGGAGCTCAGCACAGCCGAGGTTCAGGGCAGAACACGCTTCTCTTCCGACAGAGCAGGTGTTAAGGAAGTGCCTGCTATTGCGGTCACTGTGAACATTATTATTCTAGAATATGAGCACATTGTGAGACTCTTGCTGACTTGTTTGGTGTTTTGTACTGTTTTTTTTTCTTTTTTTTTTAATTTTCATTTATTATTTTTGTTTTTTTATTAAAAAAAAATTTTTTTTTTGTAGAGATGGGTGGGTGTGGTGGCATGTGCCTGTAGCCCCAGCTACTCGGGAGGCTGAGTTGGGAGGATCACTTGTGCCCAGGAGGTTGAGGCTGAAGTGAGCTAAGATCATGCCACTGCACTCCAGCCTGGGCAACAGAACAAGACCCTGTCTCAAAAAAAGAAAAAAAAAAAAAGCTGGGCGCGGTGGCTCACACCTATAATCCCAGCACTTTGGGAGGCCGAGGTGGGCAGATCACCTGAGTTCGGGAGTTTGAGACCAGCCTGACCAACATGGAGAAACCCCGTCTCTACTAAAAATACAAAATTAGCCGGGTGTGGTGGCACATGCCTGTAATCCCAGCTACTCAGGAGGCTGAGACAGGAGAATAGCTCGAACCTGGGAGGCAGAGGTTGCGGTGAGCCAAGATTGTACCACGGCACTCCAGCCTGGGCAACAAGAGCGAAACTCCATCTCAAAAAATAAAATTAAAAAAAACAGAAGTACATTAAAAATGGGGAGACAGTCAAAGGGTACACATTTCCAGAGACCTAATGTACAGCATGGCCACTCTCATTAAGAATAATAGATCTCCCTATATTTCCCAGGCTGGTCTCAAACTTCTGGGCTTGGATGATCCTCTCCCCTCAACCTCCCAAAGTGCTGGGATTAAAGCTGCTTAAAATGATTTGAGCAGAATAATAGAACCTCAGTCTAAAAAGTGGCTTAGTTCCCTCTTTCCCCATCCCACCCCACATATAACAAGAAGCCTGAAGGTAGGTAGCTCAGAGAATGACTCAGTAACTCAAAACCTAAGGCTCTAGGGAGATTTCTTTGTAATTCCGTGATTTATTTTGGTATAGCCCCAAAATGGCTGCCACTTGCTGTGTTCACACAACAGTGTCCAATGAAGGTAGGAAAGCAAGCCTTTTGTCAGGCACATCTCTCTTTTATCAGACAGGTCAAATCCCCCCCAGAACCCTCCACCTCCCCACCCTACACCCCAACAGACACTCCCTCAGAGTCCACTGGCTGGACTGATTCATGTGATTCTGCCTTCCCTGCAAAGGAGGATGGGAAAGCAAGGAACGGGCACTCTCAGCCTCTGGATTGGGGAACTAAGGGATGGGGAGCTGTTGGGTGGACATCCAGCAGAGCCTGACCCAGGGAGCATCTCTCCCAGTCACTCCTGCTCCAGAGCCAGGGCTCACTCTGCTTGGATTAATTCCTGCCACATGCTCATCCTGAATCACTTCCAGGTCAGAGGGATTTACCAGCTAATTGGCCAGACCTGGTCACGTTTTCTATCCTTAGATCCAAACCTGGAGCTCATCCTGAACCTGGTGATGGGCAACAGGAGAGTGACTGCTTGGTTACCAGGGTCTGGTTACCAGACGATGGGGCAATGAATGCCAGAAACTCAAATTATGAAATTTGCACTAGCGAAGCCACATGCACGTGGAATAATCATTATTGGTGGTCTTGTCAATTTCAGAGCATGAGTTTCTGGCTAATGCTGACTTTTAGTAACTTCCTCTCCATCACTATTATCCTCTCAGCAGTGAATGGTGAAAAGGACTTTTTAACGAGCTCTTTTCCTTTTCCTCTGCACTTCCCTTGTTCTCACCTTCCCCCACCCATGCCATCTGCCTCTCTGGAAATCAGTGTCTTTTAGGTGAGAATTCAGGGACCCTCAGTTTAGACCAGTGTCACTGTGGGCCAAGTTCAGTGCCCAGTAAAGCCACAGGTATCTTTCAAAGTCTCACTTCTAGCCTTTACCTCTTTAGATACTCTGTAGAGGTAGATGTCATTGTGAAGCATAATGACATCTCTCCATCTTCTACGGGCATTCTACTTCACCATCCTAAATGCAAGCCTTCCAATCTGACTTTTCTCTCCCCACGTACCCATTAGCAGCTTATAAAGAATCAGAGCCACGCGAAGCCTTGAAATCAGTGTGTTCCAGCATGGGCTCAGCTATAAAAACAATTTGAGTGCTCACAGCTTTAAAATGACTTGGCAGCCTGTCTATAAAATGTCCTGTAGCCTGAAAGCGGGTGAGAACATGCCTGCATACATTAGTGATCCATTGATTTTTTCTGGAGCTAGGTAACCTTTGTATACGAAAATGAGAGAACAGCTGAGGCCTGATCAATCAAACCAGCCATTAAGAATCTTGCCTAGTCCATAGGCCTGCTCCATCTCAGGGTTCCCAGGGAGAAAAATAAAAAGAAAACAAGTTTTAGCCATAAATGCGGGGAATAGGAGACAGGTCTGGACAAAGGTTGGGAAGGTTGAAGATTTCATTCCACTGGCAGTTTGTGACTTTCCCTAACCCACTCCTGGGCTAAATACAGGGGAGCAAAATGCAAAATGACATTGCGGTTCTGAGACCAGGGCATACCCTGTAAGATGATTGTCCTGCCATTTCCTGCAGCTGCCTATCTACAGGCAATAGAGGGTGCACATGTATGATCAGGGCAAATAAATACAGGGAAGGGGGCAGGGGAAGAGGACTCCAAATTTGTCTCTTCTCAGCAAGAGGTTCTCTGTGAGTTCTTTTGGGCCAAGAAACAAAATTCACCATCCCCAGCCTAACCACAAACTATGACTGTGCCTAATTCAATAAAAATATCAGATGGGGAGAATGGATGTCAATTACCTGGAGCTTCATATTAAACAGGGAGTGATGGGTTATTAAGTAGTATTCTGTATTTAACCTCAGATATTTCAGAAATTTTGAATACAATTTTCTTTAGCAGGAAGTTCATTTTAATTCTTAAAAAAGAACATACACTTTTAGAGGATATATCCTTCATTTAGAAATCTAATTTGGGAAACACTCATATATAGCCAAGAGATTTGGAGGGATGTTCATTGAACATAGTTTGTTTTACAAAAATTTGGAAGATGTATTAGTTTCTTATTCTTTCTGTAACAAATCATCATAAACTTCATGTCTTAAAACAACACCTGTTTATTCTCTTACAGTTCTGGAGTCTGAAATGGGTTGACAAGGCTGCTCTTGGGGAGAATCCATTTCCTTGCCTTTTCTAGCTTCCAAGGACCACCTGCATTCCTTAGCTCATGGCCCTATCCTCCATCTTCAAAGGCAGCAATGGAGCATCTTCCAATCTCTCTCTCTGTCTCTATTTCTGTTGCCACATCACTTGTTTCTGACTCTGTCCCCTATTCCTCCCCCTTTTTTTTTTTTGAGGCAGAGTCTCACTCTGTTGCTCAGGCTGGAGCGCAGTGACGCTAGCTTGGCTCACTGCAGCCTCCATCTCCCCAGTTCAAGAGATTCTTATGCCTCAGCCTCCTGAGTAGCTGGGATTACAGGTGCATGCCACCATGCCCAGCTAATTTTTGTATTTTTAGTAGAGATGGGGTTTTGCCATGTTGGCCAGGTTGGTCTTGAACTCCTGGCCTGAACTGATTTGCCTGCCTCGGCCTCCGCAAAGTGCTGATGTTACAGGAGTGAGACACTGTGCTCGGTCTTCCTCTAAACAACAACAACAACAACAACAACAAACAAACAAATAACTTTTATTTTAGGTTCAGGGGTACATGTGTAGGTTTTATAATATAGATAAACTTGTGTCATGGGGGTTTGTTGTACAGATTATTTCATCGTCCAGGTATTAAGCCTAGTACCCATTAGTTATTTTTTTCCTGATCCTCCACCTCCTCCAACCCTCCACCCTCTGATAGATCCCAGTGTCTGCTGTTTCTATGTGTCCATGTGTTCTTATCATTTAGCTTCCACTTATAAGTGAAAACATGTTATTTGGTTTTCTGTTCCTGCATTAGTTTGCTGAGGATAATGGCCTCCAACTCCATCCATGTTCCTGCAAAGGACGTGATTTTGTTCTTTTTTATGGCTGCATAGTATTTCGTGGTGTATATGTACCACATTTTCATTATCCAGTCTACCATTTATGGGTCCATGTCTTTGCTGTCGTGAATAGTGCTGCAGTGAACATACAAGTGCATGTGTCTTTATGATAGAATGATGTGTATTCCTCTGGGTACATACCCAGAACAGACACATGCCACCACAGAATACATGTGGCTGGCCGGGCGCAGGGGCTCACACCTGGAATCCCAGCACTTTGGGAGGCCAAGTCGGGCAGATCACGAGGTCAGGAGATCGAGACCATCCTGGCTAACATGGTAAAAACCTGTATCTACTAAAAATACAAAAAAAAAAAAAAATTAGCCGGGCATGGTGGCAGGCACCTGTAGTCCCAGCTGCTTGGGAAGCTGAGGCAGGAGAATGGCGTGAACCCGGGAGGCGGAGCTTGCAGTGAGCTGAGATTGCACCACTGCACTCCAGCCTGGGGGACAGAGCGAGACTCCATCTCAAAACAAAACAAAACAAAACAAAAAAAGAATACATGCGGCCAAGAAGCATATGAGAAGAAGCTCAATATCACTGATCATTTGAGAGATGCAAATCAAAACCACAGTGAGATATCATCTCACACCAGTCAGACTGGCTACTATTAAAAAGTCAAAAACAACAAGTGGTTGGTGGGGTTTCAGAGAAAAAGGAACCCTTATACACTGTTAGTGAGAGTGTAAATTAGTTCGACCATTGTGAAAAGCAGTGTGGTGATTCCTCAGAGACCTTCCCCCGTCTTATAAGGATCCTTGAGATTACATTAGGCCCTTGTGGATAATCTAGGTTAATCTTTCCATCTTAATATTCTTAATTGTATCTGCAAAGTCCCTTTTGTCATGTAAGATAACATTCACAGATTCTGTGGATTAGGATGTGAACAGCTTTGGGGGCACAATTATTCAGTCCACCCCAAAATAATTTACAGCAATCAGAACAGACTAGCTTATGCCACAGTAATAAGCACCATGACCGGGCACGCTGGCTCACGCCTGTAATCCCAGCACTTTAGGAGGCCGAGGCAGGAGGATCACGAGGTCAAGAGATCGAGACCATCCTGGCCAACGTGGTGAAACCTCGTCTCTACTAAAAATACAAAAATTAGCTGGGCAGGGTGGTGGTGCGTGCCTGTAGTCCCAGCTACTTGGGAGGCTGAGACAGGAGAATCACTTGAACCCGAGAGGTGGAGGTTGAAGTCAGCTGAGATCACACCACTGCACTCCAGCCTGGCCACAGAGCGAGACTCCATCTCATAAAAACAAACAAACAAAGAAACAAAAAAAAGCAAGCACCACAAAAATACCAGGGGCTTGAACAGCTAAGGTTTTTAATTTTTAAAATTTTTTTTTATTTTTTGAGGCGGAGTCTCGCTCTGTCACCCAGGCTGGAGTGCAGTGGCACGATCTCGGCTCACTGCAAGCTCCGCCTCCTGGGTTCACGCCGTTCTCCTGCCTCAGCCTCCCGAGTAGCTGGGACTACAGGCGCCCACCACCACGCCCGACTAATTTTTTGTATTTTTAGTAGAGACGGGGTTTCACTGTGTTAGCCAGGATGGTCTCGATCTCCTGACCTCGTGATCCGCCCGCCTCGGCCTCCCAAAGTGCTGGGATTACAGGCGTTGAGCCACTGCGCCTGGCCCTAATGTTGTTTTTCACTCATGCTGCATGTGCCTCAGGTAGGTGGGGCTTCTGCTGTACGTCATGCCCACTCAGGTATGCCGTAGAGGGTGACTTTCTCTTCATGCTCTTGTGACAGCCAAGGCAGGACAAAGGGCACCTGGAAAATCAGGGACTGCCTCTTAAGCTTCTGCCTGGAAGTGACACATAGGACTTGTGCTTTCACTTCATTGCTCAATATTAAGTCCCAAGATCATGACTACCTTCAGTGCAGGGCAGAGAAGGGCAGTTGCACTGCCACCTGCCCAGAGGGCAGAGAATTGGAACTAGTTCACAAACGTGCTCATGACCACTCACAGCCTAAGTGTCCATCCTTAGGGGAAAGGTGATAAAGGTGATATGAACTAGGGTAATATGATTTGGCTCTGTGTTCCCATCCAAATCTCATGTCAAATTGTAATCCTCAATGTTGGAGGAGGGGCCTGGTGGGAGGTGACTGAATCGTGGGGACAGACTTACCCCTTGCTGTTCTTGTGATTAGAGCTCTCCTGAGAGCTGCTTGTTTAAAAGTGTGTAGCACCTCCTTACTCTCTCTCGTCTGCTGGCCATGTGAAGATATGCCTGCTTCCCCTCCGCCTTCTGCCATGATTGTGAGTTTCCTGAGGCCTCCCCAGAAGCAGAAGCCTGTACAGCCCACAGAACCTTGAGCTGATCAAACCTGTTTTCTTTATAAATTACCCTGTATCAGGTATGCCTTTATAGCAGTGTGAGAACGAACTAATACATGGGGGTTAGCTCCAGACATAGACACATACAGACCACAGCAGGTATAAGGGAGGAGGTATCTGTATGCAGCAAGGCCGACAGGTCTCTAGTGCATATGGTTGAGGGGGAAAAAGCAAGATGCTAGACCATATGTGATGTAAGAAGCCATCTATAGAAACATGTGCATACAAAAATATGGTCTTGTCTTTATAGGCACACAAATAGGTAGAACTGGGGAATCAGGTCTGGACACCAGCACACTGATATCAACACCATGGGCAGTTATGGAATGGGGTCAGGCCCAGGAAGGAGATGATGAGGGGAGACTTTGCTCCTGTTTATAGCGTTTTGATCTTTTAAAATATTTAAATAATTAAAAAGTTTCTCTGTCTATTATATGGGGAGAATGCATTAGTTATTGTCTGCAATTGTCTTACCAAAGGTAGAATAAAATTACTGATAAGGATTCCTTAGGTGTGGGAGTGGGGAGAATGGAGGGTGAGCTGGAGAAATCACCAAAGAGAGCTGGAGGCCGAGCTGTTGGTGTCTCAGAATAACAGAAATAAAAAGATCCTGGGGCATTATGTTGCTCCATGATTCATTTGCTTGCATGTCAACAGTGGTACAACTCAGGCCCGAGAAGGAGTGACCTACTCAAGGCCCCAGGGCTAGTTGGGGAGGAGGCCGGGGAGAATGTAGAGCTCCTAACTCCCATTCCAGTGCTCCTCTTCCCACCAGTAGCCAGCCTGGACATAGGAGAGGAGCCAGGCCCAGGCTTCAGCTCAGTCCCTTACTTGCTGTGTGTCCTCAGGCAAGTCACTTCCCCTCTCTATGCCCAGTTTTATTTTTTCATCTACAATAAGGTAGAGTTGTAAGAATTCCCTGACATCCTCCTACAAACTACATCAAACTAAATGTAGTTTGTGAGAGCTGTTTTGCACGATTTTGTAAAGAATTAAAGTAATCATGTTATTATTAATGTATTATTATCTAGGTATTAATTATAATGAAATGACTATCATCCTTAATAATTCTATTTTATTATTAATGTTAGTGATAATTATTAATAACCTACATAAAAGGATAGCATAAGCTTTAAACTAGGATAAAAGTTCTAGGACAAGCTGGGAGTGGTGGCTTATGGCTGCAATCCCAGCACTTTGGGAGGCCAAGGCGAGTGCATCACCTGTGGTCAGGAGTTCGAGGCCAGCCTGGCCAACATGGCAAAACCCTGTCTCTACTAAAAATACAAAAATTAGCAGGGCATGGTGGCAGACACCTGTAACCCCAGCTACTTGGGAGGCTGAGGCAGGAGAATCGCTTGAACCTGGGAGGCGGAGGCTGCAGTGAGCCAAAATTGTGCCACTGCACTCAGCCTGGGCAACAGAGTAAGAATCTGTTTCAAAAAAAAGAAAAAAAAAAGTTCTAGGACAAGAACACTGACTTCTCTTGTTCAGACCATCTCGTTCATAAACCTACCTGTGGCATGACCAGACTCTGAAAGTGAGGGCATTTCCTGAAGGAGCCAGCTCCTCATGCCAGGGATCTTCTGAGGTGCCTGTGTCTGCAGCATTGGAAGCAGCCGAGACTCAGGGGTTCAGCAAAGGGCTAAGGTGAATTCTCCCGAAACCTGCAGGTCTCACTGAGGACAGGCTGGTGCAGGATCCTGTAAGTGGGAGAGCCTTCTGCCAGCCTCTGACCATGGAGTTAAACCTGGGAGGGGTGCAGTTGTCCAAGATCCATTTTGGGGATTTAAAAATTTCTGTAATTTCATGAACTCTTCCAGGAACAAGTGACATAAATATTTTTCTCTTTCTTCCTCTCTTTTAAAAAGTGCTGCTTGTGCTTTGTCCCCACCTTCTTCCTCTCTATGCATTTGGGTTTTCAGGAAAAGCTGACCTCTCATGACCTGCAGAAAATTTCTTTTCCATTATCCCATGAATTTTGCATCAGGTGATATTGTCACTGAGCAATGACCCCTAGTATGGCCTCCACGGTGCCTTTGCTTTGGCTGACACTGGCTCCTTAGACGGCCGTTCACCCCGCCCTGGGTCTGGGGTGGGATGTCAGGAAACTAGGTCTTCTTGGCACCCCCAAGCTGCCTGGGCATCAACCTTTCAGACTCCTCAGATTTAGGGCTCAAGGAATGGCCCAGACATCAGTGACTGATGATCAAACAAGCCAACAGCGGGAGGGAAAATGATCCTTTCATAGAAGCAAACCTGTCAGTGGGATGGGGCCGGCCCCTGAGCTCAGGACGCTGGGGCTTTTGCTGTGTGCTGTGGGCAAGAGGCTCCCTCTGCATGCCTGGTTCCCTCCTCTGGAAAGTAGGAGAGTGGCAGTACCCACCCCATGGGATGGACGAGTGGCTTCCCTGGAGCACGTGAGTATCCAGCCAGCAGAGCCCTGCGTGAGAAAGTGCCCTGTGCGTGTGTGGCCTGGAAACCCCCAAGTGGTCTAGTCTCCTGTGGATTATGGACCTTCCAGCAGCCCCTAAGGCAGTCACGCTTCTTATGAATGTTGTTCCACTTTACAGACTGGGGAAAGGTCAGGGGGCGGGCCTTGTCAAGGTCACACAGCTGGAGAGCGGGCAGCTGGATTTCAATCCAAGTCCCTGACCCAATTCTGCAGCCCTTGATTTTAAGCAAACACACATCCTCTCTGTGGCACCATCACTATCCAAGAAATAGCAGAGTCAGGCGGGGCTAGTTGGACGCCCTCTGATCTATTTATGTTTCAGCGTCTGCTTCATAAACCCTTGGACGTCCACCTGAATTTTCCTTATTGCTGTTAACCTCATCTTCCAGTTACGCAAAATGTTTCAACCAATTAGCCCCTTGTTGCAGGAGTCTCATCTTTGGCTGACATTTGGTGCTGTGTGTCTTGGTCCTGACTGACAAAGGCAGCAGAGCAACTGCTCATGTCAGCCTCATTTTCTCCAAAGGGAAAAGGGCTCCATGACTAGTCAGGCATCTGGGGGCCCAGGAGCTCCAGTAGCTGCTGAGCAGGCAAAGAAAGGCTGATTAAAACCCACACACCAAGGCCGGGCTCAGTGGCTCACGCCTGTAATTCTAGCACTTTGGGAGGCTGAAGTGTGGATTTCCTGAGCTCAGGAGTTCAAGAACAACCTGGGCAACATGGTGAAACCCCATCTCTACTAAATACAAAAAATTAGCTGGGCGTGGTGGGACCCACTTGTAGTTCCAGCTACTCGGGAAGCTGAGGCATGAGAATTGCTTGAACCCGGGAGGTGGAGGTTGCAGTGAGCCGAGATCATGCCACTGCACTCCAGTCTGGGTAACAGAGTGAAACTCCATCTCGAAACAAAACAACAACAAAAAGCACATGCCAAGGTGGAAACTATGTTTCATGGTTTCTTTAAAAAGCACAAAGATTGGGAGGTGCTAACGACACAGTCTGATAAAACTCTGTGGTTTTTGTGTTTTCTGTATATAGACACCCTGAGGTTCACATGTCGCCTTTCCCTTGGCATTTAAGGCTCCAAGGAACCCTCTGTTTTGCTTGGTTTCCCAACTAACCCCTCATTCATTCATTCATTCATTCAAGAGGTTACTGAGTGTCTGCAACGTGCCAGGCACTGTTCTTCACTCAAAGTCTAAAGCAGGGGATCCAAAACCAAGGTTCTGATGCTATGGAGCTCATGCTCCGGTCAAGGACAATCAATAAAAAGACAAAATGTGGCCGGGCACGGTGGCTCATGCCTGTAATCCCAGCACTTTGGGAGGCCGAGACGGGCGGATCATGAGGTCAGGAGATCAAGACCATCCTGCTAACATAGTGAAACCCCGTCTCTACTAAAAATACAAAAAAATTAGCTGGGCGTGGTGGCGGGCGCCTGTAGTCCCAGCTACTCAGGAGGCTGAGGCAGGAGAATGGCCTGAATCCGGGAGGTGGAGCTTGCAGTGAGCCGAGATCGCGCCACTGCACTCCAGCCTGGGCGACTGAGTGAGACTCTGTCTCAAAAAAAAAAAAAAAAAAGACAAAATGTGTCTTGTGTGTACCAGGAGGAGGCTGATGCTGAGCGGGAAAATGAAGCCAGGAAGGGGGGTTGGGTAGAAGTGGGCATCCTCAGAGAATGCTGTCATGGAGTAGAGACCTGAAGGCCACAAAGGTGGGAGACAGGCTAATATCTTGGGGAAAGGCAGAGGGAACAGCAAGTGCAAAGGCCCTGAGTCAGGAGCATGTTCCAGCAGCAGCGAGGGACCAGTATGGCCATAGCAGAGTGGAGGGAGATGCATGGACAGAGAAGCCAGAGGGGCAGGGAGGCCAGACACCCACAAAGCCTCATGGGCCACTGTGAGGATCTGGGTTTCATCTTAGTGACTCAGGAGGACTTTGAGGGGTTTTGAACAGAGGGAAGAAATATTATTTTCTTTAATATTCATTTTCTATTGCTGTGTAATACATGACCACAATCTTAGTAGCTGAACATGACACAGGTTTATTACTGTGTGGTTTCTGGGGGTAAAGGAGTCAAGCATGTTAGAGCTGGCTCTCTGCTCAGGTCCCCACAAGCCTGAAATCCACATGTTAGTTGGTTGCGTCCTCATCTAGGGGCTCCACTTGGGAAAGATCCACTTCCAAACTCCCCCGGGTTGTTGGACAGAATCAGTTTCCTTGGCGCTGAAGGGCCAAAGACCCTGTGTCTTTCTAGCTGTCAGCTCATCACCACACTCAGCCTCTGGCTGTTGCTCCCAGGCCCTCGCCACATGGTCCCCTCCATCGTTCCTTCCCAAAGATCTCAGCTTCTTTCAATAATTTGCCTGATTCGGTCAGGCCCATCCAGACTCTTTCACCTTTGATCAACTCAAAGTCAGTCGGTTAGCAACCTAATCCATGGCACGATATCCCATCAGATTTTGTTTCTGCCCAGACTCTAAAGGAGGGAAGGAGCAATCATGGGGCCATCTTGGAATCTTGCCTGTGACTTGTAGTTAGAAAGATTTTTCTGACCATTGTGCTCAGAATAGGATAGGGGAGCAGCCGGGGCAAGTGCAGACTCTGGGAAATCAGAGAGGAGATGGTTTCCTTTTCAATAGTGATGGACCATGGCAGTAGCAGTTGTGACGACAGAAGTGTTTGAAGCGTGGTTGAAGTGGTTGTAAAATGGATGGGATGTTTTTGTAAAATGGTTTGAAGGAGAACAATAAAACCCATACAGGTTGACTCCAAGCTTTCTGGTCTGATCACCCTGAATGCTGAGCTGTGGGAGTGTATTGTGTTTATCGAGAAGTGTGCAGATTGCCAAAGGATTCGCTTTGTGTTTACAGAGTTAAAGGTAGACAGGTGCTCCGGGTTTGTGATTTTTAAAAAATAAAAATAATAATACAGTATCTATACAGATGAGACTTGTCGTCCCATTAGGATCCCAATTTGTGACTTTCCTCTTTTAAGAGAATAATACAGAAAAGCAAATGAGATCTGCAATTTGATCAGCATTTGTTTTTTCAGCTGCTGGTTCCTGAAAAAAAATTGTAGCACGCGAGAATCAGCGACAATAATTTGTGGAAGAATTACAAATAGGCCAGGAGTTGGCTCGCTTTACTGGTTTTGACTTGAATTAGATGTAAGACAGATGAGTCGAATGAGGTCTGTTTTGCAGCAGAAAGTATTGCAATGTCACAAGGGGCCATAAAGGTGCCTAAATTGAGCAGAAACATATGTTCTTCAGAAATTAGCTGTTAGGTACGAGCCTTTCTCTTGTTGATGCTATCGGTATGAAATCCAATATTATCCCAGGGAAAGGAAACAAGGCCACTTAGCTGTTGGATGACAAGCTGTCTTACACTCCATCAAACCCACCCGTTTACTTGTCACACGGTTTGTACCGCTCAGGAAGATAAGAGACATCGTATCTCTGCTTTTCCTCATGGTGTGTTTTGGAATAGATGCCAGCTTGATGTGTTGACCACGGTATGCGGGGCCATTCAATAAAGACAGATCCTTGGCCAAATGTTCTGTATTTTTCCAAATACAAAAGACAAACTAATAAAATCAACGCAGCCATGCTGAACACCAGCACAGAGGGCTCCCTCCTGTGCTGCCACGTGCTTCCCGCCAGGGAAATGGATCAGACGCAGCCGCGTGGCCCGTGCTACCTGATGTCTTTGGAAAATTATGCTTTTGTTTTAATTTTAGAATAAAAGTTGTTGAGAAGTCACTCTGGCAATCTCCTGCCCACCAAGAACAGGTGCTATCAAGAGTGGATATTGCAGAAACGCTTCCTCTCCCTACAAACCTTCCAGGGCAAGCATGGAGGGAGAGGCTAAGCCTTCTCTTCATTCCCTTGCCACTGTCTTCTTGACCCAAAGATGAGGGGCTTCCATCTCTAAATCTCCCAGGCAAAAATTCTAATAGCTGAAAGACAGAAAGCAGCTCAAATATTACACCACAGATGGCCTGCCATTTTTGTTTGAAGGGCTGGAATTTTCAGTTAATGCTGGGGGAAGTAAGAAAGTCAACTCAGTTGCTCTGTCCAGCAATTCATCATTGCTGGGCTTTACTGAACAAAGGCAAACTCTGAAAACATGATCATGATTGAAAGAGGCAGCTGAGCAGGGGAGCTCCTCCTGTGGCTCCCTCTCAGCATCTTGTTCTGCCATTGTGTGTTTAGGTATTCATGTCTCTGACTAAGACAGTGAGCTCCTCGAGGAAGGTACTTGTGCCTCGATCATCCTAGAACCCTCCACGCCCAGTACGCACAGGGCCAGCACCTAGCAGACATTCAGTGTGTATGTGAGCCTCTGTCCTGGTCTGAACAGGGGAGTTCCCGTGTGTGCCTGTTTGCTGCCTTAATTATTAATAGCATTCCCTTATGACCCAACCTATCACTAAACCTCAGTGTTGCTCCCTACCTAAGCAGAGGAACTTCGTTGCAAGAATATCGAGTGGCTTAATGACGAGGTAATTTCTTGCCTCGTATGATGAAAAAAAATCAACCAGGAACTGGCTGAGCACACCTGGTTTGCACAGGGTGGTCCTCGTCAATGCCGGTTGTTTTGCTGTAATTGTGAATGGTGCTGCCTTTCGCACTTAACACACGTCCTGAGTTGGCGAGTAAGTTATCTGGTCATCTTTGGCATCATCATCAGGCATAGCAAATCCAGCAGTCATCAGGGCATCTTAGAGTTGGCTTAGCTCTTGGGGACCAAAGGGATGTAAAAATTGCCCCAGGATGTATTTTACTAAGGTTGTCAAACGATGAGTTAGGGTCGGCTGGTTTTCTAGTAGCTTTCAAAAAGCCCGAGATTAACTCAGATGGAATCAGCTTAGGTCACGTGCCCACCTGTGATAAGTTCTTGTTGCCGGGGCAATGCTGGTGCTGATAGGTTTAACCTGGATCATAGGTCCCAGCCCCTGACTCTGGGATGTTTTTCTCTCCACACTACATTGGCTGGGTAGGGGAGGGGAGAGTTTTCTAAATGAAAATCAAGTTGCTGCCATAAACTCCCTTCACTAAAAGGCATGTCCTTTTGACATGGAGATTTTTGTCCATTTTGTTCAATGCTGTATTTTGAGCATCTAGAATGATAACACTCAACAGTGGAAGCTCCTTAAATATCTGTTGAATGAATAAATACTGAGAAGACAAATAGAACGTTTTCTTGAGGCAGACTTCTGTATAAAATAGGATACACTTTATTGCTCCAGATGCTCCGTGAAGCAGTAACAAACTGCAGGTAGGCAAGACAACCTCCCTCAAGAGAATCATCCTTTGGTGTTGAAAAACATATTGGAAATCACTGACCGTGGCCTATATGGGTCTCTCGTATGCTGACGATAGAAACTCTCCACACATTTCAAGCACTGGGCTTGGTCTGCCATGTTGACAGAATCACGATGCCTGCCTCACAGCAAGGGCAGCTCCTTCCCACAGTGAAACTGAGCTCCAGAGGAAGTAGGGTTTCCACAAGTCAGTTCAGTTCTCTCCTTTCAATGTTGTATTCATCTGCTTTATATTTCTGTAAAGGAATACCCGAGACTGAGTAATTTATGCAGAAAAGAGGTTTATTTGGCTCGCAGTTTTGCAGACTGTACAAGAAACACAAGAAGCGCGGCACCAGCATCTGCTTCTGATGAGGCCTCAGGAAGCTTTTACTCATGGCAGAAGGTGAAGGGGAGTCTGGGTGTCACATGGTGAGAGAGGGAGCAAGAGAGCAGGGGTTGGGGAGGTTCCAGACTCTTTTTAACAACCAGATCGCAAGAGAACTCATTACCATGGGAGGACACCAAGCCATTTTGTGAGCGATTCACCTCTGTGATCCAAACAGCTCCCACCAGGCCCCACTTCCAACACTGGGGATCACATTTTACCATGAGATTTGGAGGGAACAAACATCCAAATCCTATCAGGTGTGAAATGCACATGATAGGAGCATTTTCTCATTGAGTTCATGTGGATAAACTCGGGTCCATCCTGCAAGTGTTTTGAAATCATTTACAGAAGTTCCTCAAGGGCAGGAATTACATCCTGTGTTCCTGGCATGATGCCTGGTAGCCAAAAGGGGCTGAAAACTGTGACTTTGGGGCTGAGAAGGTGAATTCCCCTACCTGGGATTTGTCAGTCTCTCAAAAGAGTCATGCTATGGTCCCATCCCATGGTAAAGACTGTGAACATATTGGATGGGAGAGAGGGGTAGACAGGGTGGGAGTTGCTGGTATTGGATCTTCTGCCATGCCAACCACCTCCCTTCCTTGGCACATTTCTCCAGCTGCTGCATTCACCAGCCAGGATCCTTTGGCTGCAAGCAATGGAAGCTGGCTTTGGTCAGCCTTACCAAAACAGGGATCTGTGGACAGATGTGGGGTAACTCGGAGAACACAGAAGGGCTAAGGGACCAGGTGACAGAAGGACTAGACCTGGGTCAAGTCTGAGAAATCTCTTTGAGGCATACATTTTGGGGTGAGGGCCTACTCACTCTTGTTTCTTGTCTCAGTCCCCTCAAGGTAAAATTTCCCAGGAGGGAAGTGTGGGCTTGGGCCCCACGCTCACTCTCTGGCAGAGCACCTTGGTCATCCATTCCTGAGATGGTGACCAAGTGGGCATGGGATCCTCGAGGGGAACTTGAAGTCCAGGGCAGAAGAGTGGGGAACGGGCACTGGCCAGTCTACAGCACCAGAGGCCTGCCCCAGCCCATGTGCACAAGCAACACATCCTGGGTTTCTTACAGCCTGGGATATGTATGGCACTTACTAGGCATTATTATTATCATTATTATTGTTATTATTTGAGATGAAGTCTCACTCTGTCACCCAGGATATAGTGCAGTGGCTCGATCTCGGCTTCCTACAACCTCTGCCTCCTGGGTTCAAGCAATTCTCGTGCTTCAGCCTCCTAAGTAGCTGGGATTACAGGCATGTGCCACCATGTCTGGCTAATTTTTGCATTTTTAGTGGAGATTGGGTTTCATCATGTTGCCCAGGCTGGTCTCAAAGTCCTGGCCTCAAGTGATCCACCCGCCTCAGTGTCCCAAAGTGCCGGCATTACAGGCGTGAGCCACCACGCCTGGCCCACCTAGTAGGTTTTTAAGAAACGTTGAGGCTGCCTAACTTACTTGTACCTCTGACCTCCAAACTTAAGGCAGAACTGCTTCCTCCTCCCCTCCATCCCACAGCACTTTGTTATTATTTTTAACAACTCCGTTATTGAACTTTGTAAGAATTAACTTCAGGTTTTTGTTTCTTTGGGTTAGAATTATGTCTAATTTACTTTTGTCTACATGAGTTCTTGACACAGAATGGAAGCCCAATCAACATTTGCTGGATAAATGAGTGATTGAACAGGTGTTAAGTGGGAAAAAGCCCAAGTCAAACCAATATATTTATTTTTGAGGTATGGGGGAAAAGCTCATATATGTTTAAAAAATATTCAAAACTTGAAAATAAGGTATAAAGATGATTGAGACACATAGTGTCAGGGTGTAGGGCAGTCTAACAAGTCCATGTGGGGGGACCTGAGTCCCTCATGAGATGTGACTTTGTTTGACTTCCTAGTTACCATTGTTAGGGCCCAGACATTTTATAATTCTGGAAAGTTAGAGGTTAAGATATAGGAAACTTATAAAGTAGAATGCGTTTCTTTTCTGATGGCACTAAAGATAATCGCCAAATTATAACATTATTGACCATTAAGATATTGAAGTGATTGTAGCCAACTCAGCAATTGAATGGCAGAATTTCTTCTTTTTGATTGACTGCATGGAATCCTTGTTCTTATACCCTATTTTGAATCAACTTTGCCATCCTATTAGTTCCATTATTAATGAAATAGATTTGACAAATGCTTACCATCCAGCTCATGAGAATTATGCTTTTAACATTTGAGAATCATACTTTGATACATACGCACATATTTGGAAAACTAGACACTGTTTCTTCTAAAATGGAATGGTTTTTATTACTTTAGAATAACAAGTTCATGCCAAAAACACCTTTTTCTGGAATAACATCTGGAATTTGTATCGTGACTTTTCTCTACCGATCATTAGCTCCCTTGTGTTTCTTAACCAGGCAGTTGGAAATTTGAATCTGCTTTTTCTTCTTCTTCTTATGCTCCTTTGCCAATTTTTAGCCTGGAAATGGGAAGTGATGTTACTGTGGTCAAGAGCTGAGCTACAATACCTGTGCTGGGAGAATGACTGATAATGGCATTGGTCATGATTTGTGGGTTTCCAGAACCTTTTGAAAACTCTTACATGTCAGGGAAATTTTTTCCTGATGTGTCTGCACATGCCCAAAAGAAAAGCCAGAAGTCTACGTTCCCATCTGCCTTACAGCTAGAGAGCAGACATGTGACATGGAGTGCACTGATCAGAGGGGTACGAACTAGATTCTCGTTAAGACGAGAAGGTTGTGTAAAAGATGGCAGCGTGCAGAGACCATTCTGCAGAGGGTACTGAAGAGACATACGGGGCTTGCAGAAGGTACAGAGCAGTGGGGAGGCAGGGGTGGGTGGCTGTCACACTGTTCCCTATTGTCTGTGTCAGTGATATGCCCAGCACCACCAGTAGCTGTGGGTCTGCCTTGTTTCTGTTATATAGCCTCCAAGCCTGATTCTCTGGCCTTGCAGAGCTTCTGGGAGTCACTGAATACATTCCTTTTTGGCTTAAACCAGTTAGAGTAGATTCTGCTATTTGCAACTCATAGCCAAGTCTGATCCACATCATTAATAATGGAGGCATGGGGACCTCAGAGATGCTTGAATCAGAGACAGCTGGGTAGAGGCACAGGAAGGTCACCCTCCTGAATGTGTCCTAGAATATCTATAGTTTTTCATGAGACTGAGAAAAGCTTTGGATTGCCACCAGATTACTTTGCGGACAACTCTTGCAAATGTCCACCCTACTACATAAACAATATCTCAGCTGGAATTTTTCTTGAAGTTCTATCAAGCTCTTTGATGTCCTGATTCTATGGTGTCTCTTAATAATGTACACAATTGAAAGTTATCTGAAGATTGATTTACATCCTTTTGGAAAAATAACAGTGAAATCTCCAGGGTGTAGCATACCCACCAACTGCCTTGCCAGCAGGGATAACAAATTAAACTATACATTCAAAAATTTGATGATCAGGAAATTACTCCTGGGATGAGCTTTATTATTATTGACTTCAAAGAAGTATTTGATGGTACAGTGAAATGAAAGTGATATATTATAATTTAATGTTTTCCATGCAAATGGAAAAGTAGCAGAAATATCTATCATTTCAGTTCAAGGAAGGGCCCCCCTGGAAAGAGAAGAGATATAGGCACTGTCACATCAGGAGGTGGTTTGTTATGGGTGGTTGAAAAATAGGCATGAAGTTTCTTGAGACTTGTTTTGGCTACAAGTTCTACAAGTTACAGAGACCCCTAGCCCCTCTCCAATAGGGGTTTATTTTTCCTCATGTTAAATAAGTGTAGAGGCAGGTAGTCCAGGGATGGAATGGTAGCTCCATGATAACATCTGGTACCCATGCCCTTTCTGGATTTCCATGACCCTATCTTTGTTGTGAGCCCTGTCTTCATGCTCTCAAAATGGCTGCCACAGTTCCAGCCAACATGACAGACAATGGTAACAGACACCTGCCTGCTGAGTCAGCTCCTTTTAAAGCGTTTTCCCGGAAGTCCTGCCCAGTAGCTTATGTTGAGTAACCATTTGCTGGGTCTGTGTCATGTGAACATTTGATTCAAGAGAGCCTGGGAAATTTTTTTTAGCTGGGAATACAATCTCTTCAATTAACATCAGGGTTCAGTTAATAAGGAAGAAGGAAGGGAAATCTGGAGCCTCTGATGCAACCGAGTGTCTCTTTTCATAGAGTTTGCTCTAAGACCTGGCAGTGCTTTTGACTTCTCCCTTTCCTCTTTGCCAGTGCTTCCTCTGTCTTCTTTGTTAAAAAAAAATTATCGTTCAACCTCCATCAAAGACAAAAAGCAGCATGATATTGTTTGGCTCTGTCTCCACCCATATGTCATCTGCATTTGTAAACTCCCTGTGTCAATGGAGGGAGGTGATTGGATCATGGGGATGGTTCCCCATGCCGTTCTCTTGATAGTGAGGGAGTTCTCTTGAGATCTGATGGGTTTATAAGACAGTTTTCCCTGCTCTTGCTTGCTGTCTCTTGCCTGCCGCCTTGTGAAGAAGGTGCCTTCTTCGCTTTCTGCCATGATTGTAAGTTTCCTGAGGCCTCCCCAGCCATGCAGAACTGTGAGTCAATTAAATCTCCTTTGTGTATAAATTACCCAGTCTTGTGTAGTATCTTTATAGCAGTGTGAAAACAGACTAATACATGGCACAATCTATTTCTTTCTTACTGCACTTCTTCCTCCTATTCCTTAAATGAGTAGATCAAATAGGATCTGTGGCTGGGCACACTAGCTCATGCCTGTAATCCCAGTGCTTTAGGAGGCTGAAGTGGGAGGATCACTGGAGCCCAGGAGTTTGAGATCAGACTGGACTACATAGCAAGACCCCATCTTGAAAAAAGTAAAATGAAATAAGAATTACTAAAAAAATTAGCCAGGCCTCGTGGTGCATGCCTATAGTCCCAGCTATTCAGGAGGCTAATGTAGGAGGATCCCTTGAGCCTGGGAGGTCAAGGTTGCAGTGAGCCATAATCATCCACTACACTCCAATCTGGGTGACAGAGCAAGACCTGTATCTAATAATAATAATAATAATAATAATAAATATTATTATTATATTTAAATAAAAAATAAGTAAATAGGATCTGGGTTATGGAGACCCCATAGTCTCCTCTCTAAGAGAGAGCTGAACAATAATAAATATTGCAGAAGGATTTGAAACTTCAGAGCTCCCGAAGAAAGATGAGCCTCATAAATCAAGCACCTTCCTTTTTTAAAAATTGCATTTACATATTTTCTGAAATGTGACTTTTTTACATATGTATTTAATTATATAAATAAACATTTTTAGTCACCTGGATTGAACCAAACATTCTAATGAACTATGCTAATTGGCTGGAATGCCAACAAAATCAAAATTAATGTTAAATTTTACTTTTAAAAAAACCTCAGGGAATCAGCTTGCTCAAGAATGGAATATGTATATTTTCTTTAAAGCTTCAACTTTAATAAAGTAGGATCATCCAAAGAGCTTCTGATCCAGGAGATCAATTTTAGAGCCCAAAGCCAAATTTAATCCACATAAGATTTTAAAAAATAATTTTATTTGTAAAATGATCCTATGGTAAAATGGACCTCTCGTGGGCATATAGGCCTATAGATTATAACACATGTGTTGATTGGCCTCTCCGCCACCAAAATCACGATGCAAAACAGCTGCATTACCCTCACGATTTCTTCATGTGGCCCCTTGGTAGTCAATCTTCTCTCCCCAGCTGTTGGCAACCACTAATCTGATCCCTAATCCCTATAGTTTTCATTTGAAAAATGTCATTATAAATGGAATCATAAGTCTGTGACTTGTTAAACTTGATTTTCTTTCTTTTTTACAAACATTATTTATTATTTATTAGTTTTATTTTCCAGCTTTTCTTGCTTAGCATAATGTCTGTGAGATTCATTCAGGTCATGGTGTGTATCTTAGTGTGTTTATTTTTGTTGTTGAATAATAGCTCATAATATAGATACACCACAGTTCTGTTTGTTTTTTTATTCATTCACTAATTGATGGAGATTTGGGCTGTTTCCACTTCTTGGCTATTATGAATAATGCTGCTGTAACATTCATAGACACATATTTATTTGGACATATGTTTTTATTTCTCTTGGCTTGAAATGGCAGGATAGGGGGTGGTCTCCTGGAAAATATATGGGGAATATTTTGTTACTAAAAATAATGTTTGTGTGTGTGTGTGTGTATGTGGGCCAAAATCAACACTTGTCTACTACACTGAGCCAAGTTTTTTTTTTTTTAAATAAAATGAAATTGATTTTGGTGTTTTATACTTGCAGTTTGCCAACCTTTTTACATATCTTCACAGCTCATTACTTTTTTTGAGACAGGGTCTTGCTCTGTCGCCCAGGCTGGAGTGCAGTGGTGCAATCAGGGCTCACTGCAGATTCAACCTCTTGGGCTCAGGTAATTCTCCTGCCTCAGCCTCCTGAGTAGTTGGAACTACAGGCAGGCACTACCACGCCCAGCTAATTTTTGTATTATTTTGTAGAGATGAGGTTTTGCCATGTTATCCAGGCTGGACTTGAACTCCTGGGCTCAAGTGGTCAATCCACCTTGACCTCTCCAAAATGCTGGGATTACAGGTGTGAGCCACCACACCCAGCCCACATCTCATCCTTTATAGGAATAAAAGCAACTGGAGCCTTTTGATTTCGGTAGCTGTGGGTGAGACATGTTGTTCAGCCTCTTGTTACAACATACTTTTCTCCTCTCACTTCTTAATAGATTTAAGGTACTCACAATGGAGGTAACAATAATTATTGAGCTCAGGTAATCCCAAATAGCATCATCACCCAAGTCCCACAGGTTCACTCCCACCTGTCACCAGACTACAGTTGACCCTTGAACAATGTGGGCATTAGGGGCATGGATGCCCCCCACACAGTCAATCTGTGTAGAACTCTGACTTCCCCCAGACTTAACTATTAATAGCCTCCTGCTGACCAGAAGCTTGACTGATGACATGTACAATTGATTAACACATATTTTGTATGTTATATGTATTATATACTATATTCTTACAATAAAGTAAGCTGGAGAAAAAATGTTACGAAGAAAATCATAAGAAAGAGAAAATATATTTACTATTCATTAAGTGGAGGTGGATCATTATGAAGGTCTCCATCCTCGTCATCTTCAGTTGAGTAGGCTGAGGAACAGGAGGAAGAGGTGGGGCTGTTTCAGGGGTGGCAGAAGTGGAAGAACTGTGTATAATTGGAGCCATGCAGTTAAAATCTGTGTTGTTTAAGGATCAACTTTATTTCTGTTTCTGAGTTGAATCTCCTTTGACATAACCATTAAAGCGTTTTTCTCCAATGTCTGCACTTTTAAATTCTCCTTTCTTTTTCATCAGATTCAGTATTGGAGCAGCAATTCCTGATGTGCTGAAGTCAACAGCTATCTCATCTAACAATTCTGTTTCTTTTGCCTGGAGGAAGTTGAGAACTGATAATCTTTGGGATGTAGGTTTAGAGGAAGTCATGAGCCTCTAATGTGTCCAGCTATGGGATATTGTGGTGGAAGATGTTGAGCATATCAATCAGGATGGACAAGGTTAGGTTGCAGTAACAAATAAGACCCAAATCTCTAGGGCCAAACACAACAAATGTTTTAAAAGCCACTTACACTTTATGTCCAATGTGGGTTCTTTGTGGAGGGCTCCCTTCATCATAGTCATTCCGTGATCCAGTCTGCTGGAGGCTGCACCATCTCAATGCATGCTCCCAAGACCACCACAGCATAAAAACAGCATAGCCAATCACACTGCAGTTCTTAAATGCTTCTCCTTAGAACTAGCACCTGTTAGCAGCTCAGTGGAACTTCCTGGTTGGATGTGCCAGGCAGGTGAGTGCCCTGGTTCCATGGAGAGGGCACAGAAACTTCATGTTGTAGACCCTCTGAGACCTTGCACTGTAAGTCTCTTCATTTGGCTGGTCCTGATCTGTATACTGAATAATAAAATTGTAATCATAAGGAAATAGCACCTGTTGCTTTCTGTCAGATTTCAATGGCTGAGAGAGGTCACATGCCTATTCATGACTTTAAGGGGTTAGAGGAGTGTATGTGTCCTGTGGGCCTGGAAGAAGTAGGAGGCTAGGGTTATTTGTGAGTTCTAGCAATGTCTACCAAGAAGGAGAATAGGATGTGGACAGGAAAGAATTGACTTCAAAAACAACTTGACTCATGTCATGGTTCTCTCTCTGACTCTTTGAATCTCAGCACATTATTAGTTTCCATGTTAATGGATTGAGGTTGGGCTTTTTTTGTTTTCTGCAATGTCTCTTTATAATCTTATTTTTGCCTTACAAAGGCATTAGCATACATTTTCTGAGCTCCCAGCCAGATGAATCATTTTCTTTTCTGTTTCCCCATCTCCATAGTGCCCTAGTCTTTGCCAGAACCAAACAGTGGTCACAGCTAGGACCTGCACCGGGGGTCTTGAATCCATCTTGCCCGGTGCCCAGATGCCCCTCCTGCTCTCTGGATGGAGCCCACCCTCAACAAGCACTCCGGCAGGACCAGGTTCCATGAAGACAATGCCACTTGGAATCTGATAAGTAATATTTGGTACCAAGCCCAGATCAGCTTTTCATCACCCTAGACAAGAGATGTGTTTGGGACTCTTCAGTCTCCCCTGAAGCCCTCAGGCAGGTCTCTGTCATGCTGGGTGGGATTATGGTAACACTCTACCAGCAGCTCCCCACCTGCACCTCAGGCCAGGTTGGAGAGGGTGAAAAAGCAACATAAAAATGTCAGGTTCCTATGGGGGATTAGGAGACAGTCAACTCTAGCCAAGTTTTATTTTTCTATTCTAAAGGAAGAAGAAGAAAAACACAACCTAAATTATCCCATTTTCCTTAACACACCATAGATGCATGAATTAGAAGAAAAAATTTGTTAAACACCCAAACAAAAAGAAACAATCTGGCCACCAGCCAGGATTACTTTGCCTGGAACGTTTTCCATGAGTCTAAGGCCAGCACACACAAGGGTTTCTAAGATCCATTTCTGGTGAGAATAAAAGCTGGATCTGAAAAACAGATGCCCCCTGAAAGTAAGAAACAGAAGAAAATGCAATCTGTCAACTAGCCACAATTTATTCTATCAACTATCAAAAATTTAGTCTGACATATTTGCTGGGTAAAATAACCATGTTGACTGATTGTTCTCCTGAAAAAGACAGTTTGAATTCACCCAACTCCAGCTGAGACTCAAATAGTCATTTTCAACTATTTCCAAATATAAATATTTTCTGCAAAGAGAACCTTTTATAAAATCTCAATTTGTAAAACTGGCTAGAAACCCAGTTGCTCTGGTTGAAACTGGGGGTGGGTGCTCCATGTGATACATTAAACATGTTACACCCCCTGAAACCCTCCCCTCAATCCAGGAGCCTCTCCCTCTCTCTCTCTCTCTCTCTCTCTCTCTCTCTCTCTCTGTCTCCCGCTCTCTCTCTGTCACTCAGGCCAGAGTGCAGTGGAGCGATCACAGCTCACTGCACCCTCAACCTCCAGGGCTCAGGTGATCCTCCCACCTCAGTCTCCTGAGTAGCTGGGACCACAGGTACACGCCACCATGTCTGGCTAATTTTTTGATTTCTTGTAAAGACAGGGTCTCACTATGTTGCCCAGGCTGGTCTCCAACTCCTGGAGTTAAGCAATCCTCCCACCTCAGCTTCCCAAAGTGCTAAGATTGCAGGTGTGAACCACCACACCGGCCTGAACAAAATTCACATATTTTAAGAATCTTTGATGTAGACGGGGGACAGTTCTGCTCATTTAAAAACATCTAGAGTTTTGCATTGTCACAATAACTCATGGTGGGTGTCATTTCTAGAATTTAGTGTAAGGGTTCAGGGATGGTAATGTATGACACACAATCCTGTCCAAATGGCCATGTAGCCCCCAGGAGAAAAAAACAAAATAAAACTGGACAGAAGGCTTTAGCTGTCTTTACGAGGCGGGAGCTAAGGGTCACCCCCAATGTGGCCCGCTGCAGCCCCAGCCCCCTATCTCTGTCTTGCATGGTGCTTGCTTCTCCTCCTCTAGAGCCCAAATATACCAAATGCTTCTTGCTCAGCCTCCTTTGTATCCAGAAGCAGCCATGGGACCCAAACCTGACCAATGCAACGAGACAGTCAATATTCTGAGGTGGGAAGAGTTCAAGGAAAAATTTTGTTTCGTAATGCAACGGAGGCACAAGAAGAAACTCTCCTTCCTGCCTTTGAAAATAATTGGTTGAGAACAACATGCTGGAACCGAAGCAGCCTTTCTGTGAGCATGAGGAGCCATGCTTAAGAACAAGTCAATCTGCTAAGGAAGGCAGAGCAGAGAGACAGATATGGTTGACCTGCATTCTTCATCCCCTCTGTTATAGGGGACAATCTATATGATTCTTCAAGTCTGTTAATCAGGTCTTTGGTTGCTGACAGCCACACGCATTTTAATAGATATACTTTTCTCACTTCCATTCATCTGGAAGCAGAGAGAACAGCTCTGAGGGAATCTTCTTTGCAGACGCTGACACTTCGATTCCCACTGTGGTTTTTCTTGTTGACTTAGGGCCACATAAATCTTTCCCTCCTCCTTGGTACTTGATCTTCTGCCTCTGCCGCAGGCTTGTTATCTGTTTTCTGTAAGTAACGCAGGAGCTTCTGGTTATAAACGACTTGCTAAACTTGAATTCTTAAGAGTCGTTTATCTGTTAGACCCACCCTAACCCAATCAATACTCAGTGATAGGAGGTGTCATCAATGATTGACTTTAAGATAAAGCAGTTCTTCCCCTGCCCCTGCTAATTTTTGTATTTTTTTAGTAGAGACGGGGTTTCGCCATGTTGGCCAGGCTGGTCTCAAACTCCTGAGTTCAGGTGATCTGCCCGCCTCTGCCTCCCAACGTGCTGGGATTACAGGCGTGAGCCACTGCACCCGGCCTCGAATCCATTTTCCAAACACATGTAGGTGAGTATGGAAATAGATGAAAGGATATGGGTCGCTTTACAAGATAACAGCCTGGAAGAGGTCATTGTGAGTTACATGCATTTGAATTCGCTGCAATATAAGCTAAGAAAAAAATAAACTTTTCTCACATAGGAGACTGGGTATTACGAAGAGCTGTTCTTTAGTCCTTGCACCTTTATCACTTTATTTTAGAAACAAAACTCCCATCTTCACCACTTTCATTTGAAAAATCTCCCCTCTATATTTCAATCTATATGAGCTGCAGTCAGAACTCTAGCCCAAGACCCAGAGCTAAACCAGTCAGCATGTAGTTTTTCCAGAGCTAAGCCAATCAGCATGTACCTTTTCCAGAGGTAAGCCCAATCAGCATGTAGCTTTTCCAGAGCTAAGCTAATCAGCATGCAGCTTTTCCAGAGCTAAGCCAATCAGTATGTAGCTTTTCTATAGCTAAGCTAATCACCACGTGGTGTGCTCTGGCAACAGCAATTTATCAGGGGTGAGTGAGCACATGACCTAACGGTGACCCAATCAGAATGAGTCTCCGGACTTCCCTGGAAACTTGTGGCCCTTTTCTGCAGGATTGAAACTTGGATGATGAGGCTGGCCACAACTTGCTACTAGAGCTGCAGAATGAAGCTAACACAGCTGAGGGTAGAGTCAAGGCATCAGGGAAACTGAGTCAAGTTGAATTGAGCCCAGAATCTACTGTCCCTGAAACCAGTACAATACTTAGATATTTTGTTATTTTGTTTTGGGAGAAAACAAATTCCCTTCTTACTGAAACAAGTCTGGTCTGCATTTTCTGTTGCTGGCTACCGAAGGAAGGGGTCCTAACTAATATCCTGGGGTAGAACAGTGCCCAGTTATAGAGGCCCCAGTTTCCCCATCACTCATGAAGAGACAGTTGCTCTAAGGAGCTTCAGCATCTACTGCCAGCATCACCGTTCTGGTGCTCTGGTTCTGGGCGATTCTTCCATATCTTGTCTGAGCATGTGAACTTTGGAACAGACTGCCTGAGTTCAAGTCTCAGCATCACCACCACTAACTATATCAAGCCCTCCAAGTCTCAGTTGTCTTACTGTAAAATGGAAATAACTTTCATAAACATTAAAATTGCTGTGAAATGTGAATGTGTTAATATGCAGAGAGTGATTAGCATAGTGCCTGGCACATAGCAAGCCCATCATCCATGGCTGCCCTCATTGTTGTTATGTTCTTCTTTATATTGAGGATCCATCCAGAACCTCCCTTCATTCTGCTGGTTGCCTCCATTCTCTTGTGCCTCACTTGGCCAGTTCTCCATCTTAGGACCTTTGAATTCCTTTCCTCAGTTCAAACGTTCCTGGTTTGTGTCCCAACACTAATAGGACTTCTCTTTCCAAGGTCACAGGTACCTAATCTGAGATGTCAACCCAGGTAATAAGTTAGTGGTTTCACCTTTAGACAGGGATAGTGAAACTTTGCTTCTGTGCATCTCATTCTTGTTTATAAATCTCTTTAAAGAATATGAACTTTGTAGTATATTTATTTTTGGCTACCCAGAATCTATTGTACCATCTTTGGGTAACTGAATTCCAGTTTCCCCTGGGTAACCACCCTCCAATGGCTGGACCAACCCTTTGTGTCAGGTGGACTAAAACCATCAGGCTCTTTTCTTCCACAGCTCTGACTGGTCCAGGGATGGGTATGTGACACTTAAGTCCAACGAGATGCAATGAGACTTCTGTTGTGGCTTCTGGGAGTGCCAGAGGCTCTTTTCTACCAGGCTTAGTCAGCCTTGCAGCCACAGCAGGAGATGCTAAGAACCGCCCTGAGAGGGAAAAAGAGGAGCAGAGGGATCAAGAGACACTCATCAGGAACTGCTGACATTTGAGCGTCTGGATCCGGCTGTGCCTGAAACTAACAAGCTACTCCTTCCACATTCTAGTTATCTGATATTATAAATTTATTTCATTTAAAGCTATTTAACTTAGGTTTTGTTGTTGTTGCATGCAACCAAGAGTGCTGACTGATACAATCTTCCAATTATATGCTGTTTTTACTTTAAAAGGAGTGTTTGGTGTCTCAGCCTGAAAGGAGCAGTAATGGTAGGATTGAGGGCACATAGCAATCCAGGAAGAAGGCAATGGTACGTAGACCCCTGAAATCATACCAGATGGCCGGTTACTACTCAAGTCTCTAGATTCAGCTGGTTCTGCAAGAAGAGTTATCAAGCTATCAGCTTTCTCTAGCAGGCATCCTTCTGTACCTTTAAGACAGAGCATCTAATTAGCTTTGGGTGGTTTCAGTTAGGCGTATAGTGGAGAAATTAAGAAAACATTAAAACCAGAACCATTGGAACATGAGGATGTGCGGCTTAAGGTTTACCCAAGAGGGGCTGACCTCAATTAGGACATTGATGCTGGATTGGGTGCTCTGGTTTTCCTCTACTTTAAAAACTGTTGGATCCCTGATATGCCAAGACCCCAGAGAGATGGAGAAACGTTTACGTGCATGGAGGAAAAAATATCTTTTTAGAGTTACAAAGTGAGAATCACAGTTATTCTACCACTATTAAGCCAGAAAATCATTGTCTAAAATGGATATTTTTTTCTTTTTTAATGTGTAAATGAGCTTCTTGGTTGGTTTAAAGGGGCAAAGATTCCCATCAGCCTTCAGAGCTGGTCACTCATCAGTGGATTGGTAAATGCAGAATGGGGTTCGAGTCTGTATCTTCTTTAGTGGAACAGTGGGTAATGTCCTTTTGACTCACGAATCAGTTTCCTTCACTCTCCTGGGCTAATGACCCACTTCCTCCGGCTTCCCTTAGCTGCACCTGGTGTTTCTGTGGGAAAGGCCTTCACACTGACATTCTTATTTGATAGTGAATGTTGATGGACACCAGGCCTGCTTATGCACAACAGCTTCTGACCTGGAATCAGAGCAGGAAACGGAATTTTAAAGAAATGTCTCAAGAGTCAGAGAAGGCAGGAGCCAAGAAGTGATCACTACTGACCTCAAGCTCAAAGACCTATGGGAAGTAGCAAAATTCAACAGGATGAGTGGTGAATCCCTGGGTCCTTGGTCAAAGGTCCTGAGGTCCTGAAGTCAAATCAGAAGAGAAAATGCAAATTTGTCCATGTAAGAAATTTATTCCAAAAAGTCAGATACAAAAATTTGACTTGACAAAGCATGGTGGGTTTTGTAAAAAAAAAAATAAATGGTTATAAAGAGGAGCTGAATGTGGAATAACTTTGCTTTCACAGAGTTAACATTTGAAGTTTCAGCTGTTTGCAAATGACTCATGGTGCTACTCAGCGTGGGTGAGGTTGTGCTGCAGTAACAAATAAGACCAAAAATATCAGTGGTTTAAATAAGAAGGCTGCATTGCCACCACAGGGTCAGCTGAGACTTCTGTACATTGGGGCCCAGGCTCACAGCACCTCCCTCTTGGCACATCCTTCTACAATCACTGTGGCAGGAGGAAGATAACATGGCTTCATAAAGATTGGCTTTTAAAATATTTGCCCAAGAGCAACACTACCATTTTCGCCCACATGTCCTAGGCAAAGTCAGTCATATGGCTGCACCTGCCTTCCAAGATTGTGGGAAAGTGCTTGGAGGGACGGGGGAATATTTAGTGAGCAGTAGTCATGACCACCATACTCCATGGTATGCAGAAATGTGGAGCAGGGCTGGTGGGTGGACCCAGTCCACTTGGCTGCTGAGCAGGGCTGGCCCACTACTCAGAATGTGGGTGCCAGGGAAGCCTGGGCTTCTCTCTCATCTGCTTTGTATATTTCTCATGACTTGATTCAAATGCAGATTCTTTGTGAAAAATTAGCCCTGATGAGAAAGCCAGTTCCTGGTCATGGAAGTAAAGGGCAAAGGAAAAAAAATTAGAGGGTAAAATACAAAGGACAAAAATGACAAGGTTGTGTAAATGACAACAGTACTGTAAATATCGATACTTTGCAATAAAACTGTGCATCGTCCTTTTGAGAGATGACAACGTGCTAGCAGCCCTCACTCACTCTCCATGCCTACTTGGCCTCAGCGTCCAGTCTGGCTACACTTAAGGAGCCCTTCAGCCCACTGCTGCACTGTGGGAGCCCCTCTCTGGGCTGGCCAAGGCCGGAGTTGGCTCCCTCTGCTTGCGGGGAGGTGTGGAGGGAGAGGCACAGGTGGGAACCAGGGCTGTACGGGGCGCTTGCGGGCAAGCGTGAGTTCCGGGTGGGAGCGGGCTCGGCGAACCCATTCCAGGGTGCCCTGCCCTTCACAAAGAAAACTCTCCCTGGGGCTCCCGTGGGCTTCTCTGGGATCAGTCACAGGCTCTGTGGGCCCTACACTAGGAGTGGCCAGCCAGAGCCGCAGGCCCTGGGCAGTGAGGGGATTAGCACCCAGGCCAGCAGCTGTGGAGGGTGCACCGGGTCCCCCAGCACTGCTGCCTGGCCCACGCTGCTCTTGAATTCTTGCTGGGCCTCAGCCACCTCCCCGCGGGGCAGGGCTCAGGACTTGCAGCCCGCTGTGCTCAAGAGCCAGCCCCCCCGGCATGGGCTTCTGAAGGGGGCCACCCCCGGCTCCACGGCGCTGGGTCCCATCGACCCAGGGCTGAGGAGTGCGGGCATGCTGCGCGGGACCGGTGGGCAGCTCCGCTCTCGTCCCTGGCTTGGGATCCACTAGGCGAAGCCAGCTGGGCTCCTGAGTCAGGTGGGGAGTTGGAGAACGTTTATGTCTAGCTGGAGTATTGTAAATGCACCAATCAGCACTTTGTGTCTAGCTCAAGGTTTGTAAATGCACCAATCAGCACTCTGTGTCTAGCTCAAGGTTTGTAAATACACCAATCAGCACCCTATGTCTAGCTCAAGGTTTATACATGCACCAATCAGTGCTCTGTGTCTAGCTAATCTAGTGGGGACTTGGAGAACTTTTGTGTCTAGCTAAAGGATTGTAAACGGACCAATAAGCTCTCTGTAAAATGGACCAATCAGCTCTCTGTAAAATGGACCAATCAGCTCTCTGTAAAATGAACCAATCAGCAGGATGTGGGTGGGGTCAGATAAGGGAATAAAAGCAGGCTGCCCGCGCTAGCAGTGGCAACCCGCTGGCGTTCCCTTCGGAGCGGTGGAAGCTTTGTTCTTTAGCTCTTTGCAATAAAGCTTGCTGCTATTCACTCTTTGGGTGGGTGTGTCTTAATGAGCTGTAACACTCATGGCGAAGGTCTACAGCTTCACTACTGAGGCCAGCGAAACCACAAACCCACCGGGAGGGACGAACAACTCTGGACGCACCACCTTTATGAGCTGTGACACTCACTGCGAAGGGCTGAAGCTTCACTCATGAGGATAGTGAGACCACGAACCCACCAGAAGGAATGAACAGCTCCAGACGCACCACCATTAGAACTGTAACACTCATCTTGAGAGTCCACGGCTATTCTTGAAGTCAGCCAGACCAAGAACACACCCATTCTGGACACACTTTCAAATGCATCCAATGGAAGCTAAATATCATAGTTGATTAATATGCATGATCTTTAAAATATATTAACAAGCTTTTCTTAATAGTTAGAAATGTGTATCATTTCCTTTCCTCCTACTTCCTCCTGATAATTTTATCTTCAATTTATTTTGATGCTATCAATTGCTTTACTTTTAAATATACTATGTTTACAATTTAATCAGAACTGAGTTATCATTGGTGTTATTTGTAACACCCAAGTGATCAAAACAACACAAACACACAGTTTTGATAAATAATTATTAAGCATCGAAGCAATATTTTATTAAAAGTAAAGTCTTTAGGAGATGGATGGAGGGGGTTGTGGAGTCTTAATTAAAGGACACTTGTCCCAGACCCCACTCTTAACAAGCTTTCCCCTTGTAGAATGTGGGGTGGGGGGATTTGCATGCCTAAAGCAAAGCATTCTGGAAAGGCTCTAGATAAGTAAAGATGGTACTTTTTTTTCTAAAAGGGAAAAGGGTGATTATGAAAGGGTAGATGGGAAAGAACAGCAAGAGTGTTCCCAGGGTGAGCACTGCAGGGCATGAGAACACACTGGGTTTGCGGTCCATACCCAGGTACCCTTGCATGGTGTTTGTGTGCCCTTCAGGAATGAGGTGATCTGAAGTCAAAAACCTTTTCTCTGCTCTCTGACTTACTGGCCTGGCATTCCGTCCCCTACTGGCACTGGAATCACTTTTTGTAAGGAGCACTGGGTCCTCTCCATAGCATTGCTCACACACCATCGTGTCTGTCCCTGAGGATGCGTCAAGCTGCTCAGGGCAACTAGTCTCGACCACCACCCCACCATGTTGTAGAGGCAGAGGTGTGTTTTCATTTGCTCATGGACACCCATGCACTATTCCTTCCCTAGGCCTCCCTTCTCTCCATGACTCCACCTCCTCACCACCGCCCCCTTCTTTCCCTCCTCCTCTTTCCTTCTACTCCCCTCCTTCCATTCCCCTCCTCCTTAGCCAGTCTTACTTCTCCTTGAAATCATTATCACAGAATGAAGGCTTGGATGTTGTTTGCATACAACTATTACAAAGAGACCCAAAGTGACATTTCTTTATGGGCCTGGGTTCCAGCCTGTGACAAACAGAGCTGATATCAGGGAAAACAAATTGTTAATGTTATATTGGAATTTCACTGTGGGCACTAGATATTTGCAAGAGGTAACCAAATGTACAAGGGGTCGAAGCAGATGAATTCCATTCCAAAACCACTAAGACTAAAAAGCAGCTGCAAACGAGGTTTGAAATGGACATCCTTCTCCTTAGAGACTTCACAGTGACAAATGGATTAGTCCCAAAGTGGAACACAAACCTGCTTTGCTTTCATAGAAGCGAAGAAGACTAATAAAGGCCGTGTCTCTATCCAGCCCTGAATCAACCAGGGCTCCGTCAACCTCTATTTAATAGCCCGATGCTTCTCAGCTGAGCTTCTTAATTAAGTCACCGTGAGAGCTGGCCCTTAAGAAACTCTTAAACACGCCGGGCGCAGTGGTTCATGCCTGTAATCCTAGCACTTTGGAAGGCGGAGGCGGGTGGATCACTTGAGGTCAGGAGTTCGAAACCAGCCTGACCAACATGCTGAAGCCCTGTCTCTACTAAAAATACAAAAAAATTAGCCAAGTGTGTTGGCGGGCACCTGTAATCCTAGCTACTCAGGAGGCTGAGGTGCGAGAATTGCTTGAACCCGGGAGGTGGAGGTTGCAGTGAGCCGAGATTGTGCCACTGCACTCCATCCTGGGCGACAGAGTGAGATTCTGCCTCAAAAAAAAAAAAAAAAAGTAATCCCAGCACTTTGCAAGGCCGAGGTGGGTGGATCACGAGGTCAGAAGTTCAAGACCAGCCTGGGCAAGATGGTGAAACCCCGTCTCTAATAAAAATACAAAAAAATTAGCCGGGCATGGTGGCGGGTGCCTGTAATTCCAGCTACTTGGGAGGCTGAGGCAGAGAATTGCTTGAACCTGGGAGATGGAGGTTGCAGTGAGCCGAGATCATGCCACTGCACTCCAGCCTGGGCAACAGAGCAAGACTTCGTCTCAAAAAAAAAAAAGAAAAGAAAAGAAAAAGAAAAAAGAAACCCTTAAACATCGAGTCCTATTTATTAATTAATGTTTAGCCTTCCTTAGTGTAAAAATGTATTTACTGAGTCTATTATTATTTATTATATTTTAATTAATAGTGTTTCCAAGGCATGACTTGGAAAGAGAAGCTTTAGTCCACTCATAACCCCAGGCAGTGCTCTCTCTATATCCTGCCATGCAGGGTACTAAGAAAAATATACAAGCAAAGTTATGTAAGAAAATCTCTAGGAAACTGTTTTGCTGCTGCTTATAGGGGACCTACATTCCAAATAGAAAGTGTGACACTCTGCAAATTCAGCTTCAAGACCAGTATCCTAACCTTTCTCCCGATCCCATATCAGTCAGGAAAGACTGGGCAATGCTCTAATAACAAATAACCCCCAAATTGCAGCCAAATTGCAGAAATCACAGCAACATTTCTTTCTCTTTTTCACAAAAAAGCAATTGCGGGTCCAGATGACTCTCGTGGACAGCATCCTCTATGTGGACTCAGCCAGCCAGGTGGCCTCTATCCTGCAGTGTCCACCTCACAGCTCTGGCACCGTCATGGTGCAGGTAAGGGAGCCCCAGAAACGCTTCACTCTGAAGTGAAACCTTCATCTTCTTCCATCCACAACAGTTACCTAGAACATGCCCCATGACCCCACCTAACTTCAAGGGGAGGGGAGGTGATATGGTTTGGATGTGTCCCCACCCAAATCTCACCTTGAATTGTATAATCCCCAAGTGTCAAGGGCGGGCCAGGTGGAGAGAATTAAGTCATCGGGGCAGTTTCCCTCATACTGTTCTCATGGTAGTGAATATGTCTCATGAGATCTGATGGTTTTATAAAGGGGAGTTCCCCTGCACAAGCTTTCTTGCCTGCCGCCATGTAAGATGTGACTTTGCCCCTCATTCACCTTCCGCCACGATTGTGAGGCCTCCCCAGTCATGTGGAACTGTGAGTCCATTAAACCTCTTTCCTTTATAAATTACCCAGTCTCAGGTATGTCTTTATTAGCAGTGTGAGAACAGACTAATACAGGAGGTGTTCTGTTCCCAGAAGGAGGGGAGGAGCAGATATGCATGAGTACTCAATGTTTCCATCATTCCTCCTTCCAGAACATTGCCACATCTGAGACCCTCCTGTAAAAAATTCTGGAGCCACTAATGCTTTCACAGTATGGAACAAACATATTTTCCAGAAGAAATCAGCCAGTTTTTTTTCCTTTCCTTTTACATAATGCAGTGCCAATGTCCTCTTACCTGGAACAGTGCCTGGCACACAGCAAGCATCGTAACTATTTGTTGAATAATTAGTGAATACATGACTGGCCGAATGAGTGAGGGCCATGCAGTGCCTCTCCCATTATGTCAGGACTCTTCTTGGAATGCTGACTGTGTTTTGTAGAGTGCAGCCCTAGGAAGATGGGAGACCCAGGATCTGGCCCTGTCTCTGCTGACAGCTCCGTCAGCTTGAATGAGGTCTAAGCCCCACGGACACTCTGCATAAAGAAGCATGCATGTTGTGTAGGTAACGGGGTTGGAACTGTTGTGGTCATTGCTTCATAAGGGAAACTAGACAGGGATAGCACCAGGATGGCAGGCTGGAGCCTGGGGAGGGCGGATCACAGAGAAGTTCTGTGACATCATCTGGGGTTAGGAACCCATGAAAAGACTGAACTTCCTATTAGGCAAGGAGAAAATGGGGAGGGTCTGGCTTGACGTCTCTTGGAGAAATCTGGATTACACAAATATGTGAGGCCAGGAAACCAACGAGGAAAACATGACCTGTCTTTGCTGATAATGATTGTCCTATCTGCATAAACTCACAAGGATGGAATAAGAATAAAACCAACAACACAATTCCGCCAAGGCTTGACAGTTTGCAAAGCATTTTAAAATACAAAGCCAACTCTGTTAATGGTAACTTGGATAGATGTTCCAGCTTCAGTCCAAATATCTTACAGATATTTACTTTAGTCCTCATAGCATGACTATCTTTATTTCACAATGAGGAAACTGAGCTAAGTATTTTACCCGAGGTTTTACAGTTAGTAGCCAAGACAGGATTCGAACCCAGGTATCTGGCTCTAGAAGCCAGACACTGAACTCTGCATCCTGCAGCCTCTGCAGAAAACACAATAAAACTCTTCTGATGATGCCAGTGGCTGGAATTCCACCACTTATACAGAACAATAGGGATGGAGTTGCTCTGAGGGAATCATGTCTATTTCGAGGAAGTTGAGGAAAAATATACCTAAATTTTGTTTTGGTCTAGTCTAATCCTACAGTATAAAGAACTTTTGTATTGCATTTGAATTCTTTTATGTATTCTTTCATGAGCAAAAACTTTTTGCACACTTACTGTGTTCCAGGTTCTGTTCTAAGCTTGTGCAGTGCATGCTACCTCATGCAACCTTTGCAACAACTCTCCCTGCTAGGGGGCCACTCTTTCCTAAAGCAGGCAGGGGCCCAGAACAGGCTGTTCCAGGCCTCCCCCATGCCTTATTATCACAGAGAGAGCATAGAATATTCCTCAAGCAACAAGAAAGAGCAAGGAAATACATGTTCAATGCAGACATCCACGTTTGTGTCATCTCAGAGGAAAGAACAGGATCACCCGTTCCCTCCAAGGGAAAATATACCCTTTTCTTTGCTTTTATTGGTTTTAAGGCCTGGGACAGTAGTTCTCCACCTTCTTGGGTCACATGGCCTTTCACTCTACCAGATTCTGTTTCCTTTCTGTGACACGAGGATAGAAATAACACGCATGGCAATGGATTGGGGTGGTATTCCAACGAAATAATGTAACGATGGCCCTTTGTGAAGTGGAATTCATACATTCATTCACTCATGCATTCAACACATTTACTGAGGGCCTATTATGTGCCAAGCTCCTCTTGAAGTCTCTGAGGCCTGAAGAGTGAAGATAGAATAGATGCTAAAGGCAGATTTCTGGAACAAACTGCCTGGGGTCAAATACTAGCCTCATTACTCACTAACTATGGGAAAGTTAAGTATAAAACCTGACTCAAAGGGTTAGTGTCAAGTTTAAAGAAGTTAATATCTGTAAAACATTTAAAATAGTTCCTGGCACAGAGTAAGTTCCAGAAATCCTTTGATAATAAAAAAAATATTTTTGAAAAGAACAACTAAGAAAAATTACATTCAGTATTTCTACCTAAGGAGATATGGCTGTATATTTTACCTTAAAAATATCAGAGATGTTAAAATAATAGAACAATAAATAGAATAATAAACATCTGTATAACTTTTTAAAAAGATTTAAAGCCCACATTTTGTGGTTTTTTTTTTTGGAAACGGAGTCTTGCTCTGTCACCCAGGCTGGAGTGCAGTGGCGCCATCTCGCTCCACCTCCCGGGTTCATGCCATTCTCCTGCCTCAGCCTCCAGAGTAGCTGGGACTACAGGTGCATGCCACCACGCCCAGTAAAGCCCACATTTTCTAAATGTGAAATAAAATTTTAATTCTTAACCATTAGCCATCAAGAACACACAGATACCTAGAATGCCCTAACTTATTAATGTCTTAATGTATTAGTTCAAGTCTCAAAAGCTTAAAGCAATAAAATGTATTACCTGCTGAAGTAAACCCTCATATACCTGTGATAGCAGTTCCTCCACCATCAAGAATCTGGAAAAAGGAGGAAAGCCTAGAAAACAACAACAACAACAACAACAAAACACTGCTTCTTAAAGATATCAACCCCAAAGTGACACCTATCACTTCCTCTTTCATGTCACTGGCCACCCCCACCTTCACTGAGAAGAAAAAGGTTAATTCGACTACACACCTGACTTCACTGTTTGATCATCTGATCGTGGACAAGTCACTTAATTTGACTGTATTTCAGTTTCCTTGTTTGTTAAATGAAAACAGAAACAGTGCTTTGCTCATGGCATTGTCATGAGAGTTAAATCATACACAAAAATGTTAGCTATAATGACGATGTGATCTACCCACAGAAAATATAAAGTATTATTTGTGTGTGCATGTCTGTTTAACATGAGTAGTATCAGACTACATTTCCAATGCCGATAAAAATGTGTGATCTGACTGAAACAACCTCACATTTTATTTCAAACTTACACACTTACACAATACATCCATACATGAGAGTCACCATTGCGTTTCGTTCCCATGAAAACTTGGATTGCATCAGAGTTTTATCGCTTTTGACCCAATGCCACTTAATGACTGAAAAAAATGGTGGGTTCATGTTTGGTATTTCCTGATGCGGGCAAGGGAGCAGGGCTGCTCTCAGCAGGCGGTTCTCACCCATGTGCTCACTGGCCCTCCACAAGCTGATGTCCCAGACGACAGACACATGGTTTAGGGAGCTCAGATGCTTGAACTGTGATGCAGCTGGAAACCCAATCAGGACATTGGAGAGGAAAGCGGAGTGAGTTGGGGTCAGAAGGGGGCACGTGGGACATTCCCAGGAGTTGGAACTGAAGAGGGGTGAAAGGGAGGGATGTGGGCAAAGTCAAACTCTGGAAGCAGAGGCTCAGGGGGTACCATGTGTTTGTGGTTGGGGACAGAGATGGGGCAATGAGGCCCAGCACCCAAAGGCCAACAGGGCTAAGGTGCGCAATGACTTCAGGTTGACTCTGGAGGCTGATGAGTTGTTTGTCTGGATGGACGTGTGGTGGGCAGATGTCTTGTGCCTGCCCAGCCTTCACCCCACACTTCTGGGGCCATGCTCTGAGCTTGCTCAGGGAACCATGGCTTTGCTGGTCTCAGTACAGCTCCAGAAATGATCATGTGGCTCCGGTTTGACCAATGAGGTGCCACATCCCTCTGGCCACAATGATTGGCTCAGGAATGGCATGTGACCCAGTCAGACCCAATCAAAGCTCACCCTGGGCCTTGCTAGGGGAGGAAGGATGGAAGGTGTAAGACTCCACCTTCAGAGCCCCCTGGGTGGGGGTCACATGTGCCTCAGGGTGATGTCAAGAATGTTGTGCTGAGATGGAGAGAAAAAGAGTCATAGTCCCTGGATTTGGATATGCTCAAAGCCAGCTTGTCATTGGCCTTTTCTTGGCATGAGGCAATACATTCCTTTCCTTCGTTTAAACTAGTCGGACGTGGGTTTTCTGTCACTTACAACCTAATGTCTTCTAAAACAGCCTTCCCCAACCTTTTTCACACCAGGGACTGGTTTCATGGAAGACAATTTTTCAACGCATGGTGGGTGGTGGGGAGGGATCGTTTCAGAATGAAACTGTTCCCCCTCCTATCATCAGGCACTAGTTAGATTCTCATAAGGAACCCACAACCTAGACCGCTCGAACACGCAGTTCACAACAGGGTGAATGCTCCTGTGGTAATCTAATGCAGGGATGGCCAGCCTTTGGCTTCCTTGGGCCATGTTGGAAGAATTGTCTTGGGCCACACATAGAATACACTAACACGAATGATAGCTGATGAGCTAAAAAAAAAAAAAAAAAAAAAAAAAAAAAAAAAAAAAAAAAAAAAAAAAAAAAAAAAAAAATTGCAAACAAAAATCTCATAATGTTTTAAGAAAGTTTACAAATTTGTGTTGGCTGCATTTTATTGCGGCATTATTCACAATAGCAAAGACTTGGAACCAACCCAAATGTCCAACAACAATAGACTGGATTAAGAAAATGTGGCACATATACACCATGGAATACTATGCAGCCATAAAAAATGATGAGTTCATGTCCTCTGTAGGGACATGGATGAAATTGGAAATCATCATTCTCAGTAAACTATCGCAAGAACAAAAAACCAAACACCGCATATTCTCACTCATAGGTGGGAATTGAACAATGAGATCACATGGACACAGGAAGGGGAATATCACACTCTGGGGACTGTGGTGGAGTGGGGGGAGGGGGGAGGGGGGAGGGATAGCATTGGGAGATATACCTAATGCTAGATGACGAGTTAGTGGGTGCAGCGCACCAGCATGGCACATGTATACATATGTAACTAACCTGCACAATGTGCACATGTACCCTAAAATTTAAAGTATAATAAAAAAAAAAAATTATGTTGGGCGCATTCAAAGCCGTCCTGGGCTGCATGCTAGCTCCAGGCCGTGGTTTGGGCAAGCTTGAATGTCTCTGCTGATCTGACAGGAGGTGGAGCTCAGGCAGTAATGCTCCCTCACCCGCCGTTCACCTCCTGCTGTGTGGCCTGGCTTCTAACAGACCATGGACTGGTCTCTGTCTGTGCCCAGGGATTGGGGACCCTTGTCCTCAAAGACAGAGTGTGCCTCTTTAAAGATTGCTGTTCTTTCCCTCGCAGTGAACCGGTAATACGCTCATTCTGCAAAGACATTCGAAAGATGTTTTTGGCCTAACTAGAATCAATTCTGTTGAATTCCCCCAAATCACATCCCAATTCACTTTTTTCCTAAGAAATCCAATGTTAATTTACCCTCGAAGAGCACACAACTCTGGGTGAGTCTCTCTGGCGTCTCATACCAATTTTTTTCCCTTTGGCAATTGGTCTCCAAATCATTAATGTCACATATAACTTAGGGCCCAAACAGCCCACACAGCGATCTCCACAGTGCCTGTCATGATGTGGTCGATTTTGATGGCAAAAATAACTAATTGAAACCCTACAATTTGTTTACTTTTAATACATTAAGGTGGTGGTTATCAAATGGAGCTGAATTATCCCTTAAATTACCATGAAAACAAAATCAATAGTTTATTTATCACACAAAACAAAAGAAAAAAGAAGGAATAAAATGCTCTGAGGAATCTTTATTAGAAGTTTTCCTTGGAAGAAAACAATGTAGATAAACTCAGAGTAAATAAGGTATATGGTAATTTGGAGGAATAAACTGACCCCTAGTTCATAATTGTTTATTTCTTGGTTCCTAGCTTATAAATAGTCCGGTGGGGCCTTTCTAAAGTCTAAATTTCTTTCTAACCAAGTGATTAGAATAAATGTCCCATGGTCCAACAATTGAGTGCAGTGTGGGTGTTTATACTATTACTTCAACTAAATATTGTGTTTTTTTTTTTTTTAGATGGAGTCTCACTCTGATGCCCAGGCTGGAGTGCAGCGGCATCATCTTGGCTCACTGCAACCTCTACCTCCCGAGTTCAAGCAATTCTCCTGACTCAGCCTCCTAAGTAGCTGGGATTACAGGCACACACCACCACACTTGGCTAATTTTGTATTTTTAGTAAAGACAGGGTTTCGCCATGTTGGCCAGGCTGGTCTCAAACTCCCCACCTCAGATGATCTCCCTGCCTCGGCCTCCCAAAGCGCTGGGATTACAGGCGTGAGCCACCGCGTCTGGCCGGTACTTCAACTAAATATTTAAGATTATTAGTACATTGAGCTCATCAATGCTTCCACTTTGGGGTCCAAGAGCAAAACTGGAGCTAATTCAGATTATCACCACCTAAGCTGCTTACTTTTAAAAATTATTATTATTTTTAAATTTGGAATTTCTCAGGGTTTCTGCTCCAATTCATAGTTCCTGTGTCTTTAGTGGAAATGTCAGTACTTTATAGGATGACACACACAGCATTATTCCTGGCTGTTGAGACACCAAAAAGCCAGATTTACTGTTCCTTCCAGAGGATCCCCAACACCGACATTGACTAAATTCCTTTTCTGCAAGCATCCTGGCAGATGTTCTGGTTAAGACCTTGCACCGTCACGAGCTCATCCTTTTCATGCTCCAACAGCTGTTGAGTGCTGTGTAGCCACCACCCAAGCATCTGACATGTAAGGGCCCTTCCTGCCCACCTCCTGGTGACAGCTGACAAACTAAATGAGCAGAAAACCTTTATTTTTGCTTCAAAAGATGAAAATTGGATTATAAATTAATGGAAAAGCCCATCTGTGAACATGTTCTTACAATTTCTAAATGTTACAAGTCAGAGAAGAACAAGGGCCTGGGAAATACTCAGTATTGGTATTAGTAACTCCTAAGGTAGGATTTTCCTGGGGGATGGGGAGGAGGGCTGCAAACAGACAGGGAGGCTCTGTGCCCTGATCTCCAAGCCTCAGGGGGGAAATAGAACCAGAGGATGGGGATGGGCTGGAGAGATGGGTCAAGTCAAGGTGGAGAGGATGTGTTGAGATGCTATGGCAGACTGTGGTGGCTGCTCCTCGCCATCTGTTTTCCTTCTTTTTTATTAGATGTTTTATTTGCCATATGGCCATATAGAATCAAAACTCCATTTTCCATCCAGGCTTGCTGGTAGATGTGGCTAAGAAGTTCTAGTTGGGGGAATATAAACCTATTTGTTGTGTCCAGATTCTGAGAGGTATCTTAAGGAGTGAGAACATTCCCTCTGTCCATCTGCCAGCTGGAATGCAGACTCAGGCGTCTGATCTGGAGCCGTCACCTTGAGCTATGAGTGAGAAACCCTTTGCTGATCATGGCAGAGTAACAAGCTAGAAGGAGCCTTGCTCCTCGATGGCATGGGGGCCGCTGTATTAGCCTCAGGCTGTCCTCCTTTACATAAGACAGAAGGACACTTTATCTTGTTTAAGGTACCGTCCATTTCGGGGGGAACTCATAACTGAACAAAATCTCAGATCTCATCTCAGAAGGCGTCTCTGAGCTAGAAATCTTGGGGAGATTCAGAAGTGTAATAGGTAGTTCCTGTGTCCAATATGATTAGGTGTCCTGGGGAAAACTTCATAAACTTTGAGCAGGAGGGTGTGGTGCAGACTGGAAGAGGTTTCAGGGTTTTGAGAAAGGTGGTGAAGGGTGAGAACTCTCTCACCCACCCCAAATATGCTGCTTCAACTTGAGGATTACTGTGAGCTAAAGGTGCTTGAAAAACAGCAGATGCAAGAAGAGCATTCTGATCTCACATTTTCTTCCTGAAGACGGGAGATAAAAATTCCCATGGGAAAGATGCCCTCTTTGTGCCAGGAGAAAAGAAACATTCTTTGATGGGGAGTCCTAGCCGAGATAATTCTGTACAGACCTTGTTAAAACAACTCTTATCTTTTCAGCCTCCCCACATGAGTGAGCTGCTTTTTCACAACTTACTGTTCTCTGTCCAATTTCACTATCTGAGGGACTGACTCTGCTTCTTTGGGTCTTCATTTCCTTAAGATGGCTCCCATGCCACATAAAACTTGTACTAAATAAATTTGTATGCTTTTCTCCTCTTAATCTATTTTAGGTCGATTTCATTCTAGAGCCCAGCTGGAACCCTAAGAGGTTGAAAGTGGAGTTTTGTCTCCTCTGCAGTGGACACTCAAAGAACTAGCCAGGACGGGTTGGACCTGGGAGCAGAGAGACCATGGCTCCCTTCCAAGGCTGGGAGAAGGGAGTCGCCACTCCTTCCCAATCAAACCATGCCAAGAACGAGGCTTTTGCAGGGAAATCAGTGCAGATGAGAACTTACCAACAGTTAAGATGAATAAATATATCCAACTGCCTGGCCCATGTCAACACGCAACAATTATTTGCTAAAAGAAATAAAAAAGGGGCCAGCCAGGGTGGCTCATGCCTAGAATCCCAGCACTTTGAGAGGCTGAGGCAGGCAGATCACTTGAGGCCAGGAGTTTGAGACCAGCCTGGCCAACATGGTGAAACCCTGTCTCTACTAAAAATACAAAAATTAGCCGGGTGTGGTGGTGCGCACCTGTAATCCCAGCTACTCTGGAGGCTGAGACAGGAGAACTGCTTGAACTCGGGAGGCAGAGGTTGCAGTGAGCCAAGATGCACCAGTGCACTCCAGCCTGGGTGATAGAGTGAGACTCCATCAAGAAAGAGAGAGAGAGAGAGAGAAGAAAGAAAAAGAGAGAGAGAGAAAGAAAGAAAGAGAGAGAAAGAAAGAAAAGAAAGAAAGAACGAAAGAAAGAAAGAAAGAAAGAAAGAAAGAAAGAAAGAAAGAAAGAAAGAAAGAAAGGAAAGAAAGACTGACTGCATGAACAACAGCCCAGGAAACACAAGAGAAGTAGCGTGGAGTAGTGGCCAAGGATGGGTGCTAGAATCTCAGAGCCTATATCTGTATATCCAGATGTCTCAGGCCAATGCCTAAAAACAGTGTTCAATAAATATCGAATAGTAATATTACTACTGTTATCACAATTGAGAGTAACTGAGTGTCAACCAGCTGATCTGCTTGCCAATGAAGGGACTCCAGGATCCTTAAGTCACTTCTATTTTTCTCCACTTCCCTGGCAACTTTTTCTCCAAGACTAGATCGATTCAACACTCCTCCAAGTCCTGGGTTAACCTCAGTGGCCCTCTGCCTCCCATTGTGATCACCTGGGTCCACAGCAATCTTTTCCTTCTCCGACAGCACATTATTACCTTGTCATTGGGCACTTGAAGTAGACATCCTTTGACATCCTCTGTGAATGTTACCTTATTTCATTCCTTGTTTTCCCAGCATGTAATGGGCAAACAAGGCCCTTCAAAAAACAGATCTGACCCTGTTGACTTCTGCAGACACATCTAGCATCTCTTTCAACTTGAAAAATCATGTCTATATTCCTGCATTCCTAAGCTACCAGCTAAATTTTTTATAAGTTTAAATTTATATTTGGATGTAATTATATATTTATAAATTACATATATATTTTATATTTTTAAGATATTTACTTGTGTAAAATAAATAAATAAATGGGTAAAATCTTCAGCATATTGTAAATACTGGATATTTTAAGAGAAAACCGTAATATAACTTAAAGTATGTCCAACTGAGGCTCAATACGATTGTGATTTGATACCTGTCATAATTGATTTTTTAAAAAATACATACAGGAGCTTCTCATGGTTAGGAGCTTTGCATTGTTCTTTATTCCCCTTGAACTTGTACACCCCTAGAAGAATTTGATCATAATGTATCATAGTTTTATTCTTGGAAGTTTTTTTTATTGATTACTCTATCACATATCACTGACTGCAACAAAAATATGCTCATACATTTACATTTAAATTTAAAAAATGTCTCTGACTATAAGTCTTTACATTTTAAAATAAGTTTTTTTTTAAACTTGTCATTATGGATGATCATTCCGGTTGTTCGCAGAGCACAATTGATCAAAGCAGCATAAGTATGGCAGAGTTCAGGATAAAGAATTATTAATCTGAAAAAAGTAAAATTATTTGGCTATTCTTCTCTTAGTATGATAGGTGGGATTGTTTTTTTTCCATTAATGTATTCATGAATATTACTTGTTATTTTAAGGAGGCAGTTTCATCATCAATTTTATTCACACCGTTTTGTTTTTATTGGTGTAAGCACTGAGCATTCGTTCACATAAACAAGCAGATGGGAAAGGGGGGGCCTTCTGTTGGAAGCCATGCACTTGTTTGGACTCCTTCCAGGTTATGTGCCAAAAATCACACAATGATTTATCATAAAAATATTTTTGATAATCTATAAGCTGACATCCCTATTAGGTTCCTCTTCAATTTCAGTGAAAGTGAAGAATTGAAAACAATTTGACTGTAAAGGGATGTGGTTCCAGTTATACACCCAGATGGGGTACCCAGTTGTCAGAGATGTTTGTGTTCTCAATGCTCAGGCTAATATTTCAAAATGTGTCTTTGCCTGGTGCCCTGAAGGACTTTTCCCAGGAGGGGAAAACGCCTTTGTAAGACGCAGGCTGGGTGATGGCTTTTGTGTGAGGACATCTTCCACCACCCGCCCTTCCCCATCCTCCTCCTGTCCTGGGAGGCTGGTTGCATGGACCACAGCAATGGGCTCCCTTCTCTGCTGCTTCCAAGTTATGTTCCCTGCCAGTGGTTGGAGGTCAGGGCAGGGAAGAATAAAGTTGGGCTCCCTCTGTGGGATGACCCAGGGTGGCTGCATCTCTCTCAGGAAGGTCACAGCTCCTTCACATTCTACACAGCCTCTCCTGTCTCCAGATTCTGGAAACCTCTTTCTTCTCTAACTCTGCACAGGGCCCCACTAACCCTAGAGAGCTGCACTATCCTTTGTGGCTTTCTTTACTTCACCCACACCTTTATAAACATTTCCTGTATTAAACTTTCTTCGAATTACCCAATTTGAGTGTGCTTTCTGTTTTGTGTTAGTATCCTGACTGATAAACCCATTTTTTAAATTGTACTTTAAGTTCTGGGGTACATGTGCAGAACGTGCTGGTTTGTTACATAGGTATACACGTGCCATGGTGGTTTACTGCACCCATCAACCCATCATCTACATCTGGTATTTCTCTTAATGCTGTCCCTCCCCTATCCCCCACCCCCCAACAGGCCCCAGTGTGTGATGTTCCCTTCCCTGTCTCCATGTGTTCTCATTGTTCAACTCCCACTTTTAATATAATGAAAGAGGGTATTTGTGAAGGAGGAATTGAAAAATAGGATACATGTAGGTAGGGGGTCTGGAAATTGATGATCTTAAAACTGTCTATGCCTGTGAACCCTTAAAAAATTGTCATGTATCCCCAGAGGTGTGAGTACTCCAATCTGATGATGGCCGATCTATGAGTAAGTTCTTTGGTGGGGATTTGTGAGATTTTGGTGCACCCATCTCGCTAGCAGTATACACTGAACCCAATTTATAGTCTTTGATCCCTTACTCCCTTCACACTCTTTCTCCCTGAGTCCCCAAAGTCCATTCTGTCATTCTTATGCTTTTGCATTCTCGTAGCTTAGCTCCCACTTACGAGTGAGAACATACAATGTTTGGTTTTCCATTCCTGAGTTACTTCACTTAGAATAATAGTCTGCAGTCCCATCCAGGTTGCTGCAAATGCCATTAATTCATTCCTTTTTATGGCTGAGTGGTATATATACATACATACACATAAATATATGTATACACACATGCTATATATATATATGTGTGTGCATATATATATATCACAGTATATCACAGTTTCTTTATCCACTTATTGATTGATGGGCGTTTGGGTTGCTTCCACATTTTTGCAATTGTGAATAGTGCTGCTGTAAACATGCGTGAGCAAGTATCTTTTTCGTATAATGACATCTTTTCCCCTGGGTAGATACCGGGTAGTGGGATTGCTGGATCAAATGGTAGTTCTACTTTTAGTTCTTTAGGGAATCTGCGCCCCCAGTCCCTGCCACCATTTTTCATGGTGGTTGCACTAGTTTACATTCCCACTAGCAGTGTAGAATTGTTCCCTTTTCACCACATCCATGCCATCTATCATTTTTTGATTTTTTGATTATGAGATGATGGCTGATCTAATGCCTGACCAACCACCCTATTCCCTTCACTCTATAGTGATAAGGACATGGTTGGGAACCAAACAAGCATTAAAGAAAGCTGGCAAATGCCTTTTCACAAATGCCAGATGATACAGGTGAACGCTATACAGCATGGTGTTTGTCCAGCACCTTCCATCCCTGCTACTACCCGGCCACACCACCACTGCCCTCATCTGCAGGGGAAGCAAATGTCCTCCCTTGAGCTCATGGGTGCAGTGGGGGCTGCCTCCAGGAAGCCAAGACCCCATGATTGCCTGCTTGAGTCTAGCACCAATCACCGTTGAACAACAGCCCATCTGGTTTATCCACCAGGTTTTTTTTGAGCACTGAGTTAGAAATTCCAGGCAACCCATTGAGAGTTCTTTATTGCAGCAGCGGGCAACTGATCTACGATAACATGTAAAAAGATAAGGGTCCCCAGGCGATGACAGCAGCTGCAGTTTAAAGTTGAATTTGGAGTTATTAAAGCGTGTGCTGCATCCACCTGCAGGAGGCAAGTGACGATCTCAAATCTCCCATCCCTGAGTTGGCCAGAACCCCCAAGGTCAATTGCCCAACATACCTGGTGCCTCTGAGACTTGAAGTTCCTGGCAGATGGCTGTGGGGTGCGCCTGCACTAGCTGTCACTGTGACTCATCCCTCAGGATATGTCAGATTCTGGCATTTATTTTCATTTATTAATTAATTTTAAAGCAATAGCAATCTCAGAGCCTCTTAGATTGTGGCCCATCGCAATATTAAAGCTGGTCGAGCCACTCTCTAGGGCCAGGGTTTTTGTGACAGTTTAGATTATCATTAAGCAAATATTCACTCTCTCCCCTTCACACTGCAGGTGGAGAACACTTCCCACCCTGCTGATGTTTGGCTGTGTGACTTGCTTTGACCATTTGGAAGTCAGCAGAAGTGATGAGAGCAAAGGGATTAAATGTGCAGCTTGGCTCACTCTTGCTCCTGGGGATCTGCTGTGATGAGCGTGTGCTCTCTTTATAACAGGAGCTACTGTCCCTTTATACTGGGTCCAGTGCGTACATGTGTGGAGCAGATCTGAGCCCAATCCACAGCCTGCACCCTATCCAGCACAGCCCATGTCACAGAGCCGGGGTCGCAGAGCCATGAGTCACCGTGAATCTGTGCGTGTGAGAATTAGTGCTTATTTTGAACCACGGAGATGGGTTGGCAACAACTGACAAATCACTGAGTTTTCAATTCTGCTCTGTGGAACTCAACGGAAGTCATTTTCAAAAAAATGGTTTCATTCATTCACATATTTATTAATTCACTTGCTTATTCTACAAACACTTTATTGATCACCCTAGGTATCGTGCACTGTTCTAGAGAGACTCATCCATCTCAGCTTATCTGGGCTGTTTTTTGACCTTCCTGAGAGAATGGAGGGCCTGTGTGTGCACATTGGTAAAGTGCTTTGAAAGGAATGAATCCAGCAGATTTCACAGCCCCTTCTCCTCTGCAAGGCTGTGTAGCCTTCTCTGAGGCTAGCTGGGGTTGGTGTGGGCGGGAAGGAGTCTTGCTGCTACCCGAACAGACTCAGATGCTCCCCTGCCTCCATCTCTGCATTAAATCAGGGGCTGTCAAGGAGGAGGCAGGGATAAGGCGATGTTCGTCAGCTCCCGGAGGGGCAGGTCTCTTCACATCTTGCCTGGGTTCATTGGCTCAGCCACTTGCTGGTCGACCTTGTTTCTGTTTTCAGATAAAGAAAATGAGGCTCTTTTTCTTTCATCACTTTGTCCAGTGAACTTAGGAGCAACCAGGAGCAACCAACCAACTTCATTATATTCCTTGGTTCTCCATGTAGGGTCAAAGATATCAGGTATAGAGTCATTAAGCTCCTGCCTCTCATGAGCAGTGAATCAGGAGTATCAAATGCATTTATTTTACAAGAACTATCGGTGTTCTCCATGCTATTAGAAGTACAGCCTTTAGCATTTTTGAGTCTAATCATATTAAGCAGCCAACTCCAGAAACCCCCAAATCAACAAAAGAACTCCATCCTTAATACTCTGTTCCTCTAGAATTACTCCTGCTACCAAAATCTGTATGAGTCAGGGTTCTCTAGAGGGACAGAACTAATAGGATAGATGTATATATAAAGGGGAGTTTATTAAGGAGTGTTGATTCACACGATAACAAGGTGAGATCCCACAGTAGGCCATCTGCAAGCTGAGGAGCCAGGAAGCCAGTTCGAGTCCCAAAACCTCAAAAGTTGGGAAGCCAACAGTGCAGCCTTCAGTCTGTGGTTGAAGATCCAAGAGTCCCAAAGCTGAAGAACTTGGAGTCTGATGTTCAAGGGCAGGAAGCATACAGCCCAGGAGAAAAATGGGGCCAGAAGGCTCGGCCAGTCTAGTCCTTCCACGTTCCTCTGCCTGGTTTTATTCTAGCTGAGCTGGCAGCTGATTCAATGGTGCCCACCCAGACTGAGGGTGGATCTGCCTCTCCTAGTTTACTAACTCAAATGTTAATCTCCTTTGTCAACCCCTTCACAGACGCACTCAGGAACAATACTTTGCATCCTTCAATCCAATCAAGTTGACACTTAACGTTAACCATCATAGAGGATAACAACAATTCACCCAATTCTTGGCCCAGGGAAAGAGCAGGAGCCGCACTCACATCTCTCGAATCTCAGTCCCATGTCCTTCTCTTTGCTCCAAATGCCACTTCCCTGGAGAATTGTTTTTAAGCCCCCATTCCTAGTCTCTGAAAACAGGGGGCTTTAGCTCAGATATCGTGGCCTCATCCTTTCTTCAGACTATGTTTGCTGAGCTTCCGTTATGTAGCAAGTGCTGGGAATACAGCAGTGAAAAAATGAATTTCCTGTTCTTGAGGATGTGTGGAAGAACAGAGATCAGGAATGACACACAATCTATCTGGTGACCATGAGCTCTGTGGGGGAAAGCTAAGTAGAGTAGCTGGGGGGTTCCTTTGTTAAAGGTGTTTGGGGAAGGCCACTCTGAGGATGTGACAGCCAAACACAGACCCGAAGGAAAGGAGGGAGCAAACCAAGCTTATAAGAGAGTAAAATGTGCTCCAGGCAAAAGGCATAGCTGCACAAAGACCCCGAGGCAAGACCATGCCTGGCCTGTTGAGGAACAGAGTGTTTACTTCCTGGAGTCACCCAGGAGAGCAACATGCTCTGTGTCCATTCTGCGCCTTGTTGCAGTCTCAGGACTAAACTGCTTGCGTGAAACCCAGGGTCTTTCAAATAAAAATTTAACAAGAGACACCCCAGTGTCTTCAGAGTAAATCTTTAGAACTGAGAGTTTGTAGCTGAAGGCAACTAAAGCGGTTCAAAGCGAAGGGCAATTTGACAATGACATGGCTAGATTCACCGGCAGGGCTGGGCAGGACCACCTGCTGGAGCTCCAGGACCACAGACATGACATTCCAAGGGTGGGACAAGAGAACAGCTGGGGAGGCTGTCACCCCATCATGGCGCCTCCCTCCCCCCAACAGTCAAACATAAAAAATAGATTTTTTATGACTCCTCCCACCACTCTGTGCTATGGACATGAAAGAACTTTGACCACTGCGACCCTCAACCCCTGGCCTTTGTCCTGAAATAAACAAATGAGTCCTCCCATCTATTACCCACCCCATGTGATGAAGTGGGCTCCTAGGAACATCCGGCATCCAAGTGGCAACCACAGTGCTTGTTTCAATTACCTCTTATTTATCCCACTGGTTAGGGAGGGATGTCCCATCCTAAAGCATATGAGATGGCTGAACACACGATGCCCAACACTGGACAGATGACCTTGGCAGCAGCTCCTCAGTCACGTCTACTAACACCCTGGGGGAGGAGGGCATCACACGCCATGCAGAGCCACGCAGGGTTGTGCTGGGGGGCAGAGAAAACCAGCCAGGGCTGTGGATGGCAGGCTTTGTGGCAACAAGAGGTTGAGGTGCCCCTGGTCCCTGCAGGAGGATGCAGTTGGCTTGTTTCAATAATTTGTGGGTTGGCAGAGAGGTGCATCCATGAGGTTGAGGACGAGATGTGGTACAGCTGGTGTAGCCGGTAGGGGAACTGGCCAGGTAGAGACTCTTTCCTTTTGGGTGGGTGACATATCTGGTGAGGGCAGGAGAACTCATGGTTAGGCTTTTGGGTTTCTGTGAGGCTCAAAGATGTCAAGGCAGCATGTGACATTTGAGACATCTCGCTGTGCCTAAACTGTTTACACAAAACAGCATGGTCCCTGGTGAACATGTTTTTCTTCTGGGAGTCTGGAATTTTGGTACATGCCAGGCCAAGGCTGCCCCATAACCAGCCCTGAATAAAAATCCCAGGCACCAAGTCTCTAATCATCTTCCCTGGTAGATGACACTTCCCAGGCGTTGCCACACCTCACTGCTGGGGGAATTTAGCACATCTTGTGTGACTTCAATGGCAGAGACCCTTGGAAGCTTGGGCCTGACTTCTCCCAGACTTCACCCATGCACCATTTTTCTTTGTTGATTTTGCTTTTTTCTGCAATACATCATAGTCAAGAGGAGGACAACATGCTGAGGGTTGTGAATCCTCACAGTCAGTCCTTAGTCCTGTGAGTGGTCTTGGGTACCACACGCCTTGCCTTTTCTGGATTCTAAGCCTTTGCTTTGGACCTAACACCTCATCTCATCTAATACCTGACACCAGCCCTGACTTTTAGGATGATCTTACTGATCCTCAGTACTCTGTTCAAATCTCACCTTGACCAAGAATTCTGAAGAGTTTTTACCCTCCTTAGAATTCTATAGCCTTTGATATCAAAATCACCTATCGGGCACAGTGTTATAAACGATCGTCATCTTCCTTCCTAAGAACCATCCATGTTTTGAGTTTTGTGACAAGTGTTAATTTATGGCAGCCCCTAGCCTGGAAGCCAAGATAAGATGACATAAAATAAACATTTTTACATGAGTTTGCTCTGTCCTCAATGCTCTGTATTCACTGAAAAAAGACTTTTGAAGATAGAATCTTAATAGATATCAAATTATTACCTAATTTCAAAATATTTTGACAATTCTTCATAGACACAGCTATAGCAAAGTATGTCTGTCAGTGATAGTGCCTACAACTGGAATTAGTCCTAGAACTGTGAATCCTATTTTTAAGTGTGATTAGAATTTTATTCCTTAGAGCCTGGTTGTTTTAAGTCATTAAATCAGTCATCAAAAATTGATGGAGTGCCTACTAAGTGCCACACACAGAACATTCTGGAATTTCAAAATTAACAAGATTTATTATCTGCTTTGGAAAGATTTGGTAGCTGTATCTGGTAGTTTTGGCAGTTTTTCTGTGTTTATGTGCCTACCCAGTATCTAATCACCCATGTCCCTTCCTTGTAATACTCTCTGTGGATATTCATCTGTCTTCCAGGTAGCCCATGTCTCAGAGGGGAACTGACCCGACCCCCAACTACAGCAGTACACCCGGATTGGTCTAAGCTAACTAGAGTAATCCTACTTTAATGAACCAATGATTCATTCAGTGAAACCAGGCTTAATCCGATCAACATATAATACTCTCCCACAAGGTGGCCCAATCAGTGAAAAATTCATATTTTCTTTGGAAATCTCCTTCTGAATGTGAAAGGCACGGTTATCTGGATACCAGAACTGCTGGGTCATTTTGGAAGGCCAGGCTGAGGATGAGGAGAAGGGCCCAATACAGAGTATAAAAGATAAATTGGAGAGGGAACTTGATCAAGCCGCTCCTGATATCCAAATTTCTGAACTTATTGTTTATCTGAACCAATAGATTATTTAAAATAATTAAGCCAGGAAGAGTTAATATTTTTGATGTTGACATTCAAAATTAATCTACATTATTTACTCCATAACATCCATCTATTCTTTCTCTCATTGTTTATTGTCTGATTTTCTTTTGGAAAATGTAACCTTCCTATATTCTCAGACATGTGTTTTGAGTGGGACTCCTACCACACTCAGCTCTATATGACAGTTTAGATTAGCTTAAACCAATTAGCATATTCTATTATTTTGGCTTTGATGATTGGTTTAGGGATAAACACAAAACCCAATTAAGGCTATCGAAATGGTAAAAATTTCAAGACTTATGCAGTAGATACAGTAAGAGACCCTTCTCCTTCCCCTAGTTTCTGTGGTGTGAGGATCTGCATTCTAGACATCCAGGAGCCATTTTATTGCCACAGATGAGAACTCAGAATTGTTCAAAGTTAAAGTCCACAGATGAAGCCAATGTTGCAGAAAACAGATGAAGGAGAGAAATTAAAACATGTACAATGCTGGATTCGACTTGTCATGAAGCCTGCTACCTCTGGACTTCTCTGTTATGAGTGCAAAGAAAAAAATGTTTAAACAAGTTTGAGTTAGATTTTCTGACTTTTGCTACATACTAATGTTAAGTACTATTATAAGGGTTTATTCTAAGTCTCATCCTAAGCTTAGTCCGGGGATAGACTCAGGATGAATGAAACCAGGGAGGTGAACTGGAGAAGTTTACATCCCAGAGGTAGAGGTGGCAAACATACGTGGGGTTGTGACGCAGGGATAATTGTAATAAACATATTAAATAAACGAATGAATCATTATTCTATAAAACTGGCTGGGTGCATTGGCTCATGCTTGCAATTTCAGCACTTTGGAAGGCCAAGGTGGGAAGACCACTTGAGGCCAGGAGTTTGAGATTAGCCTGGCCAATATAGTGAGACTCTGTCTCTACAAAAAAATAGAAAAACTTACCTGAGCCTTGTGGTGCACGCTGGTAGTCCCAGCTACTTGGGAGGTTGAGGCAAGAGGATTGCATGAGCCCAGGAGTTTGAGATTGCAACGAGCTGTGATTGTGTCACTGCATTCCAGCCTGTGCAACAGATGAGACCCCAACTCAAAAAAAATTTTTTTTAATCAAAAACTGATATTTACAGATTCTGGTTGAGGTAAGATGTTATATATACACTCTACCATGTTTCTCCCACTGAATGAAGATCTAGAACCTGGAAAGACAGCAGTAATTCGAGGGCTCTGAAAAGTAAATAGTTGTAGGTGGATCACGGAAGATCAGAATGTGAAGTGTCACTAAACTGGTTGTATTGGTCCATTGTCACACTGCTGTAAAGAAATACCTGAGACTGAGTAATTTATCAATGAAAGAATTGGCTCATGGTTCTGCAGGCTGTACAGGAAGCATGGTAGCATCTGCTTCTGGGGAGGCCTCAGGGAGCTTTTGCTCATGGAGGAAGGTGAGGGGGAAGTGGGCACATCTTACATGGCAGGAGCAGGAGGAAGAGAGAGAGGGGGAAGGTGCTACACACTTTTAAACAACCAGATCTCATGAGAACTCACGAACTTATTATCACGAGAACAGCATCGAGATGATGGTGCTAAACCATTCATGAAGGACCACCAGCATGATCCAATCCTCCCATTGGGCCCCACCTCCAACATTGGGGATTACAATTCAACATGAGATGGTGGGGACACAGAACCAAACCATATGCACTGGTGGTGAATTTGCCATGTTTTGCCCTTTGGTATCACCGGACCTGATCCTGAAACTCAGAAGTGAGCACTGGGGCAAAGACAGAGCTCCAGGGGCATTTTGGGGATGCCCTCTAGTTCTGGTTCAGGGAACTTTTAACACTCAGGGTGTGGACATCTCCACTGTTTTTTTCTTTTCTCCATTCCCTCATGCCCAAGTGAGAGGTGAAGCCAGTTGGACTTCCTCGGTGGAGTGGGGACTTGGAGAACTTTTCTCTCTAGCTAGAGGATTGTAAACGCACCAATCAGCGCTCTGTGTCTAGCTAGAGGATTGTAAATGCACCAATCAGCACTCTGTAAAATGGACCAATCAGCAGGACATGGGCGGGGACAAATAAGGGAATAAAAGCTGGCCACCCCAGCCAGCAGCGGCAACCCGCTGGGGTCCCCTTCCACGTTGTGGAAGCTTTGTTGTTTTGCTCTTCACAATAAATCTTGCTGCTGGTCACTCTTGGGTCCAGGCCACCTTTAAGAGCTGTAACACTCACCGCGAAGGTCCACGGCTTCATTCTTGAAGTCAGTGAGACCATGAACCCACTGGAAGGAACCAACTCCAGACACAAGCTCTTAAGCAACCTTATGATATTGATGGGCAATTGAACAACACTCAGAGTCTCATAACATAATATATAAAATGTCCAGGATAAAATCCAAAATTCCTTGCTTATTAAGAACCAGAAAAATCTCAGTATTCATGGGAAAAGACCACGAAGGGACCCCAATAATGAAATAACACAAATATAGAGATTTTCTGACAAGGACTTTAAAGCAGCTATTATAAAAATCCTCCAATAAGCAATTATGAACACTAATGGAGCAAATGGAAACATAGATCCTAAGCAAACAGGAAGAATCTTTGGGATCTGCAGTTAGGAAAATGGCTTTTAGATGTGATACCAAAAGCACAATCCATTAAAAAATTGATAGAATTAATATATTTGTCATAAAAATTAAGAACTTTTGTTCTGTGCAAGACTCTGTTAATAGAATAAAAGGTCAAGTTTGTTACTGGGAGAAAATCTTTGCAAATCATATATCTGACAGACAAAAAAATTGAATGCAGAATATGTAAAGAATTCCCAAAATTCAGCAATAGGAAAACAAACAGCCCAATTAAAGAAGAGGCAAAGATGTGAATAGACTCTTCATCAAAGAAGATACATAGATGGCAGACACACATATGATAAAATATTCTATCTCATTAATCACTAGGGAAATGCAAATTAGAGCCACAATGAGATACCACTCCATACCTATTAGAATTAGAATGGGTGCAATAAAAATCCTGACACCACCAGGTGTTGGAGAAGTTACGGAGCAACTGGAACTCATGTGTTGCTTTGGAAAATACAAAATGGTACAGTCACTGTAAAAATCAGCTTTGTGTCTCCACATGAAGTTAAGCATACATTTACCAGTTGATCCAGTAACCCCACTGCTGGGTATTTACCCCAGAGAAAGGAAAACTTACGTCCACACAAAAACTTGTGCACATATGTTTATAGCCGCTCTCTGTGTAATTGCTGAAACATGGAAGGAACCCAAATGGCCTTTATCAGGTGCTGGGGTAAAAACAGCTGGTGCGAGACCACTGTGAAAGGAAAATCAATCTGGGGACCCCGAAATCACTAAGCCAAGGTGAAAAGTCAAGCTGGGACCTGCATCGGGCAAACTTGCCTCCCATTTTGTTCCTAAATACTGTAGCAGGATGAGCTGCAGACGAAACTCCTCAGATACTGAGTTAAAGAAGGAAGGGGTTTATTTGGCCAGGAGCATCAGCAAGACTCCTGTCTCAAGAGCTGAGCTCCCTGAGTGAGCAATTCCTGTCCCTTTTAAGGGCTCACAACTCTAAGGGGCTCCACGTGAGAGGGTCGTGATCGATTGAGCAAGCAGGGGGTACGTGACTGGGGGCTGCATGCACTGGTTATCAGAACGAAACAGAACAGGACGGGAGGTTTTACAATGTCCTTCTATACAATGTCTGGAATCTATAGATACCATTGGTTGCTAGGTCAAGGGTGGAATTTACTACCAGGCTTAGGTCAGGCAGGCCCAGGCCTAGTTTCGGATCTGGTTCTTTGGTTTTGGGTCTGGCTCTTAGGAGCCGGGCTACCTGCCTTTTGTTTTGCTTTTCTTTCCTTTTCTGAGTATAAAACAATATAAAACAATATGAGAGGGTCTGTCTCTCTTCTCTCAATACGATTGCTACAAAGATTTAAAAAAAAAAAGTTGCCCACCTCCCTCACAATTTGCCCACAAGGAAATTCCTTGTGGACAAAGGACAGACAGAACTCAGTCATCCCTCTGCTCACTAAGATAAACGCATATCTGATTGCTTCCTCTGCCCTGTTGTTTCACTAAGCCAGACTAAGGCATAAGTGACTATTCCTCTACCCTCCTCTCACGCGTGAACTGCATTTTCAGTAAAAGGCTAATCAGAGACTCAAGAGAATGCAACCGATTGTCTCTTATCTACCTATGACCTGGAAGCCCCCTCCCCGCTTCGAGTTGTCCCACCTTTCCGGACAGAACCAATGTATATCTTACACATATTAATTGATGTCTCATGTCTCCCTAAAATTTATAAAACCAAGCTATGCCCCGACAACCTTGGGCATGTGTCATCAGGACCTCCTGAGGCTATGTCATGGGCACGTCCTTAACCTTGACAAAATAAACTTTCTAAATTGATTGAGATCTGTTTCAGATACTTTTTGAGTCATGCCACTCAGCAATACAAAGCAATGAACTATTGATAAACACAGCAACTCCTTTGATTCTCAAAGGCATTATGTTGAATGAAAGAAAACAGTCTCAATATTACATACTGTACATTTCCATTTATATGACTTTCTCAAGGAGAAAGAAACCATACAATACAAGAAGGGTGTGAGATTATATGGGGAAGGGGATGGGGTGACTTGGAGAAGCTAGCATAAGGTGTTTTTTTTTGTTTTGTTTTTTTCTGGGGAGGATAGAGCTGTTCTGTATCCTGATCATGGTGGTGGTTACACAAACCTATACACACATTAAAATTCATAGAACTGCACACCACACAAAGGTCAGTTTTATTGTATAATAATTTTAAAAATAACATTTAAAGTCACACTCACACAAAACTGATCTCTCTGAAAGTATTAGCTGGATTTCCCTTTATTTATTTATTTTTTTAAAGGACAACCCCACTGGCCCCAGTCTCACCTAGGCATGGCCTGGATTTCTGCAGGACAGGCCAGCAGACCTCACTTCAAAGGTGGCATCAAACACTGTTCCTGCCTATAAAAATACAGTACAAGCAAGCCTGATTTTAAAGCCTCATTTTTCTTCCTCTTCCTCCTCCTAGTTCTGACAGGGCATATGGAAATAATGTTAGAATGTAAACTTTGAGCATGAATGAGAATTCTATTTCCAGAGATGTTTATATTTTTTTTCTCTTGGGTTGAAACCCTCAATCATATGCAAATAAATTATTTGGGGATGTTGGTAAGAGGATAAATCTTAGGGGGTTTTCACAAAGGTCTGAATTCTGAGAACCTCTTTTTCTTGGGACTGTGTGTTTTCTAGAGAGTGGGAGGCGCTGGTGGGTTACATGACATTTTGAATTTGCTATATTTTCTTTTCCCTTTATATATTCACAAAGCACTCTAGATATTGGGCAACTGCAAGTCCAAGGTGAGAAGGAAGATAGGCTTTTGCAAAGACAATCACTGTTCAAAGCACACGCAAAGATTCAATGTATTCATAGAGCCCTCCCAAAGGAAACAGCAACAGACCAGAGTCTTTATTCGCATTTTCTCAACCAGCAATCGGGAAAGAAATACAGGTAATAAGATACGAAATATCTGTTGCCTATGTTTAGCTTTGTTTTTAGGTAGCCAGGGACTCTGTTTAAATGGCTGGTGAGTGAGGGTGGAAATATTACATAATGGAGAGAGGGGTGTTTAAGGAACTGCAGTTTAAAGCTTTGTGCAAGAATAATGCCATGTTGTTTTATTGTGAGGGTAGAAATATTACATAATGGAGAGAGGGGTGTTTAAGGAACTGCAGTTTAAAGCTTTGTGCAAGAATAATGCCATGTTGTTTTATTTTGAGGTGGAGTCTGGCTCTATTGCCTAGGCTGGAGTGTAGTGGCGCGATCTCAGTTCACTGCAACCTCCACTTCCTGGGTTCAAGCGATTCTCCTGCCTCAGCCTCCCAAGTAGCTGAGACTACAGGTGCACGCCACTACACGCAGCTAATTTTTGTATTTTTAGTAGAGACAGGATTTCACTGTGTTGGCCAGGCTGGTCTTGAACTCCTGACCTCAAGTTATCTGCCCGCCTTGGCTTCCCAAAGTGCTGAGATTACAGGCTTGAGCCACCATGCCTGGCCACAAGAATGATGTGTGTGTGTGTGTGATTTTTTCTATTCCAAGCACCTTTCCTGCCTGCCCAGTTTTGAGAGCATGTGTGTGTATTCATTAGTAAGCTTCGGCTGTAAGTAGCAGGAATCTAAATTAAACTGCATTCAAAGATAAGAGAAGATGGAAGTGGAGGATTGGTTTATTTAACTAAAAAGTCCGGAAGACGATTGCAGGCATGTTTGCATCTAGGGGGTTTTATCCATTATGAGTCTTAGTTACAAGCAGGAGAAATCAATCTAACTCATTAAGTATAAAATGCCTTATTGAACACTAATTTTTCATGTAGAAGGGCATGAAATTATAAGATGGAAAATTTTCTAAACATGAGAGGAGATTTAAATGGGGGCAAACAATAATAAAGACAATATTAACAACAATGGCGAACACACTTCAATAGTTATTAAATGCCTGGCAGTCTTCTAAGATCTTGTGTCCATTAATTTAATCCTCACCACATCCCTTTGGAGATTGGTCTTCTTTGGATGAAGAATATGTGATAAAGGGACCTAAAGTAACCTACCCAGGTCTAGGCTGACCATCCCTCCTGTCTTCCCTGGGACAATCCCAACATAATGCTGTCCAAAAATAATGAGGAACACCCCCATTTATTCTCAAAAGTGGTCTGATTTAGTCAATAGATTTGATCATCATTCTACTAGGGTCCTACAGCCAGGAAGAGAAGTTTGGATGGCAAGGACACACTTGTGAGGTCCGATGACATTACTAGATTGTCTCCCTCCTCCATCTCTCAGCCCTGCCTTCCTGTTTGGGCTCACCTTCAGGTGGTCCTACTCCACAGGGGGGACCTTGTGGCCTGAGGCTGCCCAGGCTGAGCTCCTTTCACTTCCAAAGTCAATTAAAAGAGACATCCCCTGGCTAAGAGTTTCAATAGAAATCAGAATTTCAGCTCACTGGCCCAGGGTGGGTCTAGGACTCCCTTTTGGAACCTCGGCTGATGCCCCAGGAAACTGAAATGCTGAGAGTAGTGGGTATTGCTCAACTAAAAAGGGGTTGGAGGGTGTTCTGATCCAGAGGAGTAGAATGGATGCTGGGGTTGGGGGTGCCGTGATCCAGAGGAATAGAAGGGACAAATGGCAGATGTCCAACCTAAGTCTCAAGGCCAACCATTTATTATGGCTCCTTTGTACAAAAGACTTGTTGGCAAAACTGGATTCTTTCTGCACTCTCTGAAACACTATGTATTTCCTGATGATCACGGAAGGCTGATCGTATCATGATACAATCAGATGTTGCCATTGGAACCAATTCTGTTGGTGACACAAAGATGGGCAGAAAAAAGGGTCCTCCCCAAATAGTTAGTAATCTAGGGCAGGGGTTGGCAAGCTTTTTCTATAAAGGGCCAGATAGTGAATATTTTAATTGTTTTTTTTTTTTTTTTTGACAGAATCTCGCTCTGTCGCCCAGGCTGGAGTGCAATGGCATGATCCTGGCTCACTGCAAGCTCTGCCTCCCAGGTTCTCGCCATTCTTCTGCCTCAGCCTCCCGAGTAGCTGGGACTACAGGCACCTGCCACCACACCCGGCTAATGTTTTTGTATTTTTATTAGAGACAGGGTTTCACCGTGTTAGCCAGGGTGGTCTCAATCTCCTGACCTCGTGATCTGTCCACCTCGGCCTCCCAAAGTGCTGGGATTACAGGCGTGAGCCACTGCACCCGGCCAATATTTTAGGTTTTGAGGGCCACGTGTTGTCTCTGCCATATATTCTTGTGTGTGTGTGTGTGTTGTAAAAACCATTGTTAGTTCAGGGGCAGGACAAAAACGGGCTGAGTGGGCTGGATTTAGCCTGAGGAGATGGTTGGCCAATTCCTGATCTAGCAGAGATGACAAGAAGACATAGTTGTGTGAACAGAGGCCATGGCTGCCTTATGTCGCCTGTGGTGGCTCCATCTGTGTGAACTGCTGGGTCCACATGAAGGAAGAGAGGAGCCTCAAGAAGGGCCATGGAGGTGAGACCCCAGAGTGGGCACCAGGGCTGCTGGAGCAGAGCCCTGCAATTTGCTGGCAGTAATGGATGTTTCTCCTGAGAACCCCTTCTGCCCACTGTTCAGCTCAGACCCACCAGGGTCTCACGTCCTGAGTGGAGCCAGAAATGACCATGTAGCTGGTAAGAGCCAGGGTACTCGCTGCTGCCAGAGGGCCCTTTAGGTGTAGAGGAGAGTTTCTCACTTGCTCTTCTCCTCCATTGGCTACTCACTCAACACCTAGAATAAACACCAGACTCCTACAGAGTCTGCGATGTAGGTCGACCTCCTGCCCAATTCTCCACCCTCCTGGCACCCTCCCCTTTGGCCTCCTACTCCAGCCACACCCACCTCCAGGCTTATGAGCCAAGCATGGTCTCTCCTCTATGGCTTCACAGGTGCTGGTCCCCTGCCTGAAATGTTCTTCTCGTCAGCATCCACAGGGCTCATCTCACGTAGGTCTCTTCTGAAAATCGACCTTGTTGAGAGGCCTTTCCAGATCACTCTAAAATAGCCACCTCTGCCTTCTTTATCTTTGCCTTGCATTAATTTTCTTTGCTGCACATCACATATGATATATTTTGGCTCCGTGTCACCACTCAAATCTCATCTTGAATTGTAATCCCCATAATCCCCACGTGTCATGGAAAGAATCAGGCGGGAGGTGATTGGATCATGGGGGCGGTTTCCTTCATGCTGTTCTTGTGATAGTCAGTTCCCATGAGAGCTGATGGTTTTATAAGGGGCTTTTCCCCCTTCACTCCTCGTGCTCACACTCTCTCCTGCTGCCTTGTGAAGAAGGTGTCTGCTTCCCCTTCCCCCATAATTGTGAGTTTCCTGAGGTTTCCTCAGCCAGGCTGAACTGTGAGTCAATTAAACCTCTTTTCTTTATAAATTACCCATCCTCGGGCAGTTCTTTATAGCAGTGTGAAAACTGACAAATATTAGATTGGTGCAAAAGTAATTGTGGTTTTTGCCATTAAAAGCAATGGCAAAACAGCAGTTACTTTTCACCAACCAAATACAACATCTTTGATATATTTGTTTGTCAATTCATTTATTGTTAGTCCCCTCAACTGAACCAAAATCTCCAGGAGGGCAGGGATTTTTGTCTGTTTTGCCTCCTGTATGCCCAGCACCTAGAAAAATTCTGGAACAAAGCAGCACTCCCTAGATAGCTGCTGAATCAACGAATCAATAAATGAATGCTGGCACAAAGATAATCACTCTTTTCCAGAGGCCTTGAATCTAAGAAGAGATGAAAAATGCTACAGCCACAAAAGGAAAGTCTGTCTGAGCTAAGACAGAGATGCCAGATTCTGATGGCATCAATTGAACAACTTGATCAAGCTACACCTGAAGCTAGCCCTACTGCTGCAGCTTTCAATGACAAAAGTCAGCAATTCTCTTCATAGGTTTCTAAATCATTTTGGGTTGGAGATTTTGCTTCTTGTAATAAAGGATATTTTTATTTGGGTAGTCAGGAGAGAAGAGGACAAGGCGGAAAGGCAAGGAGGGATGAAGATGGAGCATCTGAGTGGTCAAATGATACATCAGGAGATACGGCAATTCTGGCCTCTAAGAAAATATAGTTCTCCGTAAGCCTTAGAGAAAATCCCTTTACAAACACAGCAAAGCCTCGAGCTGGGCTTACTTGGAACACACATTCTCACTACACGGAGAGTCCAGCACAAAGCAGGAAGGAGCGTGGGCCACAGAGAGAACATAGACCCTGGGGTCATGTGAGTCCAGTGAGGCTCCAACCTGCCCAGGCCGCTTTCCTGCAGTGCAGCCTTTGGCAAGCCCTCGAACCTCAAGTTTCTCATCTGAAAAATGGGCTGATAAATCTGAATCCCAGCAGTGTTATAATGAGGGTCAGTGGGACATGTATGTTAGAGCACCTCGTGCCTGACATAGGACCTGGCCCATGGCACATGTTCAATACACAGCAGCTGCAATTATTCTGGTGGGGTCTGGATTTCCCAGCTTCAAGTGGGTACCTGCATTTGGAGATTTGCTAAAACTCTGCCTCCTACCATCAGAATTTAGTGTCAGAAATACAATTGGGTCAGGTGTGGTGGCTCATGCCTGTAATCCAGGCACTTTGGGAAGCTGAGGCGGGAGGATTGCTTGAGTCCAGGAGTTCGGGACCAGCCTGGGTAACATGGAGAAACCCCATCTCTACAAAAAATACAAAAAAGTAGCTGGGTGTGGTGGTGCAAGCCTGTGGTTCCAGCTACTTGGTCTGGAGGTGGGAGGATGGCTTAAACCTGGGCAGTCCAAACTGCCCCATTGAAACTTCTCTGTTTTCTTACATCTGTTTTCTTCTCTGTTTTCTTACATGCAGTGAGACGAGATCATGCCTCTGTACTCCAGCCTGGGTGACAGAGCAAGACCCTGTCTCAAAAAGAAAAGAAAATAAACAGAATTGCTCCACTGACAAGCCAGAGAACGTCACTTCCTCAGAGATTGTGTCCCACCAAATTACAAAATGCTTTTGCAACCACCAGCACAGAACATCCCATAGAAAGCATTAAATGACAGTGGGCCAGCCAGATGCGGTGGTACACACCTGTATTCCCAGCACTTTGGGAGCCTGAGGAGGGAGGATCACAAGGTCGGGAGTTTGAGACCAGCCTGGCCAGTGTGATGAAACCCTATCTCTATTAAAAATACAAAAATTAGCCAGGCATGGTGGCACGTGCCTGTAGTCCCAGCTACTCAGGAGGCTGAGGCAGAAGAATCGCTTGAACCTCGGAAGCGGAGGTTGTAATGAGCCAAGATCGCACCATTTTACTCCAGCACTCTGTCTCAAAAAAAAAAAAAAAAAAATGACAGTGGACCATATACTGATGAAGCTCCCATCTTTCTTGTTTCCTTCTCTGCTTCTTTTCCATCCTTTTGGTTAAGCCAATGAGAGATGCTCAGCAGGGTGCAAACAATGTCTTATCATCCTAGGAAACAATGGCTTCCTAATCTTCCATGCTAATTAGGGATGATGTCTGAACAGGAATTCCAGTTACTCAACTGCACAGCCATGCATCTTTCAATACTTGGTGCACCTTCGCTTACCAGTTTAGTTAAGCTCTAAGGATAGCATCTGTCTTTTTGACAAGATGTAAGAAAACAGAGAGGTTTCAATGGGGCAGAAGGCAGGAAACTTTCATACCAAGGATGGGCAGCCCAGGAGGAGGGGCAAAGGCCGGGACCCCCGGAAATTGGGAATTGGGGGTGGGGAGCAAGGTTGTTAGAAGGAGGCTGGGAGGTGGCCATGGAGAGAAGTATGATGGGGACATACTGAAGCCACAGTCCGTCACTGACATCCTCACAGAGGGATGCATTTTTCTGCTGTGCCCGGACCGTTGTGGATGCTTCTGTTCCAGTAGAAAGGTGCACTGTGAGGCTCATGCCTGCCCTGTCCCAGGCCCAGAGTCGTCTGTCATCTGAACACCTCCAAGTCATCTGAGGCTGGCAGAGTCCCAGCTCCCATCACCATCCATCAAAGCTGGTGATGAATCCAATATCCGGGGCCTGTGAGCCCGGAGAGAAGCGAACAGAACCCATCTGTGTGGGCTGCTTGGCGCTGGGACACAGGGGCCTGAGGAGCTCCTGATGGAGGAGGAGGCCAGGGCTGGCAGCCTCACATGTTTTCCCTCCCGTCTCGAATTTCTCTGTCCAGGAGTAGCAGACAGTGTGGAATGCACCCCTCCAGAGAAAGGGGAAACCTGGCAGCCTCTGAGGCCCGTCCACTCACTGGACACATGGAAATGAGCCCCAAAGGGAAGCTTGGAGAAGAAGGAGCCATTTATCAGGTCCCCGTTCACCTCTTCCTAAGGACACGAGAAGACTTGTTTGGCCACTGCTGAGAGACCCACTCCACTGGAAGAAGTTTCCAGAAGTTGATGGATGGTCGCCTGTATTTCAGCCAGTTGTTCATGACTCAGGGTCAATGCTCCATTGCTCCCATTCACACGTTGCATCCATCTTCCTTGCAGATATTTGAGTTCTCTTCTGTTTCCAGCCTCAACATATCTCTTGCTTCATCAATGATTCCTAATACGTGTGTCAGACAAAGGCTGTTACTGTAAAATGGCAGCTTTCTTCATAGAGGTTCCATCTCGCTTTGACATACAGTGGTTCCATGGAAGGGTTAACAATGAACATTTGGTGTTTTGAAAATGTGTTCTGATATTTCAGAAGAAAAACTGAAGCAGGGGCGGAAATCCCCCACCAGGACCCTGGAGGCATGGTGGCCCTGGCTCTGAGATGCACCAGCTACTGAAATTCACACAATAAAGGAAAAATCCAGGAAAAGGTGGGGAGAGAAGGTGGCAGAGGGGATGGAGGAAGAGCAGAGGGAGAGTGTGGACATCCTGGAAGAGAGGGGAGGAGATGCAGGGAGGAGCTGACTGAGGCCCCATCCTCTGCTGGAGGTTTATAGACATCACTTTATTTCGTTCTCGTGACAAGCTCTCCAAGGCAAGAATTATGTTATAAATAGATTAAGATTGGCAGCTCTTTTTTGTTTGGTTGGTTTTTGTTTGGTTGGTTGTTTTTTGTTTGGTTGGTTGTTTTTTGTTTGTTTGTTTTGTCTTGTCATTGTTGTAGCGTAGCACATAGAGCAATACCTGACACATCATAGGCGCTCGAGAAATACTGATGGATGAATAAACTAAAGAATGAATAAAATGAATAAAGAAGGCTCTAAGATATGAATAGACATTTCTCCAATGAAGATGTGCCAATGGCCATAAAATACAAGAAAAGATGCTCAACATCACTAACCATTAGAGAAAAGCAAATCAAAACTACAGTGAGATACCACCTCACAACCATTAGGATGCCTATAATAAATTAAAAAAAGGAAGAAACAAGAAAACAGGAAATAATAAGTGTTGGTGACAATGAGGAGAAGTTGGAACCCGGTGCCCTGTTGGTGAGGATGTAAAAAGGTGCAGCTGCAATGGAAAACACTATAGCAGATCCTCTAAACATTAAAAATGGAATTACCATACGATCCAGGAATTCCACTTCTGGGTATGTACCCAAAATTACTGAAAGCAGGGAACTGAAGAGAGATTTGTACACCTATGTTCAAAACAGTATTATTTACAATATACAAAAGGTATAAGTAACACAGGAGTCTATTGAGAGATGAACCAGGTAGACAGCGCCCTTGACATAAGTGACTCCATGTTAGGAAAAGACTTCATCTTATACTTCAAATAGTGTCATGTCAACAGGGACCAGATATTTGCCTAATAAATAGAGACAGCCCCCAATCAGATAAGAACATAACCGGACATGCCCTTTTACTATCATCACCAGGGGACCCTGGAGCTATAAAAAGAGCAGGGCTTCGCCAGCTTAAGATAGCCATCTTAATAGGCACTGCCTTCCTGTCCCTTGTGATCAGCATCCAGGATCTGCCACTGAAGGACTGCCCAAATCAAAGACTCTTCTTTGCAAGATGTTGATACCCGTCCAGATCAGGCCAGGACACTCTTCTTGTCCATGTCACTCTCCTTGGACTGGTTTGTTAACCATTTTTCCTATCCCCTTTTCTCTTGATGTCAAATGTTATTTTGTTTGATGCGGAATATTTAACCTATAGCATTTATATATTAATTAAGTATACTACTATGTATGGCTTGTAATATTCACTGATTTGCGGATCGTCTTGAATGTGTGTGCCCATGGCTTTGATGACCAAGTGAACGGAGGGTTGGGGTACTAAGAAGAATTGTCTCCTTGGAAACTCCATGTAATTTCTGGCTTTTATGGTTGAAATAGGATCAATAAAAGTCTGACCTTGTGGAAAGACACAAACGTGCATTGACCTGGTTATGTCTGACCTTGTGCCACTCATGACAAATGAATACGGAAAATGTGGTATATACGTACAATGAACCATTATTCAGTCTCAAAAAAAGAGGAAATTCTGACCCATGCTATGACATGGATGAGCCTTGATGACATAATGCTAAAGAAAAGAAATCAGTTATGAAGGAACAAATGTAGACGCTCCTCAACTTACAATGGATTTACGTCCTGGTAAACCCATCATACATTGAAAATGTCATAGGCCAAAAACGCATTTGATACACCTAAGTTGCAGAACATCATAGCTTAGCCCAGCCTACCTTATTCGGAACACTTACATTAGCCTAATTTTGGGTAAAATCATCTAACACAAAGTCTATTTTATAATAAAATGTTGACTATCTTATGTGATTTATTGAATATTGTACTGAAAGTGAAAAACAGAATGGTTGTATGGGAACTCGAAGTGGGGTTCTGCTGCATACGTGTCACTTTCACACCATTGTAAAGTTGAAAAATCCTGTGAGTTGGGACCAGCTGTGCTGATGATTCCACACATACGCAGTACCTGGATAGGAAAATTCATAGAGACAGGAAGGAGAGGGTGGTTGCCAGGGGCAGGGAGAAGGGAGAATGGGGAGTTAGTGTTTAATGAGTACGGAGTTGCAATTTTGCAAGATGAAAAGGATTCTGTGCATGAGTGGTGGTGGTTGCACAACAATGGGAATGTGCTTAATGCCACCAAACTGTCCACTTAAAAATTGTGGAAATGGGCTGGGTGCGGTGGCTCACACCTGTAATCCCAGCACTTTGGGAGGCCGAGGAGGGTGGATCACGAGGTCAAGAGTTCGAGAGCAGCCTGACCAACATGGTGAAACCCTGTCTCTACTAAAAATACAAAAATTAGCTGGGCGTGGTGGCGTGCGCCTGTAATCCCAGCTACTCAGGAGGCTGAGGCAGGAGAATCGCTTGAACCCGGGAGGGGGTGGTTGCAGTGAGCTGAGATCGCACCATTGCACTCCAGTCTGGGCTACAGAGCGAGACTCCGCCTTAAAAAAAAATTGTTAAAATGGTTAATTTTTAAGTGTATTGTTTTACCACAATATAAAATAATATTTTATTTTATTAACTATTATTAACACAATAGTGGTCTTTGGCAACTATGGGATTATTTCAGGGGTTGGCTAAAGGGGTCTCAGCTTCAAAAAGACAAAGGAGAGGAAAAGGGAGAAAAGAGAGTGAGAAACACAGCCAGAAGGGGCTGACCAGGGCTGAGGGAAAGGAAGCTGGGCCAGGGCTGCGGGCGAAGCCCTGTTGAAAGGGCAGGTGAGGTCTCACAGGCAGGGGCTCGAGACCCAGCCAGGTTGAATCTAGGGCTGGCAGGACACTTCCATAGTGATAGGAAGCCCAGCCTCCCTCCCAGTGCCTGGCGTGAGCCGAGGCCTTGTCCATCGAGGCCTGCTCTGTGGATTCAGGAAGAAGACCATAGGCAAGAAATCTTTTCGTTTCGGGAGACAGAAACCTACCTCAAATTGCTGCAAGCCAAAAAGGAATTCATTGGCTCATGTGACTGAGTCATCAAGGGATAACACAGGCTTTGGGCACAGCTGCATTCAGGAATCTGCCTCTCATTCCATCCCTCTGCTTTTCTTCCACTGTTTTCGCTTAATTTGTAGGCAGGTTTTCCCCTCATGATGGCAGAGACAGTCACAAGAAACTCCAGGCTACATCTTACAGCCCAGCAATTTCAGAAGTATGAAAGAGAGCCCTGGGAGGCCGAGGCGGGCAGATGACCTGAGGTCAGGAGGTAGAGACCGGCCTGGCCAACATGGTGAAATCCCATCTCTACTAAAAACACATAAAAAAATGAGCCAGGGGCAGTGGTGGGTGCCTGTAACCCCAGCTACTTGGGAGGCTGTGGCAGGAGAATCACTTGAACCTGTGAGGTGGAGGTTGCAGTGAGCCAAGATCATGCCACTGCACTCCACCCTGGGCAACAAGTGAAACTGTCTCCAAAAAAAAAAAAAAAAGAAAAAGGAAAAAAAAGGGAAGCGAGACCAGATCCTCAGAGCGCTGAGTGCTGGCCAACCTCTCTCATTGGCCGGGCATGGTCATGTGACCATCTTCCATTCAAAACTTTGCCCAGCAGAATGGATAACTCTGATTGGCCAGGCTGAGGTCACATGTCCACTCCTGGAGCCAAGGGTGGGGTCAGCCCCACACTAACTACAGGGAGAAGAGGTGGTTCTCCAGAGGGAAGACAACTGCTGCTACCATAAGCTGCAGAATGCATGCGAGGCAGACAAAACCTGGAAGGCCATGCCAGTGCTCCTTCCCCATAAGACCCACTGGACAAGGCAGCACCAGGTTCCTGGGCTCAGACATAAGAATGAGGCAGAAGCCAACAGACAGTAGAAAACCTGTTCTCTCTAGCTTCCAAGGAATGACGGGGCACAGGGCACCTTTGGCCTGATCCTTCTGCAGACCTGGCATTGCCCGGAGAGGCTATCCTCGGACACCCTAGTGAGATGACCGCATGCCCACACCCTCACTGACAAGCAGCCCACTTGCTGCCCTAAGGAGATTGAGTGGTGGCACTGTCCTCTCTCTCTGGCCAGGAGGCTGGCATTTGGCAGAGCTGCCAGTACTGGCAGCTGAGAGATTCTCAGGGTCCATGCCAAGTGGTGTGACCCAGTGGGACTGAGTGTGAAACACCTGGCCCAGTGCATTTCTGAGCCAGACAAAGCCAGCCTCTCTGTGCACTGGGCATGAAAAGCAAGACCAGGCAGCCACGACTGAGGGACACCAGGGCATCAGCAGCTTGATGGGGAGACCAATTGTACTTTGACCCCATCAGCAGGAGAAACTCAGATACAATCCTTAAGCACGACTAGAGTGGGTGAGAGCAAGAGGGGGCAGAGGAAAGACACAAGGAGGCAGCTCAAACCCTCCCACAACTTCAAAGTGGGAACGGATTCCTCAGGACCCTCTCCTGGGCTCATTCACTATCTCCTCTTTCTTCTCACAAGCACATCCATTTTACAGGGCCCAAGGAAGAAGGTGAGGGTAGATGGGTTGGAAACTAGGAATGTCTTCCATTATTCACTTTTCTCATAATAATAGCACTCCTGAATTCTAGCTGGGTGTACAGCTGCACAGAGTGAAGACTACATTTCCCAGCCTTCTCAGGGCTGGGTGTGGCCATGTGACCAGGCTCTGGCCAATGAGACTGAGCAGAAGTGGTGAATGTGACTCCCTTCTGGAGTCCTCAAAGGGCAAGGATGGCAGCTCTCCCTTTCATGTGGTTGGAACCCAGACATGTCAGGGAGCTGTCATGGGCCATGTGGAAGAGGGGCACACCCTAGGGACGGCAACCACAAGACAGAGGGAGCCTGGTGCCTGCCTGACCCCATTGTAGAGTGGAGCTGCCCTACCACCTATGTTGAGGTCACTGTTGCTTTCGGTCTTTGCAGCAGCAGCCTAACTTATAGACCAGCTCTTCCAGATTGGAGGAAGAATCCAGAGAATTCCCCTCAAATACACCAGTGCCCTTCAGAAGAATGAAGTCAAAACACGGAGACAGAATCCTGGGACCTAGGGTGGGAAAGAATGGAGTCTAAGCTCTGCCCACCCGTTCAGCAGGTAGGCAAGGTGAGCCTGTCTGCCACTGTTCCTGCTCTGAGGATAAGGAGGTGAAACAACCTGGTCAACAGCATTACCTCCTGGTGCTGACAGTTCCTGTGTGGGAAAACAGACAATCAATAAGTTAAAAACAAACAAACAAAAAAAGATGATATTTTTCTGAGAGTGGTGAGTCCTCTGAAGAAAGCAAGCAGGCCCGCTGGTGGGAAAGGCTAGTTTATGTTGAGTGGTTAGAGGAGCTGGCATCAGAGCTAAAATCTGCAAGTGGAGAAGAAGCTGCATGGGAAGACTTTCACAGTGAGGGAACAGCAGGGGCAAAATCCCAGAGGCAGGAACAGCTTTGCACAATCTCCTGAGAAAAATCTTGTGATCCTAAGAGCTACACAGCATGCTTACTGCGCATTAGGAGTGGTTCTTGGCATTCCTATGTGTCATATCCTTTAACCCTCACCCCTGAGGTAGGCGTGATGATTTTCTTCTTCATTTTACAAAGCATGAAACTGAGACCAAGGGATGTTTAATCAACTTGCCTAGGTCCCACTCCTGATAAACAATCGAGCCAGGCTTAGAACTCCCTCCCTTCCCTCCAAGGCTAGGAACTCTCTCCCCTTCTGCACTTCCATTTTACCACCAAGCCTTAAATCCTGCAGTGGCTTGAAAAATATAAACCTTGTAGTTGTCAGAGCTAATGAGGACAGGCCTGTCCTGTGGCCTCTACCCCATCCAGATCCCTGGCTGGCTTATTGAGGTGTCATAAAACCTCACTGAGTGAATATATGGAGAACATCCTTGCCTAAAAGGATGGTCAGGGACATAGAACAACATTTCTTTCCTTCTTATTTCTCTAATGGAGCAGACCTTCTTGAAGCTCTAACTCAAGCCAATGTGGCAATCCACAATCAGCCATCACTGAGTGCCAGGGGTGGGTCAGCACTTATGCCAAGATCCTGGGGTTAAAAGGTGAACAAACCACGGATCTCAGCCCCCTCAAAGATTTTGGTGCCCATCCCAGCCAAGCTCCTATGGCTTTTATTTCCTTGAAAAGCAGCATCTGAGCAGAACAGCTAAAGAAGGCCAAGTAAGAAGCAGTCTTGGCTGGGTGTGATGACTCACGCCTGTAATCCCAGCACTTTGGGAGGCTGAGGCGGGCAGATCACTTGAGCCTAGGAGTTCGTGACTGACCTGGGAAACATGGCAAAATCCTGACTCTACAAAAAATACAAAAAATTAGCCGGGCATAGTGGTGCATGCGGGTGGTCCCAGCTACCCAGAAGGCTGAGGCTGGAGGATTGCTTGAGCCCGGGGAGATGGAGGCTGCAGTGAGCTGAGATTGCACCACTGCACTCGGCCACTGCCTTCATTCAGTTCCCTGTTTCTTTTGCTGTCATCTGCTACTGATCTCTTTGTTTCCAGTCTTGTCCTAAAATCCCATTTCCAGAGATCCTGTCTAAAAAAAAAAGAAGCACACAGTCTTGTGGCAAAGGAATCAAAGATCAATAAAATTAATGTCCTGTGAATAAAACCATGAATGAAAGCCCCTCTTTGCCCCAGTTTCCCCTTCACTTCCACTTCCCTCCCTGAAAGCCAACCTTGTCAATGGTTTGTATCCTTTCCTAGAGTTTGGTTTTGCGTAAATAGGGGTACAATGCTTTAGATATTGCTGATCCTTTTGATTCCGCTTGTGTCCCCTGATACTTTTGCCTCCCAAATATTTCCTATGTCCACCCCCTTCTCTGCAGCCATTGCCCTCATTCAGGTTCCTATTTCTCTTGCTGTCATCTGCTGCAGATCTCCCTGTCTCCAGCCTTGTCCTAAAATCCCAATTTCAGGATCCTGCTGGAGAAATCTAACTAAAATGCAAATAAAACCACGTAAGGGACATTTGAGACATTCTGAAGCTACCCAGCATCTTCTGAATGTCCACCTGGTGTTGAGATAGTCTCCCATTGTGCAGTTTCTACCTCTCCAGGAAAGAAACCAGAAGACATTCATCCAGACTCCCTTGCTGCTGGGGGCAGTCATGTGACTTTGGCTTCTCCAATCATATCCTCTCATTTGAGGCTATGATTTGGGAGGGAATATGGAGGCAGCTTAGACAGACAGAACTGAGGTTTTCTTAAAGCGAGGGAGTGGAGGCATCTGGTTGTTCTGGGGTGGCAGGTGCACTTTCTGGTGTCTAGTGCCCTGTGGTTTGGTGCAACTCCTAGCTGTGTGTTTCCTGATCTATGCGCTGGCCCTTTGGAAGAGTCTCTGTGCCACCTACTACCCTTTAATGAATTTCTGTTTTGCGTAAGCCAGAGTGGATTCTGTTGTTTGCAATGAAGCAGACTGATTGTTACAGATCACATCACTCTCCTATACAAACTCTTCCTGTGTAAAAGTTTTCATTGGTTCCCCTGCCTGCCTGCTCGCCCCCCTAGCCTCTCCTTCTGGTGCCCTCATTTCACATTTGTACTCCAAATATACACCAACTGTATGCTCTGCACTGCTCCTCCTTTTATGCTATTCTGTGTACTGAAATTTTTATCTTACTACTGGCTGTGATGTGCCCACTTCTCAGAAGAGACAGCTGAGTCTCATGGACATGGTCACATGGTGCTGCAGAGCCAGGATCAGGACTCAGTCTCCTGCCCTTCCATCAAACACACGATCTTGCTTTGGAGAAAGCGTCAACACCACTCAACCACTTTCAGGCTGAGGCCCCTTCTCCTTTGTGCTGAATGAAAGATCCTCTTAAACCCTCTTTCCCCGATGCCCCTTTGCCCACAGCACATGCACCACACCATGCCTAGGCTATGCTCCCTCTCCAGGCTCAGGCACCACCCCACACACTCTCCTTTGCCCAGGGAGCTTCCTCTGCCCAAACTGTCTTCCCCATCTCTGTGGTCTGGCTTTGAAGCCAGACTCCATGGGTTCAAATCCTGACTGTGTCTCTTCTGAGATTAGGCAAGTCACTAAATCTCTCTATGGCTCAGTTGCCTTGTCTATAAAATTAAGATGGTGATGGTAGCCCCCTTAAGTGTGTTGAGTGGAATAACAGAAAAACACGGATGAGTCACTTAGAAGAGTGGCTGGCATTTAGTGCACACACGGTCAATGTTAGCTACTATTATTACTATTAATTGTTTTTTTTGAGACAGAGTCTTGCTCTGTCGCCCAGGCTGGAGTGCAGTGGTGCGATCTCAGCTCACTGCAAGCTCTGCCTCCCAGGTTCACGCCATTCTCCTGCCTCAGAGTAGCTACTCCCAGAGTAGCTGGGACTACAGGCACCTGCCACCACGCCCGCCTAATTTTTTTTTGTATTTTTAGTAGGGACAGGGTTTCACTGTGTTAGCCAGGATGGTCCTGATCTCCTGACCTCATGATCTGCCTGCCTCAGCCTCCCAAAGTGCTGGGATTATAGGTGTGAGCCACTGCGTCCGGCCGTCAGCTACCATTATTTTTTATCATTATCATCATCATCTGGCAAAGTCTACATCTGCCCACCTCTCATGGCTCCTGTTCCCTCCGGGCATCCTCTCTCCAGTGGGAGGAGGAATCATTGCTTTCCACTTGCGGCTCCCAGGGCACCTGCACCTAGTCCTTACTTAAAGCACATGCCATGCCTCTTCTGAGTGCTACAGGCAGGAAGCAGAGTGGGTGCTTAAGAGGCTGGACTCTGGAACCAGAAGGACTGGTTTCATTCCCTGGCTGTAGCTGCTTATGAGCTGTGTGACCTTGGGCAAGTGACTTAACCTCTCTGTGTGTGCCTCTGTTTCCTGGGGAAAATGGAGATGATAATAGGAGCCATTTCATGGAGTAGCTGTGGAGACCCAGCCAATCTGTTCATCCTTTGTCTGGCACACGGGAAGCGATCAATACATGTTGGCCCATCTTAGTTGTTTACTGCCTGTCTTGCGCTCAACACTGTGGGTGTCTTCAGGGCACAAACCAGGCTTTATTTACCTTTGTGCTCCTGGCACCCCATGCAGTGCCTGGCCCTGTGAGTTGCCACGTAGGTGCCCTGCACTTGTGGTCTGCTCTCATGTCAGTTGTTTCTTTCATGCCTCCCACCTGAAGGGCACTGTTTCAGGCTGAACAAGTAGAAGATTGCCGCCCACCACACTTAATTCTCTTTTGGGCTGCTGGCCCAGGAGCTGAAGAAGGCCTAGGGCCTGGGGGACTGTTAGCTGTGGGGAGCTGGCACTTCTCGACAGGGGCCTTGCGGACCACCCGCTTTGATCCTTGATCGGGAGCATTTAGGACCTCATTTGGACTCATTGCGAAGGATGCCTCATGCAGAAGGCCATGGCATATGGGATCTCCCAGGCTGTGCCAGATGGTGGGGCTTTGGCGGAGCTCCCTCTGTATCTGCAAGCCCGCTGACCCATTCAGAGGCTCCAAACTGCAAGAGAGAAATGATAATGGTGCTTTGAAATGACTGGAGCTGGGAGACGGCAAGGAGCCTGGCAAAGAAGGAACACACCATTGTCGCTGGTACTTAGCTGTATTCATGGACCAGCAAAGCAAGATGGATTCCAGCCAGCTTAATGAGCCCCCTCGGTTAGCTGCCTGATTCATTCAATTTGACCACCATGCAAAAGATCTAGAATAGAACAGTGGTTAAGAGATCGGGACCTGGGGCCCTACTGCCTGGGCTCAGATCCAAGCTTCTCCGCTTACCAGTTGTGTGAACTTTTGACAAACAACTTTAATGCTCTATGCCTCATTTCCTTATCTGCAAGATGGGAATATTTTTGCTATAACAGTGGGAGGACATACTGGATCGACAATGCTGTTTGCCTGTGTGTCAGTGTGACAGAAGCTAACTCTTACACAGTACTTACCACATTCCAGGAACTGTTCGTCACGTGGGCTTGCTCATTTCATCCTTACAACCACCCCGCCCACCAGGGAGATGCTATTATTATCTCTATTTTTTAAAATAAGCAAAGTAAAGAGAGTTGAAACAATACATTCAAGGTCACAGTGCTTGAAATTCAAACTTAAGCAGTCTGGCTTACAATTCATGTTCTTACCGTCATGCTGTGCTGCCTGCCAATATGATATAGATCTAATCAAAGACAGATAGATTCTTGCCCTGAAGCAAGTGTTTGTGATTTACTCTGGGAGATTAAAAAGAAGCCATGTATGCACAAACTTAAGACAAACACATGCTATCTGCTTAGTTAACTGATGATGATCAATCAAGCTTTTCTCCCTCAAATAAATGGAATTAGGATGATCTTGGCTGTAAGTAACAGTTAACCCAACTCAAAGTGTTTTCAACAACCATGACTTTGATGATTAGTATTACTCACCTAGGAGTTCAGGTAGCTGCTGGTTGGTTAATCCAGGGGCTCAAAGACATAAGTAAAGAACTTAGTTCTTTCTCATTTTGTGTTCTGCGATCTTTGGGGCATCAGCTCCATCCACAGGCCAACCCTTCTGTTGACAAGATGGCTGATCACAGTTCCAGGCAGTTCCAGATGTGAGAAATGTATGAGAGAGGAGAGAGGAGGGGTTGGTCTTTCTTGGTTATCCTCTTAGAAGCCTGAAAATATTCTCTGGAATCTTCCAGAAGACTCTGCATTGGGTCTCCTTGGCCACTATGGGGTCACATGCACCTTCCTAGACCAGTCACTGGCAGGAAGGTCAGTGAGGGTGCCATGATTGGTCTCATCTGGTGCCAACTGGATACTGAGGAGCCAACAGCCCGGCCACGGCACATGCTTTGTGCTTTTCTACTTTCCTCCACTTGCTTCAGCCATTCCTCCTGCAGAATGCCTGGCCTATTCCTACATATCATAATGGTTCACCGTCTAGAATCATTTTAGTTGCAAGTAACAGGAAATCCAACTAAAGGTGGTTTAAATAAAGAAACCCAGAGACAAGCAGTCCTGAGCCAGTGCTGTGTCAGTCATTGATGTATCAGGGGCCTGGGACTTTCTGTCTTACTGCTCTTTATCCTCAGTGCACTGGTTTTCACCCACAGGTGCACTGCTGTCTAGTTCTAAAATGGCTGCTTCACCTCCAGGCAGGAAAGAGAGAGAAGGGAGTTGGGGTAGGAAGGCATTCTCAGGAACCCTCCTGCAGCTTTCTATTTACATCTTATTGGCTGGAACTGGGCCATGTGACCACCATTAGCTGCAAGGAAGGCTGGGAAAGTGAATGCCTTAGCTGGGCACTTTGCCACCTCCAACAAAGCCAGAGTCCTTTGGTTAGAAGAAAGAAGAGGATACTGGGCAACTAGCAGTGTCTGCCACACCTTTCTTTAAGGCTCAACTCACACTGCACACGACTGCATCCTTCCCTCTTTATCCCTAGGGCATAGGCTGCCTGTCCCCTTCTGAGAAACTAAAGTGAAAAAGGAAGAGAAGAAAAGAATCTAATGAAATGATTTACCTATGTCAGCTCGAAACCCTGCCATGGTGCTGCAGACAGAGTATCTTGGTAGGTCAGGGAAACTGAGGCTCAGAGGGCAGTACTGACTTGCCAAGGTCATGGTTAACTATGAGACTCAGCAGGAATGTGAATCTGGGTTTGTTCCACTTGCCTGCCCTCTCCTCTACACCGTGCTCCCATGGAAGCCCCAGGTGGCCTGAGTAAGTGGTCACTGAATGCTCATGGAAAGTTCTCCTGTTAACTGGGAGGGAGATAACTCATCTCTCCCAGTTATACCGTACAGTCCTCAAGGTCAGAACTGATGCCTGTGCTCCCACTACAAGGTCGAGAAGCCTGTCAAGGGCCCATCACAATTGTCTCCTAGCAGAGGACAGGCCAGGCCATTGTGGACTGTAGTTGACATGAGCACAATTTGCAGATTCTTTTTGACTCTAAAAACCCAAGAACATTGCTTCTGACTGTGGTGAGAACATTAAGCTTTCAGATAGGCACCACGCTACGACAGAAGCTAATGCAAGCCTTGATCATTTTTCTCTTTCCTTTCCCTCCTCTGAGTTCTGCTGGGAGCCGGTTCGAGGGAAGTTGGCTAATTGGAACTGTCCACACTGCCCCCATGAGAAATGGGATGTTGTACACCATGTTCCCTGGAGAAAATCTCCCATCTGTTCACCGCATGAGAATAATTACATGTATAAATTACCGCCTTCTCATCCCTCTCCGGCTTGTGTTGGAGAGGGGGTGTGCTTATGATGGAGGTTCCTGAGTGACCTTTCTGATGAAGGAATGTGACGAAGTCAGCTCCTAAATCAGCCGTCTGCCTGAGCACGATTGTGGTATTGATTTTCTATTCTAGGGCTGGAAAACGGACATTTATTTTGAAATATGTTTAGTAATGAATCTGTGATTTGTGAAGGGTGCTTCTGCAATGATTTCTGCTGAACTTGATGTGACTTCCAGCAACAGAGAAAGTCACTGGGTTTAATTTTACCCTTTATTACTAAAAGGAGAGACTCCAGGCTGAGCAGCTTGAGAAAACGCACCAGGTACTTCCCACAGCAGTCATGACACTGCCTCTCATGGAGAACCTCCCTCTAAATACCTCAACTGAAAAATACATTACATAACATTTTCTGGACCTGAAAAGCCCTGGCCTGGGAGGCAGGGTTTGTTGGGGGGCAGGGATCTAATCACCATCAACGACCAGCGATAGCACCGCAGGCAATTCCCTGCCTCTTCCAGGGCCTCAGCGTTCACGCTGCAGGATGGAAGAGGCTATTCAGTTTCAATGACCTCCATGGTAAGCAGAATAATAACTGCCCCACAAGACGGTCTCATCTGTATCCTTGGAACCTGTGGATATTCCAGGTTACATGGCAAACAGGAGGTAACATTGTAGATGGAATTCAGGTGGTGTATCAGCTAGCTTTAAAATAGGGAGATGATTGTGGATTATCTGGGTGGGACCGAGGTAATCACGAGAGTCCTTATAAGTAGATGAGGGAGGTAGCACCAGAGAGTTGGCACCATGAGAAGGACTTGGCCTGACATGACTGACATATGGAGGGAGGGGGCCATGAGCCAAGGAATGTGGGTGGCTCCTAGAAGCTGAGCTAGGCAGGGAAACACATTCTTCCTTAGCGCCTCTGGAAGGAATGCAGCCCTGCTAACCCTTCCATTTTAGCCCAGTGAGGCCCATTTCAGACTTCTGAACCCCAGAATTATGAGGTAATACCTTGATGTTGTTTAAACCACAAAGTTAGTGGTGATTTGTGACAGCAGCAATAGAAGCTTTATGCAACCCGTGCTCCTCTAGTCCTGGAATTTGCTGATTGCTCTCCACCCATCTGCAGCGAACCCTTCTCACTCCCCTGCTCAATTCTCCCTGATTGAGAATTCCCGTCTTTTGCCTCTCCAGCCAGACTCAAAGTTCCAGGAGGACATAGATGCTCCTCTTTGGTATCCGTGCAGTGCATCCTACAAAGTGTTTGTTCAGGCTCCACAGGGCAAGGTCCAGAATTGCTGGAAGTGGCACGGCCATGTCGTCCCTGGAAGTGACGATGAAAGCCAGTCCTTGTAAGGTGCTCACAACCTGCCAGGCGCAGATAGAGGAGCTCCCCAGCCATCATCTCACTGCATCTTTAGAGAAACCTGGAAGTAGAATTATTAGTGTCATCACCACTTGACAAATTAGGCCACTGAGGCACAGAGGAAGTGAATAAGCTGCCTGGGTCACAGAGCTGGGCAATGTGGTGGCCAGGTTTCTACTCTCTTGGGTCATCAGCCCATTGGTTTCATTCTCTGTCGCAGACAATGGACATTGTCTCTGTCTTATGTAAGGTCCTGGGCAAATGTGGCATCCAGTTAAGGGGACCACAAGTTCCAGTTTACCTGAGACAGTCCCTGTGTTCTAGAATAATTATTAATAGTACCTCCCCATTCATACTCAAAGGGGGTCTAGTTTGGGAACTATGAATCGTATAGTCAGCCTATGTCCAGCCCTCCTTCCAGTGGTGACAGGAGCCTCATGGAAGAGCGCACAGGGGCAGAGTAGAGTTGCACCCCCTGGCCCCAACGGGCACAAAATAGAGCCCTGGAATTGGGCAACTCACATTCAAGTCTTGACTCTGTGACCAATTTGTTCTGTGACCTTGGGGCAAACGTGATGCATTTCATAGCCCCTGGCAGGGTTCCCAGCCCATACTCGGAACCAAGTCATGGGAATGTCTGAGAAATTCAATTGTTGTTTTCCTCTGATCTCCCCCAGCCAGAATTTCTTCATCTACAACACAGAGAGGAAATTACACAGCCTATTGGAAGAGAATGGTGAGTTGGGCGTGGTGGCACAGGCCTATAATTCTAGTGCTTTGGGAGGCTAAGGTGGGAGGATCACTTGAGGCCAGGAGTTAGAGACTAGTCTGAGCAACACAGTGAGACCCCTTCTCAGCAAAAATATGAAAAAATTAGCCAAACGTGATGGTGCATGTCTCTAGTCCCAGCTACTCAAGAGGCTGAGGTGGGAGGATCACTTGAGCCCAGGAGTTCGAGCCTGCAATGAGCCATGATCGTGCCACTGCATTCCAGCCTGGGTGACAGAGCAAGACTGTTAAAAAAAAAAGAGAGAGAGAATGGTGATTGTGGACATGAAAATGCTTTGAATGTCAAGCAGGAAGGCACTCTGCAAACATGAGCTGGGTGTTTTGGGGAGACGACATATTTGTGGCCAGGTATGTAGATGACCTTTGTTCCTTACACTTCATGGACTCTTATTTCCTAAATGAAAGTCAGGAAGAAACTTCATTTCCTCATCAACTTCGCCCAGGTCCTTGTATATGAACAGGCCACAAAGTCTATACACTCAAGTGTTTTCATGCCAGGGTTAGACCTGCCCCACCTTGTCCCAGGTGTGCTTAGCCAACTCCTGCAGAGCTTGCACATGGGGCTTAACAGTGACCTTGACTGGGAACAGGACCCCCAGGCTGATGCTTCGACCCACGCTCTCCATGCAGGTGCTTTGTATTGACTAGGCTTTGTCCCTGGAAGGTGGCCAGTTGTACCACCGTCATCTTATACCTTAATAATCGCAACCTCTCCTGATGGACCACCCTGTTTCCTTTCCTTATAAAATCCATTGTCCACGCAGCAGAGAGAGTGACATCAGATCACGTCACATTCTAGAGTGGCCATTTCCCTCTTCCCTCCTTAATAATCATCCTGCATGCTCATGAGTGCCCTCAGAGTCTGTTTTCTGGGACTCTTACTTGTGACAACACCATATTCTCTATGACATTACTCAATCCATTTCTTTCATAACTTGGACCACCTCCTGACACTATATTGTTCATTTACTGCCTTGTACGTCCTCCATCTGCTCTGTGAGGGAGGGACCCTCTTGACCTTATTTGTTGGGTGCCTAGCACTGTACCTGGCATACGGCAGGTGTTCAATAAATGTCAGTTGGAAGGAAAGAAGGAAGACAGGGAGGGAGAGAAGAAGGGAGGAAGAGAAGGAGGGAGGGAGGGAGGAAGGGAGGCACTCTGATATGGCAACTTTCTTCAGAAATGCTGATATCCAGTGAGTAGGACTAGAATTCACCACTGTCATCTCCAGTCTGCAGTTTCAAAGGAAGCCACATGGGGCTGGGTAAGAGGGGAGGGCCACAGCTGGATCAATCATTATATAGATGTGGATACTGTGATCGGTATCTTTATCTGGGCATTTTTTTCTATTAAAATTTTTTTAAAGTAGTGTATTTATTCTAGGAAATTCGGGTGTAGTTTTCTGTCCTTTCTCTATGCATGCATTAGATAAATCTACCTATCCACAGGTTTTTTTTCACTGAATCACAGTGTAGTTTTTAAATTTTCACATCAATGCACACATTTCTACAGCATCATGTTTACAGGCTGCACAGCCCCTCCATTGTGTGGTTGTGTTGTATTTTTTCACTGGTCCCATCATTTCATCATGGTGATTAAGAGAAGATCATAAATGCCTGAGTTCAAGCCCTGGCCCTTCCGCTTACTCACTGTGGAACCTTGAGCAAGTCATTTAATTTCTTTGTGTCACACTTATACCACCTCTAAAAATGTGATAGCAATAGTATCTACCTCAGGGTTTTTTTTTTTTTTTTGAGAATGGGAAGACTTAAAATATGCAAAGAGTTTAGAAAAGGGCTGGCTCATGATCCCCTAAGCTCTGGCCCCAGATGCTCCTTTCTTCCCTCTCTGTCTTCCTTCTGTAGGTGCTGGTCTATGCCTGAGACCCCAGTGACCACTGCTGCCTCTCTGACTCCCAAAAAGTCACTTCCAGTTGTTCTCCCTTATCTGAGTTTCAGATCCATGTATTCAACTGCATATTTTGTTTTTCCCTCTGGTTGCCTCTACTTTATTAACTCTTCCTTTCACCCATCTACCCATCCACCCACCCATCCACCACCCACCATCCACCCACCCCTTCACCCTTCTACTCACTCACCCACCCATCCACTCATTCATGCACCTGCCTATCGCCCATCTGCCCGTCCATCTGCCCATTCATCCATTCACCAGATTACCACCATGCTCTACAGCCTCTCATTGGAAGAAGTTGTACGCCAACATTCCTTGAATAGATTACAAGAGCCCACATGATCAGCTCCCAATACTTCCTGACTTCATCTCTTGCTACTCTTCTCCCTCACTTGCTTAGTTTCAGCCACACCAGCTTCCTTGAGGATCCTCAACCACTGTCAGGCACACAACTGCCGCAGGGGCTTTGTTCTTGCCTTTTCCTTGTTTCCTTGCCTGGAATATTTTGCCTAAATTATCCACATAATCACCTGCTCTCTTCCTATAATGCTTTGCTCAAATGTCAAGTTCTCATAGAAGCTTTCCTGACACCCTTCCCCACTTTTTTAGAAGCAGGGTCTGTCTCTGTTGTCTAGGCTGCAATGCAGTGGCATCATCACAGCTCACTGCAGCCTTGACCTCCTGGGCTCAGGAGATCCTCCCACCTCAGCCTCCAGAGTAGAGGTGTGCACCATCATGCCCAGCTAATGTTCCTATGTTTTGTGGAGATGAGGTCTCATTATATTGCCCAGGGTGGTGTCGAACTCCTGGCCTCAAGCAATCATCCCTCCTTGGCCACCTGATTAGCCGGTACTAGAGGTGTGCTACCATGTCTGGCTAATTTTACAAAAATATTTGTAGAGATGGGGTCTCACTATGTTGCCCAGGCTGATCTCAATCTCCTGGGCTCAAAAAATCCTCCTTCCTTGGCCTCCCAAAATGCCAGGAGTACAGGTATGAGCCACCATGCCCAGCCTGACCTCTCTTTTTAAAATTGCAAAGTACTCCCCGCAAACTATATCTCCATCTCTTCCCTTATTGTTCTTCATAAACCCAAACACAATCTGACATGTTGTGTATGTTACTTATCTATCCTGTTCCTACTCTGTCTGCCCTGCTAGAAGGCAAGCCTCATAAGGGCCAGGAGTTTTGCCCTTTTTAAAAACTACTGTATTTCTGGCACCGGGAACAATATCTATCATATAGTAGCCACTCAATGAAAGAAAGAATGAGTGAATTCAGGCAAGAAATGGTACCTTAGAGTAAGTTTATGAAATTGAAAAACGAATAAATTTCAGAGATATCGAAAGAAAAGTTTCCCATTATTGTTTCTTATATCCAATAAACTTTTTCTTTGTGCCTTCCATATTTATGTTTACAAATCCGCCAATATTATGTAAAATTCATTTATTTCCTTCCAGGACTTATATGTTTTCTACACTTAATTTACCAACACATCCGGAGTATATTTTGATGTACAAATGAGATACGGATCAGATTTAATATTTTTATCTAGATCATTAAGCACCTTCAAAATGATCTGAATACCATTTATTGAATAATCCATCTTCCTCCAAATAATGGAAATGCAACCTTTATCACATTGCAAAGTTTTATATCTGCAGGTCTTTTTCTGAATTTTCTATTGAATTTTCTTGCTTTGTTTCCAATCAGCCTGACACTTCAGTTATTACAATTCTGTGTATGAGAATACCTGGTATAGCTAAATCCATAATTTCTTTTCTTTTCTAAAAAGGATTTTTTTATGACTTAAGTTTTCAAATTCACTATATACCATTTCCCTCATGATAATTTACTGGAATTTCACATTTTATAGATTGAGAGGAAGGAAATAGGTATCAAGTCAATATTAACTCCCATGATATGCATGTTATTGTTTGATTTTTTGTTTTTATGGTTTTATTCATATGGATCCCAAAGACTTGCTATAATAATATCAAAATATTGTATGTTGCAGTTTAAAATTGGATTTGTTTCTGTTTGTGGTTTAACTACCATTCTTTTTGCTTTTGTTTTTTTTGAGACAGGTTCTGGCTCTGTTGCCCAGGCTGGAGTGCAGTGGCACAATCTCGGTTCACTGCAACCTCTGCTTCCTGTGCTCAGGCAGGCTTTCTGTCTCAGCTTCCCGAGTATCTGGGACTACAGGCACGTGCCACCATGTCCGGATAATTTTTGTGTTTTTTGTAGAGATGGGGTTTCACCATATAGCCCAGGCTGGTCTTGAACTCCAGGACTCAAGCGATCTGCCTGCCTCTGACTCCTAAATTGCTGGGATTACAGGCATGAGCCATGGCGCCTGGCCACATGCTAATTGTATAGCCCATTGGAATTCTGGCCACAATTACAAGCTCCAAAACTTCTTGTAGATTCTCTTGGGTTTTCCTAGTAGATCATCTGCTAATACTCTGTTCAAATTCCTGCACCTCTCACTCTCTGCCTGAGCATCTGGGTACTGACCATGTGCTGCCCTGTGACACTTTTCCCATCACTATCCTGAATGTCACTTGGTGCCACTCTTTCTGTTCAGCAAGTTACATGTTTGTGTCTTGGATCTACATCTTGATTTTAAGGTTCTGTACATCCGGCCCAGAGCTGCCCACACTGCAGCCACCTAATCCATAAGTATTGATTTATCTGATTAAAGAGCAAGACTAGAGGTAAGAAATCCATGAGCTGTGTTCTTCCTCTCAAGTACTGAGAGTGTTCTCAGTCCGGATGTGTCACAGGCGATTTTTCAAATAGTAAGCAAAATTTGGAATCCGGCTAAGGGTTCAGTCCTTAGGAACAGCAAGCCTTGTGTAATACTTATGGTGCTCCAGGTATTGGTCTATGGACTTTATGTATATTAACTCATTTAATCCTCAGAGCAATCTGATGGAATCGGTGCCATTATTGTACCCATTTTTCATGTGAAGCTTTTAAACACAGAGAAGTTAAATCACTTGTCCTAGGTGACACAGGTACAAAAAGACAGCCAGGATTCCAACCGAGGCAGTGTGTCTCCAGAATTCGTGTTCCTAACCATCACACCTACTGTCTCTTGGAGGGATACATGTACAGGTTTTCATGTTGGTCTCGTCAGTACAACCTGTTAGGCAACCTCCTGACTTTGACCTTTTGGGTGCCAGGCAGTTTTCAGTCCAACCCAACATACCTCTTCAGTCTATTCTAGTCCCCGTTTTATTCTCTCTCTCCACAAACAGCCTAGCCTGCCTGACCTGGAAACAAAGACTTTCTCCCATTTTTCAGGGCCCCATTTCTAAGGCACCAGCTGGAGCTATCGTGTAATTAGAGCAGAAGTTTACCCTGCCCCCACAGAGCTTGGGTCGTTCTGTAAAATCATTATTAAATGACTGCCTTTATAGGGCCCTGGGCAGAAGTAAGAATTACAGGGCCCTTGATAATAGGGAACGGGATGCCAAGCAGCATGGCCTGGCTGCATGTGCAGCACTTGGTTTCACCACCAGCTGATCAACAGGTTGCCAGTGACCTTCCTGGTAATGTGATTGATCACAGAGGTGGTGGGTCTTGTGGGGAATGCCAGCTGAGATTCCCAGCTGGACTGGTTTGTCTAATGGTTCTGATTTCCTGTTGTAGAAAACAGGAGCTAATCAAAGGCTTGGCTGTTGATGCTTCCAGTTAAGCAGCTTGAAGCACCGGGGAGCATCCCATGTCTCACTCCACCTGCATCAGGGTCTGTCAACCTGGTGATAATCCATGTATATCCAGGTCTTCACCCTGATGCAGATAAACACTGATCTGTGGGCAGCATCCACTTTATCAACCTGGCTCAGTCAATCCTGAAGACCCTCTTCTATTCTAGAACAATGGAGCAGGACAGGATATTGGAGATCAAGTTCTTTAATCCATATTTTTACTGACAAGCAAAAGGTTGGACCAAATAGGCAGGAATGAAGGTAGATGGAGGGGTATAGAGCCAAACTGGCTTTCTGCAATAGGAAATTGGAATATGTAATGCCCAGAGCTGCCCTCCCCAGTCTTTTCCTAAAAACATTGGTATTTTCCTTTTTTTTTTTTTTTTTTCCTGAGATGGCGTTTCGCTCTTGTTGCCCAGGCTGCTTCAAGCAAAAGGTTCAAGAGGTGGAGGGCTAGTCCCAAGACCACACAGGAAGCCCATCTGAGAAGATCTGATCCTCTCTCCCTGGAGGATCTTCTCCAAGATAAAGGCTTTAAACATCTCTATGCTCACAGCTCCCACATTTGTATCTCTGGCCTGAAATTCCCCTGGATTCAGAACTCATGCACTCAGCTGTCCAGACATATCAAGACTTAATCTGTTCAAAATGAAACTCTTTATTTCTGTGCTACAATCTGAATGATTATGCACTCCCCTCCCCCAAATTTATATGTTGCAATTTGAACTCCCAAGGTGACGGTATAGAAGGTGGGCTTTTGGGAGGTGAATAGGACTTAGGGGTAGAGCCTCGTGAATAGGACTAATGCCCTTATAAAAGAAACTTCAAGGGAGTTCATTCACCCCCTTCTACCAGGCGAGGATACAGGGATAAGGTGCTAAATGTGAACCAGGAAGCAGGCCCCCGTCATCCACTGAATCTGATGACACTTTGGTCTTGGACTTCCCAGCCTCCAGGATTGTGAGGAAGAAATTTCTGTTGTTGACAAGCTTCCCAGCCTATGGAATTTTGTTATAGAAGCCTGATCAGACTGAGACATCCTCTGTCTAAACCTACTTCTTCTGCAGCCTTTCCCATCTCGGCCCAAGCAAGTCCATTCTTCCAGGTGCTCAGGACCAAAACCTGGGCACCATCTTTCTCTTCTTCCTTTCTCTTATATGCCACATCCAGTCCACCTGGAAATTGTGTAGGCTTTATCTTCAGAATATATCACGAGTCCAGTCACTTCTCACCACCTCCACTGCTCCCACTTTGGTCCAAGCTACTATTAGCTCTCATCCAGTTTTTGCAGCAACCCCCTCACTGGTCTCTCACCTCCTGTCCTCCACCTGCCACCCCCATCCTGACCTCTTCGCCTTGTCAGAACATTCTGTGTGATACATTTATACACAGAGCAGACTCATGATTCCTCTGCTTATAATGTTCCGCTGATTTCACATCTCATTCTGAAGAAAAGGTGATGGGGGAGAGGAAGAGAGCAATGGGCAAGAGTTCAGAGAACTGGCTCCCATGCCACCTTCATCCCTGACTCTGGAAAAGTGGGCATCTATTTCCATGACCCAGTTTCCTCTTCATATGGTTTGACTCTGTGTCCCCATCCAAATCTTATCTTGCGTTGTAATCACCACATGTCAAGGGAGGGCCCTGGTGGGAGGTGATTGGATCATGGGGGCCATTTCCCCCATGCTGTTCTCCTGATAGTGAGTGAGTGCTTATGAGATCTGATGGTTTAAAAGTGTGGCACCTCCCCTCTTGCTCTGTCTCTCCTGTGGCCATGTAGGGTGTGCCATGGCCTTCTGCCATGATTGTAAGTTTCCTGAGGCCTCTCAAGCCATGTGGAATTGTGAGTCAATTAAACCTCTTCTGTTTATAAATTACCCAGTCTCAGGTAGTATCTTTACAGCAGTGTGAAAACAGAGTAACACACCTCTCATCTAAGATCCCCTCTTGTTTTAAGTTGTTAGATGTGGATATTTTAAGAGGTGGAGGAGTCAGCAGTCTGTGTACCCCCAAAACTCTCCTGCACCCCTCTCTGACTCTGCTTGGACCTGTCCTTCCTGATCCACTCTCCGGGGCTCCTGGCCCCTTTGCCCTCATCCCCTCCTCCTCCGGCTTCACAAAGATCCATCATTCCTTGCAGGCCTCTGCTGATTCACAGGCTCCCAGAGACTGTGACAACAGCTGCCTTTGAAACATTGAAAATGAAAAAAAAAAAAAAGCTTTTCAAAAAGTAAACAAATGCACAGGAGAGTGGGAAGGAGTTCTCCAGTGGGAAGCGGTTGGTGACTATATTGATACAAGGGAGGTGAATTTATTTTCTTTTTTCTTTTTTTTTTGAGACGGAGTCTCAGTCTGTCACCCAGGCTGGAGTGCAGTGATGCCATCTCGGCTCACTGCAACCTCCACCTCCTGGGTTCACGCCATTCGCCTGCCTCAGCATCCTGAGTAGCTGAGACTACAGGTGCCCGCCACCACGCCCGACTAATCAGCTAATTTTTAAGTATTTTTAGTAGAGACAGGGTTTCACCGTGTTAGCCAGGGTGTTCTCAATCTCCTGACCTCATGATCTGCCAGCCTCAGCCTCCCAAAGTGCTGGGATTATAGGCGTGAGCCACTGCGCCTGGCCTGTGAATTTATTTATTTATTTATTTATTTATTTATTTTTTGAGACGGAGTCTTGCTCTGTCACCTAGGCTGGAGTACAGTGGCATGATCTCAGCTCACTGCAACCTCCACCTCCCAGGTTCACGCCATTCTCCTGCTTCAGCCTCCTGAGTAGCTGGGACCACAGGCACCTGCCACCACACCCAGCTAATTTTTCGTATTTTTAGTAGAGATGGGGTTTCACCATGTCAGCCAGGATGGTCTCGATCTCCTGACCTCATGATCTGCCTGCCTCAGCCTCCCAAAGTGCTGGGATTACAGGCGTGAGCCATCGCACCCGGCCATGAATTTATTTTCTAACCAGGCAATGCAAGTGCAAAAACCAAGACAGGCAATGAGTTCACAACATCCTAAAAGTAATATCTGACTATGTGGAAAAGGATTAAAGTCTACATTTACTCAGGATTCCCCAAAACAGATCTGAGGCAGATCTCCAAACCATTACCTCTGGATCCCTCCCACCTGCTATCTACTTAAGTTCTAGCCTCTCTCTCAAGCTCCAGACTTTATTTGCTGTCCATTTAAACCTGGAAGATTCAAACAAAATTACCTTTTCTTTCCCATCCCCGATACAGCTTCTCCCCAGACTTTCCTATTTCCATGCACACCCCACTATCCTGTGAGTTGTCCAGGTTCAAAGACATTCCTGTCATCTGTGGCTCCCTGGGGGTTGATTAGGATGTTTTGGGCAACTGGGAACAGCACCTCCTACCATCAGCAGTCAGAAAATACCAATGCTGGCTGGGTGAGGTGGCTCACGCCTGTAATCCCAGCACTTTGGGAGGCCAAGGAGGGCGGATCATCTGAGGTCAGGAGTTAGAGACCAGCCTGACCAAAATGGTGAAACCTTGTCTCTACTAAAAATACGAAAAAAAAAATAGCTGGGCGTGGTGGCGTGCACCTGTAGTCCCAGCTACTCGGGAGGCTGAGGCATGAGAGTCGCTTGAACCTGGGAGGCGGAGGTTGCAGTGAGCCAAGACTGCACCACCGTACTCCAGCCTGGGCAACAGAGTGAGACTCTGTCTCAAAAAAAAAAAAAAAAAAAAAAAGAGCTTTACTTACCCTAAACAATATTTTGTGTCCATATCTACACATAGATAACAACAAATCACTATCATTTTTGGTATGGGCATGTGTAGATATAAGTATTAAATCAATTTCCTACCTTTTATCCAGTTATGGTTATATCCCCTATCAGTGATGTAACTTCAGCCAAGATAGAAATTTATCTCACAAAAAGCAAGACTGGGATGGGCGCAATGGCTCACGCCTGTAATCCCAGCACTTTGGGAGGCTGAAGCGAGTGGATCACTTGAGGTCATGATTTCGAAACTAGCCTGGTCAACATGGTGAAACCCTGTCTCTACTAAAAATAAAAAAAATTAGCTGAACATGGTGGCACACACTTGTAATCCCAGCTATTTGGGAGGCTGAGGCATGAGAATCACTTGAACCCGGGAGGCGGTGGTTGCAATGAGCTGAGATCACGCCATTGCACTCCACCCTGGGCAACAGAGCAAGACTCTGTCTCAAAAAATAAAAAAGTAAAAACAAAACTGGAAGTTGTCAGTCTAGGGTGGCATTAGGGACTTTCATTTCCTTCCAGAGGACATTCTGCTATCCACAGGGTAGAAGCCTAATCCTCAAGGTTCAAGGTGACAAGAATAGCTCCAACCATCATATGCTTATTCCAGGAAGCAGGTCAAAGGATGGAACAACTAAGAAATGACACTAAAGATACATGTCAGCCCATCTGCATTGCCTAAAGGAATAACTGAGGCTGGGTAATTTATAGAAGAGAGGTTTAATTGGCTCACAGTTCTGCAGGCTGTACAAGCATGACACCACCATCAACTCCTGAGGAGGCCTCGGGAAGCTTCCAATCATGGCAGAAGGTGAAAAGAAGCAGGTACATCACATGGCGAGAGAAAGAGCAAGAGAGGGAGGAGGACATGCCAGGCCCTTTAAACAACCAGATCTCCCATAAACTCAGAGCAAGAACTCTGTCATTGCCACTGGGACAGCACCAACCCATTGTGAGAGGGATCTGCCCACATCACCAAAACACCTCCCACCAGGCCCAACCTCCAGCATCAGAGATCACATTTCAACATGAGATTTGGAGGGGACCAACATCCAAACCATATCAAGACAGAAGTTACAGAAAGGGGTTTCCAAAAATGCCACCCAATACTTTTATTACCTCCCATTGGCCAGAACCTGGTCACATGGCCACAACTCATGGCAAGGAAGCCTGGGAAAATGTAGCGTGTACCCACTCACTAGGAGAGGGGAGCACTGGTGCCAGGGTGCAGGAACACCAGTGGGCATTCATACTTCCTACTTCTTCTTATAAAAATCCTTAGAGATTCATCTTTGCATATTTTTCTGACTATTTCCTAGGGATAAATGCCTATAAATGAAATTTGGGACCAAAAGTTATGCACTTTCATTGGCCAATTGCCAGTTGCCCTCTAGAAAGCTTGTACTAATTAACTCACACAAGAGGTGGGGTTCTCTTTCATGAAATGTTTCTCCACCCCACATTTCCTTTTAATCCACACCCTTTGATCTTTATTAGGCTTACACATCTCTTCAGAATCCCTGCTTCCTACATTATAATCTTGGGATTTAATACATGTTTTTCATTCAGGTTATTATCAATATCAGATTTATCTGACTATGCATGAACCCAGCCACAGATTCAGGGAAAGAGATGTATCTTTCAGCGCTGAAGAGAATAAAAATTAATAATCCTCAGAGACTTTCAAACTGAAGTGGGCAGGGAAGGGTGGAAAGAACCGATCTCATTCTATGAAGAGCATGGAGGGATTTTCACAGAGCATGTAGTGCTGAGTACAGCACACCAGGCACCCGGGGACACCCAGAGAGTAGCCTTTCCTCAACACAAGAGGAGTGAGCACCGCACAGAGCTGCAGAAAGGGAATCCCAGATGGGGTAACATCAGATACAAAGGCCCCATGGCAGGCCCTGGCCTGGCCTGCTGGAGGAGCAGAAAGGAAGCCAGTGGGTCTGGAGTAAAGGGGACCAACTTGTCCCGGTTTGCCCAGAACTTTCCTGGTTTTAACACTAGAAATCCCATGTCCCAGGAAACTTCTGAGTCTCAGCCAAGCTGGGATGATTTGCCTAGAACTTCCCCTGTTATAAAACTGAGAGGTCTGTGCCCCACCACCTCCCTCAGTCCTAAGCAAGCTGAGGCAGTGGGTCGCCCTAGACTGGAGCAACGTGCATGATGGTGGGAAGAGCCAGTGACTTTCTTTCATGTCCTCTCTGCCCTCGACCTCAGGAGTCACCCAGGTGGGCACTGGCATCCAGGATGAAAACTTCCCAGCATCCCTTGCAGCAAGCAATGGCCACGTGACCAGGCAGTGGCCAATGCACATGAGGCCGGTGCACAGCAACTGCTTTTAGAGGAAGGAAGATTTGTGTCCTCTTGTTCTCTTCTCCCTTCCCTGCTGGCTGGTAGTAGATAGGATGGACACTGTGGGGGAAGCTACACCCTAAGGAAGTCAGAGCAGCAAGATGGAAGTAGCCTAAGACCCTGAAAAATGCACAGAGAAGAATCACCCGACTGGCTTGGACTTTCATGTGAAAGGAATGAACCTCTGTCTTAGTAAAGCCACCGAGATTCAGGGTCCTTGTGATATTCATTGAGGCTGTAACATAATTGTTGAAAGAATAGGAGCGGGAGGGGAGATGGAGTTGGAGAGGCAGGCAGAGGTCAGATCACATCAGGCCTGTAGGCCAAGGCGGAGGAAGAAACAGGTGATATAGGACTCAAGGACCACACCTGCTCCCAGGCGAAGGGAGTTTGCTGTGGGTGCCCCTCCCTGTCTGTGTGTCCAGTGTGTGGATATTCTTCATACCTTGCCCATATTGAACAAATACTTTTTTCTATTCAATATTTAGAAGACATTGCATTAAATAGCAAGATGGCAGATGAACATCAGGAAGGAACATTAGGAACATCCACAGCGTTCCATCCAGGAACCTTCACCATGGAAACCCTTGTGCTCATGGGCGTGGTCTCAAGACACAGTCAGCTGTTGGGGATCAGCGGCCACACTCATCGTAGCAGAGAGGCAGGACCAACTGGGGGAGGGTCCTTCTGTGACACCTACTGCATCACCGGGCTGTGTGAAGTGACTCAGCTGCCAGAACTCACACAATATAATTCTACACCAAACCTCACGGGAAAAATGGTAAGTTTGAAGTTTCTTCATTAATAGCAACTCTCAGGTTAATCTCTGTCCTCCATCGCTTCTCCATGAAACAACTTTTTATAGCATTGCTTGGGTCTATTTTTCCATGTATTTTTTATTTTACTAACTGATTGAAAGATATATATTGTGTGTGTGTGATTTTGTCTCTGTCAGCCAGGATAATCATGGTTTAATTCCTATTATTATTATTACCAACATCCTTTAGTTTTTTTAGCTTTTCAATTCCTAAGGGTATTTATCAGGATCTTTCTGTCTCGTGAGATGGAAAACAAATCCAAACTGTGTAAGAGGAAAAAGAATGCACTCATCACTAGCATTGAGAAGTTCCCAAGCTTAGCTTGCTTGGGGTACAGCTACGTCTACCATTTCCAGGGTCATCCTGTAACTCTCTCTCTCTACTTCCCCAACTTTGGCTCCATGTTTAGCTCCACAACCCTCAGACTTAAACAGCAGCACTGGCTCCCCTCCAGATCTCCAGCTCCCTGACCTTCAAACTCCAACTCCAACACCAGCTCCGCCCCGGGTCTCCAGCTCCACAATCCTCAAACTACAACAGCAGCACCAGCTCCCCTGGGGATCTCCAGCTCAATGACTCTCAGACTTGGGAGGCAGCTCCAGCTCCCACCAAGCCTCCAGCTCCACAACCTTCAAACTGGAATAGCAGCACCAGCTACTCCCTGGGTCTCCAGCTCCCCCAAAATTCAACTATAGCACTGGCTGTTCCCCAGCGCCACCAGCTCCACAACCCTCAACTTACACGGTGGTAGCACCAGCTCCTCCCTAGGTCTCCAGCTACATGACCATCAAACTTGAACTGCAATACCAGCTCCTCTTCGGCCTCCAGCTCCACAATCCTCCAACAACAACAGCAACACCAGCTCCTCCCTGAATCTCCAGCTCAACAACCCTCAGACTTGAGAGGCAGCACTGGCATCTCCCCAAGGCTCCAGCTCCACGACCCTCAGATTTGAACAGCGGTAGCACCAGCTCCTGTCCAGGTCTCCAGCTTCATGATCCTTAAACTAGAATAGCAACACCACCACCTCCCTGGGTTTCCAGCTCCACGACCCTAAGACATGAATGGCAGGACCGGGTCCCCCCTAGGGCTCCAGCTTCAAGACCCACAGATATAGACGGCAGCACCGGCTCTTTCTGGGATCTCCAGCTCCACGGCCTTCAAACAAGATCAGCAGCACCAGCTCCCCTCTGGTTCTGCAGTTCCACAATCCTCAGACATGAACAATAGCACCGGCTCTTCCTTGGGTCTCCAGCTTTGCTACCCTCAGACTAGAACAGCAACACTGGTTCCTCCCTGGGTCTCCAGCTCTACAAGTCTCAGACTTGAAAGGCAGCACTGGCTCCTCAGAAAGTTTCCGGCTACAAGCTGGTGCTGCTGTCCTAGTTTGAAGGTCATGGAGCTGGAGACCCGGGGAGGAAACATTTGAACAGCAGCACTGGCCCCTTCCCGGGTCTCCAGATCCACGACCCTCAAAATAGAATGGCATCACCGGCTCCTCCCTGCGTCTCCAGCTCCCAAACTCTCAAACTTCAATTGACACACCAGACCCTCCCCACAGTTAAACAGCAGCACGGGCTGTTCCCCAAAGCTCCAGATCCACGACCCTCTGACTTAAATGGCGATAGCACCGGCTCCTCCCTAAGTCTCCAGTTCCACGACCCTCAAACTACACAGCAGCACCAGCTCCTCCTTGGGTCTCCAGCTTCACTACACTCAGACTAGAACAGCAACACTGGTTCCTCCCTGGGTCTCCAGCTCAATGACTCTCAGATTTGAAAGGCAGCACCAGCTCCTCAAAAAGATTCTGGCTCCAAGACCCTCGAACTAGAATAGCAGCAGCTGCTGCATCTTGGGTCTCCAGCTCCACGACCCTCAAAGTACAAAAGCAGCCCTGGCTCCTCCCTGCCTCTCCAGCTCCTCAAGTCTGAGGGTTGTAGAGCTGGAGACCCGGGGAGGAGTCAGTGCTGCTGTTCTAGTTTGAGGGTCGTGGATCTGGAGACCCAGGGTGGAGCTGCTGCTGCTGTTCTAGTGTGAGGGTCATGGAGCTGGAAGACCCCGGGAGGAGCTGCTGCTGCTGTCCTAGTTTGAAGGTCATGGAGCTGGAGACCCGGGAAGGAGCCATTTGAACAGCAGCACTGGCCCCTCCCCAGGTCTCAGGCTCCACGACCCTCAGACTTAAAAAGCTGTAGTATGGGCTTCTCCCTGGGTCTCCAGCTCTACAACCCTCAGACATGAACAGCACCACAGGCTCCTCCCCCAGTCTCCAGTTCCACGAACCTCAAACTACAACAGCAGTACCGGCCTCTCCCCAGGTCTCCAGATCCATGACCCTCAAAATAGAATGGCATCACCAGCTTCTTCCTGGGTCTCCAGCTCCCAAACCCTCAAACTTCAACGGACACAGCAGATCCTCCCCACAGTTAAACAGCAGCACGGGCTGTTCCCCAAAGCTCCAGATCCACGACCCTCAGTAGCACTGGCTCCTCCCAAGGTCTCTAGTTCCATGACTCTCAAACTATACAGCAGCACCGACTCCTCCCCAGGTCCACAGCTCCACCACCCTCACACTAGACACCAAGACTACCTCCTCCCCGCTCTCCAGCTACACGACCCTCAGACTTGAACAGCAGCAGCGGCTCCTCCCTAGATTTCCAGCTCCATGACCCTCAACCTGCAACAGCAGCACCAGCTCCTCCCTGTACCTCAAGCCCCATGACCCTCTGACTTGATCAACAGCAACACCAGCTCCCTCCCTGGTCTCCAGCTCCACAACCTTCAGGCTTAAACAGCAGCAGCACCAGCTCCTCCCTGGGTCTCCAGCTCCACAACCCTCAGACTAGAACCGCACCCCTCCTCCCTGAGTCTCCAGCTCCATGACCATCAAACTACAACAGCAACACAGGTTCCTGTCTGGATCTCCAGCTCAGCAACTCTCAGACGAGGCAGCACCGGCAACTCACCAAGGCTGCAGCTCCACAACCCTCAGATTTGAATAATGGTAGCACCAGCTCCTGTCCAGATCTCCAGCTTCATGATCCTTAAACTAGAACAGCAGCACCGCTGCCTCCCTGGGTTTCCAGCTCCATGACCCTAAGACATGAATGGCAGAACCGGCTCCCCACAAGGGTTCCAGCTCCAGGACCCACAGATTTAAATGGCAGCACTGGCTCTTCCCAGGATTTCCAGCTCCACTACCCTCAAACTAGAAGAGGAGCACTGGCTCCTCCCTGGGTCTCCAGCTCCCAAACCCTCAGACATCACCTGACACACTGGATCCTCCCCACAGTTACATAGCAGCACGGGCTGTCCCCGAAAACTCGAGATCCACAACCCTCTGACTTCAATGGCGGTAGCACTGGTTCCTCCCTAGGTCTCCAGTTCCATGACCCTCAAACTACACAGCAGCACCAGCTCCTCCCCAGGTCTACAGCTCCACCACCCTCACACTAGACACCAGGACTACCTCCTCCCCGCTCTCCAGCTACACGACCCCCAGATTTGAACAGCAGCAGCGTCTCCTCCCTGTACCTCAAGCCCCATAACCCTCATATATGAACAACAGCAACACCAGCTAATGCCTAGGGCTCCAGCTCCAGGATCCACAGATTTAAACTGCAGCACCAGCTCATCCAAGGATCTCCAGCTCCACCACCCTCAGACTAGAACAAGACCTCTACTCCCTGGGTCGCGAGCTTCTGGACCCTCGAACTATGGAAACATTGCTCCTCCCTGGGTCTGCAGCTCCACGACCCTCAAACCAGATCAAGATCTCTCCTCCCTGTGTCGTCAGCTTCCTGACCCTTGAACTATGACAACATTGCTCCTCCCTGGGTCAGCATCTCCACCACCCTCAAGCCAGATCAAGATCTCTCCTCCCTGGGTCGCCAGCTTCCTGACCCTCGAACAACAGAAACATTGCTCCTCCCTGGGTCAGCAGCTCCACGATCCTCAAACTAGAATGAGACCTCTCCTCCCTGCGTCGCCAGCTTCCGGACCCTTGAACTATGAAAACATTGCTCCTCCCTGGGTCGGGAGCTCCATGACCCTCAAACTAGAACAAGACCTCTCCTCCCTAGGTCTGCAGCTTCCAGTCCCTCAAATAACAACATTGCTCCTCCCTGGATCTGCAGCTCCACGACCCTCAGACTAGAACAAGACCTCTCCTCCCTAGGTCTGCAGCTTCCAGTCCCTCAAATAACAACATTGCTCCTCCCTGGATCTGCAGCTCCATGACCCTCAGACTAGAACAAGATCTCTCCTCCCTGGGTCACCAGCTTCTGGACCCTCGAACTACAAAAACATTGCTCCTCCCTGGGTCTGCAGCTCCACGACCCTCAAACCAGATCAATATCGCTCCTCCCTGTGTCATCAGCTTCCTGACCCTCGAACTATGACAAAATTGCTCCTCCCTGGGTCAGCAGCTCCACAACCCTCAAACCAGATCAAGATCTCTCCTCCCTGGGTGGCCAGCTTCCTGACCCTCAAACAACAGAAACATTTCTCCTCCCTGGGTCAGCAGCTCCACGATCCTCAAACTAGAATGAGACCTCTCCTCCCTGCGTCACCAGCTTCCGGACCCTTGAACTATGAAAACATTGCTCCTCCCTGGGTCGGGAGCTCCATGACCCTCAAACTAGAACAAGACCTCTCCTCCCTAGGTCTGCAGCTTCCAGTCCCTCAAATAACAACATTGCTCCTCCCTGGATCTGCAGCTCCACGACCCTCAGACTAGAACACGATCTGTCCTCCCTGGGTCACCAGCTTCCAAACCTTCGAACTAAAACAACATTGCTCCTCCCTGGATCTGCAGCTCCACGACCCTCAAACTAGAAAAAGGCCTCTCCTCACTGTGTCACCAGCTTCTGGACCCTTGAACTACAAAAACATTGCTCCTGCCTGGGTCTGCAGCTCCACGACCCTCAAACCAGATCAAGATCTCTCCTCCCTGTGTCGTCAGCTTCCTGACCCTTGAACTGTGACAAAATTGCTCCTCTCTGGGTCTGCAGCTCCATGACCCTCAAACCAGATCAAGATCTCTCCTCCGTGTGTCATCAGCTTCCAGACCCTCAAACTACGAAAACATTGCTCCTCCCTGGGTCTGCAGCCCCACGACCCTCAAACTAGAACAAGACCTGTCCTCCCTGTGTCCCCAGCTTCCTGACCCTCGAAGTACAACATTGCTCCTCCCTGGGTCTGCAGCTCCAGGACCCTCAATCCAGATCAAGATCTCTCCTCCCTGTGTCATCAGCTTCCTGACCCTCGAACTATGACAGCATTGCTCCTCCCTGGGCGCACCCTCAAACTAGAACAAGACCTCTCCTCCCTGTGTCGCCAGTTTCCGGAGCCTCAAACTAAAACAACCTTGCTCCTCCCTGGGTCTGCAGCTCCACAACCCTCAAACTAGAACCAGACCCCTCCTCCCTGTATTGCCAGCTTCCTGACCCTTGAACTATGAAAACATGGCTCCTCCCTGGGTCTGCAGCTCCACGACCCTCAAACTAAAACAAGATCTCTCCTCCCTGTGTCATCAGCTTCCAGTCCCTCAAATAACAACATTGCTCCTCCCTGGATCTGCAGCTTCCAGTCCCTCAAATAACAACATTGCTCCTCCCTGGATCTGCAGCTCCATGACCCTCAGACTACAACAAGATCTCTCCTCCCTGGGTCACCAGCTTCCGGACCCTCGAACTACAAAAACATTGCTCCTCCCTGGGTCTGCAGCTCCACGACCCTCAAACTAAAACAAGATCTCTCCTCCCTGTGTCATCAGCTTCCAGTCCCTCCAATAACAACATTGCTCCTCCCTGGGTCTGCAGCTCCACGACCCTCAAACTAGAACAAGACCTCTCCTCACTGTGTCGCCAGCTTCTGGACCCTCGAACTATGAAAACATTGCTCCTCCCTGGGTCCGCAGCTCCACGACCCTCAGACTAGAACAAGACCTCTCCTCCCTAGGTCTGCAGCTTCCAGTCCCTCAAATAACAACATTGCTCCTCCCTGGATCTGCAGCTCCACGACCCTCAGACTAGAACAAGATCTCTCCTCCCTGGGTCACCAGCTTCTGGACCCTCGAACTACAAAAACATTGCTCCTCCCTGGGTCTGCAGCTCCAAGACCCTCAAAGCAGATCAAGATCTCTCCTTCCTGTGTCATCAGCTTCCTGACCCTTGAATTATGACCATTGCTCCTCCCTGGGTCTGCAGCTCCATGACTCTCAAACTAGAACAGCAGCACCAGCTCCTTCCTGGACCTCCAGGTCAATGACTCTCAGACTTTAAAGGCAGCAGCAGCTCCACCCCCAGGCGCCAGCTCTAAAACCCTCAGATGTGAGCAGTGGCAGCACCAGCTCCTTTCTGCATCTCCGGCTTCAAGATCCTTAAATTAGAACAGCAGCGCCATCTTCTCCCTGCGTCTCCAGCTCCAGGAACCTCAAACTGCAACAGGAGCACCTGTTCCTCTGGGATTTTCACCTCCATGACCCTGAAGTGTCAGCGGCAGCACTGGCTCCTCCCCTGGGCTGCAGCTCCAGAACCCTCATGAATAATCCCTTCTCATGAAATGTAGCAGTCAGGAAAACTGCAGAGGAAGTAAATAAATAAATGTTTTCTTTCAAACTGATGTTTCTTTTATATTCACACAAGTCAGGAAACTTTTCTACTTTCCATCAACCTTACAATCTACTTATATTCAATTGTAAGGTGGAAATCCACCATTTGAAATAACCTTTAAAAACTTAGTAACTCTCTTTACTATGATTTTATCTCACAGCTCTAGAAACGATCTTTCACTTTGCCTGTGCAGAAGTCTTGTGAACATTCAAACTAGAATTTACTTGGTTGAGATTCTAGAATACACATTATCCCCAGATGTTCCTGCCCTCCTTAAAATCTTCTAACATGTTCCCCTCACCCGAGCATAAATGCCAGGTCCTATCCACAGCCCACAGTGCCCAGCACGGCCCTGCCCTCTGCCCTGACCTTATGGTCTCCCCTCTGCCATTACTTTCCTCCCAGACAGGCCTCTGTCACTTCCTGAAACCACACAGGCTCAGGCCTGACTCCGGGCCTTTGCCCCTGCTGTGCCCCCTGCGTGGAGCGCCTTTCCCCGGCTCCCCGTCCTCCTCAACCCGCTCAGCTCCAGCCTGCTGGCCGCCCCTCAGTCCATGAACACACCATGTCCTCCCCCCAGGCCTTTGCACATGCTGTTCTCTGTGCCTGAAACACTTCCCCCCTCACCATCTGCGTTCACTTTTCTAATTTCCGTTCATCCTTGGTGTCTCCACTGAAATATCGCCCCCTGCCTGCCCCCACCACTTGGACTTAACCTTGCTTAGGTTGAAAACCCCCATCTCCTGACTCCAGGAAGCTAGATGCTATCCTGGCACTTGGAACTTTCCCATCACAGCGTTTTGCGCACTCATAATTTATTCTATTAGGTTGGTACAGAAGTCATAGCAGTTTTTGTCATTACTTTCAATGAACTGCAGCGCCGGCTCCTCCCCACTTTTGATTGCCATTACCTTTACTGGCAAAAAAGTGCCGGAATTACTGCTGCACCAACCTAATAGAATAATTTATATTTATTCATCCATCATCTGTCTTCCCCTCTAGAAAATAAGCTCCATAAGAATAGTGACCAAATCTACTCCAATCACTCCAGCTTCCTTGCACATTGTCAATAATTATTTACCGACTGACTGATAGAGAAATATCTTCATTGTTGCTGGGATGAGCCACATAACATGACACGCCCCTTTGAAAGTCAATGTCATGGACAGTTAGCATTTGCTTTTCACTCCTGCACCCGTGGCTTGGCTGGGCTTAGGCTGATCTAGTCTGGGCTTGACTCCAGGCTGAGGGTTGGAACCCTGCGTGCTCCACACGCCTCTCATCCTGCAGCTGGAGCCGAAGTTCCCTAGGGCACGCGCGTCTCGTGGGAAAAATCAAGAGCATTAGAGGGCAGGCCTGGCAGTGCCGACACATTCCAGGCTTCTGCCTGTGCCGTGTCTACGAACATCTCATTGGCATAAGCAATTCACCCAGACATGAGCAATACCTCCATCTCAAAAGATAGGAAAAGAAAATACCAGTGTTTTTAGGAAAGAAAATACCAGTGTTTTTAGGAAAAGACTGGGGGGTGGGGTGCAGATCTGGGCATTACGTATTCCAATTTCCTATTGTAGAAAATGGGAGCTAATCAAAGGCTTGGCTTCAATGCTTCCAGTTTAGGATCAAAGCCAAAACAACAAAATAGGGGCAATTCAAAGGAACACCCTCTTTACACCTGTTATTTTTATAAGAAATGAAAACCTTTCTCAGGGGACCTGTCACAATCCTCTTCGGTCTTTTGGGCCAGAATGAGTCATAGGGAAGTCCTCACTGTAAAGGGAGCTGGGAAGTATCTGGCAAAGGTGACTGGCATAGCCAAGACTGGTTTTGACCAATTGTGATCCATTTCCATTTTGCCTAGAAAAAAATCCTGTTAGCAAGTAGGGTGGGGACAGCTGTTGGGTGAGCAAACATCAGCACCTCCTACTTTATCTTCTTCCACCGCCAGCATCCAATCCAGGGGACAGCCTGTTGTTCCCTCCCTCAGATGCCTCCTCCATTGGTCAGCTTGTTTTCTTCCTACGCCTGGTACCTTCATTGGCATTGCACCTTCTCTAGCCTGGACCATAATTGCCCTTAATACCCTACCTCCTGTCCTTTCTCTTCCAAAAGACTGACAGATACCTGATCTCTCAAGTACAATTCTAACTTGATTACTCCAGCACCCAACTATCTTTGATAACTCTGTCTCATCTGCCAAGTTAGATACAAACCTTCTCAGGGTGAAAACCAAGGCCTTCCATAATATGATCATTGGTAAGGGAGAAAAAAAAAAAAAAAAAAACCAGTCCTGTTTGCATCTAGACTATGGAGGGAACTGAGAAACACAACCCTCCAGGCCATGATGCTCCTGAGTCGACATGAACCACACTCAAAGAATATGAACTCGTTCAGACAAGGCCACAAGTTGACTGTGTTTAGAGGTAGGCAGGGATAAGACCACTCTGCAGCCACAGAAATGACTGAACATGCCCCTTTTCTAACATGAGTGACAGCTGCCTCTTTACCAGTGACAACTCTAGCCTGCTTCAAGCTTCCCACTCCTGAGATAAAGTATTTAAGATACGCAATCACCAAGTTGCCCTCACTTCTTGACCTTGCCTCCTTAATCCCTTTTTGGAATCATTCAGTAGAAGCCTAGGTCCTCTTAAAAGCACTGCCCCTTCCCCCTTACTGAGATGCCCCCAGGTGGCCATGGGCGTGGGAATCTCCCTGACTGCAGCAAGCTAAATAAACTGACTGTGACTGCAGGGAAGTTCTTGGCAGTCTTAGGTGGGTGGGCTTTAACATGATGATCTAACTTTACAACTTTACAACTGTTCCCCAATAGCTTCTTTATAGTTCAGACTTTTTTTTTTTTTCACAATCACACTTAATTCTGAACAAGTTGCTGGATCCAGCTGCTATTTTGCAAGAAATACACAGGACAGAGACAGGAATGTGCTGACTGCACCATAAATTCGGATTCGCCAAAATCCAGACTGTGAAAATCTTTATAGGTCACAGGGTTCAGGCACTGTGACAAAGAAGTTTTAAGAAAAAGACAGGCATGGAAGGGAAATCTGGAAATTTAAGAGACTTACCAAGATTTACGAAATGGGTAACATGAACTATGCTGTCTAGGGAGCCACATGGGGGTGATTAAGCCATGCAGATTGTAGGGAGGTTGTTGACTATGAGAATCAGCATGAGGGTTACTTTTGGAGGGAGGAAGGGACAGACTGTGATTGGGATGCAGCCGTGAAGGGGACTCTGGCCAGGTGCTCTTTCTTGACTTAGTCTTGGTGATAAGAATATTTGTGTATAATGTCTCACTAAGCTATACATTTTTGTGTTTTTTTTGTACCTGTGTTTGATTTTAAAATAAAAAGGCTAAAAAGAATATCCTTGAACAGTTGCATTTCTGTACATAGGAGTCTATAGACAAGGGAAGCAAGAAGTCAAGTTAGGGAGCTGTCAGCAAACCAGGAGAAGGATGATGGGGCTCGACCCAAGATGACAGCGGCAGAGACCAGGAGTTGCATTCAGATTCCAGATGTTTTGGAAGAAAGAACCAACAGGAGCCTCCGACACATTGAATTGAACATGGGAGAAGAAGGAGAAGCAATGTTATACTGTCACCTCTTTCTGACTTTATTGCGAACCTGGTGAACATGATGGCCAATCAAAGACATTGGAGTGGATGAGATGAAGGTTTCACAAAAGTACTAAAGAAAAAGCTATTGTCTGTGGGCAGATGACACTAGTCCAGGGAGGGAAAAAACGGTAGCGAGTAGATGTTCTTTTCCACCAAAAGGTATCGTGCCTATCGCGGAAGCTCCTGGTAGACATTTGCTGGAAACAGCATAGCCCAGAGACACTGGAATAAATTCGAGATGTCTTGAAACTATAATACCCAAATCTGACTATCTGTTCAGTGCTGAAATCTGACTATCTGTCATATTTGGGTATTATAGTGTCATAAGTGAGTGTCATAAAATGAGTTAGGAGTGTTTCTTCTGCCTGTATTTTCTGAAGGTGCTTACGATCGATGTTATTTTTTAAGGAGGGCTGAGATTGTCAGCCCAACACTTCAGATATGCATTGCCCTTGGGGCAATGCCCTTGATGGGGCATCAAGACCCCGTGTCTATTTCACTCCGAAATTCAAGATAAACAAGGCAGCCTTTGGTTGGAGCTCATTGCCCATTTGTTGAATTGAATAATCCATGTCGCCTCCTTAAAAAAGTCAAGTTCATAAAATAAGGAACCAAGACTTTTAAATATTTTATGGGAAAAGATTGTCAATAACTAACTCTTTTACATTATTTTTATAGGTCACACTTAAATTGGCAAAATAGCAACGTGCAGGTATGTGTCTTATGAACGTCTGCTTTTTAGCAATGAGAATCCTATTTTCCTACTGGCTTTTGTTATTATTTCTGACACGTCTAACTTAGTTTTTGCTCTCTTACTAGCTATAGGGTTTTCTCACTCTGTTGCTCAGGCTGGAGTTCAGTGCCACAATCACAGCTGCCTGTCACCTTGAACTCCTGGGCTCAAGCAGTCCTCCCACCTCAACCTACCAAGTGCCTGTAGTAGCTACAGGCATGCACCACCACTCCTGGTTAATTTTTTTGTTTTTTAAAATAGAATTGGGGGTTTAGCCATGTTGCCCAGGTTGGTCTCGAACTCCCATCCTCAAGTGATCCTCCTGCCTCGGCCTCCCAAAGTGCTGGGATAACAGATATGAATCACCACACCCAGCCTGTGGTAATACAATTTTTAAGCCAACATTTTCCTGGACTAAAGGAGCTGTTGAAGTCTAGACTCCTAGGAAAATCCTGATGTCCTGCTTATAAATAGACATCCTATTTGAGCTGAGTTATTTTGCAGAAAGGCTGCCTGCAGCTTTAAATGGGCTCCCCAACCTCAGATTCTGGGAAGTTGGCAGCCAGCTGCACTAGGAGTGAGTTATGATGTCAGCTTTCCAGAATTCCTAATGAACTCCAGAGCAAAAAATGCTGTTGCTCTGCCTCCCCCAAGTCACATTTCTAGTTGATTAACGAGCAAAGGAGTAGAAAAATCTATAGCTTTGGAGAAGGAGGAAGAGTGAAATAATTTCTCCTCTAGAAACCACAGTGCCCCGATTATTTTATTTGTTAAGAAAAGGGAATTTCATTTTCTATTTATTTCCTCCTTTAAATCTAGATTCAGACCCCCGCTTCCCCCTCCCCAGTCATAAAAAGCAGGTTTGGCTCTATACCCCTCCCTTTACCTTCATCCCTGCTTATTTGGTCCAAGACAGAAAATCCAGCCCTGCCCTTTTGGGGGCAGTTGTCTTAGCTCTTTGAGGTCTGTTTAAAATCTCATCTAGCATACATAAAATAGATCTGCAACCCTCCATTAAAAGTCATGGCCTCCTGGCTGCAAAGAGATACATCTGGGTGAAAGTTGTGGTTGGTTATGTCCAGCTCAGCCCTTCTGTGGCCCTGCCCCAGCATGGGCTGAACATCTTCCCACCAGCTGGGACATCCAGGGCAGCTGATCCTTTAGGGGAAAATCACTCCGCACAATTACCCTGCTCCATATCCCACCTTCTGTAAGGCTGCTTAGGCTAATTAAAAGTCATGCTTCTTTGGAGAAATGTCTATTGAAATCCTTAGCCATTTTTTAATTGGGTTATTAGGGATTTTTTGCTATAAAGTTGTAGGAGTTCCTTATATATTTTGGAAATTATCCCTTATCAGATACATAGTTTGCAAATATTTTCTCTCATTCTGTAGGCTACCTTTTTACTCTACTGATTGTTTCCTTTGCTGTGCGGAAGCTGTTTAGTTTGGCATTGTACTTGTCTATTTTTGCTTTAGTTGCCCATGCTTTTGGTGTTGTATCCATGAAATCACTGCCAAGACCAATGTCATGAAACTTTTCCCCTATGCTTTCCTCTAGGAGCTTTATAGTTTTAGATCTTACATTTAAGGCTTTAATCCATTTTTAGGTGATGTTTGTAAATGGTGTAAGACAAAGATAAGGGTCTAATTTCATTCTTTTGCATATGTATATCCAATTTTCCCACCACTATTTATTGAAGAGGCTATCCTTTCCCTATTGTGTATTCTTGGCACCCATGTTGAAAATCATCCTACCATATATTTGGGTATTTATTTCTGGGCCCTCTATTATAATTCCATTCATCTATAGGTCTGTCTTTATGCCAGTACCATACTGTTTTAATGACTATAAGTTTGTAATATATTTTGTGATCAGGAAATGTTATGCCTCTGGTTTTGTTCTTGTTTTTCAAGATTATTTTGGGTATTCTGGGTCTTTTGTGGTTCCATATAAATTTCTGAATTTTTTTGTATTTCTGTAAAAATAAAATTCCATGTGATTTTGATAGGGATTACTTTGAATCTGTAGATTGCTTAGGGTAGTATGGACACTTTAACAGAATTAAGTCTTCCAATCCATGAACATGAGACATCTCTCCATTTGTTTGTGTCTTCCTTAATTTTTCTCATCAATATTTTGTAGTTTTCAGTGTACAGATCTTTCACTTCCTTAGTTAAGTTTGTTCCTAAGTATTTTTTTGATGCTATTGTAAACTGGATTGATTTTCTAATTTCCTTTTCAGAGAGTTTGTTGTGAGTATATAGAAACACAATTGATTTTTGTATGTTGACTTTGTATCCTGCAACTTTACTGAATTTGTTTATTAATTCTAACAGGTTTTTTTTTTAAGAGTTTGTAGGGTTTTCCATATATAAGATCATGCCATCTGCAAAAGGGAAAGCTTCACTTCTTCTTTTCCAATTTAGATGCCTTTTATGTCTTTTTCTTGACTTGTTGTGTTGGCTAGGACTTCCAGTACTATGTTGAATAGAAGTGGTAAGAGTAAGCATCCTTGTCTTTTTCCTGTTCTTCCTGGAAAAGCTTTCAGTTTTTTACCATTGAGTGTAATGTTAGCTGTGGGCTTTTCATATATGGCCTTTATTATGTTGAGTTAATAATTTTTCTCTATGCCTAGTTTTTGAGTGTTTTTATGATAAAATAGTGTTGAGTTTCATGAAACGCTCTTTTTGTATCACTTGACATGATCACGAGATTTTTCTCCTTCATTCTGTTAATGTGGTGTCTCACATACAATAGCTATATGAAAAGATGCTCAGCATCCCTAATCATCAGGTGAATGCAAACTAAAACCAACATGAGATATCACCACACATCATTTTTTAGGATGTCTATTATCAAAAAAACAAAAGACAACAAGTGAGAATGTGGAGAAATTGGAACCCTGCTACACTGTTGGTGGGAATGCAAAATGGTGCAGCTACTATGGAAAAATGCATAAAGGCTCCTCAAAAAAACTAAAAGTAGGACTATCATATGAACCAGCAATCTCATTTCTGGGTATTTATTCAAAAGAACTGCAATTAGGACCTTGAAGAGATCTCAGCACTGCCATCTTCATCGCAACATCGTTCACAGTAGCCAAGATGTGAAATCAATCTTGATTGATGGATGAATGGATTTTTAAAATGTGATGTAATATATACATATAACAAAATATTATTCAGCCTTTTAAAAAAAGAAATCTTGCAATCTATGACAACATGGATGACCCTTGAAAGCATTATGCTAAGTGAAAAAGGCCAGTCACAGAAGGACAAATACTACATGATTTCATTTATATGAGGTATCAAAAATAGGCAAACTCATTGAAGCAGAGAGTAGAATGGTGGTTGCCAGAGGCCTGGGGGGAGGGTGAAAGGGAAACTTTCTAATCAACAGGTGTAACATTACACTTAAGCAAGATGAATAAGTTCTAGAGATCTGCTGCCTGACATTGTGCCTATAGAGACCAATACTGTATTGCACACATAAAAGTCTCTACAAGGGCAGATCTCATATTAAATCTTCTTACCACAATTTAAAAAATAAGAAATTGAAATATGGTCCCTTCAATAGAGGCCTTGGGATATTTTCTAGACACAACCCACAGTCTTCTTCAGGAATTAACTTAGCACTTGTGGCCATCATATCCTCTTCCCCTTAGTTTTCCTAGTAATATGTGCTTTGTTTACATATTTTACCCAAATTTAATAAAGATATTCAATCATAAAGGTGTTTTTAAAGTCAATCTGTGTGCAATTTTAATTAGGATTTGCATCAGGCTGGGCAAAGCTTTGAGAGGGAGAGGAAACTGAGAGCTGGGCATTCATAGGGTGGGGGTGGCAGGGAGGGCGGGGGGCCAGTTACTGATAACTTCCCTGCCATACACAGACTGTGGAGGACAACAGACACGTGTCTGCATTCCGAAAAACAGAGGAGCTGGGAAGTTGGGAGTCCCATTTGGCTGGTTGGCTCAAGTCTCCATTAGCTGGGGCTTCTAGAACTTTCCCTCACTGCAGCTTTGATGGCGGGGGTCTGCACACCCCACCCCATTAAAGACAAGAAAGACCCCGAGTCTCAGACTCCCATCCACCCCTGGCCTGAGGAGTCACACCCTTGGAATTTTGCTTTTAGACTTTTACTGGGCCCAGGGTATGGCTACTGCCTAGCAAGGCGTGTGCTATTCCACTCAGCTTTGACCACCCAGGATCAAGTGAGTTAGCACAGTACCTGACACATCCTGAGGGTAGCTATTACGAATATGACCGTGTTGTGTTTCCTGTCCTGTTTTCAGTTTTTGGGAGATCAGAAACTCAGTTTACCTTTGTATTCTAAGAGCCTAGAAAATTTTTGTCCTATAATTGTGGCTCAGTAAACATGTTTATTGATTTCCTCATGAAAGAGATACTCAACAGAGCCCTCTGTAAACAGGAAAATATTTACATCATTGGGAATGCACTTGGCTGCAGTTTCAGAACACCTGACTAGCTCTGTCTTGTGCTCTTTTTAGACAGCATCTTGTCTCATTTGAATAAGACATCTGAAGCCTGGAGATCCCAGGGCTGATATGGCAACAGTGCGATGCCACCCATGGATACGGGGTCATTCCATGTTTCTTCCCTGCCTTCCTCAGCATGTTAACTTTTCATCTTCACATCTGCATCCTCATGGTCACAAGATGGCTGACAAGCTCCAGCTCTCCCATCCCTAGAAAGGTAAAAGAATCAGGGTTAAAAAGCTCTGTCATGAGATTTTTTTCAATTTTTATTTCAAAGTGGGCAACCGCCCAACATACTTCTCTTTACACCTCATTAGCCAGAACAGATTCACATGGCAACTCCTGCACCAGTCACTGGCAAAAGGAAAGGGTGAACCATGGTGGTTTTAAGCCAGATTAATCCTCTGTGACTGAAGACAGGCTAGCTTCTCTGAGATTTTGAGATCCCCATCTCTTTTCTTGACACAAAATTGGGTATCTGTGTGCAGAGAAGAAGCAGGAGGTGATGGCTGTTTTGTAGACAACCAAGAATGTCAATGACTACTATGACTGCTGTAATTGTTGCTAGAAGATCTTGCTAACCCTATGGAAATTTCACCCCCTTATGATCAGCTCTACTGTAATAAAGTGGATGATGGTAGGACCAGGAGCAATAGAAGACCTGGGGTATAGTCCTGGCTCTCCCCAGGCTGCAACACAGACGATGGCATTTCTAGAATGTGCTCTTGATACAGAAAGGCTGGATTCCCAGCTAAACCCTACCCTTAAGCCTGGAATCATGGCCCTAAGTGAAAACAGCTGACCTCCTTTTTCCACCCAAATGTTGCCTTTTTTACCTGCCCCGCCCCTATCCTGTGCCCATTAAAGACTTCAGCTGGCAAAGCAACGCAAATGGCTGAGCGTCGAGGATAGAAGCGGCTGAACAGCGAGCAGAGAAGCAACTGAGCATCGGAGGTTACAGATAGATGCCGCTAACTTCAGACACTGTGGTTTTAGAGAAGGGCCTGGCCAGAGACGGCTGGGTTCCAGGGACAGACCACCTTCCCATCCCCTTTCCAGCCTCCCTTTCCACTGAGAGCCACTCGCTGCTCAATAAAGTCTTCCACATTCATCACCCTTCAAACAGTTCATGTGACCTGGTTCTTCCTGGTTCGTCGGACAAGAACCCGGGTGCCAAGAGGGCAGGGGCTGTCACCCTGACCCTCCACTGAGTCGGTTGGTACTTGGCCATCCCTGGACAGCAGAGCTGAAAGAGCATGGGTTGTAACACGCTTGGACTCTACTGCGGGGTCTGCACAGAGTCTGCTCCCGCCAGAGAGGAGCAGCCGGCCGGTTCCAGCACGAAGAGTGGCCAGCAATGAGGTGAGTAAAACAAGCTGCTCCAGTTCCTGCCTGCGAAGGGAAGAGGTAGGGACTATCCCATCTCACTATCCCATTTTGTTCTCACTTATAAAATAGGTAGATGGTGTGTAGGCCAGAAGAGGCCCACCTTCTCAGGGGCTTGTGGAAACATAAGGTGATGTTTTTGTTGTCACAATAGCTGAAAGTCACTGCTGGCATTCCAGGGGACAGGATCAAGGACATTAAGTCTCTTGCAATGCTTTCAAATGCCAATAGCACCTGCTGATGCTCTCTGACGTTTATTTCAGCTCAGAAAGCCTCCCCCATTCCTCCTTCCTCCCCATCCCTCCTTCCTCTGTGGTCCCAGCTTACACCAGTCATCGCCAGCCACTTGCCCAGCTAGGCTCCTGCGGCAGTCAAAACCCCATCCTCATGCCTAGGAACCTGCTGAGACTTACCAGAGGCCACCAGGACCGAGAGGAGCTGTGGGTATTCTCAGGCAGATGAAGGCAATGTCGCGCCATATCCCAGCCTGTGCCCACCCTCTCTGCTGCTGGACTCAGCTCCTGGCGCAGCAGTCACTGGGGTGTTCCCAGCATCTGCCTGGACTGTTCAAGGGCTGCAGCACCCAGTTCTGAGCTAGGGCTCATAATTCAGGTCTACAGAGGTGGAAATTCAGTCCTCTGCCTCTCCCTGCTTCTTTCTGCTTCCAGGACACTGGGCACATTCGTACTTACGAACTTTCCTCCAAGGTGTGATCGTGTAGAAGTTGATCATTTATTCATGAGAGCAGATTTTTAGATATGAAATTTCAAAATCACATTTAAGACATATTGCAAATAAGGTCTGCCATTTCCTAGTGTTTGCAGAGGCGGCAGGATGATCTTCAAGTACCTAGCTGGGTGTGGAGGGAGGGCGATGCCCCAGTGCAGACCAGAACTAGGGGATTCAGCATCCACCAGCATTGGAGCACCGTGAGCCTCAGTTCCTGACCAGTGTTCTGGCTGGTCATGACTGTGCTGTGTGGATATTTGAACATTGTCCCTGCAGGCATCTCCGTGTATTTCAGGGTGTACAGGTGAAACTGTGTACTAGTCCCCACCCCCAGTGCTTTCACCTGGCATTACTCAACCCTGCCTGAGATGGTGAGTGTGATCTGGGGGAGGGGGTTGCTGGGCATTTTCACCTTGTCCCACCAGGTCCACCCACCCTTCCTCCCTCCTGCTGTCTGTCCTGGGAGGCTGATACATATGTACCACAGCATGGCCCTTGTGGCCTCTGGCTTCTGGGTGTGGCTGCTGGGGGCTTTGCAGGTGGCTACGGGAGGGCAGGGAGTTGACACCACAGACTGTGTCTGTGGGGTAAACATGGCCTGGCTATGTCCCTTGACTAGAGACCCCAGCTGTCTCCCAGGCCACGTTCTCCACTTGACTCTCCTCTCCCAGCCTATATCACCTACCCCTTCCAGGGATCCTTTGGACCCAAGCGAGCAACAGCCCCTACCTCTCCAATTCCTGGTCCCAGGCGCTTGCACTCCCCCTCCTGCTGAGCCCCTTACCACTCGCTAAGCAATCCCCATGGGCACATGCCCTCCACTTCCAGCTGGAGTCCTGGCACGAAGGGGAGTTCGATACTGACTGAGACTGAGTGTCCACCACAGAGGCAAATGGGGACCTAAAATGAAAATTCAGTTGAGTTACAGAAAAACTGAGGAGCGGTGTTTCTAACCGGCCTGGGCTTTTGGGTTGGATTCACGCCCACTGCAGCAGTGTGGACATTGTAGAAGCTCTGAAGACCAGCATCCATTCCTTTACTTGGAGCACATCTAGTGGGCAGCTTGACAGCGCCTTGTCATCTCCTGGGAAGCTTTAAAAATGCTGATGCCTGGGCCCCACTGCAGAGAGTGTGGGGTGCAGCCTGGATGTGGGATCAGGGGCCCCCAAGTGGTGCTAAGGAGCATCCAGGGCTGAGCCCACCAAGCCAAACGCTGGGGCTCTAGAGGCAAACACAGCCTGTCCTGTGCTTAAGGACCCCACAGTCTGAGAAGGGAGGCCAAGAAGTTACTCACTGAAACATAATGTTACCAGAAAGGGGTCCCAATGCCCCAGGAGAGGGTCCGTGGACCTCATGCAAGAAAGAATTTGGGGCCAGTCCATAGAATAAAGCAAAAGCAAGTTTATTAAGAAAGTAAAGAAATAAAAGAAGGGCTACTCCATAGGCAGAGCTGTGACATGGGCTGCTGGGCTGAGTGTACTCATAGTTATTTCTTGATCATCTGTTAAACAAGGCGGTGGGTTATTCATGAGTTTTCTGGGAAAGGGGTGGAGATTTCCTGGAACTGAGGGTTCCTCCCCTTTTTAGACTATATAGGGTAACTTCTGGACATTGCCATGGCATTTGTAAACTGTCATGGTGCTGGTAGGAGTGTCTTTTAGCATGCTAATGCATTATAATTAGCGTATAATGAGCAATGAGGACAACCAGAGGTCACTTCCATCCCCATCTTGGATTTGGCAGGTTTGGGCTGGCTTCTTTACCACATCCTGTTTTATCAGTGCGATCTCTGTGACCTGTGTCTTGTGCCAACCTTCTATCTTATCCTGTAACTAAGAATGCATACACTCCTGGGAATGCAGCCCCGTAGGTCTCAGCCTTATTTTACCCAACCCCTATTCAAGATGGAGTTGCTCTGGTTCAAGTGCCTCTGACAATCATGGGGCAGGTGTCCAAGTGGAAGGGCGCTCTGGGGGCTCTGAGAGCCCTGAGAGGCGCTGGCCCTGTGACATGGAGAATGGGTTGGGCAAAACTTCTTGGAAGTAACAGCGTCAAGCCCTGTAAGCCAGGTGAAAGAGGGAATGGAGAAAGTCACTTCAGGTAAAGGGGGCAGGAAAGGCAGAGTTCCCCAGGGGTGGGTGAGAACTTTCTGGAGTGTCCGTAGACTCTGCTTAAAATCCTGCTGGGTCTTCCCAGAGTACTTAGAAGAAGAAAAAATTCCCAGCCACAGACAGCCATGGTGTGGCCATTGCCCACCTCCAGACCTCCTCCCCAGCCACAGAGCTCCACCATGCACAGCTTGTGTGTGTTAAACACATCCCAGCCTCAGGGCCTTTGCACCTGCTATTCTCTCTGCCTAGAGTGCAGTCCCCTCCTGCATCCCCACCTTACTCCAGTTAATTTTCAACATTCAGACTGATCTCGGTGTCTTCCCTCACTGAGGGACATCACCCCACCACCTCACCACTAAACTCCTCCCCAATCTGTTTTTTTAAAGTTTTGAGACAAAATCTCACTCTGTCACCCAGGCTGGAGAGCAGTGGTGCAATCTTGGCTCACTGTAACCTACGCCTCCCAGGTTTAAGCAATTCTAATGCCTCAGCCTCCTGAGTAGCTGGGACTACAGGTGCACCCCATCACGGCTGGCCAATTTTCCTCCCCAGTCTGAAAGTGCCTCCCCACCACCCCCACCCTGTTACCGTTGGCCACATCTCCTTGGTTATGTCCTTCAGAGCATGAATGTCTCATAATGCAAATTTACGCTTCTCAAAACAAAAGAGCATCCAGGGAGCATCTCCCTAATCCAAAGGGATGCTTTGTGAAGGTGAGTTTTGAACTGTGTGGCCTTGTCAGGGGCATTCTGAGGGCCTGAGAGGTCTTCTGCAGCACCCCCTGAGGGTCTCTGGTCATTGTGAGGCTGCTCTTTACTGGACAGCAGATCGTATGATATGACAAAGAGGAATTTTGTTTTTTAACAATGTGCAGTGACAGGTTTGTCTAGTGAGTAAAATAAAGGCCAGGTTTTGCACTTGACTTTGTCATTGTTCCAATTCATGGTTGTTTGGCTGCCAGTGAAAGAAATCTAAACAATGGCTAAGACAATGAGAGTTTCACTTGTCTTACAAAAGGGAAATCTGCAGTCAGCATCCAGAGGTGGTATGTAGGCTCCATGTTGCCAAGAGGAAGATGGTTGCCTGCTCTTGTTCTACTCAGCCTCGTTATGGGAATGTTCCTCATGAGCATAGGTGGCTGCTGGTGCACATGCAGCTGAGTCTGGCCCCTTCACTTGGCAACACTCACTTACGTCTCCTTGGTCACCTGCTTTGACTTCAAAGATGGCAAGGCTTTTTACAAGCATGCTACTGAAACCACCTTTGCAAAAATTGAGACAGTGAGAAAATTTTGACAGTGAAGAGATCTGACCTAACCAACCTCATTGTGCCTTTAACCTCCAAACTGCCCTTGGTCATTCCTGGGTGTGGGACAAGCTAACTTTGGGAGAAATTCAGTTTGTAGTTTAACCTTAAAACCAGGATGATAATAGCCCTTTCTCAAAACTAAATCATCAGGTTAGGATTATGAGAGGGGCCTGAATCCTGCTGAGATGTAGGCATAGTTAAAGGATACCCACCTTTGTTCCAGAGGTCACAAGATTCATAACTTCCCCAGTTACTCCTGCAGATAACATGACTATTGTAGAATCTAAGATTGACCTTTTGAGATGTCTTTTCAGACTTTTGCATTTCTGAAGACTGGATGACTCTGCCTGGACCCGAGACTTGTGACCCACTAGGTCCTGTGGCCCCACCCACAAGCAAACTCAACACACCAGGACCATTTCCCACACCCCTATGATTGCATCCCCAACCAATCGGCAGCACCCATTCCCTAACCCTCTTCCCACAAACTATCCTTGAAAATCCCTAAGCCCTGAATTTGCAGGGAGGCTGATGTGGGTCATAATACAACTCCAGTCTCAGCTGGCTCTGCATGAATTAGACATTCGCTATTACCATTCTCCTGTCTTGATAAATCAGCTCAATCTGGGCAGCCAGCAAGATGAGCCTGTCGGGTGGTTACACTACTTAGATTTAAATATCAACATATTCAGCTAAAAGAGTTGAAAGCAATTGCCCGAGTGTGGAAAAAAGGGGGGGAGGGCAAAGAGAGTGAGAAAATGCTTTTTTAGTAAGAAACCTTATAGAAGTATTTGCTAATCTGTTTGTACATCCCTTGGATTAAATAAATAGGAAAAAAAAAAGATTGAAGTCGTCTGTGAAGTGGCTCTGCAGCCAGTCTTGTCCCTTCCTCCTAGGGGATGGGCAGCAGCTCAGATCCAGGGCCCTCTTCTCCATCTTCCTCCCCCTCCTCCCTCCTCATACACAGTCTGACTGCAGCTTCCCAGCTGGAGCAGAAAGCAAAAGAGAAGTGATTGTACCTAATCACCTAGGTCATTTTCTCAGAAATCGCTTTCTTTTTCACCTTTTTTCATGAGGAACAAAAAGGAACAGGAGAGGCAGCCCAATTGCTGTTCCTGTGAGCTCTGGCTCTCCGCAGGGGGCTGGCCTGAAAGGGCAAATGCCTTTGGAGCAGGCTTCAATCTTCTCTCCCTCTGGAGAGAAGCCTGCCTCAATGCTACTCTACAAAATGAAATGGCCACTTGGCGGGAGGCAGGCAAGTCCGGGCAAAATGCTTTTCACATAAGCATGAGAGAGAAAGAGAGAGCGAGCAAGAGCGCGCACAGCTGCTAACCCGGGTGAGAAGCCCAGATCAACTTCCATTAACTCCTGTGGCTCCAAGTCTTTGAAAGTGTGTCCAAGCTGGATTCACATGGTGATGCCAAAAGTTGACTCTGAGGACTGGAGTTTGAGCCCAGCTTGGGTCTAACTTGCTGTGCAGTCAGGGAAAAGTCATGTAACCTCTCTGGATATCATTTCTGCATCTGTCGAAGGAGGTGGAAGGATTTCTACTCTGAACGCTGAAAGGGGCAATAGGAAAAGAAAATGAAACCATCGTAATCCCCCCATTTGTAAATTTTGTTAGGGGATATTTGCAACATTTTCTTGGGCTTTATGTCTCAGACAAATGTTCCTTATGTTAGCTCTTAAATGAGGCTGATGTGCTATAATCGTTTCCTTCTTGTCGGTGGTGTACATGGGAGTGATAACTGTGTAACTGAGCATGGTGGCTACTGCTTGGGGAAGGAGGGACATGCACTTGGTGGCAGGTACTCCGAGGGTTTGGCAGCACACACGCAGAGGGCTTCAACCCTCTCCTCATGTCTGGAAGCTAGAAACATGGATATTCATGGTAATATTTTTCATGCCTTTTGTATGTCTACACTGGAGTCATCTACACTGGAGTCTACCAACCTCAGCACTGTTGACATTTTGGGCTGGTTGATTCTCTGTGGTGGGGCTGTCCTGGGCATCGTAGGATGTTTGTCGGCATCCCTGGCCTCTACCCACTAGATGCCAGTAGCACCCTCCCCTTCTCAATTGTGACAAGCCAAAAAGATGTGTCCAGACATCGCCAAATGTCCTCTAAGAGTAAAATTACTCCCAGTTGAGAACCACTAGTCTAGAAAAAAGATGACCTATGGCTCGGAAATATTAGATGACTTCTCCAAAGTCACAGAGTCAGTAAATGAAAGAGATGGCTCCAGCAGGCAGGCTTTTCATTGTCAGCTAGTGCTTTTTCAAACCTCTCAGAGTGCCCTCAAGAGCAGATAGCTTTATTGTTAGGATTACAGTGGAGTTGCATCAGACGTAAATACAACGGAATACACTTGACAGAAAATAAAACGTGGGAAGATTATCTTTAGTTTTATAACAAAAAGGATAGTAAATGTATGCTAATAATGAAACATAGAATATGTAAATGTATGTAAATAATCCAGCCGAGGCATGCCCCTCTTTGGGCACCTGCCGGTGGGAGGGGGCGGTGGCAGATGGAGCTGCGATTCTGTCATTGTGTCTCCGTTGCCAAGGGCCACTCAAATATGTTCATTTAGCCATATTGAGGATGATCCTGGGGTATGAACATCTTCAGCTGTTTCTACATCTGATGGTGGCCTTGATTAGTAATTTTAGATCCCGAGCCAACATCAGGTGCTACCCTACCGTTTTTCAAAGAGATGGAGGCTGCTGATGCCATGTCTCCAGAGCAGAGCAGGGTGGCAACTGGTTGGTTGGAACCTGCGGGCCCATCATGGGTAAGAGGAAATGAAAATTCTGGAAAGGTGAATAAATTGTAAGCAAGCACCTCACGGCTTACATAACGTAATTGAAATTTCCAGAAGCAGATGGATGATGCCCTAGATCCAAAGGCACAGTAACTAGATGGTTTTATGACAAGGGCAGCTCATCAAATGTCAGGGACGTTCTGATGCAGAGTTGCAGATGTCAGGGCTAGCGGGGCAGTTGGACGATGGGGACTCTAATACCTCTTCCAACTCATTGCTTTTCATTAAGTTATTAGATATGAAAAAGAATACTTCTAGTCCAGACTGTCATTTGACCTTTCAGTGGGCCCCTGACTACGTCTCTGACTACGTTTTTAAACTGATGGTCAGCAAATGCATCCCAGGTATGCGTCCTGGGAGGAAACAGTGGGTAATCTGTGCCACACTGCATTTAACTCACCAACAAATTCCACTGCACATTGAGGGGGATGATGAGATGCAGAGATGGGCTTGACACAGGGCAGGAATTCAGCTAGTCTTTGGGCTCCGTAGAGGGAGGCCTTGGGCACTGAATGCCATGATGTCTAAAAGCCCAGAAAGCTTGGAAAACCTATAGAAAGAATGTGAGAATGATTCGAACGGCCTTCCCAGGCATAAAACAGGGGGGAGATACTGCTCATTCAAGTGGCCCCTGCAAGCTTCCTCAGCGTCCTTGAGGAATCATTGGCTAAAGAGCCTTGGCTACCCAGTGGTTAGGAGGATCTATGGTTATGGGCTGGAGCCAGGCTGCCTGGGAGTGAGATGCAGCAACCTCACATGGTGCTGTGCAACACTGAGCAGGTTAATTAATCTCTCTGGTTTTGTTTGTTTGTTTGTTTTGTGTGTGTGTGTATACAAAATGGAATTATCATGAAGATAAATATTAAGTTCAGCTATATGAAATTGCTATTCCCCACAGGAAATTGTCAACCATAGGCAATTTCATATGATTCAACCTAATATTCCATAGGGGATGAAGTTAACAGTTGAAAAGTTCTGACCAAAGTGCCTAGCACTGAATAAGCCCCAGGTAAATGTTAGTATCTTACTTACAAAAGTTTAGGGAAATGTACAGCATCTTCTCTATGTGTTTGTGTGGTGTGCTTCACACTAGTGATCTTCAAACTCTATCACAACCTATCTCTATTAGTCAGGGTTCCCTAAAGGGACGGAACTATTAGGATATATGTATGTATGAAGGGGAGTTTATCAGGAGAATTGATTCACAAGAGCGCAAGGTGAAGCCCCACAATAGGCCATCTGCAAGCTGAGGGACAAGGAAGCCAGTCTGAGTCCCAAAAGCTCAAAAGTAGGGGAGCCAACAGCGCAGCCTTCAGTCTGTGGCCCGAGAGTCCCTGGCAAACCACTGGTATAAATTCAAGAGTCCAAAAGCTGAAGAACTTGGAGTCTGATGTTTGAGGGCAGGAAGCATCTAGCACAGGAGAAAGGTGGAGGCCAGAACACTCTGCCAGTCTACTCCTTCCATGCTCCTCTGCCTGCTTTTATTCTAGCCATGCTGGCAGCTGATTAGATGGTGCCCACCCAGATTGAGGGTGGGTCTGCCTCTCCCAGTCCACTGCCTCAAATGTTAATCTCCTTTGGCAACATCCTCACAGACACACCCAGGAACAATATTTTGCATCCTTCAATCCAATCGAGTTAACACTTATTAACCATCACACCATCAGAGGGTTGTGAGCTGTTAATAGGTTAAGAAACAAAATCAGTGGGTCAGAATTTTTCCCAACAGGACGGAATATGGGAGAAGACAATAGGATATTTTACACATCATAAAATAAATATTGCTTTAAGAGGCTTGTCAATTCCATCACATATGTGTGTCTGTCCACATGTGCGTGTGTCTATGCACGAGTGTGTACCGGATCACAGTGAAAGATACATTTCATGCTACACATTAGAGTTGAATAAAGTTTTAAAGTCAGTGCACTCGACCATATATACTGGACCTTATGAGTGCTTAAGGGAATTTTTAAGAGTAATTTTGACTGTGCCACTCACTAATCTGTGGTCTTGAGCAAGTTACTGGGCCTCTCTGTGTCTCAGTTTCTTCATCTAGAAAGCGGTGAAGACCCTTGCACCTGCCTCCCAGGACTGAGGTGAGAAAAGCAGGTAGGAGGCTTGGCGTATTTCCTGGCATGTAATGAAGAGCCCAGAAGGTGCTAGCTGCTGCTGTTTTGGTTGTTCTTTAATTTCCATGGCACGAATGACATTGCAGAAGGTGAGGCTCTACTGCTAAAGGAAGAAATTGATTTATCCCTGATTTTGGGGAAAGCTCACAAGGCAGAACATTCTTGGATAAAATAACCTAAGAACATCAAACAGCAAACAATTACCCACATGTAAACAATTACACTGCACTAAGTAACTCTGTTATAGAAAGATGGCATCACTGTAGGCAGAGATCAATCCAAGAGGACTTCCTGGAGGAGGAAGTTCTCAGCTGATCTCAAAAAAGATTCAGGGGTGGGATTGGAGGAAGGCTGGGTCAAGGACATCTGGGGAGAAAAAAGGATTGTGGCAAGTTCAAGATGTGATCGGTAAATCATGCACAAACGCCAGGATCAAGAGCTGGACCCACCTCCTGGAGAGGGACCACGGTCAGACAGTGCTCTCTGGGGTTCACAGGCAAGGGACAAATCAGACATCACGAGAGCTCACTGTTGATGGCATATTATGATCATGTCAGGGCCGGGCATCTGCCTAAGTACTACAAATGTTTATGAATATTAATAAGCATTTTGTTCCCAAAGGACCACAAATCAGTTAATTAGGGCCCTGTCAACCTGTTTATATTATCTATAAATGAAAACCCGTCAGCAACCAAACATGAAATTAAGTGAGCCGTGTGTGGGCTGCCACCATCTCTGGATAAACAACGCTGCCAGTTCCCGTGTGAGCCCCACCCTCGGTACAAAGGAGGGTATTCTCCTCACCACTCTCATTTTAATCAAGGCAGTGGTTACAGGAGGCCCGTGATAGAGGGTGCCTCAGGTTTCACCACTGCATGTGGGGGGATGATTTAAGACTGTCGGTAAATTAGCTGCAATCCGGAGTCTTGGAGGAGAAGAAGAATTACCTATAAATCAATGTTCCATGGACAGGTAATCAGGCCCCCATTCCAAGCCCTGATTACGCTGGACCCAGCAGTCCATCTGTCTCGTCTTCCTGGGGTGATGGGGCTGGGATGGGGGCACTGAGTCATTGGCCCCACCTGGATCGTGTTTGCGTCTGGACAGGTCAGTGTCCCTGAGCCCAGGTGTCTTAAGTGTGTTTCCTGGAACAATCCTCAAGAAGTCACAGGGCCCTAGAGGCAGAAGCAGAGAGAGAGAGATGGAGAGAGCGGCAGGGACTGAGGAAGAGATAGATTCATTCAACAACAGTGTGTGCTGAGCACTGGGCTCGCAGCCCAAGATAGACACGTCAGTGAGCAACGGAACAGACAAGAGAGGTGGCAGGCGACAGAGGAGCCAAGGACCCCGCAGACCAGAGCATGCCCTGAACTGATCAAGGCGAGATGCCCTGTCCTCCACCTCATGACACGGGTGACTCCTTCCGGAAAATTTCCTTCCCAAAAACTCCTTCTGGGGCAAATCCTTGTTAATATTTTTTCCTCTGTGCAAAAAACTATGGTTTATTGACCATTTTTATGCTAAAACAACACTAAATTCCAACAAGTTGCATTAAAATGGGCACAATGGCTTGAAGAATTAGAATTAATGATCAAAATTCAACCTAACAAGAGCCATCCCTGCGGTAGAGAACGGGGGTAGAAAACACAGGTCCTGGAGCCATCTCCCTGGTTTGAATCCAGGCTCTGCCATTTGCTGGCTGTGTGACCTTGGGTAAGCTACTTACACGGTTTGTGCCTCAGTTTCCTCATCTGTAATATGAGGATAATAACAGGATTGACCATGTGGCAGGATTGAAGGAGTTAATATATGTGAAGTGAACATATCAGCTGTCTGGTAATTGCCTGCTTGAGGGAAAGTAGGTAAAGATGTTTAGGGCCTGCAGCCTAGTTGTAGCACAAACCAGCTGTGCAAACTTGAGAGGTTACTTAACGTCTCTGTTCTCTCATACTCTCTATTTCCCCTTCCTGTGGGAGTAAAGTGGATCTACTTAGCCAGGTTTGCTCATGAGGATGGGAACCATGCATCTATGTCATAGGTTTGCTTACTTGGTTCTTGTCGCTGTCCCACCAAAAGGTAAGCTCTGGGGTAGGGACGTGGTGTGACCTGTTCCCTGCTGCCTGCAGGGTCCCCAGGCCCAGCTTCACGGGCTTGTGATCTGTGCAGTCTCCCATGCTCAGAAGAGCCCCCGACTTGGCTTAGTGCTCTATTGTCACCATCTTAAAATTCTTAAATGTCTTTGAACATGAAGCCCTGTATTTCCATTTTGCACTGGGCCTGCATAGCAGGGATCTGGTCCGACCCACACACATGTACTAGGTGTGATTCTGGTGGCAGGAAGCCTCCTTCATCTCTTCCTAAACATGTGAGCGTCATTTTCTCCCTTGAGCTCGCTGCTGCTCTGTGCCTTTCTGTGGGGAAAGGGGAACACCCCCCCCAACCCTGGAACTCCAGGTCCCCACCCTGCTTGCCCTAAAAAGGGTCCCTCTGTCCCTCACAGATGTGCTGGGAGGTGTAAGCACATTTTCCCAGTTGAGAAGTGTTCCAGAGTCACCCCGACATCGTGCCCAGCACTGAGCTGGGTCAGGCTGGAGAGAAATGGTGTTGGCCACAGAATCTGCCATCCCATTGCTGTTAGTGTCCTGTGGCTGCTGTGACAAATCACTGCAAACTGCGGGGCTTACAACAATAGGAATTTATTCTCTCACGGTTCTGAAGGCAGGAGTCTGAAATCGCGGCGTCTGCAGGGCCTCGCTTCATCCAGTGTCTCTCAGGGAGATGCCTTCACAGCCTCTCTCAGCTTTGGGCAGCCCCAGGTGTTCTCGGCTTGTGGTGGCCTCAGTTGAGTCCCATCCTTCATTTTCACAGGTCTTCCCCTCTGTGTCTGTGTCTCCCTCTTCTGTCTCATAAAAGCACTTGTCATGGTTGTAGGACCTACCCGATTAATCCAGGATGGTCTCCCTCAAGAGTCTTCACTTCATTATGTCTGCAAAGACTCATTTTCTAAATAAGGTCCCATTCACAGGCACCAGAGGTGGAGGCCTTGGTCATATCTTCTTGGGGGCCACAGTTCCATGCACTCCATATCCAAGATGGGGCAGAGAATGCCATGAGGGCAAAGGAAGGCAGGAGCATGGCAGTAGCAGCTTATCCGAGCACAGCTCTTCTGCGTGCCGGGAGAGGTTCCCGTTGCCTTGCATGTTCGTTAACTCATTTGCTTTGCATATCAACCGATGCTGCGACTGTACCCATTTTACAGAAAAGGAAACTGATGCACATGCAAAACCAAGTCATTGCTTCAAGACATCCAGCGAGGACAGGTCAGAGCTGGCAGTGGAAGCCAGTAAGTCTTCTGTCTATAGAGTCTGAGCTCCAACCCACCTGCACCACTGTGGGCTAGGGTCTCAGATGTAGGTGGTCTGGGGCCAGGCAGGTGACATGAAGAGTGAAGGGACCTCCAGAAAGTGGCCAGGGCTGGGGTGAACTGGAGAGGGAGGTGGGATGTCGTTCCTCAGCACCGCCCAAATGCAGCGGTTTCAACTCTCCCTATTTTTCAAAAAGGGAGTAAAATCCAGACTTTTATGTGGAAATTCCCAACGATCAGATTTGGTGATTGATATATTTTTTAAAAGCAAAATGAAACTCATCAGTAGTCTGTAAATCAGCAGTCAGCTACCACCTCCAGGGTAAAGGAGAGGGTCATTAATTCTGACTTTGGGAGTCAAGAACACAAGAATGGCCAGCGCTGATTTAGGGGACACAAGGCCCTTCCATGGGCACAGCCGTGCTTGGCAGAGCCGCGGGCCCTTCCCTGCGATTGCTGACTCTTAAGTCCTGCTCTCATCTGGCCCTAAAGAAGCCATCAGCAGGAGGTGACAGCGACCATAATTCTGTTTTTATGATTACTGAGCAACGGTCATTTCAGGCTGAGTGGTGCTGAGTGATGCGTGGTGATTTAGGTGCCTTACAGAGGGATTAGGGAGGTGAAGCTAAATGCATTTTCCTCCGAGGCCCAGACTGGCTGCAAACAAGTTTCCATGGAGGATGCTGATAAAAAGCAAATTATTTTATTCTGTTCACAATCAGTTCCAACTCCAGACTGCAGACTTCCCCAAGAAATAAAGTATTAACACTTATCGTATGGAGCTGAATTCTTTGAGGAATAGTAATTCTTAAACAGACAGAGGCAACATAGTTTTAAACCATTAAAATCCAGCGTGTGCACTTGCTTATCCTTCTTCTTAATGAGCCTTGCGCTGTCTCCATGTATTTGGTGTAAGAAATGAATTCAAATCACATTTCATTGACAGGGAAAGGGGTGCCCTTGGGGGCATTTGTACTAGAAATAGACATTTTTGCAATGGGGTTGTCAGCTTGTGTGGTGGACGCTGGGTCTTTCTGACTGTTCAGCAGCCATTCCCCCATTCTCTGGCCCCAGGTGTTCTCGGCTCACAAACTCAATCCTTGTGCTTTGGGTGGATCCAGGGTTGGCCACATGACCCAGACCTGGCCCTTCCATTGTCCAGCCTCAGTCACTGGTAGGGGCGGGGATGGGGCTGAAGATGCAACCCTGGTTGGTCTAGTCAGAGCCGATCCCGGATCGCTGCTGGCACAACAGGGACTGAGGCCTCTCCTGATCTCACAGTCACTGTGAGGGCAGGATAGCGGCCTGAGGTTGCTGCTCATCATGTCTTTCATTCCTGCCAGCTGAGAATGGGGCCAACCTAGAGAACAGAGGAACTGAGAGACAGAGAGAAATGGATCAATGTTTCCAGAGTCCAGAATCCGAGTCACTTAAACCCTGGATCCAGCTGCATCTGAGGCCATAAACCCTTTGAGCTTTCATTTACAGAAGTGATCATACTCCTTTTTACTTTAGTCCATCTGATTTGGGTTTCTGTCCCTCACCTGCAACCAAAAAAGTCCTGGCAGACACCTCCTTGTAAGACACCATCTTTTCCAGAGCACTGGTCTAGCCCATGATTTTCCCCAAAAGTGACAGCACAGAGACAATTCTCCTCTCTCTGCTCAGTCAGACATTCACTGGCCTGGGGTCCTCTGGTCATTTTTCTTGCTTCTCTTAAGGCCCTATTCCAAACATGCAAATCACGGATCCTTCCATGGTTAATCTCTCCTGGGCAGAGGTTGAGGGAAGGTAGAGGTCACTGGCACATAGCTCATTTGCAACTATATGCTGATGACATCTATCTTCCCTCAACCAATGCACACTCAGGTTGGGCCCTGGCTATCTAACACTGCAAAAAGCCTTCACCTGCCTAGAGTGATTCCAGAAACACCAAGAATCATGCCCTCCCCGTTTCCCCAAATCCTTCCCGCACCATCGCTGCTGCCTGGAATGCCAGCATTAGAGAGTCTCGTTTTGAATTTCCAGATGAAGAAAATCATCCTGGAGAAAAGTAACATTTTAAACCTCACATTAAAGCTTCTTCAATGAGAACATAAGAATCTGTTTTCCACGAGCAATTGTTGATAAGAGAAAGGTAGAATTTGTGGCACGGTCCAATCTTAGTCTCAGCATTTACGATATTTTGGGAGCATGAAAATCTCTGGAGATGTGACCTAGTGGAGTAGAAAGATAACAGGAGGCCTGGTTTCTAATCCTGCTGGAGATTCATTTACCCAGCAAATACTTACTGAACATTATTACGTGACAAGCTCTGTGCAAAGCACCAGAACGTTGTGAGTTGTATGACTTTGGGCATTTTCTGAGTTGCAGGGGTGAGGCCAGAAACAGTGAAGATGAGGACATTTGGACACTTTCCCTTCCTGCACCATGGCAGGCATTACTAAATGATCAGGACACTCCATCCTGCTGGGGGCTTGAGCATGTTCTTAGCGGATGCCAGGTGGCTGCATCAGTCAGAATGGGCTAGATTATGCTGTGTAAGAAACACATAAGCTGTTTCATGGCTCACAAGAGCAAAGGTGACTTTTTCACGGGGCTGCAGGTCCTCCACAGCTGGACTGCCACTCAGTTCCAAGCCACCTGCCATCCAGAACTCCAAGCTCTATCACAGGGTTTCCCAACCTCAGCACTACTGGCATGCTCTATCGTGGGGGCTGTTCTGTGCAGAGAAGGATGTTTAGCAGTATCTGTGAGCTCCACCGATATTGTGGGTTGAATTGTGCCCCCCAACCCTTTTCATATGGTAAAGTCCTAAGCCCGGATACTTCAGAATGTGGCCTTATTTGGAAATGGGGTTGCTGCAGATGTAATTAGCTAAGATGAAGTCACACTGGAGTAGGGTGGGGCTGTAATCCAAAGTGACTAGCGTCCCTAGAAAAGGGGGAAAATTGGATGCAGACATGCGCACAGAGAGAACGCCATGTGAAGACGAAGGCAGAGATGAGGGTGATGCTTCTATGAGCTAAGAAACACCAAAGGTAGCCAGTGACACACCAGAAACCAGAGGAGAGGCACGGAACAGATTCTCCTCACAGCCCTCAGAAGAACCGACCCCACTGACACCTTGATCTGGGACTCCAGAACTGTGAGCCTGTTGTTTCTGTTGCTGAAGCTGCCCAGTCTGTGGTACCGTGTTACCGCAGCCCTAGCAAACAAATTCAACTGCGAGGTGCCTATAGCACCCTTCCTCCAAGTCATAGCACCCAAAAATGTCTCCAGACATTGTGAACGGTCCCCTGGGTGTCAGAATCCTCCTGAGCTGAGGAGCACGCTCTACCAGGAGCATTTCCAGGGACTGGTGGAGCAGGCACAGGTGGAGCTTCAGCTCAGAAGTAGCTCGTGTCACTTCCACTCATTCCATTGGCTGAAGCAAGTCACGAAAGCATGCCTGAGTCCACAGGGTGGGGTTTATGGCCTTCCCATGGAGCGGGGCATTGTACGGTGAACAGTCACCCATTTTCCCCAAAATCACCACCTAAGGGGAAGAAGTGGCAGGTGAGCCCGTGGTCTCAACCTCCCCTCCACTGGGCCTTTGCTCACTTGCCTCCTTCTCAAGGGGCCTTGCCGGGGCTGCGCCCTCTCCCACCCTCTTGTTTCCCTTCCCTGCTGTACATTCCCCTGGTTCTTGCCCCTGTCCAGCACATGGATTCCCTTTGGATGCATTCTGAGTGTCCTCTAGCTCCCCCCTCCACGTGCCAGCCCCATGAGGACAGGCCCTCGGTGTTACTCACAGCTCAGCCCCTAGCAGGTCTCCTGCCCAGCGCAGATGCTCCATGGATGTTGATTGAGAGAGTGAGTGAATCCATGAGCGAATAAAACTTTCAGGACTAGGTGATCTCCAAGAACATGCTGGAATTCTCCCATTCCAGCAGGAATTGGAGGCTGTTCTTTCCTGTCCCTAAGCCTACCCATCCCATGGTCTCACTTCCTGCCAGAATAACAGATCCTGTCACTTATGCCAAGGGAGTAAACCTCCGCCCCTTCCTCGTAGTTGGCTAGTTTAGCTCCTAGTCAGTAACCCGCAGGAGCAGGGTGTTTGGTAACCAGGAGCTACCAACTATAATGAGGACACCTGCAGAAGCCAGGGCCTCTGCTGGTTGCTATGGAAACCCTGCAAAGGGAAAGTCAGCCTTTCCTCATCAGAGCTATGTGGAGGCAGATGCGTGTTGGTGATCTCATTAGCCCTTCCAACCAGTGGCCCCTGGAAGTTTCCTGCTTGCACCCTCTCTTGCCCATCCACTCTCTCCCTGAGCTCTGGAGATGAGAGCAAGGGTTGTCCTGGGGTCCTTGGCCTTGTGGGGTTTTACAGTCTATGCAATATAATCTACAAGCATTTATTGAGCATCTGTTATGTGCTTGGGCCCAAGTGCAGCCTTTTTCCCCCAAAGAGAAGACATTGAAAAACCCACAGCAGTGTGGCCAAGCACACGTTCTGGAGCCCGATCGTCTGGTTCAAGTCTCAGCCCTGCCATTCTCTTGCTATGTGTGGTGCCTTTAAAATACTTCTACAAATTCTTTGACAGTCCTTCCGCTAGAAATATTTTTGTTTCTCTGCTGTTGACTAGGAATGAGTCGTCCTCACGGACAGCATGTAGGGGAAGTGGAAACTGCAAATTCCCAAGTTTTGGTCATAAAAGGCAGTTCAGATCTCGCCCCTTTCTCTCTCTCTCTCTCTCTCGACTTGTTTCTTAGGAGCTCTGGCCCAAGGTGTCAGAACTTTGACCACCCTGAAGCTAGGCTGGAGATGTCATGACAACAGATTGCACAGAGACAGACAGAGATGGTGGGGGAGCCCTAGCTCCTGGCCTCAGCATCGCTGTGGGTATGAGGCTCAGAGGGGTAGACACGCTCCAAGGCCACCAGGCAATGCCTTATCTGCAGGCGTCCCAGAATGTGAACTTGAGCCTCCTCCAGCTAACACAGACTCCCTGCTCCCATGGTGTGGGAGGGAGGAGGCAGAGCCCAGAGGGGAGACAATCTGGTTGTGCAGAGAGGAACACTGAGGGCTGTGTTCTGAGTGGCAAGGAGCAAGGGACTCGCAGGGGCAAGGCTGGGGGCAAGGCCAGCCACAGGCAGAAGTCGGGGCTGAGCACAATTTGCACAGCTCTAGCAAGTTCTAACTTCTCCTTCTATAGTTTCTTCTATAGCTCCCGAGACACTGCTCCTTGTGAGTGGTGGTACCAAGAAAGGGACAGAAGCAAGACACAGGCAGAGAAAGATAGAGACACAGAGAGACAGGGAAGTGCCCAAAGGAAGACAGACTGAAACAGAAAGAAAAAGAGCAAGAGAAAGTGAGAGAGAGATCAAAGGAAAGACAGAGAGAGAAACGGAGGCTGGATGGATTCCAAGAGCTACAGAAAGTCGGGGTCGGGTGGGGGGGGCATTAGGCTCCAGGTATTGAGAACCCCAAGTCTGATCCCATGGAAGTCACTGCTTCTGCCTCCTGGGAACAGGCTGGCAGCTGTTCTTGCTGGTCACCTACCCCTGCATTCCTGGTCCCACCACCCCCAGACACATAGGAGCTCCATGTGCTGCAACAGGCCTTTGTTTCCCTGAGGGTCCACTCTGTGCCCAGCCCCATCTTTGCCCTGACTCCCAAGCTGCCCACCTCCTGGCGTGAACAGATGCCCCCTTCTTCTTGTTTTCCCTGTGGACAGAGGGGACCCAGCCTGGGCTTCTCCAGGCCCGGGCATTGTGGATTCAGGGCAGACGCCCTCCCTGGGAAGTCAGAGGGAACAGATGTGCTTCTGTGGTCTCCATGGAGACCTGCCAGCCGGGCAACCTCGATGGGCAGCCGGGCCTCGAAGCTTTTGTCTTTGCAAAGCCTTTTGCTGAATGCAAACACTAAAAGCAAACCTGCCAGGCGTCCAGAGAGACTGGGGCTTCCCTCCTGGCCTCTTGGAGCCTGGCCAACTAGGACACCCCAAAGCAGGAACAGATGCATGGGGGCCCTTGGTGAACTCTCAGAGGACCCCAGGCACAGGCTCTGGTTAAATAATGCTCGGCTCCACCTGCTGTTGTTAAAACATGCCAATGCCCACTCCAATTATAGTACGATGGCCCCACAGGTCTGCCCTGGAAGAAAGAAAAGAACAACCCTGGCCTGTCTTGAATGGATATCAAAAAGCATGTTCAACAGGTGGAGGCAGATGACTAGAATATTTCACGGCCAATTGTTTATTCATTCGGCAATGGACTAGGGTACAGGCAGTGAGCACCCCAGACACAGACTGTCCTCTCATGGAGCTGATATGAAGTAGAGGAGATGGACACTCAAAACGGTGACAAATAAATAAGAAGTTTCCAGCCAAGGAAACAAGAGCAGATCGAGGGCTAGAGAGTGATGAGAGTGGGTGGGGCCTATGTCATGGGGCACACAGGGTAAGTGGTTCCAAGCAGGTGACATGACAGCAGAGACCTGAATGAGATGAGGAAGAGTGGCCTAGCAGGAGGGCTCAGAGTCCAGTGCAAAGGCTCAGAGTCCACCTTATTCAGAAGCTAAGGCACTCGCTAATCAGAATTATTCCCACCCACTCAGGATGCTTCCTGGCTTCATGAAGATGGAGGCACAGCCTCTGCCCCAGGAAGACCTTGTAAGATCTTCTTCCTCTTCCAGAGGGCAGGGTCAGGTAGGGGGTGCAGAGAGCTCCAGGGGGCTCCCCTTTCAGGTTAACCTGTACATGAGGCTGATGATCAGGTGCTGTGGGACCTTAAAACCACAGAGCTGGAAGGTTCCTCTGGGGTCACATAACTGCCGAGTGGGTTCTCCTTGCGTGCTGCCCAGACAGAGCCAATTTATCAAGAGAGGAGAATTACGACAGAGAAAGAGTTTAATTCACACAGTGCTGGCTGAAGGGGAGAGCAGAGTTTTATTACTCAAATCAGTCTCTCTGAAAATTCAGAGGCCAGGGTTTTCCAAGCATAGTTTGTCAAGCAGGAGGCTAGGGAATGGGTGCTGCTGATTGGTTGGGGATGCAATCATTGGGGTGTGGAAAACAGTCCTTATACTCTGAATTCACTTATGGGTGGGGCCACAAGGACCGAGTTAAAAGTCACAGGTCCAGGTAGAGTCATCCAGGTGGTTTTCAGGAATGCAAAAGTCTGAGAAGACACCTCAAAAGGCCACTCCTAGGTTCTACAATCATCCTGTTATCTGCAGGAGTCACTGGGGAAGTTGCAAATCTTGTGGCCTCCAGAATAATGATTGGTAAAATCCTTTTTGCCTGGTAGAATTTGGGCTCCTCTCATCCTTCTAACCCAGTGGTCTTTCATTAGGAGGTTTAGTTTGTGGGAAGGGATATTACCATTTAAACTACACACTAAATTTCTCCCAAGGTTAGCTTGCCAAGCACAGGAATGACCAAGGGCAGTTGGAGGCTGAAGGCAAGATAGAGGTTGGTTAGGTCAGATGTCTTTCACGGCCATAATTTTCTGTTATAATTTTTGCAAAGGAGGAATTGTCAGAGGTGAACCAGGAGATTCCATCTTGAATAGGGGCTGGAAAAAATGAGGCTGAGACCTGCTGGGCTGCATTCCCAGGAGGTTAGGCATTCTAAGTCACAGGATGAGGTAGGAGGTCAGCACATGATACAGGTCACAAAGACCCCGCTGATAAAACAGGATGTGGTAAAGAAGCCCACCAAAACCCACCAAAACCAAGACAGTGACCAAAGTGATCTCTGGTCATCCTCGATGCTCATTATACACCAATTATAATGCATCAGCATGCTAAAAGACACTTCCACTAGTGCCAGGACAGTTTACAAATGCCATGACAACATCAAGAAGTTACCCTTTATGGTCTACAATGGGGAGGTACCCTCAGTTCCAGGAATTGTCTGCCCCTTTCCTGGAAAACTCATGAATAATCCACCCCGTGTTTGGCATATGATCAAGAAATAACTATAAGTATACTCGGTCAAGCAGCCCATGCTGCTGCTCTGCCTATGGAGTAGCCATTCTTTTATTCCTTTACTTTCTTAATAGACTTGCTTTCACTTTACTCTATGGACTTGCCCCAAATTCTTTCTTGCATGAGGTTCAAGAACCTTCTCTTGGGGTCTGGATCAGGACCCCTTTCTGGTAATGTTTCCAGTCACTCAGGCCAGCATTTCCCAAACATCAGCATTCATGTCCACCAGCACCATCTTGTACCTGCATCTCACCTGGGCAAAATTACCTATGTCCTTTCAAACCTGCTTTCCATCAACTCTCTTGTAAGAATCAACCTCATCCTTGGGAACAGCAATTATCATATTATTTCTTGTTCTTTCTATTTCTTGATAAACAGTTATTAAAATAGAAACATGCATGTCCAGGTACCACCTGAAATCTGCCCACTGATGCCACTTTGGCAGCACTGTTCTCGTCCAGCCTCTGAGTTTATGCACAGCTGAGGCCCAGAGACATGAGAGGATTTGTACAAAACCGCAGGATTAGCAAGCTCTCTTCATTTCCAACTCCCTGTCTGTCCTCTGGGCTGGCTCATTCCCAGCCGACATTCAGAAAACAGGCCCAGTGACCCAGGTCACCCAGTTCTCAGAGGATGCCAGGTCTCAGTGCTCTTTGATTTCTTTCTGAATAAGCTGTCTCTTTCCTCCTCAATCTCTCCCTTCCATCTCTCCTTGCCTCCCTCCTTTCCTCCCTCCTTCTCCCTCCCTCTCCACTCTCCATAGTTCTGAAGTCACCAAGAAGATTGTGGAAACTTAACTCTTCCTAACTCACTGATTCCAAGCCACTCTTTCCAGAGAAAGCACCATTTATTTCACCCTCTTCTCCATAAAGGGGCAAAAAGATCCTTATTCCTCATGAACATTTTGAAACAACCTATCACATCAAATATGGGTCAAATCACCCCCAACAGAATCCTTCAGGGAGGATTAATGGATACATTTATTGACTCAACAATTTTTATTGTTATTTATTTATTTTACTACTTTTAAAATATGACATTTATTGGTTAGGTGGTTTGATACAGAACAGCTTTCTTTTCATTCTGCTTTTGAAAGTTCTATACAACTGAATACCAAGAGGAACAAGAAGTACCAAAATCAAACTTATGATTCCCTGTCCATGTGGCATTGACCAGTTTTGTATGTAACAGATAGCGACAGTTTTAAAGTTTTCTTTAGAAAAATACGAATTCTACACATTTGCTATTGTTTCCTGTCTAATGCATGGGCTGACATCACTGGGATCAGCTTCCTTCTTGAAGAAAAAAAGGAGATGAAAGAGACCAACATAGGGTCAGAACGCATGGCGAATCTTTCTGAAGCTGGCATCTGACTGTCACGTAGCTTCCCCAGAGCTGCTGGAAAACAGCCCTCTGGGTTTTTGTTTTTGTGGGTTTTTTTTTTTCACAGCCAGGTATTTCATGTAGTGATTGAATCTCAGCATTTCAACAAATATTTATTAAGAGCTCAAATGTGAGTCAGACCCTGTTCAAATCACTGGAAGCAAAGCAACGA